>NW_027478419.1:0-1200000 GCF_051014685.1 Ptiloglossa arizonensis | reverse complement strand
CAACAGAAATTTTGCGGATCGGTCAATCCGTTCGCGAGATATGGCAGTTTGAAGGTAAGAAACGCTTGAGAAACTCAATATTTTCGCATTTCTGATGCTCGAAACGAATGACTAGAACGGCCTAGGGGAGAAGTACGCATACCGTTGTAATCGGGCGAGTTTCTACTTTCAGATGCAACAGAAATTTTGCGGATCGGTCAATCCGTTCGCGAGATATGGCAGTTTGAAGGTAAGAAACGCTTGAGAAACTCAAAATTTGCGCAGTTCTGATGCTCGAAACGAATAACTGGAACGGCCTAGGGGAAAACTACGCATACCGTTGAAATCGGGCGAGTTTCTACTTTCAGATGCAACAGAAATTTTGCGGATTGGTCGATCCGTTCGCGAGATGTGGCAGTTTGGAAGTAAGAAACGCTTGAGAAACTCAAAATTTTCGCAGTTCTGATGCTCGAAACGAATAACTAGAACGGCCTAGGGGAAAACTACACCTACCGTTGTAATCGGGCGAGTTTCTACTTTCAGATGCAACAGAAATTTTGCGGTTTGGTCAATTCGTTCGCGAGATATGGCATTTTGGAGGTAAGAAACGCTTGAGAAACTCAAAATTTTCGCAGTTCTGATGCTCGAAACGAATAACTGGAACGGCCTAGGGGAAAACTACACCTACCGTTGTAATCGGGCGAGTTTCTACTTTCAGATGCAACAGAAATTTTGCGGTTTGGTCAATTCGTTCGCGAGATATGGCATTTTGGAGGTAAGAAACGCTTGAGAAACTCAAAATTTTCGCAGTTCTGATGCTCGAAACGAATAACTGGAACGGCCTAGGGGAAAACTACGCATACCGTTTTAATCGGGCGAGTTTCTACTTTCAGATGCAACAGAAATTTTGCGGATCGGTCAATCCGTTCGCGAGATATGGCCGTTTGGATGTAAGAAACGCTTGAGAAACTCAAAATTTTCGCAGTTCTGATGCTCGAAACGAATAACTAGAACGGCCTAGGGGAAAAGTGAGCATACCGTTGTAATCGGGCGAGTTTCTACTTTAAGATGCAACAGAAATTTTGCGGATCGGTCAATCCGTTCGCGAGATATGGCAGTTTGGATGCAAGAAACGCTTGAGAAACTCGAAATTTTCGCAGTTCTGATGCTAGAAACGAGTAACTAGAACGGCCTAGGGGAAAAGGGCGCATACCGTTGTAATCGGGCGAGATTCTACTTTCAGATGCAACAGAAATTTTGCGGATCGGTCAATCCGTTCGCGAGATATGGCAGTTTGAAGGTAAGAAACGCTTGAGAAACTCAATATTTTCGCATTTCTGATGCTCGAAACGAATGACTAGAACGGCCTAGGGGAGAAGTACGCATACCGTTGTAATCGGGCGAGTTTCTACTTTCAGATGCAACAGAAATTTTGCGGATCGGTCAATCCGTTCGCGAGATATGGCAGTTTGAAGGTAAGAAACGCTTGAGAAACTCAAAATTTGCGCAGTTCGGATGCTTGAAACGAATAACTAGAACGGCCTAGGGGAAAAGTGGGCATACCGTTGTAATCGGGCGAGTTTCTACTTTCAGATGCAACAGAAATTTTGCGGATCGGTCAATCCGTTCGCGAGATATGGCAGTTTGAAGGTAAGAAACGCTTGAGAAACTCAAAATTTGCGCAGTTCTGATGCTCGAAACGAATAACTGGAAAGGCCTGGGGGAAAACTACGCATACCGTTGAAATCGGGCGAGTTTCTACTTTCAGATGCAACAGAAATTTTGCGGATTGGTCGATCCGTTCGCGAGATGTGGCAGTTTGGAAGTAAGAAACGCTTGAGAAACTCAAAATTTTCGCAGTTCTGATGCTCGAAACGAATAACTAGAACGGCCTAGGGGAAAACTACACCTACCGTTGTAATCGGGCGAGTTTCTACTTTCAGATGCAACAGAAATTTTGCGGTTTGGTCAATTCGTTCGCGAGATATGGCATTTTGGAGGTAAGAAACGCTTGAGAAACTCAAAATTTTCGCAGTTCTGATGCTCGAAACGAATAACTGGAACGGCCTAGGGGAAAACTACGCATACCGTTTTAATCGGGCGAGTTTCTACTTTCAGATGCAACAGAAATTTTGCGGATCGGTCAATCCGTTCGCGAGATATGGCCGTTTGGATGTAAGAAACGCTTGAGAAACTCAAAATTTTCGCAGTTCTGATGCTCGAAACGAATAACTAGAACGGCCTAGGGGAAAAGTGGGCATACCGTTGTAATCGGGCGAGTTTCTACTTTAAGATGCAACAGAAACTTTGCGGATCGGTCAATCCGTTCGCGAGATATGGCAGTTTGGATGCAAGAAACGCTTGAGAAACTCGAAATTTTCGCAGTTCTGATGCTAGAAACGAGTAACTAGAACGGCCTAGGGGAAAAGTACGCATACCGTTGTAATCGGGCGAGTGTCTACTTTCAGATGCAACAGAAATTTTGCGGATTGGTCAATCCGTTCGCGAGATATGGCCGTTTGGATGTAAGAAACGCTTGAGAAACTAAAAATTTTCGCAGTTCTGATGCTCGAAACGAATAACTATAACGGCTTAGGGGAAAAGGGCGCATACCGTTGTAATCGGGCGAGATTCTACTTTCAGATGCAACAGAAATTTTGCGGATCGGTCAATCCGTTCGCGAGATATGGCAGTTTGAAGGTAAGAAACGCTTGAGAAACTCAATATTTTCGCATTTCTGATGCTCGAAACGAATGACTAGAACGGCCTAGGGGAGAAGTACGCATACCGTTGTAATCGGGCGAGTTTCTACTTTCAGATGCAACAGAAATTTTGCGGATCGGTCAATCCGTTCGCGAGATATGGCAGTTTGAAGGTAAGAAACGCTTGAGAAACTCAAAATTTGCGCAGCTCGGATGCTTGAAACGAATAACTAGAACGGCCTAGGGGAAAAGTGGGCATACCGTTGTAATCGGGCGAGTTTCTACTTTCAGATGCAACAGAAATTTTGCGGATCGGTCAATCCGTTCGCGAGATATGGCAGTTTGAAGGTAAGAAACGCTTGAGAAACTCAAAATTTGCGCAGTTCTGATGCTCGAAACGAATAACTGGAACGGCCTAGGGGAAAACTACGCATACCGTTGAAATCGGGCGAGTTTCTACTTTCAGATGCAACAGAAATTTTGCGGATTGGTCGATCCGTTCGCGAGATGTGGCAGTTTGGAAGTAAGAAACGCTTGAGAAACTCAAAATTTTCGCAGTTCTGATGCTCGAAACGAATAACTAGAACGGCCTAGGGGAAAACTACACCTACCGTTGTAATCGGGCGAGTTTCTACTTTCAGATGCAACAGAAATTTTGCGGTTTGGTCAATTCGTTCGCGAGATATGGCATTTTGGAGGTAAGAAACGCTTGAGAAACTCGAAATTTTCGCAGTTCTGATGCTAGAAACGAGTAACTAGAACGGCCTAGGGGAAAAGGGCGCATACCGTTGTAATCGGGCGAGATTCTACTTTCAGATGCAACAGAAATTTGGCGGATCGGTCAATCCGTTCGCGAGATATGGCCGTTTGGATGTAAGAAACGCTTGAGAAACTCAAAATTTTCGCAGTTCTGATGCTCGAAACGAATAACTAGAACGGCCTAGGGGAAAAGTGGGCATACCGTTGTAATCGGGCGAGTTTCTACTTTAAGATGCAACAGAAATTTTGCGGATCGGTCAATCCGTTCGCGAGATATGGCAGTTTGGATGCAAGAAACGCTTGAGAAACTCGAAATTTTCGCAGTTCTGATGCTAGAAACGAGTAACTAGAACGGCCTAGGGGAAAAGTACGCATACCGCTGTAATCGGGCGAGTGTCTACTTTCAGATGCAACAGAAATTTTGCGGATTGGTCAATCCGTTCGCGAGATATGGCCGTTTGGATGTAAGAAACGCTTGAGAAACTCAAAATTTTCGCAGTTCTGATGCTCGAAACGAATAACTATAACGGCTTAGGGGAAAAGGGCGCATACCGTTGTAATCGGGCGAGATTCTACTTTCAGATGCAACAGAAATTTTGCGGATCGGTCAATCCGTTCGCGAGATATGGCAGTTTGAAGGTAAGAAACGCTTGAGACACTCAATATTTTCGCATTTCTGATGCTCGAAACGAATGACTAGAACGGCCTAGGGGAGAAGTACGCATACCGTTGTAATCGGGCGAGTTTCTACTTTCAGATGCAACAGAAATTTTGCGGATCGGTCAATCCGTTCGCGAGATATGGCAGTTTGGATGCAAGAAACGCTTGAGAAACTCAAAATTTTCGCAGTTCTGATGCTCGAAACGAATAACTAGAACGGCCAAGGGAAAAAGTGCGCATACCGTTGTAGTCGGGAGAGTTTCTACTTTCAGATGCAACAGAAATTTTGCGGATCGGTCAATCCGTTCGCGAGATATGGCAGTTTGAATGTAAGAAACGCTTGAGAAACTCAAAATTTTCGCAGTTCTGATGCTCGAAACGAATAACTGGAACGGCCTAGGGGAAAAGTACGCATACCGTTGTAATCGGGCGAGTGTCTACTTTCAGATGCAAAAGAAATTTTGCGGATTGGTCAATTCGTTCGCGAGATATGGCCGTTTGGATGTAAGAAACGCTTGAGAAACTCAAAATTTTCGCAGTTCTCATGCTCGAAACGAATAACTATAACGGCGTAGGGGAAAAGGGCGCACACCGTTGTAATCGGGCGAGATTCTACTTTCAGATGCAACAGAAATTTTGCGGATCGGTCAATCCGTTCGCGAGATATGGCAGTTTGAAGGTAAGAAACGCTTGAGAAACTCAATATTTTCGCATTTCTGATGCTCGAAACGAATGACTAGAACGGCCTAGGGGAAAACTACGCATACCGTTGAAATCGGGCGAGTTTCTACTTTCAGATGCAACAGAAATTTTGCGGATTGGTCGATCCGTTCGCGAGATGTGGCAGTTTGGAAGTAAGAAACGCTTGAGAAACTCAAAATTTTCGCAGTTCTGATGCTCGAAACGAATAACTAGAACGGCCTAGGGGAAAACTACACCTACCGTTGTAATCGGGCGAGTTTCTACTTTCAGATGCAACAGAAATTTTGCGGTTTGGTCAATTCGTTCGCGAGATATGGCATTTTGGAGGTAAGAAACGCTTGAGAAACTCAAAATTTTCGCAGTTCTGATGCTCGAAACGAATAACTGGAACGGCCTAGGGGAAAACTACGCATACCGTTTTAATCGGGCGAGTTTCTACTTTCAGATGCAACAGAAATTTTGCGGATCGGTCAATCCGTTCGCGAGATGTGGCCGTTTGGATGTAAGAAACGCTTGAGAAACTCAAAATTTTCGCAGTTCTGATGCTCGAAACGAATAACTAGAACGGCCTAGGGGAAAAGTGGGCATACCGTTGTAATCGGGCGAGTTTCTACTTTAAGATGCAACAGAAATTTTGCGGATCGGTCAATCCGTTCGCGAGATATGGCAGTTTGGATGCAAGAAACGCTTGAGAAACTCGAAATTTTCGCAGTTCTGATGCTAGAAACGAGTAACTAGAACGGCCTAGGGGAAAAGGGCGCATACCGTTGTAATCGGGCGAGATTCTACTTTCAGATGCAACAGAAATTTTGCGGATCGGTCAATCCGTTCGCGAGATATGGCTGTTTGAAGGTAAGAAACGCTTGAGAAACTCAATATTTTCGCATTTCTGATGCTCGAAACGAATGACTAGAACGGCCTAGGGGAGAAGTACGCATACCGTTGTAATCGGGCGAGTTTCTACTTTCAGATGCAACAGAAATTTTGCGGATCGGTCAATCCGTTCGCGAGATATGGCAGTTTGAAGGTAAGAAACGCTTGAGAAACTCAAAATTTGCGCAGTTCGGATGCTTGAAACGAATAACTAGAACGGCCTAGGGGAAAAGTGGGCATACCGTTGTAATCGGGCGAGTTTCTACTTTCAGATGCAACAGAAATTTTGCGGATCGGTCAATCCGTTCGCGAGATATGGCAGTTTGAAGGTAAGAAACGCTTGAGAAACTCAAAATTTGCGTAGTTCTGATGCTCGAAACGAATAACTGGAAAGGCCTGGGGGAAAACTACGCATACCGTTGAAATCGGGCGAGTTTCTACTTTCAGATGCAACAGAAATTTTGCGGATTGGTCGATCCGTTCGCGAGATGTGGCAGTTTGGAAGTAAGAAACGCTTGAGAAACTCAAAATTTTCGCAGTTCTGATGCTCGAAACGAATAACTAGAACGGCCTAGGGGAAAACTACACCTACCGTTGTAATCGGGCGAGTTTCTACTTTCAGATGCAACAGAAATTTTGCGGTTTGGTCAATTCGTTCGCGAGATATGGCATTTTGGAGGTAAGAAACGCTTGAGAAACTCAAAATTTTCGCAGTTCTGATGCTCGAAACGAATAACTGGAACGGCCTAGGGGAAAACTACGCATACCGTTTTAATCGGGCGAGTTTCTACTTTCAGATGCAACAGAAATTTTGCGGATCGGTCAATCCGTTCGCGAGATATGGCCGTTTGGATGTAAGAAACGCTTGAGAAACTCAAAATTTTCGCAGTTCTGATGCTCGAAACGAATAACTAGAACGGCCTAGGGGAAAAGTGGGCATACCGTTGTAATCGGGCGAGTTTCTACTTTAAGATGCAACAGAAACTTTGCGGATCGGTCAATCCGTTCGCGAGATATGGCAGTTTGGATGCAAGAAACGCTTGAGAAACTCGAAATTTTCGCAGTTCTGATGCTAGAAACGAGTAACTAGAACGGCCTAGGGGAAAAGTACGCATACCGTTGTAATCGGGCGAGTGTCTACTTTCAGATGCAACAGAAATTTTGCGGATTGGTCAATCCGTTCGCGAGATATGGCCGTTTGGATGTAAGAAACGCTTGAGAAACTAAAAATTTTCGCAGTTCTGATGCTCGAAACGAATAACTATAACGGCTTAGGGGAAAAGGGCGCATACCGTTGTAATCGGGCGAGATTCTACTTTCAGATGCAACAGAAATTTTGCGGATCGGTCAATCCGTTCGCGAGATATGGCAGTTTGAAGGTAAGAAACGCTTGAGAAACTCAATATTTTCGCATTTCTGATGCTCGAAACGAATGACTAGAACGGCCTAGGGGAGAAGTACGCATACCGTTGTAATCGGGCGAGTTTCTACTTTCAGATGCAACAGAAATTTTGCGGATCGGTCAATCCGTTCGCGAGATATGGCAGTTTGAAGGTAAGAAACGCTTGAGAAACTCAAAATTTGCGCAGTTCTGATGCTCGAAACGAATAACTGGAACGGCCTAGGGGAAAACTACGCATACCGTTGAAATCGGGCGAGTTTCTACTTTCAGATGCAACAGAAATTTTGCGGATTGGTCGATCCGTTCGCGAGATGTGGCAGTTTGGAAGTAAGAAACGCTTGAGAAACTCAAAATTTTCGCAGTTCTGATGCTCGAAACGAATAACTAGAACGGCCTAGGGGAAAACTACACCTACCGTTGTAATCGGGCGAGTTTCTACTTTCAGATGCAACAGAAATTTTGCGGTTTGGTCAATTCGTTCGCGAGATATGGCATTTTGGAGGTAAGAAACGCTTGAGAAACTCAAAATTTTCGCAGTTCTGATGCTCGAAACGAATAACTGGAACGGCCTAGGGGAAAACTACGCATACCGTTTTAATCGGGCGAGTTTCTACTTTCAGATGCAACAGAAATTTTGCGGATCGGTCAATCCGTTCGCGAGATATGGCCGTTTGGATGTAAGAAACGCTTGAGAAACTCAAAATTTTCGCAGTTCTGATGCTCGAAACGAATAACTAGAACGGCCTAGGGGAAAAGTGGGCATACCGTTGTAATCGGGCGAGTTTCTACTTTAAGATGCAACAGAAATTTTGCGGATCGGTCAATCCGTTCGCGAGATATGGCAGTTTGGATGCAAGAAACGCTTGAGAAACTCGAAATTTTCGCAGTTCTGATGCTAGAAACGAGTAACTAGAACGGCCTAGGGGAAAAGGGCGCATACCGTTGTAATCGGGCGAGATTCTACTTTCAGATGCAACAGAAATTTTGCGGATCGGTCAATCCGTTCGCGAGATATGGCAGTTTGAAGGTAAGAAACGCTTGAGAAACTCAATATTTTCGCATTTCTGATGCTCGAAACGAATGACTAGAACGGCCTAGGGGAGAAGTACGCATACCGTTGTAATCGGGCGAGTTTCTACTTTCAGATGCAACAGAAATTTTGCGGATCGGTCAATCCGTTCGCGAGATATGGCAGTTTGAAGGTAAGAAACGCTTGAGAAACTCAAAATTTGCGCAGTTCGGATGCTTGAAACGAATAACTAGAACGGCCTAGGGGAAAAGTGGGCATACCGTTGTAATCGGGCGAGTTTCTACTTTCAGATGCAACAGAAATTTTGCGGATCGGTCAATCCGTTCGCGAGATATGGCAGTTTGAAGGTAAGAAACGCTTGAGAAACTCAAAATTTGCGCAGTTCTGATGCTCGAAACGAATAACTGGAAAGGCCTGGGGGAAAACTACGCATACCGTTGAAATCGGGCGAGTTTCTACTTTCAGATGCAACAGAAATTTTGCGGATTGGTCGATCCGTTCGCGAGATGTGGCAGTTTGGAAGTAAGAAACGCTTGAGAAACTCAAAATTTTCGCAGTTCTGATGCTCGAAACGAATAACTAGAACGGCCTAGGGGAAAACTACACCTACCGTTGTAATCGGGCGAGTTTCTACTTTCAGATGCAACAGAAATTTTGCGGTTTGGTCAATTCGTTCGCGAGATATGGCATTTTGGAGGTAAGAAACGCTTGAGAAACTCAAAATTTTCGCAGTTCTGATGCTCGAAACGAATAACTGGAACGGCCTAGGGGAAAACTACGCATACCGTTTTAATCGGGCGAGTTTCTACTTTCAGATGCAACAGAAATTTTGCGGATCGGTCAATCCGTTCGCGAGATATGGCCGTTTGGATGTAAGAAACGCTTGAGAAACTCAAAATTTTCGCAGTTCTGATGCTCGAAACGAATAACTAGAACGGCCTAGGGGAAAAGTGGGCATACCGTTGTAATCGGGCGAGTTTCTACTTTAAGATGCAACAGAAACTTTGCGGATCGGTCAATCCGTTCGCGAGATATGGCAGTTTGGATGCAAGAAACGCTTGAGAAACTCGAAATTTTCGCAGTTCTGATGCTAGAAACGAGTAACTAGAACGGCCTAGGGGAAAAGTACGCATACCGTTGTAATCGGGCGAGTGTCTACTTTCAGATGCAACAGAAATTTTGCGGATTGGTCAATCCGTTCGCGAGATATGGCCGTTTGGATGTAAGAAACGCTTGAGAAACTAAAAATTTTCGCAGTTCTGATGCTCGAAACGAATAACTATAACGGCTTAGGGGAAAAGTACGCATACCGTTGTAATCGGGCGAGTTTCTACTTTCAGATGCAACAGAAATTTTGTGGATCGGTCAATCCGTTCGCGAGATATGGCAGTTTGAATGTAAGAAACGCTTGAGAAACTCAAAATTTTCGCAGTTCTGATGCTCGAAACGAATAACTGGAACGGCCTAGGGGAAAAGTACACATACCGTTGTAATCGGGCGAGTGTCTACTTTCAGATGCAAAAGAAATTTTGCGGATTGGTCAATTCGTTCGCGAGATATGGCCGTTTGGATGTAAGAAACGCTTGAGAAACTCAAAATTTTCGCAGTTCTGATGCTCGAAACGAATAACTATAACGGCGTAGGGGAAAAGGGCGCACACCGTTGTAATCGGGCGAGATTCTACTTTCAGATGCAACAGAAATTTTGCGGATCGGTCAATCCGTTCGCGAGATATGGCAGTTTGAAGGTAAGAAACGCTTGAGAAACTCAATATTTTCGCATTTCTGATGCTCGAAACGAATGACTAGAACGGCCTAGGGGAGAAGTACGCATACCGTTGTAATCGGGCGAGTTTCTACTTTCAGATGCAACAGAAATTTTGCGGATCGGTCAATCCGTTCGCGAGATATGGCAGTTTGAAGGTAAGAAACGCTTGAGAAACTCAAAATTTGCGCAGTTCGGATGCTTGAAACGAATAACTAGAACGGCCTAGGGGAAAAGTGGGCATACCGTTGTAATCGGGCGAGTTTCTACTTTCAGATGCAACAGAAATTTTGCGGATCGGTCAATCCGTTCGCGAGATATGGCAGTTTGAAGGTAAGAAACGCTTGAGAAACTCAAAATTTGCGTAGTTCTGATGCTCGAAACGAATAACTGGAAAGGCCTGGGGGAAAACTACGCATACCGTTGAAATCGGGCGAGTTTCTACTTTCAGATGCAACAGAAATTTTGCGGATTGGTCGATCCGTTCGCGAGATGTGGCAGTTTGGAAGTAAGAAACGCTTGAGAAACTCAAAATTTTCGCAGTTCTGATGCTCGAAACGAATAACTAGAACGGCCTAGGGGAAAACTACACCTACCGTTGTAATCGGGCGAGTTTCTACTTTCAGATGCAACAGAAATTTTGCGGTTTGGTCAATTCGTTCGCGAGATATGGCATTTTGGAGGTAAGAAACGCTTGAGAAACTCAAAATTTTCGCAGTTCTGATGCTCGAAACGAATAACTGGAACGGCCTAGGGGAAAACTACGCATACCGTTTTAATCGGGCGAGTTTCTACTTTCAGATGCAACAGAAATTTTGCGGATCGGTCAATCCGTTCGCGAGATATGGCCGTTTGGATGTAAGAAACGCTTGAGAAACTCAAAATTTTCGCAGTTCTGATGCTCGAAACGAATAACTAGAACGGCCTAGGGGAAAAGTGGGCATACCGTTGTAATCGGGCGAGTTTCTACTTTAAGATGCAACAGAAACTTTGCGGATCGGTCAATCCGTTCGCGAGATATGGCAGTTTGGATGCAAGAAACGCTTGAGAAACTCGAAATTTTCGCAGTTCTGATGCTAGAAACGAGTAACTAGAACGGCCTAGGGGAAAAGTACGCATACCGTTGTAATCGGGCGAGTGTCTACTTTCAGATGCAACAGAAATTTTGCGGATTGGTCAATCCGTTCGCGAGATATGGCCGTTTGGATGTAAGAAACGCTTGAGAAACTAAAAATTTTCGCAGTTCTGATGCTCGAAACGAATAACTATAACGGCTTAGGGGAAAAGGGCGCATACCGTTGTAATCGGGCGAGATTCTACTTTCAGATGCAACAGAAATTTTGCGGATCGGTCAATCCGTTCGCGAGATATGGCAGTTTGAAGGTAAGAAACGCTTAAGACACTCAATATTTTCGCACTTCTGATGCTCGAAACGAATGACTAGAACGGCCTAGGGGAGAAGTACGCATACCGTTGTAATCGGGCGAGTTTCTACTTTCAGATGCAACAGAAATTTTGCGGATCGGTCAATCCGTTCGCGAGATATGGCAGTTTGGATGCAAGAAACGCTTGAGAAACTCAAAATTTTCGCAGTTCTGATGCTCGAAACGAATAACTAGAACGGCCAAGGGAAAAAGTGCGCATACCGTTGTAGTCGGGAGAGTTTCTACTTTCAGATGCAACAGAAATTTTGCGGATCGGTCAATCCGTTCGCGAGATATGGCAGTTTGAAGGTAAGAAACGCTTGAGAAACTCCAAAATTGCGCAGTTCGGATGCTCGAAACGAATAACTAGAACGGCCTAGGGGAAAAGTGGGCATACCGTTGTAATCGGGCGAGTTTCTACTTTAAGATGCAACAGAAACTTTGCGGATCGGTCAATCCGTTCGCGAGATATGGCAGTTTGGATGCAAGAAACGCTTGAGAAACTCGAAATTTTCGCAGTTCTGATGCTCGAAACGAATAACTGGAACGGCCTAGGGGAGAAGTACGCATACCGTTGTAATCGGGCGAGTTTCTACTTTCAGATGCAACAGAAATTTTGCGGATTGGTCAATCCGTTCGCGAGATATGGCAGTTTGGATGCAAGAAACGCTTGAGAAACTCGAAATTTTTGCAGTTCTGATGCTAGAAACGAGTAACTAGAACGGCCTAGGGGAAAAGTACGCATACCGTTGTAATCGGGCGAGTGTCTACTTTCAGATGCAACAGAAATTTTGCGGATTGGTCAATCCGTTCGCGAGATATGGCAGTTTGGATGCAAGAAACGCTTGAGAAACTCAAAATTTTCGCAGTTCTGATGCTCGAAACGAATAACTAGAACGGCCAAGGGAAAAAGTGCGCATACCGTTGTAGTCGGGAGAGTTTCTACTTTCAGATGCAACAGAAATTTTGCGGATCGGTCAATCCGTTCGCGAGATATGGCAGTTTGAAGGTAAGAAACGCTTGAGAAACTCCAAATTTGCGCAGTTCGGATGCTTGAAACGAATAACTAGAACGGCCTAGGGGAAAAGTGGGCATACCGTTGCAATCGGGCGAGTTTCTACTTTCAGATGCAACAGAAATTTTGCGGATCGGTCAATCCGTTCGCGAGATATGGCAGTTTGAAGGTAAGAAACGCTTGAGAAACTCAATATTTTCGCATTTCTGATGCTCGAAACGAATGACTAGAACGGCCTAGGGGAGAAGTACGCATACCGTTGTAATCGGGCGAGTGTCTACTTTCAGATGCAACAGAAATTTTGCGGATTGGTCAATCCGTTCGCGAGATATGGCCGTTTGGATGTAAGAAACGCTTGAGAAACTCAAAATTTTCGCAGTTCTGATGCTCGAAACGAATAACTATAACGGCGTAGGGGAAAAGGGCTAATACCGTTGTAATCGGGCGAGATTCTACTTTCAGATGCAACAGAAATTTTGCGGATCGTTCAATCCGTTCGCGAGATATGGCAGTTTGAAGGTAAGAAACGCTTGAGAAACTCAATATTTTCGCATTACTGATGCTCGAAACGAATGACTAGAACGGCCTAGGGGAGAAGTACGCATACCGTTGTAATCGGGCGAGTTTCTACTTTCAGATGCAACAGAAATTTTGCGGATCGGTCAATCCGTTCGCGAGATATGGCAGTTTGGATGCAAGAAACGCTTGAGAAACTCAAAATTTTCGCAGTTCTGATGCTCGAAACGAATAACTAGAACGGCCAAGGGAAAAAGTGCGCATACCGTTGTAGTCGGGAGAGTTTCTACTTTCAGATGCAACAGAAATTTTGCGGATCGGTCAATCCGTTCGCGAGATATGGCAGTTTGAAGGTAAGAAACGCTTGAGAAACTCAAAATTTGCGCAGTTCGGATGCTTGAAACGAATAACTAGAACGGCCTAGGGGAAAAGCACGCATACCGTTGTAATCGGGCGAGTGTCTACTTTCAGATGCAACAGAAATTTTGCGGATTGGTCAATCCGTTCGCGAGATATGGCCGTTTGGATGTAAGAAACGCTTGAGAAACTCAAAATTTTCGCAGTTCTGATGCTCGAAACGAATAACAATAACGGCGTAGGGGAAAAGGGCGCATACCGTTGTAATCGGGCGAGATTCTACTTTCAGATGCAACAGAAATTTTGCGGATCGGTCAATCCGTTCGCGAGATATGGCAGTTTGAAGGTAAGAAACGCTTGAGAAACTCAATATTTTCGCATTTCTCATGCTCGAAACGAATGACTAGAACGGCCTAGGGAATAAGTACGCACACCGTTGTAATCGGGCGAGTTTCTACTTTCAGATGCAACAGAAATTTTGCGGATCGGTCAATCCGTTGGCGAGATATGGCAGTTTGGATGCAAGAAACGCTTGAGAAACTCAAAATTTTCGCAGTTCTGATGCTCGAAACGAATAACTAGAACCGCCTAGGGCAAAACTACACCTACCGTTGTAATCGGGCGAGTTTCTACTTTCAGATGCAACAGAAATTTTGCGGATTGGTCAATCCGTTCGCGAGATATGGCAGTTTGGAAGTAAGAAACGCTTGAGAAACTCAAAATTTTGGCAGTTTTGATGCTCGAAACGAATAACTAGAACCGCCTAGGGGAAAAGTGCGCATACCGTTGTAATCGGGCGAGTTTCTACTTTCAGATGCAACAGAAATTTTGCGGATTGGTCAATCCGTTCGCGAGATATGGCAGTTTGGAGGTAAGAAACGCTTGAGAAACTCAAAATTTTCGCAGTTCTGATGCTCGAAACGAATAACTGGAACGGCCTAGGGGAAAACTACACATACCGTTGAAATCGGGCGAGTTTCTACTTTCAGATGCAACAGAAATTTTGCGGATTGGTCGATCCGTTCACGAGATGTGGCAGTTTGGAAGTAAGAAACGCTTGAGAAACTCAAAATTTTCGCAGTTCTGATGCTCGAAACGAATAACTAGAACGGCCTAGGGGAAAAGTGCGCATACCGTTGTAATCGGGCGAGATTCTACTTTCAGATGCAACAGAAATTTTGCGGATCGGTCAATCCGTTCGCGAGATATGGCAGTTTGAAGGTAAGAAACGCTTGAGAAACTCAAAATTTGCGCAGTTCTGACGCTCGAAACGAATAACTGGAACGGCCTAGGGGAAAACTACGCATACCGCTGAAATCGGGCGTGTTTCTACTTTCAGATGCAACAGAAATTTTGCGAATTAGTCGATCCGTTCGCGAGATGTGGCAGTTTGGAAGTAAGAAACGCTTGAGAAACTCAAAATTTTCGCAGTTCTGATGCTCGAAACGAATAACTAGAACGGCCTAGGGGAAAACTACACCTACCGTTGTAATCGGGCGAGTTTCTACTTTCAGATGCAACAGAAATTTTGCGGTTTGGTCAATTCGTTCGCGAGATATGGCATTTTGGAGGTAAGAAACGCTTGAGAAACTCAAAATTTTCGCAGTTCTGATGCTCGAAACGAATAACTGGAACGGCCTAGGGGAAAACTACGCATACCGTTTTAATCGGGCGAGTTTCTACTTTCAGATGCAACAGAAATTTTGCGGATCGGTCAATCCGTTCGCGAGATATGGCCGTTTGGATGTAAGAAACGCTTGAGAAACTCAAAATTTTCGCAGTTCTGATGCTCGAAACGAATAACTAGAACGGCCTAGGGGAAAAGTGGGCATACCGTTGTAATCGGGCGAGTTTCTACTTTAGGATGCAACAGAAACTTTGCGGATCGGTCAATCCGTTCGCGAGATATGGCAGTTTGGATGCAAGAAACGCTTGAGAAACTCGAAATTTTCGCAGTTCTGATGCTCGAAACGAATAACTAGAACGGCCTGGGGAAAAGTACGCATACCGATGTAATCGGGCGAGTTTCTACTTTCAGATGCAACAGAAATTTTGCGGATTGGTCAATCCGTTCGCGAGATATGGCTGTTTGGAAGTAAGAAACGCTTGAGAAACTCAAAATTTTCGCAGTTCTGATGCTCGAAATGAATAACTGGAACGGCCTAGGGGAGAACTACACATATCGTTGTAATCGGGCGAGTTTCTACTTTCAGATGCAACAGAAATTTTGCGGATTGGTCAATACGTTCGCGAGATGTGGCAGTTTGGAAGTAAGAAACGCTTGAGAAACTCAAAATTTTCGCACTTCTGATGCTCGAAACGAATAACTAGAACGGCCTAGGGGAACACAACACGTACCGTTGTAATCGGGCGAGTTTCTATTTTCAGATGCAACAGAAATTTTGCGGATTGGTCAATCCGTTCGCGAGATATGGCAGTTTGGAGGTAAGAAACGCTTGAGAAACTCAAAATTTTCGCAGTTCTGATGCTCGAAACGAATAACTAGAACGGCCTGGGGAAAAGTACGCATACCGATGTAATCGGGCGAGTTTATACTTTCAGATGCAACAGAAATTTTGCGGATTGGTCGATCCGTTCGCGAGATATGGCAGTTTGGAAGTAAGAAACGCTTGAGAAACTCAAAATTTTTGCAGTTCTGATGCTCGAAACGAATGACTAGAACGGCCTAGGGGAGAAGTACGCATACCGTTGTAATCGGGCGAGTTTCTACTTTCGGATGCAACAGAAGTTTTGCAGATTGATCAATCCGTTCGCGAGATATGGCAGTTTGGAGATAAGAAACGCTTGAGAAACTCAAAATTTTCGCAGTTCTGATGCTCGAAACGAATAACTAGAACGGCCTAGGCGAAAACTACACCGACCGTTGTAATCGGGCGAGTTTCTACTTTCAGATGCAACAGAAATTTTGCGGATTGGTCAATCCGTTCGCGAGATATGGCTGTTTGGAGGTAAGAAACGCTTGAGAAACTCAAAATTTTCGCAGTTCTGATGCTCGAAATGAATAACTGGAACGGCCTAGGGGAGAACTACACATATCGTTGTAATCGGGCGAGTTTCTACTTTCAGATGCAACAGAAATTTTGCGGATTGGTCAATACGTTCGCGAGATGTGGCAGTTTGGAAGTAAGAAACGCTTGAGAAACTCAAAATTTTCGCACTTCTGATGCTCGAAACGAATAACTAGAACGGCCTAGGGGAAAACTACACGTACCGTTGTAATCGGGCGAGTTTCTACTTTCAGATGCAACAGAAATTTTGCGGATTGGTCCATCCGTTCGCGAGATATGGCAGTTTGGAGGTAAGAAACGCTTGAGAAACTCAAAATTTTCGCAGTTCTGATGCTCGAAACGAATAACTAGAACGGCCTAGGGGAAAAGTACGCATACCGATGTAATCGGGCGAGTTCCTACTTTCAGATGCAACAGAAATTTTGCGGATTGGTCGATCCGTTCGCGAGATATGGCAGTTTGGAAGTAAGAAACGCATGAGAAACTCAAAATTTTCGCAGTTCTGATGCTCGAAACGAATAACTAGAACCGCCTAGGGGAAAAGTGCGCATACCGTTGTAATCGGGCGAGTGTCTACTTTCAGATGCAACAGAAATTTTGCGGATTGATCAATCCGTTCGCTAGATATGACAGTTTGGATGTAAGAAACGCTTGAGAAGCTCAAAATTTTCGCCGTTCTGATGCTCCAAACGAATAACTAGAATGGCCTAGGGGAAAAGTGCGCATACCGTTGTAATCGGGCGAGTTTCTACTTTCAGATGCAACAGAAATTTTGCGGATTGATCAATCCGTTCGCGAGATATGGCAGTTTGGAGATAAGAAACGCTTGAGAAACTCAATATTTTCGCAGTTCTGATGCTCGAAACGAGTAACTAGAACGGCCTAGGGGAAAACTACACGTACCGTTGTAATCGGGCGAGTTTCTACTTTCAGATGCAATAGAAATTTTGCGGATTGGTCCATCCGTTCGCGAGATATGGCAGTTTGGAGGTAAGAAACGCTTGAGAAACTCAAAATTTTCGCAGTTCTGATGCTCGAAACGAATAACTAGAACCGCCTAGGGGAAAAGTGCGCATACCGTTGTAATCGGGCGAGTTTCTACTTTCAGATGCAACAGAAATTTTGCGGATTGATCAATCCGTTCGCGAGATATGGCAGTTTGGAGATAAGAAACGCTTGAGAAACTCAAAATTTTCGTAGTTCTGATGCTCGAAACGTATAACTGGAACGGCCTAGGCGAAAACAACACCGACCGTTGTAATCGGGCGAGTTTCTACTTTCAGATGCAACAGAAATTTTGCGGATTGGTCCATCCGTTCGCGAGATATGGCAGTTTGGAGGTAAGAAACGCTTGAGAAACTCAAAATTTTCGCAGTTCTGATGCTCGAAACGAATAACTAGAACCGCCTAGGGGAAAAGTGCGCATACCGTTGTAATCGGGCGAGTTTCTACTTTCAGATGCAACAGAAATTTTTGCGGATTGGTCAATCCGTTCGCGAGATGTGGCAGTTTGGAGGTGAGAAACGCTTGAGAAACTCAAAATTTTCGCACTTCTGATGCTCGAAACGAATAACTAGAACGGCCTAGGGGAAAACTACACGTACCGTTGTAATCGGGCGAGTTTCTACTTTCAGATGCAATAGAAATTTTGCGGATTGGTCCATCCGTTCGCGAGATATGGCAGTTTGGAGGTAAGAAACGCTTGAGAAACTCAAAATTTTCGCAGTTTGATGCTCGAAACGAATAACTAGAACCGCCTAGGGGAAAAGTGCGCATACCGCTGTAATCGGGCGAGTTTCTACTTTCAGATGCAACAGAAATTTTGCGGATTGATCAATCCGTTCGCGAGATATGGCAGTTTGGAGATAAGAAACGCTTGAGAAACTCAAAATTTTCGTAGTTCTGATGCTCGAAACGTATAACTGGAACGGCCTAGGGGAAAACTACGCATACCGTTGTAATCGGGCGAGTTTCTACTTTCAGATGCAACAGAAATTTTGCGGATTGGTCAATCCGTTCGCGAGATATGGCAGTTTGGAGGTAAGAAACGCTTGAGAAACTCAAAATTTTCGCAGTTCTGATGCTCGAAACGAATGACTGGAACGGCCTAGGGGAAAACTACACATACCGTTGTAATCGGGCGAGTTTCTACTTTCAGATGCAGCAGAAATTTTGCGGATTGGTGGATCCGTTCGCGAGATATGGCAGTTTGGAAGTAAGAAACGCTTGAGAAACTCAAAATTTTCGCAGTTCTGATGCTCGAAACGAATAACTGGAACGGTCTAGGGGAAAACTACACATACCGTTGTAATCGGGCGAGTTTCTACTTTCAGATGCAACAGAAATTTTGCGGATTGATCAATGCGTTCGCGAGATATGGCAGTTTGGAGATAAGGAACGCTTGAGAAACTCAACATTTTCGCAGTTCTGATGCTCGAAACGAATAACTAGAACGGCCTAGGGGAAAACTACACCTACCGTTGTAATCGGGCGAGTTTCTACTTTCAGATGCAACAGAAATTTTGCGGATTGGTCAATCCGTTCGCGAGATATGGCAGTTTGGAGGTAAGAAACGCTTGAGAAACTCAAAATTTTCGCAGTTCTGATGCTCGAAATGAATAACTGGAACGGCCTAGGGGAAAACTACACATACCGTTGTAATCGGGCGAGTTTCTACTTTCAGATGCAACAGAAATTTTGCGGATTGGTCAATCCGTTCGCGAGATGTGGCAGTTTGGAGGTAAGAAACGCTTGAGAAACTCAAAATTTTCGAACTTCTGATGCTCGAAACGAATAACTAGGACGGCCTAGGGGAAAACTACACCTACCGTTGTAATCGGGCGAGTTTCTACTTTCAGATGCAACAGAAATTTTGCGGATTGGTCAATCCGTTCGCGAGATATGGCAGTTTGGAGGTAAGAAACGCTTGAGAAACTCAAAATTTTCGCAGTTCTGATGCTCGAAACGATTAACTAGAACCGCCTAAGGGAAAAGTGCGCATACCGTTGTAATCGGGCGAGTTTCTACTTTCAGATGCAACAGAAATTTTGCGGATTGATCAATCCGTTCGCGAGATATGGCAGTTTGGAGATAAGAAACGCTTGAGAAACTCAAAATTTTCGCAGTTCTGATGCTCGAAACGAATGACTAGAACGGCCTAGGGGAGAAGTACGCATACCGTTGTAATCGGGCGAGTGTCTACTTTCAGATGCAACAGAAATTTTGCGGATTGATCGTTCCGTTCGCGAGATGTGGCAGTTTGGAGGTAAGAAACGCTTGAGAAACTCAAAATTTTCGCAGTTCTGATGCTCGAAACGAATAACTAGAACGGCCTAGGGGAAAACTACACCTACCGTTGTAATCGGGCGAGTTTCTACTTTCAGAAGCAACAGAAATTTTGCGGATTGATCAATCCGTTCGCGAGATATGGCAGTTTGGAGATAAGAAACGCTTGAGAAACTCAAAATTTTCGCAGTACTGATGCTCGAAACGAATAACTAAAACGGCCCAGGGGAAAAGTGCGCATACCATTGTAATCGGGCGAGTTTCTACTTTCAAATGGAACAGAAATTTTGCGGATTGGTCAATCCGTTCGCGAGATATGGCAGTTTGGAGGTAAGAAACGCTTGAGAAACTCAAAATTTTCGCAGTTCTGATGCTCGAAACGAATAACTGGAACGGTCTAGGGGAAAACTACACATACCGTTGTAATCGGGCGAGTTTCTACTTTCAGATGCAACAGAAATTTTGCGGATTGGTCAATCCGTTCGCGAGATGTGGCAGTTTGGAGGTAAGAAACGCCTGAGAAACTCAAAATTTTCGCAGTTCTGATGCTCGAAACGAATAACTAGAACGGCCTAGGGGAATAGTACGCATACCGATGTAATCGGGCGAATTTCTACATTCAGATGCAACAGAAATTTTGCGGATTGGTCGATCCGTTCGCGAGATATGGCAGTTTGGAAGTAAGAAACGCTTGACAAACTCAAAATTTTCGCAGTTCTGATGCTCGAAACGAATGACTAGAACGGCCTAGCGGAGAGGTACGCATACCGTTGTAATCGGGCGAGTTTCTACTTTCAGATGCAACAGAAATTTTGCGGATTGATCAATCCGTTCGCGAGATATGGCAGTTTGGAGATAAGAAACGCTTGAGAAACTCAAAATTTTCGCAGTTCTGATGCTCGAAACGAATGACTAGAACGGCCTAGGGGAGAAGTACGCATACCGTTGTAATCGGGCGAGTGTCTACTTTCAGATGCAACAGAAATTTTGCGGATTGATCGTTCCGTTCGCGAGATATGGCAGTTTGGAGATAAGAAACGCTTGAGAAACTCAAAATTTTCGCAGTTCTGATGCTCGAAACGAATAACTGGAACGGTCTAGGGGAAAACTACACATACCGTTGTAATCGGGCGAGTTTCTACTTTCAGATGCAACAGAAATTTTGCGGATTGGTCAATCCGTTCGCGAGATGTGGCAGTTTGGAGGTAAGAAACGCTTGAGAAACTCAAAATTTTCGCAGTTCTGATGCTCGAAACGAATAACTAGAACGGCCTAGGGGAATAGTACGCATACCGATGTAATCGGGCGAATTTCTACATTCAGATGCAACAGAAATTTTGCGGATTGGTCGATCCGTTCGCGAGATATGGCAGTTTGGAAGTAAGAAACGCATGACAAACTCAAAATTTTCGCAGTTCTGATGCTCGAAACGAATGACTAGAACGGCCTAGGGGAGAGGTACGCATACCGTTGTAATCGGGCGAGTTTCTACTTTCAGATGCAACAGAAATTTTGCGGATTGATCAATCCGTTCGCGAGATATGGCAGTTTGGAGATAAGAAACGCTTGAGAAACTCAAAATTTTCGCAGTTCTGATGCTCGAAACGAATAACTAGAACGGCCCTGGGGAAAACTACACCGACCGTTGTAATCGGGCGAGTTTCTACTTTCAGATGCAACAGAAATTTTGCGAATTGGTCAATCCGTTCGCGAGATATGGCAGTTTGGAGGTAAGAAACGCTTGAGAAACTTATAATTTTCGCAGTTCTGATGCTCGAAATGAATAACTGGAACGGCCTAGGGGAGAACTACACATACCGTTGTAATCGGGCGAGTTTCTACTTTCAGATGCAACAGAAATTTTTCGGATTGGTCAATCCGTTCGCGAGATGTGGCAGTTTGGAGGTAAGAAACGCTTGACAAACTCAACATTTTCGCAGTTCTGATGCTCGAAATGAATAACTGGAACGGCCTAGGGGAGAACTACACATTCCGTTGTAATCGGGCGAGTTTCTACTTTCAGATGCAACAGAAATTTTTCGGATTGGTCAATCCGTTCGCGAGATGTGGCAGTTTGGAGGTAAGAAACGCTTGAGAAACTCAAAGTTTTCGCACTTCTGATGCTCGAAACGAATAACTAGAACCGCCTAGGGGAAAAGTGCGCATAGCGTTGTAATCGGGCGAGTTGCTACTTTCAGATGCAACAGAAATTTTGCGGATTGGTCAATCCGTTAGCGTGATGTGGCAGTTTGGAGGTAAGAAACGCTTGAGAAACCCAAAATTTTCGCAGTTCTGATGCTCGAAACGAATAACTAGAACGGCCTAGGGGAAAACTACACCTACCGTTGTAATCGGGCGAGTTTCTACTTTCAGAAGCAACAGAAATTTTGCGGATTGATCAATCCGTTCGCGAGATATGGCAGTTTGGAGATAAGAAACGCTTGAGAAACTCAAAATTTTCGCAGTACTGATGCTCGAAACGAATAACTAAAACGGCCCAGGGGAAAAGTGCGCATACCATTGTAATCGGGCGAGTTTCTACTTTCAAATGGAACAGAAATTTTGCGGATTGGTCAATCCGTTCGCGAGATATGGCAGTTTGGAGGTAAGAAACGCTTGAGAAACTCAAAATTTTCGCAGTTCTGATGCTCGAAACGAATAACTGGAACGGTCTAGGGGAAAACTACACATACCGTTGTAATCGGGCGAGTTTCTACTTTCAGATGCAACAGAAATTTTGCGGATTGGTCAATCCGTTCGCGAGATGTGGCAGTTTGGAGGTAAGAAACGCTTGAGAAACTCAAAATTTTCGCAGTTCTGATGCTCGAAACGAATAACTAGAACGGCCTAGGGGAATAGTACGCATACCGATGTAATCGGGCGAATTTCTACATTCAGATGCAACAGAAATTTTGCGGATTGGTCGATCCGTTCGCGAGATATGGCAGTTTGGAAGTAAGAAACGCTTGACAAACTCAAAATTTTCGCAGTTCTGATGCTCGAAACGAATGACTAGAACGGCCTAGCGGAGAGGTACGCATACCGTTGTAATCGGGCGAGTTTCTACTTTCAGATGCAACAGAAATTTTGCGGATTGATCAATCCGTTCGCGAGATATGGCAGTTTGGAGATAAGAAACGCTTGAGAAACTCAAAATTTTCGCAGTTCTGATGCTCGAAACGAATGACTAGAACGGCCTAGGGGAGAAGTACGCATACCGTTGTAATCGGGCGAGTGTCTACTTTCAGATGCAACAGAAAGTTTGCGGATTGATCGTTCCGTTCGCGAGATATGGCAGTTTGGAGATAAGAAACGCTTTAGAAACTCAAAATTTTCGCAGTTCTGATGCTCGAAACGAATAACTGGAACGGCCTAGGGGAACACTACACATACCGTTGTAATCGGGCGAGTTTCTACTTTCAGATGCAGCAGAAATTTTGCGGATTGGTCAATCCGTTCGCGAGATGTGGCAGTTTGGAGGTAAGAAACGCTTGAGAAACTCAAAATTTTCGCAGTTCTGATGCTCGAAACGAATAACTAGAACGGCCTAGGGGAAAACTACACCTACCGTTGTAATCGGGCGAGTTTCTACTTTCAGAAGCAACAGAAATTTTGCGGATTGATCAAGCCGTTCGCGAGATATGGCAGTTTGGAGATAAGAAACGCTTGAGAAACTCAAAATTTTCGCAGTACTGATGCTCGAAACGAATAACTAAAACGGCCCAGGGGAAAAGTGCGCATACTATTGTAATCGGGCGAGTTTCTACTTTCAAATGGAACAGAAATTTTGCGGATTGGTCAATCCGTTCGCGAGATATGGCAGTTTGGAGGTAAGAAACGCTTGAGAAACTCAAAATTTTCGCAGTTCTGATGCTCGAAACGAATAACTGGAACGGTCTAGGGGAAAACTACACATACCGTTGTAATCGGGCGAGTTTCTACTTTCAGATGCAACAGAAATTTTGCGGATTGGTCAATCCGTTCGCGAGATGTGGCAGTTTGGAGGTAAGAAACGCTTGAGAAACTCAAAATTTTCGCAGTTCTGATGCTCGAAACGAATAACTAGAACGGCCTAGGGGAATAGTACGCATACCGATGTAATCGGGCGAATTTCTACATTCAGATGCAACAGAAATTTTGCGGATTGGTCGATCCGTTCGCGAGATATGGCAGTTTGGAAGTAAGTAACGCATGACAAACTCAAAATTTTCGCAGTTCTGATGCTCGAAACGAATGACTAGAACGGCCTAGGGGAGAGGTACGCATACCGTTGTAATCGGGCGAGTTTCTACTTTCAGATGCAACAGAAATTTTGCGGATTGATCAATCCGTTCGCGAGATATGGCAGTTTGGAGATAAGAAACGCTTGAGAAACTCAAAATTTTCGCAGTTCTGATGCTCGAAACGAATAACTAGAACGGCCCTGGGGAAAACTACACCGACCGTTGTAATCGGGCGAGTTTCTACTTTCAGATGCAACAGAAATTTTGCGAATTGGTCAATCCGTTCGCGAGATATGGCAGTTTGGAGGTAAGAAACGCTTGAGAAACTTATAATTTTCGCAGTTCTGATGCTCGAAATGAATAACTGGAACGGCCTAGGGGAGAACTACACATACCGTTGTAATCGGGCGAGTTTCTACTTTCAGATGCAACAGAAATTTTTCGGATTGGTCAATCCGTTCGCGAGATGTGGCAGTTTGGAGGTAAGAAACGCTTGACAAACTCAACATTTTCGCAGTTCTGATGCTCGAAATGAATAACTGGAACGGCCTAGGGGAGAACTACACATTCCGTTGTAATCGGGCGAGTTTCTACTTTCAGATGCAACAGAAATTTTTCGGATTGGTCAATCCGTTCGCGAGATGTGGCAGTTTGGAGGTAAGAAACGCTTGAGAAACTCAAAGTTTTCGCACTTCTGATGCTCGAAACGAATAACTAGAACCGCCTAGGGGAAAAGTGCGCATAGCGTTGTAATCGGGCGAGTTGCTACTTTCAGATGCAACAGAAATTTTGCGGATTGGTCAATCCGTTCGCGTGATGTGGCAGTTTGGAGGTAAGAAACGCTTGAGAAACCCAAAATTTTCGCAGTTCTGATGCTCGAAACGAATAACTAGAACGGCCTAGGGGAAAAGTGCGCATACCGTTGTAATCGGGCGAGTTTCTACTTTCAGATGCAACAGAAATTTTGCGGATTGGTCAATCCGTTCGCGAGATATGGCAGTTTGGAAGTAAGAAACGCTTGAGAAACTCAAAATTTTCGCAGTTCTGATGCTCGAAACGAATGACTAGAACGGCCTAGGGGAGAGGTACGCATACCGTTGTAATCGGGCGAGTTTCTACTTTCAGATGCAACAGAAATTTTGCGGATTGATCAATCCGTTCGCGAGATATGGCAGTTTGGAGATAAGAAACGCTTGAGAAACTCAAAATTTTCGCAGTTCTGATGCTCGAAACGAATAACTAGAACGGCCTTGGGGAAAACTACACCGACCGTTGTAATCGGGCGAGTTTCTACTTTCAGATGCAACACAAATTTTGCGAATTGGTCAATCCGTTCGCGAGATATGGCAGTTTGGAGGTAAGAAACGCTTGACAAACTCAACATTTTCGCAGTTCTGATGCTCGAAATGAATAACTGGAACGGCCCAGTGGAGAACTACACATACCGTTGTAATCGGGCGAGTTTCTACTTTCAGATGCAACAGAAATTTTTCGGATTGGTCAATCCGTTCGCGAGATGTGGCAGTTTGGATGTAAGAAACGCTTGAGAAACTCAAAGTTTTCGCACTTCTGATGCTCGAAACGAATAACTAGAACCGCCTAGGGGAAAAGTGCGCATAGCGTTGTAATCGGGCGAGTTTCTACTTTCAGATGCAACAGAAATTTTGCGGATTGGTCGATCCGTTCGCGAGATATGGCCGTTTGGAAGTAAGAAACGCTTGAGAAACTCAAAATTTTCGCAGTTCTGATGCTCGAAACGAATAACTAGAACGGCCTAGGGGAATAGTACGCATACCGATGTAATCGGGCGAATTTCTACTTTCAGATGCAACAGAAATTTTGCGGATTGGTCAATCCGTTCGCGAGATATGGCAGTTTGGAGGTAAGAAACGCTTGAGAAACTCAAAATTGTCGCAGTTCTGATGCTCGAAACGAATAACTAGAACGGCCTAGGGGAAAAGTACGCATACCGATGTAATCGGGCGAGTTTCTACTTTCAGATGCAACAGAAATTTTGCGGATTGGTCAATCCGTTCGCGAGATATGGCAGTTTGGAGGTAAGAAACGCTTGAGAAACTCAAAATTGTCGCAGTTCTGATGCTCGAAACGAATAACTAGAACGGCCTTGGGGAAAACTACACCGACCGTTGTAATCGGGCGAGTTTCTACTTTCAGATGCAACACAAATTTTGCGAATTGGTCAATCCGTTCGCGAGATATGGCAGTTTGGAGGTAAGAAACGCTTGAGAAACCCAAAATTTTCGCAGTTCTGATGCTCGAAACGAATAACTAGAACGGCCTAGGGGAAAAGTGCGCATACCGTTGTAATCGGGCGAGTTTCTACTTTCAGAAGCAACAGAAATTTTGCGGATTGATCAATCCGTTCGCGAGATATGGCAGTTTGGAGGTAAGAAACGCTTGAGAAACTCAAAATTGTCGCAGTTCTGATGCTCGAAACGAATAACTAGAACGGCCTAGGGGAAAAGTACGCATACCGATGTAATCGGGCGAGTTTCTACTTTCAGATGCAACAGAAATTTTGCGGATTGGTCGATCCGTTCGCGAGATATGGCCGTTTGGAAGTAAGAAACGCTTGAGAAACTCAAAATTTTCGCAGTTCTGATGCTCGAAACGAATGACTAGAACGGCCTAGGGGAGAAGAATGCATACCGTTGTAATCGGGCGAGTTTTTACTTTCAGATGCAACAGAAATTTTGCGGATTGGTCAATCCGTTTGCGAGATGTGGCAGTTTGGAGGTAAGAAACGCTTGAGAAACTCAAAATTTTCGCAGTTCTGATGCTCGAAATGAATAACTGGAACTGCCTAGGGGAAAACTACACATACCGTTGTAATCGGGCGAGTTTCTACTTTCAGATGCAACACAAATTTTGCGAATTGGTCAATCCGTTCGCGAGATATGGCAGTTTGGAGGTAAGAAACGCTTGAGAAACCCAAAATTGTCGCAGTTCTGATGCTCGAAACGAATAACTAGAACGGCCTTGGGGAAAACTACACCGACCGTTGTAATCGGGCGAGTTTCTACTTTCAGATGCAACACAAATTTTGCGAATTGGTCAATCCGTTCGCGAGATATGGCAGTTTGGAGGTAAGAAACGCTTGAGAAACCCAAAATTTTCGCAGTTCTGATGCTCGAAACGAATAACTGGAACGGTCTAGGGGAAAACTACACATACCGTTGTAATCGGGGGAGTTTCTACTTTCAGATGCAACAGAAATTTTGCGGATTGGTCAATCCGTTCGCGAGTTGTGGCAGTTTGGAGGTAAGAAACGCTTGAGAAACTCAAAATTTTCGCAGTTCTGATGCTCGAAACGAATAACTAGAACGGCCTAGGGGAATAGTACGCATACCGATGTAATCGTCCGAGTTTCTACTTTCAGATGCAACAGAAATTTTGCGGATTGGTCTATCCGTTCGCGAGATATGGCAGTTTGGAAGTAAGAAGCGCTTGAGAAACACAAAATTTTCGCAGTTCTGATGCTCGAAACGAATGACTAGAACGGCCTAGGGGAGAAGAATGCATACCGTTGTAATCGGGCGAGTTTTTACTTTCAGATGCAACAGAAATTTTGCGGATTGGTCAATCCGTTTGCGAGATGTGGCAGTTTGGAGGTAAGAAACGCTTGAGAAACTCAAAATTTTCGCAGTTCTGATGGTCGAAACGAATGACTAGAACGGCCTAGGGAAAAACTACACCTACCGTTGTAATCGGGCGAGTTTCTACTTTCAGATGCAACAGAAATTTTGCGGATTGGTCGATCCGTTCGCGTGATATTGCATTTTGGAAGTAAGAAACGCTTGAGAAACTCAAAATTTTCGCAGTTCTGATGCTCGAAACGAATGACTAGAACGGCCTAGGGGAGAAGAATGCATACCGTTGTAATCGGGCGAGTTTTTACTTTCAGATGCAACAGAAATTTTGCGGATTGGTCAATCCGTTTGCGAGATGTGGCAGTTTGGAGGTAAGAAACGCTTGAGAAACTCAAAATTTTCGCAGTTCTGATGCTCGAAATGAATAACTGGAACTGCCTAGGGGAAAACTACACATACCGTTGTAATCGGGCGAGTTTCTACTTTCAGATGCAACACAAATTTTGCGAATTGGTCAATCCGTTCGCGAGATATGGCAGTTTGGAGGTAAGAAACGCTTGAGAAACCCAAAATTGTCGCAGTTCTGATGCTCGAAACGAATAACTAGAACGGCCTAGGGGAAAAGTACGCATACCGATGTAATCGGGCGAGTTTCTACTTTCAGATGCAACAGAAATTTTGCGGATTGGTCGATCCGTTCGCGAGATATGGCCGTTTGGAAGTAAGAAACGCTTGAGAAACTCAAAATTTTCGCAGTTCTGATGCTCGAAACGAATGACTAGAACGGCCTAGGGGAGAAGAATGCATACCGTTGTAATCGGGCGAGTTTTTACTTTCAGATGCAACAGAAATTTTGCGGATTGGTCAATCCGTTTGCGAGATGTGGCAGTTTGGAGGTAAGAAACGCTTGAGAAACTCAAAATTTTCGCAGTTCTGATGCTCGAAATGAATAACTGGAACTGCCTAGGGGAAAACTACACATACCGTTGTAATCGGGCGAGTTTCTACTTTCAGATGCAACACAAATTTTGCGAATTGGTCAATCCGTTCGCGAGATATGGCAGTTTGGAGGTAAGAAACGCTTGAGAAACCCAAAATTGTCGCAGTTCTGATGCTCGAAACGAATAACTAGAACGGCCTTGGGGAAAACTACACCGACCGTTGTAATCGGGCGAGTTTCTACTTTCAGATGCAACACAAATTTTGCGAATTGGTCAATCCGTTCGCGAGATATGGCAGTTTGGAGGTAAGAAACGCTTGAGAAACCCAAAATTTTCGCAGTTCTGATGCTCGAAACGAATAACTGGAACGGTCTAGGGGAAAACTACACATACCGTTGTAATCGGGGGAGTTTCTACTTTCAGATGCAACAGAAATTTTGCGGATTGGTCAATCCGTTCGCGAGTTGTGGCAGTTTGGAGGTAAGAAACGCTTGAGAAACTCAAAATTTTCGCAGTTCTGATGCTCGAAACGAATAACTAGAACGGCCTAGGGGAATAGTACGCATACCGATGTAATCGTCCGAGTTTCTACTTTCAGATGCAACAGAAATTTTGCGGATTGGTCTATCCGTTCGCGAGATATGGCAGTTTGGAAGTAAGAAGCGCTTGAGAAACACAAAATTTTCGCAGTTCTGATGCTCGAAACGAATGACTAGAACGGCCTAGGGGAGAAGAATGCATACCGTTGTAATCGGGCGAGTTTTTACTTTCAGATGCAACAGAAATTTTGCGGATTGGTCAATCCGTTTGCGAGATGTGGCAGTTTGGAGGTAAGAAACGCTTGAGAAACTCAAAATTTTCGCAGTTCTGATGGTCGAAACGAATGACTAGAACGGCCTAGGGAAAAACTACACCTACCGTTGTAATCGGGCGAGTTTCTACTTTCAGATGCAACAGAAATTTTGCGGATTGGTCGATCCGTTCGCGTGATATTGCATTTTGGAAGTAAGAAACGCTTGAGAAACTCAAAATTTTCGCAGTTCTGATGCTCGAAACGAATGACTAGAACGGCCTAGGGGAGAAGTACGCATACCGTTGTAATCGGGAGAGTTTCTACTTTCAGAAGCAACAGAAATTTTGCGGATTGGTCAATCCGTTCGCGAGATATGGCAGTTTGGAGGTAAGAAACGCTTGAGAAACTCAACATTTTCGCAGTCTGATGCTCGGAACGAATAACTAGAACGGCCTAGGGAAAAACTACACCTACCGTTGTAATCGGGCGAGTTTCTACTTTCAGATGCAACAGAAATTTTGCGGATTGGTCAATCCGTTTGCGAGATGTGGCAGTTTGGAGGTAAGAAACGCTTGAGAAACTCAAAATTTTCGCAGTTCTGATGCTCGAAATGAATAACTGGAACTGCCTAGGGGAAAACTACACATACCGTTGTAATCGGGCGAGTTTCTACTTTCAGATGCAACAGAAATTTTTCGGATTGGTCAATCCGTTCGCAAGATATGGCAGTTTGGAGGTAAGAAACGCTTGAGAAACTCAAAATTTTCGCAGTTCTGATGCTCGAAACCAATAACTAGAGCGGCCTAGGGGAAAACTACACCTACCGTTGTAATCGGGCTAGTTTCTACTTTCAGATGCAACAGAAATTTTGCGGTTTGATCAATCCGTTCGCGAGATATGGACGTTTGGAGATAAGAAACGCTTGAGAAACTCAAAATTTTCGTAGTTCTGATGCTCGAAACGAGTAACTAGAACGGCCTAGGGGAAAAGTACGCATACCGTTGTAATCGGGCGAGTTTTTACTTTCAGATGCAACAGAAATTTTGCGGATTGGTCAATCCGTTTGCGAGATGTGGCAGTTTGGAGGTAAGAAACGCTTGAGAAACTCAAAATTTTCGCAGTTCTGATGCTCGAAACGAATGACTAGAACGGCCTAGGGGAGAAGTACGCATACCGTTGTAATCGGGCGAGTTTCTACTTTCAGATGCAACAGAAATTTTGCGGATTGGTCAATCCGTTCGCGAGATATGGCAGTTTGGAAGTAAGAAACGCTTTAGAAACTCAAAATTTTCGCAGTTCTGATTCTCGAAACGAATGACTAGAACGGCCTAGGGGAGAAGTACGCATACCGTTGTAATCGGGAGAGCTCCTACTTTCAGAAGCAACAGAAATTTTGCGGATTGGTCAATCCGTTCGCGAGATATGGCAGTTTGGATGTAAGAAACGCTTGAGAAACTCAAAATTTTCGCTGTTCTGATGCTCGAAATGAATAACTGGAACTGCCTAGGGGAAAACTACACATACCGTTGTAATCGGGCGAGTTTCTACCTTCAGATGCAACAGAAATTTTTCGGATTGGTCAATCCGTTCGCGAGATATGGCAGTTTGGAGGTAAGAAACGCTTGAGAAACTCAAAATTTTCGCACTTCTGATGCTCGAAACGAATAAGTAGAACGGCCTAGGGGAACACTACACGTACCGTTGTAATCGGGCGAGTTTCTATTTTCAGATGCAACAGAAATTTTGCGGATTGGTCAATCCGTTCGCGAGATGTGGCAGTTTGGAGGTAAGAAACGCTTGAGAAACTCAAAATTTTCGCAGTTCTGATGCTCGATACGAATGACTAGAACGGCCTAGGGGAGAAGTACACATACCGTTGTAATCGGGAGAGTTTCTACTTTCAGAAGCAACAGAAATTTTGCGGATTGGTCAATCCGTTCGCGAGATATGGCAGTTTGGAGGTAAGAAACGCTTGAGAAACTCAAAATTTTCGCAGTTCTGATGCTCGAAACGAATAACTAGAACGGCCTAGGGTAAAACTACGCATACCGATGTAATCGGGCGAGTTTCTACTTTCAGATGCAACAGAAATTTTGCGGATTGGTCGATCCGTTCGCGAGATATGGCAGTTTGGAGGTAAGAAACGCTTGAGAAAAGTCAAAATTGTCGCAGTTCTGATGCTCGAAACGAATAACTAGAACGGCCTAGGGGAAAAGTACGCATACCGATGTAATCGGGCGAGTTTCTGCTTTCAGATGCAACAGAAATTTTGCGGATTGGTCTATCCGTTCGCGAGATATGGCAGTTTGGAAGTAAGAAACGCTTGAGAAACTCAAAATTTTCGCAGTTCTGATGCTCGAAACGAATGACTAGAACGGCCTAGGGGAGAAGTACACATACCGTTGTAATCGGGAGAGTTTCTACTTTCAGAAGCAAGAGAAATTTTGCCGATTGGTCGATCCGTTCGCGAGATATGGCAGTTTGGAAGTAAGAAACGCTTGAGAAACACAAAATTTTCGCAGTTCTGATGCTCGAAACGAATGACTAGAACGGCCTAGGGGAGAAGAATGCATACCGTTGTAATCGGGCGAGTTTTTACTTTCAGATGCAACAGAAATTTTGCGGATTGGTCAATCCGTTTGCGAGATGTGGCAGTTTGGAGGTAAGAAACGCTTGAGAAACTCAAAATTTTCGCAGTTCTGATACTCGAAATGAATAACTGGAACTGCCTAGGGGAAAACTACACATACCGTTGTAATCGGGCGAGTTTCTACTTTCAGATGCAACAGAAATTTTTCGGATTGGTCAATCCGTTCGCAAGATATGGCAGTTTGGAGGTAAGAAACGCTTGAGAAACTCAAAATTTTCGCAGTTCTGATGCTCGAAACCAATAACTAGAGCGGCCTAGGGGAAAACTACACCTACCGTTGTAATCGGGCTAGTTTCTACTTTCAGATGCAACAGAAATTTTGCGGTTTGATCAATCCGTTCGCGAGATATGGACGTTTGGAGATAAGAAACGCTTGAGAAACTCAAAATTTTCGTAGTTCTGATGCTCGAAACGAGTAACTAGAACGGCCTAGGGGAAAAGTACGCATACCGTTGTAATCGGGCGAGTTTTTACTTTCAGATGCAACAGAAATTTTGCGGATTGGTCAATCCGTTTGCGAGATGTGGCAGTTTGGAGGTAAGAAACGCTTGAGAAACTCAAAATTTTCGCAGTTCTGATGCTCGAAACGAATGACTAGAACGGCCTAGGGGAGAAGTACGCATACCGTTGTAATCGGGCGAGTTTCTACTTTCAGATGCAACAGAAATTTTGCGGATTGGTCAATCCGTTCGCGAGATATGGCAGTTTGGAAGTAAGAAACGCTTTAGAAACTCAAAATTTTCGCAGTTCTGATTCTCGAAACGAATGACTAGAACGGCCTAGGGGAGAAGTACGCATACCGTTGTAATCGGGAGAGCTCCTACTTTCAGAAGCAACAGAAATTTTGCGGATTGGTCAATCCGTTCGCGAGATATGGCAGTTTGGATGTAAGAAACGCTTGAGAAACTCAAAATTTTCGCTGTTCTGATGCTCGAAATGAATAACTGGAACTGCCTAGGGGAAAACTACACATACCGTTGTAATCGGGCGAGTTTCTACTTTCAGATGCAACAGAAATTTTTCGGATTGGTCAATCCGTTCGCAAGATATGGCAGTTTGGAGGTAAGAAACGCTTGAGAAACTCAAAATTTTCGCAGTTCTGATGCTCGAAACCAATAACTAGAGCGGCCTAGGGGAAAACTACACCTACCGTTGTAATCGGGCTAGTTTCTACTTTCAGATGCAACAGAAATTTTGCGGATTGATCAATCCGTTCGCGAGATATGGACGTTTGGAGATAAGAAACGCTTGAGAAACTCAAAATTTTCGTAGTTCTGATGCTCGAAACGAGTAACTAGAACGGCCTAGGGGAAAAGTACGCATACCGTTGTAATCGGGCGAGTTTTTACTTTCAGATGCAACAGAAATTTTGCGGATTGGTCAATCCGTTTGCGAGATGTGGCAGTTTGGAGGTAAGAAACGCTTGAGAAACTCAAAATTTTCGCAGTTCTGATGCTCGAAACGAATGACTAGAACGGCCTAGGGGAGAAGTACGCATACCGTTGTAATCGGGCGAGTTTCTACTTTCAGATGCAACAGAAATTTTGCGGATTGGTCAATCCGTTCGCGAGATATGGCAGTTTGGAAGTAAGAAACGCTTTAGAAACTCAAAATTTTCGCAGTTCTGATTCTCGAAACGAATGACTAGAACGGCCTAGGGGAGAAGTACGCATACCGTTGTAATCGGGAGAGCTCCTACTTTCAGAAGCAACAGAAATTTTGCGGATTGGTCAATCCGTTCGCGAGATATGGCAGTTTGGATGTAAGAAACGCTTGAGAAACTCAAAATTTTCGCTGTTCTGATGCTCGAAATGAATAACTGGAACTGCCTAGGGGAAAACTACACATACCGTTGTAATCGGGCGAGTTTCTACCTTCAGATGCAACAGAAATTTTTCGGATTGGTCAATCCGTTCGCGAGATATGGCAGTTTGGAGGTAAGAAACGCTTGAGAAACTCAAAATTTTCGCACTTCTGATGCTCGAAACGAATAAGTAGAACGGCCTAGGGGAACACTACACGTACCGTTGTAATCGGGCGAGTTTCTATTTTCAGATGCAACAGAAATTTTGCGGATTGGTCAATCCGTTCGCGAGATGTGGCAGTTTGGAGGTAAGAAACGCTTGAGAAACTCAAAATTTTCGCAGTTCTGATGCTCGATACGAATGACTAGAACGGCCTAGGGGAGAAGTACACATACCGTTGTAATCGGGAGAGTTTCTACTTTCAGAAGCAACAGAAATTTTGCGGATTGGTCAATCCGTTCGCGAGATATGGCAGTTTGGAGGTAAGAAACGCTTGAGAAACTCAAAATTTTCGCAGTTCTGATGCTCGAAACGAATAACTAGAACGGCCTAGGGTAAAACTACGCATACCGATGTAATCGGGCGAGTTTCTACTTTCAGATGCAACAGAAATTTTGCGGATTGGTCGATCCGTTCGCGAGATATGGCAGTTTGGAGGTAAGAAACGCTTGAGAAAAGTCAAAATTGTCGCAGTTCTGATGCTCGAAACGAATAACTAGAACGGCCTAGGGGAAAAGTACGCATACCGATGTAATCGGGCGAGTTTCTGCTTTCAGATGCAACAGAAATTTTGCGGATTGGTCTATCCGTTCGCGAGATATGGCAGTTTGGAAGTAAGAAACGCTTGAGAAACTCAAAATTTTCGCAGTTCTGATGCTCGAAACGAATGACTAGAACGGCCTAGGGGAGAAGTACACATACCGTTGTAATCGGGAGAGTTTCTACTTTCAGAAGCAAGAGAAATTTTGCCGATTGGTCGATCCGTTCGCGAGATATGGCAGTTTGGAAGTAAGAAACGCTTGAGAAACACAAAATTTTCGCAGTTCTGATGCTCGAAACGAATGACTAGAACGGCCTAGGGGAGAAGAATGCATACCGTTGTAATCGGGCGAGTTTTTACTTTCAGATGCAACAGAAATTTTGCGGATTGGTCAATCCGTTTGCGAGATGTGGCAGTTTGGAGGTAAGAAACGCTTGAGAAACTCAAAATTTTCGCAGTTCTGATACTCGAAATGAATAACTGGAACTGCCTAGGGGAAAACTACACATACCGTTGTAATCGGGCGAGTTTCTACTTTCAGATGCAACAGAAATTTTTCGGATTGGTCAATCCGTTCGCAAGATATGGCAGTTTGGAGGTAAGAAACGCTTGAGAAACTCAAAATTTTCGCAGTTCTGATGCTCGAAACCAATAACTAGAGCGGCCTAGGGGAAAACTACACCTACCGTTGTAATCGGGCTAGTTTCTACTTTCAGATGCAACAGAAATTTTGCGGTTTGATCAATCCGTTCGCGAGATATGGACGTTTGGAGATAAGAAACGCTTGAGAAACTCAAAATTTTCGTAGTTCTGATGCTCGAAACGAGTAACTAGAACGGCCTAGGGGAAAAGTACGCATACCGTTGTAATCGGGCGAGTTTTTACTTTCAGATGCAACAGAAATTTTGCGGATTGGTCAATCCGTTTGCGAGATGTGGCAGTTTGGAGGTAAGAAACGCTTGAGAAACTCAAAATTTTCGCAGTTCTGATGCTCGAAACGAATGACTAGAACGGCCTAGGGGAGAAGTACGCATACCGTTGTAATCGGGCGAGTTTCTACTTTCAGATGCAACAGAAATTTTGCGGATTGGTCAATCCGTTCGCGAGATATGGCAGTTTGGAAGTAAGAAACGCTTTAGAAACTCAAAATTTTCGCAGTTCTGATTCTCGAAACGAATGACTAGAACGGCCTAGGGGAGAAGTACGCATACCGTTGTAATCGGGAGAGCTCCTACTTTCAGAAGCAACAGAAATTTTGCGGATTGGTCAATCCGTTCGCGAGATATGGCAGTTTGGATGTAAGAAACGCTTGAGAAACTCAAAATTTTCGCTGTTCTGATGCTCGAAATGAATAACTGGAACTGCCTAGGGGAAAACTACACATACCGTTGTAATCGGGCGAGTTTCTACTTTCAGATGCAACAGAAATTTTTCGGATTGGTCAATCCGTTCGCAAGATATGGCAGTTTGGAGGTAAGAAACGCTTGAGAAACTCAAAATTTTCGCAGTTCTGATGCTCGAAACCAATAACTAGAGCGGCCTAGGGGAAAACTACACCTACCGTTGTAATCGGGCTAGTTTCTACTTTCAGATGCAACAGAAATTTTGCGGATTGATCAATCCGTTCGCGAGATATGGACGTTTGGAGATAAGAAACGCTTGAGAAACTCAAAATTTTCGTAGTTCTGATGCTCGAAACGAGTAACTAGAACGGCCTAGGGGAAAAGTACGCATACCGCTGTAATCAGGCGAGTTTCTACTTTCAGATGCAACAGAAATTTTGCGGATTGGTCAATCCGTTCGCGAGATATGGCAGTTTGGAGGTAAGAAACGCTTGAGAAACTCAAAATTTTCGCACTTCTGATGCTCGAAACGAATAACAAGAACGGCCTAGGGAAAAACTACACCTACCGTTGTAATCGGGCGAGTTTCTACTTTCAGATGCAACAGAAATTTTGCGGATTGGTCAATCCGTTCGCGAGATATGGCAGTTTGGAGGTAAGAAACGCTTGAGAAACTCAAAATTGTCGCAGTTCTGATGCTCGAAACGAATAACTAGAACGGCCTAGGGGAAAAGTACGCATACCGATGTAATCGGGCGAGTTTCTACTTTCAGATGCAACAGAAATTTTGCGGATTGGTCTATCCGTTCGCGAGATATGGCAGTTTGGAAGTAAGAAACGCTTGAGAAACTCAAAATTTTCGCAGTTCTGATGCTCGATACGAATGACTAGAACGGCCTAGGGGAGAAGTACACATACCGTTGTAATCGGGAGAGTTTCTACTTTCAGAAGCAACAGAAATTTTGCGGATTGGTCAATCCGTTCGCGAGATATGGCAGTTTGGAGGTAAGAAACGCTTGAGAAACTCAAAATTTTCGCAGTTCTGATGCTCGAAACGAATAACTAGAACGGCCTAGGGGAAAAGTACGCATACCGATGTAATCGAGCGAGTTTCTACTTTCAGATGCAACAGAAATTTTGCGGGTTGGTCAATCCGTTCGCGAGATATGGCAGTTTGGAGGTAAGAAACGCTTGAGAAACTCAAAATTTTCGCTGTTCTGATGCTCGAAACGAATAACTAGAACGGCCTTGGGGAAAACTACACCTTCCGTTGTAATCGGGCGAGTTTCTACTTTCAGATGCAACAGAAATTTTGCGGATTGGTCAATCCGTTTGCGAGATGTGGCAGTTTGGAGGTAAGAAACGCTTGAGAAACTAAAAATTTTCGCAGTTCTGATGCTCGAAACGAATGACTAGAACGGCCTAGGGGAGAAGTACGCATACCGTTGTAATCGGGCGAGTTTCTACTTTCAGATCCAACAGAAATTTTGCGGATTGGTCAATCCGTTCGCGAGATATGGCCGTTTGGATGTAAGAAACCCTTTAGGAACTCAAAATTTTCGCAGTTCTGATGCTCGAAACGAATAACTAGAACGGCCCAGGGGAAAAGTGAGCATACCGTTGTAATCGGGCGAGTTTCTACTTTCAAATGCAGCAGAAATTTTGCGGATTGGTCAATGCGTTCGCGAGATATGGCAGTTTGGAGGTGAGAAACGCTTGAGAAACTCAAAATTTTCGCAGTTCTGATGCTCGAAACGAATAACTGGAACGGCCTAGGGGAAAAGTACGCATACCGTTGTAATCGGGCGAGTTTCTACTTTCAGATGCAACAGAAATTTTGCGGATTGGTCAATCCGTTCGCGAGATATGGCAGTTTGGAGATAAGAAACGCTTGAGAAACTCAAGATTTGCGCAGTTCTTATGCTCGAAACGAATGACTAGAACGGCCTAGGGGAGAAGTACGCATACCGATGTAATCGGGCGAGTTTCTACTTTCAGATGCAACAGAAATTTTGCGGATTGGTCGATCCGTTCGCGTGATATTGCATTTTGGAAGTAAGAAACGCTTGAGAAACTCAAAATTTTCGCAGTTCTGATGCTCGAAACGAATGACTAGAACGGCCTAGGGGAGAAGTACGCATACCGTTGTAATCGGGAGAGTTTCTACTTTCAGAAGCAACAGAAATTTTGCGGATTGGTCAATCCGTTCGCGAGATATGGCAGTTTGGAGGTAAGAAACGCTTGAGAAACTCAACATTTTCGCAGTCTGATGCTCGGAACGAATAACTAGAACGGCCTAGGGAAAAACTACACCTACCGTTGTAATCGGGCGAGTTTCTACTTTCAGATGCAACAGAAATTTTGCGGATTGGTCAATCCGTTTGCGAGATGTGGCAGTTTGGAGGTAAGAAACGCTTGAGAAACTCAAAATTTTCGCAGTTCTGATGCTCGAAATGAATAACTGGAACTGCCTAGGGGAAAACTACACATACCGTTGTAATCGGGCGAGTTTCTACTTTCAGATGCAACAGAAATTTTTCCGATTGGTCAATCCGTTCGCAAGATATGGCAGTTTGGAGGTAAGAAACGCTTGAGAAACTCAAAATTTTCGCAGTTCTGATGCTCGAAACCAATAACTAGAGCGGCCTAGGGGAAAACTACACCTACCGTTGTAATCGGGCTAGTTTCTACTTTCAGATGCAACAGAAATTTTGCGGTTTGATCAATCCGTTCGCGAGATATGGACGTTTGGAGATAAGAAACGCTTGAGAAACTCAAAATTTTCGTAGTTCTGATGCTCGAAACGAGTAACTAGAACGGCCTAGGGGAAAAGTACGCATACCGTTGTAATCGGGCGAGTTTTTACTTTCAGATGCAACAGAAATTTTGCGGATTGGTCAATCCGTTTGCGAGATGTGGCAGTTTGGAGGTAAGAAACGCTTGAGAAACTCAAAATTTTCGCAGTTCTGATGCTCGAAACGAATGACTAGAACGGCCTAGGGGAGAAGTACGCATACCGTTGTAATCGGGCGAGTTTCTACTTTCAGATGCAACAGAAATTTTGCGGATTGGTCAATCCGTTCGCGAGATATGGCAGTTTGGAAGTAAGAAACGCTTTAGAAACTCAAAATTTTCGCAGTTCTGATTCTCGAAACGAATGACTAGAACGGCCTAGGGGAGAAGTACGCATACCGTTGTAATCGGGAGAGCTCCTACTTTCAGAAGCAACAGAAATTTTGCGGATTGGTCAATCCGTTCGCGAGATATGGCAGTTTGGATGTAAGAAACGCTTGAGAAACTCAAAATTTTCGCTGTTCTGATGCTCGAAATGAATAACTGGAACTGCCTAGGGGAAAACTACACATACCGTTGTAATCGGGCGAGTTTCTACCTTCAGATGCAACAGAAATTTTTCGGATTGGTCAATCCGTTCGCGAGATATGGCAGTTTGGAGGTAAGAAACGCTTGAGAAACTCAAAATTTTCGCACTTCTGATGCTCGAAACGAATAAGTAGAACGGCCTAGGGGAACACTACACGTACCGTTGTAATCGGGCGAGTTTCTATTTTCAGATGCAACAGAAATTTTGCGGATTGGTCAATCCGTTCGCGAGATGTGGCAGTTTGGAGGTAAGAAACGCTTGAGAAACTCAAAATTTTCGCAGTTCTGATGCTCGATACGAATGACTAGAACGGCCTAGGGGAGAAGTACACATACCGTTGTAATCGGGAGAGTTTCTACTTTCAGAAGCAACAGAAATTTTGCGGATTGGTCAATCCGTTCGCGAGATATGGCAGTTTGGAGGTAAGAAACGCTTGAGAAACTCAAAATTTTCGCAGTTCTGATGCTCGAAACGAATAACTAGAACGGCCTAGGGTAAAACTACGCATACCGATGTAATCGGGCGAGTTTCTACTTTCAGATGCAACAGAAATTTTGCGGATTGGTCGATCCGTTCGCGAGATATGGCAGTTTGAAGGTAAGAAACGCTTGAGAAAAGTCAAAATTGTCGCAGTTCTGATGCTCGAAACGAATAACTAGAACGGCCTAGGGGAAAAGTACGCATACCGATGTAATCGGGCGAGTTTCTGCTTTCAGATGCAACAGAAATTTTGCGGATTGGTCTATCCGTTCGCGAGATATGGCAGTTTGGAAGTAAGAAACGCTTGAGAAACTCAAAATTTTCGCAGTTCTGATGCTCGAAACGAATGACTAGAACGGCCTAGGGGAGAAGTACACATACCGTTGTAATCGGGAGAGTTTCTACTTTCAGAAGCAAGAGAAATTTTGCGGATTGGTCGATCCGTTCGCGAGATATGGCAGTTTGGAAGTAAGAAACGCTTGAGAAACACAAAATTTTCGCAGTTCTGATGCTCGAAACGAATGACTAGAACGGCCTAGGGGAGAAGAATGCATACCGTTGTAATCGGGCGAGTTTTTACTTTCAGATGCAACAGAAATTTTGCGGATTGGTCAATCCGTTTGCGAGATGTGGCAGTTTGGAGGTAAGAAACGCTTGAGAAACTCAAAATTTTCGCAGTTCTGATACTCGAAATGAATAACTGGAACTGCCTAGGGGAAAACTACACATACCGTTGTAATCGGGCGAGTTTCTACTTTCAGATGCAACAGAAATTTTTCGGATTGGTCAATCCGTTCGCAAGATATGGCAGTTTGGAGGTAAGAAACGCTTGAGAAACTCAAAATTTTCGCAGTTCTGATGCTCGAAACCAATAACTAGAGCGGCCTAGGGGAAAACTACACCTACCGTTGTAATCGGGCTAGTTTCTACTTTCAGATGCAACAGAAATTTTGCGGTTTGATCAATCCGTTCGCGAGATATGGACGTTTGGAGATAAGAAACGCTTGAGAAACTCAAAATTTTCGTAGTTCTGATGCTCGAAACGAGTAACTAGAACGGCCTAGGGGAAAAGTACGCATACCGTTGTAATCGGGCGAGTTTTTACTTTCAGATGCAACAGAAATTTTGCGGATTGGTCAATCCGTTTGCGAGATGTGGCAGTTTGGAGGTAAGAAACGCTTGAGAAACTCAAAATTTTCGCAGTTCTGATGCTCGAAACGAATGACTAGAACGGCCTAGGGGAGAAGTACGCATACCGTTGTAATCGGGCGAGTTTCTACTTTCAGATGCAACAGAAATTTTGCGGATTGGTCAATCCGTTCGCGAGATATGGCAGTTTGGAAGTAAGAAACGCTTTAGAAACTCAAAATTTTCGCAGTTCTGATTCTCGAAACGAATGACTAGAACGGCCTAGGGGAGAAGTACGCATACCGTTGTAATCGGGAGAGCTCCTACTTTCAGAAGCAACAGAAATTTTGCGGATTGGTCAATCCGTTCGCGAGATATGGCAGTTTGGATGTAAGAAACGCTTGAGAAACTCAAAATTTTCGCTGTTCTGATGCTCGAAATGAATAACTGGAACTGCCTAGGGGAAAACTACACATACCGTTGTAATCGGGCGAGTTTCTACTTTCAGATGCAACAGAAATTTTTCGGATTGGTCAATCCGTTCGCAAGATATGGCAGTTTGGAGGTAAGAAACGCTTGAGAAACTCAAAATTTTCGCAGTTCTGATGCTCGAAACCAATAACTAGAGCGGCCTAGGGGAAAACTACACCTACCGTTGTAATCGGGCTAGTTTCTACTTTCAGATGCAACAGAAATTTTGCGGATTGATCAATCCGTTCGCGAGATATGGACGTTTGGAGATAAGAAACGCTTGAGAAACTCAAAATTTTCGTAGTTCTGATGCTCGAAACGAGTAACTAGAACGGCCTAGGGGAAAAGTACGCATACCGCTGTAATCAGGCGAGTTTCTACTTTCAGATGCAACAGAAATTTTGCGGATTGGTCAATCCGTTCGCGAGATATGGCAGTTTGGAGGTAAGAAACGCTTGAGAAACTCAAAATTTTCGCACTTCTGATGCTCGAAACGAATAACAAGAACGGCCTAGGGAAAAACTACACCTACCGTTGTAATCGGGCGAGTTTCTACTTTCAGATGCAACAGAAATTTTGCGGATTGGTCAATCCGTTCGCGAGATATGGCAGTTTGGAGGTAAGAAACGCTTGAGAAACTCAAAATTGTCGCAGTTCTGATGCTCGAAACGAATAACTAGAACGGCCTAGGGGAAAAGTACGCATACCGATGTAATCGGGCGAGTTTCTACTTTCAGATGCAACAGAAATTTTGCGGATTGGTCTATCCGTTCGCGAGATATGGCAGTTTGGAAGTAAGAAACGCTTGAGAAACTCAAAATTTTCGCAGTTCTGATGCTCGATACGAATGACTAGAACGGCCTAGGGGAGAAGTACACATACCGTTGTAATCGGGAGAGTTTCTACTTTCAGAAGCAACAGAAATTTTGCGGATTGGTCAATCCGTTCGCGAGATATGGCAGTTTGGAGGTAAGAAACGCTTGAGAAACTCAAAATTTTCGCAGTTCTGATGCTCGAAACGAATAACTAGAACGGCCTAGGGGAAAAGTACGCATACCGATGTAATCGAGCGAGTTTCTACTTTCAGATGCAACAGAAATTTTGCGGGTTGGTCAATCCGTTCGCGAGATATGGCAGTTTGGAGGTAAGAAACGCTTGAGAAACTCAAAATTTTCGCTGTTCTGATGCTCGAAACGAATAACTAGAACGGCCTTGGGGAAAACTACACCTTCCGTTGTAATCGGGCGAGTTTCTACTTTCAGATGCAACAGAAATTTTGCGGATTGGTCAATCCGTTTGCGAGATGTGGCAGTTTGGAGGTAAGAAACGCTTGAGAAACTAAAAATTTTCGCAGTTCTGATGCTCGAAACGAATGACTAGAACGGCCTAGGGGAGAAGTACGCATACCGTTGTAATCGGGCGAGTTTCTACTTTCAGATCCAACAGAAATTTTGCGGATTGGTCAATCCGTTCGCGAGATATGGCCGTTTGGATGTAAGAAACCCTTTAGGAACTCAAAATTTTCGCAGTTCTGATGCTCGAAACGAATAACTAGAACGGCCCAGGGGAAAAGTGAGCATACCGTTGTAATCGGGCGAGTTTCTACTTTCAAATGCAGCAGAAATTTTGCGGATTGGTCAATGCGTTCGCGAGATATGGCAGTTTGGAGGTGAGAAACGCTTGAGAAACTCAAAATTTTCGCAGTTCTGATGCTCGAAACGAATAACTGGAACGGCCTAGGGGAAAAGTACGCATACCGTTGTAATCGGGCGAGTTTCTACTTTCAGATGCAACAGAAATTTTGCGGATTGGTCAATCCGTTCGCGAGATATGGCAGTTTGGAGATAAGAAACGCTTGAGAAACTCAAGATTTGCGCAGTTCTTATGCTCGAAACGAATGACTAGAACGGCCTAGGGGAGAAGTACGCATACCGATGTAATCGGGCGAGTTTCTACTTTCAGATGCAACAGAAATTTTGCGGATTGGTCGATCCGTTCGCGTGATATTGCATTTTGGAAGTAAGAAACGCTTGAGAAACTCAAAATTTTCGCAGTTCTGATGCTCGAAACGAATGACTAGAATGGCCTAGGGGAGAAGAATGCATACCGTTGTAATCGGGCGAGTTTTTACTTTCAGATGCAACAGAAATTTTGCGGATTGGTCAATCCGTTTGCGAGATGTGGCAGTTTGGATGTAAGAAACGCTTGAGAAACTCAAAATTGTCGCAGTTCTGATGCTCGAAACGAATAACTAGAACGGCCTAGGGGAAAAGTACGCATACCGATGTAATCGGGCGAGTTTCTACTTTCAGAAGCAAGAGAAATTTTGCGGATTGGTCGATCCGTTCGCGAGATATGGCAGTTTGGAAGTAAGAAACGCTTGAGAAACTCAAAATTTTCGCAGTTCTGATGCTCGAAACGAATGACTAGAAAGGCCTAGGGGAGAAGTACGCATACCGTTGTAATCGGGCGAGTTTCTACTTTCAGATGCAACAGGAATTTTGCGGATTGGTCAATCCGTTCGCGAGATATGGCAGTTTGGAAGTAAGAAACGCTTTAGAAACTCAAAATTTTCGCAGTTCTGATTCTCGAAACGAATGACTAGAACGGCCTAGGGGAGAAGTACGCATACCGTTGTAATCGGGAGAGTTTCTACTTTCAGAAGCAACAGAAATTTTGCGGATTGGTCGATCCGTTCGCGAGATATGGCAGTTTGGAAGTAAGAAACGCTTGAGAAACACAAAATTTTCGCAGTTCTGATGCTCGAAACGAATGACTAGAACGGCCTAGGGGAGAAGAATGCATACCGTTGTAATCGGGCGAGTTTTTACTTTCAGATGCAACAGAAATTTTGCGGATTGGTCAATCCGTTTGCGAGATGTGGCAGTTTGGAGGTAAGAAACGCTTGAGAAACTCAAAATTTTCGCAGTTCTGATACTCGAAATGAATAACTGGAACTGCCTAGGGGAAAACTACACATACCGTTGTAATCGGGCGAGTTTCTACTTTCAGATGCAACAGAAATTTTTCGGATTGGTCAATCCGTTCGCAAGATATGGCAGTTTGGAGGTAAGAAACGCTTGAGAAACTCAAAATTTTCGCAGTTCTGATGCTCGAAACCAATAACTAGAGCGGCCTAGGGGAAAACTACACCTACCGTTGTAATCGGGCTAGTTTCTACTTTCAGATGCAACAGAAATTTTGCGGTTTGATCAATCCGTTCGCGAGATATGGACGTTTGGAGATAAGAAACGCTTGAGAAACTCAAAATTTTCGTAGTTCTGATGCTCGAAACGAGTAACTAGAACGGCCTAGGGGAAAAGTACGCATACCGTTGTAATCGGGCCAGTTTTTACTTTCAGATGCAACAGAAATTTTGCGGATTGGTCAATCCGTTTGCGAGATGTGGCAGTTTGGAGGTAAGAAACGCTTGAGAAACTCAAAATTTTCGCAGTTCTGATGCTCGAAACGAATGACTAGAACGGCCTAGGGGAGAAGTACGCATACCGTTGTAATCGGGCGAGTTTCTACTTTCAGATGCAACAGAAATTTTGCGGATTGGTCAATCCGTTCGCGAGATATGGCAGTTTGGAAGTAAGAAACGCTTTAGAAACTCAAAATTTTCGCAGTTCTGATTCTCGAAACGAATGACCAGAACGGCCTAGGGGAGAAGTACGCATACCGTTGTAATCGGGAGAGCTCCTACTTTCAGAAGCAACAGAAATTTTGCGGATTGGTCAATCCGTTCGCGAGATATGGCAGTTTGGATGTAAGAAACGCTTGAGAAACTCAAAATTTTCGCTGTTCTGATGCTCGAAATGAATAACTGGAACTGCCTAGGGGAAAACTACACATACCGTTGTAATCGGGCGAGTTTCTACTTTCAGATGCAACAGAAATTTTTCGGATTGGTCAATCCGTTCGCAAGATATGGCAGTTTGGAGGTAAGAAACGCTTGAGAAACTCAAAATTTTCGCAGTTCTGATGCTCGAAACCAATAACTAGAGCGGCCTAGGGGAAAACTACACCTACCGTTGTAATCGGGCTAGTTTCTACTTTCAGATGCAACAGAAATTTTGCGGATTGATCAATCCGTTCGCGAGATATGGACGTTTGGAGATAAGAAACGCTTGAGAAACTCAAAATTTTCGTAGTTCTGATGCTCGAAACGAGTAACTAGAACGGCCTAGGGGAAAAGTACGCATACCGCTGTAATCAGGCGAGTTTCTACTTTCAGATGCAACAGAAATTTTGCGGATTGGTCAATCCGTTCGCGAGTTATGGCAGTTTGGAGGTAAGAAACGCTTGAGAAACTCAAAATTTTCGCAGTTCTGATGCTCGAAACCAATAACTAGAGCGGCCTAGGGGAAAACTACACCTACCGTTGTAATCGGGCTAGTTTCTACTTTCAGATGCAACAGAAATTTTGCGGATTGATCAATCCGTTCGCGAGATATGGACGTTTGGAGATAAGAAACGCTTGAGAAACTCAAAATTTTCGTAGTTCTGATGCTCGAAACGAGTAACTAGAACGGCCTAGGGGAAAAGTACGCATACCGCTGTAATCAGGCGAGTTTCTACTTTCAGATGCAACAGAAATTTTGCGGATTGGTCAATCCGTTCGCGAGATATGGCAGTTTGGAGGTAAGAAACGCTTGAGAAACTCAAAATTTTCGCACTTCTGATGCTCGAAACGAATAACAAGAACGGCCTAGGGAAAAACTACACCTACCGTTGTAATCGGGCGAGTTTCTACTTTCAGATGCAACAGAAATTTTGCGGATTGGTCAATCCGTTCGCGAGATATGGCAGTTTGGAGGTAAGAAACGCTTGAGAAACTCAAAATTGTCGCAGTTCTGATGCTCGAAACGAATAACTAGAACGGCCTAGGGGAAAAGTACGCATACCGATGTAATCGGGCGAGTTTCTACTTTCAGATGCAACAGAAATTTTGCGGATTGGTCTATCCGTTCGCGAGATATGGCAGTTTGGAAGTAAGAAACGCTTGAGAAACTCAAAATTTTCGCAGTTCTGATGCTCGATACGAATGACTAGAACGGCCTAGGGGAGAAGTACACATACCGTTGTAATCGGGAGAGTTTCTACTTTCAGAAGCAACAGAAATTTTGCGGATTGGTCAATCCGTTCGCGAGATATGGCAGTTTGGAGGTAAGAAACGCTTGAGAAACTCAAAATTTTCGCAGTTCTGATGCTCGAAACGAATAACTAGAACGGCCTAGGGGAAAAGTACGCATACCGATGTAATCGAGCGAGTTTCTACTTTCAGATGCAACAGAAATTTTGCGGGTTGGTCAATCCGTTCGCGAGATATGGCAGTTTGGAGGTAAGAAACGCTTGAGAAACTCAAAATTTTCGCTGTTCTGATGCTCGAAACGAATAACTAGAACGGCCTTGGGGAAAACTACACCTTCCGTTGTAATCGGGCGAGTTTCTACTTTCAGATGCAACAGAAATTTTGCGGATTGGTCAATCCGTTTGCGAGATGTGGCAGTTTGGAGGTAAGAAACGCTTGAGAAACTAAAAATTTTCGCAGTTCTGATGCTCGAAACGAATGACTAGAACGGCCTAGGGGAGAAGTACGCATACCGTTGTAATCGGGCGAGTTTCTACTTTCAGATCCAACAGAAATTTTGCGGATTGGTCAATCCGTTCGCGAGATATGGCCGTTTGGATGTAAGAAACCCTTTAGGAACTCAAAATTTTCGCAGTTCTGATGCTCGAAACGAATAACTAGAACGGCCCAGGGGAAAAGTGAGCATACCGTTGTAATCGGGCGAGTTTCTACTTTCAAATGCAGCAGAAATTTTGCGGATTGGTCAATGCGTTCGCGAGATATGGCAGTTTGGAGGTGAGAAACGCTTGAGAAACTCAAAATTTTCGCAGTTCTGATGCTCGAAACGAATAACTGGAACGGCCTAGGGGAAAAGTACGCATACCGTTGTAATCGGGCGAGTTTCTACTTTCAGATGCAACAGAAATTTTGCGGATTGGTCAATCCGTTCGCGAGATATGGCAGTTTGGAGATAAGAAACGCTTGAGAAACTCAAGATTTGCGCAGTTCTTATGCTCGAAACGAATGACTAGAACGGCCTAGGGGAGAAGTACGCATACCGATGTAATCGGGCGAGTTTCTACTTTCAGATGCAACAGAAATTTTGCGGATTGGTCGATCCGTTCGCGTGATATTGCATTTTGGAAGTAAGAAACGCTTGAGAAACTCAAAATTTTCGCAGTTCTGATGCTCGAAACGAATGACTAGAATGGCCTAGGGGAGAAGAATGCATACCGTTGTAATCGGGCGAGTTTTTACTTTCAGATGCAACAGAAATTTTGCGGATTGGTCAATCCGTTTGCGAGATGTGGCAGTTTGGAGGTAAGAAACGCTTGAGAAACTCAAAATTGTCGCAGTTCTGATGCTCGAAACGAATAACTAGAACGGCCTAGGGGAAAAGTACGCATACCGATGTAATCGGGCGAGTTTCTACTTTCAGAAGCAAGAGAAATTTTGCGGATTGGTCGATCCGTTCGCGAGATATGGCAGTTTGGAAGTAAGAAACGCTTGAGAAACTCAAAATTTTCGCAGTTCTGATGCTCGAAACGAATGACTAGAAAGGCCTAGGGGAGAAGTACGCATACCGTTGTAATCGGGCGAGTTTCTACTTTCAGATGCAACAGGAATTTTGCGGATTGGTCAATCCGTTCGCGAGATATGGCAGTTTGGAAGTAAGAAACGCTTTAGAAACTCAAAATTTTCGCAGTTCTGATGCTCGAAACGAATAACTGGAACGGCCTAGGGGAAAAGTACGCATACCGTTGTAATCGGGCGAGTTTCTACTTTCAGATGCAACAGAAATTTTGCGGATTGGTCAATCCGTTCGCGAGATATGGCAGTTTGGAGATAAGAAACGCTTGAGAAACTCAAGATTTGCGCAGTTCTTATGCTCGAAACGAATGACTAGAACGGCCTAGGGGAGAAGTACGCATACCGATGTAATCGGGCGAGTTTCTACTTTCAGATGCAACAGAAATTTTGCGGATTGGTCGATCCGTTCGCGTGATATTGCATTTTGGAAGTAAGAAACGCTTGAGAAACTCAAAATTTTCGCAGTTCTGATGCTCGAAACGAATGACTAGAATGGCCTAGGGGAGAAGAATGCATACCGTTGTAATCGGGCGAGTTTTTACTTTCAGATGCAACAGAAATTTTGCGGATTGGTCAATCCGTTTGCGAGATGTGGCAGTTTGGAGGTAAGAAACGCTTGAGAAACTCAAAATTGTCGCAGTTCTGATGCTCGAAACGAATAACTAGAACGGCCTAGGGGAAAAGTACGCATACCGATGTAATCGGGCGAGTTTCTACTTTCAGAAGCAAGAGAAATTTTGCGGATTGGTCGATCCGTTCGCGAGATATGGCAGTTTGGAAGTAAGAAACGCTTGAGAAACTCAAAATTTTCGCAGTTCTGATGCTCGAAACGAATGACTAGAAAGGCCTAGGGGAGAAGTACGCATACCGTTGTAATCGGGCGAGTTTCTACTTTCAGATGCAACAGGAATTTTGCGGATTGGTCAATCCGTTCGCGAGATATGGCAGTTTGGAAGTAAGAAACGCTTTAGAAACTCAAAATTTTCGCAGTTCTGATTCTCGAAACGAATGACTAGAACGGCCTAGGGGAGAAGTACGCATACCGTTGTAATCGGGCGAGTTTCTACTTTCAGATCCAACAGAAATTTTGCGGATTGGTCGATCCGTTCGCGAGATATGGCAGTTTGGAAGTAAGAAACGCTTGAGAAACACAAAATTTTCGCAGTTCTGATGCTCGAAACGAATGACTAGAACGGCCTAGGGGAGAAGAATGCATACCGTTGTAATCGGGCGAGTTTTTACTTTCAGATGCAACAGAAATTTTGCGGATTGGTCAATCCGTTTGCGAGATGTGGCAGTTTGGAGGTAAGAAACGCTTGAGAAACTCAAAATTTTCGCAGTTCTGATACTCGAAATGAATAACTGGAACTGCCTAGGGGAAAACTACACATACCGTTGTAATCGGGCGAGTTTCTACTTTCAGATGCAACAGAAATTTTTCGGATTGGTCAATCCGTTCGCAAGATATGGCAGTTTGGAGGTAAGAAACGCTTGAGAAACTCAAAATTTTCGCAGTTCTGATGCTCGAAACCAATAACTAGAGCGGCCTAGGGGAAAACTACACATACCGTTGTAATCGGGCGAGTTTCTACTTTCAGATGCAACAGAAATTTTGCGGTTTGATCAATCCGTTCGCGAGATATGGACGTTTGGAGATAAGAAACGCTTGAGAAACTCAAAATTTTCGTAGTTCTGATGCTCGAAACGAGTAACTAGAACGGCCTAGGGGAAAAGTACGCATACCGTTGTAATCGGGCGAGTTTTTACTTTCAGATGCAACAGAAATTTTGCGGATTGGTCAATCCGTTTGCGAGATGTGGCAGTTTGGAGGTAAGAAACGCTTGAGAAACTCAAAATTTTCGCAGTTCTGATGCTCGAAACGAATGACTAGAACGGCCTAGGGGAGAAGTACGCATACCGTTGTAATCGGGCGAGTTTCTACTTTCAGATGCAACAGAAATTTTGCGGATTGGTCAATCCGTTCGCGAGATATGGCAGTTTGGAAGTAAGAAACGCTTTAGAAACTCAAAATTTTCGCAGTTCTGATTCTCGAAACGAATGACCAGAACGGCCTAGGGGAGAAGTACGCATACCGTTGTAATCGGGAGAGCTCCTACTTTCAGAAGCAACAGAAATTTTGCGGATTGGTCAATCCGTTCGCGAGATATGGCAGTTTGGATGTAAGAAACGCTTGAGAAACTCAAAATTTTCGCTGTTCTGATGCTCGAAATGAATAACTGGAACTGCCTAGGGGAAAACTACACATACCGTTGTAATCGGGCGAGTTTCTACTTTCAGATGCAACAGAAATTTTTCGGATTGGTCAATCCGTTCGCAAGATATGGCAGTTTGGAGGTAAGAAACGCTTGAGAAACTCAAAATTTTCGCAGTTCTGATGCTCGAAACCAATAACTAGAGCGGCCTAGGGGAAAACTACACCTACCGTTGTAATCGGGCTAGTTTCTACTTTCAGATGCAACAGAAATTTTGCGGATTGATCAATCCGTTCGCGAGATATGGACGTTTGGAGATAAGAAACGCTTGAGAAACTCAAAATTTTCGTAGTTCTGATGCTCGAAACGAGTAACTAGAACGGCCTAGGGGAAAAGTACGCATACCGCTGTAATCAGGCGAGTTTCTACTTTCAGATGCAACAGAAATTTTGCGGATTGGTCAATCCGTTCGCGAGATATGGCAGTTTGGAGGTAAGAAACGCTTGAGAAACTCAAAATTTTCGCACTTCTGATGCTCGAAACGAATAACAAGAACGGCCTAGGGAAAAACTACACCTACCGTTGTAATCGGGCGAGTTTCTACTTTCAGATGCAACAGAAATTTTGCGGATTGGTCAATCCGTTTGCGAGATGTGGCAGTTTGGAGGTAAGAAACGCTTGAGAAACTCAAAATTTTCGTAGTTCTGATGCTCGAAACGAGTAACTAGAACGGCCTAGGGGAAAAGTACGCATACCGCTGAAATCAGGCGAGTTTCTACTTTCAGATGCAACAGAAATTTTGCGGATTGGTCAATCCGTTCGCGAGATATGGCAGTTTGGAGGTAAGAAACGCTTGAGAAACTCAAAATTGTCGCAGTTCTGATGCTCGAAACGAATAACTAGAACGGCCTAGGGGAAAAGTACGCATACCGATGTAATCGGGCGAGTTTCTACTTTCAGATGCAACAGAAATTTTGCGGATTGGTCTATCCGTTCGCGAGATATGGCAGTTTGGAAGTAAGAAACGCTTGAGAAACTCAAAATTTTCGCAGTTCTGATGCTCGATACGAATGACTAGAACGGCCTAGGGGAGAAGTACACATACCGTTGTAATCGGGAGAGTTTCTACTTTCAGAAGCAACAGAAATTTTGCGGATTGGTCAATCCGTTCGCGAGATATGGCAGTTTGGAGGTAAGAAACGCTTGAGAAACTCAAAATTTTCGCAGTTCTGATGCTCGAAACGAATAACTAGAACGGCCTAGGGGAAAAGTACGCATACCGATGTAATCGAGCGAGTTTCTACTTTCAGATGCAACAGAAATTTTGCGGGTTGGTCAATCCGTTCGCGAGATATGGCAGTTTGGAGGTAAGAAACGCTTGAGAAACTCAAAATTTTCGCTGTTCTGATGCTCGAAACGAATAACTAGAACGGCCTAGGGGAAAACTACACCTTCCGTTGTAATCGGGCGAGTTTCTACTTTCAGATGCAACAGAAATTTTGCGGATTGGTCAATCCGTTTGCGAGATGTGGCAGTTTGGAGGTAAGAAACGCTTGAGAAACTAAAAATTTTCGCAGTTCTGCTGCTCGAAACGAATGACTAGAACGGCCTAGGGGAGAAGTACGCATACCGTTGTAATCGGCCGAGTTTCTACTTTCAGATCCAACAGAAATTTTGCGGATTGGTCAATCCGTTCGCGAGATATGGCCGTTTGGATGTAAGAAACCCTTTAGGAACTCAAAATTTTCGCAGTTCTGATGCTCGAAACGAATAACTAGAACGGCCCAGGGGAAAAGTGAGCATACCGTTGTAATCGGGCGAGTTTCTACTTTCAAATGCAGCAGAAATTTTGCGGATTGGTCAATGCGTTCGCGAGATATGGCAGTTTGGAGGTGAGAAACGCTTGAGAAACTCAAAATTTTCGCAGTTCTGATGCTCGAAACGAATAACTGGAACGGCCTAGGGGAAAAGTACGCATACCGTTGTAATCGGGCGAGTTTCTACTTTCAGATGCAACAGAAATTTTGCGGATTGGTCAATCCGTTCGCGAGATATGGCAGTTTGGAGATAAGAAACGCTTGAGAAACTCAAGATTTGCGCAGTTCTTATGCTCGAAACGAATGACTAGAACGGCCTAGGGGAGAAGTACGCATACCGATGTAATCGGGCGAGTTTCTACTTTCAGATGCAACAGAAATTTTGCGGATTGGTCGATCCGTTCGCGTGATATTGCATTTTGGAAGTAAGAAACGCTTGAGAAACTCAAAATTTTCGCAGTTCTGATGCTCGAAACGAATGACTAGAATGGCCTAGGGGAGAAGAATGCATACCGTTGTAATCGGGCGAGTTTTTACTTTCAGATGCAACAGAAATTTTGCGGATTGGTCAATCCGTTTGCGAGATGTGGCAGTTTGGAGGTAAGAAACGCTTGAGAAACTCAAAATTGTCGCAGTTCTGATGCTCGAAACGAATAACTAGAACGGCCTAGGGGAAAAGTACGCATACCGATGTAATCGGGCGAGTTTCTACTTTCAGAAGCAAGAGAAATTTTGCGGATTGGTCGATCCGTTCGCGAGATATGGCAGTTTGGAAGTAAGAAACGCTTGAGAAACTCAAAATTTTCGCAGTTCTGATGCTCGAAACGAATGACTAGAAAGGCCTAGGGGAGAAGTACGCATACCGTTGTAATCGGGCGAGTTTCTACTTTCAGATGCAACAGGAATTTTGCGGATTGGTCAATCCGTTCGCGAGATATGGCAGTTTGGAAGTAAGAAACGCTTTAGAAACTCAAAATTTTCGCAGTTCTGATTCTCGAAACGAATGACTAGAACGGCCTAGGGGAGAAGTACGCATACCGTTGTAATCGGGAGAGTTTCTACTTTCAGAAGCAACAGAAATTTTGCGGATTGGTCAATCCGTTCGCGAGATATGGCAGTTTGGAGGTAAGAAACGCTTGAGAAACTCAAAATTTTCGCAGTTCTGATGGTCGAAACGAATGACTAGAACGGCCTAGGGGAGAAGTACGCATACCGTTGTAATCGGGCGAGTTTCTACTTTCAGATGCAACAGAAATTTTGCGTATTGGTCAATCTGTTCGCGAGATATGGCAGTTTGGAAGTAAGAAACGCTTTAGAAACTCAAAATTTTCGCTGTTCTGATGCTCGAAATGAATAACTGGAACTGCCTAGGGGAAAACTACACATACCGTTGTAATCGGGCGAGTTTCTACCTTCAGATGCAACAGATATTTTTCGGATTGGTCAATCCGTTCGCGAGATATGGCAGTTTGGAGGTAAGAAACGCTTGAGAAACTCAAAATTTTCGCACTTCTGATGCTCGAAACGAATAAGTAGAACGGCCTAGGGGAACACTACACGTACCGTTGTAATCGGGCGAGTTTCTATTTTCAGATGCAACAGAAATTTTGCGGATTGGTCAATCCGTTCGCGAGATGTGGCAGTTTGGAGGTAAGAAACGCTTGAGAAACTCAAAATTTTCGCAGTTCTGATGCTCGATACGAATGACTAGAACGGCCTAGGGGAGAAGTACACATACCGTTGTAATCGGGAGAGTTTCTACTTTCAGAAGCAACCGAAATTTTGCGGATTGGTCAATCCGTTCGCGAGATATGGCAGTTTGGAGGTAAGAAACGCTTGAGAAACTCAAAATTTTCGCAGTTCTGATGCTCGAAACGAATAACTAGAACGGCCTAGGGTAAAACTACGCATACCGATGTAATCGGGCGAGTTTCTACTTTCAGGTGCAACAGAAATTTTGCGGATTGGTCGATCCGTTCGCGAGATATGGCAGTTTGGAGGTAAGAAACGCTTGAGAAAAGTCAAAATTGTCGCAGTTCTGATGCTCGAAACGAATAACTAGAACGGCCTAGGGGAAAAGTACGCATACCGATGTAATCGGGCGAGTTTCTACTTTCAGATGCAACAGAAATTTTGCGGATTGGTCTATCCGTTCGCGAGATATGGCAGTTTGGAAGTAAGAAACGCTTGAGAAACTCAAAATTTTCGCAGTTCTGATGCTCGAAACGAATGACTAGAACGGCCTAGGGGAGAAGTACACATACCGTTGTAATCGGGAGAGTTTCTACTTTCAGAAGCAAGAGAAATTTTGCGGATTGGTCGATCCGTTCGCGAGATATGGCAGTTTGGAAGTAAGAAACGCTTGAGAAACACAAAATTTTCGCAGTTCTGATGCTCGAAACGAATGACTAGAACGGCCTAGGGGAGAAGAATGCATACCGTTGTAATCGGGCGAGTTTTTACTTTCAGATGCAACAGAAATTTTGCGGATTGGTCAATCCGTTTGCGAGATGTGGCAGTTTGGAGGTAAGAAACGCTTGAGAAACTCAAAATTTTCGCAGTTCTGATACTCGAAATGAATAACTGGAACTGCCTAGGGGAAAACTACACATACCGTTGTAATCGGGCGAGTTTCTACTTTCAGATGCAACAGAAATTTTTCGGATTGGTCAATCCGTTCGCAAGATATGGCAGTTTGGAGGTAAGAAACGCTTGAGAAACTCAAAATTTTCGCAGTTCTGATGCTCGAAACCAATAACTAGAGCGGCCTAGGGGAAAACTACACCTACCGTTGTAATCGGGCTAGTTTCTACTTTCAGATGCAACAGAAATTTTGCGGTTTGATCAATCCGTTCGCGAGATATGGACGTTTGGAGATAAGAAACGCTTGAGAAACTCAAAATTTTCGTAGTTCTGATGCTCGAAACGAGTAACTAGAACGGCCTAGGGGAAAAGTACGCATACCGCTGTAATCAGGCGAGTTTCTACTTTCAGATGCAACAGAAATTTTGCGGATTGGTCAATCCGTTCGCGAGATATGGCAGTTTGGAGGTAAGAAACGCTTGAGAAACTCAAAATTTTCGCACTTCTGATGCTCGAAACGAATAACAAGAACGGCCTAGGGAAAAACTACACCTACCGTTGTAATCGGGCGAGTTTCTACTTTCAGATGCAACAGAAATTTTGCGGATTGGTCAATCCGTTCGCGAGATATGGCAGTTTGGAGGTAAGAAACGCTTGAGAAACTCAAAATTGTCGCAGTTCTGATGCTCGAAACGAATAACTAGAACGGCCTAGGGGAAAAGTACGCATACCGATGTAATCGGGCGAGTTTCTACTTTCAGATGCAACAGAAATTTTGCGGATTGGTCTATCCGTTCGCGAGATATGGCAGTTTGGAAGTAAGAAACGCTTGAGAAACTCAAAATTTTCGCAGTTCTGATGCTCGATACGAATGACTAGAACGGCCTAGGGGAGAAGTACACATACCGTTGTAATCGGGAGAGTTTCTACTTTCAGAAGCAACAGAAATTTTGCGGATTGGTCAATCCGTTCGCGAGATATGGCAGTTTGGAGGTAAGAAACGCTTGAGAAACTCAAAATTTTCGCAGTTCTGATGCTCGAAACGAATAACTAGAACGGCCTAGGGGAAAAGTACGCATACCGATGTATTCGAGCGAGTTTCTACTTTCAGATGCAACAGAAATTTTGCGGGTTGGTCAATCCGTTCGCGAGATATGGCAGTTTGGAGGTAAGAAACGCTTGAGAAACTCAAAATTTTCGCTGTTCTGATGCTCGAAACGAATAACTAGAACGGCCTTGGGGAAAACTACACCTTCCGTTGTAATCGGGCGAGTTTCTACTTTCAGATGCAACAGAAATTTTGCGGATTGGTCAATCCGTTTGCGAGATGTGGCAGTTTGGAGGTAAGAAACGCTTGAGAAACTAAAAATTTTCGCAGTTCTGATGCTCGAAACGAATGACTAGAACGGCCTAGGGGAGAAGTACGCATACCGTTGTAATCGGGCGAGTTTCTACTTTCAGATCCAACAGAAATTTTGCGGATTGGTCAATCCGTTCGCGAGATATGGCCGTTTGGATGTAAGAAACCCTTTAGGAACTCAAAATTTTCGCAGTTCTGATGCTCGAAACGAATAACTAGAACGGCCCAGGGGAAAAGTGAGCATACCGTTGTAATCGGGCGAGTTTCTACTTTCAAATGCAGCAGAAATTTTGCGGATTGGTCAATGCGTTCGCGAGATATGGCAGTTTGGAGGTGAGAAACGCTTGAGAAACTCAAAATTTTCGCAGTTCTGATGCTCGAAACGAATAACTGGAACGGCCTAGGGGAAAAGTACGCATACCGTTGTAATCGGGCGAGTTTCTACTTTCAGATGCAACAGAAATTTTGCGGATTGGTCAATCCGTTCGCGAGATATGGCAGTTTGGAGATAAGAAACGCTTGAGAAACTCAAGATTTGCGCAGTTCTTATGCTCGAAACGAATGACTAGAACGGCCTAGGGGAGAAGTACGCATACCGATGTAATCGGGCGAGTTTCTACTTTCAGATGCAACAGAAATTTTGCGGATTGGTCGATCCGTTCGCGTGATATTGCATTTTGGAAGTAAGAAACGCTTGAGAAACTCAAAATTTTCGCAGTTCTGATGCTCGAAACGAATGACTAGAATGGCCTAGGGGAGAAGAATGCATACCGTTGTAATCGGGCGAGTTTTTACTTTCAGATGCAACAGAAATTTTGCGGATTGGTCAATCCGTTTGCGAGATGTGGCAGTTTGGAGGTAAGAAACGCTTGAGAAACTCAAAATTGTCGCAGTTCTGATGCTCGAAACGAATAACTAGAACGGCCTAGGGGAAAAGTACGCATACCGATGTAATCGGGCGAGTTTCTACTTTCAGAAGCAAGAGAAATTTTGCGGATTGGTCGATCCGTTCGCGAGATATGGCAGTTTGGAAGTAAGAAACGCTTGAGAAACTCAAAATTTTCGCAGTTCTGATGCTCGAAACGAATGACTAGAAAGGCCTAGGGGAGAAGTACGCATACCGTTGTAATCGGGCGAGTTTCTACTTTCAGATGCAACAGGAATTTTGCGGATTGGTCAATCCGTTCGCGAGATATGGCAGTTTGGAAGTAAGAAACGCTTTAGAAACTCAAAATTTTCGCAGTTCTGATTCTCGAAACGAATGACTAGAACGGCCTAGGGGAGAAGTACGCATACCGTTGTAATCGGGAGAGTTTCTACTTTCAGAAGCAACAGAAATTTTGCGGATTGGTCGATCCGTTCGCGAGATATGGCAGTTTGGAAGTAAGAAACGCTTGAGAAACACAAAATTTTCGCAGTTCTGATGCTCGAAACGAATGACTAGAACGGCCTAGGGGAGAAGAATGCATACCGTTGTAATCGGGCGAGTTTTTACTTTCAGATGCAACAGAAATTTTGCGGATTGGTCAATCCGTTTGCGAGATGTGGCAGTTTGGAGGTAAGAAACGCTTGAGAAACTCAAAATTTTCGCAGTTCTGATACTCGAAATGAATAACTGGAACTGCCTAGGGGAAAACTACACATACCGTTGTAATCGGGCGAGTTTCTACTTTCAGATGCAACAGAAATTTTTCGGATTGGTCAATCCGTTCGCAAGATATGGCAGTTTGGAGGTAAGAAACGCTTGAGAAACTCAAAATTTTCGCAGTTCTGATGCTCGAAACCAATAACTAGAGCGGCCTAGGGGAAAACTACACCTACCGTTGTAATCGGGCTAGTTTCTACTTTCAGATGCAACAGAAATTTTGCGGTTTGATCAATCCGTTCGCGAGATATGGACGTTTGGAGATAAGAAACGCTTGAGAAACTCAAAATTTTCGTAGTTCTGATGCTCGAAACGAGTAACTAGAACGGCCTAGGGGAAAAGTACGCATACCGTTGTAATCGGGCGAGTTTTTACTTTCAGATGCAACAGAAATTTTGCGGATTGGTTAATCCGTTTGCGAGATGTGGCAGTTTGGAGGTAAGAAACGCTTGAGAAACTCAAAATTTTCGCAGTTCTGATGCTCGAAACGAATGACTAGAACGGCCTAGGGGAGAAGTACGCATACCGTTGTAATCGGGCGAGTTTCTACTTTCAGATGCAACAGAAATTTTGCGGATTGGTCAATCCGTTCGCGAGATATGGCAGTTTGGAAGTAAGAAACGCTTTAGAAACTCAAAATTTTCGCAGTTCTGATTCTCGAAACGAATGACCAGAACGGCCTAGGGGAGAAGTACGCATACCGTTGTAATCGGGAGAGCTCCTACTTTCAGAAGCAACAGAAATTTTGCGGATTGGTCAATCCGTTCGCGAGATATGGCAGTTTGGATGTAAGAAACGCTTGAGAAACTCAAAATTTTCGCTGTTCTGATGCTCGAAATGAATAACTGGAACTGCCTAGGGGAAAACTACACATACCGTTGTAATCGGGCGAGTTTCTACTTTCAGATGCAACAGAAATTTTTCGGATTGGTCAATCCGTTCGCAAGATATGGCAGTTTGGAGGTAAGAAACGCTTGAGAAACTCAAAATTTTCGCAGTTCTGATGCTCGAAACCAATAACTAGAGCGGCCTAGGGGAAAACTACACCTACCGTTGTAATCGGGCTAGTTTCTACTTTCAGATGCAACAGAAATTTTGCGGATTGATCAATCCGTTCGCGAGATATGGACGTTTGGAGATAAGAAACGCTTGAGAAACTCAAAATTTTCGTAGTTCTGATGCTCGAAACGAGTAACTAGAACGGCCTAGGGGAAAAGTACGCATACCGCTGTAATCAGGCGAGTTTCTACTTTCAGATGCAACAGAAATTTTGCGGATTGGTCAATCCGTTCGCGAGATATGGCAGTTTGGAGGTAAGAAACGCTTGAGAAACTCAAAATTTTCGCACTTCTGATGCTCGAAACGAATAACAAGAACGGCCTAGGGAAAAACTACACCTACCGTTGTAATCGGGCGAGTTTCTACTTTCAGATGCAACAGAAATTTTGCGGATTGGTCAATCCGTTTGCGAGATGTGGCAGTTTGGAGGTAAGAAACGCTTGAGAAACTCAAAATTTTCGTAGTTCTGATGCTCGAAACGAGTAACTAGAACGGCCTAGGGGAAAAGTACGCATACCGCTGAAATCAGGCGAGTTTCTACTTTCAGATGCAACAGAAATTTTGCGGATTGGTCAATCCGTTCGCGAGATATGGCAGTTTGGAGGTAAGAAACGCTTGAGAAACTCAAAATTGTCGCAGTTCTGATGCTCGAAACGAATAACTAGAACGGCCTAGGGGAAAAGTACGCATACCGATGTAATCGGGCGAGTTTCTACTTTCAGATGCAACAGAAATTTTGCGGATTGGTCTATCCGTTCGCGAGATATGGCAGTTTGGAAGTAAGAAACGCTTGAGAAACTCAAAATTTTCGCAGTTCTGATGCTCGATACGAATGACTAGAACGGCCTAGGGGAGAAGTACACATACCGTTGTAATCGGGAGAGTTTCTACTTTCAGAAGCAACAGAAATTTTGCGGATTGGTCAATCCGTTCGCGAGATATGGCAGTTTGGAGGTAAGAAACGCTTGAGAAACTCAAAATTTTCGCAGTTCTGATGCTCGAAACGAATAACTAGAACGGCCTAGGGGAAAAGTACGCATACCGTTGTAATCGGGCGAGTTTCTACTTTCAGATGCAACAGAAATTTTGCGGATTGGTCAATCCGTTCGCGAGATATGGCAGTTTGGAGATAAGAAACGCTTGAGAAACTCAAGATTTGCGCAGTTCTGATGCTCGAAACGAATAACTGGAACGGCCTAGGGGAAAAGTACGCATACCGTTGTAATCGGGCTAGTTTCTACTTTCAGATGCAACAGAAATTTTGCGGATTGATCAATCCGTTCGCGAGATATGGACGTTTGGAGATAAGAAACGCTTGAGAAACTCAAAATTTTCGTAGTTCTGATGCTCGAAACGAGTAACTAGAACGGCCTAGGGGAAAAGTACGCATACCGCTGTAATCAGGCGAGTTTCTACTTTCAGATGCAACAGAAATTTTGCGGATTGGTCAATCCGTTCGCGAGATATGGCAGTTTGGAGGTAAGAAACGCTTGAGAAACTCAAAATTTTCGCACTTCTGATGCTCGAAACGAATAACAAGAACGGCCTAGGGAAAAACTACACCTACCGTTGTAATCGGGCGAGTTTCTACTTTCAGATGCAACAGAAATTTTGCGGATTGGTCAATCCGTTTGCGAGATGTGGCAGTTTGGAGGTAAGAAACGCTTGAGAAACTCAAAATTTTCGTAGTTCTGATGCTCGAAACGAGTAACTAGAACGGCCTAGGGGAAAAGTACGCATACCGCTGAAATCAGGCGAGTTTCTACTTTCAGATGCAACAGAAATTTTGCGGATTGGTCAATCCGTTCGCGAGATATGGCAGTTTGGAGGTAAGAAACGCTTGAGAAACTCAAAATTGTCGCAGTTCTGATGCTCGAAACGAATAACTAGAACGGCCTAGGGGAAAAGTACGCATACCGATGTAATCGGGCGAGTTTCTACTTTCAGATGCAACAGAAATTTTGCGGATTGGTCTATCCGTTCGCGAGATATGGCAGTTTGGAAGTAAGAAACGCTTGAGAAACTCAAAATTTTCGCAGTTCTGATGCTCGATACGAATGACTAGAACGGCCTAGGGGAGAAGTACACATACCGTTGTAATCGGGAGAGTTTCTACTTTCAGAAGCAACAGAAATTTTGCGGATTGGTCAATCCGTTCGCGAGATATGGCCGTTTGGATGTAAGAAACCCTTTAGGAACTCAAAATTTTCGCAGTTCTGATGCTCGAAACGAATAACTAGAACGGCCCAGGGGAAAAGTGAGCATACCGTTGTAATCGGGCGAGTTTCTACTTTCAAATGCAGCAGAAATTTTGCGGATTGGTCAATGCGTTCGCGAGATATGGCAGTTTGGAGGTGAGAAACGCTTGAGAAACTCAAAATTTTCGCAGTTCTGATGCTCGAAACGAATAACTGGAACGGCCTAGGGGAAAAGTACGCATACCGTTGTAATCGGGCGAGTTTCTACTTTCAGATGCAACAGAAATTTTGCGGATTGGTCAATCCGTTCGCGAGATATGGCAGTTTGGAGATAAGAAACGCTTGAGAAACTCAAGATTTGCGCAGTTCTTATGCTCGAAACGAATGACTAGAACGGCCTAGGGGAGAAGTACGCATACCGATGTAATCGGGCGAGTTTCTACTTTCAGATGCAACAGAAATTTTGCGGATTGGTCGATCCGTTCGCGTGATATTGCATTTTGGAAGTAAGAAACGCTTGAGAAACTCAAAATTTTCGCAGTTCTGATGCTCGAAACGAATGACTAGAATGGCCTAGGGGAGAAGAATGCATACCGTTGTAATCGGGCGAGTTTTTACTTTCAGATGCAACAGAAATTTTGCGGATTGGTCAATCCGTTTGCGAGATGTGGCAGTTTGGAGGTAAGAAACGCTTGAGAAACTCAAAATTGTCGCAGTTCTGATGCTCGAAACGAATAACTAGAACGGCCTAGGGGAAAAGTACGCATACCGATGTAATCGGGCGAGTTTCTACTTTCAGAAGCAAGAGAAATTTTGCGGATTGGTCGATCCGTTCGCGAGATATGGCAGTTTGGAAGTAAGAAGCGCTTGAGAAACTCAAAATTTTCGCAGTTCTGATGCTCGAAACGAATGACTAGAAAGGCCTAGGGGAGAAGTACGCATACCGTTGTAATCGGGCGAGTTTCTACTTTCAGATGCAACAGGAATTTTGCGGATTGGTCAATCCGTTCGCGAGATATGGCAGTTTGGAAGTAAGAAACGCTTTAGAAACTCAAAATTTTCGCAGTTCTGATTCTCGAAACGAATGACTAGAACGGCCTAGGGGAGAAGTACGCATACCGTTGTAATCGGGAGAGTTTCTACTTTCAGAAGCAACAGAAATTTTGCGGATTGGTCAATCCGTTCGCGAGATATGGCAGTTTGGAGGTAAGAAACGCTTGAGAAACTCAAAATTTTCGCAGTTCTGATGGTCGAAACGAATGACTAGAACGGCCTAGCGGAGAAGTACGCATACCGTTGTAATCGGGCGAGTTTCTACTTTCAGATGCAACAGAAATTTTGCGTATTGGTCAATCTGTTCGCGAGATATGGCAGTTTGGAAGTAAGAAACGCTTTAGAAACTCAAAATTTTCGCTGTTCTGATGCTCGAAATGAATAACTGGAACTGCCTAGGGGAAAACTACACATACCGTTGTAATCGGGCGAGTTTCTACCTTCAGATGCAACAGAAATTTTTCGGATTGGTCAATCCGTTCGCGAGATATGGCAGTTTGGAGGTAAGAAACGCTTGAGAAACTCAAAATTTTCGCACTTCTGATGCTCGAAACGAATAAGTAGAACGGCCTAGGGGAACACTACACGTACCGTTGTAATCGGGCGAGTTTCTATTTTCAGATGCAACAGAAATTTTGCGGATTGGTCAATCCGTTCGCGAGATGTGGCAGTTTGGAGGTAAGAAACGCTTGAGAAACTCAAAATTTTCGCAGTTCTGATGCTCGATACGAATGACTAGAACGGCCTAGGGGAGAAGTACACATACCGTTGTAATCGGGAGAGTTTCTACTTTCAGAAGCAACCGAAATTTTGCGGATTGGTCAATCCGTTCGCGAGATATGGCAGTTTGGAGGTAAGAAACGCTTGAGAAACTCAAAATTTTCGCAGTTCTGATGCTCGAAACGAATAACTAGAACGGCCTAGGGTAAAACTACGCATACCGATGTAATCGGGCGAGTTTCTACTTTCAGGTGCAACAGAAATTTTGCGGATTGGTCGATCCGTTCGCGAGATATGGCAGTTTGGAGGTAAGAAACGCTTGAGAAAAGTCAAAATTGTCGCAGTTCTGATGCTCGAAACGAATAACTAGAACGGCCTAGGGGAAAAGTACGCATACCGATGTAATCGGGCGAGTTTCTACTTTCAGATGCAACAGAAATTTTGCGGATTGGTCTATCCGTTCGCGAGATATGGCAGTTTGGAAGTAAGAAACGCTTGAGAAACTCAAAATTTTCGCAGTTCTGATGCTCGAAACGAATGACTAGAACGGCCTAGGGGAGAAGTACACATACCGTTGTAATCGGGAGAGCTTCTACTTTCAGAAGCAAGAGAAATTTTGCGGATTGGTCGATCCGTTCGCGAGATATGGCAGTTTGGAAGTAAGAAACGCTTGAGAAACACAAAATTTTCGCAGTTCTGATGCTCGAAACGAATGACTAGAACGGCCTAGGGGAGAAGAATGCATACCGTTGTAATCGGGCGAGTTTTTACTTTCAGATGCAACAGAAATTTTGCGGATTGGTCAATCCGTTTGCGAGATGTGGCAGTTTGGAGGTAAGAAACGCTTGAGAAACTCAAAATTTTCGCAGTTCTGATACTCGAAATGAATAACTGGAACTGCCTAGGGGAAAACTACACATACCGTTGTAATCGGGCGAGTTTCTACTTTCAGATGCAACAGAAATTTTTCGGATTGGTCAATCCGTTCGCAAGATATGGCAGTTTGGAGGTAAGAAACGCTTGAGAAACTCAAAATTTTCGCAGTTCTGATGCTCGAAACCAATAACTAGAGCGGCCTAGGGGAAAACTACACCTACCGTTGTAATCGGGCTAGTTTCTACTTTCAGATGCAACAGAAATTTTGCGGTTTGATCAATCCGTTCGCGAGATATGGACGTTTGGAGATAAGAAACGCTTGAGAAACTCAAAATTTTCGTAGTTCTGATGCTCGAAACGAGTAACTAGAACGGCCTAGGGGAAAAGTACGCATACCGTTGTAATCGGGCGAGTTTTTACTTTCAGATGCAACAGAAATTTTGCGGATTGGTCAATCCGTTTGCGAGATGTGGCAGTTTGGAGGTAAGAAACGCTTGAGAAACTCAAAATTTTCGCAGTTCTGATGCTCGAAACGAATGACTAGAACGGCCTATTGGAGAAGTACGCATACCGTTGTAATCGGGCGAGTTTCTACTTTCAGATGCAACAGAAATTTTGCGGATTGGTCAATCCGTTCGCGAGATATGGCAGTTTGGAAGTAAGAAACGCTTTAGAAACTCAAAATTTTCGCAGTTCTGATTCTCGAAACGAATGACTAGAACGGCCTAGGGGAGAAGTACGCATACCGTTGTAATCGGGAGAGCTCCTACTTTCAGAAGCAACAGAAATTTTGCGGATTGGTCAATCCGTTCGCGAGATATGGCAGTTTGGATGTAAGAAACGCTTGAGAAACTCAAAATTTTCGCTGTTCTGATGCTCGAAATGAATAACTGGAACTGCCTAGGGGAAAACTACACATACCGTTGTAATCGGGCGAGTTTCTACTTTCAGATGCAACAGAAATTTTTCGGATTGGTCAATCCGTTCGCAAGATATGGCAGTTTGGAGGTAAGAAACGCTTGAGAAACTCAAAATTTTCGCAGTTCTGATGCTCGAAACCAATAACTAGAGCGGCCTAGGGGAAAACTACACCTACCGTTGTAATCGGGCTAGTTTCTACTTTCAGATGCAACAGAAATTTTGCGGATTGATCAATCCGTTCGCGAGATATGGACGTTTGGAGATAAGAAACGCTTGAGAAACTCAAAATTTTCGTAGTTCTGATACTCGAAACGAGTAACTAGAACGGCCTAGGGGAAAAGTACGCATACCGCTGTAATCAGGCGAGTTTCTACTTTCAGATGCAACAGAAATTTTGCGGATTGGTCAATCCGTTCGCGAGATATGGCAGTTTGGAGGTAAGAAACGCTTGAGAAACTCAAAATTTTCGCACTTCTGATGCTCGAAACGAATAACAAGAACGGCCTAGGGAAAAACTACACCTACCGTTGTAATCGGGCGAGTTTCTACTTTCAGATGCAACAGAAATTTTGCGGATTGGTCAATCCGTTTGCGAGATGTGGCAGTTTGGAGGTAAGAAACGCTTGAGAAACTCAAAATTTTCGTAGTTCTGATGCTCGAAACGAGTAACTAGAACGGCCTAGGGGAAAAGTACGCATACCGCTGTAATCAGGCGAGTTTCTACTTTCAGATGCAACAGAAATTTTGCGGATTGGTCAATCCGTTCGCGAGATATGGCAGTTTGGAGGTAAGAAACGCTTGAGAAACTCAAAATTGTCGCAGTTCTGATGCTCGAAACGAATAACTAGAACGGCCTAGGGGAAAAGTACGCATACCGATGTAATGGGCGAGTTTCTACTTTCAGATGCAACAGAAATTTTGCGGATTGGTCTATCCGTTCGCGAGATATGGCAGTTTGGAAGTAAGAAACGCTTGAGAAACTCAAAATTTTCGCAGTTCTGATTCTCGAAACGAATGACCAGAACGGCCTAGGGGAGAAGTACACATACCGTTGTAATCGGGAGAGTTTCTACTTTCAGAAGCAACAGAAATTTTGCGGATTGGTCAATCCGTTTGCGAGATGTGGCAGTTTGGAGGTAAGAAACGCTTGAGAAACTAAAAATTTTCGCAGTTCTGATGCTTGAAACGAATGACTAGAACGGCCTAGGGGAGAAGTACGCATACCGTTGTAATCGGGCGAGTTTCTACTTTCAGATCCAACAGAAATTTTGCGGATTGGTCAATCCGTTCGCGAGATATGGCCGTTTGGATGTAAGAAACCCTTTAGGAACTCAAAATTTTCGCAGTTCTGATGCTCGAAACGAATAACTAGAACGGCCCAGGGGAAAAGTGAGCATACCGTTGTAATCGGGCGAGTTTCTACTTTCAAATGCAGCAGAAATTTTGCGGATTGGTCAATGCGTTCGCGAGATATGGCAGTTTGGAGGTGAGAAACGCTTGAGAAACTCAAAATTTTCGCAGTTCTGATGCTCGAAACGAATAACTGGAACGGCCTAGGGGAAAAGTACGCATACCGTTGTAATCGGGCGAGTTTCTACTTTCAGATGCAACAGAAATTTTGCGGATTGGTCAATCCGTTCGCGAGATATGGCAGTTTGGAGATAAGAAACGCTTGAGAAACTCAAGATTTGCGCAGTTCTTATGCTCGAAACGAATGACTAGAACGGCCTAGGGGAGAAGTACGCATACCGATGTAATCGGGCGAGTTTCTACTTTCAGATGCAACAGAAATTTTGCGGATTGGTCGATCCGTTCGCGTGATATTGCATTTTGGAAGTAAGAAACGCTTGAGAAACTCAAAATTTTCGCAGTTCTGATGCTCGAAACGAATGACTAGAATGGCCTAGGGGAGAAGAATGCATACCGTTGTAATCGGGCCAGTTTTTACTTTCAGATGCAACAGAAATTTTGCGGATTGGTCAATCCGTTTGCGAGATGTGGCAGTTTGGAGGTAAGAAACGCTTGAGAACCTCAAAATTGTCGCAGTTCTGATGCTCGAAACGAATAACTAGAACGGCCTAGGGGAAAAGTACGCATACCGATGTAATCGGGCGAGTTTCTACTTTCAGAAGCAAGAGAAATTTTGCGGACTGGTCGATCCGTTCGCGAGATATGGCAGTTTGGAAGTAAGAAACGCTTGAGAAACTCAAAATTTTCGCAGTTCTGATGCTCGAAACGAATGACTAGAAAGGCCTAGGGGAGAAGTACGCATACCGTTGTAATCGGGCGAGTTTCTACTTTCAGATGCAACAGGAATTTTGCGGATTGGTCAATCCGTTCGCGAGATATGGCAGTTTGGAAGTAAGAAACGCTTTAGAAACTCAAAATTTTCGCAGTTCTGATTCTCGAAACGAATGACTAGAACGGCCTAGGGGAGAAGTACGCATACCGTTGTAATCGGGAGAGTTTCTACTTTCAGAAGCAACAGAAATTTTGCGGATTGGTCAATCCGTTCGCGAGATATGGCAGTTTGGAGGTAAGAAACGCTTGAGAAACTCAACATTTTCGCAGTCTGATGCTCGGAACGAATAACTAGAACGGCCTAGGGAAAAACTACACCTACCGTTGTAATCGGGCGAGTTTCTACTTTCAGATGCAACAGAAATTTTGCGGGTTGGTCAATCCGTTCGCGAGATATGGCAGTTTGGAGGTAAGAAACGCTTGAGAAACTCAAAATTTTCGCTGTTCTGATGCTCGAAACGAATAACTAGATCGGCCAAGGGGAAAACTACACCTTCCGTTGTAATCGGACGAGTTTCTACTTTCAGATGCAACAGAAATTTTGCGGATTGGTCGATCCGTTCGCGAGATATGGCAGTTTGGAAGTAAGAAACGCTTGAGAAACTCAAAATTTTCGCAGTTCTGATGCTCGAAACGAGTAACTAGAACGGCCTAGGGGAAAAGTACGCATACCGTTGTAATCGGGCGAGTTTCTACTTTCAGATGCAATAGAAATTTTGCGGATTGGTCAATCCGTTCGCGAGATATGGCAGTTTGGAGGCAAGAAACGCTTGAGAAACTCAAAATTTTCGCAGTTCTGATGCTCGACACGAATAACTAGAACGGCCTAGGGGAAAAGTGCCCATACCGTTGTAATCGGGCGAGTTTCTACTTCCAGAAGCAACAGAAATTTTGCGGATTGGTCAATCCGTTCGCGAGATATGGCAGTTTGGAGGTAAGAAACGCTTGAGAAACTCAAAATTTTCGCAGTTCTGATGCTCGATACGAATAACTAGAACGGCCTAGGGGAGAAGTACGCATACCGTTGTAATCGGGCGAGTTTCTACTTTCAGATGCAACAGAAATTTTTCGGATTGGTCATTCCGTTCGCGAGATATGGCACTTTGGAGGTAAGAAACGCTTGAGAAACTCAAAATTTTCGCAGTTCTGATGCTCGACACGAATAACTAGAACGGCCTAGGGGAGAAGTACGCATACCGCTGTAATCGGGCAAGTTTCTACTTTCAGATGCAACAGAAATTTTGCGGATTGGTCAATCCGTTTGCGAGATGTGGCAGTTTGGAGGTAAGAAACGCTTGAGAAACTAAAAATTTTCGCAGTTCTGATGCTCGAAACGAATGACTAGAACGGCCTAGGGGAGAAGTACGCATACCGTTGTAATCGGGCGAGTTTCTACTTTCAGATCCAACAGAAATTTTGCGGATTGGTCAATCCGTTCGCGAGATATGGCCGTTTGGATGTAAGAAACCCTTTAGGAACTCAAAATTTTCGCAGTTCTGATGCTCGAAACGAATAACTAGAACGGCCCAGGGGAAAAGTGAGCATACCGTTGTAATCGGACGAGTTTCTACTTTCAAATGCAGCAGAAATTTTGCGGATTGGTCAATGCGTTCGCGAGATATGGCAGTTTGGAGGTAAGAAACGCTTGAGAAACTCAAAATTTTCGCAGTTCTGATGCTCGAAACGAATAACTAGAACGGCCTAGGGGAAAACTACACCTACCGTTGTAATCGGGCGAGTTTCTACTTTCAGATGCAACAGAAATTTTGCGGATTGGTCATCCGTTCGCGAGATATGGCAGTTTGGAGATAAGAAACGCTTGAGAAACTCAAAATTTTCGCAGTTCTGATGCTCGAAACGAATAACTAGAACGGCCTAGGGGAAAACTACACCTACCGTTGTAATCGGGCGAGTTTCTACTTTCAGATGCAACAGAAATTTTGCGGATTGGTCGCTCCGTTCGCGAGATATTGCATTTTGGAAGTAAGAAACGCTTGAGAAACTCAAAATTTTCGCAGTTCTGATGCTCGAAACGAATAACTAGAACGGCCTAGGGGAAAACTACACCTACCGTTGTAATCGGGCGAGTTTCTACTTTCAGATGCAACAGAAATTTTGCGGATTGGTCAATCCGTTTGCGAGATGTGGCAGTTTGGAGGTAAGAAACGCTTGAGAAACTCAAAATTGTCGCAGTTCTGATGCTCGAAACGAATAACTAGAACGGCCTAGGGGAAAAGTACGCATACCGATGTAATCGGGCGAGTTTCTACTTTCAGAAGCAAGAGAAATTTTGCGGATTGGTCGATCCGTTCGCGAGATATGGCAGTTTGGAAGTAAGAAACGCTTGAGAAACTCAAAATTTTCGCAGTTCTGATGCTCGAAACGAATGACTGGAAAGGCCTAGGGGAGAAGTACGCATACCGTTGTAATCGGGCGAGTTTCTACTTTCAGATGCAACAGAAATTTTGCGGATTGGTCGATCCGTTCGCGAGATATGGCAGTTTGGAAGTAAGAAACGCTTGAGAAACTCAAAATTTTCGCAGTTCTGATGCTCGAAACGAATGACTAGAAAGGCCTAGGGGAGAAGAACGCATACCGTTGTAATCGGGCGAGTTTCTACTTTCAGATGCAACAGGAATTTTGCGGATTGGTCAATCCGTTCGCGAGATATGGCAGTTTGGAAGTAAGAAACGCTTTAGAAACTCAAAATTTTCGCAGTTCTGATTCTCGAAACGAATGACTAGAACGGCCTAGGGGAGAAGTACGCATACCGTTGTAATCGGGAGAGTTTCTACTTTCAGAAGCAACAGAAATTTTGCGGATTGGTCAATCCGTTCGCGAGATATGGCAGTTTGGAGGTAAGAAACGCTTGAGAAACTCAACATTTTCGCAGTCTGATGCTCGGAACGAATAACTAGAACGGCCAAGGGAAAAACTACACCTACCGTTGTAATCGGGCGAGTTTCTACTTTCAGATGCAACAGAAATATTGCGGGTTGGTCAATCCGTTCGCGAGATATGGCAGTTTGGAGGTAAGAAACGCTTGAGAAACTCAAAATTTTCGCTGTTCTGATGCTCGAAACGAATAACTAGAACGGCCTAGGGGAAAACTACACCTTCCGTTGTAATCGGGCGAGTTTCTACTTTCAGATGCAACAGAAATTTTGCGGATTGGTCGATCCGTTCGCGAGATATGGCAGTTTGGAAGTAAGAAACGCTTGAGAAACTCAAAATTTTCGCAGTTCTGATGCTCGAAACGAGTAACTAGAACGGCCTAGGGGAAAAGTACGCATACCGTTGTAATCGGGCGAGTTTCTACTTTCAGATGCAATAGAAATTTTGCGGATTGGTCAATCCGTTCGCGAGATATGGCAGTTTGGAGGCAAGAAACGCTTGAGAAAGTCAAAATTTTCGCAGTTCTGATGCTCGACACGAATAACTAGAACGGCCTAAGGGAAAAGTGCCCATACCGTTGTAATCGGGCGAGCTTCTACTTCCAGAAGCAACAGAAATTTTGCGGATTGGTCAATCCGTTCGCGAGATATGGCAGTTTGGATGTAAGAAACGCTTGAGAAACTCAAAATTTTCGCAGTTCTGATGCTCGACACGAATAACTAGAACGGCCTAGGGGAGAAGTACGCATACCGTTGTAATCGGGCGAGTTTCTACTTTCAGATGCAACAGAAATTTTGCGGATTGGTCAATCCGTTCGCGAGATATGGCAGTTTGGAGGTAAGAAACGCTTGAGAAACTCAAAATTTTCGCAGTTCTGATGCTCGACACGAATAACTAGAACGGCCTAGGAGAGAAGTACGCATACCGTTGTAATCGGGCAAGTTTCTACTTTCAGATGCAACAGAAATTTTGCGGATTGGTCAATCCGTTTGCGAGATGTGGCAGTTTGGATGTAAGAAACGCTTGAGAAACTAAAAATTTTCGCAGTTCTGATGCTCGAAACGAATGACTAGAACGGCCTAGGGGAGAAGTACGCATACCGTTGTAATCGGGCGAGTTTCTACTTTCAGATCCAACAGAAATTTTGCGGATTGGTCAATCCGTTCGCGAGATATGGCCGTTTGGATGTAAGAAACCCTTTAGGAACTCAAAATTTTCGTAGTTCTGATGCTCGAAACGAATAACTAGAACGGCCCAGGGGAAAAGTGAGCATACCGTTGTAATCGGGCGAGTTTCTACTTTCAAATGCAGCAGAAATTTTGCGGATTGGTCAATGCGTTCGCGAGATATGGCAGTTTGGAGGTAAGAAACGCTTGAGAAACTCAAAATTTTCGCAGTTCTGATGCTCGAAACGAATAACTGGAACGGCCTAGGGGAAAAGTACGCATACCGTTGTAATCGGGCGAGTTTCTACTTTCAGATGCAACAGAAATTTTGCGGATTGGTCATCCGTTCGCGAGATATGGCAGTTTGGAGATAAGAAACGCTTGAGAGACTCAAGATTTGCGCAGTTCTTATACTCGAAACGAATGACTAGAACGGCCTAGGGGAGAAGTACGCATACCGATGTAATCGGGCGAGTTTCTACTTTCAGATGCAACAGAAATTTTGCGGATTGGTCGATCCGTTCGCGAGATATGGCAGTTTGGAAGTAAGAAACGCTTGAGAAACTCAAAATTTTCGCAGTTCTGATGCTCGAAACGAATGACTAGAACGGCCTAGGGGAGAAGAATGCATACCGTTGTAATCGGGCGAGTTTTTACTTTCAGATGCAACAGAAATTTTGCAGATTGGTCAATCCGTTTGCGAGATGTGGCAGTTTGGAGGTAAGAAACGCTTGAGAAACTCAAAATTTTCGCAGTTCTGATGCTCGAAACGAATGACTAGAACGGCCTAGGGGAGAAGTACGCATACCGTTGTAATCGGGCGAGTTTCTACTTTCAGATGCAACAGAAATTTTTCGGATTGGTCAATCCGTTCGCAAGATATGGCAGTTTGGAGGTAAGAAACGCTTGAGAAACTCAAAATTTTCGCAGTTCTGATGCTCGAAACCAATAACTAGAGCGGCCTAGGGGAAAACTACACCTACCGTTGTAATCGGGCTAGTTTCTACTTTCAGATGCAACAGAAATTTTGCGGATTGATCAATCCGTTCGCGAGATATGGACGTTTGGAGATAAGAAACGCCTGAGAAACTCAAAATTTTCGTAGTTCTGATGCTCGAAACGAGTAACTAGAACGGCCTAGGGGAAAAGTACGCATACCGCTGTAATCAGGCGAGTTTCTACTTTCAGATGCAACAGAAATTTTGCGGATTGGTCAATCCGTTCGCGAGATATGGCAGTTTGGAGGTAAGAAACGCTTGAGAAACTCAAAATTGTCGCAGTTCTGATGCTCGAAACGAATAACTAGAACTGCCTAGGGGAAAAGTACGCATACCGATGTAATCGGGCGAGTTTCTACTTTCAGATGCAACAGAAATTTTGCGGATTGGTCTATCCGTTCGCGAGATATGGCAGTTTGGAAGTAAGAAACGCTTGAGAAACTCAAAATTTTCGCTGTTCTGATGCTCGAAACGAATAACTAGAACGGCCTAGGGGAAAACTACACCTTCCGTTGTAATCGGGCGAGTTTCTACTTTCAGATGCAACAGAAATTTTGCGGATTGGTCAATCCGTTCGCGAGATATGGCAGTTTGGAGATAAGAAACGCTTGAGAAACTCAAAATTTTCGCAGTTCTGATGCTCGAAACGAGTAACTAGAACGGCCTAGGGGAAAAGTACGCATACCGTTGTAATCGGGCGAGTTTCTACTTTCAGATGCAATAGAAATTTTGCGGATTGGTCAATCCGTTCGCGAGATATGGCAGTTTGGAGGCAAGAAACGCTTGAGAAACTCAAAATTTTCGCAGTTCTGATGCTCGACACGAATAACTAGAACGGCCTAGGGGAGAAGTACGCATACCGTTGTAATCGGGCGAGTTTCTACTTTCAGATGCAACAGAAATTTTGCGGATTGGTCAATCCGTTCGCGAGATATGGCAGTTTGGAGGTAAGAAACGCTTGAGAAACTCAAAATTTTCGCAGTTCTGATGCTCGACACGAATAACTAGAACGGCCTAGGGGAGAAGTACGCATACCGTTGTAATCGGGCGAGTTTCTACTTTCAGATGCAATAGAAATTTTGCGGATTGGTCAATCCGTTCGCGAGATATGGCAGTTTGGAGGCAAGAAACGCTTGAGAAACTCAAAATTTTCGCAGTTCTGATGCTCGACACGAATAACTAGAACGGCCTAGGGGAGAAGTACGCATACCGTTGTAATCGGGCGAGTTTCTACTTTCAGATGCAACAGAAATTTTGCGGATTGGTCAATCCGTTCGCGAGATATGGCAGTTTGGAGGTAAGAAACGCTTGAGAAACTCAAAATTTTCGCAGTTCTGATGCTCGACACGAATAACTAGAACGGCCTAGGGGAGAAGTACGCATACCGTTGTAATCGGGCGAGTTTCTACTTTCAGATGCAACAGAAATTTTGCGGATTGGTCAATGCGTTCGCGAGATATGGCAGTTTGGAGGTGAGAAACGCTTGAGAAACTCAAAATTTTAGCAGTTCTGATGCTCGAAACGAATAACTGGAACGGCCTAGGGGAAAATTACGCATACCGTTGTAATCGGGCGAGTTTCTACTTTCAGATGCAACAGAAATTTTGCGGATTGGTCAATCCGTTCGCGAGATATGGCAGTTTGGAGATAAGAAACGCTTGAGAAACTCAAGATTTGCGCAGTTCTTATGCTCGAAACGAATGACTAGAACGGCCTAGGGGAGAAGTACGCATACCGATGTAATCGGGCGAGTTTCTACTTTCAGATGCAACAGAAATTTTGCGGATTGGTCGATCCGTCCGCGAGATATTGCATTTTGGAAGTAAGAAACGCTTGAGAAACTCAAAATTTTCGCAGTTCTGATGCTCGAAACGAATGACTAGAACGGCCTAGGGGAGAAGAATGCATACCGTTGTAATCGGGCGAGTTTTTACTTTCAGATGCAACAGAAATTTTGCGGATTGGTCAATCCGTTTGCGAGATGTGGCAGTTTGGAGGTAAGAAACGCTTGAGAAACTCAAAATTGTCGCAGTTCTGATGCTCGAAACGAATGACTAGAAAGGCCTAGGGGAGATGTACGCATACCGTTGTAATCGGGCGAGTTTCTACTTTCAGATGCAACAGGAATTTTGCGGATTGGTCAATCCGTTCGCGAGATATGGCAGTTTGGAAGTAAGAAACGCTTTAGAAACTCAAAATTTCCGCATTTCTGATTCTCGAAACGAATGACTAGAACGGCCTAGGGGAGAAGTACGCATACCGTTGTAATCGGGAGAGTTTCTACTTTCAGAAGCAACAGAAATTTTGCGGATTGGTCAATCCGTTCGCGAGATATGGCAGTTTGGAGGTAAGAAACGCTTGAGAAACTCAACATTTTCGCAGTCTGATGCTCGGAGCGAATAACTAGAACGGCCTAGGGAAAAACTACACCTACCGTTGTAATCGGGCGAGTTTCTACTTTCAGATGCAACAGAAATTTTGCGGGTTGGTCAATCCGTTCGCGAGATATGGCAGTTTGGAGGTAAGAAACGCTTGAGAAACTCAAAATTTTCGCTGTTCTGATGCTCGACACGAATAACTTGAACGGCCTAGGGGAAAACTACACCTTCCGTTGTAATCGGGCGAGTTTCTACTTTCAGATGCAACAGAAACTTTGCGGATTGGTCGATCCGTTCGCGAGATATGGCAGTTTGGAAGTAAGAAACGCTTGAGAAACTCAAAATTTTCGCAGTTCTGATGCTCGAAACGAGTAACTAGAACGGCCTAGGGGAAAAGTGCCCATACCGTTGTAATCGGGCGAGTTTCTACTTCCAGAAGCAACAGAAATTTTGCGGACTGGTCAATCCGTTCGCGAGATATGGCAGTTTGGAGGTAAGAAAGGCTTGAGAAACTCAAAATTTTCGCAGTTCTGATGCTCGACACGAATAACTAGAACGGCCTAGGGGAGAAGTACGCATACCGTTGTAATCGGGCGAGTTTCTACTTTCAGATGCAACAGAAATTTTGCGGATTGGTCAATCCGTTCGCGAGATATGGCAGTTTGGAGGTAAGAAACGCTTGAGAAACTCAAAATTTTCGCAGTTCTGATGCTCGACACGAATAACTAGAACGGCCTAGGGGAGAAGTACGCATACCGTTGTAATCGGGCAAGTTTCTACTTTCAGATGCAACAGAAATTTTGCGGATTGGTCAATCCGTTTGCGAGATGTGGCAGTTTGGAGGTAAGAAACGCTTGAGAAACTAAAAATTTTCGCAGTTCTGATGCTCGAAACGAATGACTAGAACGGCCTAGGGGAGAAGTACGCATACCGTTGTAATCAGGCGAGTTTCTACTTTCAGATCCAACAGAAATTTTGCGGATTGGTCATTCCGTTCGCGAGATATGGCCGTTTGGATGTAAGAAACCCTTTAGGAACTCAAAATTTTCGCAGTTCTGATGCTCGAAACGAATAACTAGAACGGCCCAGGGGAAAAGTGAGCATACCGTTGTAATCGGGCGAGTTTCTACTTTCAAATGCAGCAGAAATTTTGCGGATTGGTCAATGCGTTCGCGAGATATGGCAGTTTGGAGGTAAGAAACGCTTGAGAAACTCAAAATTTTCGCAGTTCTGATGCTCGAAACGAATAACTGGAACGGCCTAGGGGAAAAGTACGCATACCGTTGTAATCGGGCGAGTTTCTACTTTCAGATGCAATAGAAATTTTGCGGATTGGTCATCCGTTCGCGAGATATGGCAGTTTGGAGATAAGAAACGCTTGAGAAACTCAAGATTTGCGCAGTTCTTATGCTCGAAACGAATGACTAGAACGGCCTAGGGGAGAAGTACGCATACCGATGTAATCGGGCGAGTTTCTACTTTCAGATGCAACAGAAATTTTGCGGATTGGTCGATCCGTTCGCGAGATATGGCAGTTTGGAGGTAAGAAACGCTTGAGAAACTCAACATTTTCGCAGTCTGATGCTCGGAACGAATAACTAGAACGGCCAAGGGAAAAACTACACCTACCGTTGTAATCGGGCGAGTTTCTACTTTCAGATGCAACAGAAATATTGCGGGTTGGTCAATCCGTTCGCGAGATATGGCAGTTTGGAGGTAAGAAACGCTTGAGAAACTCAAAATTTTCGCTGTTCTGATGCTCGAAACGAATAACTAGAACGGCCTAGGGGAAAACTACACCTTCCGTTGTAATCGGGCGAGTTTCTACTTTCAGATGCAACAGAAATTTTGCGGATTGGTCGATCCGTTCGCGAGATATGGCAGTTTGGAAGTAAGAAACGCTTGAGAAACTCAAAATTTTCGCAGTTCTGATGCTCGAAACGAGTAACTAGAACGGCCTAGGGGAAAAGTACGCATACCGTTGTAATCGGGCGAGTTTCTACTTTCAGATGCAATAGAAATTTTGCGGATTGGTCAATCCGTTCGCGAGATATGGCAGTTTGGAGGCAAGAAACGCTTGAGAAAGACAAAATTTTCGCAGTTCTGACGCTCGACACGAATAACTAGAACGGCCTAAGGGAAAAGTGCCCATACCGTTGTAATCGGGCGAGTTTCTACTTCCAGAAGCAACAGAAATTTTGCGGATTGGTCAATCCGTTCGCGAGATATGGCAGTTTGGATGTAAGAAACGCTTGAGAAACTCAAAATTTTCGCAGTTCTGATGCTCGAAACGAATGACTAGAAAGGCCTAGGGGAGAAGTACGCATACCGTTGTAATCGGGCGAGTTTCTACTTTCAGATGCAACAGGAATTTTGCGGATTGGTCAATCCGTTCGCGAGATATGGCAGTTTGGAAGTAAGAAACGCTTTAGAAACTCAAAATTTTCGCAGTTCTGATTCTCGAAACGAATGACTAGAACGGCCTAGGGGAGAAGTACGCATACCGTTGTAATCGGGAGAGTTTCTACTTTCAGAAGCAACAGAAATTTTGCGGATTGGTCAATCCGTTCGCGAGATATGGCAGTTTGGAGGTAAGAAACGCTTGAGAAACTCAACATTTTCGCAGTCTGATGCTCGGAACGAATAACTAGAACGGCCAAGGGAAAAACTACACCTACCGTTGTAATCGGGCGAGTTTCTACTTTCAGATGCAACAGAAATATTGCGGGTTGGTCAATCCGTTCGCGAGATATGGCAGTTTGGAGGTAAGAAACGCTTGAGAAACTCAAAATTTTCGCTGTTCTGATGCTCGAAACGAATAACTAGAACGGCCTAGGGGAAAACTACACCTTCCGTTGTAATCGGGCGAGTTTCTACTTTCAGATGCAACAGAAATTTTGCGGATTGGTCGATCCGTTCGCGAGATATGGCAGTTTGGAAGTAAGAAACGCTTGAGAAACTCAAAATTTTCGCAGTTCTGATGCTCGAAACGAGTAACTAGAACGGCCTAGGGGAAAAGTGCGCATACCGTTGTAATCGGGCGAGTTTCTACTTTCAGATGCAATAGAAATTTTGCGGATTGGTCAATCCGTTCGCGAGATATGGCAGTTTGGAGGCAAGAAACGCTTGAGAAAGTCAAAATTTTCGCAGTTCTGATGCTCGAAACGAATGACTAGAACGGCCTAGGGGAGAAGTACGCATACCGTTGTAATCGGGCGAGTTTCTACTTTCAGATCCAACAGAAATTTTGCGGATTGGTCAATCCGTTCGCGAGATATGGCCGTTTGGATGTAAGAAACCCTTTAGGAACTCAAAATTTTCGCAGTTCTGATGCTCGAAACGAATAACTAGAACGGCCCAGGGGAAAAGTGAGCATACCGTTGTAATCGGGCGAGTTTCTACTTTCAAATGCAGCAGAAATTTTGCGGATTGGTCAATGCGTTCGCGAGATATGGCAGTTTGGAGGTAAGAAACGCTTGAGAAACTCAAAATTTTCGCAGTTCTGATGCTCGAAACGAATAACTGGAACGGCCTAGGGGAAAAGTACGCATACCGTTGTAATCGGGCGAGTTTCTACTTTCAGATGCAACAGAAATTTTGCGGATTGGTCATCCGTTCGCGAGATATGGCAGTTTGGAGATAAGAAACGCTTGAGAAACTCAAGATTTGCGCAGTTCTTATGCTCGAAACGAATGACTAGAACGGCCTAGGGGAGAAGTACGCATACCGATGTAATCGGGCGAGTTTCTACTTTCAGATGCAACAGAAATTTTGCGGATTGGTCGATCCGTTCGCGAGATATGGCAGTTTGGAAGTAAGAAACGCTTGAGAAACTCAAAATTTTCGCAGTTCTGATGCTCGAAACGAATGACTAGAACGGCCTAGGGGAGAAGAATGCATACCGTTGTAATCGGGCGAGTTTTTACTTTCAGATGCAACAGAAATTTTGCAGATTGGTCAATCCGTTTGCGAGATGTGGCAGTTTGGAGGTAAGAAACGCTTGAGAAACTCAAAATTTTCGCAGTTCTGATGCTCGAAACGAATGACTAGAACGGCCTAGGGGAGAAGTACGCATACCGTTGTAATCGGGCGAGTTTCTACTTTCAGATGCAACAGAAATTTTTCGGATTGGTCAATCCGTTCGCAAGATATGGCAGTTTGGAGGTAAGAAACGCTTGAGAAACTCAAAATTTTCGCAGTTCTGATGCTCGAAACCAATAACTAGAGCGGCCTAGGGGAAAACTACACCTACCGTTGTAATCGGGCTAGTTTCTACTTTCAGATGCAACAGAAATTTTGCGGATTGATCAATCCGTTCGCGAGATATGGACGTTTGGAGATAAGAAACGCCTGAGAAACTCAAAATTTTCGTAGTTCTGATGCTCGAAACGAGTAACAAGAACGGCCTAGGGGAAAAGTACGCATACCGCTGTAATCAGGCGAGTTTCTACTTTCAGATGCAACAGAAATTTTGCGGATTGGTCAATCCGTTCGCGAGATATGGCAGTTTGGAGGTAAGAAACGCTTGAGAAACTCAAAATTGTCGCAGTTCTGATGCTCGAAACGAATAACTAGAACTGCCTAGGGGAAAAGTACGCATACCGATGTAATCGGGCGAGTTTCTACTTTCAGATGCAACAGAAATTTTGCGGATTGGTCTATCCGTTCGCGAGATATGGCAGTTTGGAAGTAAGAAACGCTTGAGAAACTCAAAATTTTCGCTGTTCTGATGCTCGGAACGAATAACTAGAACGGCCTAGGGGAAAACTACACCTTCCGTTGTAATCGGGCGAGTTTCTACTTTCAGATGCAACAGAAATTTTGCGGATTGGTCAATCCGTTCGCGAGATATGGCAGTTTGGAGATAAGAAACGCTTGAGAAACTCAAAATTTTCGCAGTTCTGATGCTCGAAACGAGTAACTAGAACGGCCTAGGGGAAAAGTACGCATACCGTTGTAATCGGGCGAGTTTCTACTTTCAGATGCAATAGAAATTTTGCGGATTGGTCAATCCGTTCGCGAGATATGGCAGTTTGGAGGCAAGAAACGCTTGAGAAACTCAAAATTTTCGCAGTTCTGATGCTCGACACGAATAACTAGAACGGCCTAGGGGAGAAGTACGCATACCGTTGTAATCGGGCGAGTTTCTACTTTCAGATGCAACAGAAATTTTGCGGATTGGTCAATCCGTTCGCGAGATATGGCAGTTTGGAGGTAAGAAACGCTTGAGAAACTCAAAATTTTCGCAGTTCTGATGCTCGACACGAATAACTAGAACGGCCTAGGGGAGAAGTACGCATACCGTTGTAATCGGGCGAGTTTCTACTTTCAGATGCAACAGAAATTTTGCGGATTGGTCAATGCGTTCGCGAGATATGGCAGTTTGGAGGTGAGAAACGCTTGAGAAACTCAAAATTTTAGAAGTTCTGATGCTCGAAACGAATAACTGGAACGGCCTAGGGGAAAATTACGCATACCGTTGTAATCGGGCGAGTTTCTACTTTCAGATGCAACAGAAATTTTGCGGATTGGTCAATCCGTTCGCGAGATATGGCAGTTTGGAGATAAGAAACGCTTGAGAAACTCAAGATTTGCGCAGTTCTTATGCTCGAAACGAATGACTAGAACGGCCTAGGGGAGAAGTACGCATACCGATGTAATCGGGCGAGTTTCTACTTTCAGATGCAACAGAAATTTTGCGGATTGGTCGATCCGTTCGCGAGATATTGCATTTTGGAAGTAAGAAACGCTTGAGAAACTCAAAATTTTCGCAGTTCTGATGCTCGAAACGAATGACTAGAACGGCCTATGGGAGAAGAATGCATACCGTTGTAATCGGGCGAGTTTTTACTTTCAGATGCAACAGAAATTTTGCGGATTGGTCAATCCGTTTGCGAGATGTGGCAGTTTGGAGGTAAGAAACGCTTGAGAAACTCAAAATTGTCGCAGTTCTGATGCTCGAAACGAATGACTAGAAAGGCCTAGGGGAGAAGTACGCATACCGTTGTAATCGGGCGAGTTTCTACTTTCAGATGCAACAGGAATTTTGCGGATTGGTCAATCCGTTCGCGAGATATGGCAGTTTGGAAGTAAGAAACGCTTTAGAAACTCAAAATTTTCGCATTTCTGATTCTCGAAACGAATGACTAGAACGGCCTAGGGGAGAAGAATGCATACCGTTGTAATCGGGCGAGTTTTTACTTTCAGATGCAACAGAAATTTTGCGGATTGGTCAATCCGTTTGCGAGATGTGGCAGTTTGGAGGTAAGAAACGCTTGAGAAACTCAAAATTTTCGCAGTTCTGATGCTCGAAACGAATGACTAGAACGGCCTAGGGGAGAAGTACGCATACCGTTGTAATCGGGCGAGTTTCTACTTTCAGATGCAACAGAAATTTTTCGGATTGGTCAATCCGTTCGCAAGATATGGCAGTTTGGAGGTAAGAAACGCTTGAGAAACTCAAAATTTTCGCAGTTCTGATGCTCGAAACCAATAACTAGAGCGGCCTAGGGGAAAACTACACCTACCGTTGTAATCGGGCTAGTTTCTACTTTCAGATGCAACAGAAATTTTGCGGATTGATCAATCCGTTCGCGAGATATGGACGTTTGGAGATAAGAAACGCCTGAGAAACTCAAAATTTTCGTAGTTTTGATGCTCGAAACGAGTAACTAGAACGGCCTAGGGGAAAAGTACGCATACCGCTGTAATCAGGCGAGTTTCTACTTTCAGATGCAACAGAAATTTTGCGGATTGGTCAATCCGTTCGCGAGATATGGCAGTTTGGAGATAAAACGCTTGAGAAACTCAAAATTGTCGCAGTTCTGATGCTCGAAACGAATAACTAGAACTGCCTAGGGGAAAAGTACGCATACCGATGTAATCGGGCGAGTTTCTACTTTCAGATGCAACAGAAATTTTGCGGATTGGTCTATCCGTTCGCGAGATATGGCAGTTTGGAAGTAAGAAACGCTTGAGAAACTCAAAATTTTCGCAGTTCTGATTCTCGAAACGAATGACTAGAACGGCCTAGGGGAGAAGTACACATACCGTTGTAATCGGGCGAGTTTCTACTTTCAGATGCAACAGAAATTTTGCGGATTGGTCGATCCGTTCGCGAGATATGGCAGTTTGGAAGTAAGAAACGCTTGAGAAACTCAAAATTTTCGCAGTTCTTATGCTCGAAACGAATGACTAGAACGGCCTAGGGCAGAAGAATGCATACCGTTGTAATCGGGCGAGTTTCTACTTTCAGATCCAACAGAAATTTTGCGGATTGGTCAATCTGTTCGCGAGATATGGCAGTTTGGAGATAAGAAACGCTTGAGAAACTCAAGATTTGCGCAGTTCTTATGCTCGAAACGAATGACTAGAACGGCCTAGGGGAGAAGTACCCATACCGATGTAATCGGGCGAGTTTCTACTTTCAGATGCAACAGAAATTTTGCGGATTGGTCGATCCGTTCGCGAGATATGGCAGTTTGGAAGTAAGAAACGCTTGAGAAACTCAAAATTTTCGCAGTTCTGATGCTCGAAACGAATGACTAGAACGGCCTAGGGGAGAAGAATGCATACCGTTGTAATCGGGCGAGTTTTTACTTTCAGATGCAACAGAAATTTTGCGGATTGGTCAATCCGTTCGCGAGATATGGCAGTTTGGAGGTAAGAAACGCTTGAGAAACTCAAAATTGTCGCAGTTCTGATGCTCGAAACGAATAACTAGAACTGCCTAGGGGAAAACTACACCTACCGTTGTAATCGGGCTAGTTTCTACTTTCAGATGCAACAGAAATTTTGCGGATTGATCAATCCGTTCGCGAGATATGGACGTTTGGAGATAAGAAACGCCTGAGAAACTCAAAATTTTCGTAGTTCTGATGCTCGAAACGAGTAACTAGAACGGCCTAGGGGAAAAGTACGCATACCGCTGTAATCAGGCGAGTTTCTACTTTCAGATGCAACAGAAATTTTGCGGATTGGTCAATCCGTTCGCGAGATATGGCAGTTTGGAGGTAAGAAACGCTTGAGAAACTCAAAATTGTCGCAGTTCTGATGCTCGAAACGAATAACTAGAACTGCCTAGGGGAAAAGTACGCATACCGATGTAATCGGGCGAGTTTCTACTTTCAGATGCAACAGAAATTTTGCGGATTGGTCTATCCGTTCGCGAGATATGGCAGTTTGGAAGTAAGAAACGCTTGAGAAACTCAAAATTTTCGCAGTTCTGATTCTCGAAACGAATGACTAGAACGGCCTAGGGGAGAAGTACACATACCGTTGTAATCGGGCGAGTTTCTACTTTCAGATGCAACAGAAATTTTGCGGATTGGTCGATCCGTTCGCGAGATATGGCAGTTTGGAAGTAAGAAACGCTTGAGAAACTCAAAATTTTCGCAGTTCTGATGCTCGAAACGAATGACTAGAACGGCCTAGGGCAGAAGAATGCATACCGTTGTAATCGGGCGAGTTTCTACTTTCAGATGCAACAGAAATTTTGCGGATTGGTCAATCCGTTTGCGAGATGTGGCAGTTTGGAGGTAAGAAACGCTTGAGAAACTAAAAATTTTCGCAGTTCTGATGCTCGAAACGAATGACTAGAACGGCATAGGGGAGAAGTACGCATACCGTTGTAATCGGGCGAGTTTCTACTTTCAGATCCAACAGAAATTTTGCGGATTGGTCAATCCGTTCGCGAGATATGGCCGTTTGGATGTAAGAAACCCTTTAGGAACTCAAAATTTTCGCAGTTCTGATGCTCGAAACGAATAACTAGAACGGCCCAGGGGAAAAGTGAGCATACCGTTGTAATCGGGCGAGTTTCTACTTTCAAATGCAGCAGAAATTTTGCGGATTGGTCAATGCGTTCGCGAGATATGGCAGTTTGGAGGTAAGAAACGCTTGAGAAACTCAAAATTTTCGCAGTTCTGATGCTCGAAACGAATAACTGGAACGGCCTAGGGGAAAAGTACGCATACCGTTGTAATCGGGCGAGTTTCTACTTTCAGATGCAACAGAAATTTTGCGGATTGGTCAATCCGTTCGCGAGATATGGCAGTTTGGAGATAAGAAACGCTTGAGAAACTCAAGATTTGCGCAGTTCTTATGCTCGAAACGAATGACTAGAACGGCCTAGGGGAGAAGTACGCATACCGATGTAATCGGGCGAGTTTCTACTTTCAGATGCAACAGAAATTTTGCGGATTGGTCGATCCGTTCGCGAGATATGGCAGTTTGGAAGTAAGAAACGCTTGAGAAACTCAAAATTTTCGCAGTTCTGATGCTCGAAACGAATGACTAGAACGGCCTAGGGGAGAAGAATGCATACCGTTGTAATCGGGCGAGTTTTTACTTTCAGATGCAACAGAAATTTTGCGGATTGGTCAAACCGTTTGCGAGATGTGGCAGTTTGGAGGTAAGAAACGCTTGAGAAACTCAAAATTTTCGCAGTTCTGATGCTCGAAACGAATGACTAGAACGGCCTAGGGGAGAAGTACGCATACCGTTGTAATTGGGCTAGTTTCTACTTTCAGATGCAACAGAAATTTTGCGGATTGATCAATCCGTTCGCGAGATATGGACGTTTGGAGATAAGAAACGCCTGAGAAACTCAAAATTTTCGTAGTTCTGATGCTCGAAACGAGTAACTAGAACGGCCTAGGGGAAAAGTACGCATACCGCTGTAATCAGGCGAGTTTCTACTTTCAGATGCAACAGAAATTTTGCGGATTGGTCAATCCGTTCGCGAGATATGGCAGTTTGGAGGTAAGAAACGCTTGAGAAACTCAAAATTGTCGCAGTTCTGATGCTCGAAACGAATAACTAGAACGGCCTAGGGGAAAAGTACGCATACCGATGTAATCGGGCGAGTTTCTACTTTCAGATGCAACAGAAATTTTGCGGATTGGTCTATCCGTTCGCGAGATATGGCAGTTTGGAAGTAAGAAACGCTTGAGAAACTCAAAATTTTCGCAGTTCTGATTCTCGAAACGAATGACTAGAACGGCCTAGGGGAGAAGTACACATACCGTTGTAATCGGGAGAGTTTCTACTTTCAGAAGCAACAGAAATTTTGCGGATTGGTCGATCCGTTCGCGAGATATGGCAGTTTGGAGGTAAGAAACGCTTGAGAAACTCAAAATTTTCGCAGTTCTGATGCTCGAAACGAATAACTGGAACGGCCTAGGGGAAAACTACACATACCGTTGTAATCGGGCTAGTTTCTACTTTCAGATGCAACAGAAATTTTGCGGATTGGTCTATCCGTTCGCGAGATATGGCAGTTTGGAAGTAAGAAACGCTTGAGAAACTCAAAATTTTCGCAGTTCTGATTCTCGAAACGAATGACTAGAACGGCCTAGGGGAGAAGTACACATACCGTTGTAATCGGGCGAGTTTCTACTTTCAGATGCAACAGAAATTTTGCGGATTGGTCTATCCGTTCGCGAGATATGGCAGTTTGGAAGTAAGAAACGCTTGTGAAACTCAAAATTTTCGCAGTTCTGATGCTCGAAACGAATGACTAGAACGGCCTAGGGGAGAAGTACACATACCGTTGTAATCGGGAGAGTTTCTACTTTCAGAAGCAACAGAAATTTTGCGGATTGGTCAATCCGTTCGGGAGATATGGCAGTTTGGAGGTAAGAAACGCTTGAGAAACTCAAAATTTTTGCAGTTCTGATGCTCGAAACGAATAACTGGAGCGGCCTAGGGGAAAACTACACATACCGTTGTAATCGGGCTAGTTTCTACTTTCAGATGCAAAAGAAATTTTGCGGATTGGTCAATCCGTTCGCGAGATATGGCAGTTTGGAGGTAAGAAACGCTTGAGAAACTCAAAATTTTCGCAGTTCTGATGATCGAAACGAATAACTAGAACGGCCTAGGGGAAAACTACGCACACCGATGTAATCGGGCGAGTTTCTACTTTCAGTTGCAACAGAAATTTTGCGGATTGGTCGATCCGTTCGCTAGATATGGCAGTTTGGAGGTAAGAAACGCTTGAGAAACTCAAAATTGTCGCAGTTCTGATGCTCGAAACGAATAACTAGAACGGCCTAGGGGAGAAGTACGCATACCGTTGTAATCGGGCGAGTTTCTACTTTCAGATGCAACAGAAATTTTGCGGATTGGTCGATCCGTTCGCTAGATATGGCAGTTTGGAGGTAAGAAACGCTTGAGAAACTCAAAATTGTCGCAGTTCTGATGCTCGAAACGAATAACTAGAACGGCCTAGGGGAGAAGTACGCATACCGTTGTAATCGGGCGAGTTTCTACTTTCAGATGCAACAGAAATTTTGCGGATTGGTCAATCCGTTCGCGAGATATGGCAGTTTGGAGATAAGAAACGCTTGAGAAACTCAAGATTTGCGCAGTTCTGATGCTCGAAACGAATGACTAGAACGGCCTAGGGGAGAGGAATGCATACCGTTGTAATCGGGCGAGTTTCTACTTTCAGATGCAACAGAAATTTTGCGGATTGGTCAATCCGTTTGCGAGATGTGGCAGTTTGGAGGTAAGAAACGCTTGAGAAACTCAAAATTTTCGCAGTTCTGATGCTCGAAACGAATGACTAGAACGGCCCAGGGGAAAAGTGAGCATACCGTTGTAATCGGGCGAGTTTCTACTTTCAGAAGCAACAGAAATTTTGCGGATTGGTCATTCCGTTCGCGAGATATGGCAGTTTGGAGGTAAGAAACGCATGAGAAACTCAAAATTTTCGCAGTTCTGATGCTCGAAACGAATAACTGGAACGGCCTAGGGGAAAACTACACATACCGTTGTAATCGGGCTAGTTTCTACTTTCAGATGCAACAGAAATTTTGCGGATTGGTCTATCCGTTCGCGAGATATGGCAGTTTGGAAGTAAGAAACGCTTGAGAAACTCAAAATTTTCGCAGTTCTGATTCTCGAAACGAATGACTAGAACGGCCTAGGGGAGAAGTACACATACCGTTGTAATCGGGCGAGTTTCTACTTTCAGATGCAACAGAAATGTTGCGGATTGGTCTATCCGTTCGCGAGATATGGCAGTTTGGAAGTAAGAAACGCTTGTGAAACTCAAAATTTTCGCAGTTCTGATGCTCGAAATGAATGACTAGAACGGCCTAGGGGAGAAGTACACATACCGTTGTAATCGGGAGAGTTTCTACTTTCAAAAGCAACAGAAATTTTGCGGATTGGTCAATCCGTTCGGGAGATATGGCAGTTTGGAGGTAAGAAACGCTTGAGAAACTCAAAATTTTTGCAGTTCTGATGCTCGAAACGAATAACTGGAGCGGCCTAGGGGAAAACTACACATACCGTTGTAATCGGGCTAGTTTCTACTTTCAGATGCAACAGAAATTTTGCGGATTGGTCAATCCGTTCGCGAGATATGGCAGTTTGGAGGTAAGAAACGCTTGAGAAACTCAAAATTTTCGCAGTTCTGATGATCGAAACGAATAACTAGAACGGCCTAGGGGAAAACTACGCACACCGATGTAATCGGGCGAGTTTCTACTTTCAGTTGCAACAGAAATTTTGCGGATTGGTCGATCCGTTCGCTAGATATGGCAGTTTGGAGGTAAGAAACGCTTGAGAAACTCAAAATTGTCGCAGTTCTGATGCTCGAAACGAATAACTAGAACGGCCTAGGGGAGAAGTACGCATACCGTTGTAATCGGGCGAGTTTCTACTTTCAGATGCAACAGAAATTTTGCGGATTGGTCGATCCGTTCGCGAGATATGGCAGTTTGGAAGTAAGAAACGCTTGAGAAACTCAAAATTTTCGCAGTTCTGATGCTCGAAACGAATGACTAGAACGGCCTAGGGGAGAAGAATGCATACCGTTGTAATCGGGCGAGTTTCTACTTTCAGATGCAACAGAAATTTTGCGGATTGGTCAATCCGTTTGCGAGATGTGGCAGTTTGGAGGTAAGAAACTCTTGAGAAACTCAAAATTTTCGCAGTTCTGATGCTCGAAACGAATGACTAGAACGGCCTAGGGGAGAAGTACGCATACCGTTGTAATCGGGCGAGTTTCTACTTTCAGATGCAACAGAAATTTTGCGGATTGGTCAATCCGTTCGCGAGATATGGCAGTTTGGAGATAAGAAACGCTTGAGAAACTCAAGATTTGCGCAGTTCTGATGCTCGAAACGAATGACTAGAACGGCCTAGGGGAGAGGAATGCATACCGTTGTAATCGGGCGAGTTTCTACTTTCAGATGCAACAGAAATTTTGCGGATTGGTCAATCCGTTTGCGAGATGTGGCAGTTTGGAGGTAAGAAACGCTTGAGAAACTCAAAATTTTCGCAGTTCTGATGCTCGAAACGAATGACTAGAACGGCCCAGGGGAAAAGTGAGCATACCGTTGTAATCGGGCGAGTTTCTACTTTCAGAAGCAACAGAAATTTTGCGGATTGGTCATTCCGTTCGCGAGATATGGCAGTTTGGAGGTAAGAAACCCATGAGAAACTCAAAATTTTCGCAGTTCTGATGCTCGAAACGAATAACTGGAACGGCCTAGGGGAAAACTACACATACCGTTGTAATCGGGCTAGTTTCTACTTTCAGATGCAACAGAAATTTTGCGGATTTGTCAATCCGTTCGCGAGATATGGCAGTTTGGAGGTAAGAAACGCTTGAGAAACTCAAAATTTTCGCAGTTCTGATGCTCGAAACGAATAACTAGAGCGGCCTAGGGGAAAACTACACCTACCGTAGTAATCGGGCGAGTTTCTACTTTCAGATGCAACAGAAATTTTTCGGATTGGTCAATCCGTTCGCAAGATATGGCAGTTTGGAGGTAAGAAACGCTTGAGAAACTCAAAATTTTCGCAGTTCTGATGCTCGAAACGAATAACTAGAGCGGCCTAGGGGAAAACTACACCTACCGTAGTAATCGGGCGAGTTTCTACTTTCAGATGCAACAGAAATCTTGCGGATTGATCAATCCGTTCGCGAGATAAGGCAGTTTGGAGATAAGAAACGCTTGAGAAACTCAAAATTTTCGTAGTTCTGATGCTCGAAACGAGTAACTAGAACGGCCTAGGGGAAAAGTGCGCATACCGTTGTAATCGGGCGAGTTTCTACTTTCAAATGCAACAGAAATTTTGCGGATTGGTCAATGCGTTCGCGAGATATGGCAGTTTGGAGGTAAGAAACGCTTGAGAAACTCAAAATTTTCGCAGTTCTGATGCTCGAAACGAATAACTGAAACGGCCTAGGGGAAAACTACACATACCGTTGTAATCGGGCGAGTTTCTACTTTCAGATACAACAGAAATTTTGCGGATTGGTCAATCCGTTTGCGAGATGTGGCAGTTTGGAGGTAAGAAACGCTTGAGAAACTCAAAATTGTCCCAGTTCTGATGCTCGAAACGAATAACTAGAACGGCCTAGGGGAAAAGTACGCATACCGATGTAATCGGGCGAGTTTCTACTTTCAGATGCAACAGAAATTTTGCGGATTGGTCGATCCGTTCGCGAGATATGGCAGTTTGGAAGTAAGAAACGCTTGAGAAACTCAAAATTTTCGCAGTTCTGATGCTCGAAACGAATGACTAGAACGGCCAAGGGGAGAAGTACGCATACCGTTGTAATCGGGAGAGTTTCTACTTTCAGAAACAACAGATATTTTGCGGATTGGTCGATCCGTTCGCGAGATATAGCAGTTTGGATGTAAGAAACGCTTGAGAAACTCAAAATGTTCGCAGTTCTGATGCTCGAAACGAATGACTAGAACGGCCTAGGGGAGAAGTACGCATACCGTTGTAATCGGGAGAGTTTCTACTTTCAGAAGCAACAGAAATTTTGCGGATTGGTCAATCCGTTCGCGAGATATGGCAGTTTGGAGGTAAGAAACGCTTGAGAAACTCAAAATTTTCGCAGTTCTGATGCTCGAAATGAATAACTGGAACTGCCTAGGGGAAAACTACACATACCGTTGTAATCGGGCGAGTTTCTACTTTCAGATGCAACAGAAATTTTGCAGATTGGTCAATCCATTCGCGAGATATGGCAGTTTGGAGGTAAGAAACACTTGAGAAACTTAAAATTTTCGCAGTTCTGATGCTCGAAACGAATAACTAGAACGGCCTAGGGGAAAACTACACCTACCGTTGTAATCGGGCGAGTTTCTACTTTCAGATGCAACAGAAATTTTTCGGATTGGTCAATCCGTTCGCAAGATATGGCAGTTTGGAGATAAGAAACGCTTGAGAAACTCAAAATTTTCGCAGTTCTGATGCTCGAAACGAATAACTAGAGCGGCCTAGGGGAAAACTACACCTACCGTTGTAATCGAGCGAGTTTCTACTATCTGATGCAACAGAAATTTTGCGGATTGATCAATCCGTTTGCGAGATGTGGCAGTTTGGAGGTAAGAAACGCTTGAGAAACTCAAAATTGTCGCAGTTCTGATGCTCGAAACGAATAACTAGAACGGCCTAGGGGAAGAGTACGCATACCGATGTAATCGGGCGAGTTTCTACTTTCAGAAGCAACAGAAATTTTGCGGATTGGTCAATCCGTTCGCGAGATATGGCAGTTTGGAGGTAAGAAACGCTTGAGAAACTCATCATTTTCGCAGTCTGATGCTCGGAACGAATAACTAGAACGGCCTAGGGAAAAACTACACCTACCGTTGTAATCGGGCGAGTTTCTACTTTCAGATGCAACAGAAATTTTGCGGGTTGGTCAATCCGTTCGCGAGATATGGCAGTTTGGAGGTAAGAAACGCTTGAGAAACTCAAAATTTTCGCTGTTCTGATGCTCGAAACGAATAACTAGAACGGCCTAGGGGAAAACTACACCTTCCGTTGTAATCGGGCGAGTTTCTACTTTCAGATGCAACAGAAATTTTGCGGATTGGTCGATCCGTTCGCGAGATATGGCAGTTTGGAAGTAAGAAACGCTTGAGAAACTCAAAATTTTCGCAGTTCTGATGCTCGAAACGAGTAACTAGAACGGCCTAGGGGAAAAGTACGCATACCGTTGTAATCGGGCGAGTTTCTACTTTCAGATGCAATAGAAATTTTGCGGATTGGCCAATCCGTTCGCGAGATATGGCAGTTTGGAGGCAAGAAACGCTTGAGAAACTCAAAATTTTCGCAGTTCTGATGCTCGACACGAATAACTAGAACGGCCTAGGGGAAAAGTGCCCATACCGTTGTAATCGGGCGAGTTTCTACTTCCAGAAGCAACAGAAATTTTGCGGATTGGTCGATCCGTTCGCGAGATATGGCAGTTTGGAGGTAAGAAACGCTTGAGAAACTCAAAATTTTCGCAGTTCTGATGCTCGACACGAATAACTAGAACGGCCTAGGGGAGAAGTACGCATACCGTTGTAATCGGGCGAGTTTCTACTTTCAGATGCAACAGAAATTTTGCGGATTGGTCAATCCGTTCGCGAGATATGGCAGTTTGGAGGTAAGAAACGCTTGAGAAACTCAAAATTTTCGCAGTTCTGATGCTCGACACGAATAACTAGAACGGCCTAGGGGAGAAGTACGCATACCGTTGTAATCGGGCAAGTTCCTACTTTCAGATGCAACAGAAATTTTGCGGATTGGTCAATCCGTTTGCGAGATGTGGCAGTTTGGAGGTAAGAAACGCTTGAGAAACTAAAAATTTTCGCAGTTCTGATGCTCGAAACGAATGACTAGAACGGCCTAGGGGAGAAGTACGCATACCGTTGTAATCGGGCGAGTTTCTACTTTCAGATCCAACAGAAATTTTGCGGATTGGTCATTCCGTTCGCGAGATATGGCCGCTTGGATGTAAGAAACCCTTTAGGAACTCAAAATTTTCGCAGTTCTGATGCTCGAAACGAATAACTAGAACGGCCCAGGGGAAAAGTGAGCATACCGTTGTAATCGGGCGAGTTTCTACTTTCAAATGCAGCAGAAATTTTGCGGATTGGTCAATGCGTTCGCGAGATATGGCAGTTTGGAGGTAAGAAACGCTTGAGAAACTCAAAATTTTCGCAGTTCTGATGCTCGAAACGAATAACTGGAACGGCCTAGGGGAAAAGTACGCATACCGTTGTAATCGGGCGAGTTTCTACTTTCAGATGCAACAGAAATTTTGCGGATTGGTCATCCGTTCGCGAGATATGGCAGTTTGGAGATAAGAAACGCTTGAGAAACTCAAGATTTGCGCAGTTCTTATGCTCGAAACGAATGACTAGAACGGCCTAGGGGAGAAGTACGCATACCGATGTAATCGGGCGAGTTTCTACTTTCAGATGCAACAGAAATTTTGCGGATTGGTCGATCCGTTCGCGAGATATGGCAGTTTGGAAGTAAGAAACGCTTGAGAAACTCAAAATTTTCGCAGTTCTGATGCTCGAAACGAATGACTAGAACGGCCTAGGGGAGAAGAATGCATACCGTTGTAATCGGGCGAGTTTTTACTTTCAGATGCAACAGAAATTTTGCGGATTGGTCAATCCGTTTGCGAGATGTGGCAGTTTGGAGGTAAGAAACGCTTGAGAAACTCAAAATTTTCGCAGTTCTGATGCTCGAAACGAATGACTAGAACGGCCTAGGGGAGAAGTACGCATACCGTTGTAATCGGGCGAGTTTCTACTTTCAGATGCAACAGAAATTTTTCGGATTGGTCAATCCGTTCGCAAGATATGGCAGTTTGGAGGTAAGAAACGCTTGAGAAACTCAAAATTTTCGCAGTTCTGATGCTCGAAACCAATAACTAGAGCGGCCTAGGGGAAAACTACACCTACCGTTGTAATCGGGCTAGTTTCTACTTTCAGATGCAACAGAAATTTTGCGGATTGATCAATCCGTTCGCGAGATATGGACGTTTGGAGATAAGAAACGCCTGAGAAACTCAAAATTTTCGTAGTTCTGATGCTCGAAACGAGTAACTAGAACGGCCTAGGGGAAAAGTACGCATACCGCTGTAATCAGGCGAGTTTCTACTTTCAGATGCAACAGAAATTTTGCGGATTGGTCAATCCGTTCGCGAGATATGGCAGTTTGGAGGTAAGAAACGCTTGAGAAACTCAAAATTGTCGCAGTTCTGGTGCTCGAAAGGAATAACTAAAACTGCCTAGGGGAAAAGTACGCATACCGATGTAATCGGGCGAGTTTCTACTTTCAGATGCAACAGAAATTTTGCGGATTTGTCTATCCGTTCGCGAGATATGGCAGTTTGGAGGTAAGAAACGCTTGAGAAACTCAAAATTTTCGCAGTTCTGATGCTCGAAATGAATAACTGGAACTGCCTAGGGGAAAACTACACATACCTTTGTAATCGGGCGAGTTTCTACTTTCAGATGCAACAGAAATTTTGCAGATTGGTCAATCCGTTCGCGAGATATGGCAGTTTGGAGGTAAGAAACACTTGAGAAACTTAAAATTTTCGCAGTTCTGATGCTCGAAACGAATAACTAGAACGGCCTAGGGGAAAACTACACCTACCGTTGTAATCGGGCGAGTTTCTACTTTCAGATGCAACAGAAATTTTTCGGATTGGTCAATCCGTTCGCAAGATATGGCAGTTTGGAGATAAGAAACGCTTGAGAAACTCAAAATTTTCGCAGTTCTGATGCTCGAAACGAATAACTAGAGCGGCCTAGGGGAAAACTACACCTACCGTTGTAATCGGGCGAGTTTCTACTATCAGATGCAACAGAAATTTTGCGGATTGATCAATCCGTTTGCGAGATGTGGCAGTTTGGAGGTAAGAAACGCTTGAGAAACTCAAAATTGTCGCAGTTCTGATGCTCGAAACGAATAACTAGAACGGCCTAGGGGAAGAGTACGCATACCGATGTAATCGGGCGAGTTTCCACTTTCAGAAGCAACAGAAATTTTGCGGATTGGTCAATCCGTTCGCGAGATATGGCAGTTTGGAGGTAAGAAACGCTTGAGAAACTCATCATTTTCGCAGTCTGATGCTCGGAACGAATAACTAGAACGGCCTAGGGAAAAACTACACCTACCGTTGTAATCGGGCGAGTTTCTACTTTCAGATGCAACAGAAATTTTGCGGGTTGGTAGATCCGTTCGCGAGATATGGCAGTTTGGAAATAAGAAACGCTTGAGAAACTCAAAATTTTCGCAGTTCTGATGCTCGAAACGAGTAACTAGAACGGCCTAGGGGAAAAGTACGCATACCGTTGTAATCGGGCGAGTTTCTACTTTCAGATGCAATAGAAATTTTGCGGATTGGTCAATCCGTTCGCGAGATATGGCAGTTTGGAGGCAAGAAACGCTTGAGAAACTCAAAATTTTCGCAGTTCTGATGCTCGACACGAATAACTAGAACGGCCTAGGGGAAAAGTGCCCATACCGTTGTAATCGGGCGAGTTTCTACTTCCAGAAGCAACAGAAATTTTGCGGATTGGTCAATCCGTTCGCGAGATATGGCAGTTTGGAGGTAAGAAACGCTTGAGAAACTCAAAATTTTCGCAGTTCTGATGCTCGACACGAATAACTAGAACGGCCTAGGGGAGAAGTACGCATACCGTTGTAATCGGGCGAGTTTCTACTTTCAGATGCAACAGAAATTTTGCGGATTGGTCAATCCGTTCGCGAGATATGGCAGTTTGGAGGTAAGAAACGCTTGAGAAACTCAAAATTTTCGCAGTTCTGATGCTCGACACGAATAACTAGAACGGCCTAGGGGAGAAGTACGCATACCGTTGTAATCGGGCAAGTTCCTACTTTCAGATGCAACAGAAATTTTGCGGATTGGTCAATCCGTTCGCGAGATATGGACGTTTGGAGATAAGAAACGCCTGAGAAACTCAAAATTTTCGTAGTTCTGATGCTCGAAACGAGTAACTAGAACGGCCTAGGGGAAAAGTACGCATACCGCTGTAATCAGGCGAGTTTCTACTTTCAGATGCAACAGAAATTTTGCGGATTGGTCAATCCGTTCGCGAGATATGGCAGTTTGGAGGTAAGAAACGCTTGAGAAACTCAAAATTGTCGCAGTTCTGGTGCTCGAAAGGAATAACTAAAACTGCCTAGGGGAAAAGTACGCATACCGATGTAATCGGGCGAGTTTCTACTTTCAGATGCAACAGAAATTTTGCGGATTGGTCTATCCGTTCGCGAGATATGGCAGTTTGGAGGTAAGAAACGCTTGAGAAACTCAAAATTTTCGCAGTTCTGATGCTCGAAATGAATAACTGGAACTGCCTAGGGGAAAACTACACATACCTTTGTAATCGGGCGAGTTTCTACTTTCAGATGCAACAGAAATTTTGCAGATTGGTCAATCCGTTCGCGAGATATGGCAGTTTGGAGGTAAGAAACACTTGAGAAACTTAAAATTTTCGCAGTTCTGATGCTCGAAACGAATAACTAGAACGGCCTAGGGGAAAACTACACCTACCGTTGTAATCGGGCGAGTTTCTACTTTCAGATGCAACAGAAATTTTTCGGATTGGTCAATCCGTTCGCAAGATATGGCAGTTTGGAGATAAGAAACGCTTGAGAAACTCAAAATTTTCGCAGTTCTGATGCTCGAAACGAATAACTAGAGCGGCCTAGGGGAAAACTACACCTACCGTTGTAATCGGGCGAGTTTCTACTATCAGATGCAACAGAAATTTTGCGGATTGATCAATCCGTTTGCGAGATGTGGCAATTTGGAGGTAAGAAACGCTTGAGAAACTCAAAATTGTCGCAGTTCTGATGCTCGAAACGAATAACTAGAACGGCCTAGGGGAAGAGTACGCATACCGATGTAATCGGGCGAGTTTCCACTTTCAGAAGCAACAGAAATTTTGCGGATTGGTCAATCCGTTCGCGAGATATGGCAGTTTGGAGGTAAGAAACGCTTGAGAAACTCATCATTTTCGCAGTCTGATGCTCGGAACGAATAACTAGAACGGCCTAGGGAAAAACTACACCTACCGTTGTAATCGGGCGAGTTTCTACTTTCAGATGCAACAGAAATTTTGCGGGTTGGTAGATCCGTTCGCGAGATATGGCAGTTTGGAAGTAAGAAACGCTTGAGAAACTCAAAATTTTCGCAGTTCTGATGCTCGAAACGAGTAACTAGAACGGCCTAGGGGAAAAGTACGCATGCCGTTGTAATCGGGCGAGTTTCTACTTTCAGATGCAATAGAAATTTTGCGGATTGGTCAATCCGTTCGCGAGATATGGCAGTTTGGAGGCAAGAAACGCTTGAGAAACTCAAAATTTTCGCAGTTCTGATGCTCGACACGAATAACTAGAACGGCCTAGGGGAAAAGTGCCCATACCGTTGTAATCGGGCGAGTTTCTACTTCCAGAAGCAACAGAAATTTTGCGGATTGGTCAATCCGTTCGCGAGATATGGCAGTTTGGAGGTAAGAAACGCTTGAGAAACTCAAAATTTTCGCAGTTCTGATGCTCGACACGAATAACTAGAACGGCCTAGGGGAGAAGTACGCATACCGTTGTAATCGGGCGAGTTTCTACTTTCAGATGCAACAGAAATTTTGCGGATTGGTCAATCCGTTCGCGAGATATGGCAGTTTGGAGGTAAGAAACGCTTGAGAAACTCAAAATTTTCGCAGTTCTGATGCTCGACACGAATAACTAGAACGGCCTAGGGGAGAAGTACGCATACCGTTGTAATCGGGCAAGTTCCTACTTTCAGATGCAACAGAAATTTTGCGGATTGGTCAATCCGTTTGCGAGATGTGGCAGTTTGGAGGTAAGAAACGCTTGAGAAACTAAAAATTTTCGCAGTTCTGGTGCTCGAAAGGAATAACTAAAACTGCCTAGGGGAAAAGTACGCATACCGATGTAATCGGGCGAGTTTCTACTTTCAGATGCAACAGAAATTTTGCGGATTGGTCTATCCGTTCGCGAGATATGGCAGTTTGGAGGTAAGAAACGCTTGAGAAACTCAAAATTTTCGCAGTTCTGATGCTCGAAATGAATAACTGGAACTGCCTAGGGGAAAACTACACATACCTTTGTAATCGGGCGAGTTTCTACTTTCAGATGCAACAGAAATTTTGCAGATTGGTCAATCCGTTCGCGAGATATGGCAGTTTGGAGGTAAGAAACACTTGAGAAACTTAAAATTTTCGCAGTTCTGATGCTCGAAACGAATAACTAGAACGGCCTAGGGGAAAACTACACCTACCGTTGTAATCGGGCGAGTTTCTACTTTCAGATGCAACAGAAATTTTTCGGATTGGTCAATCCGTTCGCAAGATATGGCAGTTTGGAGATAAGAAACGCTTGAGAAACTCAAAATTTTCGCAGTTCTGATGCTCGAAACGAATAACTAGAGCGGCCTAGGGGAAAACTACACCTACCGTTGTAATCGGGCGAGTTTCTACTATCAGATGCAACAGAAATTTTGCGGATTGATCAATCCGTTTGCGAGATGTGGCAGTTTGGAGGTAAGAAACGCTTGAGAAACTCAAAATTGTCGCAGTTCTGATGCTCGAAACGAATAACTAGAACGGCCTAGGGGAAGAGTACGCATACCGATGTAATCGGGCGAGTTTCCACTTTCAGAAGCAACAGAAATTTTGCGGATTGGTCAATCCGTTCGCGAGATATGGCAGTTTGGAGGTAAGAAACGCTTGAGAAACTCATCATTTTCGCAGTCTGATGCTCGGAACGAATAACTAGAACGGCCTAGGGAAAAACTACACCTACCGTTGTAATCGGGCGAGTTTCTACTTTCAGATGCAACAGAAATTTTGCGGGTTGGTAGATCCGTTCGCGAGATATGGCAGTTTGGAAGTAAGAAACGCTTGAGAAACTCAAAATTTTCGCAGTTCTGATGCTCGAAACGAGTAACTAGAACGGCCTAGGGGAAAAGTACGCATGCCGTTGTAATCGGGCGAGTTTCTACTTTCAGATGCAATAGAAATTTTGCGGATTGGTCAATCCGTTCGCGAGATATGGCAGTTTGGAGGCAAGAAACGCTTGAGAAACTCAAAATTTTCGCAGTTCTGATGCTCGACACGAATAACTAGAACGGCCTAGGGGAAAAGTGCCCATACCGTTGTAATCGGGCGAGTTTCTACTTCCAGAAGCAACAGAAATTTTGCGGATTGGTCAATCCGTTCGCGAGATATGGCAGTTTGGAGGTAAGAAACGCTTGAGAAACTCAAAATTTTCGCAGTTCTGATGCTCGACACGAATAACTAGAAATGCCTAGGGGAGAAGTACGCATACCGTTGTAATCGGGCGAGTTTCTACTTTCAGATGCAACAGAAATTTTGCGGATTGGTCAATCCGTTCGCGAGATATGGCAGTTTGGAGGTAAGAAACGCTTGAGAAACTCAAAATTTTCGCAGTTCTGATGCTCGACACGAATAACTAGAACGGCCTAGGGGAGAAGTACGCATACCGTTGTAATCGGGCAAGTTCCTACTTTCAGATGCAACAGAAATTTTGCGGATTGGTCAATCCGTTTGCGAGATGTGGCAGTTTGGAGGTAAGAAACGCTTGAGAAACTAAAAATTTTCGCAGTTCTGATGCTCGAAACGAATGACTAGAACGGCCTAGGGGAGAAGTACGCATACCGTTGTAATCGGGCGAGTTTCTACTTTCAGATCCAACAGAAATTTTGCGGATTGGTCATTCCGTTCGCGAGATATGGCCGTTTGGATGTAAGAAACCCTTTAGGAACTCAAAATTTTCGCAGTTCTGATGCTCGAAACGAATAACTAGAACGGCCCAGGGGAAAAGTGAGCATACCGTTGTAATCGGGCGAGTTTCTACTTTCAAATGCAGCAGAAATTTTGCGGATTGGTCAATGCGTTCGCGAGATATGGCAGTTTGGAGGTAAGAAACGCTTGAGAAACTCAAAATTTTCGCAGTTCTGATGCTCGAAACGAATAACTGGAACGGCCTAGGGGAAAAGTATGCATACCGTTGTAATCGGGCGAGTTTCTACTTTCAGATGCAACAGAAATTTTGCGGATTGGTCATCCGTTCGCGAGATATGGCAGTTTGGAGATAAGAAACGCTTGAGAAACTCAAGATTTGCGCAGTTCTTATGCTCGAAACGAATGACTAGAACGGCCTAGGGGAGAAGTACGCATACCGATGTAATCGGGCGAGTTTCTACTTTCAGATGCAACAGAAATTTTGCGGATTGGTCGATCCGTTCGCGAGATATGGCAGTTTGGAAGTAAGAAACGCTTGAGAAACTCAAAATTTTCGCAGTTCTGATGCTCGAAACGAATGACTAGAACGGCCTAGGGGAGAAGAATGCATACCGTTGTAATCGGGCGAGTTTTTACTTTCAGATGCAACAGAAATTTTGCGGATTGGTCAATCCGTTCGCGAGATATGGCAGTTTGGAGGTAAGAAACGCTTGAGAAACTCAAAATTGTCGCAGTTCTGATGCTCGAAACGAATAACTAGAACTGCCTAGGGGAAAACTACACCTACCGTTGTAATCGGGCTAGTTTCTACTTTCAGATGCAACAGAAATTTTGCGGATTGATCAATCCGTTCGCGAGATATGGACGTTTGGAGATAAGAAACGCCTGAGAAACTCAAAATTTTCGTAGTTCTGATGCTCGAAACGAGTAACTAGAACGGCCTAGGGGAAAAGTACGCATACCGCTGTAATCAGGCGAGTTTCTACTTTCAGATGCAACAGAAATTTTGCGGATTGGTCAATCCGTTCGCGAGATATGGCAGTTTGGAGGTAAGAAACGCTTGAGAAACTCAAAATTGTCGCAGTTCTGATGCTCGAAACGAATAACTAGAACTGCCTAGGGGAAAAGTACGCATACCGATGTAATCGGGCGAGTTTCTACTTTCAGATGCAACAGAAATTTTGCGGATTGGTCTATCCGTTCGCGAGATATGGCAGTTTGGAAGTAAGAAACGCTTGAGAAACTCAAAATTTTCGCAGTTCTGATTCTCGAAACGAATGACTAGAACGGCCTAGGGGAGAAGTACACATACCGTTGTAATCGGGCGAGTTTCTACTTTCAGATGCAACAGAAATTTTGCGGATTGGTCGATCCGTTCGCGAGATATGGCAGTTTGGAAGTAAGAAACGCTTGAGAAACTCAAAATTTTCGCAGTTCTGATGCTCGAAACGAATGACTAGAACGGCCTAGGGGAGAAGAATGCATACCGTTGTAATCGGGCGAGTTTTTACTTTCAGATGCAACAGAAATTTTGCGGATTGGTCAAACCGTTTGCGAGATGTGGCAGTTTGGAGGTAAGAAACGCTTGAGAAACTCAAAATTTTCGCAGTTCTGATGCTCGAAACGAATGACTAGAACGGCCTAGGGGAGAAGTACGCATACCGTTGTAATCGGGCGAGTTTCTACTTTCAGATGCAACAGAAATTTTTCGGATTGGTCAATCCGTTCGCAAGATATGGCAGTTTGGAAGTAAGAAACGCTTGAGAAACTCAAAATTTTCGCAGTTCTGATGATCGAAACCAATAACTAGAGCGGCCTAGGGGAAAACGACACCTACCGTTGTAATCGGGCTAGTTTCTACTTTCAGATGCAACAGAAATTTTTCGGATTGGTCAATCCGTTCGCAAGATATGGCAGTTTGGAGGTAAGAAACGCTTGAGAAACTCAAAATTTTCGCAGTTCTGATGCTCGAAACCAATAACTAGAGCGGCCTAGGGGAAAACTACACCTACCGTTGTAATCGGGCTTGTTTCTACTTTCAGATGCAACAGAAATTTTGCGGATTGATCAATCCGTTCGCGAGATATGGACGTTTGGAGATAAGAAACGCCTGAGAAACTCAAAATTTTCGTAGTTCTGATGCTCGAAACGAGTAACTAGAACGGCCTAGGGGAAAAGTACGCATACCGCTGTAATCAGGCGAGTTTCTACTTTCAGATGCAACAGAAATTTTGCGGATTGGTCAATCCGTTCGCGAGATATGGCAGTTTGGAGGTAAGAAACGCTTGAGAAACTCAAAATTGTCGCAGTTCTGATGCTCGAAACGAATAACTAGAACGGCCTAGGGGAAAAGTACGCATACCGATGTAATCGGGCGAGTTTCTACTTTCAGATGCAACAGAAATTTTGCGGATTGGTCTATCCGTTCGCGAGATATGGCAGTTTGGAAGTAAGAAACGCTTGAGAAACTCAAAATTTTCGCAGTTCTGATTCTCGAAACGAATGACTAGAACGGCCTAGGGGAGAAGTACACATACCGTTGTAATCGGGAGAGATTCTACTTTCAGAAGCAACAGAAATTTTGCGGATTGGTCGATCCGTTCGCGAGATATGGCAGTTTGGAGGTAAGAAACGCTTGAGAAACTCAAAATTTTCGCAGTTCTGATGCTCGAAACGAATAACTGGAACGGCCTAGGGGAAAACTACACATACCGTTGTAATCGGGCTAGTTTCTACTTTCAGATGCAACAGAAATTTTGCGGATTGGTCAATCCGTTCGCGAGATATGGCAGTTTGGAGGTAAGAAACGCTTGAGAAACTCAAAATTTTCGCAGTTCTGATGCTCGAAACGAATGACTAGAACGGCCTAGGGGAGAAGAATGCATACCGTTGTAATCGGGCGAGTTTCTACTTTCAGATGCAACAGAAATTTTGCGGATTGGTCAATCCGTTTGCGAGATGTGGCAGTTTGGAGGTAAGAAACTCTTGAGAAACTCAAAATTTTCGCAGTTCTGATGCTCGAAACGAATGACTAGAACGGCCTAGGGGAGAAGTACGCATACCGTTGTAATCGGGCGAGTTTCTACTTTCAGATGCAACAGAAATTTTGCGGATTGGTCAATCCGTTCGGGAGATATGGCCGTTTGGATGTAAGAAACGCTTTAGGAACTCAAAATTTTCGCAGTTCTGATGCTCGAAACGAATAACTAGAACGGCCCAGGGGAAAAGTGGGCATACCGTTGTAATCGGGCGAGTTTCTACTTTCAAATGCGACAGAAATTTTGCGGATTGGTCAATGCGTTCGCGAGATATGGCAGTTTGGAGGTAAGAAACGCTTGAGAAACACAAAATTTTCGCAGTTCTGATGCTCGAAACGAATAACTGGAACGGCCTAGGGGAAAAGTACGAATACCGATGTAATCGGGCGAGTTTCTACTTTCAGATGCAACAGAAATTTTGCGGATTGGTCTATCCGTTCGCGAGATATGGCAGTTTGGAAGTAAGAAACGCTTGTGAAACTCAAAATTTTCGCAGTTCTGATGCTCGAAACGAATGACTAGAACGGCCTAGGGGAGAAGTACACATACCGTTGTAATCGGGAGAGTTTCTACTTTCAGAAGCAACAGAAATTTTGCGGATTGGTCAATCCGTTCGGGAGATATGGCAGTTTGGAGGTAAGAAACGCTTGAGAAACTCAAAATTTTCGCAGTTCTGATGCTCGAAACGAATAACTGGAGCGGCCTAGGGGAAAACTACACATACCGTTGTAATCGGGCTAGTTTCTACTTTCAGATGCAACAGAAATTTTGCGGATTGGTCAATCCGTTCGCGAGATATGGCAGTTTGGAGGTAAGAAACGCTTGAGAAACTCAAAATTTTCGCAGTTCTGATGATCGAAACGAATAACTAGAACGGCCTAGGGGAAAACTACGCATACCGATGTAATCGGGCGAGTTTCTACTTTCAGTTGCAACAGAAATTTTGCGGATTGGTCGATCCGTTCGCTAGATATGGCAGTTTGGAGGTAAGAAACGCTTGAGAAACTCAAAATTGTCGCAGTTCTGATGCTCGAAACGAATAACTAGAACGGCCTAGGGGAGAAGTACGCATACCGTTGTAATCGGGCGAGTTTCTACTTTCAGATGCAACAGAAATTTTGCGGATTGGTCGATCCGTTCGCGAGATATGGCAGTTTGGAAGTAAGAAACGCTTGAGAAACTCAAAATTTTCGCAGTTCTGATGCTCGAAACGAATGACTAGAACGGCCTAGGGGAGAAGAATGCATACCGTTGTAATCGGGCGAGTTTCTACTTTCAGATGCAACAGAAATTTTGCGGATTGGTCAATCCGTTTGCGAGATGTGGCAGTTTGGAGGTAAGAAACTCTTGAGAAACTCAAAATTTTCGCAGTTCTGATGCTCGAAACGAATGACTAGAACGGCCTAGGGGAGAAGTACGCATACCGTTGTAATCGGGCGAGTTTCTACTTTCAGATGCAACAGAAATTTTGCGGATTGGTCAATCCGTTCGCGAGATATGGCAGTTTGGAGATAAGAAACGCTTGAGAAACTCAAGATTTGCGCAGTTCTGATGCTCGAAACGAATGACTAGAACGGCCTAGGGGAGAAGTACGCATACCGATGTAATCGGGCGAGTTTCTATTTTCAGATGCAACAGAAATTTTGCGGATTGGTCGATCCATTCGCGAGATATGGCACTTTGGAAGTAAGAAACGCTTGAGAAACTCAAAATTTTCGCAGTTCTGATGCTCGAAACGAATGACTAGAACGGTCTAGGGGAGAAGAATGCATATCGTTGTAATCGGGCGAGTTTCTACTTTCAGATGCAACAGAAATTTTGCGGATTGGTCAATCCGTTTGCGAGATGTGGCAGTTTGGAGGTAAGAAACGCTTGAGAAACTCAAAATTTTCGCAGTTCTGATGCTCGAAACGAATGACTAGAACGGCCCAGGGGAAAAGTGAGCATACCGTTGTAATCGGGCGAGTTTCTACTTTCAGAAGCAACAGAAATTTTGCGGATTGGTCATTCCGTTCGCGAGATATGGCAGTTTGGAGGTAAGAAACGCATGAGAAACTCAAAATTTTCGCAGTTCTGATGCTCGAAACGAATAACTGGAACGGCCTAGGGGAAAACTACACATACCGTTGTAATCGGGCTAGTTTCTACTTTCAGATGCAACAGAAATTTTGCGGATTTGTCTATCCGTTCGCGAGATATGGCAGTTTGGAGGTAAGAAACGCTTGAGAAACTCAAAATTTTCGCAGTTCTGATGCTCGAAACGAATAACTAGAGCGGCCTAGGGGAAAACTACACCTACCGTAGTAATCGGGCGAGTTTCTACTTTCAGATGCAACAGAAATATTTCGGATTGGTCAATCCGTTCGCAAGATATGGCAGTTTGGAGGTAAGAAACGCTTGAGAAACTCAAAATTTTCGCAGTTCTGATGCTCGACACGAGTAACTAGAACGGCCTAGGGGAGAAGTACGCATACCGTTGTAATCGGGCGAGTTTCTAGTTTCAGATGCAACAGAAATTTTGCGGATTGGTCAATCCGTTCGCGAGATATGGCAGTTTGGAGGTAAGAAACGCTTGAGAAACTCAAAATTTTCGCAGTTCTGATGCTCGACACGAATAACTAGAACGGCCTAGGGGAGAAGTACGCATACCGTTGTAATCGGGCAAGTTCCTACTTTCAGATGCAACAGAAATTTTGCGGATTGGTCAATCCGTTTGCGAGATGTGGCAGTTTGGAGGTAAGAAACGCTTGAGAAACTAAAAATTTTCGCAGTTCTGATGCTCGAAACGAATGACTAGAACGGCCTAGGGGAGAAGTACGCATACCGTTGTAATCGGGCGAGTTTCTACTTTCAGATCCAACAGAAATTTTGCGGATTGGTCATTCCGTTCGCGAGATATGGCCGTTTGGATGTAAGAAACCCTTTAGGAACTCAAAATTTTCGCAGTTCTGATGCTCGAAACGAATAACTAGAACGGCCCAGGGGAAAAGTGAGCATACCGTTGTAATCGGGCGAGTTTCTACTTTCAGATGCAACAGAAATTTTGCGGATTGGTCATCCGTTCGCGAGATATGGCAGTTTGGAGATAAGAAACGCTTGAGAAACTCAAGATTTGCGCAGTTCTTATGCTCGAAACGAATGACTAGAACGGCCTAGGGGAGAAGTACGCATACCGATGTAATCGGGCGAGTTTCTAGTTTCAGATGCAACAGAAATTTTGCGGATTGGTCAATCCGTTCGCGAGATATGGCAGTTTGGAGGTAAGAAACGCTTGAGAAACTCAAAATTTTCGCAGTTCTGATGCTCGACACGAATAACTAGAACGGCCTAGGGGAGAAGTACGCATACCGTTGTAATCGGGCAAGTTCCTACTTTCAGATGCAACAGAAATTTTGCGGATTGGTCAATCCGTTTGCGAGATGTGGCAGTTTGGAGGTAAGAAACGCTTGAGAAACTCAAAATTTTCGCAGTTCTGATGCTCGAAACGAATAACTAGAGCGGCCTAGGGGAAAACTACACCTACCGTAGTAATCGGGCGAGTTTCTACTTTCAGATGCAACAGAAATATTTCGGATTGGTCAATCCGTTCGCAAGATATGGCAGTTTGGAGGTAAGAAACGCTTGACAAACTCAAAATTTTCGCAGTTCTGATGCTCGAAACGAATAACTGGAACGGCCTAGGGGAAAAGTATGCATACCGTTGTAATCGGGCGAGTTTCTACTTTCAGATGCAACAGAAATTTTGCGGATTGGTCATCCGTTCGCGAGATATGGCAGTTTGGAGATAAGAAACGCTTGAGAAACTCAAGATTTGCGCAGTTCTTATGCTCGAAACGAATGACTAGAACGGCCTAGGGGAGAAGTACGCATACCGATGTAATCGGGCGAGTTTCTACTTTCAGATGCAACAGAAATTTTGCGGATTGGTCGATCCGTTCGCGAGATATGGCAGTTTGGAAGTAAGAAACGCTTGAGAAACTCAAAATTTTCGCAGTTCTGATGCTCGAAACGAATGACTAGAACGGCCTAGGGGAGAAGAATGCATACCGTTGTAATCGGGCGAGTTTTTACTTTCAGATGCAACAGAAATTTTGCGGATTGGTCAATCCGTTCGCGAGATATGGCAGTTTGGAGGTAAGAAACGCTTGAGAAACTCAAAATTGTCGCAGTTCTGATGCTCGAAACGAATAACTAGAACTGCCTAGGGGAAAACTACACCTACCGTTGTAATCGGGCTAGTTTCTACTTTCAGATGCAACAGAAATTTTGCGGATTGATCAATCCGTTCGCGAGATATGGACGTTTGGAGATAAGAAACGCCTGAGAAACTCAAAATTTTCGTAGTTCTGATGCTCGAAACGAGTAACTAGAACGGCCTAGGGGAAAAGTACGCATACCGCTGTAATCAGGCGAGTTTCTACTTTCAGATGCAACAGAAATTTTGCGGATTGGTCAATCCGTTCGCGAGATATGGCAGTTTGGAGGTAAGAAACGCTTGAGAAACTCAAAATTGTCGCAGTTCTGATGCTCGAAACGAATAACTAGAACTGCCTAGGGGAAAAGTACGCATACCGATGTAATCGGGCGAGTTTCTACTTTCAGATGCAACAGAAATTTTGCGGATTGGTCTATCCGTTCGCGAGATATGGCAGTTTGGAAGTAAGAAACGCTTGAGAAACTCAAAATTTTCGCAGTTCTGATTCTCGAAACGAATGACTAGAACGGCCTAGGGGAGAAGTACACATACCGTTGTAATCGGGCGAGTTTCTACTTTCAGATGCAACAGAAATTTTGCGGATTGGTCGATCCGTTCGCGAGATATGGCAGTTTGGAAGTAAGAAACGCTTGAGAAACTCAAAATTTTCGCAGTTCTGATGCTCGAAACGAATGACTAGAACGGCCTAGGGGAGAAGAATGCATACCGTTGTAATCGGGCGAGTTTTTACTTTCAGATGCAACAGAAATTTTGCGGATTGGTCAAACCGTTTGCGAGATGTGGCAGTTTGGAGGTAAGAAACGCTTGAGAAACTCAAAATTTTCGCAGTTCTGATGCTCGAAACGAATGACTAGAACGGCCTAGGGGAGAAGTACGCATACCGTTGTAATCGGGCGAGTTTCTACTTTCAGATGCAACAGAAATTTTTCGGATTGGTCAATCCGTTCGCAAGATATGGCAGTTTGGAAGTAAGAAACGCTTGAGAAACTCAAAATTTTCGCAGTTCTGATGATCGAAACCAATAACTAGAGCGGCCTAGGGGAAAACGACACCTACCGTTGTAATCGGGCTAGTTTCTACTTTCAGATGCAACAGAAATTTTTCGGATTGGTCAATCCGTTCGCAAGATATGGCAGTTTGGAGGTAAGAAACGCTTGAGAAACTCAAAATTTTCGCAGTTCTGATGCTCGAAACCAATAACTAGAGCGGCCTAGGGGAAAACTACACCTACCGTTGTAATCGGGCTTGTTTCTACTTTCAGATGCAACAGAAATTTTGCGGATTGATCAATCCGTTCGCGAGATATGGACGTTTGGAGATAAGAAACGCCTGAGAAACTCAAAATTTTCGTAGTTCTGATGCTCGAAACGAGTAACTAGAACGGCCTAGGGGAAAAGTACGCATACCGCTGTAATCAGGCGAGTTTCTACTTTCAGATGCAACAGAAATTTTGCGGATTGGTCAATCCGTTCGCGAGATATGGCAGTTTGGAGGTAAGAAACGCTTGAGAAACTCAAAATTGTCGCAGTTCTGATGCTCGAAACGAATAACTAGAACGGCCTAGGGGAAAAGTACGCATACCGATGTAATCGGGCGAGTTTCTACTTTCAGATGCAACAGAAATTTTGCGGATTGGTCTATCCGTTCGCGAGATATGGCAGTTTGGAAGTAAGAAACGCTTGAGAAACTCAAAATTTTCGCAGTTCTGATTCTCGAAACGAATGACTAGAACGGCCTAGGGGAGAAGTACACATACCGTTGTAATCGGGAGAGATTCTACTTTCAGAAGCAACAGAAATTTTGCGGATTGGTCGATCCGTTCGCGAGATATGGCAGTTTGGAGGTAAGAAACGCTTGAGAAACTCAAAATTTTCGCAGTTCTGATGCTCGAAACGAATAACTGGAACGGCCTAGGGGAAAACTACACATACCGTTGTAATCGGGCTAGTTTCTACTTTCAGATGCAACAGAAATTTTGCGGATTGGTCAATCCGTTCGCGAGATATGGCAGTTTGGAGGTAAGAAACGCTTGAGAAACTCAAAATTTTCGCAGTTCTGATGCTCGAAACGAATGACTAGAACGGCCTAGGGGAGAAGAATGCATACCGTTGTAATCGGGCGAGTTTCTACTTTCAGATGCAACAGAAATTTTGCGGATTGGTCAATCCGTTTGCGAGATGTGGCAGTTTGGAGGTAAGAAACTCTTGAGAAACTCAAAATTTTCGCAGTTCTGATGCTCGAAACGAATGACTAGAACGGCCTAGGGGAGAAGTACGCATACCGTTGTAATCGGGCGAGTTTCTACTTTCAGATGCAACAGAAATTTTGCGGATTGGTCAATCCGTTCGGGAGATATGGCCGTTTGGATGTAAGAAACGCTTTAGGAACTCAAAATTTTCGCAGTTCTGATGCTCGAAACGAATAACTAGAACGGCCCAGGGGAAAAGTGGGCATACCGTTGTAATCGGGCGAGTTTCTACTTTCAAATGCGACAGAAATTTTGCGGATTGGTCAATGCGTTCGCGAGATATGGCAGTTTGGAGGTAAGAAACGCTTGAGAAACACAAAATTTTCGCAGTTCTGATGCTCGAAACGAATAACTGGAACGGCCTAGGGGAAAAGTACGAATACCGATGTAATCGGGCGAGTTTCTACTTTCAGATGCAACAGAAATTTTGCGGATTGGTCTATCCGTTCGCGAGATATGGCAGTTTGGAAGTAAGAAACGCTTGTGAAACTCAAAATTTTCGCAGTTCTGATGCTCGAAACGAATGACTAGAACGGCCTAGGGGAGAAGTACACATACCGTTGTAATCGGGAGAGTTTCTACTTTCAGAAGCAACAGAAATTTTGCGGATTGGTCAATCCGTTCGGGAGATATGGCAGTTTGGAGGTAAGAAACGCTTGAGAAACTCAAAATTTTCGCAGTTCTGATGCTCGAAACGAATAACTGGAGCGGCCTAGGGGAAAACTACACATACCGTTGTAATCGGGCTAGTTTCTACTTTCAGATGCAACAGAAATTTTGCGGATTGGTCAATCCGTTCGCGATATATGGCAGTTTGGAGGTAAGAAACGCTTGAGAAACTCAAAATTTTCGCAGTTCTGATGATCGAAACGAATAACTAGAACGGCCTAGGGGAAAACTACGCATACCGATGTAATCGGGCGAGTTTCTACTTTCAGTTGCAACAGAAATTTTGCGGATTGGTCGATCCGTTCGCTAGATATGGCAGTTTGGAGGTAAGAAACGCTTGAGAAACTCAAAATTGTCGCAGTTCTGATGCTCGAAACGAATAACTAGAACGGCCTAGGGGAGAAGTACGCATACCGTTGTAATCGGGCGAGTTTCTACTTTCAGATGCAACAGAAATTTTGCGGATTGGTCGATCCGTTCGCGAGATATGGCAGTTTGGAAGTAAGAAACGCTTGAGAAACTCAAAATTTTCGCAGTTCTGATGCTCGAAACGAATGACTAGAACGGCCTAGGGGAGAAGAATGCATACCGTTGTAATCGGGCGAGTTTCTACTTTCAGATGCAACAGAAATTTTGCGGATTGGTCAATCCGTTTGCGAGATGTGGCAGTTTGGAGGTAAGAAACTCTTGAGAAACTCAAAATTTTCGCAGTTCTGATGCTCGAAACGAATGACTAGAACGGCCTAGGGGAGAAGTACGCATACCGTTGTAATCGGGCGAGTTTCTACTTTCAGATGCAACAGAAATTTTGCGGATTGGTCAATCCGTTCGCGAGATATGGCAGTTTGGAGATAAGAAACGCTTGAGAAACTCAAGATTTGCGCAGTTCTGATGCTCGAAACGAATGACTAGAACGGCCTAGGGGAGAAGTACGCATACCGATGTAATCGGGCGAGTTTCTATTTTCAGATGCAACAGAAATTTTGCGGATTGGTCGATCCATTCGCGAGATATGGCACTTTGGAAGTAAGAAACGCTTGAGAAACTCAAAATTTTCGCAGTTCTGATGCTCGAAACGAATGACTAGAACGGTCTAGGGGAGAAGAATGCATATCGTTGTAATCGGGCGAGTTTCTACTTTCAGATGCAACAGAAATTTTGCGGATTGGTCAATCCGTTTGCGAGATGTGGCAGTTTGGAGGTAAGAAACGCTTGAGAAACTCAAAATTTTCGCAGTTCTGATGCTCGAAACGAATGACTAGAACGGCCCAGGGGAAAAGTGAGCATACCGTTGTAATCGGGCGAGTTTCTACTTTCAGAAGCAACAGAAATTTTGCGGATTGGTCATTCCGTTCGCGAGATATGGCAGTTTGGAGGTAAGAAACGCATGAGAAACTCAAAATTTTCGCAGTTCTGATGCTCGAAACGAATAACTGGAACGGCCTAGGGGAAAACTACACATACCGTTGTAATCGGGCTAGTTTCTACTTTCAGATGCAACAGAAATTTTGCGGATTTGTCTATCCGTTCGCGAGATATGGCAGTTTGGAGGTAAGAAACGCTTGAGAAACTCAAAATTTTCGCAGTTCTGATGCTCGAAACGAATAACTAGAGCGGCCTAGGGGAAAACTACACCTACCGTAGTAATCGGGCGAGTTTCTACTTTCAGATGCAACAGAAATATTTCGGATTGGTCAATCCGTTCGCAAGATATGGCAGTTTGGAGGTAAGAAACGCTTGAGAAACTCAAAATTTTCGCAGTTCTGATGCTCGACACGAATAACTAGAACGGCCTAGGGGAGAAGTACGCATACCGTTGTAATCGGGCGAGTTTCTAGTTTCAGATGCAACAGAAATTTTGCGGATTGGTCAATCCGTTCGCGAGATATGGCAGTTTGGAGGTAAGAAACGCTTGAGAAACTCAAAATTTTCGCAGTTCTGATGCTCGACACGAATAACTAGAACGGCCTAGGGGAGAAGTACGCATACCGTTGTAATCGGGCAAGTTCCTACTTTCAGATGCAACAGAAATTTTGCGGATTGGTCAATCCGTTTGCGAGATGTGGCAGTTTGGAGGTAAGAAACGCTTGAGAAACTAAAAATTTTCGCAGTTCTGATGCTCGAAACGAATGACTAGAACGGCCTAGGGGAGAAGTACGCATACCGTTGTAATCGGGCGAGTTTCTACTTTCAGATCCAACAGAAATTTTGCGGATTGGTCATTCCGTTCGCGAGATATGGCCGTTTGGATGTAAGAAACCCTTTAGGAACTCAAAATTTTCGCAGTTCTGATGCTCGAAACGAATAACTAGAACGGCCCAGGGGAAAAGTGAGCATACCGTTGTAATCGGGCGAGTTTCTACTTTCAGATGCAACAGAAATTTTGCGGATTGGTCATCCGTTCGCGAGATATGGCAGTTTGGAGATAAGAAACGCTTGAGAAACTCAAGATTTGCGCAGTTCTTATGCTCGAAACGAATGACTAGAACGGCCTAGGGGAGAAGTACGCATACCGATGTAATCGGGCGAGTTTCTAGTTTCAGATGCAACAGAAATTTTGCGGATTGGTCAATCCGTTCGCGAGATATGGCAGTTTGGAGGTAAGAAACGCTTGAGAAACTCAAAATTTTCGCAGTTCTGATGCTCGACACGAATAACTAGAACGGCCTAGGGGAGAAGTACGCATACCGTTGTAATCGGGCAAGTTCCTACTTTCAGATGCAACAGAAATTTTGCGGATTGGTCAATCCGTTTGCGAGATGTGGCAGTTTGGAGGTAAGAAACGCTTGAGAAACTCAAAATTTTCGCAGTTCTGATGCTCGAAACGAATAACTAGAGCGGCCTAGGGGAAAACTACACCTACCGTAGTAATCGGGCGAGTTTCTACTTTCAGATGCAACAGAAATATTTCGGATTGGTCAATCCGTTCGCAAGATATGGCAGTTTGGAGGTAAGAAACGCTTGAGAAACTCAAAATTTTCGCAGTTCTGATGCTCGAAACGAATAACTGGAACGGCCTAGGGGAAAAGTATGCATACCGTTGTAATCGGGCGAGTTTCTACTTTCAGATGCAACAGAAATTTTGCGGATTGGTCATCCGTTCGCGAGATATGGCAGTTTGGAGATAAGAAACGCTTGAGAAACTCAAGATTTGCGCAGTTCTTATGCTCGAAACGAATGACTAGAACGGCCTAGGGGAGAAGTACGCATACCGATGTAATCGGGCGAGTTTCTACTTTCAGATGCAACAGAAATTTTGCGGATTGGTCGATCCGTTCGCGAGATATGGCAGTTTGGAAGTAAGAAACGCTTGAGAAACTCAAAATTTTCGCAGTTCTGATGCTCGAAACGAATGACTAGAACGGCCTAGGGGAGAAGAATGCATACCGTTGTAATCGGGCGAGTTTTTACTTTCAGATGCAACAGAAATTTTGCGGATTGGTCAATCCGTTTGCGAGATGTGGCAGTTTGGAGGTAAGAAACGCTTGAGAAACTCAAAATTTTCGCAGTTCTGATGCTCGAAACGAATGACTAGAACGGCCTAGGGGAAAACTACACCTACCGTAGTAATCGGGCGAGTTTCTACTTTCAGATGCAACAGAAATTTTTCGGATTGGTCAATCCGTTCGCAAGATATGGCAGTTTGGAGGTAAGAAACGCTTGAGAAACTCAAAATTTTCGCAGTTCTGATGCTCGAAACCAATAACTAGAGCGGCCTAGGGGAAAACTACACCTACCGTTGTAATCGGGCTAGTTTCTACTTTCAGATGCAACAGAAATTTTGCGGATTGATCAATCCGTTCGCGAGATATGGACGTTTGGAGATAAGAAACGCCTGAGAAACTCAAAATTTTCGTAGTTCTGATGCTCGAAACGAGTAACTAGAACGGCCTAGGGGAAAAGTACGCATACCGCTGTAATCAGGCGAGTTTCTACTTTCAGATGCAACAGAAATTTTGCGGATTGGTCAATCCGTTCGCGAGATATGGCAGTTTGGAGGTAAGAAACGCTTGAGAAACTCAAAATTGTCGCAGTTCTGATGCTCGAAACGAATAACTAGAACTGCCTAGGGGAAAAGTACGCATACCGATGTAATCGGGCGAGTTTCTACTTTCAGATGCAACAGAAATTTTGCGGATTGGTCTATCCGTTCGCGAGATATGGCAGTTTGGAAGTAAGAAACGCTTGAGAAACTCAAAATTTTCGCAGTTCTGATTCTCGAAACGAATGACTAGAACGGCCTAGGGGAGAAGTACACATACCGTTGTAATCGGGCGAGTTTCTGCTTTCAGATGCAACAGAAATTTTGCGGATTGGTCAATCCGTTTGCGAGATGTGGCAGTTTGGAGGTAAGAAACGCTTGAGAAACTCAAAATTTTCGCAGTTCTGATGCTCGAAACGAATGACTAGAACGGCCTAGGGGAAAACTACACCTACCGTAGTAATCGGGCGAGTTTCTACTTTCAGATGCAACAGAAATTTTTCGGATTGGTCAATCCGTTCGCAAGATATGGCAGTTTGGAGGTAAGAAACGCTTGAGAAACTCAAAATTTTCGCAGTTCTGATGCTCGAAACCAATAACTAGAGCGGCCTAGGGGAAAACTACACCTACCGTTGTAATCGGGCTAGTTTCTACTTTCAGATGCAACAGAAATTTTGCGGATTGATCAATCCGTTCGCGAGATATGGACGTTTGGAGATAAGAAACGCCTGAGAAACTCAAAATTTTCGTAGTTCTGATGCTCGAAACGAGTAACTAGAACGGCCTAGGGGAAAAGTACGCATACCGCTGTAATCAGGCGAGTTTCTACTTTCAGATGCAACAGAAATTTTGCGGATTGGTCAATCCGTTCGCGAGATATGGCAGTTTGGAGGTAAGAAACGCTTGAGAAACTCAAAATTGTCGCAGTTCTGATGCTCGAAACGAATAACTAGAACTGCCTAGGGGAAAAGTACGCATACCGATGTAATCGGGCGAGTTTCTACTTTCAGATGCAACAGAAATTTTGCGTATTGGTCTATCCGTTCGCGAGATATGGCAGTTTGGAAGTAAGAAACGCTTGAGAAACTCAAAATTTTCGCAGTTCTGATTCTCGAAACGAATGACTAGAACGGCCTAGGGGAGAAGTACACATACCGTTGTAATCGGGCGAGTTTCTGCTTTCAGATGCAACAGAAATTTTGCGGATTGGTCGATCCGTTCGCGAGATATGGCAGTTTGGAAGTAAGAAACGCTTGAGAAACTCAAAATTTTCGCAGTTCTGATGCTCGAAACGAATGACTAGAACGGCCTAGGGGAGAAAAATGCATACCGTTGTAATCGGGCGAGTTTTTACTTTCAGATGCAACAGAAATTTTGCGGATTGGTCAAACCGTTTGCGAGATGTGGCAGTTTGGAGGTAAGAAACGCTTGAGAAACTCAAAATTTTCGCAGTTCTGATGCTCGAAACGAATGACTAGAACGGCCTAGGGGAGAAGTACGCATACCGTTGTAATCGGGCGAGTTTCTACTTTCAGATGCAACAGAAATTTTTCGGATTGGTCAATCCGTTCGCAAGATATGGCAGTTTGGAAGTAAGAAACGCTTGAGAAACTCAAAATTTTCGCAGTTCTGATGATCGAAACCAATAACTAGAGCGGCCTAGGGGAAAACGACACCTACCGTTGTAATCGGGCTAGTTTCTACTTTCAGATGCAACAGAAATTTTTCGGATTGGTCAATCCGTTCGCAAGATATGGCAGTTTGGAGGTAAGAAACGCTTGAGAAACTCAAAATTTTCGCAGTTCTGATGCTCGAAACCAATAACTAGAGCGGCCTAGGGGAAAACTACACCTACCGTTGTAATCGGGCTTGTTTCTACTTTCAGATGCAACAGAAATTTTGCGGATTGATCAATCCGTTCGCGAGATATGGACGTTTGGAGATAAGAAACGCCTGAGAAACTCAAAATTTTCGTAGTTCTGATGCTCGAAACGAGTAACTAGAACGGCCTAGGGGAAAAGTACGCATACCGCTGTAATCAGGCGAGTTTCTACTTTCAGATGCAACAGAAATTTTGCGGATTGGTCAATCCGTTCGCGAGATATGGCAGTTTGGAGGTAAGAAACGCTTGAGAAACTCAAAATTGTCGCAGTTCTGATGCTCGAAACGAATAACTAGAACGGCCTAGGGGAAAAGTACGCATACCGATGTAATCGGGCGAGTTTCTACTTTCAGATGCAACAGAAATTTTGCGGATTGGTCTATCCGTTCGCGAGATATGGCAGTTTGGAAGTAAGAAACGCTTGAGAAACTCAAAATTTTCGCAGTTCTGATTCTCGAAACGAATGACTAGAACGGCCTAGGGGAGAAGTACACATACCGTTGTAATCGGGAGAGATTCTACTTTCAGAAGCAGCAGAAATTTTGCGGATTGGTCGATCCGTTCGCGAGATATGGCAGTTTGGAGGTAAGAAACGCTTGAGAAACTCAAAATTTTCGCAGTTCTGATGCTCGAAACCAATAACTAGAGCGGCCTAGGGGAAAACTACACCTACCGTTGTAATCGGGCTAGTTTCTACTTTCAGATGCAACAGAAATTTTGCGGATTGATCAATCCGTTCGCGAGATATGGACGTTTGGAGATAAGAAACGCCTGAGAAACTCAAAATTTTCGTAGTTCTGATGCTCGAAACGAGTAACTAGAACGGCCTAGGGGAAAAGTACGCATACCGCTGTAATCAGGCGAGTTTCTACTTTCAGATGCAACAGAAATTTTGCGGATTGGTCAATCCGTTCGCGAGATATGGCAGTTTGGAGGTAAGAAACGCTTGAGAAACTCAAAATTGTCGCAGTTCTGATGCTCGAAACGAATAACTAGAACTGCCTAGGGGAAAAGTACGCATACCGATGTAATCGGGCGAGTTTCTACTTTCAGATGCAACAGAAATTTTGCGGATTGGTCTATCCGTTCGCGAGATATGGCAGTTTGGAAGTAAGAAACGCTTGAGAAACTCAAAATTTTCGCAGTTCTGATTCTCGAAACGAATGACTAGAACGGCCTAGGGGAGAAGTACACATACCGTTGTAATCGGGCGAGTTTCTGCTTTCAGGTGCAACAGAAATTTTGCGGATTGGTCGATCTGTTCGCGAGATATGGCAGTTTGGAAGTAAGAAACGCTTGAGAAACTCAAAATTTTCGCAGTTCTGATGCTCGAAACGAATGACTAGAACGGCCTAGGGGAGAAAAATGCATACCGTTGTAATCGGGCGAGTTTTTACTTTCAGATGCAACAGAAATTTTGCGGATTGGTCAAACCGTTTGCGAGATGTGGCAGTTTGGAGGTAAGAAACGCTTGAGAAACTCAAAATTTTCGCAGTTCTGATGCTCGAAACGAATGACTAGAACGGCCTAGGGGAGAAGTACGCATACCGTTGTAATCGGGCGAGTTTCTACTTTCAGATGCAACAGAAATTTTTCGGATTGGTCAATCCGTTCGCAAGATATGGCAGTTTGGAAGTAAGAAACGCTTGAGAAACTCAAAATTTTCGCAGTTCTGATGATCGAAACCAATAACTAGAGCGGCCTAGGGGAAAACGACACCTACCGTTGTAATCGGGCTAGTTTCTACTTTCAGATGCAACAGAAATTTTTCGGATTGGTCAATCCGTTCGCAAGATATGGCAGTTTGGAGGTAAGAAACGCTTGAGAAACTCAAAATTTTCGCAGTTCTGATGCTCGAAACCAATAACTAGAGCGGCCTAGGGGAAAACTACACCTACCGTTGTAATCGGGCTTGTTTCTACTTTCAGATGCAACAGAAATTTTGCGGATTGATCAATCCGTTCGCGAGATATGGACGTTTGGAGATAAGAAACGCCTGAGAAACTCAAAATTTTCGTAGTTCTGATGCTCGAAACGAGTAACTAGAACGGCCTAGGGGAAAAGTACGCATACCGCTGTAATCAGGCGAGTTTCTACTTTCAGATGCAACAGAAATTTTGCGGATTGGTCAATCCGTTCGCGAGATATGGCAGTTTGGAGGTAAGAAACGCTTGAGAAACTCAAAATTGTCGCAGTTCTGATGCTCGAAACGAATAACTAGAACGGCCTAGGGGAAAAGTACGCATACCGATGTAATCGGGCGAGTTTCTACTTTCAGATGCAACAGAAATTTTGCGGATTGGTCTATCCGTTCGCGAGATATGGCAGTTTGGAAGTAAGAAACGCTTGAGAAACTCAAAATTTTCGCAGTTCTGATTCTCGAAACGAATGACTAGAACGGCCTAGGGGAGAAGTACACATACCGTTGTAATCGGGAGAGATTCTACTTTCAGAAGCAGCAGAAATTTTGCGGATTGGTCGATCCGTTCGCGAGATATGGCAGTTTGGAGGTAAGAAACGCTTGAGAAACTCAAAATTTTCGCAGTTCTGATGCTCGAAACGAATAACTGGAACGGCCTAGGGGAAAACTACACATACCGTTGTAATCGGGCTAGTTTCTACTTTCAGATGCAACAGAAATTTTGCGGATTGGTCAATCCGTTCGCGAGATATGGCAGTTTGGAGGTAAGAAACGCTTGAGAAACTCAAAATTTTCGCAGTTCTGATGCTCGAAACGAATAACTAGAACGGCCTAGGGTAAAACTACGCATACCGATGTAATCGGGCGAGTTACTACTTTCAGATGCAACAGAAATTTTGCGGATTGGTCGATCCGTTCCCTAGATATGGCAGTTTGGAGGTAAGAAACGCTTGAGAAACTCAAAATTGTCGCAGTTCTGATGCTCGAAACGAATAACTAGAACGGCCTAGGGGAGAAGTACGCATACCGTTGTAATCGGGCGAGTTTCTACTTTCAGATGCAACAGAAATTTTGCGGATTGGTCGATCCGTTCGCGAGATATGGCAGTTTGGAAGTAAGAAACGCTTGAGAAACTCAAAATTTTCGCAGTTCTGATGCTCGAAACGAATGACTAGAACGGCCTAGGGGAGAAGAATGCATACCGTTGTAATCGGGCGAGTTTCTACTTTCAGATGCAACAGAAATTTTGCGGATTGGTCAATCCGTTTGCGAGATGTGGCAGTTTGGAGGTAAGAAACTCTTGAGAAACTCAAAATTTTCGCAGTTCTGATGCTCGAAACGAATGACTAGAACGGCCTAGGGGAGAAGTACGCATACCGTTGTAATCGGGCGAGTTTCTACTTTCAGATGCAACAGAAATTTTGCGGATTGGTCAATCCGTTCGGGAGATATGGCCGTTTGGATGTAAGAAACGCTTTAGGAACTCAAAATTTTCGCAGTTCTGATGCTCGAAACGAATAACTAGAACGGCCCAGGGGAAAAGTGGGCATACCGTTGTAATCGGGCGAGTTTCTACTTTCAAATGCGACAGAAATTTTGCGGATTAGTCAATGCGTTCGCGAGATATGGCAGTTTGGAGGTAAGAAACGCTTGAGAAACACAAAATTTTCGCAGTTCTGATGCTCGAAACGAATAACTGGAACGGCCTAGGGGAAAAGTACGAATACCGATGTAATCGGGCGAGTTTCTACTTTCAGATGCAACAGAAATTTTGCGGATTGGTCTATCCGTTCGCGAGATATGGCAGTTTGGAAGTAAGAAACGCTTGTGAAACTCAAAATTTTCGCAGTTCTGATGCTCGAAACGAATGACTAGAACGGCCTAGGGGAGAAGTACACATACCGTTGTAATCGGGAGAGTTTCTACTTTCAGAAGCAACAGAAATTTTGCGGATTGGTCAATCCGTTCGGGAGATATGGCAGTTTGGAGGTAAGAAACGCTTGAGAAACTCAAAATTTTCGCAGTTCTGATGCTCGAAACGAATAACTGGAGCGGCCTAGGGGAAAACTACACATACCGTTGTAATCGGGCTAGTTTCTACTTTCAGATGCAACAGAAATTTTGCGGATTGGTCAATCCGTTCGCGAGATATGGCAGTTTGGAGGTAAGAAACGCTTGAGAAACTCAAAATTTTCGCAGTTCTGATGATCGAAACGAATAACTAGAACGGCCTAGGGGAAAACTACGCATACCGATGTAATCGGGCGAGTTTCTACTTTCAGTTGCAACAGAAATTTTGCGGATTGGTCGATCCGTTCGCTAGATATGGCAGTTTGGAGGTAAGAAACGCTTGAGAAACTCAAAATTGTCGCAGTTCTGATGCTCGAAACGAATAACTAGAACGGCCTAGGGGAGAAGTACGCATACCGTTGTAATCGGGCGAGTTTCTACTTTCAGATGCAACAGAAATTTTGCGGATTGGTCGATCCGTTCGCGAGATATGGCAGTTTGGAAGTAAGAAACGCTTGAGAAACTCAAAATTTTCGCAGTTCTGATGCTCGAAACCAATGACTAGAACGGCCTAGGGGAGAAGAATGCATACCGTTGTAATCGGGCGAGTTTCTACTTTCAGATGCAACAGAAATTTTGCGGATTGGTCAATCCGTTTGCGAGATGTGGCAGTTTGGAGGTAAGAAACTCTTGAGAAACTCAAAATTTTCGCAGTTCTGATGCTCGAAACGAATGACTAGAACGGCCTAGGGGAGAAGTACGCATACCGTTGTAATCGGGCGAGTTTCTACTTTCAGATGCAACAGAAATTTTGCGGATTGGTCAATCCGTTCGCGAGATATGGCAGTTTGGAGATAAGAAACGCTTGAGAAACTCAAGATTTGCGCAGTTCTGATGCTCGAAACGAATGACTAGAACGGCCTAGGGGAGAAGTACGCATACCGATGTAATCGGGCGAGTTTCTATTTTCAGATGCAACAGAAATTTTGCGGATTGGTCGATCCATTCGCGAGATATGGCACTTTGGAAGTAAGAAACGCTTGAGAAACTCAAAATTTTCGCAGTTCTGATGCTCGAAACGAATGACTAGAACGGTCTAGGGGAGAAGAATGCATACCGTTGTAATCGGGCGAGTTTCTACTTTCAGATGCAACAGAAATTTTGCGGATTGGTCAATCCGTTTGCGAGATGTGGCAGTTTGGAGGTAAGAAACGCTTGAGAAACTCAAAATTTTCGCAGTTCTGATGCTCGAAACGAATGACTAGAACGGCCCAGGGGAAAAGTGAGCATACCGTTGTAATCGGGCGAGTTTCTACTTTCAGAAGCAACAGAAATTTTGCGGATTGGTCATTCCGTTCGCGAGATATGGCAGTTTGGAGGTAAGAAACGCATGAGAAACTCAAAATTTTCGCAGTTCTGATGCTCGAAACGAATAACTGGAACGGCCTAGGGTAAAACTACACATACCGTTGTAATCGGGCTAGTTTCTACTTTCAGATGCAACAGAAATTTTGCGGATTTGTCAATCCGTTCGCGAGATATGGCAGTTTGGAGGTAAGAAACGCTTGAGAAACTCAAAATTTTCGCAGTTCTGATGCTCGAAACGAATAACTAGAGCGGCCTAGGGGAAAACTACACCTACCGTAGTAATCGGGCGAGTTTCTACTTTCAGATGCAACAGAAATATTTCGGATTGGTCAATCCGTTCGCAAGATATGGCAGTTTGGAGGTAAGAAACGCTTGAGAAACTCAAAATTTTCGCAGTTCTGATGCTCGAAACGAATAACTAGAGCGGCCTAGGGGAAAACTACACCTACCGTAGTAATCGGGCGAGTTTCTACTTTCAGATGCAACAGAAATCTTGCGGATTGATCAATCCGTTCGCGAGATAAGGCAGTTTGAAGATAAGAAACGCTTGAGAAACTCAAAATTTTCGTAGTTCTGATGCTCGAAACGAGTAACTAGAACGGCCTAGGGGAAAAGTGCGCACACCGTTGTAATCGGGCGAGTTTCTACTTTCAAATGCAACAGAAATTTTGCGGATTGGTCAATGCGTTCGCGAGATATGGCAGTTTGGAGGTAAGAAACGCTTGAGAAACTCAAAATTTTCGCAGTTCTGATGCTCGAAATGAATAACTGGAACTGCCTAGGGGAAAACTACACATACCGTTGTAATCGGGCGAGTTTCTACTTTCAGATGCAACAGAAATTTTGCAGATTGGTCAATCCGTTCGCGAGATAAGGCAGTTTGGAGATAAGAAACGCTTGAGAAACTCAAAATTTTCGTAGTTCTGATGCTCGAAACGAATAACTAGAACGGCCTAGGGGAAAAGTACGCATACCGATGTAATCGGGCGAGTTTCTACTTTCAGATGCAACAGAAATTTTGCGGATTGGTCGATCCGTTCGCGAGATATGGCAGTTTGGAAGTAAGAAACGCTTGAGAAACTCAAAATTTTCGCAGTTCTGACGCTCGAAACGAATGGCTAGAACGGCCAAGGGGAGAAGTACGCATACCGTTGTAATCGGGAGAGTTTCTACTTTTAGAAGCAACAGATATTTTGCGGATTGGTCGATCCGTTCGCGAGATATAGCAGTTTGGATGTAAGAAACGCTTGAGAAACTCAAAATGTTCGCAGTTCTGATGCTCGAAACGAATGACTAGAACGGCCTAGGGGAGAAGTACGCATACCGTTGTAATCGGGAGAGTTTCTACTTTCAGAAGCAACAGAAATTTTGCGGATTGGTCAATCCGTTCGCGAGATATGGCAGTTTGGAGGTAAGAAACGCTTGAGAAACTCAAAATTTTCGCAGTTCTGATGCTCGAAATGAATAACTGGAACTGCCTAGGGGAAAACTACACATACCGTTGTAATCGGGCGAGTTTCTACTTTCAGATGCAACAGAAATTTTGCAGATTGGTCAATCCGTTCGCGAGATAAGGCAGTTTGGAGATAAGAAACGCTTGAGAAACTCAAAATTTTCGTAGTTCTGATGCTCGAAACGAATAACTAGAACGGCCTAGGGGAAAAGTACGCATACCGATGTAATCGGGCGAGTTTCTACTTTCAGATGCAACAGAAATTTTGCGGATTGGTCGATCCGTTCGCGAGATATGGCAGTTTGGAAGTAAGAAACGCTTGAGAAACTCAAAATTTTCGCAGTTCTGATGCTCGAAACGAATGGCTAGAACGGCCAAGGGGAGAAGTACGCATACCGTTGTAATCGGGAGAGTTTCTACTTTCAGAAGCAACAGATATTTTGCGGATTGGTCGATCCGTTCGCGAGATATAGCAGTTTGGATGTAAGAAACGCTTGAGAAACTCAAAATGTTCGCAGTTCTGATGCTCGAAACGAATGACTAGAACGGCCTAGGGGAGAAGTACGCATACCGTTGTAATCGGGAGAGTTTCTACTTTCAGAAGCAACAGAAATTTTGCGGATTGGTCAATCCGTTCGCGAGATATGGCAGTTTGGAGGTAAGAAACGCTTGAGAAACTCAAAATTTTCGCAGTTCTGATGCTCGAAATGAATAACTGGAACTGCCTAGGGGAAAACTACACATACCGTTGTAATCGGGCGAGTTTCTACTTTCAGATGCAACAGAAATTTTGCAGATTGGTCAATCCGTTCGCGAGATATGGCAGTTTGGAGGTAAGAAACACTTGAGAAACTTAAAATTTTCGCAGTTCTGATGCTCGAAACGAATAACTAGAACGGCCTAGGGGAAAACTACACCTACCGTTGTAATCGGGCGAGTTTCTACTTTCAGATGCAACAGAAATTTTTCGGATTGGTCAATCCGTTCGCAAGATATGGCAGTTTGGAGATAAGAAACGCTTGAGAAACTCAAAATTTTCGCAGTTCTGATGCTCGAAACGAATAACTAGAGCGGCCTAGGGGAAAACTACACCTACCGTTGTAATCGGGCGAGTTTCTACTATCTGATGCAACAGAAATTTTGCGGATTGATCAATCCGTTTGCGAGATGTGGCAGTTTGGAGGTAAGAAACGCTTGAGAAACTCAAAATTGTCGCAGTTCTGATGCTCGAATCGAATAACTAGAACGGCCTAGGGGAAGAGTACGCATACCGATGTAATCGGGCGAGTTTCTACTTTCAGAAGCAACAGAAATTTTGCGGATTGGTCAATCCGTTCGCGAGATATGGCAGTTTGGAGGTAAGAAACGCTTGAGAAACTCATCATTTTCGCAGTTCTGATGCTCGAAACGAATAACTAGAACGGCCTAGGGGAAAACTACACCTACCGTTTTAATCGGGCGAGTTTCTACTTTCAGATGCAACAGAAATTTTGCGGGTTGGTCAATCCGTTCGCGAGATATGGCAGTTTGGAGGTAAGAAACGCTTGAGAAACTCAAAATTTTCGCTGTTCTGATGCTCGAAACGAATAACTAGAACGGCCTAGGGGAAAACTACACCTTCCGTTGTAATCGGGCGAGTTTCTACTTTCAGATGCAACAGAAATTTTGCGGATTGGTCGATCCGTTCGCGAGATATGGCAGTTTGGAAGTAAGAAACGCTTGAGAAACTCAAAATTTTCGCAGTTCTGATGCTCGAAACGAGTAACTAGAACGGCCTAGGGGAAAAGTACGCATACCGTTGTAATCGGGCGAGTTTCTACTTTCAGATGCAATAGAAATTTTGCGGATTGGTCAATCCGTTCGCGAGATATGGCAGTTTGGAGGCAAGAAACGCTTGAGAAACTCAAAATTTTCGCAGTTCTGATGCTCGACACGAATAACTAGAACGGCCTAGGGGAAAAGTGCCCATACCGTTGTAATCGGGCGAGTTTCTACTTCCAGAAGCAACAGAAATTTTGCGGATTGGTCAATCCGTTCGCGAGATATGGCAGTTTGGAGGTAAGAAACGCTTGAGAAACTCAAAATTTTCGCAGTTCTGATGCTCGACACGAATAACTAGAACGGCCTAGGGGAGAAGTACGCATACCGTTGTAATCGGGCGAGTTTCTACTTTCAGATGCAACAGAAATTTTGCGGATTGGTCAATCCGTTCGCGAGATATGGCAGTTTGGAGGTAAGAAACGCTTGAGAAACTCAAAATTTTCGCAGTTCTGATGCTCGACACGAATAACTAGAACGGCCTAGGGGAGAAGTACGCATACCGTTGTAATCGGGCAAGTTCCTACTTTCAGATGCAACAGAAATTTTGCGGATTGGTCAATCCGTTTGCGAGATGTGGCAGTTTGGAGGTAAGAAACGCTTGAGAAACTAAAAATTTTCGCAGTTCTGATGCTCGAAACGAATGACTAGAACGGCCTAGGGGAGAAGTACGCATACCGTTGTAATCGGGCGAGTTTCTACTTTCAGATCCAACAGAAATTTTGCGGATTGGTCATTCCGTTCGCGAGATATGGCCGCTTGGATGTAAGAAACCCTTTAGGAACTCAAAATTTTCGCAGTTCTGATGCTCGAAACGAATAACTAGAACGGCCCAGGGGAAAAGTGAGCATACCGTTGTAATCGGGCGAGTTTCTACTTTCAAATGCAGCAGAAATTTTGCGGATTGGTCAATGCGTTCGCGAGATATGGCAGTTTGGAGGTAAGAAACGCTTGAGAAACTCAAAATTTTCGCAGTTCTGATGCTCGAAACGAATAACTGGAACGGCCTAGGGGAAAAGTACGCATACCGTTGTAATCGGGCGAGTTTCTACTTTCAGATGCAACAGAAATTTTGCGGATTGGTCATCCGTTCGCGAGATATGGCAGTTTGGAGATAAGAAACGCTTGAGAAACTCAAGATTTGCGCAGTTCTTATGCTCGAAACGAATGACTAGAACGGCCTAGGGGAGAAGTACGCATACCGATGTAATCGGGCGAGTTTCTACTTTCAGATGCAACAGAAATTTTGCGGATTGGTCGATCCGTTCGCGAGATATGGCAGTTTGGAAGTAAGAAACGCTTGAGAAACTCAAAATTTTCGCAGTTCTGATGCTCGAAACGAATGACTAGAACGGCCTAGGGGAGAAGAATGCATACCGTTGTAATCGGGCGAGTTTTTACTTTCAGATGCAACAGAAATTTTGCGGATTGGTCAATCCGTTTGCGAGATGTGGCAGTTTGGAGGTAAGAAACGCTTGAGAAACTCAAAATTTTCGCAGTTCTGATGCTCGAAACGAATGACTAGAACGGCCTAGGGGAGAAGTACGCATACCGTTGTAATCGGGCGAGTTTCTACTTTCAGATGCAACAGAAATTTTTCGGATTGGTCAATCCGTTCGCAAGATATGGCAGTTTGGAGGTAAGAAACGCTTGAGAAACTCAAAATTTTCGCAGTTCTGATGCTCGAAACCAATAACTAGAGCGGCCTAGGGGAAAACTACACATACCGTTGTAATCGGGCTAGTTTCTACTTTCAGATGCAACAGAAATTTTGCGGATTGGTCAATCCGTTCGCGAGATATGGCAGTTTGGAGGTAAGAAACGCTTGAGAAACTCAAAATTGTCGCAGTTCTGATGCTCGAAACGAATAACTAGAACTGCCTAGGGGAAAAGTACGCATACCGATGTAATCGGGCGAGTTTCTACTTTCAGATGCAACAGAAATTTTGCGGATTGGTCTATCCGTTCGCGAGATATGGCAGTTTGGAGGTAAGAAACGCTTGAGAAACTCAAAATTTTCGCAGTTCTGATGCTCGAAATGAATAACTGGAACTGCCTAGGGGAAAACTACACATACCGTTGTAATCGGGCGAGTTTCTACTTTCAGATGCAACAGAAATTTTGCAGATTGGTCAATCCGTTCGCGAGATATGGCAGTTTGGAGGTAAGAAACACTTGAGAAACTTAAAATTTTCGCAGTTCTGATGCTCGAAACGAATAACTAGAACGGCCTAGGGGAAAACTACACCTACCGTTGTAATCGGGCGAGTTTCTACTTTCAGATGCAACAGAAATTTTTCGGATTGGTCAATCCGTTCGCAAGATATGGCAGTTTGGAGATAAGAAACGCTTGAGAAACTCAAAATTTTCGCAGTTCTGATGCTCGAAACGAATAACTAGAGCGGCCTAGGGGAAAACTACACCTACCGTTGTAATCGGGCGAGTTTCTACTATCAGATGCAACAGAAATTTTGCGGATTGATCAATCCGTTTGCGAGATGTGGCAGTTTGGAGGTAAGAAACGCTTGAGAAACTCAAAATTGTCGCAGTTCTGATGCTCGAAACGAATAACTAGAACGGCCTAGGGGAAGAGTACGCATACCGATGTAATCGGGCGAGTTTCTACTTTCAGAAGCAACAGAAATTTTGCGGATTGGTCAATCCGTTCGCGAGATATGGCAGTTTGGAGGTAAGAAACGCTTGAGAAACTCATCATTTTCGCAGTCTGATGCTCGGAACGAATAACTAGAACGGCCTAGGGAAAAACTACACCTACCGTTGTAATCGGGCGAGTTTCTACTTTCAGATGCAACAGAAATTTTGCGGGTTGGTCGATCCGTTCGCGAGATATGGCAGTTTGGAAGTAAGAAACGCTTGAGAAACTCAAAATTTTCGCAGTTCTGATGCTCGAAACGAGTAACTAGAACGGCCTAGGGGAAAAGTACGCATACCGTTGTAATCGGGCGAGTTTCTACTTTCAGATGCAATAGAAATTTTGGGGATTGGTCAATCCGTTCGCGAGATATGGCAGTTTGGAGGCAAGAAACGCTTGAGAAACTCAAAATTTTCGCAGTTCTGATGCTCGACACGAATAACTAGAACGGCCTAGGGGAAAAGTGCCCATACCGTTGTAATCGGGCGAGTTTCTACTTCCATAAGCAACAGAAATTTTGCGGATTGGTCAATCCGTTCGCGAGATATGGCAGTTTGGAGGTAAGAAACGCTTGAGAAACTCAAAATTTTCGCAGTTCTGATGCTCGACACGAATAACTAGAACGGCCTAGGGGAGAAGTACGCATACCGTTGTAATCGGGCGAGTTTCTACTTTCAGATGCAACAGAAATTTTGCGGATTGGTCAATCCGTTCGCGAGATATGGCAGTTTGGAGGTAAGAAACGCTTGAGAAACTAAAAATTTTCGCAGTTCTGATGCTCGAAACGAATGACTAGAACGGCCTAGGGGAGAAGTACGCATACCGTTGTAATCGGGCGAGTTTCTACTTTCAGATCCAACAGAAATTTTGCGGATTGGTCATTCCGTTCGCGAGATATGGCCGTTTGGATGTAAGAAACCCTTTAGGAACTCAAAATTTTCGCAGTTCTGATGCTCGAAACGAATAACTAGAACGGCCCAGGGGAAAAGTGAGCATACCGTTGTAATCGGGCGAGTTTCTACTTTCAAATGCAGCAGAAATTTTGCGGATTGGTCAATGCGTTCGCGAGATATGGCAGTTTGGAGGTAAGAAACGCTTGAGAAACTCAAAATTTTCGCAGTTCTGATGCTCGAAACGAATAACTGGAACGGCCTAGGGGAAAAGTACGCATACCGTTGTAATCGGGCGAGTTTCTACTTTCAGATGCAACAGAAATTTTGCGGATTGGTCATCCGTTCGCGAGATATGGCAGTTTGGAGATAAGAAACGCTTGAGAAACTCAAGATTTGCGCAGTTCTTATGCTCGAAACGAATGACTAGAACGGCCTAGGGGAGAAGTACGCATACCGATGTAATCGGGCGAGTTTCTACTTTCAGATGCAACAGAAATTTTGCGGATTGGTCGATCCGTTCGCGAGATATGGCAGTTTGGAAGTAAGAAACGCTTGAGAAACTCAAAATTTTCGCAGTTCTGATGCTCGAAACGAATGACTAGAACGGCCTAGGGGAGAAGAATGCATACCGTTGTAATCGGGCGAGTTTTTACTTTCAGATGCAACAGAAATTTTGCGGATTGGTCAATCCGTTTGCGAGATGTGGCAGTTTGGAGGTAAGAAACGCTTGAGAAACTCAAAATTTTCGCAGTTCTGATGCTCGAAACGAATGACTAGAACGGCCTAGGGGAGAAGTACGCATACCGTTGTAATCGGGCGAGTTTCTACTTTCAGATGCAACAGAAATTTTTCGGATTGGTCAATCCGTTCGCAAGATATGGCAGTTTGAAGGTAAGAAACGCTTGAGAAACTCAAAATTTTCGCAGTTCTGATGCTCGAAACCAATAACTAGAGCGGCCTAGGGGAAAACTACACCTACCGTTGTAATCGGGCTAGTTTCTACTTTCAGATGCAACAGAAATTTTGCGGATTGATCAATCCGTTCGCGAGATATGGACGTTTGGAGATAAGAAACGCCTGAGAAACTCAAAATTTTCGTAGTTCTGATGCTCGAAACGAGTAACTAGAACGGCCTAGGGGAAAAGTACGCATACCGCTGTAATCAGGCGAGTTTCTACTTTCAGATGCAACAGAAATTTTGCGGATTGGTCAATCCGTTCGCGAGATATGGCAGTTTGGAGGTAAGAAACGCTTGAGAAACTCAAAATTGTCGCAGTTCTGATGCTCGAAACGAATAACTAGAACTGCCTAGGGGAAAAGTACGCATACCGATGTAATCGGGCGAGTTTCTACTTTCAGATGCAACAGAAATTTTGCGGATTGGTCTATCCGTTCGCGAGATATGGCAGTTTGGAAGTAAGAAACGCTTGAGAAACTCAAAATTTTCGCAGTTCTGATTCTCGAAACGAATGACTAGAACGGCCTAGGGGAGAAGTACACATACCGTTGTAATCGGGCGAGTTTCTACTTTCAGATGCAACAGAAATTTTGCGGATTGGTCGATCCGTTCGCGAGATATGGCAGTTTGGAAGTAAGAAACGCTTGAGAAACTCAAAATTTTCGCAGTTCTGATGCTCGAAACGAATGACTAGAACGGCCTAGGGGAGATGAATGCATACCGTTGTAATCGGGCGAGTTTTTACTTTCAGATGCAACAGAAATTTTGCGGATTGGTCAAACCGTTTGCGAGATGTGGCAGTTTGGAGGTAAGATACGCTTGAGAAACTCAAAATTTTCGCAGTTCTGATGCTCGAAACCAATAACTAGAGCGGCCTAGGGGAAAACTACACCTACCGTTGTAATCGGGCGAGTTTCTACTTTCAGATGCAACAGAAATTTTTCGGATTGGTCAATCCGTTCGCAAGATATGGCAGTTTGGAGGTAAGAAACGCTTGAGAAACTCAAAATTTTCGCAGTTCTGATGCTCGAAACCAATAACTAGAGCGGCCTAGGGGAAAACTACACCTACCGTTGTAATCGGGCTTGTTTCTACTTTCAGATGCAACAGAAATTTTGCGGATTGATCAATCCGTTCGCGAGATATGGACGTTTGGAGATAAGAAACGCCTGAGAAACTCAAAATTTTCGTAGTTCTGATGCTCGAAACGAGTAACTAGAACGGCCTAGGGGAAAAGTACGCATACCGCTGTAAACAGGCGAGTTTCTACTTTCAGATGCAACAGAAATTTTGCGGATTGGTCAATCCGTTCGCGAGATATGGCAGTTTGGAGGTAAGAAACGCTTGAGAAACTCAAAATTGTCGCAGTTCTGATGCTCGAAACGAATAACTAGAACGGCCTAGGGGAAAAGTACACATACCGTTGTAATCGGGCTAGTTTCTACTTTCAGATGCAACAGAAATTTTGCGGATTGGTCAATCCGTTCGCGAGATATGGCAGTTTGGAGGTAAGAAACGCTTGAGAAACTCAAAATTTTCGCAGTTCTGATGATCGAAACGAATAACTAGAACGGCCTAGGGGAAAACTACGCATACCGATGTAATCGGGCGAGTTTCTACTTTCAGTTGCAACAGAAATTTTGCGGATTGGTCGATCCGTTCGCTAGATATGGCAGTTTGGAGGTAAGAAACGCTTGAGAAACTCAAAATTGTCGCAGTTCTGATGCTCGAAACGAATAACTAGAACGGCCTAGGGGAGAACTACGCATACCGTTGTAATCGGGCGAGTTTCTACTTTCAGATGCAACAGAAATTTTGCGGATTGGTCGATCCGTTCGCGAGATATGGCAGTTTGGAAGTAAGAAACGCTTGAGAAACTCAAAATTTTCGCAGTTCTGATGCTCGAAACGAATGACTAGAACGGCCTAGGGGAGAATAATGCATACCGTTGTAATCGGGCGAGTTTCTACTTTCAGATGCAACAGAAATTTTGCGGATTGGTCAATCCGTTTGCGAGATGTGGCAGTTTGGAGGTAAGAAACTCTTGAGAAACTCAAAATTTTCGCAGTTCTGATGCTCGAAACGAATGACTAGAACGGCCTAGGGGAGAAGTACGCATACCGTTGTAATCGGGCGAGTTTCTACTTTCAGATGCAACAGAAATTTTGCGGATTGGTCAATCCGTTCGCGAGATATGGCGGTTTGGAGATAAGAAACGCTTGAGAAACTCAAGATTTGCGCAGTTCTGATGCTCGAAACGAATGACTAGAACGGCCTAGGGGAGAAGTACGCATACCGATGTAATCGGGCGAGTTTCTATTTTCAGATGCAACAGAAATTTTGCGGATTGGTCGATCCATTCGCGAGATATGGCACTTTGGAAGTAAGAAACGCTTGAGAAACTCAAAATTTTCGCAGTTCTGATGCTCGAAACGAATGACTAGAACGGTCTAGGGGAGAAGAATGCATACCGTTGTAATCGGGCGAGTTTCTACTTTCAGATGCAACAGAAATTTTGCGGATTGGTCAATCCGTTTGCGAGATGTGGCAGTTTGGAGGTAAGAAACGCTTGAGAAACTCAAAATTTTCGCAGTTCTGATGCTCGAAACGAATGACTAGAACGGCCCAGGGGAAAAGTGAGCATACCGTTGTAATCGGGCGAGTTTCTACTTTCAGAAGCAACAGAAATTTTGCGGATTGGTCATTCCGTTCGCGAGATATGGCAGTTTGGAGGTAAGAAACGCATGAGAAACTCAAAATTTTCGCAGTTCTGATGCTCGAAACGAATAACTGGAACGGCCTAGCGGAAAACTACACATACCGTTGTAATCGGGCTAGTTTCTACTTTCAGATGCAACAGAAATTTTGCGGATTTGTCAATCCGTTCGCGAGATATGGCAGTTTGGAGGTAAGAAACTCTTGAGAAACTCAAAATTTTCGCAGTTCTGATGCTCGAAACGAATAACTAGAGCGGCCTAGGGGAAAACTACACCTACCGTAGTAATCGGGCGAGTTTCTACTTTCAGATGCAACAGAAATATTTCGGATTGGTCAATCCGTTCGCAAGATATGGCAGTTTGGAGGTAAGAAACGCTTGAGAAACTCAAAATTTTCGCAGTTCTGATGCTCGAAACGAATAACTAGAGCGGCCTAGGGGAAAACTACACCTACCGTAGTAATCGGGCGAGGTTCTACTTTCTGATGCAACAGAAATCTTGCGGATTGATCAATCCGTTCGCGAGATAAGGCAGTTTGGAGATAAGAAACGCTTGAGAAACTCAAAATTTTCGTAGTTCTGATGCTCGAAACGAGTAACTAGAACGGCCTAGGGGAAAAGTGCGCACACCGTTGTAATCGGGCGAGTTTCTACTTTCAAATGCAACAGAAATTTTGCGGATTGGTCAATGCGTTCGCGAGATATGGCAGTTTGGAGGTAAGAAACGCTTGAGAAACTCAAAATTTTCGCAGTTCTGATGCTCGAAACGAATAACTGGAACGGCCTAGGGGAAAACTACACATACCGTTGTAATCGGGCGAGTTTCTACTTTCAGATACAACAGAAATTTTGCGGATTGGTCAATCCGTTTGCGAGATGTGGCAGTTTGGAGGTAAGAAACGCTTGAGAAACTCAAAATTGTCGCAGTTCTGATGCTCGAAACGAATAACTAGAACGGCCTAGGGGAAAAGTACGCATACCGATGTAATCGGGCGAGTTTCTACTTTCAGATGCAACAGAAATTTTGCGGATTGGTCGATCCGTTCGCGAGATATGGCAGTTTGGAAGTAAGAAACGCTTGAGAAACTCAAAATTTTCGCAGTTCTGATGCTCGAAACGAATGGCTAGAACGGCCAAGGGGAGAAGTACGCATACCGTTGTAATCGGGAGAGTTTCTACTTTCAGAAGCAACAGAAATTTTGCGGATTGGTCGATCCGTTCGCGAGATATAGCAGTTTGGATGTAAGAAACGCTTGAGAAACTCAAAATTTTCGCAGTTCTGATGCTCGAAACGAATGGCTAGAACGGCCAAGGGGAGAAGTACGCATACCGTTGTAATCGGGAGAGTTTCTACTTTCAGAAGCAACAGAAATTTTGCGGATTGGTCAATCCGTTCGCGAGATATGGCAGTTTGGAGGTAAGAAACGCTTGAGAAACTCAAAATTTTCGCAGTTCTGATGCTCGAAATGAATAACTGGAACTGCCTAGGGAAAACTACACATACCGTTGTAATCGGGCGAGTTTCTACTTTCAGATGCAACAGAAATTTTGCAGATTGGTCAATCCGTTCGCGAGATATGGCAGTTTGGAGGTAAGAAACACTTGAGAAACTTAAAATTTTCGCAGTTCTGATGCTCGAAACGAATAACTAGAGCGGCCTAGGGGAAAACTACACCTACCGTTGTAATCGGGCGAGTTTCTACTATCAGATGCAACAGAAATTTTGCGGATTGATCAATCCGTTCGCGAGATATGGCAGTTTGGAGAGAAGAAACGCTTGAGAAACTCAAAATTTTCGTAGTTCTGATGCTCGAAACGAGTAACTAGAACGGCCTAGGGGAAAAGTACGCATACCGCTGTATTCAGGCGAGTTTCTACTTTCAGATGCAACAGAAATTTTGCGGATTTGTCAATCCGTTCGCGAGATATGCAGTTTGGAGGTAAGAAACGCTTGAGAAACTCAAAATTGTCGCAGTTCTGATGCTCGAAACGAATGACTAGAACGGCCTAGGGGAGAAGAATGCATACCGTTGTAATCGGGCGAGTTTCTACTTTCAGATGCAACAGAAATTTTGCGGATTGGTAATCCGTTTGCGAGATGTGGCAGTTTGGAGGTAAGAAACTCTTGAGAAACTCAAAATTTTCGCAGTTCTGATGCTCGAAACGAATGACTAGAACGGCCTAGGGGAGAAGTACGCATACCGTTGTAATCGGGCGAGTTTCTACTTTCAGATGCAACAGAAATTTTGCGGATTGGTCATTCCGTTCGCGAGATATGGCAGTTTGGAGGTAAGAAACGCATGAGAAACTCAAAATTTTCGCAGTTCTGATGCTCGAAACGAATAACCGGAACGGCCTAGGGGAAAACTACACATACCGTTGTAATCGGGCTAGTTTCTACTTTCAGATGCAACAGAAATTTTGCGGATTTGTCAATCCGTTCGCGAGATATGGCAGTTTGGAGGTAAGAAACGCTTGAGAAACTCAAAATTTTCGCAGTTCTGATGCTCGAAACGAATAACTAGAGCGGCCTAGGGGAAAACTACACCTACCGTAGTAATCGGGCGAGTTTCTACTTTCAGATGCAACAGAAATTTTTCGGATTGGTCAATCCGTTCGCAAGATATGGCAGTTTGGAAGTAAGAAACGCTTGAGAAACTCAAAATTTTCGCAGTTCTGATGCTCGAAACGAATAACTAGAGCGGCCTAGGGGAAAACTACACCTACCGTAGTAATCGGGCGAGTTTCTACTTTCAGATGCAACAGAAATTTTGCGGATTGATCAATCCGTTCGCGAGATATGGCAGTTTGGAGATAAGAAACGCTTGAGAAACTCAAAATTTTCGTAGTTCTGATGCTCGAAACGAGTAACTAGAACGGCCTAGGGGAAAAGTGCGCATACCGTTGTAATCGGGCGAGTTTCTACTTTCAAATGCAACAGAAATTTTGCAGATTGGTCAATCCGTTCGCGAGATATGGCAGTTTGGAGGTAAGAAACACTTGAGAAACTTAAAATTTTCGCAGTTCTGATGCTCGAAACGAATAACTAGAACGGCCTAGGGGAAAACTACACCTACCGTTGTAATCGGGCGAGTTTCTACTTTCAGATACAACAGAAATTTTGCGGATTGGTCAATCCGTTTGCGAGATGTGGCAGTTTGGAGGTAAGAAACGCTTGAGAAACTCAAAATTGTCGCAGTTCTGATGCTCGAAACGAATAACTAGAACGGCCTAGGGGAAAAGTACGCATACCGATGTAATCGGGCGAGTTTCTACTTTCAGATGCAACAGAAATTTTGCGGATTGGTCGATCCGTTCGCGAGATATGGCAGTTTGGAAGTAAGAAACGCTTGAGAAACTCAAAATTTTCGCAGTTCTGATGCTCGAAACGAATGGCTAGAACGCCAAGGGGAGAAGTACGCATACCGTTGTAATCGGGAGAGTTTCTACTTTCAGAAGCAACAGAAATTTTGCGGATTGGTCGATCCGTTCGCGAGATATAGCAGTTTGGATGTAAGAAACGCTTGAGAAACTCAAAATTTTCGCAGTTCTGATGCTCGAAACGAATGGCTAGAACGGCCAAGGGAGAAGTACGCATACCGTTGTAATCGGGAGAGTTTCTACTTTCAGAAGCAACAGAAATTTTGCGGATTGGTCAATCCGTTCGCGAGATATGCAGTTTGGAGGTAAGAAACGCTTGAGAAACTCAAAATTTTCGCAGTTCTGATGCTCGAAATGAATAACTGGAACTGCCTAGGGGGAAAACTACACATACCGTTGTAATCGGGCGAGTTTCTACTTTCAGATGCAACAGAAATTTTGCAGATTGGTCAATCCGTTCGCGAGATATGGCAGTTTGGAGGTAAGAAACACTTGAGAAACTTAAAATTTTCGCAGTTCTGATGCTCGAAACGAATAACTAGAGCGGCCTAGGGGAAAACTACACCTACCGTTGTAATCGGGCGAGTTTCTACTATCAGATGCAACAGAAATTTTGCGGATTGATCAATCCGTTCGCGAGATATGGCAGTTTGGAGAGAAGAAACGCTTGAGAAACTCAAAATTTTCGTAGTTCTGATGCTCGAAACGAGTAACTAGAACGGCCTAGGGGAAAAGTACGCATACCGCTGTATTCAGGCGAGTTTCTACTTTCAGATGCAACAGAAATTTTGCGGATTTGTCAATCCGTTCGCGAGATATGGCAGTTTGGAGGTAAGAAACGCTTGAGAAACTCAAAATTGTCGCAGTTCTGATGCTCGAAACGAATGACTAGAACGGCCTAGGGGAGAAGAATGCATACCGTTGTAATCGGGCGAGTTTCTACTTTCAGATGCAACAGAAATTTTGCGGATTGGTCAATCCGTTTGCGAGATGTGGCAGTTTGGAGGTAAGAAACTCTTGAGAAACTCAAAATTTTCGCAGTTCTGATGCTCGAAACGAATGACTAGAACGGCCTAGGGGAGAAGTACGCATACCGTTGTAATCGGGCGAGTTTCTACTTTCAGATGCAACAGAAATTTTGCGGATTGGTCATTCCGTTCGCGAGATATGGCAGTTTGGAGGTAAGAAACGCATGAGAAACTCAAAATTTTCGCAGTTCTGATGCTCGAAACGAATAACCGGAACGGCCTAGGGGAAAACTACACATACCGTTGTAATCGGGCTAGTTTCTACTTTCAGATGCAACAGAAATTTTGCGGATTTGTCAATCCGTTCGCGAGATATGGCAGTTTGGAGGTAAGAAACGCTTGAGAAACTCAAAATTTTCGCAGTTCTGATGCTCGAAACGAATAACTAGAGCGGCCTAGGGGAAAACTACACCTACCGTAGTAATCGGGCGAGTTTCTACTTTCAGATGCAACAGAAATTTTTCGGATTGGTCAATCCGTTCGCAAGATATGGCAGTTTGGAAGTAAGAAACGCTTGAGAAACTCAAAATTTTCGCAGTTCTGATGCTCGAAACGAATAACTAGAGCGGCCTAGGGGAAAACTACACCTACCGTAGTAATCGGGCGAGTTTCTACTTTCAGATGCAACAGAAATTTTGCGGATTGATCAATCCGTTCGCGAGATATGGCAGTTTGGAGATAAGAAACGCTTGAGAAACTCAAAATTTTCGTAGTTCTGATGCTCGAAACGAGTAACTAGAACGGCCTAGGGGAAAAGTGCGCATACCGTTGTAATCGGGCGAGTTTCTACTTTCAAATGCAACAGAAATTTTGCAGATTGGTCAATCCGTTCGCGAGATATGGCAGTTTGGAGGTAAGAAACACTTGAGAAACTTAAAATTTTCGCAGTTCTGATGCTCGAAACGAATAACTAGAACGGCCTAGGGGAAAACTACACCTACCGTTGTAATCGGGCGAGTTTCTACTTTCAGATGCAACAGAAATTTTTCGGATTGGTCGATCCGTTCGCGAGATATAGCAGTTTGGATGTAAGAAACGCTTGAGAAACTCAAAATTTTCGCAGTTCTGATGCTCGAAACGAATGACTAGAACGGCCCAGGGGAAAAGTGAGCATACCGCTGTATTCAGGCGAGTTTCTACTTTCAGATGCAACAGAAATTTTGCGGATTGGTCAGTCCGTTCGCGAGATATGGCAGTTTGGAGGTAAGAAACGCTTGAGAAACTCAAAATTGTCGCAGTTCTGATGCTCGAAACGAATAACTAGAACGGCCTAGGGGAAAAGTACACATACCGTTGTAATCGGGCGAGTTTCTACTTTCAGATACAACAGAAATTTTGCGGATTGGTCAATCCGTTTGCGAGATGTGGCAGTTTGGAGGTAAGAAACGCTTGAGAAACTCAAAATTGTGGCAGTTCTGATGCTCGAAATGAATAACTGGAACTGCCTAGGGGAAAACTACACATACCGTTGTAATCGGGCGAGTTTCTACGTTCAGATGCAACAGAAATTTTGCGGATTGGTCAATCCGTTCGCGAGATATGGCAGTTTGGAGGTAAGAAACGCTTGAGAAACTCAAAATTTTCGCAGTTCTGATGCTCGAAACGAATAACTAGAACGGCCTAGGGGAAAACTACACCTACCGTTGTAATCGGGCGAGTTTCTACTTTCAGATGCAACAGAAATTTTTCGGATTGGTCAATCCGTTCGCAAGATATGGCAGTTTGCAGATAAGAAACGCTTGAGAAACTCAAAATTGTCGCAGTTCTGATGCTCGAAACGAATAACTAGAGCGGCCTAGGGGAAAACTACACCTACCGTAGTAATCGGGCGAGTTTCTACTTTCAGATGCAACAGAAATCTTGCGGATTGATCAATCCGTTCGCGAGATAAGGCAGTTTGGAGATAAGAAACGCTTGAGAAACTCAAAATTTTCGTAGTTCTGATGCTCGAAACGAGTAACTAGAACGGCCTAGGGGAAAAGTGCGCATACCGTTGTAATCGGGCGAGTTTCTACTTTCAAATGCAACAGAAATTTTGCGGATTGGTCAATGCGTTCGCGAGATATGGCAGTTTGGAGGTAAGAAACGCTTGAGAAACTCAAAATTTTCGCAGTTCTGATGCTCGAAACGAATAACTGGAACGGCCTAGGGGAAAACTACACATACCGTTGTAATCGGGCGAGTTTCTACTTTCAGATACAACAGAAATTTTGCGGATTGGTCAATCCGTTTGCGAGATGTGGCAGTTTGGAGGTAAGAAACGCTTGAGAAACTCAAAATTGTCGCAGTTCTGATGCTCGAAACGAATAACTAGAACGGCCTAGGGGAAAAGTACGCATACCGATGTAATCGGGCGAGTTTCTACTTTCAGATGCAACAGAAATTTTGCGGATTGGTCGGTCCGTTCGCGAGATATGGCAGTTTGGAAGTAAGAAACGCTTGAGAAACTCAAAATTTTCGCAGTTCTGATGCTCGAAACGAATGGCTAGAACGGCCAAGGGGAGAAGTACGCATACCGTTGTAATCGGGAGAGTTTCTACTTTCAGAAGCAACAGAAATTTTGCGGATTGGTCGATCCGTTCGCGAGATATAGCAGTTTGGATGGAAGAAACGCTTGAGAAACTCAAAATTTTCGCAGTTCTGATGCTCGAAACGAATGACTAGAACGGCCCAGGGGAAAAGTGAGCATACCGTTGTAATCGGGCGAGTTTCTACTTTCAGAAGCAACAGAAATTTTGCGGATTGGTCATTCCGTTCGCGAGATATGGCAGTTTGGAGGTAAGAAACGCATGAGAAACTCAAAATTTTCGCAGTTCTGATGCTCGAAACGAATAACTGGAACGGCCTAGAGGAAAACTACACATACCGTTGTAATCGGGCTAGTTTCTATTTTCAGATGCAACAGAAATTTTGCGGATTTGTCAATCCGTTCGCGAGATATGGCAGTTTGGAGGTAAGAAACGCTTGAGAAACTCAAAATTTTCGCAGTTCTGATGCTCGAAACGAATAACTAGAGCGGCCTAGGGGAAAACTACACCTACCGTAGTAATCGGGCGAGTTTCTACTTTCAGATGCAACAGAAATATTTCGGATTGGTCAATCCGTTCGCAAGATATGGCAGTTTGGAGGTAAGAAACGCTTGAGAAACTCAAAATTTTCGCAGTTCTGATGCTCGAAACGAATAACTAGAGCGGCCTAGGGGAAAACTACACCTACCGTAGTAATCGGGCGAGTTTCTACTTTCAGATGCAACAGAAATCTTGCGGATTGATCAATCCGTTCGCGAGATAAGGCAGTTTGGAGATAAGAAACGCTTGAGAAACTCAAAATTTTCGTAGTTCTGATGCTCGAAACGAGTAACTAGAACGGCCTAGGGGAAAAGTGCGCATACCGTTGTAATCGGGCGAGTTTCTACTTTCAAATGCAACAGAAATTTTGCGGATTGGTCAATGCGTTCGCGAGATATGGCAGTTTGGAGGTAAGAAACGCTTGAGAAACTCAAAATTTTCGCAGTTCTGATGCTCGAAACGAATAACTGGAACGGCCTAGGAGAAAACTACACATACCGTTGTAATCGGGCGAGTTTCTACTTTCAGATACAACAGAAATTTTGCGGATTGGTCAATCCGTTTGCGAGATGTGGCAGTTTGGAGGTAAGAAACGCTTGAGAAACTCAAAATTGTCGCAGTTCTGATGCTCGAAACGAATAACTAGAACGGCCTAGGGGAAAAGTACGCATACCGATGTAATCGGGCGAGTTTCTACTTTCAGATGCAACAGAAATTTTGCGGATTGGTCGATCCGTTCGCGAGATATGGCAGTTTGGAAGTAAGAAACGCTTGAGAAACTCAAAATTTTCTCAGTTCTGATGCTCGAAACGAATGGCTAGAACGGCCAAGGGGAGAAGTACGCATACCGTTGTAATCGGGAGAGTTTCTACTTTCAGAAGCAACAGAAATTTTGCGGATTGGTCGATCCGTTCGCGAGATATAGCAGTTTGGATGTAAGAAACCCTTGAGAAACTCAAAATTTTCGCAGCTCTGATGCTCGAAATGAATGACTGGAACTGCCTAGGGGAAAAGTACGCATACCGTTGTAATCGGGCGAGTTTCTACTTTCAGATGCAACAGAAATTTTTCGGATTGGTCAATCCGTTCGCAAGATATGGCAGTTTGGAGATAAGAAACGCTTGAGAAACTCAAAATTTTCGCAGTTCTGATGCTCGAAACGAATAACTAGAGCGGCCTAGGGGAAAACTACACCTACCGTTGTAATCGGGCGAGTTTCTACTATCAGATGCAACAGAAATTTTGCGGATTGATCAATCCGTTCGCGAGATATGGCAGTTTGGAGAGAAGAAACGCTTGAGAAACTCAAAATTTTCGTAGTTCTGATGCTCGAAACGAGTAACTAGAACGGCCTAGGGGAAAAGTACGCATACCGCTGTATTCAGGCGAGTTTCTACTTTCAGATGCAACAGAAATTTTGCGGATTGGTCAATCCGTTCGCGAGATATGGCAGTTTGGAAGTAAGAAACGCTTGAGAAACTCAAAATTTTCGCAGTTCTGATGCTCGAAACGAATGACTAGAACGGCCTAGGGGAGAAGAATGCATACCGTTGTAATCGGGCGAGTTTCTACTTTCAGATGCAACAGAAATTTTGCGGATTGGTCAATCCGTTTGCGAGATGTGGCAGTTTGGAGGTAAGAAACTCTTGAGAAACTCAAAATTTTCGCAGTTCTGATGCTCGAAACGAATGACTAGAACGGCCTAGGGGAGAAGTACGCATACCGTTGTAATCGGGCGAGTTTCTATTTTCAGATGCAACAGAAATTTTGCGGATTGGTCGATCCATTCGCGAGATATGGCAGTTTGGAAGTAAGAAACGCTTGAGAAACTCAAAATTTTCGCAGTTCTCATGCTCGAAACGAATGACTAGAACGGCCTAGGGGAGAAGAATGCATACCGTTGTAATCGGGCGAGTTTCTACTTTCAGATGCAACAGAAATTTTGCGGATTGGTCAATCCGTTTGCGAGATGTGGCAGTTTGGAGGTAAGAAACGCTTGAGAAACTCAAAATTTTCGCAGTTCTGATGCTCGAAACGAATGACTAGAACGGCCCAGGGGAAAAGTGAGCATACCGTTGTAATCGGGCGAGTTTCTACTTTCAGAAGCAACAGAAATTTTGCGGATTGGTCATTCCGTTCGCGAGATATGGCAGTTTGGAGGTAAGAAACGCATGAGAAACTCAAAATTTTCGCAGTTCTGATGCTCGAAACGAATAACTGGAACGGCCTAGGGGAAAACTACACATACCGTTGTAATCGGGCTAGTTTCTACTTTCAGATGCAACAGAAATTTTGCGGATTTGTCAATCCGTTCGCGAGATATGGCAGTTTGGAGGTAAGAAACGCTTGAGAAACTCAAAATTTTCGCAGTTCTGATGCTCGAAACGAATAACTAGAGCGGCCTAGGGGAAAACTACACCTACCGTAGTAATCGGGCGAGTTTCTACTTTCAGATGCAACAGAAATTTTTCGGATTGGTCAATCCGTTCGCAAGATATGGCAGTTTGGAGGTAAGAAACTCTTGAGAAACTCAAAATTTTCGCAGTTCTGATGCTCGAAACGAATAACTAGAGCGGCCTAGGGGAAAACTACACCTACCGTAGTAATCGGGCGAGTTTTTACTTTCAGATGCAACAGAAATCTTGCGGATTGATCAATCCGTTCGCGAGATAAGGCAGTTTGGAGATAAGAAACGCTTGAGAAACTCAAAATTTTCGTAGTTCTGATGCTCGAAACGAGTAACTAGAACGGCCTAGGGGAAAAGTGCGCATACCGTTGTAATCGGGCGAGTTTCTCCTTTCAAATGCGACAGAAATTTTGCGGATTGGTCAATGCGTTCGCGAGATATGGCAGTTTGGAGGTAAGAAACGCTTGAGAAACTCAAAATGTTCGCAGTTCTGGTGCTCGAAACGAATAACTGGAACGGCCTAGGGGAAAACTACACATACCGTTGTAATCGGGCGAGTTTCTACTTTCAGATACAACAGAAATTTTGCGGATTGGTCAATCCGTTTGCGAGATGTGGCAGTTTGGAGGTAAGAAACGCTTGAGAAACTCAAAATTGTCGCAGTTCTGATGCTCGAAACGAATAACTAGAACGGCCTAGGGGAAAAGTACGCATACCGATGTAATCGGGCGAGTTTCTACTTTCAGATGCAACAGAAATTTTGCGGATTGGTCGGTCCATTCGCGAGATATGGCAGTTTGGAAGTAAGAAACGCTTGAGAAACTCAAAATTTTCGCAGTTCTGATGCTCGAAACGAATGGCTAGAACGGCCAAGGGGAGAAGTACGCATACCGTTGTAATCGGGAGAGTTTCTACTTTCAGAAGCAACAGAAATTTTGCGGATTGGTCGATCCGTTCGCGAGATATAGCAGTTTGGATGTAAGAAACGCTTGAGAAACTCAAAATTTTCGCAGTTCTGATGCTCGAAACGAATGACTAGAAAGGCCTAGGGGAGAAGTACGCATACCGTTGTAATCGGGAGAGTTTCTACTTTCAGAAGCAACAGAAATTTTGCGGATTGGTCAATCCGTTCGCGAGATATGGCAGTTTGGAGGTAAGAAACGCTTGAGAAACTCAAAATTTTCGCAGTTCTGATGCTCGAAATGAATAACTGGAACTGCCTAGGGGAAAACTACACATACCGTTGTAATCGGGCGAGTTTCTACTTTCAGATGCAACCGAAATTTTGCAGATTGGTCAATCCGTTCGCGAGATATGGCAGTTTGGAGGTAAGAAACACTTGAGAAACTTAAAATTTTCGCAGTTCTGATGCTCGAAACGAATAACTAGGACGGCCTAGGGGAAAACTACACCTACCGTTGTAATCGGGCGAGTTTCTACTTTCAGATGCAACAGAAATTTTTCGGATTGGTCAATCCGTTCGCAAGATATGGCAGTTTGGAGATAAGAAACGCTTGAGAAACTCAAAATTTTCGCAGTTCTGATGCTCGAAACGAATAACTAGAGCGGCCTAGGGGAAAACTACACCTACCGTAGTAATCGGGCGAGTTTCTACTTTCAGATGCAACAGAAATCTTGCGGATTGATCAATCCGTTCGCGAGATAAGGCAGTTTGGAGATAAGAAACGCTTGAGAAACTCAAAATTTTCGTAGTTCTGATGCTCGAAACGAGTAACTAGAACGGCCTAGGGGAAAAGTGCGCATACCGTTGTAATCGGGCGAGTTTCTACTTTCAGATGCAACAGAAATTTTTCGGATTGGTCAATCCGTTCGCAAGATATGGCAGTTTGGAGGTAAGAAACGCTTGAGAAACTCAAAATTTTCGCAGTTCTGATGCTCGAAACGAATAACTAGCGCGGCCTAGGGGAAAACTACACCTACCGTAGTAATCGGGCGAGTTTCTACTTTCAGATGCAACAGAAATCTTGCGGATTGATCAATCCGTTCGCGAGATAAGGCAGTTTGGAGATAAGAAACGCTTGAGAAACTCAAAATTTTCGTAGTTCTGATGCTCGAAACGAGTAACTAGAACGGCCTAGGGGAAAAGTGCGCATACCGTTGTAATCGGGCGAGTTTCTCCTTTCAAATGCAACAGAAATTTTGCGGATTGGTCAATGCGTTCGCGAGATATGGCAGTTTGGAGGTAAGAAACGCTTGAGAAACTCAAAATTTTCGCAGTTCTGATGCTCGAAACGAATAACTGGAACGGCCGAGGGGAAAACTACACATACCGTTGTAATCGGGCGAGTTTCTACTTTCAGATACAACAGAAATTTTGCGGATTGGTCAATCCGTTTGCGAGATGTGGCAGTTTGGAGGTAAGAAACGCTTGAGAAACTCAAAATTGTCGCAGTTCTGATGCTCGAAACGAATAACTAGAACGGCCTAGGGGAAAAGTACGCATACCGATGTAATCGGGCGAGTTTCTACTTTCAGATGCAACAGAAATTTTGCGGATTGGTCGGTCCGTTCGCGAGATATGGCAGTTTGGAAGTAAGAAACGCTTGAGAAACTCAAAATTTTCGCAGTTCTGATGCTCGAAACGAATGGCTAGAACGGCCAAGGGGAGAAGTACGCATACCGTTGTAATCGGGAGAGTTTCTACTTTCAGAAGCAACAGAAATTTTGCGGATTGGTCGATCCGTTCGCGAGATATAGCAGTTTGGATGTAAGAAACGCTTGAGAAACTCAAAATTTTCGCAGTTCTGATGCTCGAAACGAATGACTAGAAAGGCCTAGGGGAGAAGTACGCATACCGTTGTAATCGGGAGAGTTTCTACTTTCAGAAGCAACAGAAATTTTGCGGATTGGTCAATCCGTTCGCGAGATATGGCAGTTTGGAGGTAAGAAACGCTTGAGAAACTCAAAATTTTCGCAGTTCTGATGCTCGAAAGGAATAACTGGAACTGCCTAGGGGAAAACTACACATACCGTTGTAATCGGGCTAGTTTCTACTTTCAGATGCAACAGAAATTTTGCGGATTTGTCAATCCGTTCGCGAGATATGGCAGTTTGGAGGTAAGAAACGCTTGAGAAACTCAAAATTTTCGCAGTTCTGATGCTCGAAACGAATGACTAGAACGGCCTAGGGGAGAAGTACGCATACCGTTGTAATCGGGCGAGTTTCTACTTTCAGATGCAACAGAAATTTTGCGGATTGGTCATTCCGTTCGCGAGATATGGCAGTTTGGAGGTAAGAAACGCATGAGAAACTCAAAATTTTCGCAGTTCTGATGCTCGAAACGAATAACTAAAGCGGCCTAGGGGAAAACTACACCTACCGTAGTAATCGGGCGAGTTTCTACTTTCAGATGCAACAGAAATTTTTCGGATTGGTCAATCCGTTTGCGAGATGTGGCAGTTTGGAGGTAAGAAACGCTTGAGAAACTCAAAATTGTCGCAGTTCTGATGCTCGAAACGAATGACTAGAACGGCCTAGGGGAGAAGAATGCATACCGTTGTAATCGGGCGAGTTTCTACTTTCAGATGCAACAGAAATTTTGCGGATTGGTCAATCCGTTTGCGAGATGTGGCAGTTTGGAGGTAAGAAACTCTTGAGAAACTCAAAATTTTCGCAGTTCTGATGCTCGAAACGAATGACTAGAACGGCCTAGGGGAGAAGTACGCATACCGTTGTAATCGGGCGAGTTTCTACTTTCAGATGCAACAGAAATTTTGCGGATTGGTCATTCCGTTCGCGAGATATGGCAGTTTGGAGGTAAGAAACGCATGAGAAACTCAAAATTTTCGCAGTTCTGATGCTCGAAACGAATAACCGGAACGGCCTAGGGGAAAACTACACATACCGTTGTAATCGGGCTAGTTTCTACTTTCAGATGCAACAGAAATTTTGCGGATTTGTCAATCCGTTCGCGAGATATGGCAGTTTGGAGGTAAGAAACGCTTGAGAAACTCAAAATTTTCGCAGTTCTGATGCTCGAAACGAATAACTAAAGCGGCCTAGGGGAAAACTACACCTACCGTAGTAATCGGGCGAGTTTCTACTTTCAGATGCAACAGAAATTTTTCGGATTGGTCAATCCGTTCGCAAGATATGGCAGTTTGGAAGTAAGAAACGCTTGAGAAACTCAAAATTTTCGCAGTTCTGATGCTCGAAACGAATAACTAGAGCGGCCTAGGGGAAAACTACACCTACCGTAGTAATCGGGCGAGTTTCTACTTTCAGATGCAACAGAAATTTTGCGGATTGATCAATCCGTTCGCGAGATATGGCAGTTTGGAGATAAGAAACGCTTGAGAAACTCAAAATTTTCGTAGTTCTGATGCTCGAAACGAGTAACTAGAACGGCCTAGGGGAAAAGTGCGCATACCGTTGTAATCGGGCGAGTTTCTACTTTCAAATGCAACAGAAATTTTTCGGATTGGTCAATCCGTTCGCAAGATATGGCAGTTTGGAGGTAAGAAACGCTTGAGAAACTCAAAATTTTCGCAGTTCTGATGCTCGAAACGAATAACTAGAGCGGCCTAGGGGAAAACTACACCTACCGTAGTAATCGGGCGAGTTTCTACTTTCAGATGCAACAGAAATCTTGCGGATTGATCAATCCGTTCGCGAGATAAGGCAGTTTGGAGATAAGAAACGCTTGAGAAACTCAAAATTTTCGTAGTTCTGATGCTCGAAACGAGTAACTAGAACGGCCTAGGGGAAAAGTGCGCATACCGTTGTAATCGGGCGAGTTTCTCCTTTCAAATGCAACAGAAATTTTGCGGATTGGTCAATGCGTTCGCGAGATATGGCAGTTTGGAGGTAAGAAACGCTTGAGAAACTCAAAATTTTCGCAGTTCTGATGCTCGAAACGAATAACTGGAACGGCCTAGGGGAAAACTACACATACCGTTGTAATCGGGCGAGTTTCTACTTTCAGATACAACAGAAATTTTGCGGATTGGTCAATCCGTTTGCGAGATGTGGCAGTTTGGAGGTAAGAAACGCTTGAGAAACTCAAAATTGTCGCAGTTCTGATGCTCGAAACGAATAACTAGAACGGCCTAGGGGAAAAGTACGCATACCCATGTAATCGGGCGAGTTTCTACTTTCAGATGCAACAGAAATTTTGCGGATTGGTCGGTCCGTTCGCGAGATATGGCAGTTTGGAAGTAAGAAACGCTTGAGAAACTCAAAATTTTCGCAGTTCTGATGCTCGAAACGAATGGCTAGAACGGCCAAGGGGAGAAGTACGCATACCGTTGTAATCGGGAGAGTTTCTACTTTCAGAAGCAACAGAAATTTTGCGGATTGGTCGATCCGTTCGCGAGATATAGCAGTTTGGATGTAAGAAACGCTTGAGAAACTCAAAATTTTCGCAGTTCTGATGCTCGAAACGAATGACTAGAAAGGCCTAGGGGAGAAGTACGCATACCGTTGTAATCGGGAGAGTTTCTACTTTCAGAAGCAACAGAAATTTTGCGGATTGGTCAATCCGTTCGCGAGATATGGCAGTTTGGAGGTAAGAAACGCTTGAGAAACTCAAAATTTTCGCAGTTCTGATGCTCGAAAGGAATAACTGGAACTGCCTAGGGGAAAACTACACATACCGTTGTAATCGGGCGAGTTTCTACTTTCAGATGCAACCGAAATTTTGCAGATTGGTCAATCCGTTCGCGAGATATGGCAGTTTGGAGGTAAGAAACACTTGAGAAACTTAAAATTTTCGCAGTTCTGATGCTCGAAACGAATAACTAGAACGGCCTAGGGGAAAACTAAACCTACCGTTGTAATCGGGCGAGTTTCTACTTTCAGATGCAACAGAAATTTTTCGGATTGGTCAATCCGTTCGCAAGATATGGCAGTTTGGAGATAAGAAACGCTTGAGAAACTCAAAATTTTCGCAGTTCTGATGCTCGAAACGAATAACTAGAGCGGCCTAGGGGAAAACTACACCTACCGTTGTAATCGGGCGAGTTTCTACTATCAGATGCAACAAAAATTTTGCGGATTGATCAATCCGTTCGCGAGATATGGCAGTTTGGAGAGAAGAAACGCTTGAGAAACTCAAAATTTTCGTAGTTCTGATGCTCGAAACGAGTAACTAGAACGGCCTAGGGGAAAAGTACGCATACCGCTGTATTCAGGCGAGTTTCTACTTTCAGATGCAACAGAAATTTTGCGGATTGGTCAATCCGTTCGCGAGATATGGCAGTTTGGAGGTAAGAAACGCTTGAGAAACTCAAAATTGTCGCAGTTCTGATGCTCGAAACGAATGACTAGAACGGCCTAGGGGAGAAGAATGCATACCGTTGTAATCGGGCGAGTTTCTACTTTCAGATGCAACAGAAATTTTGCGGATTGGTCAATCCGTTTGCGAGATGTGGCAGTTTGGAGGTAAGAAACTCTTGAGAAACTCAAAATTTTCGCAGTTCTGATGCTCGAAACGAATGACTAGAACGGCCTAGGGGAGAAGTACGCATACCGTTGTAATCGGGCGAGTTTCTACTTTCAGATGCAATAGAAATTTTGCGGATTGGTCATTCCGTTCGCGAGATATGGCAGTTTGGAGGTAAGAAACGCATGAGAAACTCAAAATTTTCGCAGTTCTGATGCTCGAAACGAATAACCGGAACGGCCTAGGGGAAAACTACACATACCGTTGTAATCGGGCTAGTTTCTACTTTCAGATGCAACAGAAATTTTGCGGATTTGTCAATCCGTTCGCGAGATATGGCAGTTTGGAGGTAAGAAACGCTTGAGAAACTCAAAATTTTCGCAGTTCTGATGCTCGAAACGAATAACTAGAGCGGCCTAGGGGAAAACTACACCTACCGTAGTAATCGGGCGAGTTTCTACTTTCAGATGCAACAGAAATTTTTCGGATTGGTCAATCCGTTCGCAAGATATGGCAGTTTGGAAGTAAGAAACGCTTGAGAAACTCAAAATTTTCGCAGTTCTGATGCTCGAAACGAATAACTAGAGCGGCCTAGGGGAAAACTACCCCTACCGTAGTAATCGGGCGAGTTTCTACTTTCAGATGCAACAGAAATTTTGCGGATTGATCAATCCGTTCGCGAGATATGGCAGTTTGGAGATAAGAAACGCTTGAGAAACTCAAAATTTTCGTAGTTCTGATGCTCGAAACGAGTAACTAGAACGGCCTAGGGGAAAAGTGCGCATACCGTTGTAATCGGGCGAGTTTCTACTTTCAAATGCAACAGAAATTTTGCGGATTGGTCAATGCGTTCGCGAGATATGGCAGTTTGGAGGTAAGAAACGCTTGAGAAACTCAATATTTTCGCAGTTCTGATGCTCGAAACGAATAACTAGAGCGGCCTAGGGGAAAACTACACCTACCGTAGTAATCGGGCGAGTTTTTACTTTCAGATGCAACAGAAATCTTGCGGATTGATCAATCCGTTCGCGAGATAAGGCAGTTTGGAGATAAGAAACGCTTGAGAAACTCAAAATTTTCGTAGTTCTGATGCTCGAAACGAGTAACTAGAACGGCCTAGGGGAGAAGTGCGCATACCGTTGTAATCGGGCGAGTTTCTCCTTTCAAATGCGACAGAAATTTTGCGGATTGGTCAATGCGTTCGCGAGATATGGCAGTTTGGAGGTAAGAAACGCTTGAGAAACTCAAAATTGTCGCAGTTCTGATGCTCGAAACGAATAACTAGAACGGCCTAGGGGAAAAGTACGCATACCGATGTAATCGGGCGAGTTTCTACTTTCAGATGCAACAGAAATTTTGCGGATTGGTCGGTCCGTTCGCGAGATATGGCAGTTTGGAAGTAAGAAACGCTTGAGAAACTCAAAATTTTCGCAGTTCTGATGCTCGAAACGAATGGCTAGAACGGCCAAGGGGAGAAGTACGCATACCGTTGTAATCGGGAGAGTTTCTACTTTCAGAAGCAACAGAAATTTTGCGGATTGGTCGATCCGTTCGCGAGATATAGCAGTTTGGATGTAAGAAACGCTTGAGAAACTCAAAATTTTCGCAGTTCTGATGCTCGAAACGAATGACTAGAAAGGCCTAGGGGAGAAGTACGCATACCGTTGTAATCGGGAGAGTTTCTACTTTCAGATGCAACAGAAATTTTGCGGATTGGTCAATCCGTTCGCGAGATATGGCAGTTTGGAGGTAAGAAACGCTTGAGAAACTCAAAATTTTCGCAGTTCTGATGCTCGAAAGGAATAACTGGAACTGCCTAGGGGAAAACTACACATACCGTTGTAATCGGGCGAGTTTCTACTTTCAGATGCAACCGAAATTTTGCAGATTGGTCAATCCGTTCGCGAGATATGGCAGTTTGGAGGTAAGAAACACTTGAGAAACTTAAAATTTTCGCAGTTCTGATGCTCGAAACGAATAACTAGAACGGCCTAGGGGAAAACTAAACCTACCGTTGTAATCGGGCGAGTTTCTACTTTCAGATGCAACAGAAATTTTTCGGATTGGTCAATCCGTTCGCAAGATATGGCAGTTTGGAGATAAGAAACGCTTGAGAAACTCAAAATTTTCGCAGTTCTGATGCTCGAAACGAATAACTAGAGCGGCCTAGGGGAAAACTACACCTACCGTTGTAATCGGGCGAGTTTCTACTATCAGATGCAACAAAAATTTTGCGGATTGATCAATCCGTTCGCGAGATATGGCAGTTTGGAGAGAAGAAACGCTTGAGAAACTCAAAATTTTCGTAGTTCTGATGCTCGAAACGAGTAACTAGAACGGCCTAGGGGAAAAGTACGCATACCGCTGTATTCAGGCGAGTTTCTACTTTCAGATGCAACAGAAATTTTGCGGATTGGTCAATCCGTTCGCGAGATATGGCAGTTTGGAGGTAAGAAACGCTTGAGAAACTCAAAATTGTCGCAGTTCTGATGCTCGAAACGAATGACTAGAACGGCCTAGGGGAGAAGAATGCATACCGTTGTAATCGGGCGAGTTTCTACTTTCAGATGCAACAGAAATTTTGCGGATTGGTCAATCCGTTTGCGAGATGTGGCAGTTTGGAGGTAAGAAACTCTTGAGAAACTCAAAATTTTCGCAGTTCTGATGCTCGAAACGAGTAACTAGAACGGCCTAGGGGAAAAGTGCGCATACCGTTGTAATCGGGCGAGTTTCTACTTTCAAATGCAACAGAAATTTTGCGGATTGGTCAATGCGTTCGCGAGATATGGCAGTTTGGAGGTAAGAAACGCTTGAGAAACTCAAAATTTTCGCAGTTCTGATGCTCGAAACGAATAACTAGAGCGGCCTAGGGGAAAACTACACCTACCGTAGTAATCGGGCGAGTTTTTACTTTCAGATGCAACAGAAATCTTGCGGATTGATCAATCCGTTCGCGAGATAAGGCAGTTTGGAGATAAGAAACGCTTGAGAAACTCAAAATTTTCGTAGTTCTGATGCTCGAAACGAGTAACTAGAACGGCCTAGGGGAGAAGTGCGCATACCGTTGTAATCGGGCGAGTTTCTCCTTTCAAATGCGACAGAAATTTTGCGGATTGGTCAATGCGTTCGCGAGATATGGCAGTTTGGAGGTAAGAAACGCTTGAGAAACTCAAAATGTTCGCAGTTCTGGTGCTCGAAACGAATAACTGGAACGGCCTAGGGGAAAACTACACCTACCGTAGTAATCGGGCGAGTTTCTACTTTCAGATGCAACAGAAATTTTGCGGATTTGTCAATCCGTTCGCGAGATATGGCAGTTTGGAGGTAAGAAACGCTTGAGAAACTCAAAATTTTCGCAGTTCTGATGCTCGAAACGAATGACTAGAACGGCCTAGGGGAGAAGTACGCATACCGTTGTAATCGGGCGAGTTTCTACTTTCAGATGCAACAGAAATTTTGCGGATTGGTCATTCCGTTCGCGAGATATGGCAGTTTGGAGGTAAGAAACGCATGAGAAACTCAAAATTTTCGCAGTTCTGATGCTCGAAACGAATAACTAAAGCGGCCTAGGGGAAAACTACACCTACCGTAGTAATCGGGCGAGTTTCTACTTTCAGATGCAACAGAAATTTTTCGGATTGGTCAATCCGTTTGCGAGATGTGGCAGTTTGGAGGTAAGAAACGCTTGAGAAACTCAAAATTGTCGCAGTTCTGATGCTCGAAACGAATGACTAGAACGGCCTAGGGGAGAAGAATGCATACCGTTGTAATCGGGCGAGTTTCTACTTTCAGATGCAACAGAAATTTTGCGGATTGGTCAATCCGTTTGCGAGATGTGGCAGTTTGGAGGTAAGAAACTCTTGAGAAACTCAAAATTTTCGCAGTTCTGATGCTCGAAACGAATGACTAGAACGGCCTAGGGGAGAAGTACGCATACCGTTGTAATCGGGCGAGTTTCTACTTTCAGATGCAACAGAAATTTTGCGGATTGGTCATTCCGTTCGCGAGATATGGCAGTTTGGAGGTAAGAAACGCATGAGAAACTCAAAATTTTCGCAGTTCTGATGCTCGAAACGAATAACCGGAACGGCCTAGGGGAAAACTACACATACCGTTGTAATCGGGCTAGTTTCTACTTTCAGATGCAACAGAAATTTTGCGGATTTGTCAATCCGTTCGCGAGATATGGCAGTTTGGAGGTAAGAAACGCTTGAGAAACTCAAAATTTTCGCAGTTCTGATGCTCGAAACGAATAACTAAAGCGGCCTAGGGGAAAACTACACCTACCGTAGTAATCGGGCGAGTTTCTACTTTCAGATGCAACAGAAATTTTTCGGATTGGTCAATCCGTTCGCAAGATATGGCAGTTTGGAAGTAAGAAACGCTTGAGAAACTCAAAATTTTCGCAGTTCTGATGCTCGAAACGAATAACTAGAGCGGCCTAGGGGAAAACTACACCTACCGTAGTAATCGGGCGAGTTTCTACTTTCAGATGCAACAGAAATTTTGCGGATTGATCAATCCGTTCGCGAGATATGGCAGTTTGGAGATAAGAAACGCTTGAGAAACTCAAAATTTTCGTAGTTCTGATGCTCGAAACGAGTAACTAGAACGGCCTAGGGGAAAAGTGCGCATACCGTTGTAATCGGGCGAGTTTCTACTTTCAAATGCAACAGAAATTTTTCGGATTGGTCAATCCGTTCGCAAGATATGGCAGTTTGGAGGTAAGAAACGCTTGAGAAACTCAAAATTTTCGCAGTTCTGATGCTCGAAACGAATAACTAGAGCGGCCTAGGGGAAAACTACACCTACCGTAGTAATCGGGCGAGTTTCTACTTTCAGATGCAACAGAAATCTTGCGGATTGATCAATCCGTTCGCGAGATAAGGCAGTTTGGAGATAAGAAACGCTTGAGAAACTCAAAATTTTCGTAGTTCTGATGCTCGAAACGAGTAACTAGAACGGCCTAGGGGAAAAGTGCGCATACCGTTGTAATCGGGCGAGTTTCTCCTTTCAAATGCAACAGAAATTTTGCGGATTGGTCAATGCGTTCGCGAGATATGGCAGTTTGGAGGTAAGAAACGCTTGAGAAACTCAAAATTTTCGCAGTTCTGATGCTCGAAACGAATAACTGGAACGGCCTAGGGGAAAACTACACATACCGTTGTAATCGGGCGAGTTTCTACTTTCAGATACAACAGAAATTTTGCGGATTGGTCAATCCGTTTGCGAGATGTGGCAGTTTGGAGGTAAGAAACGCTTGAGAAACTCAAAATTGTCGCAGTTCTGATGCTCGAAACGAATAACTAGAACAGCCTAGGGGAAAAGTACGCATACCGATGTAATCGGGCGAGTTTCTACTTTCAGATGCAACAGAAATTTTGCGGATTGGTCGGTCCGTTCGCGAGATATGGCAGTTTGGAAGTAAGAAACGCTTGAGAAACTCAAAATTTTCGCAGTTCTGATGCTCGAAACGAATGGCTAGAACGGCCAAGGGGAGAAGTACGCATACCGTTGTAATCGGGAGAGTTTCTACTTTCAGAAGCAACAGAAATTTTGCGGATTGGTCGATCCGTTCGCGAGATATAGCAGTTTGGATGTAAGAAACGCTTGAGAAACTCAAAATTTTCGCAGTTCTGATGCTCGAAACGAATGACTAGAAAGGCCTAGGGGAGAAGTACGCATACCGTTGTAATCGGGAGAGTTTCTACTTTCAGAAGCAACAGAAATTTTGCGGATTGGTCAATCCGTTTGCGAGATGTGGCAGTTTGGAGGTAAGAAACGCTTGAGAAACTCAAAATTTTCGTAGTTCTGATGCTCGAAACGAGTAACTAGAACGGCCTAGGGGAGAAGTGCGCATACCGTTGTAATCGGGCGAGTTTCTCCTTTCAAATGCGACAGAAATTTTGCGGATTGGTCAATGCGTTCGCGAGATATGGCAGTTTGGAGGTAAGAAACGCTTGAGAAACTCAAAATGTTCGCAGTTCTGGTGCTCGAAACGAATAACTGGAACGGCCTAGGGGAAAACTACACCTACCGTAGTAATCGGGCGAGTTTCTACTTTCAGATGCAACAGAAATTTTGCGGATTTGTCAATCCGTTCGCGAGATATGGCAGTTTGGAGGTAAGAAACGCTTGAGAAACTCAAAATTTTCGCAGTTCTGATGCTCGAAACGAATGACTAGAACGGCCTAGGGGAGAAGTACGCATACCGTTGTAATCGGGCGAGTTTCTACTTTCAGATGCAACAGAAATTTTGCGGATTGGTCATTCCGTTCGCGAGATATGGCAGTTTGGAGGTAAGAAACGCATGAGAAACTCAAAATTTTCGCAGTTCTGATGCTCGAAACGAATAACTAAAGCGGCCTAGGGGAAAACTACACCTACCGTAGTAATCGGGCGAGTTTCTACTTTCAGATGCAACAGAAATTTTTCGGATTGGTCAATCCGTTTGCGAGATGTGGCAGTTTGGAGGTAAGAAACGCTTGAGAAACTCAAAATTGTCGCAGTTCTGATGCTCGAAACGAATGACTAGAACGGCCTAGGGGAGAAGAATGCATACCGTTGTAATCGGGCGAGTTTCTACTTTCAGATGCAACAGAAATTTTGCGGATTGGTCAATCCGTTTGCGAGATGTGGCAGTTTGGAGGTAAGAAACTCTTGAGAAACTCAAAATTTTCGCAGTTCTGATGCTCGAAACGAATGACTAGAACGGCCTAGGGGAGAAGTACGCATACCGTTGTAATCGGGCGAGTTTCTACTTTCAGATGCAACAGAAATTTTGCGGATTGGTCATTCCGTTCGCGAGATATGGCAGTTTGGAGGTAAGAAACGCATGAGAAACTCAAAATTTTCGCAGTTCTGATGCTCGAAACGAATAACCGGAACGGCCTAGGGGAAAACTACACATACCGTTGTAATCGGGCTAGTTTCTACTTTCAGATGCAACAGAAATTTTGCGGATTTGTCAATCCGTTCGCGAGATATGGCAGTTTGGAGGTAAGAAACGCTTGAGAAACTCAAAATTTTCGCAGTTCTGATGCTCGAAACGAATAACTAAAGCGGCCTAGGGGAAAACTACACCTACCGTAGTAATCGGGCGAGTTTCTACTTTCAGATGCAACAGAAATTTTTCGGATTGGTCAATCCGTTCGCAAGATATGGCAGTTTGGAAGTAAGAAACGCTTGAGAAACTCAAAATTTTCGCAGTTCTGATGCTCGAAACGAATAACTAGAGCGGCCTAGGGGAAAACTACACCTACCGTAGTAATCGGGCGAGTTTCTACTTTCAGATGCAACAGAAATTTTGCGGATTGATCAATCCGTTCGCGAGATATGGCAGTTTGGAGATAAGAAACGCTTGAGAAACTCAAAATTTTCGTAGTTCTGATGCTCGAAACGAGTAACTAGAACGGCCTAGGGGAAAAGTGCGCATACCGTTGTAATCGGGCGAGTTTCTACTTTCAAATGCAACAGAAATTTTTCGGATTGGTCAATCCGTTCGCAAGATATGGCAGTTTGGAGGTAAGAAACGCTTGAGAAACTCAAAATTTTCGCAGTTCTGATGCTCGAAACGAATAACTAGAGCGGCCTAGGGGAAAACTACACCTACCGTAGTAATCGGGCGAGTTTCTACTTTCAGATGCAACAGAAATCTTGCGGATTGATCAATCCGTTCGCGAGATAAGGCAGTTTGGAGATAAGAAACGCTTGAGAAACTCAAAATTTTCGTAGTTCTGATGCTCGAAACGAGTAACTAGAACGGCCTAGGGGAAAAGTGCGCATACCGTTGTAATCGGGCGAGTTTCTCCTTTCAAATGCAACAGAAATTTTGCGGATTGGTCAATGCGTTCGCGAGATATGGCAGTTTGGAGGTAAGAAACGCTTGAGAAACTCAAAATTTTCGCAGTTCTGATGCTCGAAACGAATAACTGGAACGGCCTAGGGGAAAACTACACATACCGTTGTAATCGGGCGAGTTTCTACTTTCAGATACAACAGAAATTTTGCGGATTGGTCAATCCGTTTGCGAGATGTGGCAGTTTGGAGGTAAGAAACGCTTGAGAAACTCAAAATTGTCGCAGTTCTGATGCTCGAAACGAATAACTAGAACAGCCTAGGGGAAAAGTACGCATACCGATGTAATCGGGCGAGTTTCTACTTTCAGATGCAACAGAAATTTTGCGGATTGGTCGGTCCGTTCGCGAGATATGGCAGTTTGGAAGTAAGAAACGCTTGAGAAACTCAAAATTTTCGCAGTTCTGATGCTCGAAACGAATGGCTAGAACGGCCAAGGGGAGAAGTACGCATACCGTTGTAATCGGGAGAGTTTCTACTTTCAGAAGCAACAGAAATTTTGCGGATTGGTCGATCCGTTCGCGAGATATAGCAGTTTGGATGTAAGAAACGCTTGAGAAACTCAAAATTTTCGCAGTTCTGATGCTCGAAACGAATGACTAGAAAGGCCTAGGGGAGAAGTACGCATACCGTTGTAATCGGGAGAGTTTCTACTTTCAGAAGCAACAGAAATTTTGCGGATTGGTCAATCCGTTCGCGAGATATGGCAGTTTGGAGGTAAGAAACGCTTGAGAAACTCAAAATTTTCGCAGTTCTGATGCTCGAAAGGAATAACTGGAACTGCCTAGGGGAAAACTACACATACCGTTGTAATCGGGCGAGTTTCTACTTTCAGATGCAACCGAAATTTTGCAGATTGGTCAATCCGTTCGCGAGATATGGCAGTTTGGAGGTAAGAAACACTTGAGAAACTTAAAATTTTCGCAGTTCTGATGCTCGAAACGAATAACTAGAACGGCCTAGGGGAAAACTAAACCTACCGTTGTAATCGGGCGAGTTTCTACTTTCAGATGCAACAGAAATTTTTCGGATTGGTCAATCCGTTCGCAAGATATGGCAGTTTGGAGATAAGAAACGCTTGAGAAACTCAAAATTTTCGCAGTTCTGATGCTCGAAACGAATAACTAGAGCGGCCTAGGGGAAAACTACACCTACCGTTGTAATCGGGCGAGTTTCTACTATCAGATGCAACAAAAATTTTGCGGATTGATCAATCCGTTCGCGAGATATGGCAGTTTGGAGAGAAGAAACGCTTGAGAAACTCAAAATTTTCGTAGTTCTGATGCTCGAAACGAGTAACTAGAACGGCCTAGGGGAAAAGTACGCATACCGCTGTATTCAGGCGAGTTTCTACTTTCAGATGCAACAGAAATTTTGCGGATTGGTCAATCCGTTCGCGAGATATGGCAGTTTGGAGGTAAGAAACGCTTGAGAAACTCAAAATTGTCGCAGTTCTGATGCTCGAAACGAATGACTAGAACGGCCTAGGGGAGAAGAATGCATACCGTTGTAATCGGGCGAGTTTCTACTTTCAGATGCAACAGAAATTTTGCGGATTGGTCAATCCGTTTGCGAGATGTGGCAGTTTGGAGGTAAGAAACTCTTGAGAAACTCAAAATTTTCGCAGTTCTGATGCTCGAAACGAATGACTAGAACGGCCTAGGGGAGAAGTACGCATACCGTTGTAATCGGGCGAGTTTCTACTTTCAGATGCAATAGAAATTTTGCGGATTGGTCATTCCGTTCGCGAGATATGGCAGTTTGGAGGTAAGAAACGCATGAGAAACTCAAAATTTTCGCAGTTCTGATGCTCGAAACGAATAACCGGAACGGCCTAGGGGAAAACTACACATACCGTTGTAATCGGGCTAGTTTCTACTTTCAGATGCAACAGAAATTTTGCGGATTTGTCAATCCGTTCGCGAGATATGGCAGTTTGGAGGTAAGAAACGCTTGAGAAACTCAAAATTTTCGCAGTTCTGATGCTCGAAACGAATAACTAGAGCGGCCTAGGGGAAAACTACACCTACCGTAGTAATCGGGCGAGTTTCTACTTTCAGATGCAACAGAAATTTTTCGGATTGGTCAATCCGTTCGCAAGATATGGCAGTTTGGAAGTAAGAAACGCTTGAGAAACTCAAAATTTTCGCAGTTCTGATGCTCGAAACGAATAACTAGAGCGGCCTAGGGGAAAACTACACCTACCGTAGTAATCGGGCGAGTTTCTACTTTCAGATGCAACAGAAATTTTGCGGATTGATCAATCCGTTCGCGAGATATGGCAGTTTGGAGATAAGAAACGCTTGAGAAACTCAAAATTTTCGTAGTTCTGATGCTCGAAACGAGTAACTAGAACGGCCTAGGGGAAAAGTGCCCATACCGTTGTAATCGGGCGAGTTTCTACTTTCAAATGCAACAGAAATTTTGCGGATTGGTCAATGCGTTCGCGAGATATGGCAGTTTGGAGGTAAGAAACGCTTGAGAAACTCAAAATTTTCGCAGTTCTGATGCTCGAAACGAATAACTAGAGCGGCCTAGGGGAAAACTACACCTACCGTAGTAATCGGGCGAGTTTTTACTTTCAGATGCAACAGAAATCTTGCGGATTGATCAATCCGTTCGCGAGATAAGGCAGTTTGGAGATAAGAAACGCTTGAGAAACTCAAAATTTTCGTAGTTCTGATGCTCGAAACGAGTAACTAGAACGGCCTAGGGGAGAAGTGCGCATACCGTTGTAATCGGGCGAGTTTCTCCTTTCAAATGCGACAGAAATTTTGCGGATTGGTCAATGCGTTCGCGAGATATGGCAGTTTGGAGGTAAGAAACGCTTGAGAAACTCAAAATGTTCGCAGTTCTGGTGCTCGAAACGAATAACTGGAACGGCCTAGGGGAAAACTACACATACCGTTGTAATCGGGCGAGTTTCTACTTTCAGATACAACAGAAATTTTGCGGATTGGTCAATCCGTTTGCGAGATGTGGCAGTTTGGAGGTAAGAAACGCTTGAGAAACTCAAAATTGTCGCAGTTCTGATGCTCGAAACGAATAACTAGAACGGCCTAGGGGAAAAGTACGCATACCGATGTAATCGGGCGAGTTTCTACTTTCAGATGCAACAGAAATTTTGCGGATTGGTCGGTCCGTTCGCGAGATATGGCAGTTTGGAAGTAAGAAACGCTTGAGAAACTCAAAATTTTCGCAGTTCTGATGCTCGAAACGAATGGCTAGAACGGCCAAGGGGAGAAGTACGCATACCGTTGTAATCGGGAGAGTTTCTACTTTCAGAAGCAACAGAAATTTTGCGGATTGGTCGATCCGTTCGCGAGATATAGCAGTTTGGATGTAAGAAACGCTTGAGAAACTCAAAATTTTCGCAGTTCTGATGCTCGAAACGAATGACTAGAAAGGCCTAGGGGAGAAGTACGCATACCGTTGTAATCGGGAGAGTTTCTACTTTCAGAAGCAACAGAAATTTTGCGGATTGGTCAATCCGTTCGCGAGATATGGCAGTTTGGAGGTAAGAAACGCTTGAGAAACTCAAAATTTTCGCAGTTCTGATGCTCGAAAGGAATAACTGGAACTGCCTAGGGGAAAACTACACATACCGTTGTAATCGGGCGAGTTTCTACTTTCAGATGCAACCGAAATTTTGCAGATTGGTCAATCCGTTCGCGAGATATGGCAGTTTGGAGGTAAGAAACACTTGAGAAACTTAAAATTTTCGCAGTTCTGATGCTCGAAACGAATAACTAGAACGGCCTAGGGGAAAACTAAACCTACCGTTGTAATCGGGCGAGTTTCTACTTTCAGATGCAACAGAAATTTTTCGGATTGGTCAATCCGTTCGCAAGATATGGCAGTTTGGAGATAAGAAACGCTTGAGAAACTCAAAATTTTCGCAGTTCTGATGCTCGAAACGAATAACTAGAGCGGCCTAGGGGAAAACTACACCTACCGTTGTAATCGGGCGAGTTTCTACTATCAGATGCAACAAAAATTTTGCGGATTGATCAATCCGTTCGCGAGATATGGCAGTTTGGAGAGAAGAAACGCTTGAGAAACTCAAAATTTTCGTAGTTCTGATGCTCGAAACGAGTAACTAGAACGGCCTAGGGGAAAAGTACGCATACCGCTGTATTCAGGCGAGTTTCTACTTTCAGATGCAACAGAAATTTTGCGGATTGGTCAATCCGTTCGCGAGATATGGCAGTTTGGAGGTAAGAAACGCTTGAGAAACTCAAAATTGTCGCAGTTCTGATGCTCGAAACGAATGACTAGAACGGCCTAGGGGAGAAGAATGCATACCGTTGTAATCGGGCGAGTTTCTACTTTCAGATGCAACAGAAATTTTGCGGATTGGTCAATCCGTTTGCGAGATGTGGCAGTTTGGAGGTAAGAAACTCTTGAGAAACTCAAAATTTTCGCAGTTCTGATGCTCGAAACGAATGACTAGAACGGCCTAGGGGAGAAGTACGCATACCGTTGTAATCGGGCGAGTTTCTACTTTCAGATGCAACAGAAATTTTGCGGATTGGTCATTCCGTTCGCGAGATATGGCAGTTTGGAGGTAAGAAACGCATGAGAAACTCAAAATTTTCGCAGTTCTGATGCTCGAAACGAATAACCGGAACGGCCTAGGGGAAAACTACACATACCGTTGTAATCGGGCTAGTTTCTACTTTCAGATGCAACAGAAATTTTGCGGATTTGTCAATCCGTTCGCGAGATATGGCAGTTTGGAGGTAAGAAACGCTTGAGAAACTCAAAATTTTCGCAGTTCTGATGCTCGAAACGAATAACTAGAGCGGCCTAGGGGAAAACTACACCTACCGTAGTAATCGGGCGAGTTTCTACTTTCAGATGCAACAGAAATTTTTCGGATTGGTCAATCCGTTCGCAAGATATGGCAGTTTGGAAGTAAGAAACGCTTGAGAAACTCAAAATTTTCGCAGTTCTGATGCTCGAAACGAATAACTAGAGCGGCCTAGGGGAAAACTACACCTACCGTAGTAATCGGGCGAGTTTCTACTTTCAGATGCAACAGAAATTTTGCGGATTGATCAATCCGTTCGCGAGATATGGCAGTTTGGAGATAAGAAACGCTTGAGAAACTCAAAATTTTCGTAGTTCTGATGCTCGAAACGAGTAACTAGAACGGCCTAGGGGAAAAGTGCGCATACCGTTGTAATCGGGCGAGTTTCTACTTTCAAATGCAACAGAAATTTTGCGGATTGGTCAATGCGTTCGCGAGATATGGCAGTTTGGAGGTAAGAAACGCTTGAGAAACTCAAAATTTTCGCAGTTCTGATGCTCGAAACGAATAACTAGAGCGGCCTAGGGGAAAACTACACCTACCGTAGTAATCGGGCGAGTTTTTACTTTCAGATGCAACAGAAATCTTGCGGATTGATCAATCCGTTCGCGAGATAAGGCAGTTTGGAGATAAGAAACGCTTGAGAAACTCAAAATTTTCGTAGTTCTGATGCTCGAAACGAGTAACTAGAACGGCCTAGGGGAGAAGTGCGCATACCGTTGTAATCGGGCGAGTTTCTCCTTTCAAATGCGACAGAAATTTTGCGGATTGGTCAATGCGTTCGCGAGATATGGCAGTTTGGAGGTAAGAAACGCTTGAGAAACTCAAAATGTTCGCAGTTCTGGTGCTCGAAACGAATAACTGGAACGGCCTAGGGGAAAACTACACATACCGTTGTAATCGGGCGAGTTTCTACTTTCAGATACAACAGAAATTTTGCGGATTGGTCAATCCGTTTGCGAGATGTGGCAGTTTGGAGGTAAGAAACGCTTGAGAAACTCAAAATTGTCGCAGTTCTGATGCTCGAAACGAATAACTAGAACGGCCTAGGGGAAAAGTACGCATACCGATGTAATCGGGCGAGTTTCTACTTTCAGATGCAACAGAAATTTTGCGGATTGGTCGGTCCGTTCGCGAGATATGGCAGTTTGGAAGTAAGAAACGCTTGAGAAACTCAAAATTTTCGCAGTTCTGATGCTCGAAACGAATGGCTAGAACGGCCAAGGGGAGAAGTACGCATACCGTTGTAATCGGGAGAGTTTCTACTTTCAGAAGCAACAGAAATTTTGCGGATTGGTCGATCCGTTCGCGAGATATAGCAGTTTGGATGTAAGAAACGCTTGAGAAACTCAAAATTTTCGCAGTTCTGATGCTCGAAACGAATGACTAGAAAGGCCTAGGGGAGAAGTACGCATACCGTTGTAATCGGGAGAGTTTCTACTTTCAGAAGCAACAGAAATTTTGCGGATTGGTCAATCCGTTCGCGAGATATGGCAGTTTGGAGGTAAGAAACGCTTGAGAAACTCAAAATTTTCGCAGTTCTGATGCTCGAAAGGAATAACTGGAACTGCCTAGGGGAAAACTACACATACCGTTGTAATCGGGCGAGTTTCTACTTTCAGATGCAACCGAAATTTTGCAGATTGGTCAATCCGTTCGCGAGATATGGCAGTTTGGAGGTAAGAAACACTTGAGAAACTTAAAATTTTCGCAGTTCTGATGCTCGAAACGAATAACTAGAACGGCCTAGGGGAAAACTAAACCTACCGTTGTAATCGGGCGAGTTTCTACTTTCAGATGCAACAGAAATTTTTCGGATTGGTCAATCCGTTCGCAAGATATGGCAGTTTGGAGATAAGAAACGCTTGAGAAACTCAAAATTTTCGCAGTTCTGATGCTCGAAACGAATAACTAGAGCGGCCTAGGGGAAAACTACACCTACCGTTGTAATCGGGCGAGTTTCTACTATCAGATGCAACAAAAATTTTGCGGATTGATCAATCCGTTCGCGAGATATGGCAGTTTGGAGAGAAGAAACGCTTGAGAAACTCAAAATTTTCGTAGTTCTGATGCTCGAAACGAGTAACTAGAACGGCCTAGGGGAAAAGTACGCATACCGCTGTATTCAGGCGAGTTTCTACTTTCAGATGCAACAGAAATTTTGCGGATTGGTCAATCCGTTCGCGAGATATGGCAGTTTGGAGGTAAGAAACGCTTGAGAAACTCAAAATTGTCGCAGTTCTGATGCTCGAAACGAATGACTAGAACGGCCTAGGGGAGAAGAATGCATACCGTTGTAATCGGGCGAGTTTCTACTTTCAGATGCAACAGAAATTTTGCGGATTGGTCAATCCGTTTGCGAGATGTGGCAGTTTGGAGGTAAGAAACTCTTGAGAAACTCAAAATTTTCGCAGTTCTGATGCTCGAAACGAATGACTAGAACGGCCTAGGGGAGAAGTACGCATACCGTTGTAATCGGGCGAGTTTCTACTTTCAGATGCAACAGAAATTTTGCGGATTGGTCATTCCGTTCGCGAGATATGGCAGTTTGGAGGTAAGAAACGCATGAGAAACTCAAAATTTTCGCAGTTCTGATGCTCGAAACGAATAACCGGAACGGCCTAGGGGAAAACTACACATACCGTTGTAATCGGGCTAGTTTCTACTTTCAGATGCAACAGAAATTTTGCGGATTTGTCAATCCGTTCGCGAGATATGGCAGTTTGGAGGTAAGAAACGCTTGAGAAACTCAAAATTTTCGCAGTTCTGATGCTCGAAACGAATAACTAGAGCGGCCTAGGGGAAAACTACACCTACCGTAGTAATCGGGCGAGTTTCTACTTTCAGATGCAACAGAAATTTTTCGGATTGGTCAATCCGTTCGCAAGATATGGCAGTTTGGAAGTAAGAAACGCTTGAGAAACTCAAAATTTTCGCAGTTCTGATGCTCGAAACGAATAACTAGAGCGGCCTAGGGGAAAACTACACCTACCGTAGTAATCGGGCGAGTTTCTACTTTCAGATGCAACAGAAATTTTGCGGATTGATCAATCCGTTCGCGAGATATGGCAGTTTGGAGATAAGAAACGCTTGAGAAACTCAAAATTTTCGTAGTTCTGATGCTCGAAACGAGTAACTAGAACGGCCTAGGGGAAAAGTGCGCATACCGTTGTAATCGGGCGAGTTTCTACTTTCAAATGCAACAGAAATTTTGCGGATTGGTCAATGCGTTCGCGAGATATGGCAGTTTGGAGGTAAGAAACGCTTGAGAAACTCAAAATTTTCGCAGTTCTGATGCTCGAAACGAATAACTAGAGCGGCCTAGGGGAAAACTACACCTACCGTAGTAATCGGGCGAGTTTTTACTTTCAGATGCAACAGAAATCTTGCGGATTGATCAATCCGTTCGCGAGATAAGGCAGTTTGGAGATAAGAAACGCTTGAGAAACTCAAAATTTTCGTAGTTCTGATGCTCGAAACGAGTAACTAGAACGGCCTAGGGGAGAAGTGCGCATACCGTTGTAATCGGGCGAGTTTCTCCTTTCAAATGCGACAGAAATTTTGCGGATTGGTCAATGCGTTCGCGAGATATGGCAGTTTGGAGGTAAGAAACGCTTGAGAAACTCAAAATGTTCGCAGTTCTGGTGCTCGAAACGAATAACTGGAACGGCCTAGGGGAAAACTACACATACCGTTGTAATCGGGCGAGTTTCTACTTTCAGATACAACAGAAATTTTGCGGATTGGTCAATCCGTTTGCGAGATGTGGCAGTTTGGAGGTAAGAAACGCTTGAGAAACTCAAAATTGTCGCAGTTCTGATGCTCGAAACGAATAACTAGAACGGCCTAGGGGAAAAGTACGCATACCGATGTAATCGGGCGAGTTTCTACTTTCAGATGCAACAGAAATTTTGCGGATTGGTCGGTCCATTCGCGAGATATGGCAGTTTGGAAGTAAGAAACGCTTGAGAAACTCAAAATTTTCGCAGTTCTGATGCTCGAAACGAATGGCTAGAACGGCCAAGGGGAGAAGTACGCATACCGTTGTAATCGGGAGAGTTTCTACTTTCAGAAGCAACAGAAATTTTGCGGATTGGTCGATCCGTTCGCGAGATATAGCAGTTTGGATGTAAGAAACGCTTGAGAAACTCAAAATTTTCGCAGTTCTGATGCTCGAAACGAATGACTAGAAAGGCCTAGGGGAGAAGTACGCATACCGTTGTAATCGGGAGAGTTTCTACTTTCAGAAGCAACAGAAATTTTGCGGATTTGTCAATCCGTTCGCGAGATATGGCAGTTTGGAGGTAAGATACGCTTGAGAAACTCAAAATTTTCGCAGTTCTGATGCTCGAAATGAATAACTGGAACTGCCTAGGGGAAAACTACACATACCGATGTAATCGGGCGAGTTTCTACTTTCAGATGCAACCGAAATTTTGCAGATTGGTCAATCCGTTCGCGAGATATGGCAGTTTGGAGGTAAGAAACACTTGAGAAACTTAAAATTTTCGCAGTTCTGATGCTCGAAACGAATAACTAGGACGGCCTAGGGGAAAACTACACCTACCGTTGTAATCGGGCGAGTTTCTACTTTCAGATGCAACAGAAATTTTTCGGATTGGTCAATCCGTTCGCAAGATATGGCAGTTTGGAGATAAGAAACGCTTGAGAAACTCAAAATTTTCGCAGTTCTGATGCTCGAAACGAATAACTAGAGCGGCCTAGGGGAAAACTACACCTACCGTAGTAATCGGGCGAGTTTCTACTTTCAGATGCAACAGAAATCTTGCGGATTGATCAATCCGTTCGCGAGATAAGGCAGTTTGGAGATAAGAAACGCTTGAGAAACTCAAAATTTTCGTAGTTCTGATGCTCGAAACGAGTAACTAGAACGGCCTAGGGGAAAAGTGCGCATACCGTTGTAATCGGGCGAGTTTCTACTTTCAGATGCAACAGAAATTTTTCGGATTGGTCAATCCGTTCGCAAGATATGGCAGTTTGGAGGTAAGAAACGCTTGAGAAACTCAAAATTTTCGCAGTTCTGATGCTCGAAACGAATAACTAGAGCGGCCTAGGGGAAAACTACACATACCGTTGTAATCGGGCGAGTTTCTACTTTCAGATGCAACCGAAATTTTGCAGATTGGTCAATCCGTTCGCGAGATATGGCAGTTTGGAGGTAAGAAACACTTGAGAAACTTAAAATTTTCGCAGTTCTGATGCTCGAAACGAATAACTAGAACGGCCTAGGGGAAAACTAAACCTACCGTTGTAATCGGGCGAGTTTCTACTTTCAGATGCAACAGAAATTTTTCGGATTGGTCAATCCGTTCGCAAGATATGGCAGTTTGGAAGTAAGAAACGCTTGAGAAACTCAAAATTTTCGCAGTTCTGATGCTCGAAACGAATAACTAGAGCGGCCTAGGGGAAAACTACACCTACCGTAGTAATCGGGCGAGTTTCTACTTTCAGATGCAACAGAAATTTTGCGGATTGATCAATCCGTTCGCGAGATATGGCAGTTTGGAGATAAGAAACGCTTGAGAAACTCAAAATTTTCGTAGTTCTGATGCTCGAAACGAGTAACTAGAACGGCCTAGGGGAAAAGTGCGCATACCGTTGTAATCGGGCGAGTTTCTACTTTCAAATGCAACAGAAATTTTGCGGATTGGTCAATGCGTTCGCGAGATATGGCAGTTTGGAGGTAAGAAACGCTTGAGAAACTCAAAATTTTCGCAGTTCTGATGCTCGAAACGAATAACTAGAGCGGCCTAGGGGAAAACTACACCTACCGTAGTAATCGGGCGAGTTTTTACTTTCAGATGCAACAGAAATCTTGCGGATTGATCAATCCGTTCGCGAGATAAGGCAGTTTGGAGATAAGAAACGCTTGAGAAACTCAAAATTTTCGTAGTTCTGATGCTCGAAACGAGTAACTAGAACGGCCTAGGGGAGAAGTGCGCATACCGTTGTAATCGGGCGAGTTTCTCCTTTCAAATGCGACAGAAATTTTGCGGATTGGTCAATGCGTTCGCGAGATATGGCAGTTTGGAGGTAAGAAACGCTTGAGAAACTCAAAATGTTCGCAGTTCTGGTGCTCGAAACGAATAACTGGAACGGCCTAGGGGAAAACTACACATACCGTTGTAATCGGGCGAGTTTCTACTTTCAGATACAACAGAAATTTTGCGGATTGGTCAATCCGTTTGCGAGATGTGGCAGTTTGGAGGTAAGAAACGCTTGAGAAACTCAAAATTGTCGCAGTTCTGATGCTCGAAACGAATAACTAGAACGGCCTAGGGGAAAAGTACGCATACCGATGTAATCGGGCGAGTTTCTACTTTCAGATGCAACAGAAATTTTGCGGATTGGTCGGTCCATTCGCGAGATATGGCAGTTTGGAAGTAAGAAACGCTTGAGAAACTCAAAATTTTCGCAGTTCTGATGCTCGAAACGAATGGCTAGAACGGCCAAGGGGAGAAGTACGCATACCGTTGTAATCGGGAGAGTTTCTACTTTCAGAAGCAACAGAAATTTTGCGGATTGGTCGATCCGTTCGCGAGATATAGCAGTTTGGATGTAAGAAACGCTTGAGAAACTCAAAATTTTCGCAGTTCTGATGCTCGAAACGAATGACTAGAAAGGCCTAGGGGAGAAGTACGCATACCGTTGTAATCGGGAGAGTTTCTACTTTCAGAAGCAACAGAAATTTTGCGGATTTGTCAATCCGTTCGCGAGATATGGCAGTTTGGAGGTAAGATACGCTTGAGAAACTCAAAATTTTCGCAGTTCTGATGCTCGAAATGAATAACTGGAACTGCCTAGGGGAAAACTACACATACCGATGTAATCGGGCGAGTTTCTACTTTCAGATGCAACCGAAATTTTGCAGATTGGTCAATCCGTTCGCGAGATATGGCAGTTTGGAGGTAAGAAACACTTGAGAAACTTAAAATTTTCGCAGTTCTGATGCTCGAAACGAATAACTAGGACGGCCTAGGGGAAAACTACACCTACCGTTGTAATCGGGCGAGTTTCTACTTTCAGATGCAACAGAAATTTTTCGGATTGGTCAATCCGTTCGCAAGATATGGCAGTTTGGAGATAAGAAACGCTTGAGAAACTCAAAATTTTCGCAGTTCTGATGCTCGAAACGAATAACTAGAGCGGCCTAGGGGAAAACTACACCTACCGTAGTAATCGGGCGAGTTTCTACTTTCAGATGCAACAGAAATCTTGCGGATTGATCAATCCGTTCGCGAGATAAGGCAGTTTGGAGATAAGAAACGCTTGAGAAACTCAAAATTTTCGTAGTTCTGATGCTCGAAACGAGTAACTAGAACGGCCTAGGGGAAAAGTGCGCATACCGTTGTAATCGGGCGAGTTTCTACTTTCAGATGCAACAGAAATTTTTCGGATTGGTCAATCCGTTCGCAAGATATGGCAGTTTGGAGGTAAGAAACGCTTGAGAAACTCAAAATTTTCGCAGTTCTGATGCTCGAAACGAATAACTAGAGCGGCCTAGGGGAAAACTACACATACCGTTGTAATCGGGCGAGTTTCTACTTTCAGATGCAACCGAAATTTTGCAGATTGGTCAATCCGTTCGCGAGATATGGCAGTTTGGAGGTAAGAAACACTTGAGAAACTTAAAATTTTCGCAGTTCTGATGCTCGAAACGAATAACTAGAACGGCCTAGGGGAAAACTAAACCTACCGTTGTAATCGGGCGAGTTTCTACTTTCAGATGCAACAGAAATTTTTCGGATTGGTCAATCCGTTCGCAAGATATGGCAGTTTGGAAGTAAGAAACGCTTGAGAAACTCAAAATTTTCGCAGTTCTGATGCTCGAAACGAATAACTAGAGCGGCCTAGGGGAAAACTACACCTACCGTAGTAATCGGGCGAGTTTCTACTTTCAGATGCAACAGAAATTTTGCGGATTGATCAATCCGTTCGCGAGATATGGCAGTTTGGAGATAAGAAACGCTTGAGAAACTCAAAATTTTCGTAGTTCTGATGCTCGAAACGAGTAACTAGAACGGCCTAGGGGAAAAGTGCGCATACCGTTGTAATCGGGCGAGTTTCTACTTTCAAATGCAACAGAAATTTTGCGGATTGGTCAATGCGTTCGCGAGATATGGCAGTTTGGAGGTAAGAAACGCTTGAGAAACTCAAAATTTTCGCAGTTCTGATGCTCGAAACGAATAACTAGAGCGGCCTAGGGGAAAACTACACCTACCGTAGTAATCGGGCGAGTTTTTACTTTCAGATGCAACAGAAATCTTGCGGATTGATCAATCCGTTCGCGAGATAAGGCAGTTTGGAGATAAGAAACGCTTGAGAAACTCAAAATTTTCGTAGTTCTGATGCTCGAAACGAGTAACTAGAACGGCCTAGGGGAGAAGTGCGCATACCGTTGTAATCGGGCGAGTTTCTCCTTTCAAATGCGACAGAAATTTTGCGGATTGGTCAATGCGTTCGCGAGATATGGCAGTTTGGAGGTAAGAAACGCTTGAGAAACTCAAAATGTTCGCAGTTCTGGTGCTCGAAACGAATAACTGGAACGGCCTAGGGGAAAACTACACATACCGTTGTAATCGGGCGAGTTTCTACTTTCAGATACAACAGAAATTTTGCGGATTGGTCAATCCGTTTGCGAGATGTGGCAGTTTGGAGGTAAGAAACGCTTGAGAAACTCAAAATTGTCGCAGTTCTGATGCTCGAAACGAATAACTAGAACGGCCTAGGGGAAAAGTACGCATACCGATGTAATCGGGCGAGTTTCTACTTTCAGATGCAACAGAAATTTTGCGGATTGGTCGGTCCATTCGCGAGATATGGCAGTTTGGAAGTAAGAAACGCTTGAGAAACTCAAAATTTTCGCAGTTCTGATGCTCGAAACGAATGGCTAGAACGGCCAAGGGGAGAAGTACGCATACCGTTGTAATCGGGAGAGTTTCTACTTTAAGAAGCAACAGAAATTTTGCGGATTGGTCGATCCGTTCGCGAGATATAGCAGTTTGGATGTAAGAAACGCTTGAGAAACTCAAAATTTTCGCAGTTCTGATGCTCGAAACGAATGACTAGAAAGGCCTAGGGGAGAAGTACGCATACCGTTGTAATCGGGAGAGTTTCTACTTTCAGAAGCAACAGAAATTTTGCGGATTTGTCAATCCGTTCGCGAGATATGGCAGTTTGGAGGTAAGATACGCTTGAGAAACTCAAAATTTTCGCAGTTCTGATGCTCGAAATGAATAACTGGAACTGCCTAGGGGAAAACTACACATACCGATGTAATCGGGCGAGTTTCTACTTTCAGATGCAACCGAAATTTTGCAGATTGGTCAATCCGTTCGCGAGATATGGCAGTTTGGAGGTAAGAAACACTTGAGAAACTTAAAATTTTCGCAGTTCTGATGCTCGAAACGAATAACTAGGACGGCCTAGGGGAAAACTACACCTACCGTTGTAATCGGGCGAGTTTCTACTTTCAGATGCAACAGAAATTTTTCGGATTGGTCAATCCGTTCGCAAGATATGGCAGTTTGGAGATAAGAAACGCTTGAGAAACTCAAAATTTTCGCAGTTCTGATGCTCGAAACGAATAACTAGAGCGGCCTAGGGGAAAACTACACCTACCGTAGTAATCGGGCGAGTTTCTACTTTCAGATGCAACAGAAATCTTGCGGATTGATCAATCCGTTCGCGAGATAAGGCAGTTTGGAGATAAGAAACGCTTGAGAAACTCAAAATTTTCGTAGTTCTGATGCTCGAAACGAGTAACTAGAACGGCCTAGGGGAAAAGTGCGCATACCGTTGTAATCGGGCGAGTTTCTACTTTCAGATGCAACAGAAATTTTTCGGATTGGTCAATCCGTTCGCAAGATATGGCAGTTTGGAGGTAAGAAACGCTTGAGAAACTCAAAATTTTCGCAGTTCTGATGCTCGAAACGAATAACTAGAGCGGCCTAGGGGAAAACTACACATACCGTTGTAATCGGGCGAGTTTCTACTTTCAGATGCAACCGAAATTTTGCAGATTGGTCAATCCGTTCGCGAGATATGGCAGTTTGGAGGTAAGAAACACTTGAGAAACTTAAAATTTTCGCAGTTCTGATGCTCGAAACGAATAACTAGAACGGCCTAGGGGAAAACTAAACCTACCGTTGTAATCGGGCGAGTTTCTACTTTCAGATGCAACAGAAATTTTTCGGATTGGTCAATCCGTTCGCAAGATATGGCAGTTTGGAGATAAGAAACGCTTGAGAAACTCAAAATTTTCGCAGTTCTGATGCTCGAAACGAATAACTAGAGCGGCCTAGGGGAAAACTACACCTACCGTTGTAATCGGGCGAGTTTCTACTATCAGATGCAACAAAAATTTTGCGGATTGATCAATCCGTTCGCGAGATATGGCAGTTTGGAGAGAAGAAACGCTTGAGAAACTCAAAATTTTCGTAGTTCTGATGCTCGAAACGAGTAACTAGAACGGCCTAGGGGAAAAGTACGCATACCGCTGTATTCAGGCGAGTTTCTACTTTCAGATGCAACAGAAATTTTGCGGATTGGTCAATCCGTTCGCGAGATATGGCAGTTTGGAGGTAAGAAACGCTTGAGAAACTCAAAATTGTCGCAGTTCTGATGCTCGAAACGAATGACTAGAACGGCCTAGGGGAGAAGAATGCATACCGTTGTAATCGGGCGAGTTTCTACTTTCAGATGCAACAGAAATTTTGCGGATTGGTCAATCCGTTTGCGAGATGTGGCAGTTTGGAGGTAAGAAACTCTTGAGAAACTCAAAATTTTCGCAGTTCTGATGCTCGAAACGAATGACTAGAACGGCCTAGGGGAGAAGTACGCATACCGTTGTAATCGGGCGAGTTTCTACTTTCAGATGCAACAGAAATTTTGCGGATTGGTCATTCCGTTCGCGAGATATGGCAGTTTGGAGGTAAGAAACGCATGAGAAACTCAAAATTTTCGCAGTTCTGATGCTCGAAACGAATAACCGGAACGGCCTAGGGGAAAACTACACATACCGTTGTAATCGGGCTAGTTTCTACTTTCAGATGCAACAGAAATTTTGCGGATTTGTCAATCCGTTCGCGAGATATGGCAGTTTGGAGGTAAGAAACGCTTGAGAAACTCAAAATTTTCGCAGTTCTGATGCTCGAAACGAATAACTAGAGCGGCCTAGGGGAAAACTACACCTACCGTAGTAATCGGGCGAGTTTCTACTTTCAGATGCAACAGAAATTTTTCGGATTGGTCAATCCGTTCGCAAGATATGGCAGTTTGGAAGTAAGAAACGCTTGAGAAACTCAAAATTTTCGCAGTTCTGATGCTCGAAACGAATAACTAGAGCGGCCTAGGGGAAAACTACACCTACCGTAGTAATCGGGCGAGTTTCTACTTTCAGATGCAACAGAAATTTTGCGGATTGATCAATCCGTTCGCGAGATATGGCAGTTTGGAGATAAGAAACGCTTGAGAAACTCAAAATTTTCGTAGTTCTGATGCTCGAAACGAGTAACTAGAACGGCCTAGGGGAAAAGTGCGCATACCGTTGTAATCGGGCGAGTTTCTACTTTCAAATGCAACAGAAATTTTGCGGATTGGTCAATGCGTTCGCGAGATATGGCAGTTTGGAGGTAAGAAACGCTTGAGAAACTCAAAATTTTCGCAGTTCTGATGCTCGAAACGAATAACTGGAACGGCCTAGGGGAAAACTACACATACCGTTGTAATCGGGCGAGTTTCTACTTTCAGATACAACAGAAATTTTGCGGATTGGTCAATCCGTTTGCGAGATGTGGCAGTTTGGAGGTAAGAAACGCTTGAGAAACTCAAAATTGTCGCAGTTCTGATGCTCGAAACGAATAACTAGAACGGCCTAGGGGAAAAGTACGCATGCCGATGTAATCGGGCGAGTTTCTACTTTCAGATGCAACAGAAATTTTGCGGATTGGTCGATCCGTTCGCGAGATATGGCAGTTTGGAAGTAAGAAACGCTTGAGAAACTCAAAATTTTCGCAGTTCTGATGCTCGAAACGAATGGCTAGAACGGCCAAGGGGAGAAGTACGCATACCGTTGTAATCGGGAGAGTTTCTACTTTCAGAAGCAACAGAAATTTTGCGGATTGGTCAATCCGTTCGCGAGATATGGCAGTTTGGAGGTAAGAAACGCTTGAGTAACTCAAAATTTTCGCAGTTCTGATGCTCGAAATGAATAACTGGAACTGCCTAGGGGAAAACTACACATACCGTTGTAATCGGGCGAGTTTCTACTTTCAGATGCAACAGAAATTTTGCAGATTGGTCAATCCGTTCGCAAGATATGGCAGTTTGGAGATAAGAAACGCTTGAGAAACTCAAAATTTTCGCAGTTCTGATGCTCGAAACGAATAACTAGAGCGGCCTAGGGGAAAACTACACCTACCGTTGTAATCGGGCGAGTTTCTACTATCAGATGCAACAGAAATTTTGCGGATTGATCAATCCGTTCGCGAGATATGGCAGTTTGGAGAGAAGAAACGCTTGAGAAACTCAAAATTTTCGTAGTTCTGATGCTCGAAACGAGTAACTAGAACGGCCTAGGGGAAAAGTACGCATACCGCTGTATTCAGGCGAGTTTCTACTTTCAGATGCAACAGAAATTTTGCGGATTGGTCAGTCCGTTCGCGAGATATGGCAGTTTGGAGGTAAGAAACGCTTGAGAAACTCAAAATTGTCGCAGTTCTGATGCTCGAAACGAATAACTAGAACGGCCTAGGGGAAAAGTACACACACCGTTGTAATCGGGCGAGTTTCTACTTTCAGATACAACAGAAATTTTGCGGATTGGTCAATCCGTTTGCGAGATGTGGCAGTTTGGAGGTAAGAAACGCTTGAGAAACTCAAAATTGTGGCAGTTCTGATGCTCGAAATGAATAACTGGAACTGCCTAGGGGAAAACTACACATACCGTTGTAATCGGGCGAGTTTCTACGTTCAGATGCAACAGAAATTTTGCGGATTGGTCAATCCGTTCGCGAGATATGGCAGTTTGGAGGTAAGAAACGCTTGAGAAACTCAAAATTTTCGCAGTTCTGATGCTCGAAACGAATAACTAGAACGGCCTAGGGGAAAACTACACCTACCGTTGTAATCGGGCGAGTTTCTACTTTCAGATGCAACAGAAATTTTTCGATTGGTCAATCCGTTCGCAAGATATGGCAGTTTGCTGATAAGAAACGCTTGAGAAACTCAAAATTGTCGTAGTTCTGATGCTCGAAACGAGTAACTAGAACGGCTTAGGGGAAAAGTGCGCATACCGTTGTAATCGGGCGAGTTTCTACTTTCAAATGCAACAGAAATTTTGCAGATTGGTCAATGCGTTCGCGAGATATGGCAGTTTGGAGGTAAGAAACGCTTGAGAAACTCAAAATTTTCGCAGTTCTGATGCTCGAAACGAATAACTGGAACGGCCTAGGGGAAAACTACACATACCGTTGTAATCGGGCGAGTTTCTACTTTCAGATACAACAGAAATTTTGCGGATTGATCAATCCGTTTGCGAGATGTGGCAGTTTGGAGGTAAGAAACGCTTGAGAAACTCAAAATTGTCGCAGTTCTGATGCTCGAAACGAATAACTAGAACGGCCTAGGGGAAAAGTACGCATGCCGATGTAATCGGGCGAGTTTCTACTTTCAGATGCAACAGAAATTTTGCGGATTGGTCGATCCGTTCGCGAGATATGGCAGTTTGGAAGTAAGAAACGCTTGAGAAACTCAAAATTTTCGCAGTTCTGATGCTCGAAACGAATGGCTAGAACGGCCAAGGGGAGAAGTACGCATACCGTTGTAATCGGGAGAGTTTCTACTTTCAGAAGCAACAGAAATTTTGCGGATTGGTCAATCCGTTCGCGAGATATGGCAGTTTGGAGGTAAGAAACGCTTGAGTAACTCAAAATTTTCGCAGTTCTGATGCTCGAAATGAATAACTGGAACTGCCTAGGGGAAAACTACACATACCGTTGTAATCGGGCGAGTTTCTACTTTCAGATGCAACAGAAATTTTGCAGATTGGTCAATCCGTTCGCGAGATATGGCAGTTTGGAGGTAAGAAACACTTGAGAAACTTAAAATTTTCGCAGTTCTGATGCTCGAAACGAATAACTAGAACGGCCTAGGGGAAAACTACACCTACCGTTGTAATCGGGCGAGTTTCTACTTTCAGATGCAACAGAAATTTTTCGGATTGGTCAATCCGTTCGCAAGATATGGCAGTTTGGAGATAAGAAACGCTTGAGAAACTCAAAATTTTCGCAGTTCTGATGCTCGAAACGAATAACTAGAGCGGCCTAGGGGAAAACTACACCTACCGTTGTAATCGGGCGAGTTTCTACTATCAGATGCAACAGAAATTTTGCGGATTGATCAATCCGTTCGCGAGATATGGCAGTTTGGAGAGAAGAAACGCTTGAGAAACTCAAAATTTTCGTAGTTCTGATGCTCGAAACGAGTAACTAGAACGGCCTAGGGGAAAAGTACGCATACCGCTGTATTCAGGCGAGTTTATACTTTCAGATGCAACAGAAATTTTGCGGATTGGTCAGTCCGTTCGCGAGATATGGCAGTTTGGAGGTAAGAAACGCTTGAGAAACTCAAAATTGTCGCAGTTCTGATGCTCGAAACGAATAACTAGAACGGCCTAGGGGAAAAGTACACATACCGTTGTAATCGGGCGAGTTTCTACTTTCAGATACAACAGAAATTTTGCGGATTGGTCAATCCGTTTGCGAGATGTGGCAGTTTGGAGGTAAGAAACGCTTGAGAAACTCAAAATTGTGGCAGTTCTGATGCTCGAAATGAATAACTGGAACTGCCTAGGGGAAAACTACACATACCGTTGTAATCGGGCGAGTTTCTACGTTCAGATGCAACAGAAATTTTGCGGATTGGTCAATCCGTTCGCGAGATATGGCAGTTTGGAGGTAAGAAACGCTTGAGAAACTCAAAATTTTCGCAGTTCTGATGCTCGAAACGAATAACTAGAACGGCCTAGGGGAAAACTACACCTACCGTTGTAATCGGGCGAGTTTCTACTTTCAGATGCAACAGAAATTTTTCGGATTGGTCAATCCGTTCGCAAGATATGGCAGTTTGCTGATAAGAAACGCTTGAGAAACTCAAAATTGTCGCAGTTCTGATGCTCGAAACGAATAACTAGAACGGCCTAGGGGAAAAGTACGCATACCGATGTAATCGGGCGAGTTTCTACTTTCAGATGCAACAGAAATGTTGCGGATTGGTCGATCCGTTCGCGAGACATGGCAGTTTGGAAGTAAGAAACGCTTGAGAAACTCAAAATTTTCGCAGTTCTGATGCTCGAAACGAATAGCTAGAGCGGCCTAGGGGAAAAGTACACATACCGTTGTAATCGGGCGAGTTTCTACTTTCAGATACAACAGAAATTTTGCGGATTGGTCAATCCGTTTGCGAGATGTGGCAGTTTGGAGGTAAGAAACGCTTGAGAAACTCAAAATTGTGGCAGTTCTGATGCTCGAAATGAATAACTGGAACTGCCTAGGGGAAAACTACACATACCGTTGTAATCGGGCGAGTTTCTACGTTCAGATGCAACAGAAATTTTGCGGATTGGTCAATCCGTTCGCGAGATATGGCAGTTTGGAGGTAAGAAACGCTTGAGAAACTCAAAATTTTCGCAGTTCTGATGCTCGAAACGAATAACTAGAACGGCCTAGGGGAAAACTACACCTACCGTTGTAATCGGGCGAGTTTCTACTTTCAGATGCAACAGAAATTTTTCGGATTGGTCAATCCGTTCGCAAGATATGGCAGTTTGCTGATAAGAAACGCTTGAGAAACTCAAAATTGTCGCAGTTCTGATGCTCGAAACGAATAACTAGAACGGCCTAGGGGAAAAGTACGCATACCGATGTAATCGGGCGAGTTTCTACTTTCAGATGCAACAGAAATGTTGCGGATTGGTCGATCCGTTCGCGAGACATGGCAGTTTGGAAGTAAGAAACGCTTGAGAAACTCAAAATTTTCGCAGTTCTGATGCTCGAAACGAATAGCTAGAGCGGCCTAGGGGAAAAGTACGCATACCGATGTAATCGGGCGAGTTTCTACTTTCAGATGCAACAGAAATGTTGCGGATTGGTCGATCCGTTCGCGAGATATGGCAGTTTGGAAGTAAGAAACGCTTGAGAAACTCAAAATTGCCGCAGTTCTGATGCTCGAAACGAATGACTAGAACGGCCTAGGGGAGAAGTACGCATACCGTTGTAATCGGGAGGGTTTCTACTTTCAGAAGCAACAGAAATTTTGCGGATTGGTCAATCCGTTCGCGAGATATGGCAGTTTGGAGGTAAGAAACGCTTGAGAAACTCAAAATTTTCGCAGTTCTGGTGCTCGAAATGAATAACTGGAACGGCCTAGGGGAAAACTACACATACCGTTGTAATCGGGCGAGTTTCTACTTTCAGATGCAACAGAAATTTTGCGGATTGGTCAATCCGTTCGCGAGATATGGCAGTTTGGAGGTAAGAAACGCTTGCGAAACTCAAAATTGTCGCAGTTCTGATGCTCGAAACGAATAACTGGAACGGCCTAGGGGAAAACCACACATACCGTTGTAATCGGGCGAGTTTCTACTTTCAGATACAACAGAAATTTTGCGGATTGGTCAATCCGTTTGCGAGATGTGGCAGTTTGGAGGTAAGAAACGCTTGAGAAACTCAAAATTGTCGCAGTTCTGATGATCGAAACGAATAACTGGAACGGCCTAGGGGAAAACTACACATACCGTTGTAATCGGGCTAGTTTCTACTTTCAGATGCAACAGAAATTTTGCGGATTTGTCAATCCGTTCGCGAGATATGGCAGTTTGGAGGTAAGAAACGCTTGAGAAACTCAAAATTTTCGCAGTTCTGATGCTCGAAACGAATAACTAGAACGGCCTAGGGGAAAAGTGCGCATACCGTTGTAATCGGGCGAGTTTCTACTTTCAAATGCAACAGAAATTTTGCGGATTGGTCAATGCGTTCGCGAGATATGGCAGTTTGGAGGTAAGAAACGCTTGAGAAACACAAAATTTTCGCAGTTCTGATGCTCGAAACGAATAACTGGAACGGCCTAGGGGAAAACTACACATACCGTTGTAATCGGGCGAGTTTCTACTTTCAGATACAACAGAAATTTTGCGGATTGGTCAATCCGTTTGCGAGATGTGGCAGTTTGGAGGTAAGAAACGCTTGAGAAACTCAAAATTGTCGCAGTTCTGATGCTCGAAACGAATAACTAGAACGGCCTAGGGGAAAAGTACGCATACCGATGTAATCGGGCGAGTTTCTACTTTCAGATGCAACAGAAATTTTGCGGATTGGTCGATCCGTTCGCGAGATATGGCAGTTTGGAAGTAAGAAACGATTGAGAAACTCAAAATTTTCGCAGTTCTGATGCTCCAAACGAATGTCTAGAACGGCCAAGGGGAGAAGTACGCATACCGTTGTAATCGGGAGAGTTTCTACTTTCAGAAGCAACAGAAATTTTGCGGATTGGTCGATCCGTTCGCGAGATATAGCAGTTTGGATGTAAGAAACGCTTGAGAAATTCAAAATTTTCGCAGTTCTGATGCTCGAAACGAATGACTAGAACGGCCTAGGGGAGAAGTACGCATACCGTTGTAATCGGGAGAGTTTCTACTTTCAGAGGCAACAGAAATTTTGCGGATTGGTCGGTCCGTTCGCGAGATATGGCAGTTTGGAAGTAAGAAACGCTTGAGAAACTTAAAATTTTCGCAGTTCTGATGCTCGAAACGAATAACTGGAACGGTCTAGGGGAAAACTACACATACCGTTGTAATCGGGCGAGTTTCTACATTCAGATGCAACAGAAATTTTGCAGATTGGTCAATCCGTTCGCGAGATATGGCAGTTTGGAGGTAAGAAACACTTGAGAAACTTAAAATTTTCGCAGTTCTGATGCTCGAAACGAATAACTAGAGCGGCCTAGGGGAAAACTTCACCTACCGTTGTAATCGAGCGAGTTTCTACTATCAGATGCAACAGAAATTTTGCGGATTGATCAATCCGTTCGCGAGATATGGCATTTTGGAGAGAAGAAACGCTTGAGAAACTCAAAATTTTCGTAGTTCTGATGCTCGAAACGAGTATCTAGAACGGCCTAGGGGAAAAGTGCGCATACCGTTGTAATCGGGCGAGTTTCTACTTTCAGATGCAACAGAAATTTTGCGGATTGGTCGGTCCGTTCGCGAGATATGGCCGTTTGGATGTAAGAAACGATTGAGAAACTCAAAATTTTCGCAGTTCTGATGCTTGAAACGAATAACTAGAACGGCCTAGGGGAAAAGTACGCATACCGATGTAATCGGGCGAGTTTCTACTTTCAGATGCAACAGAAATTTTTCGGATTGGTCAATCCGTTCGCAAGATATGGCAGTTTGCAGATAAGAAACGCTTGAGAAACTCAAAATTGTCGCAGTTCTGATGCTCGAAACGAATAACTAGAACGGCCTAGGGGAAAAGTACGCATACCGATGTAATCGGGCGAGTTTCTACTTTCAGATGCAACAGAAATGTTGCGGATTGGTCGATCCGTTCGCGAGATATGGGAGTTTGGAAGTAAGAAACGCTTGAGAAACTCAAAATTTTCGCAGTTCTGATGCTCGAAACGAATAGCTAGAGCGGCCTAGGGGAAAACTACACCTATCGTTGTAATCGGGCGAGTTTCTACTTTCAGATGCAACAGACATTTTGCGGATCGATCAATCCGTTCGCGAGATATGGCAGCTTGGAGATAAGAAACGCTTGAGAAACTCAAAATTTTCGTAGTTCTGATGCTCGAAACGAGTAACTAGAACGGCCTAGGGGAAAAGTACGCATACCGCTGTAATCGGGCGAGTTTCTACTTTCAGATGCAACAGAAATTTTGCGGATTGGTCAATCCGTTCGCGAGATATGGCAGTTTGGATGTAAGAAACGCTTGAGAAACTCAAAATTGTCGCAGTTCTGATGCTCGAAACGAATAACTAGAACGGCCTAGGGTAAAAGTACGCATACCGATGTAATCGGGCGAGTTTCTACTTTCAGATGCAACAGAAATGTTGCGGATTGGTCGATCCGTTCGCGAGATATGGCAGTTTGGAAGTAAGAAACGCTTGAGAAACTCAAAATTGTCGCAGTTCTGATGCTCGAAACGAATGACTAGAACGGCCTAGGGGAGAAGTACGCATACCGTTGTAATCGGGAGGGTTTCTACTTTCAGAAGCAACAGAAATTTTGCGGATTGGTCAATCCGTTCGCGAGATATGGCAGTTTGGAGGTAAGAAACGCTTGAGAAACTCAAAATTTTCGCAGTTCTGGTGCTCGAAATGAATAACTGGAACGGCCTAGGGGAAAACTACACATACCGTTGTAATCGGGCGAGTTTCTACTTTCAGATGCAACAGAAATTTTGCGGATTGGTCAATCCGTTCGCGAGATATGGCAGTTTGGAGGTAAGAAACGCTTGCGAAACTCAAAATTGTCGCAGTTCTGATGCTCGAAACGAATAACTGGAACGGCCTAGGGGAAAACTACACATACCGTTGTAATCAGGCGAGTTTCTACTTTCAGGTGCAACAGAAATTTTTCGGACTGGTCAACCCGTTCGCAAGATATGGCAGTTTGGAGGTAAGAAACGCTTGAGAAACTCAAAATTTTCGCAGTTCTGATGCTCGAAACGAATAACTAGAGCGGCCTAGGGGAAAACCACACCTACCGTTGTAATCGGGCGAGTTTCTACTTTCAGATGCAACAGAAATTTTGCGGATTGGTCAATGCGTTCGCGAGATATGGCAGTTTGGAGGTAAGAAACGCTTGAGAAACTCAAAATTTTCGCAGTTCTGATGCTCGAAACGAATAACTGGAACGGCGTAGGGGAAAACCACACATACCGTTGTAATCGGGCGAGTTTCTACTTTCAGATACAACAGAAATCTTGCGGATTTGTCAATCCGTTCGCGAGATATGGCAGTTTGGAGGTAAGAAACGCTTGAGAAACTCAAAATTTTCGCAGTTCTGATGCTCGAAACGAATAACTAGAGCGGCCTAGGGGAAAACTACACCTACCGTAGTAATCGGGCGAGTTTCTACTTTCAGATGCAACAGAAATTTTTCGGATTGGTCAATCCGTTCGCAAGATATGGCAGTTTGGAGGTAAGAAACGCTTGAGAAACTCAAAATTTTCGCAGTTCTGATGCTCGAAACGAATAACTGGAACGGTCTAGGGGAAAACTACACATACCGTTGTAATCGGGCGAGTTTCTACTTTCAGATGCAACAGAAATTTTGCGGATTGGTCAATCCGTTCGCGAGATGTGGCAGTTTGGAGGTAAGAAACGCTTGAGAAACTCAGAATTTTCGCAGTTCTGATGCTCGAAACGAATAACTAGAACGACCTAGGGGAAAAGTACGCATACCGATGTAATCGGGCGAGTTTCTACTTTCAGATGCAACAGAAATTTTTCGGATTGGTCGGTCCGTTCGCGAGATATGGCAGTTTGGAAGTAAGAAACGCTTGAGAAACTCAAAATTTTCGCAGTTCTGATGCTCGAAACAAATAACTGGAACGGTCTAGGGGAAAACTACACATACCGTTGTAATCGGGCGAGTTTCTACTTTCAGATGCAACAGAAATTTTGCGGATTGGTCAATCCGTTCGCGAGATGTGGCAGTTTGGAGGTAAGAAACGCTTGAGAAACTCAAAATTTTCGCAGTTCTGATGCTCGAAACGAATAACTAGAACGGCCTAGGGGAAAAGTACGCATACCGATGTAATCGGGCGAGTTTCTACTTTCAGATGCAACAGAAATCATGCGGATTGGTCAATCCGTTCGCGAGATATGGCCGTTTGGATGTAAGAAACGATTGAGAAACTCAAAATTTTCGCAGTTCTGATGCTCGAAACGAATAACTAGAACGGCCTAGGGGAAAAATGCGCATACCGTTGAAATCGGGCGAGTTTCTACTTTCAGATGCAACAGAAACTTTGCGGATTGATCAATCCGTTCGCGAGATATGTCAGTTTGGAGATAAGAAACGCTTTAGAAACTCAAAATTTTCGCAGTTCTGATGCTCGAAACGAATAACTAGAACGGCCTAGTGGAAAAGTGCGCATACCGTTGTAATCGGGCGAGTTTCTACTTTCAGATGCAACAGAAATTTTGCGGATTGGTCAATCCGTTCGCGAGATGTGGCAGTTTGGAGGTAAGAAACGCTTGAGAAACTCAAAATCTTCGCAGTTCTGATGCTCGAAACGAAAAACTAGAACGACCTAGGGGAAAAGTACGCATACCGATGTAATCGGGCGAGTTTCTACTTTCAGATGCAATGGAAATTTTGCGGATTGGTCGGTCCGTTCGCGAGATATGGCCGTTTGGATGTAAGAAACGATTGAAAAACTCAAAATTTTCGCAGTTCTGATGCTCGAAACGAATAACTAGAACGGCCTAGGGGAAAAGTACGCATACCGATGTAATCGGGCGAGTTTCTACATTCAGATGCAACAGAAATCATGCGGATTTGTCAATCCGTTCGCGACATATGGCCGTTTGGATGTAAGAAACGCTTGAGAAACTCAAAATTTTCGCAGTTCTGATGCTCGAAACGAATAACTGGAACGGTCTAGGGGAAAACTACACATACCGTTGTAATCGGGCGAGTTTCTACTTTCAGATGCAACAGAAATTTTGCGGATTGGTCAATCCGTTCGCGAGATGTGGCAGTTTGGAGGTAAGAAACGCTTGAGAAACTCAAAATTTTCGCAGTTCTGATGCTCGAAACGAATAACTAGAACGTCCTAGGGGAAAAGTACGCATACCGTTGTAATCGGGCGAGTTTCTACTTTCAGATGCAACAGAAATCATGCGGATTGTTCAATCCGTTCGCGAGATATGGCAGTTTGGATGTAAGAAACGATTGAGAAACTCAAAATTTTCGCAGTTCTGATGCTCGAAACGAATAACTAGAACGGCCTAGGGGAAAAATGCGCATACCATTGAAATCGGGCGAGTTTCTACTTTCAGATGCAACAGAAATTTTGCGGATTGGTCAATCCGTTTGCGAGATGTGGCAGTTTGGAGGTAAGAAACTCTTGAGAAACTCAAAATTTTCGCAGTTCTAATGCTCGAAACGAATGACTAGAACGGCCTAGGGGAGAAGTACGCATACCGTTGTAATCGGGCGAGTTTCTACTTTCAGATGCAACAGAAATTTTGCGGATTGGTCAATCCGTTCGCGAGATATGGCAGTTTGGAGATAAGAAACGCTTGAGAAACTCAAGATTTGCGCAGTTCTGATGCTCGAAACGAATGACTAGAACGGCCTAGGGGAGAAGTACGCATACCGATGTAATCGGGCGAGTTTCTATTTTCAGATGCAACAGAAATTTTGCGGATTGGTCGATCCATTCGCGAGATATGGCAGTTTGGAAGTAAGAAACGCTTGAGAAACTCAAAATTTTCGCAGTTCTCATGCTCGAAACGAATGACTAGAACGGCCTAGGGGAGAAGAATGCATACCGTTGTAATCGGGCGAGTTTCTACTTTCAGATGCAACAGAAATTTTGCGGATTGGTCAATCCGTTTGCGAGATGTGGCAGTTTGGAGGTAAGAAACGCTTGAGAAACTCAAAATTTTCGCAGTTCTGATGCTCGAAACGAATGACTAGAACGGCCCAGGGGAAAAGTGAGCATACCGTTGTAATCGGGCGAGTTTCTACTTTCAGAAGCAACAGAAATTTTGCGGATTGGTCATTCCGTTCGCGAGATATGGCAGTTTGGAGGTAAGAAACGCATGAGAAACTCAAAATTTTCGCAGTTCTGATGCTCGAAACGAATAACTGGAACGGCCTAGGGGAAAAGTACGCATACCGTAGTAATCGGGCGAGTTTTTACTTTCAGATGCAACAGAAATCTTGCGGATTGATCAATCCGTTCGCGAGATAAGGCAGTTTGGAGATAAGAAACGCTTGAGAAACTCAAAATTTTCGTAGTTCTGATGCTCGAAACGAGTAACTAGAACGGCCTAGGGGAAAAGTGCGCATACCGTTGTAATCGGGCGAGTTTCTCCTTTCAAATGCAACAGAAATTTTGCGGATTGGTCGGTCCGTTCGCGAGATATGGCAGTTTGGAAGTAAGAAACGCTTGAGAAACTCAAAATTTTCGCAGTTCTGATGCTCGAAACGAATAACTAGAACGGCCTAGGGGAAAAATGCGCATACCATTGAAATCGGGCGAGTTTCTACTTTCAGATGCAACAGAAATTTTGCGGATTGGTCAATCCGTTTGCGAGATGTGGCAGTTTGGAGGTAAGAAACTCTTGAGAAACTCAAAATTTTCGCAGTTCTGATGCTCGAAACGAATGACTAGAACGGCCTAGGGGAGAAGTACGCATACCGTTGTAATCGGGCGAGTTTCTACTTTCAGATGCAACAGAAATTTTGCGGATTGGTCAATCCGTTCGCGAGATATGGCAGTTTGGAGATAAGAAACGCTTGAGAAACTCAAGATTTGCGCAGTTCTGATGCTCGAAACGAATGACTAGAACGGCCTAGGGGAGAAGTACGCATACCGATGTAATCGGGCGAGTTTCTATTTTCAGATGCAACAGAAATTTTGCGGATTGGTCGATCCATTCGCGAGATATGGCAGTTTGGAAGTAAGAAACGCTTGAGAAACTCAAAATTTTCGCAGTTCTCATGCTCGAAACGAATGACTAGAACGGCCTAGGGGAGAAGAATGCATACCGTTGTAATCGGGCGAGTTTCTACTTTCAGATGCAACAGAAATTTTGCGGATTGGTCAATCCGTTTGCGAGATGTGGCAGTTTGGAGGTAAGAAACGCTTGAGAAACTCAAAATTTTCGCAGTTCTGATGCTCGAAACGAATGACTAGAACGGCCCAGGGGAAAAGTGAGCATACCGTTGTAATCGGGCGAGTTTCTACTTTCAGAAGCAACAGAAATTTTGCGGATTGGTCATTCCGTTCGCGAGATATGGCAGTTTGGAGGTAAGAAACGCATGAGAAACTCAAAATTTTCGCAGTTCTGATGCTCGAAACGAATAACTGGAACGGCCTAGGGGAAAAGTACGCATACCGTAGTAATCGGGCGAGTTTTTACTTTCAGATGCAACAGAAATCTTGCGGATTGATCAATCCGTTCGCGAGATAAGGCAGTTTGGATATAAGAAACGCTTGAGAAACTCAAAATTTTCGTAGTTCTGATGCTCGAAACGAGTAACTAGAACGGCCTAGGGGAAAAGTGCGCATACCGTTGTAATCGGGCGAGTTTCTCCTTTCAAATGCGACAGAAATTTTGCGGATTGGTCAATGCGTTCGCGAGATATGGCAGTTTGGAGGTAAGAAACGCTTGAGAAACTCAAAATTTTCGCAGTTCTGATGCTCGAAACGAATAACTGGAACGGCCTAGGGGAAAACTACACATACCGTTGTAATCGGGCGAGTTTCTACTTTCAGATACAACAGAAATTTTGCGGATTGGTCAATCCGTTTGCGAGATGTGGCAGTTTGGAGGTAAGAAACGCTTGAGAAACTCAAAATTGTCGCAGTTCTGATGCTCGAAACGAATAACTAGAACGGCCTAGGGGAAAAGTACGCATACCGATGTAATCGGGCGAGTTTCTACTTTCAGATGCAACGGAAATTTTGCGGATTGGTCGGTCCATTCGCGAGATATGGCAGTTTGGAAGTAAGAAACGCTTGAGAAACTCAAAATTTTCGCAGTTCTGATGCTCGAAACGAATGGCTAGAAAGGCCAAGGGGAGAAGTACGCATACCGTTGTAATCGGGAGAGTTTCTACTTTCAGAAGCAACAGAAATTTTGCGGATTGGTCGATCCGTTCGCGAGATATAGCAGTTTGGATGTAAGAAACGCTTGAGAAACTCAAAATTTTCGCAGTTCTGATGCTCGAAACGAATGACTAGAAAGGCCTAGGGGAGAAGTACGCATACCGTTGTAATCGGGAGAGTTTCTACTTTCAGAAGCAACAGAAATTTTGCGGATTGGTCAATCCGTTCGCGAGATATGGCAGTTTGGAGGTAAGAAACGCTTGAGAAACTCAAAATTTTCGCAGTTCTGATGCTCGAAATGAATAACTGGAACTGCCTAGGGGAAAACTACACATACCGTTGTAATCGGGCGAGTTTCTACTTTCAGATGCAACCGAAATTTTGCAGATTGGTCAATCCGTTCGCGAGATATGGCAGTTTGGAGGTAAGAAACACTTGAGAAACTTAAAATTTTCGCAGTTCTGATGCTCGAAACGAATAACTAGGACGGCCTAGGGGAAAACTACACCTACCGTTGTAATCGGGCGAGTTTCTACTTTCAGATGCAACAGAAATTTTTCGGATTGGTCAATCCGTTCGCAAGATATGGCAGTTTGGAGATAAGAAACGCTTGAGAAACTCAAAATTTTCGCAGTTCTGATGCTCGAAACGAATAACTAGAGCGGCCTAGGGGAAAGCTACACCTACCGTAGTAATCGGGCGAGTTTCTACTTTCAGATGCAACAGAAATCTTGCGGATTGATCAATCCGTTCGCGAGATAAGGCAGTTTGGAGATAAGAAACGCTTGAGAAACTCAAAATTTTCGTAGTTCTGATGCTCGAAACGAGTAACTAGAACGGCCTAGGGGAAAAGTGCGCATACCGTTGTAATCGGGCGAGTTTCTACTTTCAGATGCAACAGAAATTTTTCGGATTGGTCAATCCGTTCGCAAGATATGGCAGTTTGGAGGTAAGAAACGCTTGAGAAACTCAAAATTTTCGCAGTTCTGATGCTCGAAACGAATAACTAGAGCGGCCTAGGGGAAAACTACACCTACCGTAGTAATCGGGCGAGTTTCTACTTTCAGATGCAACAGAAATCTTGCGGATTGATCAATCCGTTCGCGAGATAAGGCAGTTTGGAGATAAGAAACGCTTGAGAAACTCAAAATTTTCGTAGTTCTGATGCTCGAAACGAGTAACTAGAACGGCCTAGGGGAAAAGTGCGCATACCGTTGTAATCGGGCGAGTTTCTCCTTTCAAATGCAACAGAAATTTTGCGGATTGGTCAATGCGTTCGCGAGATATGGCAGTTTGGAGGTAAGAAACGCTTGAGAAACTCAAAATTTTCGCAGTTCTGATGCTCGAAACGAATAACTGGAACGGCCTAGGGGAAAACTACACATACCGTTGTAATCGGGCGAGTTTCTACTTTCAGATACAACAGAAATTTTGCGGATTGGTCAATCCGTTTGCGAGATGTGGCAGTTTGGAGGTAAGAAACGCTTGAGAAACTCAAAATTGTCGCAGTTCTGATGCTCGAAACGAATAACTAGAACGGCCTAGGGGAAAAGTACGCATACCGATGTAATCGGGCGAGTTTCTACTTTCAGATGCAACAGAAATTTTGCGGATTGGTCGGTCCGTTCGCGAGATATGGCAGTTTGGAAGTAAGAAACGCTTGAGAAACTCAAAATTTTCGCAGTTCTGATGCTCGAAACGAATGGCTAGAACGGCCAAGGGGAGAAGTACGCATACCGTTGTAATCGGGAGAGTTTCTACTTTCAGAAGCAACAGAAATTTTGCGGATTGGTCGATCCGTTCGCGAGATATAGCAGTTTGGATGTAAGAAACGCTTGAGAAACTCAAAATTTTCGCAGTTCTGATGCTCGAAACGAATGACTAGAAAGGCCTAGGGGAGAAGTACGCATACCGTTGTAATCGGGAAAGTTTCTACTTTCAGAAGCAACAGAAATTTTGCGGATTGGTCAATCCGTTCGCGAGATATGGCAGTTTGGAGGTAAGAAACGCTTGAGAAACTCAAATTTTTCGCAGTTCTGATGCTCGAAATGAATAACTGGAACTGCCTAGGGGAAAACTACACATACCGTTGTAATCGGGCGAGTTTCTACTTTCAGATGCAACCGAAATTTTGCAGATTGGTCAATCCGTTCGCGAGATATGGCAGTTTGGAGGTAAGAAACACTTGAGAAACTTAAAATTTTCGCAGTTCTGATGCTCGAAACGAATAACTAGAACGGCCTAGGGGAAAACTAAACCTACCGTTGTAATCGGGCGAGTTTCTACTTTCAGATGCAACAGAAATTTTTCGGATTGGTCAATCCGTTCGCAAGATATGGCAGTTTGGAGATAAGAAACGCTTGAGAAACTCAAAATTTTCGCAGTTCTGATGCTCGAAACGAATAACTAGAGCGGCCTAGGGGAAAACTACACCTACCGTTGTAATCGGGCGAGTTTCTACTATCAGATGCAACAGAAATTTTGCGGATTGATCAATCCGTTCGCGAGATATGGCAGTTTGGAGAGAAGAAACGCTTGAGAAACTCAAAATTTTCGTAGTTCTGATGCTCGAAACGAGTAACTAGAACGGCCTAGGGGAAAAGTACGCATACCGCTGTATTCAGGCGAGTTTCTACTTTCAGATGCAACAGAAATTTTGCGGATTGGTCAATCCGTTCGCGAGATATGGCAGTTTGGAGGTAAGAAACGCTTGAGAAACTCAAAATTGTCGCAGTTCTGATGCTCGAAACGAATGACTAGAACGGCCTAGGGGAGAAGAATGCATACCGTTGTAATCGGGCGAGTTTCTACTTTCAGATGCAACAGAAATTTTGCGGATTGGTCAATCCGTTTGCGAGATGTGGCAGTTTGGAGGTAAGAAACTCTTGAGAAACTCAAAATTTTCGCAGTTCTGATGCTCGAAACGAATGACTAGAACGGCCTAGGGGAGAAGTACGCATACCGTTGTAATCGGGCGAGTTTCTACTTTCAGATGCAACAGAAATTTTGCGGATTGGTCATTCCGTTCGCGAGATATGGCAGTTTGGAGGTAAGAAACGCATGAGAAACTCAAAATTTTCGCAGTTCTGATGCTCGAAACGAATAACCGGAACGGCCTAGGGGAAAACTACACATACCGTTGTAATCGGGCGAGTTTCTACTTTCAGATACAACAGAAATTTTGCGGATTGGTCAATCCGTTTGCGAGATGTGGCAGTTTGGAGGTAAGAAACGCTTGAGAAACTCAAAATTGTCGCAGTTCTGATGCTCGAAACGAATAACTAGAACGGCCTAGGGGAAAAGTACGCATACCGATGTAATCGGGCGAGTTTCTACTTTCAGATGCAACAGAAATTTTGCGGATTGGTCGGTCCGTTCGCGAGATATGGCAGTTTGGAAGTAAGAAACGCTTGAGAAACTCAAAATTTTCGCAGTTCTGATGCTCGAAACGAATGGCTAGAACGGCCAAGGGGAGAAGTACGCATACCGTTGTAATCGGGAGAGTTTCTACTTTCAGAAGCAACAGAAATTTTGCGGATTGGTCGATCCGTTCGCGAGATATAGCAGTTTGGATGTAAGAAACGCTTGAGAAACTCAAAATTTTCGCAGTTCTGATGCTCGAAACGAATGACTAGAAAGGCCTAGGGGAGAAGTACGCATACCGTTGTAATCGGGAAAGTTTCTACTTTCAGAAGCAACAGAAATTTTGCGGATTGGTCAATCCGTTCGCGAGATATGGCAGTTTGGAGGTAAGAAACGCTTGAGAAACTCAAATTTTTCGCAGTTCTGATGCTCGAAATGAATAACTGGAACTGCCTAGGGGAAAACTACACATACCGTTGTAATCGGGCGAGTTTCTACTTTCAGATGCAACCGAAATTTTGCAGATTGGTCAATCCGTTCGCGAGATATGGCAGTTTGGAGATAAGAAACGCTTGAGAAACTCAAGATTTGCGCAGTTCTGATGCTCGAAACGAATGACTAGAACGGCCTAGGGGAGAAGTACGCATACCGATGTAATCGGGCGAGTTTCTATTTTCAGATGCAACAGAAATTTTGCGGATTGGTCGATCCATTCGCGAGATATGGCAGTTTGGAAGTAAGAAACGCTTGAGAAACTCAAAATTTTCGCAGTTCTCATGCTCGAAACGAATGACTAGAACGGCCTAGGGGAGAAGAATGCATACCGTTGTAATCGGGCGAGTTTCTACTTTCAGATGCAACAGAAATTTTGCGGATTGGTCAATCCGTTTGCGAGATGTGGCAGTTTGGAGGTAAGAAACGCTTGAGAAACTCAAAATTTTCGCAGTTCTGATGCTCGAAACGAATGACTAGAACGGCCCAGGGGAAAAGTGAGCATACCGTTGTAATCGGGCGAGTTTCTACTTTCAGAAGCAACAGAAATTTTGCGGATTGGTCATTCCGTTCGCGAGATATGGCAGTTTGGAGGTAAGAAACGCATGAGAAACTCAAAATTTTCGCAGTTCTGATGCTCGAAACGAATAACTGGAACGGCCTAGGGGAAAAGTACGCATACCGTAGTAATCGGGCGAGTTTTTACTTTCAGATGCAACAGAAATCTTGCGGATTGATCAATCCGTTCGCGAGATAAGGCAGTTTGGATATAAGAAACGCTTGAGAAACTCAAAATTTTCGTAGTTCTGATGCTCGAAACGAGTAACTAGAACGGCCTAGGGGAAAAGTGCGCATACCGTTGTAATCGGGCGAGTTTCTCCTTTCAAATGCGACAGAAATTTTGCGGATTGGTCAATGCGTTCGCGAGATATGGCAGTTTGGAGGTAAGAAACGCTTGAGAAACTCAAAATTTTCGCAGTTCTGATGCTCGAAACGAATAACTGGAACGGCCTAGGGGAAAACTACACATACCGTTGTAATCGGGCGAGTTTCTACTTTCAGATACAACAGAAATTTTGCGGATTGGTCAATCCGTTTGCGAGATGTGGCAGTTTGGAGGTAAGAAACGCTTGAGAAACTCAAAATTGTCGCAGTTCTGATGCTCGAAACGAATAACTAGAACGGCCTAGGGGAAAAGTACGCATACCGATGTAATCGGGCGAGTTTCTACTTTCAGATGCAACGGAAATTTTGCGGATTGGTCGGTCCATTCGCGAGATATGGCAGTTTGGAAGTAAGAAACGCTTGAGAAACTCAAAATTTTCGCAGTTCTGATGCTCGAAACGAATGGCTAGAAAGGCCAAGGGGAGAAGTACGCATACCGTTGTAATCGGGAGAGTTTCTACTTTCAGAAGCAACAGAAATTTTGCGGATTGGTCGATCCGTTCGCGAGATATAGCAGTTTGGATGTAAGAAACGCTTGAGAAACTCAAAATTTTCGCAGTTCTGATGCTCGAAACGAATGACTAGAAAGGCCTAGGGGAGAAGTACGCATACCGTTGTAATCGGGAGAGTTTCTACTTTCAGAAGCAACAGAAATTTTGCGGATTGGTCAATCCGTTCGCGAGATATGGCAGTTTGGAGGTAAGAAACGCTTGAGAAACTCAAAATTTTCGCAGTTCTGATGCTCGAAATGAATAACTGGAACTGCCTAGGGGAAAACTACACATACCGTTGTAATCGGGCGAGTTTCTACTTTCAGATGCAACCGAAATTTTGCAGATTGGTCAATCCGTTCGCGAGATATGGCAGTTTGGAGGTAAGAAACACTTGAGAAACTTAAAATTTTCGCAGTTCTGATGCTCGAAACGAATAACTAGGACGGCCTAGGGGAAAACTACACCTACCGTTGTAATCGGGCGAGTTTCTACTTTCAGATGCAACAGAAATTTTTCGGATTGGTCAATCCGTTCGCAAGATATGGCAGTTTGGAGATAAGAAACGCTTGAGAAACTCAAAATTTTCGCAGTTCTGATGCTCGAAACGAATAACTAGAGCGGCCTAGGGGAAAGCTACACCTACCGTAGTAATCGGGCGAGTTTCTACTTTCAGATGCAACAGAAATCTTGCGGATTGATCAATCCGTTCGCGAGATAAGGCAGTTTGGAGATAAGAAACGCTTGAGAAACTCAAAATTTTCGTAGTTCTGATGCTCGAAACGAGTAACTAGAACGGCCTAGGGGAAAAGTGCGCATACCGTTGTAATCGGGCGAGTTTCTACTTTCAGATGCAACAGAAATTTTTCGGATTGGTCAATCCGTTCGCAAGATATGGCAGTTTGGAGGTAAGAAACGCTTGAGAAACTCAAAATTTTCGCAGTTCTGATGCTCGAAACGAATAACTAGAGCGGCCTAGGGGAAAACTACACCTACCGTAGTAATCGGGCGAGTTTCTACTTTCAGATGCAACAGAAATCTTGCGGATTGATCAATCCGTTCGCGAGATAAGGCAGTTTGGAGATAAGAAACGCTTGAGAAACTCAAAATTTTCGTAGTTCTGATGCTCGAAACGAGTAACTAGAACGGCCTAGGGGAAAAGTGCGCATACCGTTGTAATCGGGCGAGTTTCTCCTTTCAAATGCAACAGAAATTTTGCGGATTGGTCAATGCGTTCGCGAGATATGGCAGTTTGGAGGTAAGAAACGCTTGAGAAACTCAAAATTTTCGCAGTTCTGATGCTCGAAACGAATAACTGGAACGGCCTAGGGGAAAACTACACATACCGTTGTAATCGGGCGAGTTTCTACTTTCAGATACAACAGAAATTTTGCGGATTGGTCAATCCGTTTGCGAGATGTGGCAGTTTGGAGGTAAGAAACGCTTGAGAAACTCAAAATTGTCGCAGTTCTGATGCTCGAAACGAATAACTAGAACGGCCTAGGGGAAAAGTACGCATACCGATGTAATCGGGCGAGTTTCTACTTTCAGATGCAACAGAAATTTTGCGGATTGGTCGGTCCGTTCGCGAGATATGGCAGTTTGGAAGTAAGAAACGCTTGAGAAACTCAAAATTTTCGCAGTTCTGATGCTCGAAACGAATGGCTAGAACGGCCAAGGGGAGAAGTACGCATACCGTTGTAATCGGGAGAGTTTCTACTTTCAGAAGCAACAGAAATTTTGCGGATTGGTCGATCCGTTCGCGAGATATAGCAGTTTGGATGTAAGAAACGCTTGAGAAACTCAAAATTTTCGCAGTTCTGATGCTCGAAACGAATGACTAGAAAGGCCTAGGGGAGAAGTACGCATACCGTTGTAATCGGGAAAGTTTCTACTTTCAGAAGCAACAGAAATTTTGCGGATTGGTCAATCCGTTCGCGAGATATGGCAGTTTGGAGGTAAGAAACGCTTGAGAAACTCAAATTTTTCGCAGTTCTGATGCTCGAAATGAATAACTGGAACTGCCTAGGGGAAAACTACACATACCGTTGTAATCGGGCGAGTTTCTACTTTCAGATGCAACCGAAATTTTGCAGATTGGTCAATCCGTTCGCGAGATATGGCAGTTTGGAGGTAAGAAACACTTGAGAAACTTAAAATTTTCGCAGTTCTGATGCTCGAAACGAATAACTAGAACGGCCTAGGGGAAAACTAAACCTACCGTTGTAATCGGGCGAGTTTCTACTTTCAGATGCAACAGAAATTTTTCGGATTGGTCAATCCGTTCGCAAGATATGGCAGTTTGGAGATAAGAAACGCTTGAGGAACTCAAAATTTTCGCAGTTCTGATGCTCGAAACGAATAACTAGAGCGGCCTAGGGGAAAACTACACCTACCGTTGTAATCGGGCGAGTTTCTACTATCAGATGCAACAGAAATTTTGCGGATTGATCAATCCGTTCGCGAGATATGGCAGTTTGGAGAGAAGAAACGCTTGAGAAACTCAAAATTTTCGTAGTTCTGATGCTCGAAACGAGTAACTAGAACGGCCTAGGGGAAAAGTACGCATACCGCTGTATTCAGGCGAGTTTCTACTTTCAGATGCAACAGAAATTTTGCGGATTGGTCAATCCGTTCGCGAGATATGGCAGTTTGGAGGTAAGAAACGCTTGAGAAACTCAAAATTGTCGCAGTTCTGATGCTCGAAACGAATGACTAGAACGGCCTAGGGGAGAAGAATGCATACCGTTGTAATCGGGCGAGTTTCTACTTTCAGATGCAACAGAAATTTTGCGGATTGGTCAATCCGTTTGCGAGATGTGGCAGTTTGGAGGTAAGAAACTCTTGAGAAACTCAAAATTTTCGCAGTTCTGATGCTCGAAACGAATGACTAGAACGGCCTAGGGGAGAAGTACGCATACCGTTGTAATCGGGCGAGTTTCTACTTTCAGATGCAACAGAAATTTTGCGGATTGGTCATTCCGTTCGCGAGATATGGCAGTTTGGAGGTAAGAAACGCATGAGAAACTCAAAATTTTCGCAGTTCTGATGCTCGAAACGAATAACCGGAACGGCCTAGGGGAAAACTACACATACCGTTGTAATCGGGCTAGTTTCTACTTTCAGATGCAACAGAAATTTTGCGGATTTGTCAATCCGTTCGCGAGATATGGCAGTTTGGAGGTAAGAAACGCTTGAGAAACTCAAAATTTTCGCAGTTCTGATGCTCGAAACGAATAACTAGAGCGGCCTAGGGGAAAACTACACCTACCGTAGTAATCGGGCGAGTTTCTACTTTCAGATGCAACAGAAATTTTTCGGATTGGTCAATCCGTTCGCAAGATATGGCAGTTTGGAAGTAAGAAACGCTTGAGAAACTCAAAATTTTCGCAGTTCTGATGCTCGAAACGAATAACTAGAGCGGCCTAGGGGAAAACTACACCTACCGTAGTAATCGGGCGAGTTTCTACTTTCAGATGCAAGAGAAATTTTGCGGATTGATCAATCCGTTCGCGAGATATGGCAGTTTGGAGATAAGAAACGCTTGAGAAACTCAAAATTTTCGTAGTTCTGATGCTCGAAACGAGTAACTAGAACGGCCTAGGGGAAAAGTGCGCATACCGTTGTAATCGGGCGAGTTTCTACTTTCAAATGCAACAGAAATTTTGCGGATTGGTCAATGCGTTCGCGAGATATGGCAGTTTGGAGGTAAGAAACGCTTGAGAAACTCAAAATTTTCGCAGTTCTGATGCTCGAAACGAATAACTGGAACGGCCTAGGGGAAAACTACACATACCGTTGTAATCGGGCGAGTTTCTACTTTCAGATACAACAGAAATTTTGCGGATTGGTCAATCCGTTTGCGAGATGTGGCAGTTTGGAGGTAAGAAACGCTTGAGAAACTCAAAATTGTCGCAGTTCTGATGCTCGAAACGAATAACTAGAACGGCCTAGGGGAAAAGTACGCATGCCGATGTAATCGGGCGAGTTTCTACTTTCAGATGCAACAGAAATTTTGCGGATTGGTCGATCCGTTCGCGAGATATGGCAGTTTGGAAGTAAGAAACGCTTGAGAAACTCAAAATTTTCGCAGTTCTGATGCTCGAAACGAATGGCTAGAACGGCCAAGGGGAGAAGTACGCATACCGTTGTAATCGGGAGAGTTTCTACTTTCAGAAGCAACAGAAATTTTGCGGATTGGTCAATCCGTTCGCGAGATATGGCAGTTTGGAGGTAAGACACGCTTGAGTAACTCAAAATTTTCGCAGTTCTGATGCTCGAAATGAATAACTGGAACTGCCTAGGGGAAAACTACACATACCGTTGTAATCGGGCGAGTTTCTACTTTCAGATGCAACAGAAATTTTGCAGATTGGTCAATCCGTTCGCCAGATATGGCAGTTTGGAGGTAAGAAACACTTGAGAAACTTAAAATTTTCGCAGTTCTGATGCTCGAAACGAATAACTAGAACGGCCTAGGGGAAAACTACACCTACCGTTGTAATCGGGCGAGTTTCTACTTTCAGATGCAACAGAAATTTTTCGGATTGGTCAATCCGTTCGCAAGATATGGCAGTTTGGAGATAAGAAACGCTTGAGAAACTCAAAATTTTCGCAGTTCTGATGCTCGAAACGAATAACTAGAGCGGCCTAGGGGAAAACTACACCTACCGTTGTAATCGGGCGAGTTTCTACTATCAGATGCAACAGAAATTTTGCGGATTGATCAATCCGTTCGCGAGATATGGCAGTTTGGAGAGAAGAAACGCTTGAGAAACTCAAAATTTTCGTAGTTCTGATGCTCGAAACGAGTAACTAGAACGGCCTAGGGGAAAAGTACGCATACCGCTGTATTCAGGCGAGTTTCTACTTTCAGATGCAGCAGAAATTTTGCGGATTGGTCAGTCCGTTCGCGAGATATGGCAGTTTGGAGGTAAGAAACGCTTGAGAAACTCAAAATTGTCGCAGTTCTGATGCTCGAAACGAATAACTAGAACGGCCTAGGGGAAAAGTACACATACCGTTGTAATCGGGCGAGTTTCTACTTTCAGATACAACAGAAATTTTGCGGATTGGTCAATCCGTTTGCGAGATGTGGCAGTTTGGAGGTAAGAAACGCTTGAGAAACTCAAAATTGTGGCAGTTCTGATGCTCGAAATGAATAACTGGAACTGCCTAGGGGAAAACTACACATACCGTTGTAATCGGGCGAGTTTCTACGTTCAGATGCAACAGAAATTTTGCGGATTGGTCAATCCGTTCGCGAGATATGGCAGTTTGGAGGTAAGAAACGCTTGAGAAACTCAAAATTTTCGCAGTTCTGATGCTCGAAACGAATAACTAGAACGGCCTAGGGGAAAACTACACCTACCGTTGTAATCGGGCGAGTTTCTACTTTCAGATGCAACAGAAATTTTTCGGATTGGTCAATCCGTTCGCAAGATATGGCAGTTTGCTGATAAGAAACGCTTGAGAAACTCAAAATTGTCGTAGTTCTGATGCTCGAAACGAGTAACTAGAACGGCCTAGGGGAAAAGTGCGCATACCGTTGTAATCGGGCGAGTTTCTACTTTCAAATGCAACAGAAATTTTGCGGATTGGTCAATGCGTTCGCGAGATATGGCAGTTTGGAGGTAAGAAACGCTTGAGAAACTCAAAATTTTCGCAGTTCTGATGCTCGAAACGAATAACTGGAACGGCCTAGGGGAAAACTACACATACCGTTGTAATCGGGCGAGTTTCTACTTTCAGATACAACAGAAATTTTGCGGATTGGTCAATCCGTTTGCGAGATGTGGCAGTTTGGAGGTAAGAAACGCTTGAGAAACTCAAAATTGTCGCAGTTCTGATGCTCGAAACGAATAACTAGAACGGCCTAGGGGAAAAGTACGCATGCCGATGTAATCGGGCGAGTTTCTACTTTCAGATGCAACAGAAATTTTGCGGATTGGTCGATCCGTTCGCGAGATATGGCAGTTTGGAAGTAAGAAACGCTTGAGAAACTCAAAATTTTCGCAGTTCTGATGCTCGAAACGAATGGCTAGAACGGCCAAGGGGAGAAGTACGCATACCGTTGTAATCGGGAGAGTTTCTACTTTCAGAAGCAACAGAAATTTTGCGGATTGGTCAATCCGTTCGCGAGATATGGCAGTTTGGAGGTAAGAAACGCTTGAGTAACTCAAAATTTTCGCAGTTCTGATGCTCGAAATGAATAACTGGAACTGCCTAGGGGAAAACTACACATACCGTTGTAATCGGGCGAGTTTCTACTTTCAGATGCAACAGAAATTTTGCAGATTGGTCAATCCGTTCGCGAGATATGGCAGTTTGGAGGTAAGAAACACTTGAGAAACTTAAAATTTTCGCAGTTCTGATGCTCGAAACGAATAACTAGAACGGCCTAGGGGAAAACTACACCTACCGTTGTAATCGGGCGAGTTTCTACTTTCAGATGCAACAGAAATTTTTCGGATTGGTCAATCCGTTCGCAAGATATGGCAGTTTGGAGATAAGAAACGCTTGAGAAACTCAAAATTTTCGCAGTTCTGATGCTCGAAACGAATAACTAGAGCGGCCTAGGGGAAAACTACACCTACCGTTGTAATCGGGCGAGTTTCTACTATCAGATGCAACAGAAATTTTGCGGATTGATCAATCCGTTCGCGAGATATGGCAGTTTGGAGAGAAGAAACGCTTGAGAAACTCAAAATTTTCGTAGTTCTGATGCTCGAAACGAGTAACTAGAACGGCCTAGGGGAAAAGTACGCATACCGCTGTATTCAGGCGAGTTTCTACTTTCAGATGCAACAGAAATTTTGCGGATTGGTCAGTCCGTTCGCGAGATATGGCAGTTTGGAGGTAAGAAACGCTTGAGAAACTCAAAATTGTCGCAGTTCTGATGCTCGAAACGAATAACTAGAACGGCCTAGGGGAAAAGTACACATACCGTTGTAATCGGGCGAGTTTCTACTTTCAGATACAACAGAAATTTTGCGGATTGGTCAATCCGTTTGCGAGATGTGGCAGTTTGGAGGTAAGAAACGCTTGAGAAACTCAAAATTGTGGCAGTTCTGATGCTCGAAATGAATAACTGGAACTGCCTAGGGGAAAACTACACATACCGTTGTAATCGGGCGAGTTTCTACGTTCAGATGCAACAGAAATTTTGCGGATTGGTCAATCCGTTCGCGAGATATGGCAGTTTGGAGGTAAGAAACGCTTGAGAAACTCAAAATTTTCGCAGTTCTGATGCTCGAAACGAATAACTAGAACGGCCTAGGGGAAAACTACACCTACCGTTGTAATCGGGCGAGTTTCTACTTTCAGATGCAACAGAAATTTTTCGGATTGGTCAATCCGTTCGCAAGATATGGCAGTTTGCTGATAAGAAACGCTTGAGAAACTCAAAATTGTCGCAGTTCTGATGCTCGAAACGAATAACTAGAACGGCCTAGGGGAAAAGTACGCATACCGATGTAATCGGGCGAGTTTCTACTTTCAGATGCAACAGAAATGTTGCGGATTCGTCGATCCGTTCGCGAGACATGGCAGTTTGGAAGTAAGAAACGCTTGAGAAACTCAAAATTTTCGCAGTTCTGATGCTCGAAACGAATAGCTAGAGCGGCCTAGGGGAAAAGTACGCATACCGATGTAATCGGGCGAGTTTCTACTTTCAGATGCAACAGAAATGTTGCGGATTGGTCGATCCGTTCGCGAGATATGGCAGTTTGGAAGTAAGAAACGCTTGAGAAACTCAAAATTGCCGCAGTTCTGATGCTCGAAACGAATGACTAGAACGGCCTAGGGGAGAAGTACGCATACCGTTGTAATCGGGAGGGTTTCTACTTTCAGAAGCAACAGAAATTTTGCGGATTGGTCAATCCGTTCGCGAGATATGGCAGTTTGGAGGTAAGAAACGCTTGAGAAACTCAAAATTTTCGCAGTTCTGGTGCTCGAAATGAATAACTGGAACGGCCTAGGGGAAAACTACACATACCGTTGTAATCGGGCGAGTTTCTACTTTCAGATGCAACAGAAATTTTGCGGATTGGTCAATCCGTTCGCGAGATATGGCAGTTTGGAGGTAAGAAACGCTTGCGAAACTCAAAATTGTCGCAGTTCTGATGCTCGAAACGAATAACTGGAACGGCCTAGGGGAAAACCACACATACCGTTGTAATCGGGCGAGTTTCTACTTTCAGATACAACAGAAATTTTGCGGATTGGTCAATCCGTTTGCGAGATGTGGCAGTTTGGAGGTAAGAAACGCTTGAGAAACTCAAAATTGTCGCAGTTCTGATGATCGAAACGAATAACTGGAACGGCCTAGGGGAAAACTACACATACCGTTGTAATCGGGCTAGTTTCTACTTTCAGATGCAACAGAAATTTTGCGGATTTGTCAATCCGTTCGCGAGATATGGCAGTTTGGAGGTAAGAAACGCTTGAGAAACTCAAAATTTTCGCAGTTCTGATGCTCGAAACGAATAACTAGAACGGCCTAGGGGAAAACTACACCTACCGTAGTAATCGGGCGAGTTTCTACTTTCAGATGCAACAGAAATTTTTCGGATTGGTCAATCCGTTCGCAAGATATGGCAGTTTGGAGGTAAGAAACGCTTGAGAAACTCAAAATTTTCGCAGTTCTGATGCTCGAAACGAATAACTAGAGCGGCCTAGGGGAAAACTACACCTACCGTAGTAATCGGGCGAGTTTCTACTTTCAGATGCAACAGAAATCTTGCGGATTGATCAATCCGTTCGCGAGATATGGCAGTTTGGAGATAAGAAACGCTTGAGAAACTCAAAATTTTCGTAGTTCTGATGCTCGAAACGAGTAACTAGAACGGCCTAGGGGAAAAGTGCGCATACCGTTGTAATCGGGCGAGTTTCTACTTTCAAATGCAACAGAAATTTTGCGGATTGGTCAATGCGTTCGCGAGATATGGCAGTTTGGAGGTAAGAAACGCTTGAGAAACACAAAATTTTCGCAGTTCTGATGCTCGAAACGAATAACTGGAACGGCCTAGGGGAAAACTACACATACCGTTGTAATCGGGCGAGTTTCTACTTTCAGATACAACAGAAATTTTGCGGATTGGTCAATCCGTTTGCGAGATGTGGCAGTTTGGAGGTAAGAAACGCTTGAGAAACTCAAAATTGTCGCAGTTCTGATGCTCGAAACGAATAACTAGAACGGCCTAGGGGAAAAGTACGCATACCGATGTAATCGGGCGAGTTTCTACTTTCAGATGCAACAGAAATTTTGCGGATTGGTCGATCCGTTCGCGAGATATGGCAGTTTGGAAGTAAGAAACGCTTGAGAAACTCAAAATTTTCGCAGTTCTGATGCTCCAAACGAATGTCTAGAACGGCCAAGGGGAGAAGTACGCATACCGTTGTAATCGGGAGAGTTTCTACTTTCAGAAGCAACAGAAATTTTGCGGATTGGTCGATCCGTTCGCGAGATATAGCAGTTTGGATGTAAGAAACGCTTGAGAAATTCAAAATTTTCGCAGTTCTGATGCTCGAAACGAATGACTAGAACGGCCTAGGGTAGAAGTACGCATACCTTTGTAATCGGGAGAGTTTCTACTTTCAGAGGCAACAGAAATTTTGCGGATTGGTCGGTCCGTTCGCGAGATATGGCAGTTTGGAAGTAAGAAACGCTTGAGAAACTTAAAATTTTCGCAGTTCTGATGCTCGAAACGAATAACTGGAACGGTCTAGGGGAAAACTACACATACCGTTGTAATCGGGCGAGTTTCTACATTCAGATGCAACAGAAATTTTGCAGATTGGTCAATCCGTTCGCGAGATATGGCAGTTTGGAGGTAAGAAACACTTGAGAAACTTAAAATTTTCGCAGTTCTGATGCTCGAAACGAATAACTAGAACGGCCTAGGGGAAAACTACACCTACCGTTGTAATCGGGCGAGTTTCTACTTTCAGATGCAACAGAAATTTTTCGGATTGTTCAATCCGTTCGCAAGATATGCCAGTTTGGAGATAAGAAACGCTTGAGAAACTCAAAATTTTCGCAGTTCTGATGCTCGAAACGAATAACTAGAGCGGCCTAGGGGAAGACTTCACCTACCGTTGTAATCGAGCGAGTTTCTACTATCAGATGCAACAGAAATTTTGCGGATTGATCAATCCGTTCGCGAGATATGGCATTTTGGAGAGAAGAAACGCTTGAGAAACTCAAAATTTTCGTAGTTCTGATGCTCGAAACGAGTATCTAGAACGGCCTAGGGGAAAAGTACGCATACCGCTGTATTCAGGCGAGTTTCTACTTTCAGATGCAACAGAAATTTTGCGGATTGGTCAATCCGTTCGCGAGATATGGCAGTTTGGAGGTAAGAAACGCTTGAGAAACTCAAAATTGTCGCAGTTCTGATGCTCGAAACGAATGACTAGAACGGCCTAGGGGAGAAGAATGCATACCGTTGTAATCGGGCGAGTTTCTACTTTCAGATGCAACAGAAATTTTGCGGATTGGTCAATCCGTTTGCGAGATGTGGCAGTTTGGAGGTAAGAAACGCTTGAGAAACTCAGAATTTTCGCAGTTCTGATGCTCGAAACGAATAACTAGAACGACCTAGGGGAAAAGTACGCAAACCGATGTAATCGGGCGAGTTTCTACTTTCAGATGCAACAGAAATTTTGCGGATTGGTCGGTCCGTTCGCGAGATATGGCAGTTTGGAAGTAAGAAACGCTTGAGAAACTCAAAATTTTCGCAGTTCTGATGCTCGAAACGAATAACTGGAACGGTCTAGGGGAAAACTACACATACCGTTGTAATCGGGCGAGTTTCTACTTTCAGATGCAACAGAAATTTTGCGGATTGATCAATCCGTTCGCGAGATGTGGCAGTTTGGAGGTAAGAAACAATTGAGAAACTCAAAATTGTCGCAGTTCTGATGCTCGAAACGAATAACTAGAACGACCTAGGGGAAAAGTACGCATACCGATGTAATCGGGCGAGTTTCTACTTTCAGATGCAACAGAAATTTTGCGGATTGGTCGGTCCGTTCGCGAGATATGGCCGTTTGGATGTAAGAAACGATTGAGAAACTCAAAATTTTCGCAGTTCTGATGCTCGAAACGAATAACTAGAACGGCCTAGGGGAAAAATGCGCATACCGTTGAAATCGGGCGAGTTTCTACTTTCAGATGCAACAGAAACTTTGCGGATTGATCAATCCGTTCGCGAGATATGTCAGTTTGGAGATAAGAAACGCTTTAGAAACTCAAAATTTTCGCAGTTCTGATGCTCGAAACGAATAACTAGAACGGCCTAGTGGAAAAGTGCGCATACCGTTGTAATCGGGCGAGTTTCTACTTTCAGATGCAACAGAAATTTTGCGGATTGGTCTATCCGTTCGCGAGATGTGGCAGTTTGGAGGTAAGAAACGCTTGAGAAACTCAAAATTTTCGCAGTTCTGATGCTCGAAACGAATAACTAGAACGACCTAGGGGAAAAGTACGCATACCGATGTAATCGGGCGAGTTTCTACTTTCAGATGCAACAGAAATTTTGCGGATTGGTCGGTCCGTTCGCGAGATATGGCCGTTTGGATGTAAGAAACGATTGAGAAACTCAAAATTTTCGCAGTTCTGATGCTCGAAACGAATAACTAGAACGGCCTAGGGGAAAAGTACGCATACCGATGTAATCGGGCGAGTTTCTACTTTCAGATGCAACAGAAATTTTTCGGATTGGTCAATCCGTTCGCAAGATATGGCAGTTTGCAGATAAGAAACGCTTGAGAAACTCAAAATTGTCGCAGTTCTGATGCTCGAAACGAATAACTAGAACGGCCTAGGGGAAAAGTACGCATACCGATGTAATCGGGCGAGTTTCTACTTTCAGATGCAACAGAAATGTTGCGGATTGGTCGATCCGTTCGCGAGACATGGCAGTTTGGAAGTAAGAAACGCTTGAGAAACTCAAAATTTTCGCAGTTCTGATGCTCGAAACGAATAGCTAGAGCGGCCTAGGGGAAAAGTACGCATACCGATGTAATCGGGCGAGTTTCTACTTTCAGATGCAACAGAAATGTTGCGGATTGGTCGATCCGTTCGCGAGATATGGCAGTTTGGAAGTAAGAAACGCTTGAGAAACTCAAAATTGCCGCAGTTCTGATGCTCGAAACGAATGACTAGAACGGCCTAGGGGAGAAGTACGCATACCGTTGTAATCGGGAGGGTTTCTACTTTCAGAAGCAACAGAAATTTTGCGGATTGGTCAATCCGTTCGCGAGATATGGCAGTTTGGAGGTAAGAAACGCTTGAGAAACTCAAAATTTTCGCAGTTCTGGTGCTCGAAATGAATAACTGGAACGGCCTAGGGGAAAACTACACATACCGTTGTAATCGGGCGAGTTTCTACTTTCAGATGCAACAGAAATTTTGCGGATTGGTCAATCCGTTCGCGAGATATGGCAGTTTGGAGGTAAGAAACGCTTGCGAAACTCAAAATTGTCGCAGTTCTGATGCTCGAAACGAATAACTGGAACGGCCTAGGGGAAAACCACACATACCGTTGTAATCGGGCGAGTTTCTACTTTCAGATACAACAGAAATTTTGCGGATTGGTCAATCCGTTTGCGAGATGTGGCAGTTTGGAGGTAAGAAACGCTTGAGAAACTCAAAATTGTCGCAGTTCTGATGATCGAAACGAATAACTGGAACGGCCTAGGGGAAAACTACACATACCGTTGTAATCGGGCTAGTTTCTACTTTCAGATGCAACAGAAATTTTGCGGATTTGTCAATCCGTTCGCGAGATATGGCAGTTTGGAGGTAAGAAACGCTTGAGAAACTCAAAATTTTCGCAGTTCTGATGCTCGAAACGAATAACTAGAACGGCCTAGGGGAAAACTACACCTACCGTAGTAATCGGGCGAGTTTCTACTTTCAGATGCAACAGAAATTTTTCGGATTGGTCAATCCGTTCGCAAGATATGGCAGTTTGGAGGTAAGAAACGCTTGAGAAACCCAAAATTTTCGCAGTTCTGATGCTCGAAACGAATAACTAGAGCGGCCTAGGGGAAAACTACACCTACCGTAGTAATCGGGCGAGTTTCTACTTTCAGATGCAACAGAAATCTTGCGGATTGATCAATCCGTTCGCGAGATATGGCAGTTTGGAGATAAGAAACGCTTGAGAAACTCAAAATTTTCGTAGTTCTGATGCTCGAAACGAGTAACTAGAACGGCCTAGGGGAAAACTACACATACCGTTGTAATCGGGCGAGTTTCTACTTTCAGATACAACAGAAATTTTGCGGATTGGTCAATCCGTTTGCGAGATGTGGCAGTTTGGAGGTAAGAAACGCTTGAGAAACTCAAAATTGTCGCAGTTCTGATGCTCGAAACGAATAACTAGAACGGCCTAGGGGAAAAGTACGCATACCGATGTAATCGGGCGAGTTTCTACTTTCAGATGCAACAGAAATTTTGCGGATTGGTCGATCCGTTCGCGAGATATGGCAGTTTGGAAGTAAGAAACGCTTGAGAAACTCAAAATTTTCGCAGTTCTGATGCTCCAAACGAATGTCTAGAACGGCCAAGGGGAGAAGTACGCATACCGTTGTAATCGGGAGAGTTTCTACTTTCAGAAGCAACAGAAATTTTGCGGATTGGTCGATCCGTTCGCGAGATATAGCAGTTTGGATGTAAGAAACGCTTGAGAAATTCAAAATTTTCGCAGTTCTGATGCTCGAAACGAATGACTAGAACGGCCTAGGGGAGAAGTACGCATACCGTTGTAATCGGGAGAGTTTCTACTTTCAGAGGCAACAGAAATTTTGCGGATTGGTCGGTCCGTTCGCGAGATATGGCAGTTTGGAAGTAAGAAACGCTTGAGAAACTTAAAATTTTCGCAGTTCTGATGCTCGAAACGAATAACTGGAACGGTCTAGGGGAAAACTACACATACCGTTGTAATCGGGCGAGTTTCTACATTCAGATGCAACAGAAATTTTGCAGATTGGTCAATCCGTTCGCGAGATATGGCAGTTTGGAGGTAAGAAACACTTGAGAAACTTAAAATTTTCGCAGTTCTGATGCTCGAAACGAATAACTAGAACGGCCTAGGGGAAAACTACACCTACCGTTGTAATCGGGCGAGTTTCTACTTTCAGATGCAACAGAAATTTTTCGGATTGATCAATCCGTTCGCGAGATATGGCATTTTGGAGAGAAGAAACGCTTGAGAAACTCAAAATTTTCGTAGATCTGATGCTCGAAACGAGTATCTAGAACGGCCTAGGGGAAAAGTACGCATACCGCTGTATTCAGGCGAGTTTCTACTTTCAGATGCAACAGAAATTTTGCGGATTGGTCAATCCGTTCGCGAGATATGGCAGTTTGGAGGTAAGAAACGCTTGAGAAACTCAAAATTGTCGCAGTTCTGATGCTCGAAACGAATGACTAGAACGGCCTAGGGGAGAAGAATGCATACCGTTGTAATCGGGCGAGTTTCTACTTTCAGATGCAACAGAAATTTTGCGGATTGGTCAATCCGTTTGCGAGATGTGGCAGTTTGGAGGTAAGAAACGCTTGAGAAACTCAGAATTTTCGCAGTTCTGATGCTCGAAACGAATAACTAGAACGACCTAGGGGAAAAGTACGCAAACCGATGTAATCGGGCGAGTTTCTACTTTCAGATGCAACAGAAATTTTGCGGATTGGTCGGTCCGTTCGCGAGATATGGCAGTTTGGAAGTAAGAAACGCTTGAGAAACTCAAAATTTTCGCAGTTCTGATGCTCGAAACGAATAACTGGAACGGTCTAGGGGAAAACTACACATACCGTTGTAATCGGGCGAGTTTCTACTTTCAGATGCAACAGAAATTTTGCGGATTGGTCAATCCTTTCGCGAGATGTGGCAGTTTGGAGGTAAGAAACAATTGAGAAACTCAAAATTGTCGCAGTTCTGATGCTCGAAACGAATAACTAGAACGACCTAGGGGAAAAGTACGCATACCGATGTAATCGGGCGAGTTTCTACTTTCAGATGCAACAGAAATTTTGCGGATTGGTCGGTCCGTTCGCGAGATATGGCCGTTTGGATGTAAGAAACGATTGAGAAACTCAAAATTTTCGCAGTTCTGATGCTCGAAACGAATAACTAGAACGGCCTAGGGGAAAAATGCGCATACCGTTGAAATCGGGCGAGTTTCTACTTTCAGATGCAACAGAAACTTTGCGGATTGATCAATCCGTTCGCGAGATATGTCAGTTTGGAGATAAGAAACGCTTTAGAAACTCAAAATTTTCGCAGTTCTGATGCTCGAAACGAATAACTAGAACGGCCTAGTGGAAAAGTGCGCATACCGTTGTAATCGGGCGAGTTTCTACTTTCAGATGCAACAGAAATTTTGCGGAATGGTCTATCCGTTCGCGAGATGTGGCAGTTTGGAGGTAAGAAACGCTTGAGAAACTCAAAATTTTCGCAGTTCTGATGCTCGAAACGAATAACTAGAACGACCTAGGGGAAAAGTACGCATACCGATGTAATCGGGCGAGTTTCTACTTTCAGATGCAACAGAAATTTTGCGGATTGGTCGGTCCGTTCGCGAGATATGGCCGTTTGGATGTAAGAAACGATTGAGAAACTCAAAATTTTCGCAGTTCTGATGCTCGAAACGAATAACTAGAACGGCCTAGGGGAAAAGTACGCATACCGATGTAATCGGGCGAGTTTCTACTTTCAGATGCAACAGAAATTTTTCGGATTGGTCAATCCGTTCGCAAGATATGGCAGTTTGCAGATAAGAAACGCTTGAGAAACTCAAAATTGTCGCAGTTCTGATGCTCGAAACGAATAACTAGAACGGCCTAGGGGAAAAGTACGCATACCGATGTAATCGGGCGAGTTTCTACTTTCAGATGCAACAGAAATGTTGCGGATTGGTCGATCCGTTCGCGAGATATGGCAGTTTGGAAGTAAGAAACGCTTGAGAAACTCAAAATTTTCGCAGTTCTGATGCTCGAAACGAATAGCTAGAGCGGCCTAGGGGAAAACTACACCTATCGTTGTAATCGCGCGAGTTTCTACTTTCAGATGCAACAGAAATTTTGCGGATTGATCAATCCGTTCGCGAGATATGGCAGCTTGGAGATAAGAAACGCTTGAGAAACTCAAAATTTTCGTAGTTCTGATGCTCGAAACGAGTAACTAGAACGGCCTAGGGGAAAAGTACGCATACCGCTGTAATCGGGCGAGTTTCTACTTTCAGATGCAACAGAAATTTTGCGGATTGGTCAATCCGTTCGCGAGATATGGCAGTTTGGATGTAAGAAACGCTTGAGAAACTCAAAATTGTCGCAGTTCTGATGCTCGAAACGAATAACTAGAACGGCCTAGGGTAAAAGTACGCATACCGATGTAATCGGGCGAGTTTCTACTTTCAGATGCAACAGAAATGTTGCGGATTGGTCGATCCGTTCGCGAGATATGGCAGTTTGGAAGTAAGAAACGCTTGAGAAACTCAAAATTGTCGCAGTTCTGATGCTCGAAACGAATAATTAGAACGGCCTAGGGGAAAAGTACGCATACCGATGTAATCGGGCGAGTTTCTACTTTCAGAAGCAACAGAAATTTTGCGGATTGGTCAATCCGTTCGCGAGATATGGCAGTTTGGAGGTAAGAAACGCTTGAGAAACTCAAAATTGTCGCAGTTCTGATGCTCGAAACGAATGACTAGAACGGCCTAGGGGAGAAGAATGCATACCGTTGTAATCGGGCGAGTTTCTACTTTCAGATGCAACAGAAATTTTGCGGATTGGTCAATCCGTTTGCGAGATGTGGCAGTTTGGATGTAAGAAACGCTTGAGAAACTCAGAATTTTCGCAGTTCTGATGCTCGAAACGAATAACTAGAACGACCTAGGGGAAAAGTACGCAAACCGATGTAATCGGGCGAGTTTCTACTTTCAGATGCAACAGAAATTTTGCGGATTGGTCGGTCCGTTCGCGAGATATGGCAGTTTGGAAGTAAGAAACGCTTGAGAAACTCAAAATTTTCGCAGTTCTGATGCTCGAAACGAATAACTGGAACGGTCTAGGGGAAAACTACACATACCGTTGTAATCGGGCGAGTTTCTACTTTCAGATGCAACAGAAATTTTGCGGATTGGTCAATCCGTTCGCGAGATGTGGCAGTTTGGAGGTAAGAAACAATTGAGAAACTCAAAATTGTCGCAGTTCTGATGCTCGAAACGAATAACTAGAACGACCTAGGGGAAAAGTACGCATACCGATGTAATCGGGCGAGTTTCTACTTTCAGATGCAACAGAAATTTTGCGGATTGGTCGGTCCGTTCGCGAGATATGGCCGTTTGGATGTAAGAAACGATTGAGAAACTCAAAATTTTCGCAGTTCTGATGCTCGAAACGAATAACTAGAACGGCCTAGGGGAAAAATGCGCATACCGTTGAAATCGGGCGAGTTTCTACTTTCAGATGCAACAGAAACTTTGCGGATTGATCAATCCGTTCGCGAGATATGTCAGTTTGGAGATAAGAAACGCTTTAGAAACTCAAAATTTTCGCAGTTCTGATGCTCGAAACGAATAACTAGAACGGCCTAGTGGAAAAGTGCGCATACCGTTGTAATCGGGCGAGTTTCTACTTTCAGATGCAACAGAAATTTTGCGGATTGGTCAATCCGTTCGCGAGATGTGGCAGTTTGGAGGTAAGAAACGCTTGAGAAACTCAAAATTTTCGCAGTTCTGATGCTCGAAACGAATAACTAGAACGACCTAGGGGAAAAGTACGCATACCGATGTAATCGGGCGAGTTTCTACTTTCAGATGCAACAGAAATTTTGCGGATTGGTCGGTCCGTTCGCGAGATATGGCCCTTTGGATGTAAGAAACGATTGAGAAACTCAAAATTTTCGCAGTTCTGATGCTCGAAACGAATAACTAGAACGGCCTAGGGGAAAAGTACGCATACCGATGCAATCGGGCGAGTTTCTACTTTCAGATGCAACAGAAATTTTTCGGATTGGTCAATCCGTTCGCAAGATATGGCAGTTTGCAGATAAGAAACGCTTGAGAAACTCAAAATTGTCGCAGTTCTGATGCTCGAAACGAATAACTAGAACGGCCTAGGGGAAAAGTACGCATACCGATGTAATCGGGCGTGTTTCTACTTTCAGATGCAACAGAAATGTTGCGGATTGGTCGATCCGTTCGCGAGATATGGCAGTTTGGAAGTAAGAAACGCTTGAGAAACTCAAAATTTTCGCAGTTCTGATGCTCGAAACGAATAGCTAGAGCGGCCTAGGGGAAAACTACACCTATCGTTGTAATCGGGCGAGTTTCTACTTTCAGATGCAACAGAAATTTTGCGGATTGATCAATCCGTTCGCGAGATATGGCAGCTTGGAGATAAGAAACGCTTGAGAAACTCAAAATTTTCGTAGTTCTGATGCTCGAAACGAGTAACTAGAACGGCCTAGGGGAAAAGTACGCATACCGCTGTAATCGGGCGAGTTTCTACTTTCAGATGCAACAGAAATTTTGCGGATTGGTCAATCCGTTCGCGAGATATGGCAGTTTGGATGTAAGAAACGCTTGAGAAACTCAAAATTGTCGCAGTTCTGATGCTCGAAACGAATAACTAGAACGGCCTAGGGTAAAAGTACGCATACCGATGTAATCGGGCGAGTTTCTACTTTCAGATGCAACAGAAATGTTGCGGATTGGTCGATCCGTTCGCGAGATATGGCAGTTTGGAAGTAAGAAACGCTTGAGAAACTCAAAATTGTCGCAGTTCTGATGCTCGAAACGAATAATTAGAACGGCCTAGGGGAAAAGTACGCATACCGATGTAATCGGGCGAGTTTCTACTTTCAGAAGCAACAGAAATTTTGCGGATTGGTCAATCCGTTCGCGAGATATGGCAGTTTGGAGGTAAGAAACGCTTGAGAAACTCAAAATTTTCGCAGTTCTGATGCTCGAAACGAATAACTGGAACGGCGTAGGGGAAAACCACACATACCGTTGTAATCGGGCGAGTTTCTACTTTCAGATACAACAGAAATCTTGCGGATTTGTCAATCCGTTCGCGAGATATGGCAGTTTGGAGGTAAGAAACGCTTGAGAAACTCAAAATTTTCGCAGTTCTGATGCTCGAAACGAATAACTAGAGCGGCCTAGGGGAAAACTACACCTACCGTAGTAATCGGGCGAGTTTCTACTTTCAGATGCAACAGAAATTTTTCGGATTGGTCAATCCGTTCGCAAGATATGGCAGTTTGGAGGTAAGAAACGCTTGAGAAACTCAAAATTTTCGCAGTTCTGATGCTCGAAACGAATAACTGGAACGGTCTAGGGGAAAACTACACATACCGTTGTAATCGGGCGAGTTTCTACTTTCAGATGCAACAGAAATTTTGCGGATTGGTCAATCCGTTCGCGAGATGTGGCAGTTTGGAGGTAAGAAACGCTTGAGAAACTCAGAATTTTCGCAGTTCTGATGCTCGAAACGAATAACTAGAACGACCTAGGGGAAAAGTACGCATACCGATGTAATCGGGCGAGTTTCTACTTTCAGATGCAACAGAAATTTCTCGGATTGGTCGGTCCGTTCGCGAGATATGGCAGTTTGGAAGTAAGAAACGCTTGAGAAACTCAAAATTTTCGCAGTTCTGATGCTCGAAACGAATAACTGGAACGGTCTAGGGGAAAACTACACATACCATTGTAATCGGGCGAGTTTCTACTTTCAGATGCAACAGAAATTTTGCGGATTGGTCAATCCGTTCGCGAGATGTGGCAGTTTGGAGGTAAGAAACGCTTGAGAAACTCAAAATTTTCGCAGTTCTGATGCTCGAAACGAATAACTAGAACGGCCTAGGGGAAAAGTACGCATACCGATGTAATCGGGCGAGTTTCTACTTTCAGATGCAACAGAAATCATGCGGATTGGTCAATCCGTTCGCGAGATATGGCCGTTTGGATGTAAGAAACGATTGAGAAACTCAAAATTTTCGCAGTTCTGATGCTCGAAACGAATAACTAGAACGGCCTAGGGGAAAAATGCGCATACCGTTGAAATCGGGCGAGTTTCTACTTTCAGATGCAACAGAAACTTTGCGGATTGATCAATCCGTTCGCGAGATATGTCAGTTTGGAGATAAGAAACGCTTTAGAAACTCAAAATTTTCGCAGTTCTGATGCTCGAAACGAATAACTAGAACGGCCTAGTGGAAAAGTGCGCATACCGTTGTAATCGGGCGAGTTTCTACTTTCAGATGCAACAGAAATTTTGCGGATTGGTCAATGCGTTCGCGAGATATGGCAGTTTGGAGGTAAGAAACGCTTGAGAAACTCAAAATTTTCGCAGTTCTGATGCTCGAAACGAATAACTAGAGCGGCCTAGGGGAAAACTACACCTACCGTTGTAATCGGGCGAGTTTCTACTATCAGATGCAACAGAAATTTTGCGGATTGATCAATCCGTTCGCGAGATATGGCAGTTTGGAGAGAAGAAACGCTTGAGAAACTCAAAATTTTCGTAGTTCTGATGCTCGAAACGAGTAACTAGAACGGCCTAGGGGAAAAGTACGCATACCGCTGTATTCAGGCGAGTTTCTACTTTCAGATGCAACAGAAATTTTGCGGATTGGTCAGTCCGTTCGCGAGATATGGCAGTTTGGAGGTAAGAAACGCTTGAGAAACTCAAAATTGTCGCAGTTCTGATGCTCGAAACGAATAACTAGAACGGCCTAGGGGAAAAGTACACATACCGTTGTAATCGGGCGAGTTTCTACTTTCAGATACAACAGAAATTTTGCGGATTGGTCAATCCGTTTGCGAGATGTGGCAGTTTGGAGGTAAGAAACGCTTGAGAAACTCAAAATTGTGGCAGTTCTGATGCTCGAAATGAATAACTGGAACTGCCTAGGGGAAAACTACACATACCGTTGTAATCGGGCGAGTTTCTACGTTCAGATGCAACAGAAATTTTGCGGATTGGTCAATCCGTTCGCGAGATATGGCAGTTTGGAGGTAAGAAACGCTTGAGAAACTCAAAATTTTCGCAGTTCTGATGCTCGAAACGAATAACTAGAACGGCCTAGGGGAAAACTACACCTACCGTTGTAATCGGGCGAGTTTCTACTTTCAGATGCAACAGAAATTTTTCGGATTGGTCAATCCGTTCGCAAGATATGGCAGTTTGCTGATAAGAAACGCTTGAGAAACTCAAAATTGTCGCAGTTCTGATGCTCGAAACGAATAACTAGAACGGCCTAGGGGAAAAGTACGCATACCGATGTAATCGGGCGAGTTTCTACTTTCAGATGCAACAGAAATGTTGCGGATTGGTCGATCCGTTCGCGAGACATGGCAGTTTGGAAGTAAGAAACGCTTGAGAAACTCAAAATTTTCGCAGTTCTGATGCTCGAAACGAATAGCTAGAGCGGCCTAGGGGAAAAGTACGCATACCGATGTAATCGGGCGAGTTTCTACTTTCAGATGCAACAGAAATGTTGCGGATTGGTCGATCCGTTCGCGAGATATGGCAGTTTGGAAGTAAGAAACGCTTGAGAAACTCAAAATTGCCGCAGTTCTGATGCTCGAAACGAATGACTAGAACGGCCTAGGGGAGAAGTACGCATACCGTTGTAATCGGGAGGGTTTCTACTTTCAGAAGCAACAGAAATTTTGCGGATTGGTCAATCCGTTCGCGAGATATGGCAGTTTGGAGGTAAGAAACGCTTGAGAAACTCAAAATTTTCGCAGTTCTGGTGCTCGAAATGAATAACTGGAACGGCCTAGGGGAAAACTACACATACCGTTGTAATCGGGCGAGTTTCTACTTTCAGATGCAACAGAAATTTTGCGGATTGGTCAATCCGTTCGCGAGATATGGCAGTTTGGAGGTAAGAAACGCTTGCGAAACTCAAAATTGTCGCAGTTCTGATGCTCGAAACGAATAACTGGAACGGCCTAGGGGAAAACTACACATACCGTTGTAATCAGGCGAGTTTCTACTTTCAGGTGCAACAGAAATTTTTCGGACTGGTCAACCCGTTCGCAAGATATGGCAGTTTGGAGGTAAGAAACGCTTGAGAAACTCAAAATTTTCGCAGTTCTGATGCTCGAAACGAATAACTAGAGCGGCCTAGGGGAAAACCACACCTACCGTTGTAATCGGGCGAGTTTCTACTTTCAGATGCAACAGAAATTTTGCGGATTGGTCAATGCGTTCGCGAGATATGGCAGTTTGGAGGTAAGAAACGCTTGAGAAACTCAAAATTTTCGCAGTTCTGATGCTCGAAACGAATAACTGGAACGGCGTAGGGGAAAACCACACATACCGTTGTAATCGGGCGAGTTTCTACTTTCAGATACAACAGAAATCTTGCGGATTTGTCAATCCGTTCGCGAGATATGGCAGTTTGGAGGTAAGAAACGCTTGAGAAACTCAAAATTTTCGCAGTTCTGATGCTCGAAACGAATAACTAGAGCGGCCTAGGGGAAAACTACACCTACCGTAGTAATCGGGCGAGTTTCTACTTTCAGATGCAACAGAAATTTTTCGGATTGGTCAATCCGTTCGCAAGATATGGCAGTTTGGAGGTAAGAAACGCTTGAGAAACTCAAAATTTTCGCAGTTCTGATGCTCGAAACGAATAACTGGAACGGTCTAGGGGAAAACTACACATACCGTTGTAATCGGGCGAGTTTCTACTTTCAGATGCAACAGAAATTTTGCGGATTGGTCAATCCGTTCGCGAGATGTGGCAGTTTGGAGGTAAGAAACGCTTGAGAAACTCAGAATTTTCGCAGTTCTGATGCTCGAAACGAATAACTAGAACGACCTAGGGGAAAAGTACGCATACCGATGTAATCGGGCGAGTTTCTACTTTCAGATGCAACAGAAATTTCTCGGATTGGTCGGTCCGTTCGCGAGATATGGCAGTTTGGAAGTAAGAAACGCTTGAGAAACTCAAAATTTTCGCAGTTCTGATGCTCGAAACGAATAACTGGAACGGTCTAGGGGAAAACTACACATACCATTGTAATCGGGCGAGTTTCTACTTTCAGATGCAACAGAAATTTTGCGGATTGGTCAATCCGTTCGCGAGATGTGGCAGTTTGGAGGTAAGAAACGCTTGAGAAACTCAAAATTTTCGCAGTTCTGATGCTCGAAACGAATAACTAGAACGGCCTAGGGGAAAAGTACGCATACCGATGTAATCGGGCGAGTTTCTACTTTCAGATGCAACAGAAATCATGCGGATTGGTCAATCCGTTCGCGAGATATGGCCGTTTGGATGTAAGAAACGATTGAGAAACTCAAAATTTTCGCAGTTCTGATGCTCGAAACGAATAACTAGAACGGCCTAGGGGAAAAATGCGCATACCGTTGAAATCGGGCGAGTTTCTACTTTCAGATGCAACAGAAACTTTGCGGATTGATCAATCCGTTCGCGAGATATGTCAGTTTGGAGATAAGAAACGCTTTAGAAACTCAAAATTTTCGCAGTTCTGATGCTCGAAACGAATAACTAGAACGGCCTAGTGGAAAAGTGCGCATACCGTTGTAATCGGGCGAGTTTCTACTTTCAGATGCAACAGAAATTTTGCGGATTGGTCAATGCGTTCGCGAGATATGGCAGTTTGGAGGTAAGAAACGCTTGAGAAACTCAAAATTTTCGCAGTTCTGATGCTCGAAACGAATAACTAGAGCGGCCTAGGGGAAAACTACACCTACCGTTGTAATCGGGCGAGTTTCTACTATCAGATGCAACAGAAATTTTGCGGATTGATCAATCCGTTCGCGAGATATGGCAGTTTGGAGAGAAGAAACGCTTGAGAAACTCAAAATTTTCGTAGTTCTGATGCTCGAAACGAGTAACTAGAACGGCCTAGGGGAAAAGTACGCATACCGCTGTATTCAGGCGAGTTTCTACTTTCAGATGCAACAGAAATTTTGCGGATTGGTCAGTCCGTTCGCGAGATATGGCAGTTTGGAGGTAAGAAACGCTTGAGAAACTCAAAATTGTCGCAGTTCTGATGCTCGAAACGAATAACTAGAACGGCCTAGGGGAAAAGTACACATACCGTTGTAATCGGGCGAGTTTCTACTTTCAGATACAACAGAAATTTTGCGGATTGGTCAATCCGTTTGCGAGATGTGACAGTTTGGAGGTAAGAAACGCTTGAGAAACTCAAAATTGTGGCAGTTCTGATGCTCGAAATGAATAACTGGAACTGCCTAGGGGAAAACTACACATACCGTTGTAATCGGGCGAGTTTCTACGTTCAGATGCAACAGAAATTTTGCGGATTGGTCAATCCGTTCGCGAGATATGGCAGTTTGGAGGTAAGAAACGCTTGAGAAACTCAAAATTTTCGCAGTTCTGATGCTCGAAACGAATAACTAGAACGGCCTAGGGGAAAACTACACCTACCGTTGTAATCGGGCGAGTTTCTACTTTCAGATGCAACAGAAATTTTTCGGATTGGTCAATCCGTTCGCAAGATATGGCAGTTTGCTGATAAGAAACGCTTGAGAAACTCAAAATTGTCGCAGTTCTGATGCTCGAAACGAATAACTAGAACGGCCTAGGGGAAAAGTACGCATACCGATGTAATCGGGCGAGTTTCTACTTTCAGATGCAACAGAAATGTTGCGGATTGGTCGATCCGTTCGCGAGACATGGCAGTTTGGAAGTAAGAAACGCTTGAGAAACTCAAAATTTTCGCAGTTCTGATGCTCGAAACGAATAGCTAGAGCGGCCTAGGGGAAAAGTACGCATACCGATGTAATCGGGCGAGTTTCTACTTTCAGATGCAACAGAAATGTTGCGGATTGGTCGATCCGTTCGCGAGATATGGCAGTTTGGAAGTAAGAAACGCTTGAGAAACTCAAAATTTCCGCAGTTCTGATGCTCGAAACGAATGACTAGAACGGCCTAGGGGAGAAGTACGCATACCGTTGTAATCGGGAGGGTTTCTACTTTCAGAAGCAACAGAAATTTTGCGGATTGGTCAATCCGTTCGCGAGATATGGCAGTTTGGAGGTAAGAAACGCTTGAGAAACTCAAAATTTTCGCAGTTCTGGTGCTCGAAATGAATAACTGGAACGGCCTAGGGGAGAACTACACATACCGTTGTAATCGGGCGAGTTTCTACTTTCAGATGCAACAGAAATTTTGCGGATTGGTCAATCCGTTCGCGAGATATGGCAGTTTGGAGGTAAGAAACGCTTGCGAAACTCAAAATTGTCGCAGTTCTGATGCTCGAAACGAATAACTGGAACGGCCTAGGGGAAAACCACACATACCGTTGTAATCGGGCGAGTTTCTACTTTCAGATACAACAGAAATTTTGCGGATTGGTCAATCCGTTTGCGAGATGTGGCAGTTTGGAGGTAAGAAACGCTTGAGAAACTCAAAATTGTCGCAGTTCTGATGATCGAAACGAATAACTGGAACGGCCTAGGGGAAAACTACACATACCGTTGTAATCGGGCTAGTTTCTACTTTCAGATGCAACAGAAATTTTGCGGATTTGTCAATCCGTTCGCGAGATATGGCAGTTTGGAGGTAAGAAACGCTTGAGAAACTCAAAATTTTCGCAGTTCTGATGCTCGAAACGAATAACTAGAACGGCCTAGGGGAAAACTACACCTACCGTAGTAATCGGTCGAGTTTCTACTTTCAGATGCAACAGAAATTTTTCGGATTGGTCAATCCGTTCGCAAGATATGGCAGTTTGGAGGTAAGAAACGCTTGAGAAACTCAAAATTTTCGCAGTTCTGATGCTCGAAACGAATAACTAGAGCGGCCTAGGGGAAAACTACACCTACCGTAGTAATCGGGCGAGTTTCTACTTTCAGATGCAACAGAAATCTTGCGGATTGATCAATCCGTTCGCGAGATATGGCAGTTTGGAGATAAGAAACGCTTGAGAAACTCAAAATTTTCGTAGTTCTGATGCTCGAAACGAGTAACTAGAACGGCCTAGGGGAAAAGTGCGCATACCGTTGTAATCGGGCGAGTTTCTACTTTCAAATGCAACAGAAATTTTGCGGATTGGTCAATGCGTTCGCGAGATATGGCAGTTTGGAGGTAAGAAACGCTTGAGAAACACAAAATTTTCGCAGTTCTGATGCTCCAACGAATGTCTAGAACGGCCAAGGGGAGAAGTACGCATACCGTTGTAATCGGGAGAGTTTCTACTTCAGAAGCAACAGAAATTTTGCGGATTGGTCGATCCGTTCGCGAGATATAGCAGTTTGGATGTAAGAAACGCTTGAGAAATTCAAAATTTTCGCAGTTCTGATGCTCCAAACGAATGTCTAGAACGGCCAAGGGGAGAAGTACGCATACCGTTGTAATCGGGAGAGTTTCTACTTTCAGAAGCAACAGAAATTTTGCGGATTGGTCGATCCGTTCGCGAGATATAGCAGTTTGGATGTAAGAAACGCTTGAGAAATTCAAAATTTTCGCAGTTCTGATGCTCGAAACGAATAACTAGAACGGCCTAGGGGAAAACTACACCTACCGTAGTAATCGGGCGAGTTTCTACTTTCAGATGCAACAGAAATTTTTCGGATTGGTCAATCCGTTCGCAAGGATATGGCAGTTTGGAGGTAAGAAACGCTTGAGAAACTCAAAATTTTCGCAGTTCTGATGCTCGAAACGAATAACTAGAACGGCCTAGGGGAAAACTACACCTACCGTAGTAATCGGGCGAGTTTCTACTTTCAGATGCAACAGAAATTTTTCGGATTGGTCAATCCGTTCGCAAGATATGGCAGTTTGGAGGTAAGAAACGCTTGAGAAACTCAAAATTGTCGCAGTTCTGATGCTCGAAACGAATAACTAGAACGGCCTAGGGGAAAAGTACGCATACCGATGTAATCGGGCGAGTTTCTACTTTCAGATGCAACAGAAATTTTGCGGATTGGTCGATCCGTTCGCGAGATATGGCAGTTTGGAAGTAAGAAACGCTTGAGAACTCAAAATTTTCGCAGTTCTGATGCTCCAAACGAATGTCTAGAACGGCCAAGGGGAGAAGTACGCATACCGTTGTAATCGGGAGAGTTTCTACTTTCAGAAGCAACAGAAATTTTGCGGATTGGTCGATCCGTTCGCGAGATATAGCAGTTTGGATGTAAGAAACGCTTGAGAAATTCAAAATTTTCGCAGTTCTGATGCTCGAAACGAATGACTAGAACGGCCTAGGGGAGAAGTACGCATACCGTTGTAATCGGGAGAGTTTCTACTTTCAGAGGCAACAGAAATTTTGCGGATTGGTCGGTCCGTTCGCGAGATATGGCAGTTTGGATGTAAGAAACGCTTGAGAAACTTAAAATTTTCGCAGTTCTGATGCTCGAAACGAATAACTGGAACGGTCTAGGGGAAACTACACATACCGTTTGTAATCGGGCGAGTTTCTACATTCAGATGCAACAGAAATTTTGCAGATTGGTCAATCCGTTCGCGAGATATGGCAGTTTGGAGGTAAGAAACACTTGAGAAACTTAAAATTTTCGCAGTTCTGATGCTCGAAACGAATAACTAGAACGGCCTAGGGGAAAACTACACCTACCGTTGTAATCGGGCGAGTTTCTACTTTCAGATGCAACAGAAATTTTTCGGATTGGTCAATCCGTTCGCAAGATATGCCAGTTTGGAGATAAGAAACGCTTGAGAAACTCAAAATTTTCGCAGTTCTGATGCTCGAAACGAATAACTAGAGCGGCCTAGGGGAAGACTTCACCTACCGTTGTAATCGAGCGAGTTTCTACTATCAGATGCAACAGAAATTTTGCGGATTGATCAATCCGTTCGCGAGATATGGCATTTTGGAGAGAAGAAACGCTTGAGAAACTCAAAATTTTCGTAGTTCTGATGCTCGAAACGAGTATCTAGAACGGCCTAGGGGAAAAGTACGCATACCGCTCTATTCAGGCGAGTTTCTACTTTCAGATGCAACAGAAATTTTGCGGATTGGTCAATCCGTTCGCGAGATATGCAGTTTGGAGGTAAGAAACGCTTGAGAAACTCAAAATTGTCGCAGTTCTGATGCTCGAAACGAATGACTAGAACGGCCTAGGGGAGAAGAATGCATACCGTTGTAATCGGGCGAGTTTCTACTTTCAGATGCAACAGAAATTTTGCGGATTGGTCAATCCGTTTGCGAGATGTGGCAGTTTGGAGGTAAGAAACGCTTGAGAAACTCAGAATTTTCGCAGTTCTGATGCTCGAAACGAATAACTAGAACGACCTAGGGGAAAAGTACGCAAACCGATGTAATCGGGCGAGTTTCTACTTTCAGATGCAACAGAAATTTTGCGGATTGGTCGGTCCGTTCGCGAGATATGGCAGTTTGGAAGTAAGAAACGCTTGAGAAACTCAAAATTTTCGCAGTTCTGATGCTCGAAACGAATAACTGGAACGGTCTAGGGGAAAACTACACATACCGTTGTAATCGGGCGAGTTTCTACTTTCAGATGCAACAGAAATTTTGCGGATTGGTCAATCCGTTCGCGAGATGTGGCAGTTTGGATGTAAGAAACGATTGAGAAACTCAAAATTTTCGCAGTTCTGATGCTCGAAACGAATAACTAGAACGGTCTAGGGGAAAAATGCGCATACCGTTGAAATCGGGCGAGTTTCTACTTTCAGATGCAAAAGAAACTTTGCGGATTGATCAATCCGTTCGCGAGATATGTCAGTTTGGAGATAAGAAACGCTTTAGAAACTCAAAATTTTCGCAGTTCTGATGCTCGAAACGAATAACTAGAACGGCCTAGTGGAAAAGTGCGCATACCGTTGTAATCGGGCGAGTTTCTACTTTCAGATGCAACAGAAATTTTGCGGATTGGTCAATCCGTTCGCGAGATGTGGCAGTTTGGAGGTAAGAAACGCTTGAGAAACTCAAAATTTTCGCAGTTCTGATGCTCGAAACGAATAACTAGAACGACCTAGGGGAAAAGTACGCATACCGATGTAATCGGGCGAGTTTCTACTTTCAGATGCAACAGAAATTTTGCGGATTGGTCGGTCCGTTCGCGAGATATGGCCGTTTGGATGTAAGAAACGATTGAGAAACTCAAAATTTTCGCAGTTCTGATGCTCGAAACGAATAACTAGAACAGCCTAGGGGAAAAGTACGCATACCGATGTAATCGGGCGAGTTTCTACTTTCAGATGCAACAGAAATTTTTCGGATTGGTCAATCCGTTCGCAAGATATGGCAGTTTGCAGATAAGAAACGCTTGAGAAACTCAAAATTGTCGCAGTTCTGATGCTCGAAACGAATAACTAGAACGGCCTAGGGGAAAAGTACGCATACCGATGTAATCGGGCGAGTTTCTACTTTCAGATGCAACAGAAATGTTGCGGATTGGTCGATCCGTTCGCGAGATATGGCAGTTTGGAAGTAAGAAACGCTTGAGAAACTCAAAATTTTCGCAGTTCTGATGCTCGAAACGAATAGCTAGAGCGGCCTAGGGGAAAACTACACCTATCGTTGTAATCGGGCGAGTTTCTACTTTCAGATGCAACAGAAATTTTGCGGATTGATCAATCCGTTCGCGAGATATGGCAGCTTGGAGATAAGAAACGCTTGAGAAACTCAAAATTTTCGTAGTTCTGATGCTCGAAACGAGTAACTAGAACGGCCTAGGGGAAAAGTACGCATACCGCTGTAATCGGGCGAGTTTCTACTTTCAGATGCAACAGAAATTTTGCGGATTGGTCAATCCGTTCGCGAGATATGGCAGTTTGGATGTAAGAAACGCTTGAGAAACTCAAAATTGTCGCAGTTCTGATGCTCGAAACGAATAACTAGAACGGCCTAGGGTAAAAGTACGCATACCGATGTAATCGGGCGAGTTTCTACTTTCAGATGCAACAGAAATGTTGCGGATTGGTCGATCCGTTCGCGAGATATGGCAGTTTGGAAGTAAGAAACGCTTGAGAAACTCAAAATTGTCGCAGTTCTGATGCTCGAAACGAATAATTAGAACGGCCTAGGGGAAAAGTACGCATACCGATGTAATCGGGCGAGTTTCTACTTTCAGAAGCAACAGAAATTTTGCGGATTGGTCAATCCGTTCGCGAGATATGGCAGTTTGGAGGTAAGAAACGCTTGAGAAACTCAAAATTTTCGCAGTTCTGGTGCTCGAAATGAATAACTGGAACGGCCTAGGGGAAAACTACACATACCGTTGTAATCGGGCGAGTTTCTACTTTCAGATGCAACAGAAATTTTGTGGATTGGTCAATCCGTTCGCGAGATATGGCAGTTTGGAGGTAAGAAACGCTTGAGAAACTCAAAATTTTCGCAGTTCTGATGCTCGAAACGAATAACTGGAACGGTCTAGGGGAAACTACACATACCGTTGTAATCGGGCGAGTTTCTACTTTCAGATGCAACAGAAATTTTGCGGATTGGTCAATCCGTTCGCGAGATGTGGCAGTTTGGAGGTAAGAAACGCTTGAGAAACTCAGAATTTTCGCAGTTCTGATGCTCGAAACGAATAACTAGAACGACCTAGGGGAAAAGTACGCATACCGATGTAATCGGGCGAGTTTCTACTTTCAGATGCAACAGAAATTTCTCGGATTGGTCGGTCCGTTCGCGAGATATGGCAGTTTGGATGTAAGAAACGCTTGAGAAACTCAAAATTTTCGCAGTTCTGATGCTCGAAACGAATAACTGGAACGGTCTAGGGGAAAACTACACATACCATTGTAATCGGGCGAGTTTCTACTTTCAGATGCAACAGAAATTTTGCGGATTGGTCAATCCGTTCGCGAGATGTGGCAGTTTGGAGGTAAGAAACGCTTGAGAAACTCAAAATTTTCGCAGTTCTGATGCTCGAAACGAATAACTAGAACGGCCTAGGGGAAAAGTACGCATACCGATGTAATCGGGCGAGTTTCTACTTTCAGATGCAACAGAAATCATGCGGATTGGTCAATCCGTTCGCGAGATATGGCCGTTTGGATGTAAGAAACGATTGAGAAACTCAAAATTTTCGCAGTTCTGATGCTCGAAACGAATAACTAGAACGGCCTAGGGGAAAAATGCGCATACCGTTGAAATCGGGCGAGTTTCTACTTTCAGATGCAACAGAAACTTTGCGGATTGATCAATCCGTTCGCGAGATATGTCAGTTTGGAGATAAGAAACGCTTTAGAAACTCAAAATTTTCGCAGTTCTGATGCTCGAAACGAATAACTAGAACGGCCTAGTGGAAAAGTGCGCATACCGTTGTAATCGGGCGAGTTTCTACTTTCAGATGCAACAGAAATTTTGCGGATTGGTCAATCCGTTCGCGAGATGTGGCAGTTTGGAGGTAAGAAACGCTTGAGAAACTCAAAATCTTCGCAGTTCTGATGCTCGAAACGAAAAACTAGAACGACCTAGGGGAAAAGTACGCATACCGATGTAATCGGGCGAGTTTCTACTTTCAGATGCAATGGAAATTTTGCGGATTGGTCGGTCCGTTCGCGAGATATGGCCGTTTGGATGTAAGAAACGATTGAAAAACTCAAAATTTTCGCAGTTCTGATGCTCGAAACGAATAACTAGAACGGCCTAGGGGAAAAGTACGCATACCGATGTAATCGGGCGAGTTTCTACTTTCAGATGCAACAGAAATCATGCGGATTGGTCAATCCGTTCGCGACATATGGCCGTTTGGATGTAAGAAACGCTTGAGAAACTCAAAATTTTCGCAGTTCTGATGCTCGAAACGAATAACTAGAACGTCCTAGGGGAAAAGTACGCATACCGTTGTAATCGGGCGAGTTTCTACTTTCAGATGCAACAGAAATCATGCGGATTGTTCAATCCGTTCGCGAGATATGGCAGTTTGGATGTAAGAAACGATTGAGAAACTCAAAATTATCGCAGTTCTGATGCTCGAAACGAATAACTAGAACGGCCTAGGGGAAAACTACACATACCGTTGTAATCGGGAGGGTTTCTACTTTCAGAAGCAACAGAAATTTTGCGGATTGGTCAATCCGTTCGCGAGATATGGCAGTTTGGAGGTAAGAAACGCTTGAGAAACTCAAAATTTTCGCAGTTCTGGTGCTCGAAATGAATAACTGGAACGGCCTAGGGGAAAACTACACATACCGTTGTAATCGGGCGAGTTTCTACTTTCAGATGCAACAGAAATTTTGCGGATTGGTCAATCCGTTCGCGAGATATGGCAGTTTGGAGGTAAGAAACGCTTGCGAAACTCAAAATTGTCGCAGTTCTGATGCTCGAAACGAATAACTGGAACGGCCTAGGGGAAAACTACACATACCGTTGTAATCAGGCGAGTTTCTACTTTCAGGTGCAACAGAAATTTTTCGGACTGGTCAACCCGTTCGCAAGATATGGCAGTTTGGAGGTAAGAAACGCTTGAGAAACTCAAAATTTTCGCAGTTCTGATGCTCGAAACGAATAACTAGAGCGGCCTAGGGGAAAACCACACCTACCGTTGTAATCGGGCGAGTTTCTACTTTCAGATGCAACAGAAATTTTGCGGATTTGTCAATCCGTTCGCGAGATATGGCAGTTTGGAGGTAAGAAACGCTTGAGAAACTCAAAATTGTCGCAGTTCTGATGCTCGAAACGAATAACTGGAACGGCCTAGGGGAAAACTACACATACCGTTGTAATCAGGCGAGTTTCTACTTTCAGGTGCAACAGAAATTTTTCGGACTGGTCAACCCGTTCGCAAGATATGGCAGTTTGGAGGTAAGAAACGCTTGAGAAACTCAAAATTTTCGCAGTTCTGATGCTCGAAACGAATGACTAGAACGGCCTAGGGGAGAAGAATGCATACCGTTGTAATCGGGCGAGTTCCTACTTTCAGATGCAACAGAAATTTTGCGGATTGGTCAATCCGTTTGCGAGATGTGGCAGTTTGGAGGTAAGAAACGCTTGAGAAACTCAAAATTTTCGCAGTTCTGATGCTCGAAACGAATGACTAGAACGGCCCAGGGGAAAAGTGAGCATACCGTTGTAATCGGGCGAGTTTCTACTTTCAGAAGCAACAGAAATTTTGCAGATTGGTCATTCCGTTCGCGAGATATGGCAGTTTGGAGGTAAGAAACGCATGAGAAACTCAAAATTTTCGCAGTTCTGATGCTCGAAACGAATAACTGGAACGGCCTAGGGGAAAACTACACATGCCGTTGTAATCGGGCTAGTTTCTACTTTCAGATGCAACAGAAATTTTGCGGATTTGTCAATCCGTTCGCGAGATATGGCAGTTTGGAGGTAAGAAACGCTTGAGAAACTCAAAATTTTCGCAGTTCTGATGCTCGAAACGAATAACTAGAGCGGCCTAGGGGAAAACTACACCTACCGTAGTAATCGGGCGAGTTTCTACTTTCAGATGCAACAGAAATTTTTCGGATTGGTCAATCCGTTCGCAAGATATGGCAGTTTGGAGGTAAGAAACGCTTGAGAAACTCAAAATTTTCGCAGTTCTGATGCTCGAAACGAATAACTGGAACGGTCTAGGGGAAAACTACACATACCGTTGTAATCGGGCGAGTTTCTACTTTCAGATGCAACAGAAATTTTGCGGATTGGTCAATCCGTTCGCGAGATGTGGCAGTTTGGAGGTAAGAAACGCTTGAGAAACTCAAAATTGTCGCAGTTCTGATGCTCGAAACGAATAACTAGAACGACCTAGGGGAAAAGTACGCATACCGATGTAATCGGGCGAGTTTCTACTTTCAGATGCAACAGAAATTTTGCGGATTGGTCGGTTCGTTCGCGAGATATGGCCGTTTGGATGTAAGAAACGATTGAGAAACTCAAAATTTTCGCAGTTCTGATGCTCGAAACGAATAACTAGAACGGCCTAGGGGAAAAATGCGCATACCGTTGAAATCGGGCGAGTTTCTACTTTCAGATGCAACAGAAACTTTGCGGATTGATCAATCCGTTCGCGAGATATGTCAGTTTGGAGATAAGAAACGCTTTAGAAACTCAAAATTTTCGCAGTTCTGATGCTCGAAACGAATAACTAGAACGACCTAGGGGAAAAGTACGCATACCGATGTAATCGGGCGAGTTTCTACTTTCAGATGCAACAGAAATTTTGCGGATTGGTCGGTCCGTTCGCGAGATATGGCTGTTTGGATGTAAGAAACGATTGAGAAACTCAAAATTTTCGCAGTTCTGATGCTCGAAACGAATAACTAGAACGGCCTAGGGGAAAAGTACGCATACCGATGTAATCGGGCGAGTTTCTACTTTCAGATGCAACAGAAATCATGCGGATTGGTCAATCCGTTCGCGACATATGGCCGTTTGGATGTAAGAAACGCTTGAGAAACTCAAAATTTTCGCAGTTCTGATGCTCGAAACGAATAACTGGAACGGTCTAGGGGAAAACTACACATACCGTTGTAATCGGGCGAGTTTCTACTTTCAGATGCAACAGAAATTTTGCGGATTGGTCAATACGTTCGCGAGATGTGGCAGTTTGGAGGTAAGAAACGCTTGAGAAACACAAAATTTTCGCAGTTCTGATGCTCGAAACGAATAACTAGAACGTCCTAGGGGAAAAGTACGCATACCGATGTAATCGGGCGAGTTTCTACTTTCAGATGCAACAGAAATCATGCGGATTGATCAATCCGTTCGCGAGATATGGCAGTTTGGAGCTAAGAAACGCTTTAGAAACTCAAAATTTTCGCAGTTCTGATGCTCGAAACGAATGACTAGAACGGCCTAGGGGAGTAGTACGCATACCGTTGTAATCGGGCGAGTTTCTACTTTCAGATGCAACAGAAATTATGCGGATTGTTCAATCCGTTCGCGAGATATGGCAGTTTGGATGTAAGAAACGATTGAGAAACTCAAAATTTTCGCAGTTCTGATGCTCGAAACGAATAACTAGAACGGCCTAGGGGAAAAATGCGCATACCATTGAAATCGGGCGAGGTTCTACTTTCAGATGCAACAGAAACTTTGCGGATTGATCAATCCGTTCGCGAGATATGGCAGTTTGGAGATAAGAAACGCTTTAGAAACTCAAAATTTTCGCAGTTCTGATGCTCGAAACGAATAACTAGAACGGCCCAGGGGAAAAGTGCGCATACCTTTGTAATCGGGCGAGTTTCAACTTTCAGATGCAACAGAAATTTTGCGGATTGGTCAATCCGTTCGCGAGATATGGCAGTTTGGAAGTAAGAAACGCTTGAGAAACTCAAAATTTTCGCAGTTCTGATGCTCGAAACGAATGACTAGAACGGCCTAGGGGAGAAGTACGCATACCGTTGTAATCGGGCGTGTTTCTACTTTCAGATGCAACAGAAATTTTGCGGATTGATAAATCCGTTCGCGAGATATGGCAGTTTGGAGCTAAGAAACGCTTGAGAAACTCAAAATTTTCGCAGTTTTGATGCTCGAAACGAATGACTAGAACGGCCTAGGGGAGAAGTACGCATACCGTTGTAATCGGGCGAGTTTCTACTTTCAGATGCAACAGAAACTTTGCGGATTGATCAATCCGTTCGCGAGATATGGCAGTTTGGAGCTAAGAAACGCTTTAGAAACTCAAAATTTTCGCAGTTCTGATGCTCGAAACGAATGACTAGAACGGCCTAGGGGAGTTGTACGCATACCGTTGTAATCGGGCGAGTTTCTACTTTCAGATGCAACAGAAATTATGCGGATTGTTCAATCCGTTCGCGAGATATGGCAGTTTGGATGTAAGAAACGATTGAGGAACTCAAAATTTTCGCAGTTCTGATGCTCGAAACGAATAACTAGAACGGCCTAGGGGAAAAATGCGCATACCGTTGAAATCGGGCGAGTTTCTACTTTCAGATGCAACAGAAACTTTGCGGATTGATCAATCCGTTCGCGAGATATGGCAGTTTGGAGATAAGAAACACTTTCGAAACTCAAAATTTTCGCAGTTCTGATGCTCGAAACGAATAACTAGAACGGCCCAGGGGAAAAGTGCGCATACCGTTGTAATCGGGCGAGTTTCTACTTTCAGATGCAACAGAAATTTTGCGGATTGGTCAATCCGTTCGCGAGATATGGCAGTTTGGAAGTAAGAAACGCTTGAGAAACTCAAAATTTTCGCAGTTCTGATGCTCGAAACGAATGACTAGAACGGCCTAGGGGAGAAGTACGCATACCGTTGTAATCGGGCGTGTTTCTACTTTCAGATGCAACAGAAATTTTGCGGATTGATAAATCCGTTCGCGAGATATGGCAGTTTGGAGATAAGAAACGCTTGAGAAACTCAAAATTTTCGCAGTTCTGATGCTCGAAACGAATAACTAGAACGGCCTAGGGGAAAAGTGCGCATACCGTTGTAATCGGGCGAGTTTCTACTTTCAGATGCAACAGAAATGTTACGGATTGATCAATCCGTTCGGAGATATAGTATGGCAGTTTGGAGATAAGAAACGCTTTAGAAACTCAAAATTTTCGCAGTTCTAATGCTCGAAACGAATAACTAGAACGGCCCAGGGGAAAAGTGCGCATATCGTTCTAATCGGGCGAGTTTCTACATTCAAATGCAACAGAAATTTTGCGGATTGTTCAATCCGTTCGCGAGATATGGCAGTTTGGATGTAAGAAACGCTTGAGAAACTCAAAATTTTCGCAGTTCTGATGCTCGAAACGAATAACTGGAACGGTCTAGGGGAAAACTACACATACCGTTGTAATCGGGCGAGTTTCCACTTTCAGATGCAACAGAAATTTTGCGGATTGGTCAATCCGTTCGCGAGATGTGGCAGTTTGGAGGTAAGAAACGCTTGAGAAACTCAAAATTTTCGTAGTTCTGATGCTTGAAACGAATGACTAGAACGGCCTAGGGGAGAAGTACGCATACCGTTGTAATCGGGCGTGTTTCTACTTTCAGATGCAACAGAAATTTTGCGGATTGATCAATCCGTTCGCGAGATATGGCAGTTTGGAGCTAAGAAATGCTTGAGAAACTCAAAATTTTCGCAGTTCTGATGCTCGAAACGAATAACTGGAACGGTCTAGGGGAAAACTACACATACCGTTGTAATCGGGCGAGTTTCTACTTTCTGATGCAACAGAAATTTTGCGGATTGGTTTATCCGTTCGCGAGATGTGGCAGTTTGGAGGTAAGAAACGCTAGAGAAACTCAAAATTTTCGCAGTTCTGATGCTCGAAACGAATAACTAGAACGGCCTAGGGGAAAAGTACGCATACCGATGTAATCGGGCGAGTTTCTACTTTCAGATGCAACAGAAATCATGCGGATTGGTCAATCCGTTCGCGAGATATGGCCGTTTGGAGATAAGAAACGCTTTAGAAACTCAAAATTTTCGCAGTTCTGATGCTCGAAACGAATAACTAGAACGGCCCAGTGGAAAAGTGCGCATACCGTTGTAATCGGGCGAGTTTCTACTTTCAGATGCAACAGAAATTTTGCGGATTGGTCAATCCGTTCGCGAGATATGGCAGTTTGGAGCTAAGAAACGCTTGAGAAAATCAAAATTTTCGCAGTTCTGATGCTCGAAACGAATGACTAGAACGGCCTAGGGGAGTAGTACGCATACCGTTGTAATCGGGCGAGTTTCTACTTTCAGATGCAACAGAAATTATGCGGATTGTTCAATCCATTCGCGAGATATGGCAGTTTGGAGGTAAGAAACGCTTGAGAAACTCAAAATTTTCGCAGTTCTGATGCTCGAAACGAATAACTAGAACGGCCTAGGGGAAAAATGCGCATACCGTTGAAATCGGGCGAGTTTCTACTTTCAGATGCAACAGAAACTTTGCGGATTGATCAATCCGTTCGCGAGATATGGCAGTTTGGAAGTAAGAAACGCTTGAGAAACTCAAAATTTTCGCAGTTCTGATGCTCGAAACGAATGACTAGAACGGCCTAGGGGAGTAGTACGCATACCGTTGTAATCGGGCGAGTTTCTACTTTCAGATGCAACAGAAATTATGCGGATTGGTCAATCGGTTCGCGAGATATGGCCGTTTGGATGTAAGAAACGCTTGAGAAACACAAAATTTTCGCAGTTCTGATGCTCGAAACGAATAACTAGGTACGGTCTAGGGGAAAACTACACATACCGTTGTAATCGGGCGAGTTTCCACTTTCAGATGCAACAGAAATTTTGCGGATTGGTCAATCCGTTCGCGAGATGTGGCAGTTTGGAGGTAAGAAACGCTTGAGAAACTCAGAATTTTCGCAGTTCTGATGCTCGAAACGAATAACTAGAACGGCCTAGGGGAAAAGTACGCATACCGATGTAATCGGGCGAGTTTCTACTTTCAGATGCAACAGAAATCATGCGGATTGGTCAATCCGTTCGCGAGATATGGCCGTTTGGATGTAAGAAACGATTGAGAAACTGAAAATTTTCGCAGTTCTGATGCTCGAAACGAATAACTAGAACGGCCTAGGGGAAAAATGCGCATACCGTTGAAATCGGGCGAGTTTCTACTTTCAGATGCAACAGAAACTTTGCGGATTGATCAATCCGTTCGCGAGATATGGCAGTTTGGAGCTAAGAAACGCTTGAGAAACTCAAAATTTTCGCAGTTCTGATGCTCGAAACGAATGACTAGAACGGCCTAGGGGAGTAGTACGCATACCGTTGTAATCGGGCGAGTTTCTACTTTCAGATGCAACAGAAATTATGCGGATTGTTCAATCCGTTCGCGAGATATGGCAGTTTGGAGGTAAGAAACGCTTGAGAAACTCAAAATTTTCGCAGTTCTGATGCTCGAAACGAATAACTAGAACGGCCTAGGGGAAAAGTACGCATACCGATGTAATCGGGCGAGTTTCTACTTTCAGATGCAACAGAAATCATGCGGATTGGTCAATCCGTTCGCGAGATATGGCCGTTTGGATGTAAGAAACGATTGAGAAACTCAAAATTTTCGCAGTTCTGATGCTCGAAACGAATAACTAGAACGGCCTAGGGGAAAAATGCGCATACCGTTGAAATCGGGCGAGTTTCTACTTTCAGATGCAACAGAAACTTTGCAGATTGATCAATCCGTTCGTGAGATATGGCAGTTTGGAGATAAGAAACGCTTTAGAAACTCAAAATTTTCGCAGTTCTGATGCTCGAAACGAATAACTAGAACGGCCCAGTGGAAAAGTGCGCATACCGTTGTAATCGGGCGAGTTTCTACTTTCAGACGCAACAGAAATTTTGCGGATTGGTCAATCCGTTCGCGAGATATGGCAGTTTGGAGCTAAGAAACGCTTGAGAAACTCAAAATTTTCGCAGTTCTGATGCTCGAAACGAATGACTAGAACGGCCTAGGGGAGTAGTACGCATACCGTTGTAATCGGGCGAGTTTCTACTTTCAGATGCAACAGAAATTATGCGGATTGTTCAATCCGTTCGCGAGATATGGCAGTTTGGAGGTAAGAAACGCTTGAGAAACTCAAAATTTTCGCAGTTCTGATGCTCGAAACGAATAACTAGAACGGCCTAGGGGAAAAATGCGCATACCGTTGAAATCGGGCGAGTTTCTACTTTCAGATGCAACAGAGACTTTGCGGATTGATCAATCCGTTCGCGAGATATGGCAGTTTGGAAGTAAGAAACGCTTGAGAAACTCAAAATTTTCGTAGTTCTGATGCTTGAAACGAATGACTAGAACGGCCTAGGGGAGAAGTACGCATACCGTTGTAATCGGGCGTGTTTCTACTTTCAGATGCAACAGAAATTAAGCGGATTGGTAAATCCGTTCGCGAGATATGGCCGTTTGGATGTAAGAAACGCTTGAGAAACACAAAATTTTCGCAGTTCTGATGCTCGAAACGAATAACTAGAACGGCCCAGTGGAAAAGTGCGCATACCGTTGAAATCGGGCGAGTTTCTACTTTCAGATGCAACCGAAATATTGCGGATTGGTCAATCCGTTCGCGAGATGTGGCAGTTTGGAGGTAAGAAACGCTTGAGAAACTCAAAATTTTCCCAGTTCTGATGCTCGAAACGAATAACTAGAACGACCTAGGGGAAAAGTACGCATACCGATGTAATCGGGCGAGTTTCTACTTTCAGATGCAACAGAAATTTTGCGGATTGGTCGGTCCGTTCGCGAGATATGGCAGTTTGGAAGTAAGAAACGCTTGAGAAACTCAAAATTTTCGCAGTTCTGATGCTCGAAACGAATAACTGGAACGGTCTAGGGGAAAACTACACATACCGTTGTAATCGGGCGAGTTTCTACTTTCTGATGCAACAGAAATTTTGCGGATTGGTTTATCCGTTCGCGAGATGTGGCAGTTTGGAGGTAAGAAACGCTTGAGAAACTCAAAATTTTCGCAGTTCTGATGCTCGAAACGAATAACTAGAACGGCCCAGTGGAAAAGTGCGCATACCGTTGTAATCGGGCGAGTTTCTACTTTCAGATGCAACAGAAATTTTGCGGATTGGTCAATCCGTTCGCGAGATATGGCAGTTTGGAGCTAAGAAACGCTTGAGAAAATGAAAATTTTCGCAGTTCTGATGCTCGAAACGAATGACTAGAACGGCCTAGGGGAGTAGTACGCATACCGTTGTAATCGGGCGAGTTTCTACTTTCAGATGCAACAGAAATTATGCGGATTGTTCAATCCGTTCGCGAGATATGGCAGTTTGGAGGTAAGAAACGCTTGAGAAACTCAAAATTTTCGCAGTTCTGATGCTCGAAACGAATAACTAGAACGGCCTAGGGGAAAAATGCGCATACCGTTGAAATCGGGCGAGTTTCTACTTTCAGATGCAACAGAAACTTTGCGGATTGATCAATCCGTTCGCGAGATATGGCAGTTTGGAAGTAAGAAACGCTTGAGAAACTCAAAATTTTCGTAGTTCTGATGCTTGAAACGAATGACTAGAACGGCCTAGGGGAGAAGTACGCATACCGTTGTAATCGGGCGTGTTTCTACTTTCAGATGCAACAGAAATTTTGCGGATTGATCAATCCGTTCGCGAGATATGGCAGTTTGGAGCTAAGAAATGCTTGAGAAACTCAAAATTTTCGCAGTTCTGATGCTCGAAACGAATGACTAGAACGGCCTAGGGGAGTAGTACGCATACCGTTGTAATCGGGCGAGTTTCTACTTTCAGATGCAACAGAAATTAAGCGGATTGGTAAATCCGTTCGCGAGATATGGCCGTTTGGATGTAAGAAACGCTAAAGAAACACAAAATTTTCGCAGTTCTGATGCTCGAAACGAATAACTAGAACGGCCCAGTGGAAAAGAGCGCATACCGTTGTAATCGGGCGAGTTTCTACTTTCAGATGCAACAGAAATATTGCGGATTGGTCAATCCGTTCGCGAGATGTGGCAGTTTGGAGGTAAGAAACGCTTGAGAAACTCAAAATTTTCGCAGTTCTGATGCTCGAAACGAATAACTAGAACGACCTAGGGGAAAAGTACGCATACCGATGTAATCGGGCGAGTTTCTACTTTCAGATGCAACAGAAATTTTGCGGATTGGTCGGTCCGTTCGCGAGATATGGCAGTTTGGAAGTAAGAAACGCTTGAGAAACTCAAAATTTTCGCAGTTCTGATGCTCGAAACGAATAACTGGAACGGTCTAGGGGAAAACTACACATACCGTTGTAATCGGGCGAGTTTCTACTTTCTGATGCAACAGAAATTTTGCGGATTGGTTTATCCGTTCGCGAGATGTGGCAGTTTGGAGGTAAGAAACGCTTGAGAAACTCAAAATTTTCGCAGTTCTGATGCTCGAAACGAATAACTAGAACGGCCTAGGGGAAAAGTACGCATACCGATGTAATCGGCGAGTTTCTACTTTCAGATGCAACAGAAATCATGCGGATTGGTCAATCCGTTCGCGAGATATGGCCGTTTGGAGATAAGAAACGCTTTAGAAACTCAAAATTTTCGCAGTTCTGATGCTCGAAACGAATAACTAGAACGGCCCAGTGGAAAAGTGCGCATACCGTTGTAATCGGGCGAGTTTCTACTTTCAGATGCAACAGAAATTTTGCGGATTGGTCAATCCGTTCGCGAGATATGGCAGTTTGGAGCTAAGAAACGCTTGAGAAAATGAAAATTTTCGCAGTTCTGATGCTCGAAACGAATGACTAGAACGGCCTAGGGGAGTAGTACGCATACCGTTGTAATCGGGCGAGTTTCTACTTTCAGATGCAACAGAAATTATGCGGATTGTTCAATCCGTTCGCGAGATATGGCAGTTTGGAGGTAAGAAACGCTTGAGAAACTCAAAATTTTCGCAGTTCTGATGCTCGAAACGAATAACTAGAACGGCCTAGGGGAAAAATGCGCATACCGTTGAAATCGGGCGAGTTTCTACTTTCAGATGCAACAGAAACTTTGCGGATTGATCAATCCGTTCGCGAGATATGGCAGTTTGGAAGTAAGAAACGCTTGAGAAACACAAAATTTTCGCAGTTCTGATGCTCGAAACGAATGACTAGAACGGCCTAGGGGAGTAGTACGCATACCGTTGTAATCGGGCGAGTTTCTACTTTCAGATGCAACAGAAATTATGCGGATTGGTCAATCCGTTCGCGAGATATGGCCGTTTGGATGTAAGAAACGCTTGAGAAACACAAAATTTTCGCAGTTCTGATGCTCGAAACGAATAACTAGAACGGCCCAGTGGAAAAGTGCGCATACCGTTGTAATCGGGCGAGTTTCTACTTTTAGATGCAACAGAAATATTGCGGATTGGTCAATCCGTTCGCGAGATGTGGCAGTTTGGAGGAAAGAAACGCTTGAGAAACTCAAAATTTTCGCAGTTCTGATGCTCGAAACGAATAACTAGAACGACCTAGGGGAAAAGTACGCATACCGATGTAATCGGGCGAGTTTCTACTTTCAGATGCAACAGAAATTTTGCGGATTGGTCGGTCCGTTCGCGAGATATGGCAGTTTGGAAGTAAGAAACGCTTGAGAAACTCAAAATTTTCGCAGTTCTGATGCTCGAAACGAATAACTGCAACGGTCTAGGTGAAAACTACACATACCGTTGTAATCGGGCGAGTTTCTACTTTCAGATGCAACAGAAATTTTGCGGATTGGTCAATCCGTTCGCGAGATGTGGCAGTTTGGAGGTAAGAAACGCTTGAGAAACTCAAAATTTTCGCAGTTCTGATGCTCGAAACGAATAACTAGAACGGCCCAGGGGAAAAGTGCGCATATCGTTGTAATCGGGCGAGTTTCTACATTCAAATGCAACAGAAATTTTGCGGATTGTTCAATCCGTTCGCGAGATATGGCAGTTTGGAGTTAAGAAACGCTTGAGAAACTCAAAATTTTCGCAGTTCTGATGCTCGAAACGAATAACTAGAACGGCCTAGGGGAAAAATGCGCATACCGTTGAAATCGGGCGAGTTTCTACTTTCAGATGCAACAGAAACTTTGCGGATTGATCAATCCGTTCGCGAGATATGGCAGTTTGGAAGTAAGAAACGCTTGAGAAACTCAAAATTTTCGCAGTTCTGATGCTCGAAACGAATAACTAGGTACGGCCCAGTGGAAAAGTGCGCATACCGTTGTAATAGGGCGAGTTTCTACTTTCAGATGCAACAGAAATATTGCGGATTGGTCAATCCGTTCGCGAGATGTGGCAGCTTGGAGGTAAGAAACGCTTGAGAAACTCAAAATTTTCGCAGTTCTGATGCTCGAAACGAATAACTAGAACGACCTAGGGGAAAAGTACGCATACCGATGTAATCGGGCGAGTTTCTACTTTCAGATGCAACAGAAATTTTGCGGATTGGTCGGTCCGTTCGCGAGATATGGCAGTTTGGAAGTAAGAAACGCTTGAGAAACTCAAAATTTTCGCAGTTCTGATGCTCGAAACGAATAACTAGAACGGCCCAGGGGAAAAGTGCGTATATCGTTGTAATCGGGCGAGTTTCTACATTCAAATGCAACAGAAATTTTGCGGATTGTTCAATCCGTTCGCGAGATATGGCAGTTTGGAGGTAAGAAACGCTTCAGAAACTCAAAATTTTCGCAGTTCTGATGCTCGAAACGAATAACTGGAACGGTCTAGGGGAAAACTACACATACCGTTGTAATCGGGCGAGTTTCTACTTTCAGAAGCAACAGAAATTTTGCGGATTGGTCAATCCGTTCGCGAGATATGGCAGTTTGGAGGTAAGAAACGCTTGAGAAACTCAAAATTTTCGCAGTTCTGATGCTCGAAACGAATAACAAGAACGGCCTAGGGAAAAAGTACGCATACCGATGTAATCGGGCGAGTTTCTACATTCAAATGCAACAGAAATTTTGCGGAATGATCAATCCGTTCGCGAGATATGGCAGTTTGGAGATAAGAAACGCTTGAGAAACTCAAAATTTTCGCAGTTCTGATGCTCGAAACGAATAACTGGAACGGTCTAGGGGAAAACTACACATACCGTTGTAATCGGGCGAGTTTCCACTTTCAGATGCAACAGAAATTTTGCGGATTGGTCAATCCGTTCGCGAGATGTGGCAGTTTGGAGGTAAGAAACGCTTGAGAAACTCAAAATTTTCGCAGTTCTGATGCTCGAAACGAATAACTAGAACGGCCTAGGGGAAAAGTACGCATACCGATGTAATCGGGCGAGTTTCTACTTTCAGATGCAACAGAAATTTTGCCGATTGGTCTATCCGTTCGCGAGATATGGCAGTTTGGAAATAAGAAACGCTTGAGAAACTCAAAATTTTCGCAGTTCTGATGCTCGAAACGAATAACTAGAACGGCCTAGGGGAAAAGTGCGCATACCGTTGTAATCGGGCGAGTTTCTACTTTCAGATGCAACAGAAATTTTGCGGATTCATCAATCCGTTCGCGAGATATGGCAGTTTGGATGTAAGAAACGCTTGAGAAACTCGAAATTTTCGCAGTTCTGATGCTCGAAACGAATAACTAGGTACGGCCCAGTGGAAAAGTGCGCATACCGTTGTAATAGGGCGAGTTTCTACTTTCAGATGCAACAGAAATATTGCGGATTGGTCAATCCGTTCGCGAGATGTGGCAGCTTGGAGGTAAGAAACGCTTGAGAAACTCAAAATTTTCGCAGTTCTGATGCTCGAAACGAATAACTAGAACGACCTAGGGGAAAAGTACGCATACCGATGTAATCGGGCGAGTTTCTACTTTCAGATGCAACAGAAATTTTGCGGATTGGTCGGTCCGTTCGCGAGATATGGCAGTTTGGAAGTAAGAAACGCTTGAGAAACTCAAAATTTTCGCAGTTCTGATGCTCGAAACGAATAACTAGAACGGCCCAGGGGAAAAGTGCGTATATCGTTGTAATCGGGCGAGTTTCTACATTCAAATGCAACAGAAATTTTGCGGATTGTTCAATCCGTTCGCGAGATATGGCAGTTTGGAGGTAAGAAACGCTTCAGAAACTCAAAATTTTCGCAGTTCTGATGCTCGAAACGAATAACTGGAACGGTCTAGGGGAAAACTACACATACCGTTGTAATCGGGCGAGTTTCTACTTTCAGAAGCAACAGAAATTTTGCGGATTGGTCAATCCGTTCGCGAGATATGGCAGTTTGGAGGTAAGAAACGCTTGAGAAACTCAAAATTTTCGCAGTTCTGATGCTCGAAACGAATAACAAGAACGGCCTAGGGAAAAAGTACGCATACCGATGTAATCGGGCGAGTTTCTACATTCAAATGCAACAGAAATTTTGCGGAATGATCAATCCGTTCGCGAGATATGGCAGTTTGGAGATAAGAAACGCTTGAGAAACTCAAAATTTTCGCAGTTCTGATGCTCGAAACGAATAACTGGAACGGTCTAGGGGAAAACTACACATACCGTTGTAATCGGGCGAGTTTCCACTTTCAGATGCAACAGAAATTTTGCGGATTGGTCAATCCGTTCGCGAGATGTGGCAGTTTGGAGGTAAGAAACGCTTGAGAAACTCAAAATTTTCGCAGTTCTGATGCTCGAAACGAATAACTAGAACGGCCTAGGGGAAAAGTACGCATACCGATGTAATCGGGCGAGTTTCTACTTTCAGATGCAACAGAAATTTTGCCGATTGGTCTATCCGTTCGCGAGATATGGCAGTTTGGAAATAAGAAACGCTTGAGAAACTCAAAATTTTCGCAGTTCTGATGCTCGAAACGAATAACTAGAACGGCCTAGGGGAAAAGTGCGCATACCGTTGTAATCGGGCGAGTTTCTACTTTCAGATGCAACAGAAATTTTGCGGATTCATCAATCCGTTCGCGAGATATGGCAGTTTGGATGTAAGAAACGCTTGAGAAACTCGAAATTTTCGCAGTTCTGATGCTCGAAACGAATAACTAGAACGACCTAGGGGAAAAGTACGCATACCGGTGTAATCGGGCGAGTTTCTACTTTCAGATGCAACAGAAATTTTGCGGATTGGTCGGTCCGTTCGCGAGATATGGCAGTTTGGAAGTAAGAAACGCTTGAGAAACTCAAAATTTTCGCAGTTCTGATGCTCGAAACGAATAACTGGAACGGTCTAGGGGAAAACTACACATACCGTTGTAATCGGGCGAGTTTCTACTTTCAGATGCAACAGAAATTTTGCGGATTGGTCAATCCGTTCGCGAGATGTGGCAGTTTGGAGGTAAGAAACGCTTGAGAAACTCAAAATTTTCGCAGTTCTGATGCTCGAAACGAATAACTAGAACGGCCTAGGGGAAAAGTACGCATACCGTTGAAATCGGGCGAGTTTCTACTTTCAGATGCAACAGAAACTTTGCGGATTGATCAATCCGTTCGCGAGATATGGCAGTTTGGAGATAAGAAACGCTTTAGAAACTCAAAATTTTCGCAGTTCTGATGCTCGAAACGAATAACTAGAACGGCCCAGTGGAAAAGTGCGCATACCGTTGTAATCGGTCGAGTTTCTACTTTCAGATGCAACAGAAATTTTGCGGATTGGTCAATCCGTTCGCGAGATATGGCAGTTTGGAGCTAAGAAACGCTTGAGAAACTCAAAATTTTCGCAGTTCTGATGCTCGAAACGAATGACTAGAACGGCCTAGGGGAGTAGTACGCATACCGTTGTAATCGGGCGAGTTTCTACTTTCAGATGCAACAGAAATTATGCGGATTGTTCAATCCGTTCGCGAGATATGGCAGTTTGGAGGTAAGAAACGCTTGAGAAACTCAAAATTTTCGCAGTTCTGATGCTCGAAACGAATAACTAGAACAGCCTAGGGGAAAAATGCGCATACCGTTGAAATCGGGCGAGTTTCTACTTTCAGATGCAACAGAAACTTTGGGGATTGATCAATCCGTTCGCGAGATATGGCAGTTTGGAAGTAAGAAACGCTTGAGAAACTCAAAATTTTCGTAGTTCTGATGCTTGAAACGAATGACTAGAACGGCCTAGGGGAGAAGTACGCATACCGTTGTAATCGGGCGTGTTTCTACTTTCAGATGCAACAGAAATTTTGCGGATTGATCAATCCGTTCGCGAGATATGGCAGTTTGGAGCTAAGAAATGCTTGAGAAACTCAAAATTTTCGCAGTTCTGATGCTCGAAACGAATGACTAGAACGGCCTAGGGGAGTAGTACGCATACCGTTGTAATCGGGCGAGTTTCTACTTTCAGATGCAACAGAAATTAAGCGGATTGGTAAATCCGTTCGCGAGATATGGCCGTTTGGATGTAAGAAACGCTAAAGAAACACAAAATTTTCGCAGTTCTGATGCTCGAAACGAATAACTAGAACGGCCCCGTGGAAAAGAGCGCATACCGTTGTAATCGGGCGAGTTTCTACTTTCAGATGCAACAGAAATATTGCGGATTGGTCAATCCGTTCGCGAGATGTGGCAGTTTGGAGGTAAGAAACGCTTGAGAAACTCAAAATTTTCGCAGTTCTGATGCTCGAAACGAATAACTAGAACGACCTAGGGGAAAAGTACGCATACCGATGTAATCGGGCGAGTTTCTACTTTCAGATGCAACAGAAATTTTGCGGATTGGTCGGTCCGTTCGCGAGATATGGCAGTTTGGAAGTAAGAAACGCTTGAGAAACTCAAAATTTTCGCAGTTCTGATGCTCGAAACGAATAACTGGAACGGTCTAGGGGAAAACTACACATACCGTTGTAATCGGGCGAGTTTCTACTTTCTGATGCAACAGAAATTTTGCGGATTGGTTTATCCGTTCGCGAGATGTGGCAGTTTGGAGGTAAGAAACGCTTGAGAAACTCAAAATTTTCGCAGTTCTGATGCTCGAAACGAATAACTAGAACGGCCTAGGGGAAAAGTACGCATACCGATGTAATCGGGCGAGTTTCTACTTTCAGATGCAACAGAAATCATGCGGATTGGTCAATCCGTTCGCGAGATATGGCCGTTTGGAGATAAGAAACGCTTTAGAAACTCAAAATTTTCGCAGTTCTGATGCTCGAAACGAATAACTAGAACGGCCCAGTGGAAAAGTGCGCATACCGTTGTAATCGGGCGAGTTTCTACTTTCAGATGCAACAGAAATTTTGCGGATTGGTCAATCCGTTCGCGAGATATGGCAGTTTGGAGCTAAGAAACGCTTGAGAAAATGAAAATTTTCGCAGTTCTGATGCTCGAAACGAATGACTAGAACGGCCTAGGGGAGTAGTACGCATACCGTTGTAATCGGGCGAGTTTCTACTTTCAGATGCAACAGAAATTATGCGGATTGTTCAATCCGTTCGCGAGATATGGCAGTTTGGAGGTAAGAAACGCTTGAGAAACTCAAAATTTTCGCAGTTCTGATGCTCGAAACGAATAACTAGAACGGCCTAGGGGAAAAATGCGCATACCGTTGAAATCGGGCGAGTTTCTACTTTCAGATGCAACAGAAACTTTGCGGATTGATCAATCCGTTCGCGAGATATGGCAGTTTGGAAGTATGAAACGCTTGAGAAACTCAAAATTTTCGTAGTTCTGATGCTTGAAACGAATGACTAGAACGGCCTAGGGGAGAAGTACGCATACCGTTGTAATCGGGCGTGTTTCTACTTTCAGATGCAACAGAAATTTTGCGGATTGATCAATCCGTTCGCGAGATATGGCAGTTTGGAGCTAAGAAATGCTTGAGAAACTCAAAATTTTCGCAGTTCTGATGCTCGAAACGAATGACTAGAACGGCCTAGGGGAGTAGTACGCATACCGTTGTAATCGGGCGAGTTTCTACTTTCAGATGCAACAGAAATTAAGCGGATTGGTAAATCCGTTCGCGAGATATGGCCGTTTGGATGTAAGAAACGCTAAAGAAACACAAAATTTTCGCAGTTCTGATGCTCGAAACGAATAACTAGAACGGCCCAGTGGAAAAGAGCGCATACCGTTGTAATCGGGCGAGTTTCTACTTTCAGATGCAACAGAAATATTGCGGATTGGTCAATCCGTTCGCGAGATGTGGCAGTTTGGAGGTAAGAAACGCTTGAGAAACTCAAAATTTTCGCAGTTCTGATGCTCGAAACGAATAACTAGAACGACCTAGGGGAAAAGTACGCATACCGATGTAATCGGGCGAGTTTCTACTTTCAGATGCAACAGAAATTTTGCGGATTGGTCGGTCCGTTCGCGAGATATGGCAGTTTGGAAGTAAGAAACGCTTGAGAAACTCAAAATTTTCGCAGTTCTGATGCTCGAAACGAATAACTGGAACGGTCTAGGGGAAAACTACACATACCGTTGTAATCGGGCGAGTTTCTACTTTCTGATGCAACAGAAATTTTGCGGATTGGTTTATCCGTTCGCGAGATGTGGCAGTTTGGAGGTAAGAAACGCTTGAGAAACTCAAAATTTTCGCAGTTCTGATGCTCGAAACGAATAACTAGAACGGCCTAGGGGAAAAGTACGCATACCGATGTAATCGGGCGAGTTTCTACTTTCAGATGCAACAGAAATCATGCGGATTGGTCAATCCGTTCGCGAGATATGGCCGTTTGGAGATAAGAAACGCTTTAGAAACTCAAAATTTTCGCAGTTCTGATGCTCGAAACGAATAACTAGAACGGCCCAGTGGAAAAGTGCGCATACCGTTGTAATCGGGCGAGTTTCTACTTTCAGATGCAACAGAAATTTTGCGGATTGGTCAATCCGTTCGCGAGATATGGCAGTTTGGAGCTAAGAAACGCTTGAGAAAATGAAAATTTTCGCAGTTCTGATGCTCGAAACGAATGACTAGAACGGCCTAGGGGAGTAGTACGCATACCGTTGTAATCGGGCGAGTTTCTACTTTCAGATGCAACAGAAATTATGCGGATTGTTCAATCCGTTCGCGAGATATGGCAGTTTGGAGGTAAGAAACGCTTGAGAAACTCAAAATTTTCGCAGTTCTGATGCTCGAAACGAATAACTAGAACGGCCTAGGGGAAAAATGCGCATACCGTTGAAATCGGGCGAGTTTCTACTTTCAGATGCAACAGAAACTTTGCGGATTGATCAATCCGTTCGCGAGATATGGCAGTTTGGAAGTAAGAAACGCTTGAGAAACACAAAATTTTCGCAGTTCTGATGCTCGAAACGAATGACTAGAACGGCCTAGGGGAGTAGTACGCATACCGTTGTAATCGGGCGAGTTTCTACTTTCAGATGCAACAGAAATTATGCGGATTGGTCAATCCGTTCGCGAGATATGGCCGTTTGGATGTAAGAAACGCTTGAGAAACACAAAATTTTCGCAGTTCTGATGCTCGAAACGAATAACTAGAACGGCCCAGTGGAAAAGTGCGCATACCGTTGTAATCGGGCGAGTTTCTACTTTTAGATGCAACAGAAATATTGCGGATTGGTCAATCCGTTCGCGAGATGTGGCAGTTTGGAGGAAAGAAACGCTTGAGAAACTCAAAATTTTCGCAGTTCTGATGCTCGAAACGAATAACTAGAACGACCTAGGGGAAAAGTACGCATACCGATGTAATCGGGCGAGTTTCTACTTTCAGATGCAACAGAAATTTTGCGGATTGGACGGTCCGTTCGCGAGATATGGCAGTTTGGAAGTAAGAAACGCTTGAGAAACTCAAAATTTTCGCAGTTCTGATGCTCGAAACGAATGACTAGAACGGCCTAGGGGAGTAGTACGCATACCGTTGTAATCGGGCGAGTTTCTACTTTCAGATGCAACAGAAATTAAGCGGATTGGTAAATCCGTTCGCGAGATATGGCCGTTTGGATGTAAGAAACGCTTGAGAAACACAAAATTTTCGCAGTTCTGATGCTCGAAACGAATAACTAGAACGGCCCAGTGGAAAAGTGCGCATACCGTTGAAATCGGGCGAGTTTCTACTTTCAGATGCAACCGAAATATTGCGGATTGGTCAATCCGTTCGCGAGATGTGGCAGTTTGGAGGTAAGAAACGCTTGAGAAACTCAAAATTTTCGCAGTTCTGATGCTCGAAACGAATAACTAGAACGACCTAGGGAAAAGTACGCATACCGATGTAATCGGGCGAGTTTCTACTTTCAGATGCAACAGAAATTTTGCGGATTGGTCGGTCCGTTCGCGAGATATGGCAGTTTGGAAGTAAGAAACGCTTGAGAAACTCAAAATTTTCGCAGTTCTGATGCTCGAAACGAATAACTGGAACGGTCTAGGGAAAACTACACATACCGTTGTAATCGGGCGAGTTTCTACTTTCTGATGCAACAGAAATTTTGCGGATTGGTTTATCCGTTCGCGAGATGTGGCAGTTTGGAGGTAAGAAACGCTTGAGAAACTCAAAATTTTCGCAGTTCTGATGCTCGAAACGAATAACTAGAACGGCCCAGTGGAAAAGTGCGCATACCGTTGTAATCGGGCGAGTTTCTACTTTCAGATGCAACAGAAATTTTGCGGATTGGTCAATCCGTTCGCGAGATATGGCAGTTTGGAGCTAAGAAACGCTTGAGAAAATGAAAATTTTCGCAGTTCTGATGCTCGAAACGAATGACTAGAACGGCCTAGGGGAGTAGTACGCATACCGTTGTAATCGGGCGAGTTTCTACTTTCAGATGCAACAGAAATTATGCGGATTGTTCAATCCGTTCGCGAGATATGGCAGTTTGGAGGTAAGAAACGCTTGAGAAACTCAAAATTTTCGCAGTTCTGATGCTCGAAACGAATAACTAGAACGGCCTAGGGGAAAAATGCGCATACCGTTGAAATCGGGCGAGTTTCTACTTTCAGATGCGACAGAAACTTTGCGGATTGATCAATCCGTTCGCGAGATATGGCAGTTTGGAAGTAAGAAACGCTTGAGAAACTCAAAATTTTCGTAGTTCTGATGCTTGAAACGAATGACTAGAACGGCCTAGGGGAGAAGTACGCATACCGTTGTAATCGGGCGTGTTTCTACTTTCAGATGCAACAGAAATTTTGCGGATTGATCAATCCGTTCGCGAGATATGGCAGTTTGGAGCTAAGAAATGCTTGAGAAACTCAAAATTTTCGCAGTTCTGATGCTCGAAACGAATGACTAGAACGGCCTAGGGGAGTAGTACGCATACCGTTGTAATCGGGCGAGTTTCTACTTTCAGATGCAACAGAAATTAAGCGGATTGGTAAATCCGTTCGCGAGATATGGCCGTTTGGATGTAAGAAACGCTAAAGAAACACAAAATTTTCGCAGTTCTGATGCTCGAAACGAATAACTAGAACGGCCCAGTGGAAAAGAGCGCATACCGTTGTAATCGGGCGAGTTTCTACTTTCAGATGCAACAGAAATATTGCGGATTGGTCAATCCGTTCGCGAGATGTGGCAGTTTGGAGGTAAGAAACGCTTGAGAAACTCAAAATTTTCGCAGTTCTGATGCTCGAAACGAATAACTAGAACGACCTAGGGGAAAAGTACGCATACCGATGTAATCGGGCGAGTTTCTACTTTCAGATGCAACAGAAATTTTGCGGATTGGTCGGTCCGTTCGCGAGATATGGCAGTTTGGAAGTAAGAAACGCTTGAGAAACTCAAAATTTTCGCAGTTCTGATGCTCGAAACGAATAACTGGAACGGTCTAGGGGAAAACTACACATACCGTTGTAATCGGGCGAGTTTCTACTTTCTGATGCAACAGAAATTTTGCGGATTGGTTTATCCGTTCGCGAGATGTGGCAGTTTGGAGGTAAGAAACGCTTGAGAAACTCAAAATTTTCGCAGTTCTGATGCTCGAAACGAATAACTAGAACGGCCTAGGGGAAAAGTACGCATACCGATGTAATCGGGCGAGTTTCTACTTTCAGATGCAACAGAAATCATGCGGATTGGTCAATCCGTTCGCGAGATATGGCCGTTTGGAGATAAGAAACGCTTTAGAAACTCAAAATTTTCGCAGTTCTGATGCTCGAAACGAATAACTAGAACGGCCCAGTGGAAAAGTGCGCATACCGTTGTAATCGGGCGAGTTTCTACTTTCAGATGCAACAGAAATTTTGCGGATTGGTCAATCCGTTCGCGAGATATGGCAGTTTGGAGCTAAGAAACGCTTGAGAAAATGAAAATTTTCGCAGTTCTGATGCTCGAAACGAATGACTAGAACGGCCTAGGGGAGTAGTACGCATACCGTTGTAATCGGGCGAGTTTCTACTTTCAGATGCAACAGAAATTATGCGGATTGTTCAATCCGTTCGCGAGATATGGCAGTTTGGAGGTAAGAAACGCTTGAGAAACTCAAAATTTTCGCAGTTCTGATGCTCGAAACGAATAACTAGAACGGCCTAGGGGAAAAATGCGCATACCGTTGAAATCGGGCGAGTTTCTACTTTCAGATGCAACAGAAACTTTGCGGATTGATCAATCCGTTCGCGAGATATGGCAGTTTGGAAGTAAGAAACGCTTGAGAAACACAAAATTTTCGCAGTTCTGATGCTCGAAACGAATGACTAGAACGGCCTAGGGGAGTAGTACGCATACCGTTGTAATCGGGCGAGTTTCTACTTTCAGATGCAACAGAAATTATGCGGATTGGTCAATCCGTTCGCGAGATATGGCCGTTTGGATGTAAGAAACGCTTGAGAAACACAAAATTTTCGCAGTTCTGATGCTCGAAACGAATAACTAGAACGGCCCAGTGGAAAAGTGCGCATACCGTTGTAATCGGGCGAGTTTCTACTTTTAGATGCAACAGAAATATTGCGGATTGGTCAATCCGTTCGCGAGATGTGGCAGTTTGGAGGAAAGAAACGCTTGAGAAACTCAAAATTTTCGCAGTTCTGATGCTCGAAACGAATAACTAGAACGACCTAGGGGAAAAGTACGCATACCGATGTAATCGGGCGAGTTTCTACTTTCAGATGCAACAGAAATTTTGCGGATTGGTCGGTCCGTTCGCGAGATATGGCAGTTTGGAAGTAAGAAACGCTTGAGAAACTCAAAATTTTCGCAGTTCTGATGCTCGAAACGAATAACTGCAACGGTCTAGGTGAAAACTACACATACCGTTGTAATCGGGCGAGTTTCTACTTTCAGATGCAACAGAAATTTTGCGGATTGGTCAATCCGTTCGCGAGATGTGGCAGTTTGGAGGTAAGAAACGCTTGAGAAACTCAAAATTTTCGCAGTTCTGATGCTCGAAACGAATAACTAGAACGGCCCAGGGGAAAAGTGCGCATATCGTTGTAATCGGGCGAGTTTCTACATTCAAATGCAACAGAAATTTTGCGGATTGTTCAATCCGTTCGCGAGATATGGCAGTTTGGAGTTAAGAAACGCTTGAGAAACTCAAAATTTTCGCAGTTCTGATGCTCGAAACGAATAACTAGAACGGCCTAGGGGAAAAATGCGCATACCGTTGAAATCGGGCGAGTTTCTACTTTCAGATGCAACAGAAACTTTGCGGATTGATCAATCCGTTCGCGAGATATGGCAGTTTGGAAGTAAGAAACGCTTGAGAAACTCAAAATTTTCGCAGTTCTGATGCTCGAAACGAATGACTAGAACGGCCTAGGGGAGTAGTACGCATACCGTTGTAATCGGGCGAGTTTCTACTTTCAGATGCAACAGAAATTATGCGGATTGGTCAATCGGTTCGCGAGATATGGCCGTTTGGATGTAAGAAACGCTTGAGAAACTCAAAATTTTCGCAGTTCTGATGCTCGAAACGAATAACTAGAACGACCTAGGGGAAAAGTACGCATACCGATGTAATCGGGCGAGTTTCTACTTTCAGATGCAACAGAAATTTTGCGGATTGGTCGGTCCGTTCGCGAGATATGGCAGTTTGGAAGTAAGAAACGCTTGAGAAACTCAAAATTTTCGCAGTTCTGATGCTCGAAACGAATAACTAGAACGGCCCAGGGGAAAAGTGCGTATATCGTTGTAATCGGGCGAGTTTCTACATTCAAATGCAACAGAAATTTTGCGGATTGTTCAATCCGTTCGCGAGATATGGCAGTTTGGAGGTAAGAAACGCTTCAGAAACTCAAAATTTTCGCAGTTCTGATGCTCGAAACGAATAACTGGAACGGTCTAGGGGAAAACTACACATACCGTTGTAATCGGGCGAGTTTCTACTTTCAGAAGCAACAGAAATTTTGCGGATTGGTCAATCCGTTCGCGAGATATGGCAGTTTGGAGGTAAGAAACGCTTGAGAAACTCAAAATTTTCGCAGTTCTGATGCTCGAAATGAATAACTAGATCGGCCTAGGGGAGAAGTACGCATACCGTTGTAATCGGGCGAGTTTCTACTTTCAGAAGCAACAGAAATTTTGCGGATTGGTCAATCCGTTCGCGAGATATTGCAGTTTGGAGGTAAGAAACGCTTGAGAAACTCAAAATTTTCGCAGTTCTGATGCTCGAAACGAATAACAAGAACGGCCTAGGGAAAAAGTACGCATACCGATGTAATCGGGCGAGTTTCTACATTCAAATGCAACAGAAATTTTGCGGAATGATCAATCCGTTCGCGAGATATGGCAGTTTGGAGATAAGAAACGCTTGAGAAACTCAAAATTTTCGCAGTTCTGATGCTCGAAACGAATAACTGGAACGGTCTAGGGGAAAACTACACATACCGTTGTAATCGGGCGAGTTTCCACTTTCAGATGCAACAGAAATTTTGCGGATTGGTCAATCCGTTCGCGAGATGTGGCAGTTTGGAGGTAAGAAACGCTTGAGAAACTCAAAATTTTCGCAGTTCTGATGCTCGAAACGAATAACTAGAACGGCCTAGGGGAAAAGTACGCATACCGATGTAATCGGGCGAGTTTCTACTTTCAGATGCAACAGAAATTTTGCCGATTGGTCTATCCGTTCGCGAGATATGGCAGTTTGGAAATAAGAAACGCTTGAGAAACTCAAAATTTTCGCAGTTCTGATGCTCGAAACGAATAACTAGAACGGCCTAGGGGAAAAGTGCGCATACCGTTGTAATCGGGCGAGTTTCTACTTTCAGATGCAACAGAAATTTTGCGGATTCATCAATCCGTTCGCGAGATATGGCAGTTTGGATGTAAGAAACGCTTGAGAAACTCGAAATTTTCGCAGTTCTGATGCTCGAAACGAATAACTAGAACGACCTAGGGGAAAAGTACGCATACCGGTGTAATCGGGCGAGTTTCTACTTTCAGATGCAACAGAAATTTTGCGGATTGGTCGGTCCGTTCGCGAGATATGGCAGTTTGGAAGTAAGAAACGCTTGAGAAACTCAAAATTTTCGCAGTTCTGATGCTCGAAACGAATAACTGGAACGGTCTAGGGGAAAACTACACATACCGTTGTAATCGGGCGAGTTTCTACTTTCAGATGCAACAGAAATTTTGCGGATTGGTCAATCCGTTCGCGAGATGTGGCAGTTTGGAGGTAAGAAACGCTTGAGAAACTCAAAATTTTCGCAGTTCTGATGCTCGAAACGAATAACTAGAACGGCCTAGGGGAAAAGTACGCATACCGTTGAAATCGGGCGAGTTTCTACTTTCAGATGCAACAGAAACTTTGCGGATTGATCAATCCGTTCGCGAGATATGGCAGTTTGGAGATAAGAAACGCTTTAGAAACTCAAAATTTTCGCAGTTCTGATGCTCGAAACGAATAACTAGAACGGCCCAGTGGAAAAGTGCGCATACCGTTGTAATCGGTCGAGTTTCTACTTTCAGATGCAACAGAAATTTTGCGGATTGGTCAATCCGTTCGCGAGATATGGCAGTTTGGAGCTAAGAAACGCTTGAGAAACTCAAAATTTTCGCAGTTCTGATGCTCGAAACGAATGACTAGAACGGCCTAGGGGAGTAGTACGCATACCGTTGTAATCGGGCGAGTTTCTACTTTCAGATGCAACAGAAATTATGCGGATTGTTCAATCCGTTCGCGAGATATGGCAGTTTGGAGGTAAGAAACGCTTGAGAAACTCAAAATTTTCGCAGTTCTGATGCTCGAAACGAATAACTAGAACAGCCTAGGGGAAAAATGCGCATACCGTTGAAATCGGGCGAGTTTCTACTTTCAGATGCAACAGAAACTTTGGGGATTGATCAATCCGTTCGCGAGATATGGCAGTTTGGAAGTAAGAAACGCTTGAGAAACTCAAAATTTTCGTAGTTCTGATGCTTGAAACGAATGACTAGAACGGCCTAGGGGAGAAGTACGCATACCGTTGTAATCGGGCGTGTTTCTACTTTCAGATGCAACAGAAATTTTGCGGATTGATCAATCCGTTCGCGAGATATGGCAGTTTGGAGCTAAGAAATGCTTGAGAAACTCAAAATTTTCGCAGTTCTGATGCTCGAAACGAATGACTAGAACGGCCTAGGGGAGTAGTACGCATACCGTTGTAATCGGGCGAGTTTCTACTTTCAGATGCAACAGAAATTAAGCGGATTGGTAAATCCGTTCGCGAGATATGGCCGTTTGGATGTAAGAAACGCTAAAGAAACACAAAATTTTCGCAGTTCTGATGCTCGAAACGAATAACTAGAACGGCCCCGTGGAAAAGAGCGCATACCGTTGTAATCGGGCGAGTTTCTACTTTCAGATGCAACAGAAATATTGCGGATTGGTCAATCCGTTCGCGAGATGTGGCAGTTTGGAGGTAAGAAACGCTTGAGAAACTCAAAATTTTCGCAGTTCTGATGCTCGAAACGAATAACTAGAACGACCTAGGGGAGAAGTACGCATACCGATGTAATCGGGCGAGTTTCTACTTTCAGATGCAACAGAAATTTTGCGGATTGGTCGGTCCGTTCGCGAGATATGGCAGTTTGGAAGTAAGAAACGCTTGAGAAACTCAAAATTTTCGCAGTTCTGATGCTCGAAACGAATAACTGGAACGGTCTAGGGGAAAACTACACATACCGTTGTAATCGGGCGAGTTTCTACTTTCTGATGCAACAGAAATTTTGCGGATTGGTTTATCCGTTCGCGAGATGTGGCAGTTTGGAGGTAAGAAACGCTTGAGAAACTCAAAATTTTCGCAGTTCTGATGCTCGAAACGAATAACTAGAACGGCCTAGGGGAAAAGTACGCATACCGATGTAATCGGGCGAGTTTCTACTTTCAGATGCAACAGAAATCATGCGGATTGGTCAATCCGTTCGCGAGATATGGCCGTTTGGAGATAAGAAACGCTTTAGAAACTCAAAATTTTCGCAGTTCTGATGCTCGAAACGAATAACTAGAACGGCCCAGTGGAAAAGTGCGCATACCGTTGTAATCGGGCGAGTTTCTACTTTCAGATGCAACAGAAATTTTGCGGATTGGTCAATCCGTTCGCGAGATATGGCAGTTTGGAGCTAAGAAACGCTTGAGAAAATGAAAATTTTCGCAGTTCTGATGCTCGAAACGAATGACTAGAACGGCCTAGGGGAGTAGTACGCATACCGTTGTAATCGGGCGAGTTTCTACTTTCAGATGCAACAGAAATTATGCGGATTGTTCAATCCGTTCGCGAGATATGGCAGTTTGGAGGTAAGAAACGCTTGAGAAACTCAAAATTTTCGCAGTTCTGATGCTCGAAACGAATAACTAGAACGGCCTAGGGGAAAAATGCGCATACCGTTGAAATCGGGCGAGTTTCTACTTTCAGATGCAACAGAAACTTTGCGGATTGATCAATCCGTTCGCGAGATATGGCAGTTTGGAAGTATGAAACGCTTGAGAAACTCAAAATTTTCGTAGTTCTGATGCTTGAAACGAATGACTAGAACGGCCTAGGGGAGAAGTACGCATACCGTTGTAATCGGGCGTGTTTCTACTTTCAGATGCAACAGAAATTTTGCGGATTGATCAATCCGTTCGCGAGATATGGCAGTTTGGAGCTAAGAAATGCTTGAGAAACTCAAAATTTTCGCAGTTCTGATGCTCGAAACGAATGACTAGAACGGCCTAGGGGAGTAGTACGCATACCGTTGTAATCGGGCGAGTTTCTACTTTCAGATGCAACAGAAATTAAGCGGATTGGTAAATCCGTTCGCGAGATATGGCCGTTTGGATGTAAGAAACGCTAAAGAAACACAAAATTTTCGCAGTTCTGATGCTCGAAACGAATAACTAGAACGGCCCAGTGGAAAAGAGCGCATACCGTTGTAATCGGGCGAGTTTCTACTTTCAGATGCAACAGAAATATTGCGGATTGGTCAATCCGTTCGCGAGATGTGGCAGTTTGGAGGTAAGAAACGCTTGAGAAACTCAAAATTTTCGCAGTTCTGATGCTCGAAACGAATAACTGGAACGGTCTAGGGGAAAACTACACATACCGTTGTAATCGGGCGAGTTTCTACTTTCTGATGCAACAGAAATTTTGCGGATTGGTTTATCCGTTCGCGAGATGTGGCAGTTTGGAGGTAAGAAACGCTTGAGAAACTCAAAATTTTCGCAGTTCTGATGCTCGAAACGAATAACTAGAACGGCCTAGGGGAAAAGTACGCATACCGATGTAATCGGGCGAGTTTCTACTTTCAGATGCAACAGAAATCATGCGGATTGGTCAATCCGTTCGCGAGATATGGCCGTTTGGAGATAAGAAACGCTTTAGAAACTCAAAATTTTCGCAGTTCTGATGCTCGAAACGAATAACTAGAACGGCCCAGTGGAAAAGTGCGCATACCGTTGTAATCGGGCGAGTTTCTACTTTCAGATGCAACAGAAATTTTGCGGATTGGTCAATCCGTTCGCGAGATATGGCAGTTTGGAGCTAAGAAACGCTTGAGAAAATGAAAATTTTCGCAGTTCTGATGCTCGAAACGAATGACTAGAACGGCCTAGGGAGTAGTACGCATACCGTTGTAATCGGGCGAGTTTCTACTTTCAGATGCAACAGAAATTATGCGGATTGTTCAATCCGTTCGCGAGATATGGCAGTTTGGAGGTAAGAAACGCTTGAGAAACTCAAAATTTTCGCAGTTCTGATGCTCGAAACGAATAACTAGAACGGCCTAGGGGAAAAATGCGCATACCGTTGAAATCGGGCGAGTTTCTACTTTCAGATGCAACAGAAACTTTGCGGATTGATCAATCCGTTCGCGAGATATGGCAGTTTGGAAGTAAGAAACGCTTGAGAAACACAAAATTTTCGCAGTTCTGATGCTCGAAACGAATGACTAGAACGGCCTAGGGGAGTAGTACGCATACCGTTGTAATCGGGCGAGTTTCTACTTTCAGATGCAACAGAAATTATGCGGATTGGTCAATCCGTTCGCGAGATATGGCCGTTTGGATGTAAGAAACGCTTGAGAAACACAAAATTTTCGCAGTTCTGATGCTCGAAACGAATAACTAGAACGGCCCAGTGGAAAAGTGCGCATACCGTTGTAATCGGGCGAGTTTCTACTTTTAGATGCAACAGAAATATTGCGGATTGGTCAATCCGTTCGCGAGATGTGGCAGTTTGGAGGAAAGAAACGCTTGAGAAACTCAAAATTTTCGCAGTTCTGATGCTCGAAACGAATAACTAGAACGACCTAGGGGAAAAGTACGCATACCGATGTAATCGGGCGAGTTTCTACTTTCAGATGCAACAGAAATTTTGCGGATTGGACGGTCCGTTCGCGAGATATGGCAGTTTGGAAGTAAGAAACGCTTGAGAAACTCAAAATTTTCGCAGTTCTGATGCTCGAAACGAATAACTGCAACGGTCTAGGTGAAAACTACATATACCGTTGTAATCGGGCGAGTTTCTACTTTCAGATGCAACAGAAATTTTGCGGATTGGTCAATCCGTTCGCGAGATGTGGCAGTTTGGAGGTAAGAAACGCTTGAGAAACTCAAAATTTTCGCAGTTCTGATGCTCGAAACGAATAACTAGAACGGCCCAGGGGAAAAGTGCGCATATCGTTGTAATCGGGCGAGTTTCTACATTCAAATGCAACAGAAATTTTGCGGATTGTTCAATCCGTTCGCGAGATATGGCAGTTTGGAGTTAAGAAACGCTTCAGAAACTCAAAATTTTCGCAGTTCTGATGCTCGAAACGAATAACTGGAACGGTCTAGGGGAAAACTACACATACCGTTGTAATCGGCGAGTTTCTACTTTCAGAAGCAACAGAAATTTTGCGGATTGGTCAATCCGTTCGCGAGATATGGCAGTTTGGAGGTAAGAAACGCTTGAGAAACTCAAAATTTTCGCAGTTCTGATGCTCGAAATGAATAACTAGAACGGCCTAGGGGAGAAGTGCGCATACCGTTGTAATCGGGCGAGTTTCTACTTTCAGAAGCAACAGAAATTTTGCGGATTGGTCAATCCGTTCGCGAGATATGGCAGTTTGGAGGTAAGAAACGCTTGAGAAACTCAAAATTTTCGCAGTTCTGATGCTCGAAATGAATAACTAGAACGGCCCAGGGGATAAGTACGCATACCGTTGTAATCGGGCGAGTTTCTACTTTCAGATGCAACAGAAATCATGCGGATTGGTCAATCCGTTCGCGAGATATGGCCGTTTGGATGTAAGAAACGATTGAGAAACTCAAAATTTTCGCAGTTCTGATGCTCGAAACGAATAACTAGAACGGCCCAGGGGAAAAGTGCGTATATCGTTGTAATCGGGCGAGTTTCTACATTCAAATGCAACAGAAATTTTGCGGATTGTTCAATCCGTTCGCGAGATATGGCAGTTTGGAGGTAAGAAACGCTTCAGAAACTCAAAATTTTCGCAGTTCTGATGCTCGAAACGAATAACTGGAACGGTATAGGGGAAAACTACACATACCGTTGTAATCGGGCGAGTTTCTACTTTCAGATGCAACAGAAATTTTGCGGATTGTTCAATCCGTTCGCGAGATATGGCAGTTTGGAAGTAAGAAACGCTTGAGAAACTCAAAATTTTCGCTGTTCTGATGTTCGAAACGAATGACTAGAACGGCCTAGGGGAGAAGTACGCATACCGTTGTAATCGGGCGAGTTTCTACTTTCAGATGCAACAGAAATTTTGCGGATTGATCAATCCGTTCGCGAGATATGGCAGTTTGGAGATAAGAAACGCTTGAGAAACTCAAAATTTTCGCAGTTCTGATGCTAGAAACGAGTAACTAGAACGGCCTAGGGGAAAAGTACGCATACCGTTGTAATCGAGCGAGTTTCTACTTTCAGATGCAACAGAAATTTTGCGGATTCATCAATCCGTTCGCGAGATATGGCAGTTTGGATGTAAGAAACGCTTGAGAAACTCGAAATTTTCGCAGTTCTGATGCTCGAAACGAATAACTGGAACGTCCTAGGGGAAAACTACACATACCGTTGTAATCGGGCGAGTCTCTACTTTCAGATGCAACAGAAATTTTGCGGATTGGTCAATACGTTCGCGAGATATGGCAGTTTGGAGGTAAGAAACGCTTGAGAAACTCAAAATTTGCGCAGTTCTGATGCTTGAAACGAATAACTAGAACGGCCTAGGGGAAAACTACACATACCGTTGTAATCGGGCGAGTTTCTACTTTCAGATGCAACAGAAATTTTGCGGATCGGTCAATCCGTTCGCGAGATATGGCAGTTTGGAGGTAAGAAACGCTTGAGAAACTCAAAATTTTCGCAGTTCTGATGCTCGAAACGAATAACTAGAACCGCCTAGGGGAAAAGTGCGCATACCGTTGTAATCGGGCGAGTTTCTACTTTCAGATGCAACAGAAATTTTGCGGAATGATCAATCCGTTCGCGAGATATGGCAGTTTGGAGATAAGAAACGCTTGAGAAACTCAAAATTTTCGCAGTTCTGATGCTCGAACCGAATGACTAGAACGGCCTAGGGGAGAAGTACGGATACCGTTGTAATCGGGCGAGATTCTACTTTCAGATGCAACAGAAATGTTGCGGATTGATCAATCCGTTCGCGAGATATGGCCGTTTGGAGATAAGAAACGCTTTAGAAACTCAAAATTTTCGCAGTTCTGATGCTCGAAACGAATAACTGGAACGGTCTAGGGGAAAACTACACATACCGTTGTAATCGGGCGGGTTTCTACTTCCAGATGCAACAGAAATTTTGCGGATTGGTTAATCCGTTCGCGAGATGTGGCAGTGTGGAGGTAAGAAACGCTTGAGAAACTCAAAATTTTCGCAGTTCTGATTCTCGAAACGAATAACTGGAACGGTCTAGTGGAAAACTACACATACCGTTGTAATTGGGGCGAGTTTCTACTTTCAGATGCAATAGAAATTTTGCGGATTGGTCAATCCGTTCGCGAGGTATGACAGTTTGGAAGTATGAAACGCTTGAGAAACTCAAAATTTTCTCAGTTCTGATGCTCGAAACGAATGACTAGAACGGCCTAGGGGAGAAGTACGCATACCGTTGTAATCGGGCGAGTTTCTACTTTCAGATGCAACCGAAATTTTGCGGATTGATCAATCCGTTCGCGAGTTATGGCAGTTTGGAGATAAGAAACGCTTGAGAAACTCAAAATTTTCGCAGTTCTGATGCTCGAAACGAATGACTAGAACGGCCTAGGGGAGAAGTACGCATACCGTTGTAATCGGGCGAGTTTCTACTTTCAGATGCAACAGAAATTATGAGGATTGGTCGATCCGTTCGCGAGATATGGCCGTTTGGATGTAAGAAACGCTTGAGAAACTCAAAATTTTCGCAGTTCTGATGCTCGAAACGAATAACTAGACGGCCTAGGGGAAAAGTGCGCATACCGTTGTAATCGGGCGAGTTTCTACTTTCAGAAGCAACAGAAATTTTGCGGATTGGTCAACCCGTTCGCGAGATATGGCAGTTTGGAGGTAAGAAACGCTTGAGAAACTCAAAATTTTCGCAGTTCTGATGCTCGAAATGAATAACTAGAACGGCCTAGGGGAGAAGTACGCATACCGTTGTAATTGGTCGACTTTCTACTTTCAGATGCAACAGAAATTTTGCGGATTGATCAATCCGTTCGCGAGATATGGCAGTTTGGAAATAAGAAACGCTTGCGAAACTCAAAATTTTCGCAGTTCTGATGCTAGAAACGAGTAACTAGAACGGCCTAGGGGAAAAGTACGCATACCGTTGTAATCGAGCGAGTATCTACTTTCAGATGCAACAGAAATTTTGCGGATTGGTCGATCCGTTCGCGAGATATGGCAGTTTGGAGGTAAGAAACGCTTGAGAAACTCAAAATTTGCGCAGTTCTGATGCTTGAAACGAATAACTAGAACGGCCTAGGGGAAAAGTCCGCATACCGTTGTAATCGGGCGAGTTTCTACATTCAAATGCAACAGAAATTTTGCGGATCGGTCAATCCGTTCGCGAGATATGGCAGTTTGAAGGTAAGAAACGCTTGAGAAACTCAAAATTTGCTCAGTTCTGATGCTTGAAACGAATGACTAGAACGGCCTTGGGGAGAAGTACGGATACTGTTGTAATCGGGCGAGATTCCACTTTCAGATGCAACAGAAATGTTGCGGATTGATCAATCCGTTCGCGAGATATGGCAGTTTGGAGATAAGAAACGCTTTAGAAACTCAAAATTTTCGCAGTTCTGATGTTCGAAACGAATAACTAGAACGGCCCAGGGGAAAAGTGCGCATATCGTTGTAATCGGGCGAGTTTCTACATTCAAATGCAACAGAAATTTTGCGGATTGTTCAATCCGTTCGCGAGATATGGCAGTTTGGAGGTAAGAAACGCTTGAGAAACTCAAAATTTTCGCAGTTCTGATGCTCGAAACGAATAACTAGAACGGCCTAGGGGAAAGGACGCATACCGATGTAATCGGGCGAGTTTCTACTTTCAGATGCAACAGAAATTTTGCGGATTGGTCTATCCGTTCGCGAGATATGGCAGTTTGGAAGTAAGAAACGCTTGAGAAACTCAAAATTTTCGCAGTTCTGATGCTCGAAACGAATAACTAGAACGGCCTAGGGGAAAAGTACGCATACCGATGTAATCGGGCGAGTTTCTACTTTCAGATGCAACAGAAATTTTGCGGATTGGTCTATCCGTTCGCGAGATATGGCAGTTTGGAAGTAAGAAACGCTTGAGAAACTCAAAAATTTCGCAGTTCTGATGCTCGAAACGAATAACTAGAACGGCCTAGGGGAAAAGTACGCATACCGTTGTAATCGGGCGAGTTTCTACTTTCAGATGCAACAGAAATTTTGCGGATTGATCAATCCGTTCGCGAGATATGGCAGTTTGGAGATAAGAAACACTTGAGAAACTCAAAATTTTCGCAGTTCTGATGCTCGAAACGAATGACTAGAACGGCCTAGGGGAGAAGTACGCATACCGTTGTAATCGGGCGAGTTTCTACTTTCAGATGCAACAGAAATTATGAGGATTGGTCAATCCGTTCGCGAGATATGGCCGTTTGGATGTAAGAAACGCTTGAGAAACTCAAAATTTTCGCAGTTCTGATGCTAGAAACGAGTAACTAGAACGGCCTAGGGGAAAAGTACGCATACCGTTGTAATCGAGCGAGTATCTACTTTCAGCTGCAACAGAAATTTTGCGGATTGGTCTAGCCGTTCGCGAGATATGGCAGTTTGGAGGTAAGAAACGCTTGAGAAACTCAAAATTTGCGCAGTTCTGATGCTCGAAACGAATAACTAGAACGGCCTAGGGGGAAAGTGCGCATACCGTTGTAATCGGGCGAGTTTCTACTTCCAGATGCAACAGAAATTTTGCGGATTCATCAATCCGTTCGCGAGATATGGCAGTTTGGATGTAAGAAACGCTTGAGAAACTCGAAATTTTCGCAGTTCTGATGCTCCAAACGAATAACTGGAACGTCCTAGGGGAAAACTACACATACCGTTGTAATCGGGCGAGTCTCTACTTTCAGATGCAACAGAAATTTTGCGGATTGGTCAATACGTTCGCGAGATATGGTAGTTTGGAGGTAAGAAGCGCTTGAGAAACTCAAAATTTTCGCAGTTCTGATGCTCGAAACGAATAACTGGAACGGCCTAGGGGAAAAGTAGGCATACCGTTGTAATCGGGCGAGTTTCTTCTTTCAGATGCAACAGAAATTTTGCGGATCGGTCAATCCGTTCGCGAGATATGGCAGTTTGGAGATAAGAAACGCTTTAGAAACTCAAAATTTTCGCTGTTCTGATGCTCGAAACGAATAACTAGAACGGCCTAGAGGAAAAGTACGCATACCGATGTAATCGGGCGAGTTTCTACTTTCAGATGCAACAGAAATTTTGCGGATTGGTCTATCCGTTCGCGAGATATGGCAGTTTGGAAGTAAGAAACGCTTGAGAAACTCAAAATTTTCGCAGTTCTGATGCTCGAAACGAATAACTGGAACGGTCTAGGGTAAAACTACACATACCGTTGTAATCGGGCGAGTTTCCACTTTCAGATGCAACAGAAATTTTGCGGATTGGTCAATCCGTTCGCGAGATGTGGCAGTTTGGAGGTAAGAAACGATTGAGAAACTCAAAATTTTCGCAGTTCTGATGCTCGAAACGAATAACTGGAACGGTCTAGTGGAAAACTACACATACCGTTGTAATTGGGGCGAGTTTCTACTTTCAGATGCAACCGAAATTTTGCGGATTGATCAATCCGTTCGCGAGTTATGGCAGTTTGGAGATAAGAAACGCTTGAGAAACTCAAAATTTTCGCAGTTCTGATGCTCGAAACGAATGACTAGAACGGCCTAGGGGAGAAGTACGCATACCGTTGTAATCGGGCGAGTTTCTACTTTCAGATGCAACAGAAATTATGAGGATTGGTCAATCCGTTCGCGAGATATGGCCGTTTGGATGTAAGAAACGCTTGAGAAACTCAAAATTTTCGCAGTTCTGATGCTAGAAACGAGTAACTAGAACGGCCTAGGGGAAAAGTACGCATACCGTTGTAATCGAGCGAGTATCTACTTTCAGATGCAACAGAAATTTTGCGGATTGGTCAATCCGTTCGCGAGATATGGCAGTTTGGAAGTAAGAAACGCTTGAGAAACTCAAAATTTGCGCAGTTCTGATGCTTGAAACGAATAACTAGAACGGCCTAGGGGGAAAGTGCGCATACCGTTGTAATCGGGCGAGTTTCTACTTCCAGATGCAACCGAAATTTTGCGGATTCATCAATCCGTTCGCGAGATATGGCAGTTTGGATGTAAGAAACGCTTGAGAAACTCGAAATTTTCGCAGTTCTGATGCTCCAAACGAATAACTGGAACGTCCTAGGGGAAAACTACACATACCGTTGTAATCGGGCGAGTCTCTACTTTCAGATGCAACAGAAATTTTGCGGATTGGTCAATACGTTCGCGAGATATGGTAGTTTGGAGGTAAGAAGCGCTTGAGAAACTCAAAATTTTCGCAGTTCTGATGCTCGAAACGAATAACTGGAACGGCCTAGGGGAGAAGTGGGCATACCGTTGTAATCGGGCGAGTTTCTTCTTTCAGATGCAACAAAAATTTTGGGGATTGGTCTATCCGTTCGCGAGATATGGCAGTTTGGAAGTAAGAAACGCTTGAGAAACTCAAAATTTTCGCAGTTCTGATGCTCGAAACGAATAACTGGAACGGTCTAGGGGAAAACTACACATACCGTTGTAATCGGGCGAGTTTCCACTTTCAGATGCAACAGAAATTTTGCGGATTGGTCAATACGTTCGCGAGATATGGTAGTTTGGAGGTAAGAAGCGCTTGAGAAACTCAAAATTTTCGCAGTTCTGATGCTCGAAACGAATAACTGGAACGGCCTAGGGGAAAAGTAGGCATACCGTTGTAATCGGGCGAGTTTCTTCTTTCAGATGCAACAGAAATTTTGGGGATCGGTCAATCCGTTCGCGAGATATGGCAGTTTGGAGATAAGAAACGCTTTAGAAACTCAAAATTTTCGCTGTTCTGATGCTCGAAACGAATAACTAGAACGGCCTAGAGGAAGAGTACGCATACCGATGTAATCGGGCGAGTTTCTACTTTCAGATGCAACAGAAATTTTGCGGATTGGTCTATCCGTTCGCGAGATATGGCAGTTTGGAAGTAAGAAACGCTTGAGAAACTCAAAATTTTCGCAGTTCTGATGCTCGAAACGAATAACTGGAACGGTCTAGGGTAAAACTACACATACCGTTGTAATCGGGCGAGTTTCCACTTTCAGATGCAACAGAAATTTTGCGGATTGGTCAATCCGTTCGCGAGATGTGGCAGTTTGGAGGTAAGAAACGATTGAGAAACTCAAAATTTTCGCAGTTCTGATGCTCGAAACGAATAACTGGAACGGTCTAGTGGAAAACTACACATACCGTTGTAATTGGGGCGAGTTTCTACTTTCAGATGCAACCGAAATTTTGCGGATTGATCAATCCGTTCGCGAGTTATGGCAGTTTGGAGATAAGAAACGCTTGAGAAACTCAAAATTTTCGCAGTTCTGATGCTCGAAACGAATGACTAGAACGGCCTAGGGGAGAAGTACGCATACCGTTGTAATCGGGCGAGTTTCTACTTTCAGATGCAACAGAAATTATGAGGATTGGTCAATCCGTTCGCGAGATATGGCCGTTTGGATGTAAGAAACGCTTGAGAAACTCAAAATTTTCGCAGTTCTGATGCTAGAAACGAGTAACTAGAACGGCCTAGGGGAAAAGTACGCATACCGTTGTAATCGAGCGAGTATCTACTTTCAGATGCAACAGAAATTTTGCGGATTGGTCAATCCGTTCGCGAGATATGGCAGTTTGGAAGTAAGAAACGCTTGAGAAACTCAAAATTTGCGCAGTTCTGATGCTTGAAACGAATAACTAGAACGGCCTAGGGGGAAAGTGCGCATACCGTTGTAATCGGGCGAGTTTCTACTTCCAGATGCAACAGAAATTTTGCGGATTCATCAATCCGTTCGCGAGATATGGCAGTTTGGATGTAAGAAACGCTTGAGAAACTCGAAATTTTCGCAGTTCTGATGCTCCAAACGAATAACTGGAACGTCCTAGGGGAAAACTACACATACCGTTGTAATCGGGCGAGTCTCTACTTTCAGATGCAACAGAAATTTTGCGGATTGGTCAATACGTTCGCGAGATATGGTAGTTTGGAGGTAAGAAGCGCTTGAGAAACTCAAAATTTTCGCAGTTCTGATGCTCGAAACGAATAACTGGAACGGCCTAGGGGAGAAGTGGGCATACCGTTGTAATCGGGCGAGTTTCTTCTTTCAGATGCAACAAAAATTTTGGGGATTGGTCTATCCGTTCGCGAGATATGGCAGTTTGGAAGTAAGAAACGCTTGAGAAACTCAAAATTTTCGCAGTTCTGATGCTCGAAACGAATAACTGGAACGGTCTAGGGGAAAACTACACATACCGTTGTAATCGGGCGAGTTTCCACTTTCAGATGCAACAGAAATTTTGCGGATTGGTCAATCCGTTCGCGAGATGTGGCAGTTTGGAGGTAAGAAACGATTGAGAAACTCAAAATTTTCGCAGTTCTGATGCTCGAAACGAATAACTGGAACGGTCTAGTGGAAAACTACACATACCGTTGTAATTGGGGCGAGTTTCTACTTTCAGATGCAATAGAAATTTTGCGGATTGGTCAATCCGTTCGCGAGATATGGCAGTTTGGAAGTAAGAAACGCTTGAGAAACTCAAAATTTTCGCAGTTCTGATGCTCGAAACGAATGACTAGAACGGCCTAGGGGAGAAGTACGCATACCGTTGTAATCGGGCGAGTTTCTACTTTCAGATGCAACTGAAATTTTGCGGATTGATCAATCCGTTCGCGAGTTATGGCAGTTTGGAGATAAGAAACGCTTGAGAAACTCAAAATTTTCGCAGTTCTGATGCTCGAAACGAATGACTAGAACGGCCTAGGGGAGAAGTACGCATACCGTTGTAATCGGGCGAGTTTCTACTTTCAGATGCAACAGAAATTATGAGGATTGGTCAATCCGTTCGCGAGATATGGCCGTTTGGATGTAAGAAACGCTTAAGAAACTCAAAATTTTCGCAGTTCTGATGCTAGAAACGAGTAACTAGAACGGCCTAGGGGAAAAGTACGCATACCGTTGTAATCGAGCGAGTATCTACTTTCAGATGCAACAGAAATTTTGCGGATTGGTCAATCCGTTCGCGAGATATGGCAGTTTGGAAGTAAGAAACGCTTGAGAAACTCAAAATTTGCGCAGTTCTGATGCTTGAAACGAATAACTAGAACGGCCTAGGGGGAAAGTGCGCATACCGTTGTAATCGGGCGAGTTTCTACTTCCAGATGCAACAGAAATTTTGCGGATTCATCAATCCGTTCGCGAGATATGGCAGTTTGGATGTAAGAAACGCTTGAGAAACTCGAAATTTTCGCAGTTCTGATGCTCCAAACGAATAACTGGAACGTCCTAGGGGAAAACTACACATACCGTTGTAATCGGGCGAGTCTCTACTTTCAGATGCAACAGAAATTTTGCGGATTGGTCAATACGTTCGCGAGATATGGTAGTTTGGAGGTAAGAAGCGCTTGAGAAACTCAAAATTTTCGCAGTTCTGATGCTCGAAACGAATAACTGGAACGGTCTAGGGGAAAACTACACATACCGTTGTAATCGGGCGAGTTTCCACTTTCAGATGCAACAGAAATTTTGCGGATTGGTCAATCCGTTCGCGAGATGTGGCAGTTTGGAGGTAAGAAACGATTGAGAAACTCAAAATTTTCGCAGTTCTGATGCTCGAAACGAATAACTGGAACGGTCTAGTGGAAAACTACACATACCGTTGTAATTGGGGCGAGTTTCTACTTTCAGATGCAATAGAAATTTTGCGGATTGGTCAATCCGTTCGCGAGATATGGCAGTTTGGAAGTAAGAAACGCTTGAGAAACTCAAAATTTTCGCAGTTCTGATGCTCGAAACGAATGACTAGAACGGCCTAGGGGAGAAGTACGCATACCGTTGTAATCGGGCGAGTTTCTACTTTCAGATGCAACTGAAATTTTGCGGATTGATCAATCCGTTCGCGAGTTATGGCAGTTTGGAGATAAGAAACGCTTGAGAAACTCAAAATTTTCGCAGTTCTGATGCTCGAAACGAATGACTAGAACGGCCTAGGGGAGAAGTACGCATACCGTTGTAATCGGGCGAGTTTCTACTTTCAGATGCAACAGAAATTATGAGGATTGGTCAATCCGTTCGCGAGATATGGCCGTTTGGATGTAAGAAACGCTTAAGAAACTCAAAATTTTCGCAGTTCTGATGCTAGAAACGAGTAACTAGAACGGCCTAGGGGAAAAGTACGCATACCGTTGTAATCGAGCGAGTATCTACTTTCAGATGCAACAGAAATTTTGCGGATTGGTCAATCCGTTCGCGAGATATGGCAGTTTGGAAGTAAGAAACGCTTGAGAAACTCAAAATTTGCGCAGTTCTGATGCTTGAAACGAATAACTAGAACGGCCTAGGGGGAAAGTGCGCATACCGTTGTAATCGGGCGAGTTTCTACTTCCAGATGCAACAGAAATTTTGCGGATTCATCAATCCGTTCGCGAGATATGGCAGTTTGGATGTATAGAAACGCTTGAGAAACTCGAAATTTTCGCAGTTCTGATGCTCCAAACGAATAACTGGAACGTCCTAGGGGAAAACTACACATACCGTTGTAATCGGGCGAGTCTCTACTTTCAGATGCAACAGAAATTTTGCGGATTGGTCAATACGTTCGCGAGATATGGTAGTTTGGAGGTAAGAAGCGCTTGAGAAACTCAAAATTTTCGCAGTTCTGATGCTCGAAACGAATAACTGGAACGGCCTAGGGGAAAAGTGGGCATACCGTTGTAATCGGGCGAGTTTCTTCTTTCAGATGCAACAGAAATTTTGCGGATCTGTCAATCCGTTCGCGAGATATGGCAGTTTGGAGATAAGAAACGCTTTAGAAACTCAAAATTTTCGCAGTTCTGATGCTCGAAACGAATAACTAGAACGGCCTAGGGGAAAAGTACGCATACCGATGTAATCGGGCGAGTTTCTACTTTCAGATGCAACAGAAATTTTGCGGATTGGTCTATCCGTTCGCGAGATATGGCAGTTTGGAAGTAAGAAACGCTTGAGAAACTCAAAATTTTCGCAGTTCTGATGCTCGAAACGAATAACTAGAACGGCCTAGGGGAGAAGTACGCATACCGTTGTAATCGGGCGAGTTTCTACTTTCAGATGCAACAGAAATTTTGCGGATCGTTCAATCCGTTCGCGAGATATGGCAGTTTGGAGATAAGAAACGCTTGAGAAACTCAAAATTTTCGCAGTTCTGATGCTCGAAACGAATGACTAGAACGGCCTAGGGGAGAAGTACGCATACCGTTGTAATCGGGCGAGTTTCTACTTTCAGATGCAACAGAAATTTTGCGGATCGTTCAATCCGTTCGCGAGATATGGCAGTTTGGAGATAAGAAACGCTTGAGAAACTCAAAATTTTCGCAGTTCTGATGCTCGAAACGAATAACTGGAACGGCCTGGAGGAAAACTACACATACGGTTGTAATCGGGCGAGTTTCTACTTTCAGATGCAACAGAAATTTTGCGGATTGGTCAATCCGTTCGCGAGATATGGCAGTTTGGATGTAAGAAACGCTTGAGAAACTCAAAACTTGCGCAGTTCTGATGCTTGAAACGAATAACTAGGGCGGCCTAGGGGGAAAGTGCGCATACCGTTGTAATCGGGCGAGTTTCTACTTCCAGATGCAACAGAAATTTTGCGGATTCATCAATCCGTTCGCGAGATATGGCAGTTTGGATGTAAGAAACGCTTGAGAAACTCGAAATTTTCGCAGTTCTGATGCTCCAAACGAATAACTGGAACGTCCTAGGGGAAAACTACACATACCGTTGTAATCGGGCGAGTCTCTACTTTCAGATGCAACAGAAATTTTGCGGATTGGTCAATACGTTCGCGAGATATGGTAGTTTGGAGGTAAGAAGCGCTTGAGAAACTCAAAATTTTCGCAGTTCTGATGCTCGAAACGAATAACTGGAACGGCCTAGGGGAAAAGTGGGCATACCGTTGTAATCGGGCGAGTTTCTTCTTTCAGATGCAACAAAAATTTTGGGGATTGGTCTATCCGTTCGCGAGATATGGCAGTTTGGAAGTAAGAAACGCTTGAGAAACTCAAAATTTTCGCAGTTCTGATGCTCGAAACGAATAACTGGAACGGTCTAGGGGAAAACTACACATACCGTTGTAATCGGGCGAGTTTCCACTTTCAGATGCAACAGAAATTTTGCGGATTGGTCAATCCGTTCGCGAGATGTGGCAGTTTGGAGGTAAGAAACGATTGAGAAACTCAAAATTTTCGCAGTTCTGATGCTCGAAACGAATAACTGGAACGGTCTAGTGGAAAACTACACATACCGTTGTAATTGGGGCGAGTTTCTACTTTCAGATGCAATAGAAATTTTGCGGATTGGTCAATCCGTTCGCGAGATATGGCAGTTTGGAAGTAAGAAACGCTTGAGAAACTCAAAATTTTCGCAGTTCTGATGCTCGAAACGAATGACTAGAACGGCCTAGGGGAGAAGTACGCATACCGTTGTAATCGGGCGAGTTTCTACTTTCAGATGCAACTGAAATTTTGCGGATTGATCAATCCGTTCGCGAGTTATGGCAGTTTGGAGATAAGAAACGCTTGAGAAACTCAAAATTTTCGCAGTTCTGATGCTCGAAACGAATGACTAGAACGGCCTAGGGGAGAAGTACGCATACCGTTGTAATCGGGCGAGTTTCTACTTTCAGATGCAACAGAAATTTTGCGGATTGATCAATCCGTTCGCGAGATATGGCAGTTTGGGGATAAGAAACGCTTGAGAAACTTAAAATTTTCGCAGTTCTGATGCTCGAAACGAATAACTGGAACGGCCTAGGGGAAAACTACACATACCGTTGTAATCGGGCGAGTCTCTACTTTCAGATGCAGCAGAAATATTGCGGATTGGTCAATCCGTTCGCGAGATATGGCAGTTTGGATGTAAGAAACGCTTGAGAAACTCAAAATTTTCGCAGTTCTGATGCTCGAAACGAATAACTGGAACGGCCTTGAGGAAAACTACACATACGGTTGTAATCGGGCGAGTTTCTACTTTCAGATGCAACAGAAATTTTGCGGATTGGTCAATCCGTTCGCGAGATATGGCAGTTTGGATGTAAGAAACGCTTGAGAAACTCAAAACTTGCGCAGTTCTGATGCTTGAAACGAATAACTAGGGCGGCCTAGGGGAAAACTACACACACCGTTGTAATCGGGCGAGTTTCTACTTTCAGATGCAACAGAAATTTTGCCGATCGGTCAATCCGTTCGCGAGATATGGCAGTTTGGAGGTAAGAAACGCTTGAGAAACTCAAAATTTTCGCAGTCCTGATGCTCGAAACGAATAACTAGAACCGCCTAGGGGAAAAGTGCGCATACCGTTGTAATCGGGCGAGTTTCTACTTTCAGATGCAACAGAAATTTTGCGGATTGATCAATCCGTTCGCGAGATATGGCAGTTTGGGGATAAGAAACGCTTGAGAAACTTAAAATTTTCGCAGTTCTGATGCTCGAAACGAATAACTGGAACGGCCTAGGGGAAAACTACACATACCGTTGTAATCGGGCGAGTCTCTACTTTCAGATGCAGCAGAAATATTGCGGATTGGTCAATCCGTTCGCGAGATATGGCAGTTTGGATGTAAGAAACGCTTGAGAAACTCAAAATTTTCGCAGTTCTGATGCTCGAAACGAATAACTGGAACGGCCTAGGGGAAAACTACACATACCGTTGTAATCGGGGGAGTTTCTACATTCAGATGCAACAGAAATTTTGCGGATTGGTCAATCCGTTCGCGAGATATGGCAGTTTGGAGGTAAGAAACGCTTGAGAAACTCAAAATTTTCGCAGTTCTGATGCTCGAAACGAATAACTAGAATCGCCTAGGGGAAAAGTGCGCATACCGTTGTAATCGGGCGAGTTTCTACTTTCAGATGCAACAGAAATTTTGCGGATTGATCAATCCGGCCGCGAGATATGGCAGTTTGGAGATAAGAAACGCTTGAGAAACTCAAAATTTTCGCAGTTCTGATGCTCGAAACGAATGACTAGAACCGCCTAGGGGAAAAGTGCGCATACCGTTGTAATCGGGCGAGTTTCTACTTTCAGATGCAACAGAAATTTTGCGGAATGATCAATCCGTTCGCGAGATATGGCAGTTTGGAGATAAGAAACGCTTGAGAAACTTAAAATTTTCGCAGTTCTGATGCTCGAAACGAATAACTGGAACGGCCTAGGGGAAAACTACACATATCGTTGTAATCGGGCGAGTCTCTACTTTCAGATGCAGCAGAAATATTGCGGATTGGTCAATCCGTTCGCGAGATATGGCAGTTTGGATGTAAGAAACGCTTGAGAAACTCAAAATTTTCGCAGTTCTGATGCTCGAAACGAATAACTGGAACGTCCTAGGGGAAAACTACACATACCGTTGTAATCGGGCGAGTCTCTACTTTCAGATGCAACAGAAATTTTGCGGATTGGTCAATACGTTCGCGAGATATGGTAGTTTGGAGGTAAGAAGCGCTTGAGAAACTCAAAATTTTCGCAGTTCTGATGCTCGAAACGAATAACTGGAACGGCCTAGGGGAAAAGTGGGCATACCGTTGTAATCGGGCGAGTTTCTTCTTTCAGATGCAACAGAAATTTTGCGGATCTGTCAATCCGTTCGCGAGATATGGCAGTTTGGAGATAAGAAACGCTTTAGAAACTCAAAATTTTCGCAGTTCTGATGCTCGAAACGAATAACTAGAACGGCCTAGGGGAAAAGTACGCATACCGATGTAATCGGGCGAGTTTCTACTTTCAGATGCAACAGAAATTTTGCGGATTGGTCTATCCGTTCGCGAGATATGGCAGTTTGGAAGTAAGAAACGCTTGAGAAACTCAAAATTTTCGCAGTTCTGATGCTCGAAACGAATAACTAGAACGGCCTAGGGGAGAAGTACGCATACCGTTGTAATCGGGCGAGTTTCTACTTTCAGATGCAACAGAAATTTTGCGGATCGTTCAATCCGTTCGCGAGATATGGCAGTTTGGAGATAAGAAACGCTTGAGAAACTCAAAATTTTCGCTGTTCTGATGCTCGAAACGAATGACTAGAACGGCCTAGGGGAGAAGTACGCATACCGTTGTAATCGGGCGAGTTTCTACTTTCAGATGCAACAGAAATTTTGCGGATCGTTCAATCCGTTCGCGAGATATGGCAGTTTGGAGATAAGAAACGCTTGAGAAACTCAAAATTTTCGCAGTTCTGATGCTCGAAACGAATAACTGGAACGGCCTTGAGGAAAACTACACATACGGTTGTAATCGGGCGAGTTTCTACTTTCAGATGCAACAGAAATTTTGCGGATTGGTCAATCCGTTCGCGAGATATGGCAGTTTGGATGTAAGAAACGCTTGAGAAACTCAAAACTTGCGCAGTTCTGATGCTTGAAACGAATAACTAGGGCGGCCTAGGGGAAAACTACACACACCGTTGTAATCCGGCGAGTTTCTACTTTCAGATGCAACAGAAATTTTGCCGATCGGTCAATCCGTTCGCGAGATATGGCAGTTTGGAGGTAAGAAACGCTTGAGAAACTCAAAATTTTCGCAGTCCTGATGCTCGAAACGAATAACTAGAACCGCCTAGGGGAAAAGTGCGCATACCGTTGTAATCGGGCGAGTTTCTACTTTCAGATGCAACAGAAATTTTGCGGATTGATCAATCCGTTCGCGAGATATGGCAGTTTGGGGATAAGAAACGCTTGAGAAACTTAAAATTTTCGCAGTTCTGATGCTCGAAACGAATAACTGGAACGGCCTAGGGGAAAACTACACATACCGTTGTAATCGGGCGAGTCTCTACTTTCAGATGCAGCAGAAATATTGCGGATTGGTCAATCCGTTCGCGAGATATGGCAGTTTGGATGTAAGAAACGCTTGAGAAACTCAAAATTTTCGCAGTTCTGATGCTCGAAACGAATAACTGGAACGGCCTAGGGGAAAACTACACATACCGTTGTAATCGGGGGAGTTTCTACATTCAGATGCAACAGAAATTTTGCGGATTGGTCAATCCGTTCGCGAGATATGGCAGTTTGGAGGTAAGAAACGCTTGAGAAACTCAAAATTTTCGCAGTTCTGATGCTCGAAACGAATAACTAGAATCGCCTAGGGGAAAAGTGCGCATACCGTTGTAATCGGGCGAGTTTCTACTTTCAGATGCAACAGAAATTTTGCGGATTGATCAATCCGGCCGCGAGATATGGCAGTTTGGAGATAAGAAACGCTTGAGAAACTCAAAATTTTCGCAGTTCTGATGCTCGAAACGAATGACTAGAACCGCCTAGGGGAAAAGTGCGCATACCGTTGTAATCGGGCGAGTTTCTACTTTCAGATGCAACAGAAATTTTGCGGAATGATCAATCCGTTCGCGAGATATGGCAGTTTGGAGATAAGAAACGCTTGAGAAACTTAAAATTTTCGCAGTTCTGATGCTCGAAACGAATAACTGGAACGGCCTAGGGGAAAACTACACATATCGTTGTAATCGGGCGAGTCTCTACTTTCAGATGCAGCAGAAATATTGCGGATTGGTCAATCCGTTCGCGAGATATGGCAGTTTGGATGTAAGAAACGCTTGAGAAACTCAAAATTTTCGCAGTTCTGATGCTCGAAACGAATAACTGGAACGGCCTTGAGGAAAACTACACATACGGTTGTAATCGGGCGAGTTTCTACTTTCAGATGCAACAGAAATTTTGCGGATTGGTCAATCCGTTCGCGAGATATGGCAGTTTGGATGTAAGAAACGCTTGAGAAACTCAAAACTTGCGCAGTTCTGATGCTTGAAACGAATAACTAGGGCGGCCTAGGGGAAAACTACACACACCGTTGTAATCGGGCGAGTTTCTACTTTCAGATGCAACAGAAATTTTGCCGATCGGTCAATCCGTTCGCGAGATATGGCAGTTTGGAGGTAAGAAACGCTTGAGAAACTCAAAATTTTCGCAGTCCTGATGCTCGAAACGAATAACTAGAACCGCCTAGGGGAAAAGTGCGCATACCGTTGTAATCGGGCGAGTTTCTACTTTCAGATGCAACAGAAATTTTGCGGATTGATCAATCCGTTCGCGAGATATGGCAGTTTGGGGATAAGAAACGCTTGAGAAACTTAAAATTTTCGCAGTTCTGATGCTCGAAACGAATAACTGGAACGGCCTAGGGGAAAACTACACATACCGTTGTAATCGGGCGAGTCTCTACTTTCAGATGCAGCAGAAATATTGCGGATTGGTCAATCCGTTCGCGAGATATGGCAGTTTGGATGTAAGAAACGCTTGAGAAACTCAAAATTTTCGCAGTTCTGATGCTCGAAACGAATAACTGGAACGGCCTAGGGGAAAACTACACATACCGTTGTAATCGGGGGAGTTTCTACATTCAGATGCAACAGAAATTTTGCGGATTGGTCAATCCGTTCGCGAGATATGGCAGTTTGGAGGTAAGAAACGCTTGAGAAACTCAAAATTTTCGCAGTTCTGATGCTCGAAACGAATAACTAGAATCGCCTAGGGGAAAAGTGCGCATACCGTTGTAATCGGGCGAGTTTCTACTTTCAGATGCAACAGAAATTTTGCGGATTGATCAATCCGGCCGCGAGATATGGCAGTTTGGAGATAAGAAACGCTTGAGAAACTCAAAATTTTCGCAGTTCTGATGCTCGAAACGAATGACTAGAACCGCCTAGGGGAAAAGTGCGCATACCGTTGTAATCGGGCGAGTTTCTACTTTCAGATGCAACAGAAATTTTGCGGAATGATCAATCCGTTCGCGAGATATGGCAGTTTGGAGATAAGAAACGCTTGAGAAACTTAAAATTTTCGCAGTTCTGATGCTCGAAACGAATAACTGGAACGGCCTAGGGGAAAACTACACATATCGTTGTAATCGGGCGAGTCTCTACTTTCAGATGCAGCAGAAATATTGCGGATTGGTCAATCCGTTCGCGAGATATGGCAGTTTGGATGTAAGAAACGCTTGAGAAACTCAAAATTTTCGCAGTTCTGATGCTCGAAACGAATAACTGGAACGTCCTAGGGGAAAACTACACATACCGTTGTAATCGGGCGAGTCTCTACTTTCAGATGCAACAGAAATTTTGCGGATTGGTCAATACGTTCGCGAGATATGGTAGTTTGGAGGTAAGAAGCGCTTGAGAAACTCAAAATTTTCGCAGTTCTGATGCTCGAAACGAATAACTGGAACGGCCTAGGGGAAAAGTGGGCATACCGTTGTAATCGGGCGAGTTTCTTCTTTCAGATGCAACAGAAATTTTGCGGATCTGTCAATCCGTTCGCGAGATATGGCAGTTTGGAGATAAGAAACGCTTTAGAAACTCAAAATTTTCGCAGTTCTGATGCTCGAAACGAATAACTAGAACGGCCTAGGGGAAAAGTACGCATACCGATGTAATCGGGCGAGTTTCTACTTTCAGATGCAACAGAAATTTTGCGGATTGGTCTATCCGTTCGCGAGATATGGCAGTTTGGAAGTAAGAAACGCTTGAGAAACTAAAAATTTTCGCAGTTCTGATGCTCGAAACGAATAACTAGAACGGCCTAGGGGAGAAGTACGCATACCGTTGTAATCGGGCGAGTTTCTACTTTCAGATGCAACAGAAATTTTGCGGATCGTTCAATCCGTTCGCGAGATATGGCAGTTTGGAGATAAGAAACGCTTGAGAAACTCAAAATTTTCGCAGTTCTGATGCTCGAAACGAATGACTAGAACGGCCTAGGGGAGAAGTACGCATACCGTTGTAATCGGGCGAGTTTCTACTTTCAGATGCAACAGAAATTTTGCGGATCGTTCAATCCGTTCGCGAGATATGGCAGTTTGGAGATAAGAAACGCTTGAGAAACTCAAAATTTTCGCAGTTCTGATGCTCGAAACGAATAACTGGAACGGCCTTGAGGAAAACTACACATACGGTTGTAATCGGGCGAGTTTCTACTTTCAGATGCAACAGAAATTTTGCGGATTGGTCAATCCGTTCGCGAGATATGGCAGTTTGGATGTAAGAAACGCTTGAGAAACTCAAAACTTGCGCAGTTCTGATGCTTGAAACGAATAACTAGGGCGGCCTAGGGGGAAAGTGCGCATACCGTTGTAATCGGGCGAGTTTCTACTTCCAGATGCAACAGAAATTTTGCGGATTCATCAATCCGTTCGCGAGATATGGCAGTTTGGATGTAAGAAACGCTTGAGAAACTCGAAATTTTCGCAGTTCTGATGCTCCAAACGAATAACTGGAACGTCCTAGGGGAAAACTACACATACCGTTGTAATCGGGCGAGTCTCTACTTTCAGATGCAACAGAAATTTTGCGGATTGGTCAATACGTTCGCGAGATATGGTAGTTTGGAGGTAAGAAGCGCTTGAGAAACTCAAAATTTTCGCAGTTCTGATGCTCGAAACGAATAACTGGAACGGCCTAGGGGAAAAGTGCGCATACCGTTGTAATCGGGCGAGTTTCTACTTTCAGATGCAACAGAAATTTTGCGGATTGATCAATCCGTTCGCGAGATATGGCAGTTTGGGGATAAGAAACGCTTGAGAAACTTAAAATTTTCGCAGTTCTGATGCTCGAAACGAATAACTGGAACGGCCTAGGGGAAAACTACACATACCGTTGTAATCGGGCGAGTCTCTACTTTCAGATGCAGCAGAAATATTGCGGATTGGTCAATCCGTTCGCGAGATATGGCAGTTTGGATGTAAGAAACGCTTGAGAAACTCAAAATTTTCGCAGTTCTGATGCTCGAAACGAATAACTGGAACGGCCTAGGGGAAAACTACACATACCGTTGTAATCGGGGGAGTTTCTACATTCAGATGCAACAGAAATTTTGCGGATTGGTCAATCCGTTCGCGAGATATGGCAGTTTGGAGGTAAGAAACGCTTGAGAAACTCAAAATTTTCGCAGTTCTGATGCTCGAAACGAATAACTAGAATCGCCTAGGGGAAAAGTGCGCATACCGTTGTAATCGGGCGAGTTTCTACTTTCAGATGCAACAGAAATTTTGCGGATTGATCAATCCGGCCGCGAGATATGGCAGTTTGGAGATAAGAAACGCTTGAGAAACTCAAAATTTTCGCAGTTCTGATGCTCGAAACGAATGACTAGAACCGCCTAGGGGAAAAGTGCGCATACCGTTGTAATCGGGCGAGTTTCTACTTTCAGATGCAACAGAAATTTTGCGGAATGATCAATCCGTTCGCGAGATATGGCAGTTTGGAGATAAGAAACGCTTGAGAAACTTAAAATTTTCGCAGTTCTGATGCTCGAAACGAATAACTGGAACGGCCTAGGGGAAAACTACACATATCGTTGTAATCGGGCGAGTCTCTACTTTCAGATGCAGCAGAAATATTGCGGATTGGTCAATCCGTTCGCGAGATATGGCAGTTTGGATGTAAGAAACGCTTGAGAAACTCAAAATTTTCGCAGTTCTGATGCTCGAAACGAATAACTGGAACGTCCTAGGGGAAAACTACACATACCGTTGTAATCGGGCGAGTCTCTACTTTCAGATGCAACAGAAATTTTGCGGATTGGTCAATACGTTCGCGAGATATGGTAGTTTGGAGGTAAGAAGCGCTTGAGAAACTCAAAATTTTCGCAGTTCTGATGCTCGAAACGAATAACTGGAACGGCCTAGGGGAAAAGTGGGCATACCGTTGTAATCGGGCGAGTTTCTTCTTTCAGATGCAACAGAAATTTTGCGGATCTGTCAATCCGTTCGCGAGATATGGCAGTTTGGAGATAAGAAACGCTTTAGAAACTCAAAATTTTCGCAGTTCTGATGCTCGAAACGAATAACTAGAACGGCCTAGGGGAAAAGTACGCATACCGATGTAATCGGGCGAGTTTCTACTTTCAGATGCAACAGAAATTTTGCGGATTGGTCTATCCGTTCGCGAGATATGGCAGTTTGGAAGTAAGAAACGCTTGAGAAACTCAAAATTTTCGCAGTTCTGATGCTCGAAACGAATAACTAGAACGGCCTAGGGGAGAAGTACGCATACCGTTGTAATCGGGCGAGTTTCTACTTTCAGATGCAACAGAAATTTTGCGGATCGTTCAATCCGTTCGCGAGATATGGCAGTTTGGAGATAAGAAACGCTTGAGAAACTCAAAATTTTCGCAGTTCTGATGCTCGAAACGAATGACTAGAACGGCCTAGGGGAGAAGTACGCATACCGTTGTAATCGGGCGAGTTTCTACTTTCAGATGCAACAGAAATTTTGCGGATCGTTCAATCCGTTCGCGAGATATGGCAGTTTGGAGATAAGAAACGCTTGAGAAACTCAAAATTTTCGCAGTTCTGATGCTCGAAACGAATAACTGGAACGGCCTTGAGGAAAACTACACATACGGTTGTAATCGGGCGAGTTTCTACTTTCAGATGCAACAGAAATTTTGCGGATTGGTCAATCCGTTCGCGAGATATGGCAGTTTGGATGTAAGAAACGCTTGAGAAACTCAAAACTTGCGCAGTTCTGATGCTTGAAACGAATAACTAGGGCGGCCTAGGGGGAAAGTGCGCATACCGTTGTAATCGGGCGAGTTTCTACTTCCAGATGCAACAGAAATTTTGCGGATTCATCAATCCGTTCGCGAGATATGGCAGTTTGGATGTAAGAAACGCTTGAGAAACTCGAAATTTTCGCAGTTCTGATGCTCCAAACGAATAACTGGAACGTCCTAGGGGAAAACTACACATACCGTTGTAATCGGGCGAGTCTCTACTTTCAGATGCAACAGAAATTTTGCGGATTGGTCAATACGTTCGCGAGATATGGTAGTTTGGAGGTAAGAAGCGCTTGAGAAACTCAAAATTTTCGCAGTTCTGATGCTCGAAACGAATAACTGGAACGGCCTAGGGGAAAAGTGGGCATACCGTTGTAATCGGGCGAGTTTCTTCTTTCAGATGCAACAAAAATTTTGGGGATTGGTCTATCCGTTCGCGAGATATGGCAGTTTGGAAGTAAGAAACGCTTGAGAAACTCAAAATTTTCGCAGTTCTGATGCTCGAAACGAATAACTGGAACGGTCTAGGGGAAAACTACACATACCGTTGTAATCGGGCGAGTTTCCACTTTCAGATGCAACAGAAATTTTGCGGATTGGTCAATCCGTTCGCGAGATGTGGCAGTTTGGAGGTAAGAAACGATTGAGAAACTCAAAATTTTCGCAGTTCTGATGCTCGAAACGAATAACTGGAACGGTCTAGTGGAAAACTACACATACCGTTGTAATTGGGGCGAGTTTCTACTTTCAGATGCAATAGAAATTTTGCGGATTGGTCAATCCGTTCGCGAGATATGGCAGTTTGGAAGTAAGAAACGCTTGAGAAACTCAAAATTTTCGCAGTTCTGATGCTCGAAACGAATGACTAGAACGGCCTAGGGGAGAAGTACGCATACCGTTGTAATCGGGCGAGTTTCTACTTTCAGATGCAACTGAAATTTTGCGGATTGATCAATCCGTTCGCGAGTTATGGCAGTTTGGAGATAAGAAACGCTTGAGAAACTCAAAATTTTCGCAGTTCTGATGCTCGAAACGAATGACTAGAACGGCCTAGGGGAGAAGTACGCATACCGTTGTAATCGGGCGAGTTTCTACTTTCAGATGCAACAGAAATTATGAGGATTGGTCAATCCGTTCGCGAGATATGGCCGTTTGGATGTAAGAAACGCTTAAGAAACTCAAAATTTTCGCAGTTCTGATGCTAGAAACGAGTAACTAGAACGGCCTAGGGGAAAAGTACGCATACCGTTGTAATCGAGCGAGTATCTACTTTCAGATGCAACAGAAATTTTGCGGATTGGTCAATCCGTTCGCGAGATATGGCAGTTTGGAAGTAAGAAACGCTTGAGAAACTCAAAATTTGCGCAGTTCTGATGCTTGAAACGAATAACTAGAACGGCCTAGGGGGAAAGTGCGCATACCGTTGTAATCGGGCGAGTTTCTACTTCCAGATGCAACAGAAATTTTGCGGATTCATCAATCCGTTCGCGAGATATGGCAGTTTGGATGTAAGAAACGCTTGAGAAACTCGAAATTTTCGCAGTTCTGATGCTCCAAACGAATAACTGGAACGTCCTAGGGGAAAACTACACATACCGTTGTAATCGGGCGAGTCTCTACTTTCAGATGCAACAGAAATTTTGCGGATTGGTCAATACGTTCGCGAGATATGGTAGTTTGGAGGTAAGAAGCGCTTGAGAAACTCAAAATTTTCGCAGTTCTGATGCTCGAAACGAATAACTGGAACGGCCTAGGGGAAAAGTGGGCATACCGTTGTAATCGGGCGAGTTTCTTCTTTCAGATGCAACAGAAATTTTGCGGATCTGTCAATCCGTTCGCGAGATATGGCAGTTTGGAGATAAGAAACGCTTTAGAAACTCAAAATTTTCGCAGTTCTGATGCTCGAAACGAATAACTAGAACGGCCTAGGGGAAAAGTACGCATACCGATGTAATCGGGCGAGTTTCTACTTTCAGATGCAACAGAAATTTTGCGGATTGGTCTATCCGTTCGCGAGATATGGCAGTTTGGAAGTAAGAAACGCTTGAGAAACTCAAAATTTTCGCAGTTCTGATGCTCGAAACGAATAACTAGAACGGCCTAGGGGAGAAGTACGCATACCGTTGTAATCGGGCGAGTTTCTACTTTCAGATGCAACAGAAATTTTGCGGATCGTTCAATCCGTTCGCGAGATATGGCAGTTTGGAGATAAGAAACGCTTGAGAAACTCAAAATTTTCGCAGTTCTGATGCTCGAAACGAATGACTAGAACGGCCTAGGGGAGAAGTACGCATACCGTTGTAATCGGGCGAGTTTCTACTTTCAGATGCAACAGAAATTTTGCGGATCGTTCAATCCGTTCGCGAGATATGGCAGTTTGGAGATAAGAAACGCTTGAGAAACTCAAAATTTTCGCAGTTCTGATGCTCGAAACGAATAACTGGAACGGCCTTGAGGAAAACTACACATACGGTTGTAATCGGGCGAGTTTCTACTTTCAGATGCAACAGAAATTTTGCGGATTGGTCAATCCGTTCGCGAGATATGGCAGTTTGGATGTAAGAAACGCTTGAGAAACTCAAAACTTGCGCAGTTCTGATGCTTGAAACGAATAACTAGGGCGGCCTAGGGGAAAACTACACACACCGTTGTAATCGGGCGAGTTTCTACTTTCAGATGCAACAGAAATTTTGCCGATCGGTCAATCCGTTCGCGAGATATGGCAGTTTGGAGGTAAGAAACGCTTGAGAAACTCAAAATTTTCGCAGTCCTGATGCTCGAAACGAATAACTAGAACCGCCTAGGGGAAAAGTGCGCATACCGTTGTAATCGGGCGAGTTTCTACTTTCAGATGCAACAGAAATTTTGCGGATTGATCAATCCGTTCGCGAGATATGGCAGTTTGGGGATAAGAAACGCTTGAGAAACTTAAAATTTTCGCAGTTCTGATGCTCGAAACGAATAACTGGAACGGCCTAGGGGAAAACTACACATACCGTTGTAATCGGGCGAGTCTCTACTTTCAGATGCAGCAGAAATATTGCGGATTGGTCAATCCGTTCGCGAGATATGGCAGTTTGGATGTAAGAAACGCTTGAGAAACTCAAAATTTTCGCAGTTCTGATGCTCGAAACGAATAACTGGAACGGCCTAGGGGAAAACTACACATACCGTTGTAATCGGGGGAGTTTCTACATTCAGATGCAACAGAAATTTTGCGGATTGGTCAATCCGTTCGCGAGATATGGCAGTTTGGAGGTAAGAAACGCTTGAGAAACTCAAAATTTTCGCAGTTCTGATGCTCGAAACGAATAACTAGAATCGCCTAGGGGAAAAGTGCGCATACCGTTGTAATCGGGCGAGTTTCTACTTTCAGATGCAACAGAAATTTTGCGGATTGATCAATCCGGCCGCGAGATATGGCAGTTTGGAAATAAGAAACGCTTGAGAAACTCAAAATTTTCGCAGTTCTGATGCTCGAAACGAATGACTAGAACCGCCTAGGGGAAAAGTGCGCATACCGTTGTAATCGGGCGAGTTTCTACTTTCAGATGCAACAGAAATTTTGCGGAATGATCAATCCGTTCGCGAGATATGGCAGTTTGGAGATAAGAAACGCTTGAGAAACTTAAAATTTTCGCAGTTCTGATGCTCGAAACGAATAACTGGAACGGCCTAGGGGAAAACTACACATATCGTTGTAATCGGGCGAGTCTCTACTTTCAGATGCAGCAGAAATATTGCGGATTGGTCAATCCGTTCGCGAGATATGGCAGTTTGGATGTAAGAAACGCTTGAGAAACTCAAAATTTTCGCAGTTCTGATGCTCGAAACGAATAACTGGAACGGCCTAGGGGAAAACTACACATACCGTTGTAATCGGGGGAGTTTCTACATTCAGATGCAACAGAAATTTTGCGGATTGGTCAATCCGATCGCGAGATATGGCAGTTTGGAGGTAAGAAACGCTTGAGAAACTCAAAATTTTCGCAGTTCTGATGCTCGAAACGAATAACTAGAATCGCCTACGGGAAAAGTGCGCATACCGTTGTAATCGGGCGAGTTTCTACTTTCAGATGCAACAGAAATTTTGCGGATTGATCAATCCGGCCGCGAGATATGGCAGTTTGGAGATAAGAAACGCTTGAGAAACTCAAAATTTTCGCAGTTCTGATGCTCGAAACGAATGACTAGAACCGCCTAGGGGAGAAGTACGGATACCGTTGTAATCGGGCGATTGTCTACTTTCAGATACAACAGAAATTTTGCGGATCGATCAATCAGTTCGCGAGATATGGCAGTTTGGATGTAAGAAACGCTTGAGGAACTCAAAATTTTCGCAGTTCTTATGCTCGAAACGAATAACTGGAACGGCCTAGGGGAAAACTACACATACCGTTGTAATCGGGCGAGTTTCTACTTTCAGATGCAACAGAAATTTTGCGGATTGGTCAATCCGTTCGCGAGATGTGGCAGTTTGGAGGTAAGAAACGCTTGAGAAACTCAAAATTTTCGCAGTTCTGATGCTCGAAACGAATAACTAGAACGGCCTAGGGGAAAAGTACGCATACCGATATAATCGGGCGAGTTTCTACTTTGAGATGCAACAAAAATTTTGCGGATTGGTCGATCCGTTCGCGAGATATGGCAGTTTGGAAATAAGAAACGCTTGAGAAACTCAAAATTTTCGCAGTTCTGATGCTCGAAACGAATAACTAGAAAAGCCTAGGGCAAAAGTGCGCATACCGTTGTAATCGGGCGAGTTTCTACTTTCAGATGCAACAGAAATTTTGCGGATCGATCAATCCGTTCGCGAGATATGGCAGTTTGGAGGTAAGAAACGCTTTAGAAACTCAAAATTTTCGCAGTTCTGATGCTCGAAACGAATAACTAGAACCGCCTAGGGGAAAAGTGCGCATACCGTTGTAATCGGGCGAGTTTCTACTTTCAGATGCAACGGAAATTTTGCGGATCGGTCAATCCGTTCGCGAGATATGGCAGTTTGGAGGTAAGAAACGCTTGAGAAACTCAAAATTTTCGCAGTCCTGATGCTCGAAACGAATAACTAGAACCGCCTAGGGGAAAAGTGCGCATACCGTTGTAATCGGGCGAGTTTCTACTTTCAGATGCAACAGAAATTTTGCGGATTGATCAATCCGTTCGCGAGATATGGCAGTTTGGGGATAAGAAACGCTTGAGAAACTTAAAATTTTCGCAGTTCTGATGCTCGAAACGAATAAGTGGAACGGCCTAGGGGAAAACTACACATACCGTTGTAATCGGGGGAGTTTCTACATTCAGATGCAACAGAAATTTTGCGGATTGGTCAATCCGTTCGCGAGATATGGCAGTTTGGAGGTAAGAAACGCTTGAGAAACTCAAAATTTTCGCAGTTCTGATGCTCGAAACGAATGACTAGAACCGCCTAGGGGAAAAGTGCGCATACCGTTGTAATCGGACGAGTTTCTACTTTCAGATGCAACAGAAATTTTGCGGAATGATCAATCCGTTCGCGAGATATGGCAGTTTGGAGATAAGAAACGCTTAAGAAACTCAAAATTTTCGAAGTTCTGATGCTCGAAACGAATGACTAGGACGGCCTAGGGGAGAAGTACGGATACCGTTGTAATCGGGCGAGTGTCTACTTTCAGATACAACAGAAATTTTGCGGATCGGTCAATCCGTTCGCGAGATATGGCAGTTTGGATGTAAGAAACGCTTGAGGAACTCAATATTTTCGCAGTTCTTATGCTCGAAACGAATAACTGGAACGGCCCAGGGGAAAACTACACATACCGTTGTAATCGGGCGAGTTTCTACTTTCAGATGCAACAGAAATTTTGCGGATTGGTCAATCCGTTCGCGAGATGTGGCAGTTTGGAGGTAAGAAACGCTTGAGAAACTCAAAATTTTCGCAGTTCTGATGCTCGAAACGAATAACTAGAACGGCCTAGGGGAAAAGTACGCATACCGATATAATCGGGCGAGTTTCTACTTTGAGATGCAACAAAAATTTTGCGGATTGGTCGATCCGTTCGCGAGATATGGCAGTTTGGAAGTAGGAAACGCTTGAGAAACTCAAAATTTTCGCAGTTCTGATGCTCGAAACGAATGACGAGAACGGCCTAGGGGAAAAGTACGCATACCGATGTAATCGGGCGAGTTTCTACTTTCAGATGCAACAGAAATTTTGCGGATTGGTCTATCCGTTCGCGAGATGTGGCAGTTTGGATGTAAGAAACGCTTGAGAAACGCAAAATTTTCGCAGTTCTGATGCTCGAAACTAATAACTAGAACGGCCTAGGGGAGAACTACACCTACCGTTGTAGTCGGGCGAGTTTCTACTTTCAGATGCAACAGAAATTTTGCGGATTGGTCAATCCGTTCGCGAGATATGGCAGTTTGGAGGTAAGAAACGCTTGAGTAACTCAAAATTTTCGCAGTTCTGATGCTCGAAACAAATAACTAGAACCGCCTAGGGGAAAAGTGCGCATACCGTTGTAAGCGGGCGAGTTTCTACTTTCAGATGCAACAGAAATTTTGCGGATTGGTCAATCCGTTCGCGAGATGTGGCAGTTTGGAGGTAAGAAACGCTTGAGAAACTCAAAATTTTCGCAGTTCTGATGCTCGAAACGAATGACTAGAACGGCCTAGGGGAGAAGTACGCATACCGTTGTAATCGGGCGAGTTTCTACTTTCAGATGCAACAGAAATTTTGCGGATTGATCAATCCGTTCGCGAGATATGGCAGTTTGGAGATAAGAAACGCTTGAGAAACTCAAAATTTTCGCAGTTCTGATGCTCGAAACGAATAACTAGAACGGCCTAGGCGAAAAGTACGCACACCGATGTAATCGGGCGAGCTTCTACTTTCAGATGCAACAGAAATTTTGCGGATTGGTCAATCCGTTCGCGAGATATGGCAGTTTGGAAGTAAGAAACGCTTGAGAAACTCAAAATTTTCGCAGTTCTGATGCTCGAAACGAATGACTAGAACGGCCTAGGGGAGAAGTACGCATACCGTTGTAATCGGGCGAGTTTCTACTTTCAGATGCAACAGAAATTATGCGGATTGGTCAATCCGTTCGCGAGATATGGACGTTTGGATGTAAGAAACGCTTGAGAAACTCAAAATTTTCGCAGTTCTGATGCTCGAAACGAATAACTAGAACGGCCTAGGGGAGAAGTACGCATACCGTTGTAGTCGGGCGAGTTTCTACTTTCAGATGCAATAGAAATCATGCGGATTGGTTAATCCGTTCGAGAGATATGGCAGTTTGGAGGTAAGAAACGCTTGAGAAACTCAAAATTTTCGCAGTTCTGATGCTCGAAACGAATAACTGGAACGGCCTAGGGGAAAACTACACATACCGTTGTAATCGGGCGAGTTTCTACTTTCAGAAGCAACAGAAATTTTGCGGATTGATCAATCCGTTCGCGAGATATGGCAGTTTGGAGGTAAGAAACGCTTGAGAAACTCAAAATTTTCGCAGTTCTGATGCTCGAAACGAATGACAAGAACGGCCTAGGGGAGAAGTACGAATACCGTTGTAATCGGGCGAGTTTCTACTTTCAAATGCAATAGAAATTTTGCGGATTGGTCAATCCGTTCGCGGGATATGGCCGTTTGGATGTAAGAAACGCTTGAGAAACTCAAAATTTTCGCAGTTCTGATGCTCGAAACGAATAACTAGAACGGCCCAGGGGAAAAGTGCGCATACCGTTGTAATCGGGCGAGTTTCTACTTTCAAATGCAATAGAAATCATGCGGATTGGTCAATCCGTTCGCGAGATATGGCAGTTTGGAGGTAAGAAACGCTTGAGAAACTCAAAATTTTCGCAGTTCTGATGCTCGAAACGAATAACTGGAACGGCCTAGGGGAAAACTACACATACCATTGTAATCGGGCGAGTTTCTGCTTTCAGATGCAACAGAAATTTTGCGGATTGGTCAATCCGTTCGCGAGATATGGCAGTTTGGAGGTAAGAAACGCTTGAGAAACTCAAAATTTGCGCAGTTCTGATGCTTGAAACGAATAACTAGAACGGCCTAGGGGAAAAGTGCGCATACCGTTGTAATCGGGCGAGTTTCTACTTTCAGAAGCAACAGAAATTTTGCGGATTGATCAATCCGTTCGCGAGATATGGCAGTTTGGAGGTAAGAAACGCTTGAGGAACTCAAAATTTTCGCACTTCTGATGCTCGAAATGAATAACTGGAACGGCCTAGGGGAAAACTACACATACCGATGTAATCGGGCGAGTTTGTACTTTCAGATACAACAGAAATTTTGCGGATTGGTCAATCCGTTTGCGAGATGTGGCAGTTTCGAGGTAAGAAACGCTTGAGAAACTCCACATTTTCGCAGTTCTGATGCTCGAAACGAATGACTAGAACGGCCTAGGGGAAAAGTGCGCATACCGTTGTAATCGGGCGAGTTTCTACTTTCAGATGCAACAGAAATTTTGCGGATCGGTCAATCCGTTCGCGAGATATGGCAGTTTGGATGTAAGAAACGCTTGAGAAACTCAAAATTTTCGCAGTTCTGATGCTCGAAATGAATAACTGGAACGGCCTAGGGGAAAACTACACATACCGTTGTAATCGGGCGAGTTTCTACTTTCAGATGCAACAGAAATTTTGCGGATTGGTCAATCCGTTCGCGAGATATGGCAGTTTGGAGGTAAGAAACGCTTGAGAAACTCAAAATTTTCGCAGTTCTGATGCTCGAAATGAATAACTGGAACGGCCTAGGGGAAAACTACACATACCGTTGTAATCGGGCGAGTTTCTACTTTCAGATGCAACAGAAATTTTGCGGATTGGTCAATCCGTTCGCGAGATGTGGCAGTTTGGAGGTAAGAAACGCTTGAGAAACTCAAAATTTTCGCAGTTCTGATGCTCGAAACGAATAACTAGAACGGCCTAGGGGAGAAGTACGCATACCGTTGTAATCGGGCGAGTTTCTACTTTCAGATGCAACAGAAATTATGCGGATTGGTCAATCCGTTCGCGAGAGATGGCCGTTTGGAGATCAGAAACGCTTGAGAAACTCAAAATTTTCGCAGTTCTGATGCTCGAAACGAATGACAAGAACGGCCTAGGGGAGAAGTACGCATACCGTTGTAATCGGGCGAGTTTCTACTTTCAAATGCAATAGAAATTTTGCGGATTCGTCAATCCGTTCGCGAGATATGGCCGTTTGGATGTAAGAAACGCTTGAGAAACTCAAAATTTTCGCAGTTCTGATGCTCGAAACAAATAACTAGAACGGCCCAGGGGAAAAGTGCGCATACCGTTGTAATCGGGCGAGTTTCTACTTTCAAATGCAATAGAAATCATGCGGATTGGTCAATCCGTTCGCGAGATATGGCAGTTTGGAGGTAAGAAACGCTTGAGAAACTCAAAATTTTCGCAGTTCTGATGCTCGAATCGAATAACTGGAACGGCCTAGGGGAAAACTACACATACCGTTGTAATCGGGCGAGTTTCTACATTCAGATGCAACAGAAATTTTGCGGATTGGTCAATCCGTTCGCGAGATGTGGCAGTTTGGAGGTAAGAAACGCTTGAGAAACTCAAAATTTTCGCAGTTCTGATGCTCGAAACGAATAACTAGAACGGTCTAGGGGAAAGGTACGCATACCGATGTAATCGGGCGAGTTTCTACTTTCAGATGCAACTGAAATTTTGCGGATTGATGAATCCGTTCGCGAGATATGGCAGTTTGGAGGTAAGAAACGCTTGAGAAACTCAAAATTTTCGCAGTTCTGATGCTCGAAATGAATAACTGGAACGGCCTAGGGGAAAACTACACATACCGTTGTAATCGGGCGAGTTTCTACTTTCAGATGCAACAGAAATTTTGCGGATTGGTCAATCCGTTCGCGAGATATGGCAGTTTGGAGGTAAGAAACGCTTGAGAAACTCAAAATTTGCGCAGTTCTGATGCTTGAAACGAATAACTAGAACGGCCTAGGGGAATAGTGCGCATACCGTTGTAATCGGGCGAGTTTCTACTTTCAGAAGCAACAGAAATTTTGCGGATTGATCAATCCGTTCGCGAGATATGGCAGTTTGGATGTAAGAAACGCTTGAGAAACTCAAAATTTTCGCAGTTCTGATGCTCGAAATGAATAACTAGAACGGCCTAGGGGAAAACTACACATACCGATGTAATCGGGCGAGTTTGTACTTTCAGATACAACAGAAATTTTGCGGATTGGTCAATCCGTTTGCGAGATGTGGCAGTTTGGAGGTAAGAAACGCTTGAGAAACTCCAAATTTTCGCAGTTCTGATGCTCGAAACGAATGACTAGAACGGCCTAGGGGAAAAGTCCGCATACCGTTGTAATCGGGCGAGTTTCTACTTTCAGAAGCAACAGAAATTTTGCGGATTGATCAATCCGTTCGCGAGATATGGCAGTTTGGAGGTAAGGAACGCTTGAGAAACTCAAAATTTTCGCAGTTCTGATGCTCGAAATGAATAACTGGAACGGCCTAGGGGAAAATTACACGTACCGTTGTAATCGGGCGAGTTTCTACTTTCAGATGCAACAGAAATTTTGCGGATTGGTCAATCCGTTCGCGAGATGTGGCAGTTTGGAGGTAAGAAACGCTTGAGAAACTCAAAATTTTCGCAGTTCTGATGCTCGAAACGAATAACTAGAACGGCCTAGGGGAGAAGTACGCATACCGTTGTAATCGGGCGAGTTTCTACTTTCAGATGCAACAGAAATGATGCGGATTGGTCTATCCGTTCGCGAGAGATGGCCGTTTGGAGATCAGAATCGCTTGAGAAACTCAAAATTTTCGCAGTTCTGATGCTCGAAACGAATGACAAGAACGGCCTAGGGGAGAAGTACGAATACCGTTGTAATCGGGCGAGTTTCTACTTTCAAATGCAATAGAAATTTTGCGGATTGGTCAATCCGTTCGCGGGATATGGCCGTTTGGATGTAAGAAACGCTTGAGAAACTCAAAATTTTCGCAGTTCTGATGCTCGAAACGAATAACTAGAACGGCCCAGGGGAAAAGTGCGCATACCGTTGTGATCGGGCGAGTTTCTACTTTCAAATGCAATAGAAATCATGCGGATTGGTCAATCCGTTCGCGAGATATGGCAGTTTGGAGGTAAGAAACGCTTGAGAAACTCAAAATTTTCGCAGTTCTGATGCTCGAAACGAATAACTGGAACGGCCTAGGGGAAAACTACACATACCGTTGTAATCGGGCGAGTTTCTACTTTCAGATGCAACAGAAATTTTGCGGATTGGTCAATCCGTTCGCGAGATATGGCAGTTTGGAGGTAAGAAACGCTTGAGAAACTCAAAATTTGCGCAGTTCTGATGCTTGAAACGAATAACTAGAACGGCCTAGGGGAAAAGTGCGCATACCGTTGTAATCGGGCGAGTTTCTACTTTCAGAAGCAACAGAAATTTTGCGGATTGATCAATCCGTTCGCGAGATATGGCAGTTTGGAGGTAAGAAACGCTTGAGGAACTCAAAATTTTCGCACTTCTGATGCTCGAAATGAATAACTGGAACGGCCTAGGGGAAAACTACACATACCGATGTAATCGGGCGAGTTTGTACTTTCAGATACAACAGAAATTTTGCGGATTGGTCAATCCGTTTGCGAGATGTGGCAGTTTGGAGGTAAGAAACGCTTGAGAAACTCCAAATTTTCGCAGTTCTGATGCTCGAAACGACTGACTAGAACGGCCTAGGGGAAAAGTGCGCATACCGTTGTAATCGGGCGAGTTTCTACTTTCAGATGCAACAGAAATTTTGCGGATCGGTCAATCCGTTCGCGAGATATGGCAGTTTGGATGTAAGAAACGCTTGAGAAACTCAAAATTTTCGCAGTTCTGATGCTCGAAACGAATAACTGGAACGGCCTAGGGGAAAACTACACATACCCTTGTAATCGGGCGAGTTTCTACTTTCAGATGCAACATAAATTTTGCGGATTGGTCAATCCGTTCGCGTGATGTGGCAGTTTGGAGGTAAGAAACGCTTGAGAAACTCAAAATTTTCGCAGTTCTGATGCTCGAAACGAATAACTAGAACGGCCTAGGGCAAAGGTACGCATACCGTTGTAATCCGGCGAGTTTCTACTTTCAGAAGCAACAGAAATTTTGCGGATTGATCAATCCGTTCGCGAGATATGGCAGTTTGTAGGTAAGAAACGCTTGAGAAACTCAAAATTTTCGCAGTTCTGATGCTCGAAATGAATAACTGGAACGGCCTAGGGGAAAACTACACATACCGTTGTAATTGGGCGAGTTTCTACTTTCAGATGCAACAGAAATTTTGCGGATTGGTCAATCCGTTCGCGAGATGTGGCAGTTTGGAGGTAAGAAACGCTTGAGAAACTCCAAATTTTCGCAGTTCTGATGCTCGAAACGAATGACTAGAACGGCCTAGGGGAAAAGTGCGCATACCGTTGTAATCGGGCGAGTTTCTACTTTCAGATGCAACAGAAATTTTGCGGATCGGTCAATCCGTTCGCGAGATATGGCAGTTTGGATGTAAGAAACGCTTGAGAAACTCAAAATTTTCGCAGTTCTGATGCTCGAAACGAATAACTGGAACGGCCTAGGGGAAAACTACACATACCGTTGTAATCGGGCGAGTTTCTACTTTCAGATGCAACAGAAATTTTGCGGATTGGTCAATCCGTTCGCGTGATGTGGCAGTTTGGAGGTAAGAAACGCTTGAGAAACTCAAAATTTTCGCAGTTCTGATGCTCGAAACGAATAACTAGAACGGCCTAGGGAAAAAGTACGCATACCGTTGTAATCGGGCGAGTTTCTACTTTCAGAAGCAACAGAAATTTTGCGGATTGATCAATCCGTTCGCGAGATATGGCAGTTTGGAGGTAAGAAACGCTTGAGAAACTCAAAATTTTCGCAGTTCTGATGCTCGAAATGAATAACTGGAACGGCCTAGGGGAAAACTACACATACCGTTGTAATCGGGCGAGTTTCTACTTTCAGATGCAACAGAAATTTTGCGGATTGGTCAATCCGTTCGCGAGATGTGGCAGTTTGGAGGTAAGAAACGCTTGAGAAACTCAAAATTTTCGCAGTTCTGATGCTCGAAACGAATAACTAGAACGGCCTAGGGGAGAAGTACGCATACCGTTGTAATCGGGCGAGTTTCTACTTTCAGATGCAACAGAAATTATGCGGATTGGTCAATCCGTTCGCGAGAGATGGCCGTTTGGAGATCAGAAACGCTTGAGAAACTCAAAATTTTCGCATTTCTGATGCTCGAAACGAATGACAAGAACGGCCTAGGGGAGAAGTACGCATACCGTTGTAATCGGGCGAGTTTCTACTTTCAGATGCAACAGAAATTTTGCGGATTGGTCAATCCGTTCGCGAGATATGGCAGTTTGGAGGTAAGACACGCTTGAGAAACTCAAAATTTGCGCAGTTCTGATGCTTGAAACGAATAACTAGAACGGCCTAGGGGAATAGTGCGCATACCGTTGTAATCGGGCGAGTTTCTACTTTCAGAAGCAACAGAAATTTTGCGGATTGATCAATCCGTTCGCGAGATATGGCAGTTTGGATGTAAGAAACGCTTGAGAAACTCAAAATTTTCGCAGTTCTGATGATCGAAATGAATAACTAGAACGGCCTAGGGGAAAACTACACATACCGATGTAATCGGGCGAGTTTGTACTTTCAGATACAACAGAAATTTTGCGGATTGGTCAATCCGTTCGCGAGATATGGCAGTTTGGAAGTAAGAAACGCTTGAGAAATTCAAAATTTTCGCAGTTCTGATGCTCGAAACGAATAACTGGAACGGCCTAGGGGAAAACTACACATACCGTTGTAATCGGGCGAATTTCTACTTTCAGATGCAACAGAAATTTTGCGGATTGGTCGATCCGTTCGCGAGATATGGCAGTTTGGAAGTAAGAAACGCTTGAGAAATTCAAAATTTTCGCAGTTCTGATGCTCGAAACGAATGACTAGAACGGCCTAGGGGAGAAGTACGCATACCGTTGTAATCGGGCGAGTTTCTACATTCAGATGCAACAGAAATCATGCGGATTGGTCAATCCCTTCGCGAGATATGGCCGTTTGGATGTAAGAAACGCTTGAGAAACTCAAAATTTTCGCAGTTCTGATGCTCGAAACGAATAACTGGAACGGCCTAGGGGAAAACTACACATACCGTTGTAATCGGGCAAGTTTCTACTTTCAGATGCAACAGAAATTTTGAGGATTGATCAATCCGTTCGCGAGATATGGCAGTTTGGAGGTAAGAAACGTTTGAGAAACTCAAAATTTTCGCAGTTCTGATGCTCGAATTGAATAACTGGAACGGCCTAGGGGAAAACTACACATACCGTTGTAATCGGGCGAGTTTCTACTTTCAGATGCAACAGAAATTTTGCGGATTGGTCAATCCGTTCGCGTGATGTGGCAGTTTGGAGGTAAGAAACGCTTGAGAAACTCAAAATTTTCGCAGTTCTGATGCTCGAAACGAATGACAAGAACGGCCTAGGGGAGAAGTACGCATACCGTTGTAATCGGGCGAGTTTCTACTTTCAAATGCAATAGAAATTATGCGGATTGGTCAATCCGTTCGCGAGATATGGCCGTTTGGATGTAAGAAACGCTTGAGAAACTCAAAATTTTCGCAATTCTGATGCTCGAAACGAATAACTAGAACGGCTCAGGGGAAAAGTGCGCATACCGTTGTAATCGGGCGAGTTTCTACTTTCAAATGCAATAGAAATCATGCGGATTGGTCAATCCGTTCGCGAGATATGGCAGTTTGGTGGTAAGAAACGCTTGAGAAACTCAAAATTTTCGCAGTTCTGATGCTCGAAATGAATAACTGGAACGGCCTAGGGGAAAACTACACATACCGTTGTAATCGGGCGAGTTTCTACTTTCAGATGCAACAGAAATTTTGCGGATTGGTCAATCCGTTCGCGAGATATTGCAGTTTGGAGGTAAGAAACGCTTGAGAAACTCAAAATTTGCGCAGTTCTGATGCTCGAAACGAATAACTAGAACGGCCTAGGGGAAAAGTACGCATACCGATGTAATCGGGCGAGTTTCTACTTTCAGATGCAACTGAAATTTTGCGGATTGGTCGATCCGTTCACGAGATATGGCAGTTTGGTCGTAGGAAACGCTTGAGAAGCTCAAAATTTTCGCAGTTCTGATGCTCGAAACGAATGACTAGAACGGCCTAGGGGAAAAGTGCGCATACCGTTGTAATCGGGCGAGTTTCTGCTTTCAGAAGCAACAGAAATTTTGCGGATTGGTCAATCCGTTCGCGAGATGTGGCAGTCTGGAGGTAAGAAACGCTTGAGAAACTCAAAATTTTCGCAGTTCTGATGCTCGAAATGAATAACTGGAACGGCCTAGGGGAAAACTACACATACCGTGGTAATCGGGCGAGTTTCTACTTTCAGATGCAACAGAAATTTTGCGGATTGGTCAATCCGTTCGCGAGATATTGCAGTTTGGAGGTAAGAAACGCTTGAGAAACTCAAAATTTGCGCAGTTCTGATGCTCGAAACGAATAACTGGAACGGCCTAGGGGAAAACTACACATAGCGTTGTAATCGGGCGAGTTTCTACTTTCAGATGCAACAGAAATTTTGCGGATTGGTCAATCCGTTCGCGAGATGTGGCAGTTTGGAGGTAAGAAACGCTTGAGAAACTCAAAATTTGCGCAGTTCTGATGCTCGAAACGAATAACTAGAACGGCCTAGGGGAAAAGTACGCATACCGATGTAATCGGGCGAGTTTCTACTTTCAGATGCAACTGAAATTTTGCGGATTGGTCGATCCGTTCACGAGATATGGCAGTTTGGAAGTAGGAAACGCTTGAGAAGCTCAAAATTTTCGCAGTTCTGATGCTCGAAACGAATGACTAGAACGGCCTAGGGGAAAAGTGCGCATACCGTTGTAATCGGGCGAGTTTCTACTTTCAGATGCAACAGAAATTTTGCGGATCGGTCAATCCGTTCGCGAGATATGGCAGTTTGGATGTAAGAAACGCTTGAGAAACTCAAAATTTTCGCAGTTCTGATGCTCGAAACGAATAACTGGAACGGCCTAGGGGAAAACTACACATACCGTTGTAATCGGGCGAGTTTCTACTTTCAGATGCAACAGAAATTTTGCGGATTGGTCAATCCGTTCGCGTGATGTGGCAGTTTGGAGGTAAGAAACGCTTGAGAAACTCAAAATTTTCGCAGTTCTGATGCTCGAAACGAATAACTAGAACGGCCTAGGGAAAAAGTACGCATACCGTTGTAATCGGGCGAGTTTCTACTTTCAGAAGCAACAGAAATTTTGCGGATTGATCAATCCGTTCGCGAGATATGGCAGTTTGGAGGTAAGAAACGCTTGAGAAACTCAAAATTTTCGCAGTTCTGATGCTCGAAATGAATAACTGGAACGGCCTAGGGGAAAACTACACATACCGTTGTAATCGGGCGAGTTTCTACTTTCAGATGCAACAGAAATTTTGCGGATTGGTCAATCCGTTCGCGAGATGTGGCAGTTTGGAGGTAAGAAACGCTTGAGAAACTCAAAATTTTCGCAGTTCTGATGCTCGAAACGAATAACTAGAACGGCCTAGGGGAGAAGTACGCATACCGTTGTAATCGGGCGAGTTTCTACTTTCAAATGCAATAGAAATTTTGCGGATTCGTCAATCCGTTCGCGAGATATGGCCGTTTGGATGTAAGAAACGCTTGAGAAACTCAAAATTTTCGCAGTTCTGATGCTCGAAACAAATAACTAGAACGGCCCAGGGGAAAAGTGCGCATACCGTTGTAATCGGGCGAGTTTCTACTTTCAAATGCAATAGAAATCATGCGGATTGGTCAATCCGTTCGCGAGATATGGCAGTTTGGAGGTAAGAAACGCTTGAGAAACTCAAAATTTTCGCAGTTCTGATGCTCGAATCGAATAACTGGAACGGCCTAGGGGAAAACTACACATACCGTTGTAATCGGGCGAGTTTCTACATTCAGATGCAACAGAAATTTTGCGGATTGGTCAATCCGTTCGCGAGATGTGGCAGTTTGGAGGTAAGAAACGCTTGAGAAACTCAAAATTTTCGCAGTTCTGATGCTCGAAACGAATAACTAGAACGGTCTAGGGGAAAGGTACGCATACCGATGTAATCGGGCGAGTTTCTACTTTCAGATGCAACTGAAATTTTGCGGATTGATGAATCCGTTCGCGAGATATGGCAGTTTGGAGGTAAGAAACGCTTGAGAAACTCAAAATTTTCGCAGTTCTGATGCTCGAAATGAATAACTGGAACGGCCTAGGGGAAAACTACACATACCGTTGTAATCGGGCGAGTTTCTACTTTCAGATGCAACAGAAATTTTGCGGATTGGTCAATCCGTTCGCGAGATATGGCAGTTTGGAGGTAAGAAACGCTTGAGAAACTCAAAATTTGCGCAGTTCTGATGCTTGAAACGAATAACTAGAACGGCCTAGGGGAATAGTGCGCATACCGTTGTAATCGGGCGAGTTTCTACTTTCAGAAGCAACAGAAATTTTGCGGATTGATCAATCCGTTCGCGAGATATGGCAGTTTGGATGTAAGAAACGCTTGAGAAACTCAAAATTTTCGCAGTTCTGATGCTCGAAATGAATAACTAGAACGGCCTAGGGGAAAACTACACATACCGATGTAATCGGGCGAGTTTGTACTTTCAGATACAACAGAAATTTTGCGGATTGGTCAATCCGTTTGCGAGATGTGGCAGTTTGGAGGTAAGAAACGCTTGAGAAACTCCAAATTTTCGCAGTTCTGATGCTCGAAACGAATGACTAGAACGGCCTAGGGGAAAAGTCCGCATACCGTTGTAATCGGGCGAGTTTCTACTTTCAGAAGCAACAGAAATTTTGCGGATTGATCAATCCGTTCGCGAGATATGGCAGTTTGGAGGTAAGGAACGCTTGAGAAACTCAAAATTTTCGCAGTTCTGATGCTCGAAATGAATAACTGGAACGGCCTAGGGGAAAATTACACATACCGTTGTAATCGGGCGAGTTTCTACTTTCAGATGCAACAGAAATTTTGCGGATTGGTCAATCCGTTCGCGAGATGTGGCAGTTTGGAGGTAAGAAACGCTTGAGAAACTCAAAATTTTCGCAGTTCTGATGCTCGAAACGAATAACTAGAACGGCCTAGGGGAGAAGTACGCATACCGTTGTAATCGGGCGAGTTTCTACTTTCAGATGCAACAGAAATGATGCGGATTGGTCTATCCGTTCGCGAGAGATGGCCGTTTGGAGATCAGAATCGCTTGAGAAACTCAAAATTTTCGCAGTTCTGATGCTCGAAACGAATGACAAGAACGGCCTAGGGGAGAAGTACGAATACCGTTGTAATCGGGCGAGTTTCTACTTTCAAATGCAATAGAAATTTTGCGGATTGGTCAATCCGTTCGCGGGATATGGCCGTTTGGATGTAAGAAACGCTTGAGAAACTCAAAATTTTCGCAGTTCTGATGCTCGAAACGAATAACTAGAACGGCCCAGGGGAAAAGTGCGCATACCTTTGTGATCGGGCGAGTTTCTACTTTCAAATGCAATAGAAATCATGCGGATTGGTCAATCCGTTCGCGAGATATGGCAGTTTGGAGGTAAGAAACGCTTGAGAAACTCAAAATTTTCGCAGTTCTGATGCTCGAAACGAATAACTGGAACGGCCTAGGGGAAAACTACACATACCGTTGTAATCGGGCGAGTTTCTACTTTCAGATGCAACAGAAATTTTGCGGATTGGTCAATCCGTTCGCGAGATATGGCAGTTTGGAGGTAAGAAACGCTTGAGAAACTCAAAATTTGCGCAGTTCTGATGCTTGAAACGAATAACTAGAACGGCCTAGGGGAAAAGTGCGCATACCGTTGTAATCGGGCGAGTTTCTACTTTCAGAAGCAACAGAAATTTTGCGGATTGATCAATCCGTTCGCGAGATATGGCAGTTTGGAGGTAAGAAACGCTTGAGGAACTCAAAATTTTCGCACTTCTGATGCTCGAAATGAATAACTGGAACGGCCTAGGGGAAAACTACACATACCGATGTAATCGGGCGAGTTTGTACTTTCAGATACAACAGAAATTTTGCGGATTGGTCAATCCGTTTGCGAGATGTGGCAGTTTGGAGGTAAGAAACGCTTGAGAAACTCCAAATTTTCGCAGTTCTGATGCTCGAAACGACTGACTAGAACGGCCTAGGGGAAAAGTGCGCATACCGTTGTAATCGGGCGAGTTTCTACTTTCAGATGCAACAGAAATTTTGCGGATCGGTCAATCCGTTCGCGAGATATGGCAGTTTGGATGTAAGAAACGCTTGAGAAACTCAAAATTTTCGCAGTTCTGATGCTCGAAACGAATAACTGGAACGGCCTAGGGGAAAACTACACATACCCTTGTAATCGGGCGAGTTTCTACTTTCAGATGCAACATAAATTTTGCGGATTGGTCAATCCGTTCGCGTGATGTGGCAGTTTGGAGGTAAGAAACGCTTGAGAAACTCAAAATTTTCGCAGTTCTGATGCTCGAAACGAATAACTAGAACGGCCTAGGGCAAAGGTACGCATACCGTTGTAATCGGGCGAGTTTCTACTTTCAGAAGCAACAGAAATTTTGCGGATTGATCAATCCGTTCGCGAGATATGGCAGTTTGTAGGTAAGAAACGCTTGAGAAACTCAAAATTTTCGCAGTTCTGATGCTCGAAATGAATAACTGGAACGGCCTAGGGGAAAACTACACATACCGTTGTAATTGGGCGAGTTTCTACTTTCAGATGCAACAGAAATTTTGCGGATTGGTCAATCCGTTCGCGAGATGTGGCAGTTTGGAGGTAAGAAACGCTTGAGAAACTCCAAATTTTCGCAGTTCTGATGCTCGAAACGAATGACTAGAACGGCCTAGGGGAAAAGTGCGCATACCGTTGTAATCGGGCGAGTTTCTACTTTCAGATGCAACAGAAATTTTGCGGATCGGTCAATCCGTTCGCGAGATATGGCAGTTTGGATGTAAGAAACGCTTGAGAAACTCAAAATTTTCGCAGTTCTGATGCTCGAAACGAATAACTGGAACGGCCTAGGGGAAAACTACACATACCGTTGTAATCGGGCGAGTTTCTACTTTCAGATGCAACAGAAATTTTGCGGATTGGTCAATCCGTTCGCGTGATGTGGCAGTTTGGAGGTAAGAAACGCTTGAGAAACTCAAAATTTTCGCAGTTCTGATGCTCGAAACGAATAACTAGAACGGCCTAGGGAAAAAGTACGCATACCGTTGTAATCGGGCGAGTTTCTACTTTCAGAAGCAACAGAAATTTTGCGGATTGATCAATCCGTTCGCGAGATATGGCAGTTTGGAGGTAAGAAACGCTTGAGAAACTCAAAATTTTCGCAGTTCTGATGCTCGAAATGAATAACTGGAACGGCCTAGGGGAAAACTACACATACCGTTGTAATCGGGCGAGTTTCTACTTTCAGATGCAACAGAAATTTTGCGGATTGGTCAATCCGTTCGCGAGATGTGGCAGTTTGGAGGTAAGAAACGCTTGAGAAACTCAAAATTTTCGCAGTTCTGATGCTCGAAACGAATAACTAGAACGGCCTAGGGGAGAAGTACGCATACCGTTGTAATCGGGCGAGTTTCTACTTTCAGATGCAACAGAAATTATGCGGATTGGTCAATCCGTTCGCGAGAGATGGCCGTTTGGAGATCAGAAACGCTTGAGAAACTCAAAATTTTCGCATTTCTGATGCTCGAAACGAATGACAAGAACGGCCTAGGGGAGAAGTACGCATACCGTTGTAATCGGGCGAGTTTCTACTTTCAGATGCAACAGAAATTTTGCGGATTGGTCAATCCGTTCGCGAGATATGGCAGTTTGGAGGTAAGACACGCTTGAGAAACTCAAAATTTGCGCAGTTCTGATGCTTGAAACGAATAACTAGAACGGCCTAGGGGAATAGTGCGCATACCGTTGTAATCGGGCGAGTTTCTACTTTCAGAAGCAACAGAAATTTTGCGGATTGATCAATCCGTTCGCGAGATATGGCAGTTTGGATGTAAGAAACGCTTGAGAAACTCAAAATTTTCGCAGTTCTGATGATCGAAATGAATAACTAGAACGGCCTAGGGGAAAACTACACATACCGATGTAATCGGGCGAGTTTGTACTTTCAGATACAACAGAAATTTTGCGGATTGGTCAATCCGTTTGCGAGATGTGGCAGTTTGGAGGTAAGAAACGCTTGAGAAACTCCAAATTTTCGCAGTTCTGATGCTCGAAACGAATGACTAGAACGGCCTAGGGGAAAAGTCCGCATACCGTTGTAATCGGGCGAGTTTCTACTTTCAGAAGCAACAGAAATTTTGCGGATTGATCAATCCGTTCGCGAGATATGGCAGTTTGGAGGTAAGGAACGCTTGAGAAACTCAAAATTTTCGCAGTTCTGATGCTCTAAATGAATAACTGGAACGGCCTAGGGGAAAACTACACATACCGTTGTAATCGGGCGAATTTCTACTTTCAGATGCAACAGAAATTTTGCGGATTGGTCAATCCGTTCGCGTGATGTGGCAGTTTGGAGGTAAGAAACGCTTGAGAAACTCAAAATTTTCGCAGTTCTGATGCTCGAATTGAATAACTGGAACGGCCTAGGGGAAAACTACACATACCGTTGTAATCGGGCGAGTTTCTACTTTCAGATGCAACAGAAATTTTGCGGATTGGTCAATCCGTTCGCGTGATGTGGCAGTTTGGAGGTAAGAAACGCTTGAGAAACTCAAAATTTTCGCAGTTCTGATGCTCGAAACGAATGACAAGAACGGCCTAGGGGAGAAGTACGCATACCGTTGTAATCGGGCGAGTTTCTACTTTCAAATGCAATAGAAATTATGCGGATTGGTCAATCCGTTCGCGAGATATGGCCGTTTGGATGTAAGAAACGCTTGAGAAACTCAAAATTTTCGCAATTCTGATGCTCGAAACGAATAACTAGAACGGCTCAGGGGAAAAGTGCGCATACCGTTGTAATCGGGCGAGTTTCTACTTTCAAATGCAATAGAAATCATGCGGATTGGTCAATCCGTTCGCGAGATATGGCAGTTTGGTGGTAAGAAACGCTTGAGAAACTCAAAATTTTCGCAGTTCTGATGCTCGAAATGAATAACTGGAACGGCCTAGGGGAAAACTACACATACCGTTGTAATCGGGCGAGTTTCTACTTTCAGATGCAACAGAAATTTTGCGGATTGGTCAATCCGTTCGCGAGATATTGCAGTTTGGAGGTAAGAAACGCTTGAGAAACTCAAAATTTGCGCAGTTCTGATGCTCGAAACGAATAACTAGAACGGCCTAGGGGAAAAGTACGCATACCGATGTAATCGGGCGAGTTTCTACTTTCAGATGCAACTGAAATTTTGCGGATTGGTCGATCCGTTCACGAGATATGGCAGTTTGGTAGTAGGAAACGCTTGAGAAGCTCAAAATTTTCGCAGTTCTGATGCTCGAAACGAATGACTAGAACGGCCTAGGGGAAAAGTGCGCATACCGTTGTAATCGGGCGAGTTTCTGCTTTCAGAAGCAACAGAAATTTTGCGGATTGGTCAATCCGTTCGCGAGATGTGGCAGTCTGGAGGTAAGAAACGCTTGAGAAACTCAAAATTTTCGCAGTTCTGATGCTCGAAATGAATAACTGGAACGGCCTAGGGGAAAACTACACATACCGTGGTAATCGGGCGAGTTTCTACTTTCAGATGCAACAGAAATTTTGCGGATTGGTCAATCCGTTCGCGAGATATTGCAGTTTGGAGGTAAGAAACGCTTGAGAAACTCAAAATTTGCGCAGTTCTGATGCTCGAAACGAATAACTGGAACGGCCTAGGGGAAAACTACACATAGCGTTGTAATCGGGCGAGTTTCTACTTTCAGATGCAACAGAAATTTTGCGGATTGGTCAATCCGTTCGCGAGATGTGGCAGTTTGGAGGTAAGAAACGCTTGAGAAACTCAAAATTTGCGCAGTTCTGATGCTCGAAACGAATAACTAGAACGGCCTAGGGGAAAAGTACGCATACCGATGTAATCGGGCGAGTTTCTACTTTCAGATGCAACTGAAATTTTGCGGATTGGTCGATCCGTTCACGAGATATGGCAGTTTGGAAGTAGGAAACGCTTGAGAAGCTCAAAATTTTCGCAGTTCTGATGCTCGAAACGAATGACTAGAACGGCCTAGGGGAAAAGTGCGCATACCGTTGTAATCGGGCGAGTTTCTGCTTTCAGAAGCAACAGAAATTTTGCGGATTGGTCAATCCGTTCGCGAGATGTGGCAGTTTGGAGGTAAGAAACGCTTGAGAAACTCAAAATTTTCGCAGTTCTGATGCTCGAAATGAATAACTGGAACGGCCTAGGGGAAAACTACACATACCGTTGTAATCGGGCGAGTTTCTACTTTCAGATGCAACAGAAATTTTGCGGATTGGTCAATCCGTTCGCGAGATATTGCAGTTTGGAGGTAAGAAACGCTTGAGAAACTCAAAATTTGCGCAGTTCTGATGCTCGAAACGAATAACTGGAACGGCCTAGGGGAAAACTACACATAGCGTTGTAATCGGGCGAGTTTCTACTTTCAGATGCAACAGAAATTTTGCGGATTGGTCAATCCGTTCGCGAGATGTGGCAGTTTGGAGGTAAGAAACGCTTGAGAAACTCAAAATTTTCGCAGTTCTGATGCTCGAAACGAATAACTAGAACGGCCTAGGGGAAAAGTACGCATACCGATGTAATCGGGCGAGTTTCTACTTTCAGATGCAACTGAAATTTTGCGGATTGGTCGATCCGTTCACGAGATATGGCAGTTTGGAAGTAGGAAACGCTTGAGAAGCTCAAAATTTTCGCAGTTCTGATGCTCGAAACGAATGACTAGAACGGCCTAGGGGAAAAGTGCGCATACCTTTGTAATCGGGCGAGTTTCTGCTTTCAGAAGCAACAGAAATTTTGCGGATTGGTCAATCCGTTCGCGAGATGTGGCAGTTTGGAGGTAAGAAACGCTTGAGAAACTCAAAATTTTCGCAGTTCTGATGCTCGAAATGAATAACTGGAACGGCCTAGGGGAAAACTACACATACCGTTGTAATCGGGCGAGTTTCTACTTTCAGATGCAACAGAAATTTTGCGGATTGGTCAATCCGTTCGCGAGATATTGCAGTTTGGAGGTAAGAAACGCTTGAGAAACTCAAAATTTGCGCAGTTCTGATGCTCGAAACGAATAACTGGAACGGCCTAGGGGAAAACTACACATAGCGTTGTAATCGGGTGAGTTTCTACTTTCAGATGCAACAGAAATTTTGCGGATTGGTCAATCCGTTCGCGAGATGTGGCAGTTTGGAGGTAAGAAACGCTTGAGAAACTCAAAATTTTCGCAGTTCTGATGCTCGAAACGAATAACTAGAACGGCCTAGGGGAAAAGTACGCATACCGATGTAATCGGGCGAGTTTCTACTTTCAGATGCAACAGAAATTATGCGGATTGGTCAATCCGTTCGCGAGATATGACCGTTTGGAAGTAAGAAACGCTTGAGAAACTCAAAATTTTCGCAGTTCTGATGCTCGAAACGAATAACTAGAACGGCCTAGCGGAGAAGTACGCATACCGTTGTAATCGGGCTAGTTTCTACTTTCAGATGCAACAGAAATTATGCGGATTGGTCAATCCGTTCGCGAGATATGGCAGTTTGGAGGTAAGAAACGCTTGAGAAACTTAAAATTTGCGCAGTTCTGATGCTTGAAACGAATAACTAGAACGGCGTAGGGGAAAAGTGCGCATACCGTTGTAATCGGGCGAGTTTCTACTTTCAAATGCAATAGAAATCATGCGGATTGGTTAATCCGTTCGAGAGATATGGCAGTTTGGAGGTAAGAAACGCTTGAGAAACTCAAAATTTTCGCAGTTCTGATGCTCGAAACGAATAACTGGAACGGCCTAGGGGAAAACTACACATACCGTTGTAATCGGGCGAGTTTCTACTTTCAGAAGCAACAGAAATTTTGCGGATTGATCAATCCGTTCGCGAGATATGGCAGTTTGGAGGTAAGAAACGCTTGAGAAACTCAAAATTTTCGCAGTTCTGATGCTCGAAATGAATAACTGGAACGGCCTAGGGGAAAAGTACGCATACCGTTGTAGTCGGGCGAGTTTCTACTTTCAGATGCAACAGAAATTATGCGGATTGGTCAATCCGTTCGCGAGATATGGCCGTTTGGAAGTAAGAAACGCTTGAGAAACTCAAAATTTTCGCAGTTCTGATGCTCGAAACGAATAACTAGAACGGCCTAGCGGAGAAGTACGCATACCGTTGTAATCGGGCGAGTTTCTACTTTCAGATGCAACAGAAATTATGCGGATTGGTCAATCCGTTCGCGAGATATGGCAGTTTGGAGGTAAGAAACGCTTGAGAAACTCAAAATTTGCGCAGTTCTGATGCTTGAAACGAATAACTAGAACGGCGTAGGGGAAAAGTGCGCATACCGTTGTAATCGGGCGAGTTTCTACTTTCAAATGCAATAGAAATCATGCGGATTGGTTAATCCGTTCGAGAGATATGGCAGTTTGGAGGTAAGAAACGCTTGAGAAACTCAAAATTTTCGCAGTTCTGATGCTCGAAACGAATAACTGGAACGGCCTAGGGGAAAACTACACATACCGTTGTAATCGGGCGAGTTTCTACTTTCAGATGCAACAGAAATTTTGCGGATTGGTCAATCCGTTCGCGAGATGTGGCAGTTTGGAGGTAAGAAACGCTTGAGAAACTCAAAATTTTCGCAGTTCTGATGCTCGAAACGAATAACTAGAACGGCCTAGGGGAGAAGTACGCATACCGTTGTAATCGGGCGAGTTTCTACTTTCAGATGCAACAGAAATTATGCGGATTGGTCAATCCGTTCGCGAGAGATGGCCGTTTGGAGATCAGAATCGCTTGAGAAACTCAAAATTTTCGCAGTTCTGATGCTCGAAACGAATAACTGGAACGGCCTAGGGGAAAACTACACATACCGTTGTAATCGGGCGAGTTTCTACTTTCAGATGCAACAGAAATTTTGCGGATTGGTCAATCCGTTCGCGAGATATGGCAGTTTGGAGGTAAGAAACGCTTGAGAAACTCAAAATTTGCGCAGTTCTGATGCTTGAAACGAATAACTAGAACGGCCTAGGGGAAAAGTGCGCATACCGTTGTAATCGGGCGAGTTTCTACTTTCAGAAGCAACAGAAATTTTGCGGATTGATCAATCCGTTCGCGAGATATGGCAGTTTGGAGGTAAGAAACGCTTGAGAAACTCAAAATTTTCGCAGTTCTGATGCTCGAAATGAATAACTGGAACGGCCTAGGGGAAAACTACACATACCGATGTAATCGGGCGAGTTTGTACTTTCAGATACAACAGAAATTTCGCGGATTGGTCAATCCGTTTGCGAGATGTGGCAGTTTGGAGGTAAGAAACGCTTGAGAAACTCCAAATTTTCGCAGTTCTGATGCTCGAAACGAATGACAAGAACGGCCTAGGGGAAAAGTCCGCATACCGTTGTAATCGGGTGAGTTTCTACTTTCAGAAGCAACAGAAATTTTGCGGATTGGTCAATCCCTTCGCGAGATATGGCCGTTTGGATGTAAGAAACGCTTGAGAAACTCAAAATTTTCGCAGTTCTGATGCTCGAAACGAATAACTGGAACGGCCTAGGGGAAAACTACACATACCGTTGTAATCGGGCAAGTTTCTACTTTCAGATGCAACAGAAATTTTGCGGATTGATCAATCCGTTCGCGAGATATGGCAGTTTGGAGGTAAGAAACGTTTGAGAAACTCAAAATTTTCGCAGTTCTGATGCTCGAAATGAATAACTGGAACGGCCTAGGGGAAAACTACACATACCGTTGTAATCGGGCGAGTTTCTACTTTCAGATGCAACAGAAATTTTGCGGATTGGTCAATCCGTTCGCGAGATGTGGCAGTTTGGAGGTAAGAAACGCTTGAGAAACTCAAAATTTTCGCAGTTCTGATGCTCGAAACGAATAACTAGAACGGCCTAGGGGAGAGGTACGCATACCGTTGTAATCGGGCGAGTTTCTACTTTCAGATGCAACAGAAATTATGCGGATTGGTCAATCCGTTCGCGAGAGATGGCCGTTTGGATATCAGAAACGCTTGAGAAACTCAAAATTTTCGCAGTTCTGATGCTTGAAACGAATAACTAGAACGGCCTAGGGGAAAAGTGCGCATACCGTTGTAATCGGGCGAGTTTCTACTTTCAGAAGCAACAGAAATTTTGCGGATTGATCAATCCGTTCGCGAGATATGGCAGTTTGGAGGTAAGAAACGCTTGAGAAACTCAAAATTTTCGCAGTTCTGATGCTCGAAATGAATAACTGGAACGGCCTAGGGGAAAACTACACATACCGTTGTAATCGGGCGAGTTTCTACTTTCAGATGCAACAGAAATTTTGCGGATTGGTCAATCCGTTCGCGAGATATTGTAGTTTGGAGGTAAGAAACGCTTGAGAAACTCAAAATTTGCGCAGTTCTGATGCTTGAAACGAATAACTAGAACGGCCTAGGGGAAAAATGCGCATACCGTTGTAATCGGGCGAGTTTCTACTTTCAAATGCAATAGAAATCATGCGGATTGGTCAATCCGTTCTCGAGATATGGCAGTTTGGAGGTAAGAAACGCTTGAGAAACTCAAAATTTTCGCAGTTCTGATGCTCGAAACGAATAACTGGAACGGCCTAGGGGAAAACTACACATACCGTTGTAATCGGGCGAGTTTCTACTTTCAGATGCAACAGAAATTTTGCGGATTGGTCAATCCGTTCGCGAGATATGGCAGTTTGGATGTAAGAAACGCTTGAGAAACTCAAAATTTGCGCAGTTCTGATGCTTGAAACGAATAACTAGAACGGCCTAGGGGAAAAGTGCGCATACCGTTGTAATCGGGCGAGTTTCTACTTTCAGAAGCAACAGAAATTTTGCGGATTGATCAATCCGTTCGCGAGATATGGCAGTTTGGAGGTAAGAAACGCTTGAGAAACTCAAAATTTTCGCAGTTCGGATGCTCGAAATGAATAACTGGAACGGCCTAGGGGAAAATTACACATACCGATGTAATCGGGCGAGTTTGTACTTTCAGATACAACAGAAATTTTGCGGATTGGTCAATCCGTTTGCGAGATGTGGCAGTTTGGAGGTAAGAAACGCTTGAGAAACTCCAAATTTTCGCAGTTCTGATGCTCGAAACGAATGACTAGAACGGCCTAGGGGAAAAGTCCGCATACCGTTGTAATCGGGCGAGTTTCTACTTTCAGAAGCAACAGAAATTTTGCGGATTGGTCAATCCCTTCGCGAGATATGGCCGTTTGGATGTAAGAAACGCTTGAGAAACTCAAAATTTTCGCAGTTCTGATGCTCGAAACGAATAACTGGAACGGCCTAGGGGAAAACTACACATACCGTTGTAATCGGGCAAGTTTCTACTTTCAGATGCAACAGAAATTTTGCGGATTGATCAATCCGTTCGCGAGATATGGCAGTTTGGAGGTAAGGAACGTTTGAGAAACTCAAAATTTTCGCAGTTCTGATGATCGAAATGAATAACTGGAAAGGCCTAGGGGAAAACTACACATACCGTTGTAATCGGGCGAGTTTCTACCTTCAGATGCAACAGAAATTTTGCGGATTGGTCAATCCGTTCGCGAGATGTGGCAGTTTGGAGGTAAGAAACGCTTGAGAAACTCAAAATTTTCGCAGTTCTGATGCTCGAAACGAATAACTAGAACGGCCTAGGGGAGAGGTACGCATACCGTTGTAATCGGGCGAGTTTCTACTTTCAGATGCAACAGAAATTATGCGGATTGGTCAATCCGTTCGCGAGAGATGGCCGTTTGGAGATCAGAAACGCTTGAGAAACTCAAAATTTTCGCAGTTCTGATGCTCGAAACGAATGACAAGAACGGCCTAGGGGAGAAGTACGCATACCGTTGTAATCGGGCGAGTTTCTACTCTCAAATGCAATAGAAATTTTGCGGATTGGTCAATCCGTTCGCGAGATATGGCCGTTTGGATGTAAGAAACGCTTGAGAAACTCAAAATTTTCGCAGTTCTGATGCTCGAAACGAATAACTAGAACGGCCTAGGGGAAAGGTACTCATACCGATGTAATCGGGCGAGTTTCTACTTTCAGATGCAACTGATATTTTGCGGATTGGTCGATCCGTTCACGAGATATGGCAGTTTGGAAGTAGGAAACGCTTGAGAAGCTCAAAATTTTCGCAGTTCTGATGCTCGAAACGAATGACTAGAACGGCCTAGGGGAAAAGTGCGCATACCGTTGTAATCGGGCGAGTTTCTGCTTTCAGAAGCAACAGAAATTTTGCGGATTGGTCTATCCGTTCGCGAGATATGGCAGTTTGGAGGTAAGAAACGCTTGAGAAACTCAAAATTTTCGCAGTTCTGATGCTCGAAATGAATAACTGGAACGGCCTAGGGGAAAACTACACATACCGATGTAATCGGGCGAGTTTGTACTTTCAGATACAACAGAAATTCTGCGGATTGGTCAATCCGTTTGCGAGATGTGGCAGTTTGGAGGTAAGAAACGCTTGAGAAACTCCAAATTTTCGCAGTTCTGATGCTCGAAACGAATGACTAGAACGGCCTAGGGGAAAAGTCCGCATACCGTTGTAATCGGGCGAGTTTCTACTTTCAGAAGCAACAGAAATTTTGCGGATTGGTCAATCCCTTCGCGAGATATGGCCGTTTGGATGTAAGAAACGCTTGAGAAACTCAAAATTTTCGCAGTTCTGATGCTCGAAACGAATAACTAGAACGGCCTAGGGGAGAGGTACGCATACCGTTGTAATCGGGCGAGTTTCTACTTTCAGATGCAACAGAAATTATGCGGATTGGTCAATCCGTTCGCGAGAGATGGCCGTTTGGAGATCAGAAACGCTTGAGAAACTCAAAATTTTCGCAGTTCTGATGCTCGAAACGAATGACAAGAACGGCCTAGGGGAGAAGTACGCATACCGTTGTAATCGGGCGAGTTTCTACTTTCAAATGCAATAGAAATTTTGCGGATTGGTCAATCCGTTCGCGAGATATGGCCGTTTGGATGTAAGAAACGCTTGAGAAACTCAAAATTTTCGCAGTTCTGATGCTCGAAACGAATAACTAGAACGGCCTAGGGGAAAGGTACTCATACCGATGTAATCGGGCGAGTTTCTACTTTCAGATGCAACTGAAATTTTGCGGATTGATCAATCCGTTCGCGAGATATGGCAGTTTGGAGGTAAGAAACGCTTGAGAAACTCAAAATTTTCGCAGTTCTGATGCTCGAAATGAATAACTGGAACGGCCTAGGGGAAAACTACACATACCGTTGTAATCGGACGAGTTTCTACTTTCAGATGCAACAGAAATTTTGCGGATTGGTCAATCCGTTCGCGAGATATTGCAGTTTGGAGGTAAGAAACGCTTGAGAAACTCAAAATTTGCGCAGTTCTGATGCTTGAAACGAATAACTAGAACGGCCTAGGGGAAAAGTGCGCATACCGTTGTAATCGGGCGAGTTTCTACTTTCAGAAGCAACAGAAATTTTGCGGATTGATCAATCCGTTCGCGAGATATGGCAGTTTGGAGGTAAGAAACGCTTGAGAAACTCAAAATTTTCGCAGTTCTGATGCTCGAAATGAATAACTGGAACGGCCTAGGGGAAAACTACACATACCGATGTAATCGGGCGAGTTTGTACTTTCAGATACAACAGAAATTTTGCGGATTGGTCAATCCGTTTGCGAGATGTGGCAGTTTGGAGGTAAGAAACGCTTGAGAAACTCAAAATTTTCGCAGTTCTGATGCTCGAAACGAATAACTAGAACGGCCTAGGGGAAAAGTACGCATACCGATGTAATCGGGCGAGTTTCTACTTTCAGATGCAACTGATATTTTGCGGATTGGTCGATCCGTTCACGAGATATGGCAGTTTGGAAGTAGGAAACGCTTGAGAAGCTCAAAATTTTCGCAGTTCTGATGCTCGAAACGAATGACTAGAACGGCCTAGGGGAAAAGTGCGCATACCGTTGTAATCGGGCGAGTTTCTACTTTCAGAAGCAACAGAAATTTTGCGGATTGATCAATCCGTTCGCGAGACGTGGCAGTTTGGAGGTAAGAAACGCTTGAGAAACTCAAAATTTTCGCAGTTCTGATGCTCGAAACGAATAACTAGAACGGCCTAGGGGAAAAGTACGCATACCGATGTAATCGGGCGAGTTTCTACTTTCAGATGCAACTGATATTTTGCGGATTGGTCGATCCGTTCACGAGATATGGCAGTTTGGAAGTAGGAAACGCTTGAGAAGCTCAAAATTTTCGCAGTTCTGATGCTCGAAACGAATGACTAGAACGGCCTAGGGGAAAAGTGCGCATACCGTTGTAATCGGGCGAGTTTCTGCTTTCAGAAGCAACAGAAATTTTGCGGATTGGTCAATCCGTTCGCGAGATATGGCAGTTTGGAGGTAAGAAACGCTTGAGAAACTCAAAATTTGCGCAGTTCTGATGCTTGAAACGAATAACTAGAACGGCCTAGGGGAAAAGTGCGCATACCGTTGTAATCGGGCGAGTTTCTACTTTCAGAAGCAACAGAAATTTTGCGGATTGATCAATCCGTTCGCGAGATATGGCAGTTTGGAGGTAAGAAACGCTTGAGAAACTCAAAATTTTCGCAGTTCTGATGCTCGAAATGAATAACTGGAACGGCCTAGGGGAAAACTACACATACCGTTGTAATCGGGCGTGTTTCTACTTTCAGATGCAACAGAAATTTTGCGGATTGGTCAATCCGTTCGCGAGATATTGCAGTTTGGAGGTAAGAAACGCTTGAGAAACTCAAAATTTTCGCAGTTCTGATGCTCGAAACGAATAACTAGAACGGCCTAGGGGAGAGGTACGCATACCGTTGTAATCGGGCGAGTTTCTACTTTCAGATGCAACAGAAATTATGCGGATTGGTCAATCCGTTCGCGAGAGATGGCCGTTTGGAGATCAGAAACGCTTGAGAAACTCAAAATTTTCGCAGTTCTGATGCTCGAAACGAATGACAAGAACGGCCTAGGGGAGAAGTACGCATACCGTTGTAATCGGGCGAGTTTCTACTTTCAAATGCAATAGAAATTTTGCGGATTGGTCAATCCGTTCGCGAGATATGGCCGTTTGGATGTAAGAAACGCTTGAGAAACTCAAAATTTTCGCAGTTCTGATGCTCGAAACGAATAACTAGAACGGCCTAGGGGATAGGTACTCATACCGATGTAATCGGGCGAGTTTCTACTTTCAGATGCAACTGAAATTTTGCGGATTGATCAATCCGTTCGCGAGATATGGCAGTTTGGAGGTAAGAAACGCTTGAGAAACTCAAAATTTTCGCAGTTCTGATGCTCGAAATGAATAACTGGAACGGCCTAGGGGAAAACTACACATACCGTTGTAATCGGACGAGTTTCTACTTTCAGATGCAACAGAAATTTTGCGGATTGGTCAATCCGTTCGCGAGATATTGCAGTTTGGAGGTAAGAAACGCTTGAGAAACTCAAAATTTGCGCAGTTCTGATGCTTGAAACGAATAACTAGAACGGCCTAGGGGAAAAGTGCGCATACCGTTGTAATCGGGCGAGTTTCTACTTTCAGAAGCAACAGAAATTTTGCGGATTGATCAATTCGTTCGCGAGATATGGCAGTTTGGAGGTAAGAAACGCTTGAGAAACTCAAAATTTTCGCAGTTCTGATGCTCGAAATGAATAACTGGAACGGCCTAGGGGAAAACTACACATACCGATGTAATCGGGCGAGTTTGTACTTTCAGATACAACAGAAATTTTGCGGATTGGTCAATCCGTTTGCGAGATGTGGCAGTTTGGAGGTAAGAAACGCTTGAGAAACTCCAAATTTTCGCAGTTCTGATGCTCGAAACGAATGACTAGAACGGCCTAGGGGAAAAGTCCGCATACCGTTGTAATCGTGCGAGTTTCTACTTTCAGAAGCAACAGAAATTTTGCGGATTGATCAATCCGTTCGCGAGACGTGGCAGTTTGGAGGTAAGAAACGCTTGAGAAACTCAAAATTTTCGCAGTTCTGATGCTCGAAACGAATAACTAGAACGGCCTAGGGGAAAAGTACGCATACCGATGTAATCGGGCGAGTTTCTACTTTCAGAAGCAACAGAAATTTTGCGGATTGATCAATCCGTTCGCGAGATATGGCAGTTTGGAGGTAAGAAACGCTTGAGAAACTCAAAATTTTCGCAGTTCTGATGCTCGAAATGAATAACTGGAACGGCCTAGGGGAAAACTACACATACCGATGTAATCGGGCGAGTTTGTACTTTCAGATACAACAGAAATTTTGCGGATTGGTCAATCCGTTTGCGAGATGTGGCAGTTTGGAGGTAAGAAACGCTTGAGAAACTCAAAATTTTCGCAGTTCTGATGCTCGAAACGAATAACTAGAACGGCCTAGGGGAAAAGTACGCATACCGATGTAATCGGGCGAGTTTCTACTTTCAGATGCAACTGATATTTTGCGGATTGGTCGATCCGTTCACGAGATATGGCAGTTTGGAAGTAGGAAACGCTTGAGAAGCTCAAAATTTTCGCAGTTCTGATGCTCGAAACGAATGACTAGAACGGCCTAGGGGAAAAGTGCGCATACCGTTGTAATCGGGCGAGTTTCTACTTTCAGAAGCAACAGAAATTTTGCGGATTGATCAATCCGTTCGCGAGACGTGGCAGTTTGGAGGTAAGAAACGCTTGAGAAACTCAAAATTTTCGCAGTTCTGATGCTCGAAACGAATAACTAGAACGGCCTAGGGGAAAAGTACGCATACCGATGTAATCGGGCGAGTTTCTACTTTCAGATGCAACTGATATTTTGCGGATTGGTCGATCCGTTCACGAGATATGGCAGTTTGGAAGTAGGAAACGCTTGAGAAGCTCAAAATTTTCGCAGTTCTGATGCTCGAAACGAATGACTAGAACGGCCTAGGGGAAAAGTGCGCATACCGTTGTAATCGGGCGAGTTTCTGCTTTCAGAAGCAACAGAAATTTTGCGGATTGGTCAATCCGTTCGCGAGATATGGCAGTTTGGAGGTAAGAAACGCTTGAGAAACTCAAAATTTGCGCAGTTCTGATGCTTGAAACGAATAACTAGAACGGCCTAGGGGAAAAGTGCGCATACCGTTGTAATCGGGCGAGTTTCTACTTTCAGAAGCAACAGAAATTTTGCGGATTGATCAATCCGTTCGCGAGATATGGCAGTTTGGAGGTAAGAAACGCTTGAGAAACTCAAAATTTTCGCAGTTCTGATGCTCGAAATGAATAACTGGAACGGCCTAGGGGAAAACTACACATACCGTTGTAATCGGGCGTGTTTCTACTTTCAGATGCAACAGAAATTTTGCGGATTGGTCAATCCGTTCGCGAGATATTGCAGTTTGGAGGTAAGAAACGCTTGAGAAACTCAAAATTTTCGCAGTTCTGATGCTCGAAACGAATAACTAGAACGGCCTAGGGGAGAGGTACGCATACCGTTGTAATCGGGCGAGTTTCTACTTTCAGATGCAACAGAAATTATGCGGATTGGTCAATCCGTTCGCGAGAGATGGCCGTTTGGAGATCAGAAACGCTTGAGAAACTCAAAATTTTCGCAGTTCTGATGCTCGAAACGAATGACAAGAACGGCCTAGGGGAGAAGTACGCATACCGTTGTAATCGGGCGAGTTTCTACTTTCAAATGCAATAGAAATTTTGCGGATTGGTCAATCCGTTCGCGAGATATGGCCGTTTGGATGTAAGAAACGCTTGAGAAACTCAAAATTTTCGCAGTTCTGATGCTCGAAACGAATAACTAGAACGGCCTAGGGGAAAGGTACTCATACCGATGTAATCGGGCGAGTTTCTACTTTCAGATGCAACTGAAATTTTGCGGATTGATCAATCCGTTCGCGAGATATGGCAGTTTGGAGGTAAGAAACGCTTGAGAAACTCAAAATTTTCGCAGTTCTGATGCTCGAAATGAATAACTGGAACGGCCTAGGGGAAAACTACACATACCGTTGTAATCGGACGAGTTTCTACTTTCAGATGCAACAGAAATTTTGCGGATTGGTCAATCCGTTCGCGAGATATTGCAGTTTGGAGGTAAGAAACGCTTGAGAAACTCAAAATTTGCGCAGTTCTGATGCTTGAAACGAATAACTAGAACGGCCTAGGGGAAAAGTGCGCATACCGTTGTAATCGGGCGAGTTTCTACTTTCAGAAGCAACAGAAATTTTGCGGATTGATCAATCCGTTCGCGAGATATGGCAGTTTGGAGGTAAGAAACGCTTGAGAAACTCAAAATTTTCGCAGTTCTGATGCTCGAAATGAATAACTGGAACGGCCTAGGGGAAAACTACACATACCGATGTAATCGGGCGAGTTTGTACTTTCAGATACAACAGAAATTTTGCGGATTGGTCAATCCGTTTGCGAGATGTGGCAGTTTGGAGGTAAGAAACGCTTGAGAAACTCCAAATTTTCGCAGTTCTGATGCTCGAAACGAATGACTAGAACGGCCTAGGGGAAAAGTCCGCATACCGTTGTAATCGTGCGAGTTTCTACTTTCAGAAGCAACAGAAATTTTGCGGATTGATCAATCCGTTCGCGAGACGTGGCAGTTTGGAGGTAAGAAACGCTTGAGAAACTCAAAATTTTCGCAGTTCTGATGCTCGAAACGAATAACTAGAACGGCCTAGGGGAAAAGTACGCATACCGATGTAATCGGGCGAGTTTCTACTTTCAGATGCAACTGATATTTTGCGGATTGGTCGATCCGTTCACGAGATATGGCAGTTTGGAAGTAGGAAACGCTTGAGAAGCTCAAAATTTTCGCAGTTCTGATGCTCGAAACGAATGACTAGAACGGCCTAGGGGAAAAGTGCGCATACCGTTGTAATCGGGCGAGTTTCTGCTTTCAGAAGCAACAGAAATTTTGCGGATTGGTCAATCCGTTCGCGAGATATGGCAGTTTGGAGGTAAGAAACGCTTGAGAAACTCAAAATTTGCGCAGTTCTGATGCTTGAAACGAATAACTAGAACGGCCTAGGGGAAAAGTGCGCATACCGTTGTAATCGGGCGAGTTTTTACTTTCAGAAGCAACAGATATTTTGCGGATTGATCAATCCGTTCGCGAGATATGGCAGTTTGGAGGTAAGAAACGTTTGAGAAACTCAAAATTTTCGCAGTTCTGATGCTCGATATGAATAACTGGAACGGCCTAGGGGAAAACTACACATACCGTTCTAATCGGGCGAGTTTCTACTTTCAGATGCAACAGAAATTTTGCGGATTGGTCAATCCGTTCGCGAGATGTGGCAGTTTGGAGGTAAGAAACGCTTGAGAAACTCAAAATTTTCGCAGTTCTGATGCTCGAAACGAATAACTAGAACGGCCTAGGGGAGAGGTACGCATACCGTTGTAATCGGGCGAGTTTCTACTTTCAGATGCAACAGAAATTATGCGGATTGGTCAATCCGTTCGCGAGAGATGGCCGTTTGGAGATCAGAAACGCTTGAGAAACTCAAAATTTTCGCAGTTCTGGTGCTCGAAACGAATGACAAGAACGGCCTAGGGGAGAAGTACGCATACCGTTGTAATCGGGCGAGTTTCTACTTTCAAATGCAATAGAAATTTTGCGGATTGGTCAATCCGTTCGCGAGATATGGCCGTTTGGATGTAAGAAACGCTTGAGAAACTCAAAATTTTCGCAGTTCTGATGCTCGAAACGAATAACTAGAACGGCTCAGGGGAAAAGTGCGCATACCGTTGTAATCGGGCGAGTTTCTACTTTCAAATGCAATAGAAATCATGCGGATTGGTCAATCTGTTCGCGAGATATGGCAGTTTGGTGGTAAGAAACGCTTGAGAAACTCAAAATTTTCGCAGTTCTGATGCTCGAAACGAATAACTGGAACGGCCTAGGGGAAAACTACACATACCGTTGTAATCGGGCGAGTTTCTACTTTCAGATGCAACAGAAATTTTGCGGATTGGTCAATCCGTTCGCGAGATGTGGCAGTTTGGAGGTAAGAAACGCTTGAGAAACTCAAAATTTTCGCAGTTCTGATGCTCGAAACGAATAACTAGAACGGCCTAGGGGAAAAGTACGCATACCGATGTAATCGGGCGAGTATCTACTTTCAGATGCAACTGAAATTTTGCGGATTGGTCGATCCGTTCAGGAGATATGGCAGTTTGGAAGTAGGAAACGCTTGAGAAGCTCAAAATTTTCGCAGTTCTGTTGCTCGAAACGAATGACTAGAACGGCCTAGGGGAAAAGTGCGCATACCGTTGTAATCGGGCGAGTTTCTGCTTTCAGAAGCAACAGAAATTTTGCGGATTGGTCAATCCGTTCGCGAGATGTGGCAGTTTGGAGGTAAGAAACGCTTGAGAAACTCAAAATTTTCGCAGTTCTGATGCTCGAAATGAATAACTGGAACGGCCTAGGGGAAAACTACACATACCGTTGTAATCGGGCGAGTTTCTACTTTCAGATGCAACAGAAATTTTGCGGATTGGTCAATCCGTTCGCGAGATATTGCAGTTTGGAGGTAAGAAACGCTTGAGAAACTCAAAATTTGCGCAGTTCTGATGCTCGAAACGAATAACTGGAACGGCCTAGGGGAAAACTACACACAGCGTTGTAATCGGGCGAGTTTCTACTTTCAGATGCAACAGAAATTTTGCGGATTGGTCAATCCGTTCGCGAGATGTGGCAGTTTGGAGGTAAGAAACGCTTGAGAAACTCAAAATTTTCGCAGTTCTGATGCTCGAAATGAATAACTGGAACGGCCTAGGGGAAAACTACACATACCGTTGTAATCGGGCGAGTTTCTACTTTCAGATGCAACAGAAATTTTGCGGATTGGTCGATCCGTTCGCGAGATATTGCAGTTTGGAGGTAAGAAACGCTTGAGAAACTCAAAATTTGCGCAGTTCTGATGCTCGAAACGAATAACTGGAACGGCCTAGGGGAAAACTACACATAGCGTTGTAATCGGGCGAGTTTCTACTTTCAGATGCAACAGAAATTTTGCGGATTGGTCAATCCGTTCGCGAGATGTGGCAGTTTGGAGGTAAGAAACGCTTGAGAAACTCAAAATTTTCGCAGTTCTGATGCTCGAAACGAATAACTAGAACGGCCTAGGGGAGAGGTACGCATACCGTTGTAATCGGGCGAGTTTCTACTTTCAGATGCAACAGAAATTATGCGGATTGGTCAATCCGTTCGCGAGAGATGGCCGTTTGGAGATCAGAAACGCTTGAGAAACTCAAAATTTTCGCAGTTCTGGTGCTCGAAACGAATGACAAGAACGGCCTAGGGGAGAAGTACGCATACCGTTGTAATCGGGCGAGTTTCTACTTTCAAATGCAATAGAAATTTTGCGGATTGGTCAATCCGTTCGCGAGATATGGCCGTTTGGATGTAAGAAACGCTTGAGAAACTCAAAATTTTCGCAGTTCTGATGCTCGAAACGAATAACTAGAACGGCTCAGGGGAAAAGTGCGCATACCGTTGTAATCGGGCGAGTTTCTACTTTCAAATGCAATAGAAATCATGCGGATTGGTCAATCTGTTCGCGAGATATGGCAGTTTGGTGGTAAGAAACGCTTGAGAAACTCAAAATTTTCGCAGTTCTGATGCTCGAAACGAATAACTGGAACGGCCTAGGGGAAAACTACACATAGCGTTGTAATCGGGCGAGTTTCTACTTTCAGATGCAACAGAAATTTTGCGGATTGGTCAATCCGTTCGCGAGATGTGGCAGTTTGGAGGTAAGAAACGCTTGAGAAACTCAAAATTTTCGCAGTTCTGATGCTCGAAATGAATAACTGGAACGGCCTAGGGGAAAACTACACATACCGTTGTAATCGGGCGAGTTTCTACTTTCAGATGCAACAGAAATTTTGCGGATTGGTCGATCCGTTCGCGAGATATTGCAGTTTGGAGGTAAGAAACGCTTGAGAAACTCAAAATTTGCGCAGTTCTGATGCTCGAAACGAATAACTGGAACGGCCTAGGGGAAAACTACACATAGCGTTGTAATCGGGCGAGTTTCTACTTTCAGATGCAACAGAAATTTTGCGGATTGGTCAATCCGTTCGCGAGATGTGGCAGTTTGGAGGTAAGAAACGCTTGAGAAACTCAAAATTTTCGCAGTTCTGATGCTCGAAACGAATAACTAGAACGGCCTAGGGGAAAAGTACGCATACCGATGTAATCGGGCGAGTTTCTACTTTCAGATGCAACTGAAATTTTGCGGATTGGTCGATCCGTTCACGAGATATGGCAGTTTGGAAGTAGGAAACGCTTGAGAAGCTCAAAATTTTCGCAGTTCTGATGCTCGAAACGAATGACTAGAACGGCCTAGGGGAAAAGTGCGCATACCGTTGTAATCGGGCGAGTTTCTGCTTTCAGAAGCAACAGAAATTTTGCGGATTGGTCAATCCGTTCGCGAGATGTGGCAGTTTGGAGGTAAGAAACGCTTGAGAAACTCAAAATTTTCGCAGTTCTGATGCTCGAAATGAATAACTGGAACGGCCTAGGGGAAAACTACACATACCGTTGTAATCGGGCGAGTTTCTACTTTCAGATGCAACAGAAATTTTGCGGATTGGTCAATCCGTTCGCGAGATATTGCAGTTTGGAGGTAAGAAACGCTTGAGAAACTCAAAATTTGCGCAGTTCTGATGCTCGAAACGAATAACTGGAACGGCCTAGGGGAAAACTACACATAGCGTTGTAATCGGGCGAGTTTCTACTTTCAGATGCAACAGAAATTTTGCGGATTGGTCAATCCCTTCGCGAGATATGGCCGTTTGGATGTAAGAAACGCTTGAGAAACTCAAAATTTTCGCAGTTCTGATGCTCGAAACGAATAACTGGAACGGCCTAGGGGAAAACTACACATACCGTTGTAATCGGGCAAGTTTCTACTTTCAGATGCAACAGAAATTTTGCGGATTGATCAATCCGTTCGCGAGATATGGCAGTTTGGAGGTAAGAAACGTTTGAGAAACTCAAAATTTTCGCAGTTCTGATGCTCGAAATGAATAACTGGAACGGCCTAGGGGAAAACTACACATACCGTTGTAATCGGGCGAGTTTCTACTTTCAGATGCAACAGAAATTTTGCGGATTGGTCAATCCGTTCGCGAGATGTGGCAGTTTGGAGGTAAGAAACGCTTGAGAAACTCAAAATTTTCGCAGTTCTGATGCTCGAAACGAATAACTAGAACGGCCTAGGGGAGAGGTACGCATACCGTTGTAATCGGGCGAGTTTCTACTTTCAGATGCAACAGAAATTATGCGGATTGGTCAATCCGTTCGCGAGAGATGGCCGTTTGGAGATCAGAAACGCTTGAGAAACTCAAAATTTTCGCAGTTCTGATGCTCGAAACGAATGACAAGAACGGCCTAGGGGAGAAGTACGCATACCGTTGTAATCGGGCGAGTTTCTACTTTCAAATGCAATAGAAATTTTGCGGATTGGTCAATCCGTTCGCGAGATATGGCCGTTTGGATGTAAGAAACGCTTGAGAAACTCAAAATTTTCGCACTTCTGATGCTCGAAACGAATAACTAGAACGGCCTAGGGGAAAGGTACTCATACCGATGTAATCGGGCGAGTTTCTACTTTCAGATGCAACTGAAATTTTGCGGATTGATCAATCCGTTCGCGAGATATGGCAGTTTGGAGGTAAGAAACGCTTGAGAAACTCAAAATTTGCGCAGTTCTGATGCTTGAAACGAATAACTAGAACGGCCTAGGGGAAAAGTGCGCATGCCGTTGTAATGGGGCGAGTTTCTACTTTCAGAAGCAACAGAAATTTTGCGGATTGATCAATCCGTTCGCTAGATATGGCGGTTTGGATGTAAGAAACGCTTGAGAAACTCAAAATTTTCGCAGTTCTGATGCTCGAAATGAATAACTGGAACGGCCTAGGGGAAAACTACACATACCGATGTAATCGGGCGAGTTTGTACTTTCAGATACAACAGAAATTTTGCGGATTGGTCAATCCGTTTGCGAGATGTGGCAGTTTGGAGGAAAGAAACGCTTGAGAAACTCCAAATTTTCGCAGTTCTGATGCTCGAAACGAATGACTAGAACGGCCTAGGGGAAAAGTCCGCATACCGTTGTAATCGGGCGAGTTTCTACTTTCAGAAGCAACAGAAATTTTGCGGATTGATCAATCCGTTCGCGAGATATGGCAGTTTGGAGGTAAGAAACGCTTGAGAAACTCAAAATTTTCGCAGTTCTGATGCTCTAAATGAATAACTGGAACGGCCTAGGGGAAAACTACACATACCGTTGCAATCGGGCGAGTTTCTACTTTCAGATGCAACAGAAATTTTGCGGATTGGTCGATCCGTTCGCGAGATATGGCAGTTTGGAAGTAAGAAACGCTTGAGAAATTCAAAATTTTCGCAGTTCTGATGCTCGAAACGAATGACTAGAACGGCCTAGGGGAGAAGTACGCATACCGTTGTAATCGGGCGAGTTTCTACATTCAGATGCAACAGAAATCATGCGGATTGGTCAATCCCTTCGCGAGATATGGCCGTTTGGATGTAAGAAACGCTTGAGAAACTCAAAATTTTCGCAGTTCTGATGCTCGAAACGAATAACTGGAACGGCCTAGGGGAAAACTACACATACCGTTGTAATCGGGCAAGATTCTACTTTCAGATGCAACAGAAATTTTGCGGATTGATCAATCCGTTCGCGAGATATGGCAGTTTGGAAGTAAGAAACGCTTGAGAAATTCAAAATTTTCGCAGTTCTGATGCTCGAAACGAATGACTAGAACGGCCTAGGGGAGAAGTACGCATACCGTTGTAATCGGGCGAGTTTCTACTTTCAGATGCAACAGAAATTATGCGGATTGGTCAATCCGTTCGCGAGAGATGGCCGTTTGGAGATCAGAAACGCTTGAGAAACTCAAAATTTTCGCAGTTCTGGTGCTCGAAACGAATGACAAGAACGGCCTAGGGGAGAAGTACGCATACCGTTGTAATCGGGCGAGTTTCTACTTTCAAATGCAATAGAAATTTTGCGGATTGGTCAATCCGTTCGCGAGATATGGCCGTTTGGATGTAAGAAACGCTTGAGAAACTCAAAATTTTCGCAGTTCTGATGCTCGAAACGAATAACTAGAACGGCTCAGGGGAAAAGTGCGCATACCGTTGTAATCGGGCGAGTTTCTACTTTCAAATGCAATAGAAATCATGCGGATTGGTCAATCTGTTCGCGAGACATGGCAGTTTGGTGGTAAGAAACGCTTGAGAAACTCAAAATTTTCGCAGTTCTGATGCTCGAAACGAATAACTGGAACGGCCTAGGGGAAAACTACACATACCGTTGTAATCGGGCGAGTTTCTACTTTCAGATGCAACAGAAATTTTGCGGATTGGTCAATCCGTTCGCGAGATGTGGCAGTTTGGAGGTAAGAAACGCTTGAGAAACTCAAAATTTTCGCAGTTCTGATGCTCGAAACGAATAACTAGAACGGCCTAGGGGAAAAGTACGCATACCGATGTAATCGGGCGAGTTTCTACTTTCAGATGCAACTGAAATTTTGCGGATTGGTCGATCCGTTCACGAGATATGGCAGTTTGGAAGTAGGAAACGCTTGAGAAGCTCAAAATTTTCGCAGTTCTGTTGCTCGAAACGAATGACTAGAACGGCCTAGGGGAAAAGTGCGCATACCGTTGTAATCGGGCGAGTTTCTGCTTTCAGAAGCAACAGAAATTTTGCGGATTGGTCAATCCGTTCGCGAGATGTGGCAGTTTGGAGGTAAGAAACGCTTGAGAAACTCAAAATTTTCGCAGTTCTGATGCTCGAAATGAATAACTTGAACGGCCTAGGGGAAAACTACACATACCGTTGTAATCGGGCGAGTTTCTACTTTCAGATGCAACAGAAATTTTGCGGATTGGTCAATCCGTTCGCGAGATATTGCAGTTTGGAGGTAAGAAACGCTTGAGAAACTCAAAATTTGCGCAGTTCTGATGCTCGAAACGAATAACTGGAACGGCCTAGGGGAAAACTACACATAGCGTTGTAATCGGGCGAGTTTCTACTTTCAGATGCAACAGAAATTTTGCGGATTGGTCAATCCGTTCGCGAGATGTGGCAGTTTGGAGGTAAGAAACGCTTGAGAAACTCAAAATTTTCGCAGTTCTGATGCTCGAAATGAATAACTGGAACGGCCTAGGGGAAAACTACACATACCGATGTAATCGGGCGAGTTTCTACTTTCAGATGCAACAGAAATTTTGCGGATTGGTCAATCCGTTCGCGAGATGTGGCAGTTTGGAGGTAAGAAACGCTTGAGAAACTCAAAATTTTCGCAGTTCTGATGCTCGAAACGAATAACTAGAACGGCCTAGGGGAAAAGTACGCATACCGATGTAATCGGGCGAGTTTCTACTTTCAGATGCAACTGAAATTTTGCGGATTGGTCGATCCGTTCACGAGATATGGCAGTTTGGAAGTAGGAAACGCTTGAGAAGCTCAAAATTTTCGCAGTTCTGATGCTCGAAACGAATGACTAGAACGGCCTAGGGGAAAAGTGCGCATACCGTTGTAATCGGGCGAGTTTCTGCTTTCAGAAGCAACAGAAATTTTGCTTATTGGTCAATCCGTTCGCGAGATGTGGCAGTTTGGAGGTAAGAAACGCTTGAGAAACTCAAAATTTTCGCAGTTCTGATGCTCGAAATGAATAACTGGAACGGCCTAGGGGAAAACTACACATACCGTTGTAATCGGGCGAGTTTCTACTTTCAGATGCAACAGAAATTTTGCGGATTGGTCAATCCGTTCGCGAGATATTGCAGTTTGGAGGTAAGAAACGCTTGAGAAACTCAAAATTTGCGCAGTTCTGATGCTCGAAACGAATAACTGGAACGGCCTAGGGGAAAACTACACATAGCGTTGTAATCGGGCGAGTTTCTACTTTCAGATGCAACAGAAATTTTGCGGATTGGTCAATCCGTTCGCGAGATGTGGCAGTTTGGAGGTAAGAAACGCTTGAGAAACTCAAAATTTTCGCAGTTCTGATGCTCGAAACGAATAACTAGAACGGCCTAGGGGAAAAGTACGCATACCGATGTAATCGGGCGAGTTTCTACTTTCAGATGCAACTGATATTTTGCGGATTGGTCGATCCGTTCACGAGATATGGCAGTTTGGAAGTAGGAAACGCTTGAGAAGCTCAAAATTTTCGCAGTTCTGATGCTCGAAACGAATGACTAGAACGGCCTAGGGGAAAAGTGCGCATACCGTTGTAATCGGGCGAGTTTCTGCTTTCAGAAGCAACAGAAATTTTGCGGATTGGTCAATCCGTTCGCGGGATGTGGCAGTTTGGATGTAAGAAACGCTTGAGAAACTCAAAATTTTCGCAGTTCTGATGCTCGAAATGAATAACTGGAACGGCCTAGGGGAAAACTACACATACCGTTGTAATCGGGCGAGTTTCTACTTTCAGATGCAACAGAAATTTTGCGGATTGGTCAATCCGTTCGCGAGATATTGCAGTTTGGAGGTAAGAAACGCTTGAGAAACTCAAAATTTGCGCAGTTCTGATGCTTGAAACGAATAACTAGAACGGCCTAGGGGAAAAGTGCGCATACCGTTGTAATCGGGCGAGTTTCTACCTTCAGATGCAACAGAAATTTTGCGGATTGGTCAATCCGTTCGCGAGATTTGGCAGTTTGGAGGTAAGAAACGCTTGAGAAACTCAAAATTTTCGCAGTTCTGATGCTCGAAACGAATAACTAGAACGGCCTAGGGGAGAAGTACGCATACCGTTGTAATCGGGCGAGTTTCTACTTTCAGATGCAACAGAAATTATGCGGATTGGTCAATCCGTTCGCGAGAGATGGCCGTTTGGATATCAGAAACACTTGAGAAACTCAAAATTTGCGCAGTTCTGATGCTCGAAACGAATAACTGGAACGGCCTAGGGGAAAACTACACATAGCGTTGTAATCGGGCGAGTTTCTACTTTCAGATGCAACAGAAATTTTGCGGATTGGTCAATCCGTTCGCGAGATGTGGCAGTTTGGAGGTAAGAAACGCTTGAGAAACTCAAAATTTTCGCAGTTCTGATGCTCGAAACGAATAACTAGAACGGCCTAGGGGAAAAGTACGCATACCGATGTAATCGGGCGAGTTTCTACTTTCAGATGCAACTGATATTTTGCGGATTGGTCGATCCGTTCACGAGATATGGCAGTTTGGAAGTAGGAAACGCTTGAGAAGCTCAAAATTTTCGCAGTTCTGATGCTCGAAACGAATGACTAGAACGGCCTAGGGGAAAAGTGCGCATACCGTTGTAATCGGGCGAGTTTCTGCTTTCAGAAGCAACAGAAATTTTGCGGATTGGTCAATCCGTTCGCGAGATGTGGCAGTTTGGATGTAAGAAACGCTTGAGAAACTCAAAATTTTCGCAGTTCTGATGCTCGAAATGAATAACTGGAACGGCCTAGGGGAAAACTACACATACCGTTGTAATCGGGCGAGTTTCTACTTTCAGATGCAACAGAAATTATGCGGATTGGTCAATCCGTTCGCGAGAGGTGGCCGTTTGGAGATCAGAAACGCTTGAGAAACTCAAAATTTGCGCAGTTCTGATGCTCGAAACGAATGACAAGAACGGCCTAGGGGAGAAGTACGCATACCGTTGTAATCGGGCGAGTTTCTACTTTCAAATGCAATAGAAATTTTGCGGATTGGTCAATCCGTTCGCGAGATATGGCCGTTTGGATGTAAGAAACGCTTGAGAAACTCAAAATTTTCGCAGTTCTGATGCTCGAAACGAATAACTAGAACGGCCCAGGGGAAAAGTGCGCATACCGTTGCAATCGGGCGAGCTTCTACTTTCAAATGCAATAGAAATCATGCGGATTGGTCAATCCGTTCGCGAGATATGGCAGTTTGGAGGTAAGAAACGCTTGAGAAACTAAAAATTTTCGCAGTTCTGATGCTCGAAACGAATAACTGGAACGGCCTAGGGGAAAACTACACATACCGTTGTAATCGGGCGAGTTTCTACTTTCAGATGCAACAGAAATTTTGCGGATTGGTCAATCCGTTCGCGAGATGTGGCAGTTTGGAGGTAAGAAACGCTTGAGAAACTCAAAATTTTCGCAGTTCTGATGCTCGAAACGAATGACAAGAACGGCCTAGGGGAGAAGTACGCATACCGTTGTAATCGGGCGAGTTTCTACTTTCAAATGCAATAGAAATTTTGCGGATTGGTCAATCCGTTCGCGAGATATGGCCGTTTGGATGTAAGAAACGCTTGAGAAACTCAAAATTTTCGCAGTTCTGATGCTCGAAACGAATAACTAGAACGGCCCAGGGGAAAAGTGCGCATACCGTTGTAATCGGGCGAGCTTCTACTTTCAAATGCAATAGAAATCATGCGGATTGGTCAATCCGTTCGCGAGATATGGCAGTTTGGAGGTAAGAAACGCTTGAGAAACTCAAAATTTTCGCAGTTCTGATGCTCGAAACGAATGACAAGAACGGCCTAGGGGAGAAGTACGCATACCGTTGTAATCGGGCGAGTTTCTACTTTCAAATGCAATAGAAATTTTGCGGATTGATTGAAAGTTCGCGAGATATGGCAGTTTGCAGGAAAGAAACGCTTGAGAAACTCAAAATTTTCGCAGTTCTGATGCTCGAAATGAATAACTGGAACGGCCTAGGGGAAAACTACACATACCGTTGTAATCGGGCGAGTTTCTACTTTCAGATGCAACAGAAATTTTGCGGATTGGTCAATCCGTTCGCTAGATTTGGCAGTTTGGAGGTAAGAAACGCTTGAGAAACTCAAAATTTTCGCAGTTCTGATGCTCGAAACGAATGACAAGAACGGCCTAGGGGAGAAGTACGCATACCGTTGTAATCGGGCGAGTTTCTACTTTCAAATGCAATAGAAATTTTGCGGATTGGTCAATCCGTTCGCGAGATATGGCAGTTTGGAGGTAAGAAACGCTTGTGAAACTCAAAATTTTCGCAGTTCTGATGCTCGAAACGAATAACTGGAACGGCCTAGGGGAAAACTACACATACCGTTGTAATCGGGCAAGTTTCTACTTTCAGATGCAACAGAAATTTTGCGGATTGATCAATCCGTTCGCGAGATATGGCAGTTTGGAGGTAAGAAACGTTTGAGAAACTCAAAATTTTCGCAGTTCTGATGCTCGAAATGAATAACTGGAACGGCCTAGGGGAAAACTACACATACCGTTCTAATCGGGCGAGTTTCTACTTTCAGATGCAACAGAAATTTTGCGGATTGGTCAATCCGTTCGCGAGATGTGGCAGTTTGGAGGTAAGAAACGCTTGAGAAACTCAAAATTTTCGCAGTTCTGATGCTCGAAACGAATAACTAGAACGGCCTAGGGTAGAGGTACGCATACCGTTGTAATCGGGCGAGTTTCTACTTTCAGATGCAACAGAAATTATGCGGATTGGTCAATCCGTTCGCGAGAGATGGCCGTTTGGAGATCAGAAACGCTTGAGAAACTCAAAATTTTCGCAGTTCTGATGCTCGAAACGAATGACAAGAACGGCCTAGGGGAGAAGTACGCATACCGTTGTAATCGGGCGAGTTTCTACTTTCAAATGCAATAGAAATTTTGCGGATTGGTCAATCCGTTCGCGAGATATGGCCGTTTGGATGTAAGAAACGCTTGAGAAACTCAAAATTTTCGCAGTTCTGATGCTCGAAACGAATAACTAGAACGGCTCAGGGGAAAAGTGCGCATACCGTTGTAATCGGGCGAGTTTCTACTTTCAAATGCAATAGAAATCATGCGGATTGGTCAATCTGTTCGCGAGATATGGCAGTTTGGTGGTAAGAAACGCTTGAGAAACTCAAAATTTTCGCAGTTCTGATGCTCGAAACGAATAACTGGAACGGCCTAGGGGAAAACTACACATACCGTTGTAATCGGGCGAGTTTCTACTTTCAGATGCAACAGAAATTTTGCGGATTGGTCAATCCGTTCGCGAGATGTGGCAGTTTGGAGGTAAGAAACGCTTGAGAAACTCAAAATTTTCGCAGTTCTGATGCTCGAAACGAATAACTAGAACGGCCTAGGGGAAAAGTACGCATACCGATGTAATCGGGCGAGTTTCTACTTTCAGATGCAACAGAAATTTTGCGGATTGGTCAATCCGTTCGCGAGATATTGCAGTTTGGAGGTAAGAAACGCTTGAGAAACTCAAAATTTGCGCAGTTCTGATGCTTGAAACGAATAACTAGAACGGCCTAGGGGAAAAGTGCGCATACCGTTGTAATCGGGCGAGTTTCTACTTTCAGATGGAACAGAAATATTTGCGGATTGGTCAATCCGTTCGCGAGATTTGGCAGTTTGGAGGTAAGAAACGCTTGAGAAACTCAAAATTTTCGCAGTTCTGATGCTCGAAACGAATAACTAGAACGGCCTAGGGGAGAAGTACGCATACCGTTGTAATCGGGCGAGTTTCTACTTTCAGATGCAACAGAAATTATGCGGATTGGTCAATCCGTTCGCGAGAGATGGCCGTTTGGAGATCAGAAACGCTTGAGAAACTCAAAATTTGCGCAGTTCTGATGCTCGAAACGAATAACTGGAACGGCCTAGGGGAAAACTACACATACCGTTGTAATCGGGCGAGTTTCTACTTTCAGATGCAACAGAAATTTTGCGGATTGGTCAATCCGTTCGCGAGATATGGCAGTTTGGAGGTAAGAAACGCTTGAGAAACTCAAAATTTGCGCAGTTCTGATGCTTGAAACGAATAACTAGAACGGCCTAGGGGAAAAGTGCGCATACCGTTGTAATCGGGCGAGTTTCTACTTTCAGAAGCAACAGAAATTTTGCGGATTGATCAATCCGTTCGCGAGATATGGCAGTTTGGAGGTAAGAAACGCTTGAGGAACTCAAAATTTTCGCACTTCTGATGCTCGAAATGAATAACTGGAACGGCCTAGGGGAAAACTACACATACCGATGTAATCGGGCGAGTTTGTACTTTCAGATACAACAGAAATTTTGCGGATTGGTCAATCCGTTTGCGAGATGTGGCAGTTTGGAGGTAAGAAACGCTTGAGAAACTCCAAATTTTCGCAGTTCTGATGCTCGAAACGAATGACTAGAACGGCCTAGGGGAAAAGTGCGCATACCGTTGTAATCGGGCGAGTTTCTACTTTCAGATGCAACAGAAATTTTGCGGATCGGTCAATCCGTTCGCGAGATATGGCAGTTTGGATGTAAGAAACGCTTGAGAAACTCAAAATTTTCGCAGTTCTGATGCTCGAAACGAATAACTGGAACGGCCTAGGGGAAAACTACACATACCGTTGTAATCGGGCGAGTTTCTACTTTCAGATGCAACAGAAATTTTGCAGATTGGTCAATCCGTTCGCGTGATGTGGCAGTTTGGAGGTAAGAAACGCTTGAGAAACTCAAAATTTTCGCAGTTCTGATGCTCGAAACGAATAACTAGAACGGCCTAGGGAAAAGGTACGCATACCGTTGTAATCGGGCGAGTTTCTACTTTCAGAAGCAACAGAAATTTTGCGGATTGATCAATCCGTTCGCGAGATATGGCAGTTTGGAGGTAAGAAACGCTTGAGAAACTCAAAATTTTCGCAGTTCTGATGCTCGAAATGAATAACTGGAACGGCCTAGGGGAAAACTACACATACCGTTGTAATCGGGCGAGTTTCTACTTTCAGATGCAACAGAAATTTTGCGGATTGGTCAATCCGTTCGCGAGATGTGGCAGTTTGGAGGTAAGAAACGCTTGAGAAACTCCAAATTTTCGCAGTTCTGATGCTCGAAACGAATGACTAGAACGGCCTAGGGGAAAAGTGCGCATACCGTTGTAATCGGGCGAGTTTCTACTTTCAGATGCAACAGAAATTTTGCGGATCGGTCAATCCGTTCGCGAGATATGGCAGTTTGGATGTAAGAAACGCTTGAGAAACTCAAAATTTTCGCAGTTCTGATGCTCGAAACGAATAACTGGAACGGCCTAGGGGAAAACTACACATACCGTTGTAATCGGGCGAGTTTCTACTTTCAGATGCAACAGAAATTTTGCGGATTGGTCAATCCGTTCGCGTGATGTGGCAGTTTGGAGGTAAGAAACGCTTGAGAAACTCAAAATTTTCGCAGTTCTGATGCTCGAAACGAATAACTAGAACGGCCTAGGGAAAAAGTACGCATACCGTTGTAATCGGGCGAGTTTCTACTTTCAGAAGCAACAGAAATTTTGCGGATTGATCAATCCGTTCGCGAGATATGGCAGTTTGGAGGTAAGAAACGCTTGAGAAACTCAAAATTTTCGCAGTTCTGATGCTCGAAATGAATAACTGGGACGGCCTAGGGGAAAACTACACATACCGTTGTAATCGGGCGAGTTTCTACTTTCAGATGCAACAGAAATTTTGCGGATTGGTCAATCCGTTCGCGAGATGTGGCAGTTTGGAGGTAAGAAACGCTTGAGAAACTCAAAATTTTCGCAGTTCTGATGCTCGAAACGAATAACTAGAACGGCCTAGGGGAGAAGTACGCACACCGTTGTAATCGGGCGAGTTTCTACTTTCAGATGCAACAGAAATTATGCGGATTGGTCAATCCGTTCGCGAGAGATGGCCGTTTGGAGATCAGAAACGCTTGAGAAACTCAAAATTTTCGCAGTTCTGATGCTCGAAACGAATGACAAGAACGGCCTAGGGGAGAAGTACGCATACCGTTGTAATCGGGCGAGTTTCTACTTTCAAATGCAATAGAAATTTTGCGGATTGGTCAATCCGTTCGCGAGATATGGCCGTTTGGATGTAAGAAACGCTTGAGAAACTCAAAATTTTCGCAGTTCTGATGCTCGAAACAAATAACTAGAACGGCCCAGGGGAAAAGTGCGCATACCGTTGTAATCGGGCGAGTTTCTACTTTCAAATGCAATAGAAATCATGCGGATTGGTCAATCCGTTCGCGAGATATGGCAGTTTGGAGGTAAGAAACGCTTGAGAAACTCAAAATTTTCGCAGTTCTGATGCTCGAATCGAATAACTGGAACGGCCTAGGGGAAAACTACACATACCGTTGTAATCGGGCGAGTTTCTACATTCAGATGCAACAGAAATTTTGCGGATTGGTCAATCCGTTCGCGAGATGTGGCAGTTTGGAGGTAAGAAACGCTTGAGAAACTCAAAATTTTCGCAGTTCTGATGCTCGAAACGAATAACTAGAACGGCCTAGGGGAAAGGTACGCATACCGATGTAATCGGGCGAGTTTCTACTTTCAGATGCAACTGAAATTTTGCGGATTGGTCAATCCGTTCGCGAGATATGGCAGTTTGGAGGTAAGAAACGCTTGAGAAACTCAAAATTTTCGCAGTTCTGATGCTCGAAATGAATAACTGGAACGGCCTAGGGGAAAACTACACATACCGTTGTAATCGGGCGAGTTTCTACTTTCAGATGCAACAGAAATTTTGCGGATTGGTCAATCCGTTCGCGAGATGTGGCAGTTTGGAGGTAAGAAACGCTTGAGAAACTCAAAATTTTCACAGTTCTGATGCTCGAAACGAATAACTAGAACGGCCTAGGGGAGAAGAACGCATACCGTTGTAATCGGGCGAGTTTCTACTTTCAGATGCAACAGAAATTATGCGGATTGGTCAATCCGTTCGCGAGAGATGGCCGTTTGGAGATCAGAATCGCTTGAGAAACTCAAAATTTTCGCAGTTCTGATGCTCGAAACGAATGACAAGAACGGCCTAGGGGAGAAGTACGAATACCGTTGTTATCGGGCGAGTTTCTACTTTCAAATGCAATAGAAATTTTGCGGATTGGTCAATCCGTTCCCGAGATATGGCCGTTTGGATGTAAGAAACGCTTGAGAAACTCAAAATTTTCGCAGTTCTGATGCTCGAAACGAATAACTAGAACGGCCCAGGGGAAAAGTGCGCATACCGTTGTAATCGGGCGAGTTTCTACTTTCAAATGCAATAGAAATCATGCGGATTGGTCAATCCGTTCGCGAGATATGGCAGTTTGGAGGTAAGAAACGCTTGAGAAACTCAAAATTTTCGCAGTTCTGATGCTCGAAACGAATTACTGGAACGGCCTAGGGGAAAACTACACATACCGTTGTAATCGGGCGAGTTTCTACTTTCAGATGCAACAGAAATTTTGCGGATTGGTCAATCCGTTCGCGAGATATGGCAGTTTGGAGGTAAGAAACGCTTGAGAAACTCAAAATTTGCGCAGTTCTGATGCTTGAAACGAATAACTAGAACGGCCTAGGGGAAAAGTGCGCATACCGTTGTAATCGGGCGAGTTTCTACTTTCAGAAGCAACAGAAATTTTGCGGATTGATCAATCCGTTCGCGAGATATGGCAGTTTGGCGGTAAGAAACGCTTGAGAAACTCAAAATTTTCGCAGTTCTGATGCTCGAAATGAATAACTGGAACGGCCTAGGGGAAAACTACACATACCGATGTAATCGGGCGAGTTTGTACTTTCAGATACAACAGAAATTTTGCGGATTGGTCAATCCGTTTGCGAGATGTGGCAGTTTGGAGGTAAGAAACGCTTGAGAAACTCCAAATTTTCGCAGTTCTGATGCTCGAAACGAATGACTAGAACGGCCTAGGGGAAAAGTCCGCATACCGTTGTAATCGGGCGAGTTTCTACTTTCAGAAGCAACAGAAATTTTGCGGATTGGTCAATCCCTTCGCGAGATATGGCCGTTTGGATGTAAGAAACGCTTGAGAAACTCAAATATTTCGCAGTTCTGATGCTCGAAACGAATAACTGGAACGGCCTAGGGGAAAACTACACATACCGTTGTAATCGGGCAAGTTTCTACTTTCAGATGCAACAGAAATTTTGCGGATTGATCAATCCGTTCGCGAGATATGGCAGTTTGGAGGTAAGAAACGTTTGAGAAACTCAAAATTTTCGCAGTTCTGATGCTCGAAATGAATAACTGGAACGGCCTAGGGGAAAACTACACATACCGTTGTAATCGGGCGAGTTTCTACTTTCAGATGCAACAGAAATTTTGCGGATTGGTCAATCCGTTCGCGAGAGATGGCCGTTTGGAGATCAGAAACGCTTGAGAAACTCAAAATTTTCGCAGTTCTGATGCTCGAAACGAATGACAAGAACGGCCTAGGGGAGAAGTACGCATACCGTTGTAATCGGGCGAGTTTCTACTTTCAAATGCAATAGAAATTTTGCGGATTGGTCAATCCGTTCGCGAGATATGGCCGTTTGGATGTAAGAAACGCTTGAGAAACTCAAAATTTTCGCAGTTCTGATGCTCGAAACAAATAACTAGAACGGCCCAGGGGAAAAGTGCGCATACCGTTGTAATCGGGCGAGTTTCTACTTTCAAATGCAATAGAAATCATGCGGATTGGTCAATCCGTTCGCGAGATATGGCAGTTTGGAGGTAAGAAACGCTTGAGAAACTCAAAATTTTCGCAGTTCTGATGCTCGAATCGAATAACTGGAACGGCCTAGGGGAAAACTACACATACCGTTGTAATCGGGCGAGTTTCTACATTCAGATGCAACAGAAATTTTGCGGATTGGTCAATCCGTTCGCGAGATGTGGCAGTTTGGAGGTAAGAAACGCTTGAGAAACTCAAAATTTTCGCAGTTCTGATGCTCGAAACGAATAACTAGAACGGCCTAGGGGAAAGGTACGCATACCGATGTAATCGGGCGAGTTTCTACTTTCAGATGCAACTGAAATTTTGCGGATTGGTCAATCCGTTCGCGAGATATGGCAGTTTGGAGGTAAGAAACGCTTGAGAAACTCAAAATTTTCGCAGTTCTGATGCTCGAAATGAATAACTGGAACGGCCTAGGGGAAAACTACACATACCGTTGTAATCGGGCGAGTTTCTACTTTCAGATGCAACAGAAATTTTGCGGATTGGTCAATCCGTTCGCGAGATGTGGCAGTTTGGAGGTAAGAAACGCTTGAGAAACTCAAAATTTTCACAGTTCTGATGCTCGAAACGAATAACTAGAACGGCCTAGGGGAGAAGTACGCATACCGTTGTAATCGGGCGAGTTTCTACTTTCAGATGCAACAGAAATTATGCGGATTGGTCAATCCGTTCGCGAGAGATGGCCGTTTGGAGATCAGAATCGCTTGAGAAACTCAAAATTTTCGCAGTTCTGATGCTCGAAACGAATGACAAGAACGGCCTAGGGGAGAAGTACGAATACCGTTGTTATCGGGCGAGTTTCTACTTTCAAATGCAATAGAAATTTTGCGGATTGGTCAATCCGTTCCCGAGATATGGCCGTTTGGATGTAAGAAACGCTTGAGAAACTCAAAATTTTCGCAGTTCTGATGCTCGAAACGAATAACTAGAACGGCCCAGGGGAAAAGTGCGCATACCGTTGTAATCGGGCGAGTTTCTACTTTCAAATGCAATAGAAATCATGCGGATTGGTCAATCCGTTCGCGAGATATGGCAGTTTGGAGGTAAGAAACGCTTGAGAAACTCAAAATTTTCGCAGTTCTGATGCTCGAAACGAATTACTGGAACGGCCTAGGGGAAAACTACACATACCGTTGTAATCGGGCGAGTTTCTACTTTCAGATGCAACAGAAATTTTGCGGATTGGTCAATCCGTTCGCGAGATATGGCAGTTTGGAGGTAAGAAACGCTTGAGAAACTCAAAATTTGCGCAGTTCTGATGCTTGAAACGAATAACTAGAACGGCCTAGGGGAAAAGTGCGCATACCGTTGTAATCGGGCGAGTTTCTACTTTCAGAAGCAACAGAAATTTTGCGGATTGATCAATCCGTTCGCGAGATATGGCAGTTTGGCGGTAAGAAACGCTTGAGAAACTCAAAATTTTCGCAGTTCTGATGCTCGAAATGAATAACTGGAACGGCCTAGGGGAAAACTACACATACCGATGTAATCGGGCGAGTTTGTACTTTCAGATACAACAGAAATTTTGCGGATTGGTCAATCCGTTTGCGAGATGTGGCAGTTTGGAGGTAAGAAACGCTTGAGAAACTCCAAATTTTCGCAGTTCTGATGCTCGAAACGAATGACTAGAACGGCCTAGGGGAAAAGTCCGCATACCGTTGTAATCGGGCGAGTTTCTACTTTCAGAAGCAACAGAAATTTTGCGGATTGGTCAATCCCTTCGCGAGATATGGCCGTTTGGATGTAAGAAACGCTTGAGAAACTCAAATATTTCGCAGTTCTGATGCTCGAAACGAATAACTGGAACGGCCTAGGGGAAAACTACACATACCGTTGTAATCGGGCAAGTTTCTACTTTCAGATGCAACAGAAATTTTGCGGATTGATCAATCCGTTCGCGAGATATGGCAGTTTGGAGGTAAGAAACGTTTGAGAAACTCAAAATTTTCGCAGTTCTGATGCTCGAAATGAATAACTGGAACGGCCTAGGGGAAAACTACACATACCGTTGTAATCGGGCGAGTTTCTACTTTCAGATGCAACAGAAATTTTGCGGATTGGTCAATCCGTTCGCGAGATGTGGCAGTTTGGAGGTAAGAAACGCTTGAGAAACTCAAAATTTTCGCAGTTCTGATGCTCGAAACGAATAACTAGAACGGCCTAGGGGAGAGGTACGCATACCGTTGTAATCGGGCGAGTTTCTACTTTCAGATGCAACAGAAATTATGCGGATTGGTCAATCCGTTCGCGAGAGATGGCCGTTTGGATATCAGAAACGCTTGAGAAACTCAAAATTTTCGCAGTTCTGATGCTCGAAACGAATGACAAGAACGGCCTAGGGGAGAAGTACGCATACCGTTGTAATCGGGCGAGTATCTACTTTCAAATGCAATAGAAATTTTGCGGATTGGTCAATCCGTTCGCGAGATATGGCCGTTTGGATGTAAGAAACGCTTGAGAAACTCAAAATTTTCGCAGTTCTGATGCTCGAAACGAATAACTAGAACGGCCTAGGGGAAAGGTACTCATACCGATGTAATCGGGCGAGTTTCTACTTTCAGATGCAACTGAAATTTTGCGGATTGATCAATCCGTTCGCGAGATATGGCAGTTTGGAGGTAAGAAACGCTTGAGAAACTCAAAATTTTCGCAGTTCTGATGCTCGAAATGAATAACTGGAACGGCCTAGGGGAAAACTACACATACCGTTGTAATCGGGCGAGTTTCTACTTTCAGATGCAACAGAAATTTTGCGGATTGGTCAATCCGTTCGCGAGATATTGCAGTTTGGAGGTAAGAAACGCTTGAGAAACTCAAAATTTGCGCAGTTCTGATGCTTGAAACGAAAAACTAGAACGGCCTAGGGGAAAAGTGCGCATACCGTTGTAATCGGGCGAGTTTCTACTTTCAAATGCAATAGAAATCATGCGGATTGGTCAATCCGTTCGCGAGATATGGCAGTTTGGAGGTAAGAAACGCTTGAGAAACTCAAAATTTTCGCAGTTCTGATGCTCGAAACGAATAACTGGAACGGCCTAGGGGAAAACTACACATACCGTTGTAATCGGGCGAGTTTCTACTTTCAGATGCAACAGAAATTTTGCGGATTGGTCAATCCGTTCGCGAGATATGGCAGTTTGGAGGTAAGAAACGCTTGAGAAACTCAAAATTTGCGCAGTTCTGATGCTTGAAACGAATAACTAGAACGGCCTAGGGGAAAAGTGCGCACACCGTTGTAATCGGGCGAGTTTCTACTTTCAGATGCAACTGAAATTTTGCGGATTGATCAATCCGTTCGCGAGATATGGCAGTTTGGAGGTAAGAAACGCTTGAGAAACTCAAAATTTTCGCAGTTCTGATGCTCGAAATGAATAACTGGAACGGCCTAGGGGAAAACTACACATACCGTTGTAAGCGGGCGAGTTTCTACTTTCAGATGCAACAGAAATTTTGCGGATTGGTCAATCCGTTCGCGAGATATTGCAGTTTGGAGGTAAGAAACGCTTGAGAAACTCAAAATTTGCGCAGTTCTGATGCTTGAAACGAATAACTAGAACGGCCTAGGGGAAAAGTGCGCATACCGTTGTAATCGGGCGAGTTTCTACTTTCAAATGCAATAGAAATCATGCGGATTGGTCAATCCGTTCGCGAGATATGGCAGTTTGGAGGTAAGAAACGCTTGAGAAACTCAAAATTTTCGCAGTTCTGATGCTCGAAACGAATAACTGGAACGGCCTAGGGGAAAACTACACATACCGTTGTAATCGGGCGAGTTTCTACTTTCAGATGCAACAGAAATTTTGCGGATTGGTCAATCCGTTCGCGATATATTGCAGTTTGGAGGTAAGAAACGCTTGAGAAACTCAAAATTTGCGCAGTTCTGATGCTTGAAACGAATAACTAGAACGGCCTAGGGGAAAAGTGCGCATACCGTTGTAATCGGGCGAGTTTCTACTTTCAGAAGCAACAGAAATTTTGCGGATTGATCAATCCGTTCGCGAGATATGGCAGTTTGGAGGTAAGAAACGCTTGAGAAACTCAAAATTTTCGCAGTTCTGATGCTCGAAATGAATAACTGGAACGGCCTAGGGGAAAACTACACATACCGATGTAATCGGGCGAGTTTGTACTTTCAGATACAACAGAAATTTTGCGGATTGGTCAATCCGTTTGCGAGATGTGGCAGTTTGGAGGTAAGAAACGCTTGAGAAACTCCAAATTTTCGCAGTTCTGATGCTCGAAACGAATGACTAGAACGGCCTAGGGGAAAAGTCCGCATACCGTTGTAATCGGGCGAGTTTCTACTTTCAAATGCAATAGAAATCATGCGGATTGGTCAATCCGTTCGCGAGATATGGCAGTTTGGAGGTAAGAAACGCTTGAGAAACTCCAAATTTTCGCAGTTCTGATGCTCGAAACGAATGACTAGAACGGCCTAGGGGAAAAGTCCGCATACCGTTGTAATCGGGCGAGTTTCTACTTTCAGAAGCAACAGAAATTTTGCGGATTGATCAATCCGTTCGCGAGATATGGCAGTTTGGAGGTAAGAAACGTTTGAGAAACTCAAAATTTTCGCAGTTCTGATGCTCGAAATGAATAACTGGAACGGCCTAGGGGAAAACTACACATACCGTTGTAATCGGGCGAGTTTCTACCTTCAGATGCAACAGAAATTTTGCGGATTGGTCAATCCGTTCGCGAGATGTGGCAGTTTGGAGGTAAGAAACGCTTGAGAAACTCAAAATTTTCGCAGTTCTGATGCTCGAAACGAATAACTAGAACGGCCTAGGGGAGAGGTACGCATACCGTTGTAATCGGGCGAGTTTCTACTTTCAGATGCAACAGAAATTATGCGGATTGGTCAATCCGTTCGCGAGAGATGGCCGTTTGGAGATCAGAAACGCTTGAGAAACTCAAAATTTTCGCAGTTCTGATGCTCGAAACGAATGACAAGAACGGCCTAGGGGAGAAGTACGCATACCGTTGTAATCGGGCGAGTTTCTACTTTCAAATGCAATAGAAATTTTGCGGATTGGTCAATCCGTTCGCGAGATATGGCCGTTTGGATGTAAGAAACGCTTGAGAAACTCAAAATTTTCGCAGTTCTGATGCTCGAAACGAATAACTAGAACGGCCTAGGGGAAAGGTACTCATACCGATGTAATCGGGCGAGTTTCTACTTTCAGATGCAACTGAAATTTTGCGGATTGATCAATCCGTTCGCGAGATATGGCAGTTTGGAGGTAAGAAACGCTTGAGAAACTCAAAATTTTCGCAGTTCTGATGCTCGAAATGAATAACTGGAACGGCCTAGGGGAAAACTACACATACCGTTGTAATCGGGCGAGTTTCTACTTTCAGATGCAACAGAAATTTTGCGGATTGGTCAATCCGTTCGCGAGATATTGCAGTTTGGAGGTAAGAAACGCTTGAGAAACTCAAAATTTGCGCGGTTCTGATGCTTGAAACGAATAACTGGAACGGCCTAGGGGAAAAGTGCGCATACCGTTGTAATCGGGCGAGTTTCTACTTTCAGAAGCAACAGAAATTTTGCGGATTGATCAATCCGTTCGCGAGATATGGCAGTTTGGAGGTAAGAAACGCTTGAGAAACTCAAAATTTTCGCAGTTCTGATGCTCGAAATGAATAACTGGAACGGCCTAGGGGAAAACTACACATACCGATGTAATCGGGCGAGTTTGTACTTTCAGATACAACAGAAATTTTGCGGATTGGTCAATCCGTTTGCGAGATGTGGCAGTTTGGAGGTAAGAAACGCTTGAGAAACTCCAAATTTTCGCAGTTCTGATGCTCGAAACGAATGACTAGAACGGCCTAGGGGAAAAGTCCGCATACCGTTGTAATCGGGCGAGTTTCTACTTTCAGAAGCAACAGAAATTTTGCGGATTGATCAATCCGTTCGCGAGATGTGGCAGTTTGGAGGTAAGAAACGCTTGAGAAACTCAAAATTTTCGCAGTTCTGATGCTCGAAACGAATAACTAGAACGGCCTAGGGGAAAAGTACGCATACCGATGTAATCGGGCGAGTTTCTACTTTCAGATGCAACTGATATTTTGCGGATTGGTCGATCCGTTCACGAGATATGGCAGTTTGGAAGTAGGAAACGCTTGAGAAGCTCAAAATTTTCGCAGTTCTGATGCTCGAAACGAATGACTAGAACGGCCTAGGGGAAAAGTGCGCATACCGTTGTAATCGGGCGAGTTTCTGCTTTCAGAAGCAACAGAAATTTTGCGGATTGGTCAATCCGTTCGCGAGATATGGCAGTTTGGATGTAAGAAACGCCTGAGAAACTCAAAATTTGCGCAGTTCTGATGCTTGAAACGAATAACTAGAACGGCCTAGGGGAAAAGTGCGCATACCGTTGTAATCGGGCGAGTTTCTACTTTCAGATGCAACAGAAATTTTGCGGATTGGTCAATCCGTTCGCGAGATGTGGCAGTTTGGAGGTAAGAAACGCTTGAGAAACTCAAAATTTTCGCAGTTCTGATGCTCGAAACGCATAACTAGAACGGCCTAGGGGAGAGGTACGCATACCGTTGTAATCGGGCGAGTTTCTACTTTCAGATGCAACAGAAATTATGCGGATTGGTCAATCCGTTCGCGAGAGATGGCCGTTTGGAGATCAGAAACGCTTGAGAAACTCAAAATTTTCGCAGTTCTGATGCTCGAAACGAATGACAAGAACGGCCTAGGGGAGAAGTACGCATACCGTTGTAATCGGGCGAGTTTCTACTTTCAAATGCAATAGAAATTTTGCGGATTGGTCAATCCGTTCGCGAGATATGGCCGTTTGGATGTAAGAAACGCTTGAGAAACTCAAAATTTTCGCAGTTCTGATGCTCGAAACGAATAACTAGAACGGCCTAGGGGAAAGGTACTCATACCGATGTAATCGGGCGAGTTTCTACTTTCAGATGCAACTGAAATTTTGCGGATTGGTCAATCCGTTCGCGAGATATTGCAGTTTGGAGGTAAGAAACGCTTGAGAAACTCAAAATTTGCGCAGTTCTGATGCTTGAAACGAATAACTAGAACGGCCTAGGGGAAAAGTGCGCATACCGTTGTAATCGGGCGAGTTTCTACTTTCAGAAGCAACAGAAATTTTGCGGATTGATCAATCCGTTCGCGAGATATGGCAGTTTGGAGGTAAGAAACGCTTGAGAAACTCAAAATTTTCGCAGTTCTGATGCTCGAAATGAATAACTGGAACGGCCTAGGGGAAAACTACACATACCGATGTAATCGGGCGAGTTTGTACTTTCAGATACAACAGAAATTTTGCGGATTGGTCAATCCGTTTGCGAGATGTGGCAGTTTGGAGGTAAGAAACGCTTGAGAAACTCCAAATTTTCGCAGTTCTGATGCTCGAAACGAATGACAAGAACGGCCTAGGGGAAAAGTCCGCATACCGTTGTAATCGGGCGAGTTTCTACTATCAGAAGCAACAGAAATTTTGCGGATTGATCAATCCGTTCGCGAGATATTGCAGTTTGGAGGTAAGAAACGCTTGAGAAACTCAAAATTTTCGCAGTTCTGATGCTCTAAATGAATAACTGGAACGGCCTAGGGGAAAACTACACATACCGTTGTAATCGGGCGAGTTTCTACTTTCAGATGCAACAGAAATTTTGCGGATTGGTCGATCCGTTCGCGAGATATGGCAGTTTGGAAGTAAGAAACGCTTGAGAAATTCAAAATTTTCGCAGTTCTGATGCTCGAAACGAATGACTAGAACGGCCTAGGGGAGAAGTACGCATACCGTTGTAATCGGGCGAGTTTCTACTTTCAAATGCAATAGAAATTTTGCGGATTGGTCAATCCGTTCGCGAGATATGGCCGTTTGGATGTAAGAAACGCTTGAGAAACTCAAAATTTTCGCAGTTCTGATGCTCGAAACGAATAACTAGAACGGCTCAGGGGAAAAGTGCGCATACCGTTGTAATCGGGCGAGTTTCTACTTTCAAATGCAATAGAAATCATGCGGATTGGTCAATCTGTTCGCGAGATATGGCAGTTTGGTGGTAAGAAACGCTTGAGAAACTCAAAATTTTCGCAGTTCTGATGCTCGAAACGAATAACTGGAACGGCCTAGGGGAAAACTACACATACCGTTGTAATCGGGCGAGTTTCTACTTTCAGATGCAACAGAAATTTTGCGGATTGGTCAATCCGTTCGCGAGATGTGGCAGTTTGGAGGTAAGAAACGCTTGAGAAACTCAAAATTTTCGCAGTTCTGATGTTCGAAACGAATAACTAGAACGGCCTAGGGGAAAAGTACGCATACCGATGTAATCGGGCGAGTTTCTACTTTCAGATGCATCTGAAATTTTGCGGATTGGTCGATCCGTTCACGAGATATGGCAGTTTGGAAGTAGGAAACGCTTGAGAAGCTCAAAATTTTCGCAGTTCTGATGCTCGAAACGAATGACTAGAACGGCCTAGGGGAAAAGTGCGCATACCGTTGTAATCGGGCGAGTTTCTGCTTTCAGAAGCAACAGAAATTTTGCGGATTGGTCAATCCGTTCGCGAGATGTGGCAGTTTGGAGGTAAGAAACGCTTGAGAAACTCAAAATTTTCGCAGTTCTGATGCTCGAAATGAATAACTGGAACGGCCTAGGGGAAAACTACACATACCGTTGTAATCGGGCGAGTTTCTACTTTCAGATGCAACAGAAATTTTGCGGATTGGTCAATCCGTTCGCGAGATATTGCAGTTTGGAGGTAAGAAACGCTTGAGAAACTCAAAATTTGCGCAGTTCTGATGCTCGAAACGAATAACTGGAACGGCCTAGGGGAAAACTACACATAGCGTTGTAATCGGGCGAGTTTCTACTTTCAGATGCAACAGAAATTTTGCGGATTGGTCAATCCGTTCGCGAGATGTGGCAGTTTGGAGGTAAGAAACGCTTGAGAAACTCAAAATTTTCGCAGTTCTGATGCTCGAAACGAATAACTAGAACGGCCTAGGGGAAAAGTACGCATACCGATGTAATCGGGCGAGTTTCTACTTTCAGATGCAACTGAAATTTTGCGGATTGGTCGATCCGTTCACGAGATATGGCAGTTTGGAAGTAGGAAACGCTTGAGAAGCTCAAAATTTTCGCAGTTCTGATGCTCGAAACGAATGACTAGAACGGCCTAGGGGAAAAGTGCGCATACCGTTGTAATCGGGCGAGTTTCTGCTTTCAGAAGCAACAGAAATTTTGCGGATTGGTCAATCCGTTCGCGAGATGTGGCAGTTTGGAGGTAAGAAACGCTTGAGAAACTCAAAATTTTCGCAGTTCTGATGCTCGAAATGAATAACTGGAACGGCCTAGGGGAAAACTACACATACCGTTGTAATCGGGCGAGTTTCTACTTTCAGATGCAACAGAAATTTTGCGGATTGGTCAATCCGTTCGCGAGATATTGCAGTTTGGAGGTAAGAAACGCTTGAGAAACTCAAAATTTGCGCAGTTCTGATGCTCGAAACGAATAACTGGAACGGCCTAGGAGAAAACTACACATAGCGTTGTAATCGGGCGAGTTTCTACTTTCAGATGCAACAGAAATTTTGCGGATTGGTCAATCCGTTCGCGAGATGTGGCAGTTTGGAGGTAAGAAGCGCTTGAGAAACTCAAAATTTTCGCAGTTCTGATGCTCGAAACGAATAACTAGAACGGCCTAGGGGAAAAGTACGCATACCGATGTAATCGGGCGAGTTTCTACTTTCAGATGCAACTGAAATTTTGCGGATTGGTCGATCCGTTCACGAGATATGGCAGTTTGGAAGTAGGAAACGCTTGAGAAGCTCAAAATTTTCGCAGTTCTGATGCTCGAAACGAATAACTAGAACGGCCTAGGGGAAAAGTACGCATACCGATGTAATCGGGCGAGTTTCTACTTTCAGATGCAACTGATATTTTGCGGATTGGTCGATCCGTTCACGAGATATGGCAGTTTGGAAGTAGGAAACGCTTGAGAAGCTCAAAATTTTCGCAGTTCTGATGCACGAAACGAATGACTAGAACGGCCTAGTGGAGAAGTACGCATACCGTTGTAATCGGGCGAGTTTCTACTTTCAGATGCAACAGAAATTATGCGGATTGGTCAATCCGTTCGCGAGAGATGGCCGTTTGGAGATCAGAAACGCTTGAGAAACTCAAAATTTTCGCAGTTCTGATGCTCGAAACGAATGACAAGAACGGCCTAGGGGAGAAGTACGCATACCGTTGTAATCGGGCGAGTTTCTACTTTCAAATGCAATAGAAATTTTGCGGATTGGTCAATCCGTTCGCGAGATATGGCCGTTTGGATGTAAGAAACGCTTGAGAAACTCAAAATTTTCGCAGTTCTGATGCTCGAAACGAATAACTAGAACGGCCCAGGGGAAAAGTGCGCATACCGTTGTAATCGGGCGAGTTTCTGCTTTCAGAAGCAACAGAAATTTTGCGGATTGGTCAATCCGTTCGCGAGATGTGGCAGTTTGGAGGTAAGAAACGCTTGAGAAACTCAAAATTTTCGCAGTTCTGATGCTCGAAATGAATAACTGGAACGGCCTAGGGGAAAACTACACATACCGTTGTAATCGGGCGAGTTTCTACTTTCAGATGCAACAGAAATTTTGCGGATTGGTCAATCCGTTCGCGAGATATTGCAGTTTGGAGGTAAGAAACGCTTGAGAAACTCAAAATTTGCGCAGTTCTGATGCTCGAAACGAATAACTGGAACGGCCTAGGGGAAAACTACACATAGCGTTGTAATCGGGCGAGTTTCTACTTTCAGATGCAACAGAAATTTTGCGGATTGGTCAATCCGTTCGCGAGATGTGGCAGTTTGGAGGTAAGAAACGCTTGAGAAACTCAAAATTTTCGCAGTTCTGATGCTCGAAACGAATAACTAGAACGGCCTAGGGGAAAAGTACGCATACCGATGTAATCGGGCGAGTTTCTACTTTCAGATGCAACTGAAATTTTGCGGATTGGTCGATCCGTTCACGAGATATGGCAGTTTGGAAGTAGGAAACGCTTGAGAAGCTCAAAATTTTCGCAGTTCTGATGCTCGAAACGAATGACTAGAACGGCCTAGGGGAAAAGTGCGCATACCGTTGTAATCGGGCGAGTTTCTGCTTTCAGAAGCAACAGAAATTTTGCGGATTGGTCAATCCGTTCGCGAGATGTGGCAGTTTGGAGGTAAGAAACGCTTGAGAAACTCAAAATTTTCGCAGTTCTGATGCTCGAAATGAATAACTGGAACGGCCTAGGGGAAAACTACACATACCGTTGTAATCGGGCGAGTTTCTACTTTCAGATGCAACAGAAATTTTGCGGATTGGTCAATCCGTTCGCGAGATATTGCAGTTTGGAGGTAAGAAACGCTTGAGAAACTCAAAATTTGCGCAGTTCTGATGCTCGAAACGAATAACTGGAACGGCCTAGGAGAAAACTACACATAGCGTTGTAATCGGGCGAGTTTCTACTTTCAGATGCAACAGAAATTTTGCGGATTGGTCAATCCGTTCGCGAGATGTGGCAGTTTGGAGGTAAGAAGCGCTTGAGAAACTCAAAATTTTCGCAGTTCTGATGCTCGAAACGAATAACTAGAACGGCCTAGGGGAAAAGTACGCATACCGATGTAATCGGGCGAGTTTCTACTTTCAGATGCAACTGAAATTTTGCGGATTGGTCGATCCGTTCACGAGATATGGCAGTTTGGAAGTAGGAAACGCTTGAGAAGCTCAAAATTTTCGCAGTTCTGATGCTCGAAACGAATAACTAGAACGGCCTAGGGGAAAAGTACGCATACCGATGTAATCGGGCGAGTTTCTACTTTCAGATGCAACTGATATTTTGCGGATTGGTCGATCCGTTCACGAGATATGGCAGTTTGGAAGTAGGAAACGCTTGAGAAGCTCAAAATTTTCGCAGTTCTGATGCACGAAACGAATGACTAGAACGGCCTAGTGGAGAAGTACGCATACCGTTGTAATCGGGCGAGTTTCTACTTTCAGATGCAACAGAAATTATGCGGATTGGTCAATCCGTTCGCGAGAGATGGCCGTTTGGAGATCAGAAACGCTTGAGAAACTCAAAATTTTCGCAGTTCTGATGCTCGAAACGAATGACAAGAACGGCCTAGGGGAGAAGTACGCATACCGTTGTAATCGGGCGAGTTTCTACTTTCAAATGCAATAGAAATTTTGCGGATTGGTCAATCCGTTCGCGAGATATGGCCGTTTGGATGTAAGAAACGCTTGAGAAACTCAAAATTTTCGCAGTTCTGATGCTCGAAACGAATAACTAGAACGGCCCAGGGGAAAAGTGCGCATACCGTTGTAATCGGGCGAGCTTCTACTTTCAAATGCAGTAGAAATCATGCGGATTGGTCAATCCGTTCGCGAGATATGGCAGTTTGGAGGTAAGAAACGCTTGAGAAACTAAAAATTTTCGCAGTTCTGATGCTCGAAACGAATAACTGGAACGGCCTAGGGGAAAACTACACATACCGTTGTAATCGGGCGAGTTTCTACTTTCAGATGCAACAGAAATTTTGCGGATTGGTCAATCCGTTCGCGAGATGTGGCAGTTTGGAGGTAAGAAACGCTTGAGAAACTCAAAATTTGCGCAGTTCTGATGTTCGAAACGAATAACTAGAACGGCCTAGGGGAAAAGTACGCATACCGATGTAATCGGGCGAGTTTCTACTTTCAGATGCTACAGAAATTTTGCGGATTGATCAATCCGTTCGCGAGATATGGCAGTTTGCAGGTAAGAAACGCTTGAGAAACTCAAAATTTTCGCAGTTCTGATGCACGAAATGAATAACTGGAACGGCCTAGGGGAAAACTACACATACCGTTGTAATCGGGCGAGTTTCTACTTTCAGATGCAACAGAAATTTTGCGGATTGGTCAATCCGTTCGCGAGATTTGGCAGTTTGGAGGTAAGAAACGCTTGAGAAACTCAAAATTTTCGCATTTCTGATGCTCGAAACGAATGACAAGAACGGCCTAGGGGAGAAGTACGCATACCGTTGTAATCGGGCGAGTTTCTACTTTCAGATGCAACAGAAATTATGCGGATTGGTCAATCCGTTCGCGAGAGATGGCCGTTTGGAGATCAGAAACGCTTGAGAAACTCAAAATTTTCGCAGTTCTGATGCTCGAAACGAATAACTGGAACGGCCTAGGGGAAAACTACACATACCGTTGTAATCGGGCGAGTTTCTACTTTCAGATGCAACAGAAATTTTGCGGATTGGTCAATCCGTTCGCGAGATGTGGCAGTTTGGAGGTAAGAAGCGCTTGAGAAACTCAAAATTTTCGCAGTTCTGATGCTCGAAACGAATAACTAGAACGGCCTAGGGGAAAAGTACGCATACCGATGTAATCGGGCGAGTTTCTACTTTCAGATGCAACTGAAATTTTGCGGATTGGTCGATCCGTTCACGAGATATGGCAGTTTGGAAGTAGGAAACGCTTGAGAAGCTCAAAATTTTCGCAGTTCTGATGCTCGAAACGAATAACTAGAACGGCCTAGGGGAAAAGTACGCATACCGATGTAATCGGGCGAGTTTCTACTTTCAGATGCAACTGATATTTTGCGGATTGGTCGATCCGTTCACGAGATATGGCAGTTTGGAAGTAGGAAACGCTTGAGAAGCTCAAAATTTTCGCAGTTCTGATGCACGAAACGAATGACTAGAACGGCCTAGTGGAGAAGTACGCATACCGTTGTAATCGGGCGAGTTTCTACTTTCAGATGCAACAGAAATTATGCGGATTGGTCAATCCGTTCGCGAGAGATGGCCGTTTGGAGATCAGAAACGCTTGAGAAACTCAAAATTTTCGCAGTTCTGATGCTCGAAACGAATGACAAGAACGGCCTAGGGGAGAAGTACGCATACCGTTGTAATCGGGCGAGTTTCTACTTTCAAATGCAATAGAAATTTTGCGGATTGGTCAATCCGTTCGCGAGATATGGCCGTTTGGATGTAAGAAACGCTTGAGAAACTCAAAATTTTCGCAGTTCTGATGCTCGAAACGAATAACTAGAACGGCCCAGGGGAAAAGTGCGCATACCGTTGTAATCGGGCGAGCTTCTACTTTCAAATGCAGTAGAAATCATGCGGATTGGTCAATCCGTTCGCGAGATATGGCAGTTTGGAGGTAAGAAACGCTTGAGAAACTAAAAATTTTCGCAGTTCTGATGCTCGAAACGAATAACTGGAACGGCCTAGGGGAAAACTACACATACCGTTGTAATCGGGCGAGTTTCTACTTTCAGATGCAACAGAAATTTTGCGGATTGGTCAATCCGTTCGCGAGATGTGGCAGTTTGGAGGTAAGAAACGCTTGAGAAACTCAAAATTTGCGCAGTTCTGATGTTCGAAACGAATAACTAGAACGGCCTAGGGGAAAAGTACGCATACCGATGTAATCGGGCGAGTTTCTACTTTCAGATGCTACAGAAATTTTGCGGATTGATCAATCCGTTCGCGAGATATGGCAGTTTGCAGGTAAGAAACGCTTGAGAAACTCAAAATTTTCGCAGTTCTGATGCACGAAATGAATAACTGGAACGGCCTAGGGGAAAACTACACATACCGTTGTAATCGGGCGAGTTTCTACTTTCAGATGCAACAGAAATTTTGCGGATTGGTCAATCCGTTCGCGAGATTTGGCAGTTTGGAGGTAAGAAACGCTTGAGAAACTCAAAATTTTCGCATTTCTGATGCTCGAAACGAATGACAAGAACGGCCTAGGGGAGAAGTACGCATACCGTTGTAATCGGGCGAGTTTCTACTTTCAAATGCAATAGAAATTTTGCGGATTGGTCAATCCGTTCGCGAGATATGGCAGTTTGGAGGTAAGAAACGCTTGAGAAACTCAATATTTTCGCAGTTCTGATGCTCGAAACGAATAACTGGAACGGCCTAGGGGAAAACTACACATACCGTTGTAATCGGGCAAGTTTCTACTTTCAGATGCAACAGAAATTTTGCGGATTGATCAATCCGTTCGCGAGATATGGCAGTTTGGAGGTAAGAAACGTTTGAGAAACTCAAAATTTTCGCAGTTCTGATGCTCGAAATGAATAACTGGAACGGTCTAGGGGAAAACTACACATACCGTTGTAATCGGGCGAGTTTCTACCTTCAGATGCAACAGAAATTTTGCGGATTGGTCAATCCGTTCGCGAGATGTGGCAGTTTGGAGGTAAGAAACGCTTGAGAAACTCAAAATTTTCGCAGTTCTGATGCTCGAAACGAATAACTAGAACGGCCTAGGGGAGAGGTACGCATACCGTTGTAATCGGGCGAGTTTCTACTTTCAGATGCAACAGAAATTATGCGGATTGGTCAATCCGTTCGCGAGAGATGGCCGTTTGGAGATCAGAAACGCTTGAGAAACTCAAAATTTTCGCAGTTCTGATGCTCGAAACGAATGACAAGAACGGCCTAGGGGAGAAGTACGCATACCGTTGTAATCGGGCGTGTTTCTACTTTCAAATGCAATAGAAATTTTGCGGATTGGTCAATCCGTTCGCGAGATATGGCCGTTTGGATGTAAGAAACGCTTGAGAAACTCAAAATTTTCGCAGTTCTGATGCTCGAAACGAATAACTAGAACGGCCTAGGGGAAAGGTACTCATACCGATGTAATCGGGCGAGTTTCTACTTTCAGATGCAACTGAAATTTTGCGGATTGATCAATCCGTTCGCGAAATATGGCAGTTTGGAGGTAAGAAACGCTTGAGAAACTCAAAATTTGCGCAGTTCTGATGCTTGAAACGAATAACTAGAACGGCCTAGGGGAAAAGTGCGCATACCGTTGTAATCGGGCGAGTTTCTACTTTCAGAAGCAACAGAAATTTTGCGGATTGATCAATCCGTTCGCGAGATATGGCAGTTTGGAGGTAAGAAACGCTTGAGAAACTCAAAATTTTCGCAGTTCTGATGCTCGAAATGAATAACTGGAACGGCCTAGGGGAAAACTACACATACCGATGTAATCGGGCGAGTTTGTACTTTCAGATACAACAGAAATTTTGCGGATTGGTCAATCCGTTTGCGAGATGTGGCAGTTTGGAGGTAAGAAACGCTTGAGAAACTCAAAATTTTCGCAGTTCTGATGCTCGAAACGAATAACTAGAACGGCCTAGGGGAAAAGTACGCATACCGATGTAATCGGGCGAGTTTCTACTTTCAGATGCAACTGATATTTTGCGGATTGGTCGATCCGTTCACGAGATATGGCAGTTTGGAAGTAGGAAACGCTTGAGAAGCTCAAAATTTTCGCAGTTCTGATGCACGAAACGAATGACTAGAACGGCCTAGTGGAGAAGTACGCATACCGTTGTAATCGGGCGAGTTTCTACTTTCAGATGCAACAGAAATTATGCGGATTGGTCAATCCGTTCGCGAGAGATGGCCGTTTGGAGATCAGAAACGCTTGAGAAACTCAAAATTTTCGCAGTTCTGATGCTCGAAACGAATGACAAGAACGGCCTAGGGGAGAAGTACGCATACCGTTGTAATCGGGCGAGTTTCTACTTTCAAATGCAATAGAAATTTTGCGGATTGGTCAATCCGTTCGCGAGATATGGCCGTTTGGATGTAAGAAACGCTTGAGAAACTCAAAATTTTCGCAGTTCTGATGCTCGAAACGAATAACTAGAACGGCCCAGGGGAAAAGTGCGCATACCGTTGTAATCGGGCGAGCTTCTACTTTCAAATGCAGTAGAAATCATGCGGATTGGTCAATCCGTTCGCGAGATATGGCAGTTTGGAGGTAAGAAACGCTTGAGAAACTAAAAATTTTCGCAGTTCTGATGCTCGAAACGAATAACTGGAACGGCCTAGGGGAAAACTACACATACCGTTGTAATCGGGCGAGTTTCTACTTTCAGATGCAACAGAAATTTTGCGGATTGGTCAATCCGTTCGCGAGATGTGGCAGTTTGGAGGTAAGAAACGCTTGAGAAACTCAAAATTTGCGCAGTTCTGATGTTCGAAACGAATAACTAGAACGGCCTAGGGGAAAAGTACGCATACCGATGTAATCGGGCGAGTTTCTACTTTCAGATGCTACAGAAATTTTGCGGATTGATCAATCCGTTCGCGAGATATGGCAGTTTGCAGGTAAGAAACGCTTGAGAAACTCAAAATTTTCGCAGTTCTGATGCACGAAATGAATAACTGGAACGGCCTAGGGGAAAACTACACATACCGTTGTAATCGGGCGAGTTTCTACTTTCAGATGCAACAGAAATTTTGCGGATTGGTCAATCCGTTCGCGAGATTTGGCAGTTTGGAGGTAAGAAACGCTTGAGAAACTCAAAATTTTCGCATTTCTGATGCTCGAAACGAATGACAAGAACGGCCTAGGGGAGAAGTACGCATACCGTTGTAATCGGGCGAGTTTCTACTTTCAAATGCAATAGAAATTTTGCGGATTGGTCAATCCGTTCGCGAGATATGGCAGTTTGGAGGTAAGAAACGCTTGAGAAACTCAATATTTTCGCAGTTCTGATGCTCGAAACGAATAACTGGAACGGCCTAGGGGAAAACTACACATACCGTTGTAATCGGGCAAGTTTCTACTTTCAGATGCAACAGAAATTTTGCGGATTGATCAATCCGTTCGCGAGATATGGCAGTTTGGAGGTAAGAAACGTTTGAGAAACTCAAAATTTTCGCAGTTCTGATGCTCGAAATGAATAACTGGAACGGTCTAGGGGAAAACTACACATACCGTTGTAATCGGGCGAGTTTCTACCTTCAGATGCAACAGAAATTTTGCGGATTGGTCAATCCGTTCGCGAGATGTGGCAGTTTGGAGGTAAGAAACGCTTGAGAAACTCAAAATTTTCGCAGTTCTGATGCTCGAAACGAATAACTAGAACGGCCTAGGGGAGAGGTACGCATACCGTTGTAATCGGGCGAGTTTCTACTTTCAGATGCAACAGAAATTATGCGGATTGGTCAATCCGTTCGCGAGAGATGGCCGTTTGGAGATCAGAAACGCTTGAGAAACTCAAAATTTTCGCAGTTCTGATGCTCGAAACGAATGACAAGAACGGCCTAGGGGAGAAGTACGCATACCGTTGTAATCGGGCGTGTTTCTACTTTCAAATGCAATAGAAATTTTGCGGATTGGTCAATCCGTTCGCGAGATATGGCCGTTTGGATGTAAGAAACGCTTGAGAAACTCAAAATTTTCGCAGTTCTGATGCTCGAAACGAATAACTAGAACGGCCTAGGGGAAAGGTACTCATACCGATGTAATCGGGCGAGTTTCTACTTTCAGATGCAACTGAAATTTTGCGGATTGATCAATCCGTTCGCGAAATATGGCAGTTTGGAGGTAAGAAACGCTTGAGAAACTCAAAATTTGCGCAGTTCTGATGCTTGAAACGAATAACTAGAACGGCCTAGGGGAAAAGTGCGCATACCGTTGTAATCGGGCGAGTTTCTACTTTCAGAAGCAACAGAAATTTTGCGGATTGATCAATCCGTTCGCGAGATATGGCAGTTTGGAGGTAAGAAACGCTTGAGAAACTCAAAATTTTCGCAGTTCTGATGCTCGAAATGAATAACTGGAACGGCCTAGGGGAAAACTACACATACCGATGTAATCGGGCGAGTTTGTACTTTCAGATACAACAGAAATTTTGCGGATTGGTCAATCCGTTTGCGAGATGTGGCAGTTTGGAGGTAAGAAACGCTTGAGAAACTCAAAATTTTCGCAGTTCTGATGCTCGAAACGAATAACTAGAACGGCCTAGGGGAAAAGTACGCATACCGATGTAATCGGGCGAGTTTCTACTTTCAGATGCAACTGATATTTTGCGGATTGGTCGATCCGTTCACGAGATATGGCAGTTTGGAAGTAGGAAACGCTTGAGAAGCTCAAAATTTTCGCAGTTCTGATGCTCGAAACGAATGACTAGAACGGCCTAGGGGAAAAGTGCGCATACCGTTGTAATCGGGCGAGTTTCTACTATCAGAAGCAACAGAAATTTTGCGGATTGATCAATCCGTTCGCGAGATATGGCAGTTTGGAGGTAAGAAACGCTTGAGAAACTCAAAATTTTCGCAGTTCTGATGCTCTAAATGAATAACTGGAACGGCCTAGGGGAAAACTACACATACCGTTGTAATCGGGCGAGTTTCTACTTTCAGATGCAACAGAAATTTTGCGGATTGGTCGATCCGTTCGCGAGATATGGCAGTTTGGAAGTAAGAAACGCTTGAGAAATTCAAAATTTTCGCAGTTCTGATGCTCGAAACGAATGACTAGAACGGCCTAGGGGAGAAGTACGCATACCGTTGTAATCGGGCGAGTTTCTACTTTCAAATGCAATAGAAATTTTGCGGATTGGTCAATCCGTTCGCGAGATATGGCCGTTTGGATGTAAGAAACGCTTGAGAAACTCAAAATTTTCGCAGTTCTGATGCTCGAAACGAATAACTAGAACGGCTCAGGGGAAAAGTGCGCATACCGTTGTAATCAGGCGAGTTTCTACTTTCAAATGCAATAGAAATCATGCGGATTGGTCAATCTGTTCGCGAGATATGGCAGTTTGGTGGTAAGAAACGCTTGAGAAACTCAAAATTTTCGCAGTTCTGATGCTCGAAACGAATAACTAGAACGGCCTAGGGGAAAAGTACGCATACCGATGTAATCGGGCGAGTTTCTGCTTTCAGAAGCAACAGAAATTTTGCGGATTGGTCAATCCGTTCGCGAGATGTGGCAGTTTGGATGTAAGAAACGCTTGAGAAACTCAAAATTTTCGCAGTTCTGATGCTCGAAACGAATAACTAGAACGGCTCAGGGGAAAAGTGCGCATACCGTTGTAATCAGGCGAGTTTCTACTTTCAAATGCAATAGAAATCATGCGGATTGGTCAATCTGTTCGCGAGATATGGCAGTTTGGTGGTAAGAAACGCTTGAGAAACTCAAAATTTTCGCAGTTCTGATGCTCGAAACGAATAACTAGAACGGCCTAGGGGAAAAGTACGCATACCGATGTAATCGGGCGAGTTTCTGCTTTCAGAAGCAACAGAAATTTTGCGGATTGGTCAATCCGTTCGCGAGATGTGGCAGTTTGGAGGTAAGAAACGCTTGAGAAACTCAAAATTTTCGCAGTTCTGATGCTCGAAACGAATAACTGGAACGGCCTAGGGGAAAACTACACATACCGATGTAATCGGGCGAGTTTGTACTTTCAGATACAACAGAAATTTTGCGGATTGGTCAATCCGTTTGCGAGATGTGGCAGTTTGGAGGTAAGAAACGCTTGAGAAACTCAAAATTTTCGCAGTTCTGATGCTCGAAACGAATAACTAGAACGGCCTAGGGGAAAAGTACGCATACCGATGTAATCGGGCGAGTTTCTGCTTTCAGAAGCAACAGAAATTTTGCGGATTGGTCAATCCGTTCGCGAGATGTGGCAGTTTGGAGGTAAGAAACGCTTGAGAAACTCAAAATTTTCGCAGTTCTGATGCTCGAAATGAATAACTGGAACGGCCTAGGGGAAAACTACACATACCGTTGTAATCGGGCGAGTTTCTACTTTCAGATGCAACAGAAATTTTGCGGATTGGTCAATCCGTTCGCGAGATGTGGCAGTTTGGAGGTAAGAAACGCTTGAGAAACTCAAAATTTTCGCAGTTCTGATGCTCGAAACGAATAACTAGAACGGCCTAGGGGAAAAGTACGCATACCGATGTAATCGGGCGAGTTTCTGCTTTCAGAAGCAACAGAAATTTTGCGGATTGGTCAATCCGTTCGCGAGATGTGGCAGTTTGGAGGTAAGAAACGCTTGAGAAACTCAAAATTTTCGCAGTTCTGATGCTCGAAATGAATAACTGGAACGGCCTAGGGGAAAACTACACATACCGTTGTAATCGGGCGAGTTTCTACTTTCAGATGCAACAGAAATTTTGCGGATTGGTCAATCCGTTCGCGAGATATTGCAGTTTGGAGGTAAGAAACGCTTGAGAAACTCAAAATTTGCGCAGTTCTGATGCTCGAAACGAATAACTGGAACGGCCTAGGGGAAAACTACACATAGCGTTGTAATCGGGCGAGTTTCTACATTCAGATGCAACAGAAATTTTGCGGATTGGTCAATCCGTTCGCGAGATGTGGCAGTTTGGAGGTAAGAAACGCTTGAGAAACTCAAAATTTTCGCAGTTCTGATGCTCGAAACGAATAACTAGAACGGCCTAGGGGAAAAGTACGCATACCGATGTAATCGGGCGAGTTTCTACTTTCAGATGCAACTGAAATTTTGCGGATTGGTCGATCCGTTCACGAGATATGGCAGTTTGGAAGTAGGAAACGCTTGAGAAGCTCAAAATTTTCGCAGTTCTGATGCTCGAAACGAATGACTAGAACGGCCTAGGGGAAAAGTGCGCATACCGTTGTAATCGGGCGAGTTTCTGCTTTCAGAAGCAACAGAAATTTTGCGGATTGGTCAATCCGTTCGCGAGATGTGGCCGTTTGGAGGTAAGAAACGCTTGAGAAACTCAAAATTTTCGCAGTTCTGATGCTCGAAATGAATAACTGGAACGGCCTAGGGGAAAACTACACATACCGTTGTAATCGGGCGAGTTTCTACTTTCAGATGCAACAGAAATTTTGCGGATTGGTCAATCCGTTCGCGAGATATTGCAGTTTGGAGGTAAGAAACGCTTGAGAAACTCAAAATTTGCGCAGTTCTGATGCTCGAAACGAATAACTGGAACGGCCTAGGGGAAAACTACACATAGCGTTGTAATCGGGCGAGTTTCTACTTTCAAATGCAATAGAAATTTTGCGGATTGGTCAATCCGTTCGCGAGATATGGCCGTTTGGATGTAAGAAACGCTTGAGAAACTCAAAATTTTCGCAGTTCTGATGCTCGAAACGAATAACTAGAACGGCCTAGGGGAAAGGTACTCATACCGATGTAATCGGGCGAGTTTCTACTTTCAGATGCAACTGAAATTTTGCGGATTGATCAATCCGTTCGCGAAATATGGCAGTTTGGAGGTAAGAAACGCTTGAGAAACTCAAAATTTTCGCAGTTCTGATGCTCGAAATGAATAACTGGAACGGCCTAGGGGAAAACTACACATACCGTTGTAATCGGGCGAGTTTCTACTTTCAGATGCAACAGAAATTTTGCGGATTGGTCAATCCGTTCGCGAGATATTGCAGTTTGGAGGTAAGAAACGCTTGAGAAACTCAAAATTTGCGCAGTTCTGATGCTTGAAACGAATAACTAGAACGGCCTAGGGGAAAAGTGCGCATACCGTTGTAATCGGGCGAGTTTCTACTTTCAGAAGCAACAGAAATTTTGCGGATTGATCAATCCGTTCGCGAGATATGGCAGTTTGGAGGTAAGAAACGCTTGAGAAACTCAAAATTTTCGCAGTTCTGATGCTCGAAATGAATAACTGGAACGGCCTAGGGGAAAACTACACATACCGATGTAATCGGGCGAGTTTGTACTTTCAGATACAACAGAAATTTTGCGGATTGGTCAATCCGTTTGCGAGATGTGGCAGTTTGGAGGTAAGAAACGCTTGAGAAACTCAAAATTTTCGCAGTTCTGATGCTCGAAACGAATAACTAGAACGGCCTAGGGGAAAAGTACGCATACCGATGTAATCGGGCGAGTTTCTACTTTCAGATGCAACTGATATTTTGCGGATTGGTCGATCCGTTCACGAGATATGGCAGTTTGGAAGTAGGAAACGCTTGAGAAGCTCAAAATTTTCGCAGTTCTGATGCTCGAAACGAATGACTAGAACGGCCTAGGGGAAAAGTGCGCATACCGTTGTAATCGGGCGAGTTTCTACTATCAGAAGCAACAGAAATTTTGCGGATTGATCAATCCGTTCGCGAGATATGGCAGTTTGGAGGTAAGAAACGCTTGAGAAACTCAAAATTTTCGCAGTTCTGATGCTCTAAATGAATAACTGGAACGGCCTAGGGGAAAACTACACATACCGTTGTAATCGGGCGAGTTTCTACTTTCAGATGCAACAGAAATTTTGCGGATTGGTCGATCCGTTCGCGAGATATGGCAGTTTGGAAGTAAGAAACGCTTGAGAAATTCAAAATTTTCGCAGTTCTGATGCTCGAAACGAATGACTAGAACGGCCTAGGGGAGAAGTACGCATACCGTTGTAATCGGGCGAGTTTCTACTTTCAAATGCAATAGAAATTTTGCGGATTGGTCAATCCGTTCGCGAGATATGGCCGTTTGGATGTAAGAAACGCTTGAGAAACTCAAAATTTTCGCAGTTCTGATGCTCGAAACGAATAACTAGAACGGCTCAGGGGAAAAGTGCGCATACCGTTGTAATCAGGCGAGTTTCTACTTTCAAATGCAATAGAAATCATGCGGATTGGTCAATCTGTTCGCGAGATATGGCAGTTTGGTGGTAAGAAACGCTTGAGAAACTCAAAATTTTCGCAGTTCTGATGCTCGAAACGAATAACTAGAACGGCCTAGGGGAAAAGTACGCATACCGATGTAATCGGGCGACTTTCTGCTTTCAGAAGCAACAGAAATTTTGCGGATTGGTCAATCCGATCGCGAGATGTGGCAGTTTGGATGTAAGAAACGCTTGAGAAACTCAAAATTTTCGCAGTTCTGATGCTCGAAACGAATAACTAGAACGGCTCAGGGGAAAAGTGCGCATACCGTTGTAATCAGGCGAGTTTCTACTTTCAAATGCAATAGAAATCATGCGGATTGGTCAATCTGTTCGCGAGATATGGCAGTTTGGTGGTAAGAAACGCTTGAGAAACTCAAAATTTTCGCAGTTCTGATGCTCGAAACGAATAACTAGAACGGCCTAGGGGAAAAGTACGCATACCGATGTAATCGGGCGAGTTTCTGCTTTCAGAAGCAACAGAAATTTTGCGGATTGGTCAATCCGTTCGCGAGATGTGGCAGTTTGGAGGTAAGAAACGCTTGAGAAACTCAAAATTTTCGCAGTTCTGATGCTCGAAACGAATAACTGGAACGGCCTAGGGGAAAACTACACATACCGATGTAATCGGGCGAGTTTGTACTTTCAGATACAACAGAAATTTTGCGGATTGGTCAATCCGTTTGCGAGATGTGGCAGTTTGGAGGTAAGAAACGCTTGAGAAACTCAAAATTTTCGCAGTTCTGATGCTCGAAACGAATAACTAGAACGGCCTAGGGGAAAAGTACGCATACCGATGTAATCGGGCGAGTTTCTGCTTTCAGAAGCAACAGAAATTTTGCGGATTGGTCAATCCGTTCGCGAGATGTGGCAGTTTGGAGGTAAGAAACGCTTGAGAAACTCAAAATTTTCGCAGTTCTGATGCTCGAAATGAATAACTGGAACGGCCTAGGGGAAAACTACACATACCGTTGTAATCGGGCGAGTTTCTACTTTCAGATGCAACAGAAATTTTGCGGATTGGTCAATCCGTTCGCGAGATGTGGCAGTTTGGAGGTAAGAAACGCTTGAGAAACTCAAAATTTTCGCAGTTCTGATGCTCGAAACGAATAACTAGAACGGCCTAGGGGAAAAGTACGCATACCGATGTAATCGGGCGAGTTTCTGCTTTCAGAAGCAACAGAAATTTTGCGGATTGGTCAATCCGTTCGCGAGATGTGGCAGTTTGGAGGTAAGAAACGCTTGAGAAACTCAAAATTTTCGCAGTTCTGATGCTCGAAATGAATAACTGGAACGGCCTAGGGGAAAACTACACATACCGTTGTAATCGGGCGAGTTTCTACTTTCAGATGCAACAGAAATTTTGCGGATTGGTCAATCCGTTCGCGAGATATTGCAGTTTGGAGGTAAGAAACGCTTGAGAAACTCAAAATTTGCGCAGTTCTGATGCTCGAAACGAATAACTGGAACGGCCTAGGGGAAAACTACACATAGCGTTGTAATCGGGCGAGTTTCTACTTTCAGATGCAACAGAAATTTTGCGGATTGGTCAATCCGTTCGCGAGATGTGGCAGTTTGGAGGTAAGAAACGCTTGAGAAACTCAAAATTTTCGCAGTTCTGATGCTCGAAACGAATAACTAGAACGGCCTAGGGGAAAAGTACGCATACCGATGTAATCGGGCGAGTTTCTACTTTCAGATGCAACTGAAATTTTGCGGATTGGTCGATCCGTTCACGAGATATGGCAGTTTGGAAGTAGGAAACGCTTGAGAAGCTCAAAATTTTCGCAGTTCTGATGCTCGAAACGAATGACTAGAACGGCCTAGGGGAAAAGTGCGCATACCGTTGTAATCGGGCGAGTTTCTGCTTTCAGAAGCAACAGAAATTTTGCGGATTGGTCAATCCGTTCGCGAGATGTGGCCGTTTGGAGGTAAGAAACGCTTGAGAAACTCAAAATTTTCGCAGTTCTGATGCTCGAAATGAATAACTGGAACGGCCTAGGGGAAAACTACACATACCGTTGTAATCGGGCGAGTTTCTACTTTCAGATGCAACAGAAATTTTGCGGATTGGTCAATCCGTTCGCGAGATATTGCAGTTTGGAGGTAAGAAACGCTTGAGAAACTCAAAATTTGCGCAGTTCTGATGCTCGAAACGAATAACTGGAACGGCCTAGGGGAAAACTACACATAGCGTTGTAATCGGGCGAGTTTCTACTTTCAGATGCAACAGAAATTTTGCGGATTGGTCAATCCGTTCGCGAGATGTGGCAGTTTGGAGGTAAGAAACGCTTGAGAAACTCAAAATTTTCGCAGTTCTGATGCTCGAAACGAATAACTAGAACGGCCTAGGGGAAAAGTACGCATACCGATGTAATCGGGCGAGTTTCTACTTTCAGATGCAACTGAAATTTTGCGGATTAGTCGATCCGTTCACGAGATATGGCAGTTTGGAAGTAGGAAACGCTTGAGAAGCTCAAAATTTTCGCAGTTCTGATGCTCGAAACGAATGACTAGAACGGCCTAGGGGAAAAGTGCGCATACCGTTGTAATCGGGCGAGTTTCTGCTTTCAGAAGCAACAGAAATTTTGCGGATTGGTCAATCCGTTCGCGAGATGTGGCCGTTTGGAAGTAAGAAACGCTTGAGAAACTCAAAATTTTCGCAGTTCTGATGCTCGAAATGAATAACTGGAACGGCCTAAGGGAAAACTACACATACCGTTGTAATCGGGCGAGTTTCTACTTTCAGATGCAACAGAAATTTTGCGGATTGGTCAATCCGTTCGCGAGATATTGCAGTTTGGAGGTAAGAAACGCTTGAGAAACTCAAAATTTGCGCAGTTCTGATGCTCGAAACGAATAACTGGAACGGCCTAGGGGAAAACTACACATAGCGTTGTAATCGGGCGAGTTTCTACTTTCAGATGCAACAGAAATTTTGCGGATTGGTCAATCCGTTCGCGAGATGTGGCAGTTTGGAGGTAAGAAACGCTTGAGAAACTCAAAATTTTCGCAGTTCTGATGCTCGAAACGAATAACTAGAACGGCCTAGGGGAAAAGTACGCATACCGATGTAATCGGGCGAGTTTCTACTTTCAGATGCAACTGAAATTTTGCGGATTGGTCGATCCGTTCACGAGATATGGCAGTTTGGAAGTAGGAAACGCTTGAGAAGCTCAAAATTTTCGCAGTTCTGATGCTCGAAACGAATGACTAGAACGGCCTAGGGGAAAAGTGCGCATACCGTTGTAATCGGGCGAGTTTCTGCTTTCAGAAGCAACAGAAATTTTGCGGATTGGTCAATCCGTTCGCGAGATGTGGCCGTTTGGAGGTAAGAAACGCTTGAGAAACTCAAAATTTTCGCAGTTCTGATGCTCGAAATGAATAACTGGAACGGCCTAGGGGAAAACTACACATACCGTTGTAATCGGGCGAGTTTCTACTTTCAGATGCAACAGAAATTTTGCGGATTGGTCTATCCGTTCGCGAGATATTGCAGTTTGGAGGTAAGAAACGCTTGAGAAACTCAAAATTTGCGCAGTTCTGATGCTCGAAACGAATAACTGGAACGGCCTAGGGGAAAACTACACATAGCGTTGTAATCGGGCGAGTTTCTACTTTCAGATGCAACAGAAATTTTGCGGATTGGTCAATCCGTTCGCGAGATGTGGCAGTTTGGAGGTAAGAAACGCTTGAGAAACTCAAAATTTTCGCAGTTCTGATGCTCGAAACGAATAACTAGAACGGCCTAGGGGAAAAGTACGCATACCGATGTAATCGGGCGAGTTTCTACTTTCAGATGCAACTGAAATTTTGCGGATTGGTCGATCCGTTCACGAGATATGGCAGTTTGGAAGTAGGAAACGCTTGAGAAGCTCAAAATTTTCGCAGTTCTGATGCTCGAAACGAATGACTAGAACGGCCTAGGGGAAAAGTGCGCATACCGTTGTAATCGGGCGAGTTTCTGCTTTCAGAAGCAACAGAAATTTTGCGGATTGGTCAATCCGTTCGCGAGATGTGGCCGTTTGGAGGTAAGAAACGCTTGAGAAACTCAAAATTTTCGCAGTTCTGATGCTCGAAATGAATAACTGGGACGGCCTAGGGGAAAACTACACATACCGTTGTAATCGGGCGAGTTTCTACTTTCAGATGCAACAGAAATTTTGCGGATTGGTCAATCCGTTCGCGAGATATTGCAGTTTGGAGGTAAGAAACGCTTGAGAAACTCAAAATTTGCGCAGTTCTGATGCTCGAAACGAATAACTGGAACGGCCTAGGGGAAAACTACACATAGCGTTGTAATCGGGCGAGTTTCTACTTTCAGATGCAACAGAAATTTTGCGGATTGGTCAATCCGTTCGCGAGATGTGGCAGTTTGGAGGTAAGAAACGCTTGAGAAACTCAAAATTTTCGCAGTTCTGATGCTCGAAACGAATAACTAGAACGGCCTAGGGGAAAAGTACGCATACCGATGTAATCGGGCGAGTTTCTACTTTCAGATGCAACTGAAATTTTGCGGATTGGTCGATCCGTTCACGAGATATGGCAGTTTGGAAGTAGGAAACGCTTGAGAAGCTCAAAATTTTCGCAGTTCTGATGGTCGAAACGAATGACTAGAACGGCCTAGGGGAAAAGTGCGCATACCGTTGTAATCGGGCAAGTTTCTGCTTTCAGAAGCAACAGAAATTTTGCGGATTGGTCAATCCGTTCGCGAGATGTGGCCGTTTGGAGGTAAGAAACGCTTGAGAAACTCAAAATTTTCGCAGTTCTGATGCTCGAAACGAATAACTGGAACGGCCTAGGGGAAAACTACACATACCGTTGTAATCGGGCGAGTTTCTACTTTCAGATGCAACAGAAATTTTGCGGATTGGTCAATCCGTTCGCGAGATGTGGCAGTTTGGAGGTAAGAAACGCTTGAGAAACTCAAAATTTTCGCAGTTCTGATGCTCGAAACGAATAACTAGAACGGCCTAGGGGAAAAGTACGCATACCGATGTAATCGGGCGAGTTTCTACTTTCAGATGCAACAGAAATTTTGCGGATTGGTCAATCCGTTCGCGAGATATGGCAGTTTGCAGGTAAGAAACGCTTGAGAAACTCAAAATTTTCGCAGTTCTGATGCACGAAATGAATAACTGGAACGGCCTAGGGGAAAACTACACATACCGTTGTAATCGGGCGAGTTTCTACTTTCAGATGCAACAGAAATTTTGCGGATTGGTCAATCCGTTCGCGAGATTTGGCAGTTTGGAGGTAAGAAACGCTTGAGAAACTCAAAATTTTCGCAGTTCTGATGCTCGAAACGAATGACAAGAACGGCCTAGGGGAGAAGTACGCATACCGTTGTAATCGGGCGAGTTTCTACTTTCAAATGCAATAGAAATTTTGCGGATTGGTCAATCCGTTCGCGAGATATGGCAGTTTGGAGGTAAGAAACGCTTGAGAAACTCAAAATTTTCGCAGTTCTGATGCTCGAAACGAATAACTGGAACGGCCTAGGGGAAAACTACACATACCGTTGTAATCGGGCAAGTTTCTACTTTCAGATGCAACAGAAATTTTGCGGATTGATCAATCCGTTCGCGAGATATGGCAGTTTGGAGGTAAGAAACGTTTGAGAAACTCAAAATTTTCGCAGTTCTGATGCTCGAAATGAATAACTGGAACGGCCTAGGGGAAAACTACACATACCGTTCTAATCGGGCGAGTTTCTACTTTCAGATGCAACAGAAATTTTGCGGATTGGTCAATCCGTTCGCGAGATGTGGCAGTTTGGAGGTAAGAAACGCTTGAGAAACTCAAAATTTTCGCAGTTCTGATGCTCGAAACGAATAACTAGAACGGCCTAGGGGAGAGGTACGCATACCGTTGTAATCGGGCGAGTTTCTACTTTCAGATGCAACAGAAATTATGCGGATTGGTCAATCCGTTCGCGAGAGATGGCCGTTTGGAGATCAGAAACGCTTGAGAAACTCAAAATTTTCGCAGTTCTGATGCTCGAAACGAATGACAAGAACGGCCTAGGGGAGAAGTACGCATACCGTTGTAATCGGGCGAGTTTCTACTTTCAAATGCAATAGAAATTTTGCGGATTGGTCAATCCGTTCGCGAGATATGGCCGTTTGGATGTAAGAAACGCTTGAGAAACTCAAAATTTTCGCAGTTCTGATGCTCGAAACGAATAACTAGAACGGCTCAGGGGAAAAGTGCGCATACCGTTGTAATCGGGCGAGTTTCTACTTTCAAATGCAATAGAAATCATGCGGATTGGTCAATCTGTTCGCGAGATATGGCAGTTTGGTGGTAAGAAACGCTTGAGAAACTCAAAATTTTCGCAGTTCTGATGCTCGAAACGAATAACTGGAACGGCCTAGGGGAAAACTACACATACCGTTGTAATCGGGCGAGTTTCTACTTTCAGATGCAACAGAAATTTTGCGGATTGGTCAATCCGTTCGCGAGATGTGGCAGTTTGGAGGTAAGAAACGCTTGAGAAACTCAAAATTTTCGCAGTTCTGATGCTCGAAACGAATAACTAGAACGGCCTAGGGGAAAAGTACGCATACCGATGTAATCGGGCGAGTTTCTACTTTCAGATGCAACTGAAATTTTGCGGATTGGTCGATCCGTTCACGAGATATGGCAGTTTGGATGTAGGAAACGCTTGAGAAGCTCAAAATTTTCGCAGTTCTGATGCTCGAAACGAATGACTAGAACGGCCTAGGGGAAAAGTGCGCATACCGTTGTAATCGGGCGAGTTTCTGCTTTCAGATGCAACAGAAATTTTGCGGATTGGTCAATCCGTTCGCGAGATGTGGCAGTTTGGAGGTAAGAAACGCTTGAGAAACTCAAAATTTTCGCAGTTCTGATGCTCGAAACGAATAACTAGAACGGCCTAGGGGAAAAGTACGCATACCGATGTAATCGGGCGAGTTTCTACTTTCAGATGCTACAGAAATTTTGCGGATTGATCAATCCGTTCGCGAGATATGGCAGTTTGCAGGTAAGAAACGCTTGAGAAACTCAAAATTTTCGCAGTTCTGATGCACGAAATGAATAACTGGAACGGCCTAGGGGAAAACTACACATACCGTTGTAATCGGGCGAGTTTCTACTTTCAGATGCAACAGAAATTTTGCGGATTGGTCAATCCGTTCGCGAGATTTGGCAGTTTGGAGGTAAGAAACGCTTGAGAAACTCAAAATTTTCGCAGTTCTGATGCTCGAAACGAATGACAAGAACGGCCTAGGGGAGAAGTACGCATACCGTTGTAATCGGGCGAGTTTCTACTTTCAAATGCAATAGAAATTTTGCGGATTGGTCAATCCGTTCGCGAGATATGGCAGTTTGGAGGTAAGAAACGCTTGAGAAACTCAAAATTTTCGCAGTTCTGATGCTCGAAACGAATAACTGGAACGGCCTAGGGGAAAACTACACATACCGTTGTAATCGGGCAAGTTTCTACTTTCAGATGCAACAGAAATTTTGCGGATTGATCAATCCGTTCGCGAGATATGGCAGTTTGGAGGTAAGAAACGTTTGAGAAACTCAAAATTTTCGCAGTTCTGATGCTCGAAATGAATAACTGGAACGGCCTAGGGGAAAACTACACATACCGTTCTAATCGGGCGAGTTTCTACTTTCAGATGCAACAGAAATTTTGCGGATTGGTCAATCCGTTCGCGAGATGTGGCAGTTTGGAGGTAAGAAACGCTTGAGAAACTCAAAATTTTCGCAGTTCTGATGCTCGAAACGAATAACTAGAACGGCCTAGGGGAGAGGTACGCATACCGTTGTAATCGGGCGAGTTTCTACTTTCAGATGCAACAGAAATTATGCGGATTGGTCAATCCGTTCGCGAGAGATGGCCGTTTGGAGATCAGAAACGCTTGAGAAACTCAAAATTTTCGCAGTTCTGATGCTCGAAACGAATGACAAGAACGGCCTAGGGGAGAAGTACGCATACCGTTGTAATCGGGCGAGTTTCTACTTTCAAATGCAATAGAAATTTTGCGGATTGGTCAATCCGTTCGCGAGATATGGCCGTTTGGATGTAAGAAACGCTTGAGAAACTCAAAATTTTCGCAGTTCTGATGCTCGAAACGAATAACTAGAACGGCTCAGGGGAAAAGTGCGCATACCGTTGTAATCGGGCGAGTTTCTACTTTCAAATGCAATAGAAATCATGCGGATTGGTCAATCTGTTCGCGAGATATGGCAGTTTGGTGGTAAGAAACGCTTGAGAAACTCAAAATTTTGGCAGTTCTGATGCTCGAAACGAATAACTGGAACGGCCTAGGGGAAAACTACACATACCGTTGTAATCGGGCGAGTTTCTACTTTCAGATGCAACAGAAATTTTGCGGATTGGTCAATCCGTTCGCGAGATGTGGCAGTTTGGAGGTAAGAAACGCTTGAGAAACTCAAAATTTTCGCAGTTCTGATGCTCGAAACGAATAACTAGAACGGCCTAGGGGAAAAGTACGCATACCGATGTAATCGGGCGAGTTTCTACTTTCAGATGCAACTGAAATTTTGCGGATTGGTCGATCCGTTCACGAGATATGGCAGTTTGGAAGTAGGAAACGCTTGAGAAGCTCAAAATTTTCGCAGTTCTGATGCTCGAAACGAATGACTAGAACGGCCTAGGGGAAAAGTGCGCATACCGTTGTAATCGAGCGAGTTTCTGCTTTCAGAAGCAACAGAAATTTTGCGGATTGGTCAATCCGTTCGCGAGATGTGGCAGTTTGGAGGTAAGAAACGCTTGAGAAACTCAAAATTTTCGCAGTTCTGATGCTCGAAATGAATAACTGGAACGGCCTAGGGGAAAACTACACATACCGTTGTAATCGGGCGAGTTTCTACTTTCAGATGCAACAGAAATTTTGCGGATTGGTCAATCCGTTCGCGAGATATTGCAGTTTGGAGGTAAGAAACGCTTGAGAAACTCAAAATTTGCGCAGTTCTGATGCTCGAAACGAATAACTGGAACGGCCTAGGGGAAAACTACACATAGTGTTGTAATCGGGCGAGTTTCTACTTTCAGATGCAACAGAAATTTTGCGGATTGGTCAATCCGTTCGCGAGATGTGGCAGTTTGGAGGTAAGAAACGCTTGAGAAACTCAAAATTTTCGCAGTTCTGATGCTCGAAACGAATAACTAGAACGGCCTAGGGGAAAAGTACGCATACCGATGTAATCGGGCGAGTTTCTACTTTCAGATGCAACCGAAACTTTGCGGATTGGTCGATCCGTTCACGAGATATGGCAGTTTGGAAGTAGGAAACGCTTGAGAAGCTCAAAATTTTCGCAGTTCTGATGCTCGAAACGAATGACTAGAACGGCCTAGGGGAAAAGTGCGCATACCGTTGTAATCGGGCGAGTTTCTGCTTTCAGAAGCAACAGAAATTTTGCGGATTGGTCAATCCGTTGGCGAGATGTGGCAGTTTGGAGGTAAGAAACGCTTGAGAAACTCAAAATTTTCGCAGTTCTGATGCTCGAAATGAATAACTGGAACGGCCTAGGGGAAAACTACACATACCGTTGTAATCGGGCGAGTTTCTACTTTCAGATGCAACAGAAATTTTGCGGATTGGTCAATCCGTTCGCGAGATATTGCAGTTTGGAGGTAAGAAACGCTTGAGAAACTCAAAATTTGCGCAGTTCTGATGCTCGAAACGAATAACTAGAACGGCCTAGGGGAAAAGTACGCATACCGATGTAATCGGGCGAGTTTCTACTTTCAGATGCAACAGAAATTTTGCGGATTGGTCAATCCGTTCGCGAGATATTGCAGTTTGGAGGTAAGAAACGCTTGAGAAACTCAAAATTTGCGCAGTTCTGATGCTCGAAACGAATAACTGGAACGGCCTAGGGGAAAACTACACATAGTGTTGTAATCGGGCGAGTTTCTACTTTCAGATGCAACAGAAATTTTGCGGATTGGTCAATCCGTTCACGAGATGTGGCAGTTTGGAGGTAAGAAACGCTTGAGAAACTCAAAATTTTCGCAGTTCTTATGCTCGAAACGAATAACTAGAACGGCCTAGGGGAAAAGTACGCATACCGATGTAATCGGGCGAGTTTCTACTTTCAGATGCAACCGAAATTTTGCGGATTGGTCGATCCGTTCACGAGATATGGCAGTTTGGAAGTAGGAAACGCTTGAGAAGCTCAAAATTTTCGCAGTTCTGATGCTCGAAACGAATGACTAGAACGGCCTAGGGGAAAAGTGCGCATACCGTTGTAATCGGGCGAGTTTCTGCTTTCAGAAGCAACAGAAATTTTGCGGATTGGTCAATCCGTTCGCGAGATGTGGCAGTTTGGAGGTAAGAAACGCTTGAGAAACTCAAAATTTTCGCAGTTCTGATGCTCGAAATGAATAACTGGAACGGCCTAGGGGAAAACTACACATACCGTTGTAATCGGGCGAGTTTCGACTTTCAGATGCAACAGAAATTTTGCGGATTGGTCAATCCGTTCGCGAGATATTGCAGTTTGGAGGTAAGAAACGCTTGAGAAACTCAAAATTTGCGCAGTTCTGATGCTCGAAACGAATAACTGGAACGGCCTAGGGGAAAACTACACATAGCGTTGTAATCGGGCGAGTTTCTACTTTCAGATGCAACAGAAATTTTGCGGATTGGTCAATCCGTTCGCGAGATGTGGCAGTTTGGAGGTAAGAAACGCTTGAGAAACTCAAAATTTTCGCATTTCTGATGCTCGAAACGAATAACTAGAACGGCGTAGGGGAAAAGTACGCATACCGATGTAATCGGGCGAGTTTCTACTTTCAGATGCAACTGATATTTTGCGGATTGGTCGATCCGTTCACGAGATATGGCAGTTTGGAAGTAGGAAACGCTTGAGAAGCTCAAAATTTTCGCAGTTCTGATGCTCGAAACGAATGACTAGAACGGCCTAGGGGAAAAGTGCGCATACCGTTGTAATCGGGCGAGTTTCTGCTTTCAGAAGCAACAGAAATTTTGCGGATTGGTCAATCCGTTCGCGAGATGTGGCAGTTTGGATGTAAGAAACGCTTGAGAAACTCAAAATTTTCGCAGTTCTGATGCTCGAAATGAATAACTGGAACGGCCTAGGGGAAAACTACACATACCGTTGTAATCGGGCGAGTTTCTACTTTCAGATGCAACAGAAATTTTGCGGATTGGTCAATCCGTTCGCGAGATATTGCAGTTTGGAGGTAAGAAACGCTTGAGAAACTCAAAATTTGCGCAGTTCTGATGCTTGAAACGAATAACTAGAACGGCCTAGGGGAAAAGTGCGCATACCGTTGTAATCGGGCGAGTTTCTACTTTCAGATGGAACAGAAATATTTGCGGATTGGTCAATCCGTTCGCGAGATTTGGCAGTTTGGAGGTAAGAAACGCTTGAGAAACTCAAAATTTTCGCAGTTCTGATGCTCGAAACGAATAACTAGAACGGCCTAGGGGAGAAGTACGCATACCGTTGTAATCGGGCGAGTTTCTACTTTCAAATGCAATAGAAATTTTGCGGATTGGTCAATCCGTTCGCGAGATATGGCAGTTTGGAGGTAAGAAACGCTTGAGAAACTCAAAATTTTCGCAGTTCTGATGCTCGAAACGAATAACTGGAACGGCCTAGGGGAAAACTACACATACCGTTGTAATCGGGCAAGTTTCTACTTTCAGATGCAACAGAAATTTTGAGGATTGATCAATCCGTTCGCGAGATATGGCAGTTTGGAGGTAAGAAACGTTTGAGAAACTCAAAATTTTCGCAGTTCTGATGCTCGAAATGAATAACTGGAACGGCCTAGGGGAAAACTACACATACCGTTCTAATCGGGCGAGTTTCTACTTTCAGATGCAACAGAAATTTTGCGGATTGGTCAATCCGTTCGCGAGATGTGGCAGTTTGGAGGTAAGAAACGCTTGAGAAACTCAAAATTTTCGCAGTTCTGATGCTCGAAACGAATAACTAGAACGGCCTAGGGGAGAGGTACGCATACCGTTGTAATCGGGCGAGTTTCTACTTTCAGATGCAACAGAAATTATGCGGATTGGTCAATCCGTTCGCGAGAGATGGCCGTTTGGAGATCAGAAACGCTTGAGAAACTCAAAATTTTCGCAGTTCTGATGCTCGAAACGAATGACAAGAACGGCCTAGGGGAGAAGTACGCATACCGTTGTAATCGGGCGAGTTTCTACTTTCAAATGCAATAGAAATTTTGCGGATTGGTCAATCCGTTCGCGAGATATGGCCGTTTGGATGTAAGAAACGCTTGAGAAACTCAAAATTTTCGCAGTTCTGATGCTCGAAACGAATAACTAGAACGGCTCAGGGGAAAAGTGCGCATACCGTTGTAATCGGGCGAGTTTCTACTTTCAAATGCAATAGAAATCATGCGGATTGGTCAATCTGTTCGCGAGATATGGCAGTTTGGTGGTAAGAAACGCTTGAGAAACTCAAAATTTTCGCAGTTCTGATGCTCGAAACGAATAACTAGAACGGCCTAGGGGAAAAGTACGCATACCGATGTAATCGGGCGAGTTTCTACTTTCAGATGCAACTGAAATTTTGCGGATTGGTCGATCCGTTCACGAGATATGGCAGTTTGGAAGTAGGAAACGCTTGAGAAGCTCAAAATTTTCGCAGTTCTGATGCTCGAAACGAATGACTAGAACGGCCTAGGGGAAAAGTGCGCATACCGTTGTAATCGGGCGAGTTTCTGCTTTCAGAAGCAACAGAAATTTTGCGGATTGGTCAATCCGTTCGCGAGATGTGGCAGTTTGGAGGTAAGAAACGCTTGAGAAACTCAAAATTTTCGCAGTTCTGATGCTCGAAATGAATAACTGGAACGGCCTAGGGGAAAACTACACATACCGTTGTAATCGGGCGAGTTTCTACTTTCAGATGCAACAGAAATTTTGCGGATTGGTCAATCCGTTCGCGAGATATTGCAGTTTGGAGGTAAGAAACGCTTGAGAAACTCAAAATTTGCGCAGTTCTGATGCTCGAAACGAATAACTGGAACGGCCTAGGGGAAAACTACACATAGTGTTGTAATCGGGCGAGTTTCTACTTTCAGATGCAACAGAAATTTTGCGGATTGGTCAATCCGTTCGCGAGATGTGGCAGTTTGGAGGTAAGAAACGCTTGAGAAACTCAAAATTTTCGCAGTTCTGATGCTCGAAACGAATAACTAGAACGGCCTAGGGGAAAAGTACGCATACCGATGTAATCGGGCGACTTTCTACTTTCAGATGCAACCGAAACTTTGCGGATTGGTCGATCCGTTCACGAGATATGGCAGTTTGGAAGTAGGAAACGCTTGAGAAGCTCAAAATTTTCGCAGTTCTGATGCTCGAAACGAATGACTAGAACGGCCTAGGGGAAAAGTGCGCATACCGTTGTAATCGGGCGAGTTTCTGCTTTCAGAAGCAACAGAAATTTTGCGGATTGGTCAATGCGTTGGCGAGATGTGGCAGTTTGGAGGTAAGAAACGCTTGAGAAACTCAAAATTTTCGCAGTTCTGATGCTCGAAATGAATAACTGGAACGGCCTAGGGGAAAACTACACATACCGTTGTAATCGGGCGAGTTTCTACTTTCAGATGCAACAGAAATTTTGCGGATTGGTCAATCCGTTCGCGAGATATTGCAGTTTGGAGGTAAGAAACGCTTGAGAAACTCAAAATTTGCGCAGTTCTGATGCTCGAAACGAATAACTGGAACGGCCTAGGGGAAAACTACACATAGCGTTGTAATCGGGCGAGTTTCTACTTTCAGATGCAACAGAAATTTTGCGGATTGGTCAATCCGTTCGCGAGATGTGGCAGTTTGGAGGTAAGAAACGCTTGAGAAACTCAAAATTTTCGCAGTTCTGATGCTCGAAACGAATAACTAGAACGGCCTAGGGGAAAAGTACGCATACCGATGTAATCGGGCGAGTTTCTACTTTCAGATGCAACCGAAATTTTGCGGATTGGTCGATCCGTTCACGAGATATGGCAGTTTGGAAGTAGGAAACGCTTGAGAAGCTCAAAATTTTCGCAGTTCTGATGCTCGAAACGAATGACTAGAACGGCCTAGGGGAAAAGTGCGCATACCGTTGTAATCGGGCGAGTTTCTGCTTTCAGAAGCAACAGAAATTTTGCGGATTGGTCAATCCGTTCGCGAGATGTGGCAGTTTGGAGGTAAGAAACGCTTGAGAAACTCAAAATTTTCGCAGTTCTGATGCTCGAAATGAATAACTGGAACGGCCTAGGGGAAAACTACACATACCGTTGTAATCGGGCGAGTTTCTACTTTCAGATGCAACAGAAATTTTGCGGATTGGTCAATCTGTTCGCGAGATATTGCAGTTTGGAGGTAAGAAACGCTTGAGAAACTCAAAATTTGCGCAGTTCTGATGCTCGAAACGAATAACTGGAACGGCCTAGGGGAAAACTACACATAGCGTTGTAATCGGGCGAGTTTCTACTTTCAGATGCAACAGAAATTTTGCGGATTGGTCAATCCGTTCGCGAGATGTGGCAGTTTGGAGGTAAGAAACGCTTGAGAAACTCAAAATTTTCGCATTTCTGATGCTCGAAACGAATAACTAGAACGGCGTAGGGGAAAAGTACGCATACCGATGTAATCGGGCGAGTTTCTACTTTCAGATGCAACTGATATTTTGCGGATTGGTCGATCCGTTCACGAGATATGGCAGTTTGGAAGTAGGAAACGCTTGAGAAGCTCAAAATTTTCGCAGTTCTGATGCTCGAAACGAATGACTAGAACGGCCTAGGGGAAAAGTGCGCATACCGTTGTAATCGGGCGAGTTTCTGCTTTCAGAAGCAACAGAAATTTTGCGGATTGGTCAATCCGTTCGCGAGATGTGGCAGTTTGGATGTAAGAAACGCTTGAGAAACTCAAAATTTTCGCAGTTCTGATGCTCGAAATGAATAACTGGAACGGCCTAGGGGAAAACTACACATACCGTTGTAATCGGGCGAGTTTCTACTTTCAGATGCAACAGAAATTTTGCGGATTGGTCAATCCGTTCGCGAGATATTGCAGTTTGGAGGTAAGAAACGCTTGAGAAACTCAAAATTTGCGCAGTTCTGATGCTTGAAACGAATAACTAGAACGGCCTAGGGGAAAAGTGCGCATACCGTTGTAATCGGGCGAGTTTCTACTTTCAAATGCAATAGAAATTTTGCGGATTGGTCAATCCGTTCGCGAGATATGGCCGTTTCGATGTAAGAAACGCTTGAGAAACTCAAAATTTTCGCAGTTCTGATGCTCGAAACGAATAACTAGAACGGCCTAGGGGAAAAGTACGCATACCGATGTAATCGGGCGAGTTTCTACTTTCAGATGCAACAGAAATTTTGCGGATTGATCAATCCGTTCGCGAGATATGGCAGTTTGCAGGTAAGAAACGCTTGAGAAACTCAAAATTTTCGCAGTTCTGATGCTCGAAATGAATAACTGGAACGGCCTAGGGGAAAACTACACATACCGTTGTAATCGGGCGAGTTTCTACTTTCAGATGCAACAGAAATTTTGCGGATTGGTCAATCCGTTCGCGAGATATTGCAGTTTGGATGTAAGAAACGCTTGAGAAACTCAAAATTTTCGCAGTTCTGATGCTCGAAATGAATAACTGGAACGGCCTAGGGGAAAACTACACATACCGTTGTAATCGGGCGAGTTTCTACTTTCAGATGCAACAGAAATTTTGCGGATTGGTCAATCCGTTCACGAGATATGGCAGTTTGGAAGTAGGAAACGCTTGAGAAGCTCAAAATTTTCGCAGTTCTGATGCTCGAAACGAATGACTAGAACGGCCTAGGGGAAAAGTGCGCATACCGTTGTAATCGGGCGAGTTTCTACTTTCAGATGCAACAGAAATTATGCGGATTGGTCAATCCGTTCGCGAGAGATGGCCGTTTGGAGATCAGAAACGCTTGAGAAACTCAAAATTTGCGCAGTTCTGATGCTCGAAACGAATAACTGGAACGGCCTAGGGGAAAACTACACATAGCGTTGTAATCGGGCGAGTTTCTACTTTCAGATGCAACAGAAATTTTGCGGATTGGTCAATCCGTTCGCGAGATGTGGCAGTTTGGAGGTAAGAAACGCTTGAGAAACTCAAAATTTTCGCAGTTCTGATGCTCGAAACGAATAACTAGAACGGCCTAGGGGAAAAGTACGCATACCGATGTAATCGGGCGAGTTTCTACTTTCAGATGCAACTGATATTTTGCGGATTGGTCGATCAGTTCACGAGATATGGCAGTTTGGAAGTAGGAAACGCTTGAGAAGCTCAAAATTTTCGCAGTTCTGATGCTCGAAACGAATGACTAGAACGGCCTAGGGGAAAAGTGCGCATACCGTTGTAATCGGGCGAGTTTCTGCTTTCAGAAGCAACAGAAATTTTGCGGATTGATCAATCCGTTCGCGAGATATGGCAGTTTGGAGGTAAGAAACGCTTGAGAAACTCAAAATTTTCGCAGTTCTGATGTTCGAAACGAATAACTAGAACAGCCTAGGGGAAAAGTGCGCATACCGTTGCAATCGGGCGAGTTTCTACTTTCAGATGGAACAGAAATATTTGCGGATTGGTCAATCCGTTCGCGAGATTTGGCAGTTTGGAGGTAAGAAACGCTTGAGAAACTCAAAATTTTCGCAGTTCTGATGCTCGAAACGAATAACTAGAACGGCCTAGGGGAGAAGTACGCATACCGTTGTAATCGGGCGAGTTTCTACTTTCAGATGCAACAGAAATTATGCGGATTGGTCAATCCGTTCGCGAGAGATGGCCGTTTGGAGATCAGAAACGCTTGAGAAACTCAAAATTTGCGCAGTTCTGATGCTCGAAACGAATAACTGGAACGGCCTAGGGGAAAACTACACATAGCGTTGTAATCGGGCGAGTTTCTACTTTCAGATGCAACAGAAATTTTGCGGATTGGTCAATCCGTTCGCGAGATGTGGCAGTTTGGAGGTAAGAAACGCTTGAGAAACTCAAAATTTTCGCAGTTCTGATGCTCGAAACGAATAACTAGAACGGCCTACGGGAAAACTACACATACCGTTGTAATCGGGCGAGTTTCTACTTTCAGATGCAACAGAAATTTTGCGGATTGGTCAAACCGTTCGCGAGATATTGCAGTTTGGAGGTAAGAAACGCTTGAGAAACTCAAAATTTGCGCAGTTCTGATGCTTGAAACGAATAACTAGAACGGCCTAGGGGAAAAGTGCGCATACCGTTGTAATCGGGCGAGTTTCTACTTTCAGATGCAACAGAAATTTTGCGGATTGGTCAATCCGTTCGCGAGATTTGGCAGTTTGGAGGTAAGAAACGCTTGAGAAACTCAAAATTTTCGCAGTTCTGATGCTCGAAACGAATAACTAGAACGGCCTAGTGGAGAAGTACGCATACCGTTGTAATCGGGCGAGTTTCTACTTTCAGATGCAACAGAAATTATGCGGATTGGTCAATCCGTTCGCGAGAGATGGCCGTTTGGAGATCAGAAACGCTTGAGAAACTCAAAATTTTCGCAGTTCTGATGCTCGAAACGAATGACAAGAACGGCCTAGGGGAGAAGTACGCATACCGTTGTAATCGGGCGAGTTTCTACTTTCAAATGCAATAGAAATTTTGCGGATTGGTCAATCCGTTCGCGAGATATGGCCGTTTGGATGTAAGAAACGCTTGAGAAACTCAAAATTTTCGCAGTTCTGATGCTCGAAACGAATAACTAGAACGGCCCAGGGGAAAAGTGCGCATACCGTTGTAATCGGGCGAGCTTCTACTTTCAAATGCAATAGAAATCATGCGGATTGGTCAATCCGTTCGCGAGATATGGCAGTTTGGAGGTAAGAAACGCTTGAGAAACTCAAAATTTTCGCAGTTCTGATGCTCGAAACGAATAACTGGAACGGTCTAGTGGAAAACTACACATACCCTTGTAATTGGGCGAGTTTCTACTTTCAGATGCAACAGAAATATTGCGGATTGGTCAATCCGTTCGCGAGATATGGCAGTTTGGAAGTAAGAAACGCTTGAGAAACTCAAAATTTTCGCAGTTCTGATGCTCGAAACGAATAACTAGACGGCCTAGGGGAAAAGTGCGCATACCGTTGTAATCGGGCGAGTTTCTACTTTTAGAAGCAACAGAAATTTTGCGGATTGGTCAATCCGTTCGCGAGATATGGCAGTTTGGAGGTAAGAAACGCTTGAGAAACTCAAAATTTTCGCAGTTCTGATGCTCGAAATGAATAACCAGAACGGCCTAGGGGAGAAGTACGCATACCGTTGTAATTGGTCGACTTTCTACTTTCAGATGCAACAGAAATTTTGCGGATTGATCAATCCGTTCGCGAGATATGGCAGTTTGGAAATAAGAAACGCTTGAGAAACTCAAAATTTTCGCAGTTCTGATGCTCGAAACGAATAACTAGAACGGCCTAGGGGAAAAGTACGCATACCGATGTAATCGGGCGAGTTTCTACTTTCAGATGCAACAGAAATTTTGCGGATTGATCAATCCGTTCGCGAGATATGGCAGTTTGCAGGTAAGAAACGCTTGAGAAACTCAAAATTTTCGCAGTTCTGATGCTCGAAATGAATAACTGGAACGGCCTAGGGGAAAACTACACATACCGTTGTAATCGGGCGAGTTTCTACTTTCAGATGCAACAGAAATTTTGCGGATTGGTCAATCCGTTCGCGAGATATGGCCGTTTGGATGTAAGAAACGCTTGAGAAACTCAAAATTTTCGCAGTTCTGATGCTCGAAACGAATAACTAGAACGGCCCAGGGGAAAAGTGCGCATACCGTTGTAATCGGGCGAGCTTCTACTTTCAAATGCAATAGAAATCATGCGGATTGGTCAATCCGTTCGCGAGATATGGCAGTTTGGAGGTAAGAAACGCTTGAGAAACTCAAAATTTTCGCAGTTCTGATGCTCGAAATGAATAACCAGAACGGCCTAGGGGAGAAGTACGCATACCGTTGTAATTGGTCGACTTTCTACTTTCAGATGCAACAGAAATTTTGCGGATTGATCAATCCGTTCGCGAGATATGGCAGTTTGGAACTAAGAAACGCTTGAGAAACTCAAAATTTTCGCAGTTCTGATGCTCGAAACGAATAACTGGAACGGCCTAGGGGAAAACTACACATGCCGTTGTAATCGGGCGAGTTTCTACTTTCAGATGCAACAGAAATTTTGCGGATTGGTCAATCCGTTCGCGAGATGTGGCAGTTTGGAGGTAAGAAACGCTTGAGAAACTCAAAATTTTCGCAGTTCTGATGCTCGAAACGATTAACTAGAACGGCCTAGGGGAAAAGTACGCATACCGATGTAATCGGGCGAGTTTCTACTTTCAGATGCAACAGAAATTTTGCGGATTGATCAATCCGTTCGCGAGATATGGCAGTTTGCAGGTAAGAAACGCTTGAGAAACTCAAAATTTTCGCAGTTCTGATGCTCGAAATGAATAACTGGAACGGCCTAGGGGAAAACTACACATACCGTTGTAATCGGGCGAGTTTCTACTTTCAGATGCAACAGAAATTTTGCGGATTGGTCAATCCGTTCGCGAGATTTGGCAGTTTGGAGGTAAGAAACGCTTGAGAAACTCAAAATTTTCGCAGTTCTGATGCTCGAAACGAATAACTAGAACGGCCTAGGGGAGAAGTACGCATACCGTTGTAATCGGGCGAGTTTCTACTTTCAGATGCAACAGAAATTATGCGGATTGGTCAATCCGTTCGCGAGAGATGGCCGTTTGGAGATCAGAAACGCTTGAGAAACTCAAAATTTTCGCAGTTCTGATGCTCGAAACGAATGACAAGAACGGCCTAGGGGAGAAGTACGCATACCGTTGTAATCGGGCGAGTTTCTACTTTCAAATGCAATAGAAATTTTGCGGATTGGTCAATCCGTTCGCGAGATATGGCCGTTTGGATGTAAGAAACGCTTGAGAAACTCAAAATTTTCGCAGTTCTGATGCTCGAAACGAATAACTAGAACGGCCCAGGGGAAAAGTGCGCATACCGTTGTAATCGGGCGAGCTTCTACTTTCAAATGCAATAGAAATCATGCGGATTGGTCAATCCGTTCGCGAGATATGGCAGTTTGGAGGTAAGAAACGCTTGAGAAACTCAAAATTTTCGCAGTTCTGATGCTCGAAACGAATAACTGGAACGGTCTAGTGGAAAACTACACATACCGTTGTAATTGGGCGAGTTTCTACTTTCAGATGCAACAGAAATATTGCGGATTGGTCAATCCGTTCGCGAGATATGGCAGTTTGGAAGTAAGAAACGCTTGAGAAACTCAAAATTTTCGCAGTTCTGATGCTCGAAACGAATAACTAGACGGCCTAGGGGAAAAGTGCGCATACCGTTGTAATCGGGCGAGTTTCTACTTTTAGAAGCAACAGAAATTTTGCGGATTGGTCAATCCGTTCGCGAGATATGGCAGTTTGGAGGTAAGAAACGCTTGAGAAACTCAAAATTTTCGCAGTTCTGATGCTCGAAATGAATAACCAGAACGGCCTAGGGGAGAAGTACGCATACCGTTGTAATTGGTCGACTTTCTACTTTCAGATGCAACAGAAATTTTGCGGATTGATCAATCCGTTCGCGAGATATGGCAGTTTGGAAATAAGAAACGCTTGAGAAACTCAAAATTTTCGCAGTTCTGATGCTCGAAACGAATAACTAGAACGGCCTAGGGGAAAAGTACGCATACCGATGTAATCGGGCGAGTTTCTACTTTCAGATGCAACAGAAATTTTGCGGATTGATCAATCCGTTCGCGAGATATGGCAGTTTGCAGGTAAGAAACGCTTGAGAAACTCAAAATTTTCGCAGTTCTGATGCTCGAAATGAATAACTGGAACGGCCTAGGGGAAAACTACACATACCGTTGTAATCGGGCGAGTTTCTACTTTCAGATGCAACAGAAATTTTGCGGATTGGTCAATCCGTTCGCGAGATTTGGCAGTTTGGAGGTAAGAAACGCTTGAGAAACTCAAAATTTTCGCAGTTCTGATGCTCGAAACGAATAACTAGAACGGCCTAGGGGAGAAGTACGCATACCGTTGTAATCGGGCGAGTTTCTACTTTCAGATGCAACAGAAATTATGCGGATTGGTCAATCCGTTCGCGAGAGATGGCCGTTTGGAGATCAGAAACGCTTGAGAAACTCAAAATTTTCGCAGTTCTGATGCTCGAAACGAATGACAAGAACGGCCTAGTGGAGAAGTACGCATACCGTTGTAATCGGGCGAGTTTCTACTTTCAAATGCAATAGAAATTTTGCGGATTGGTCAATCCGTTCGCGAGATATGGCAGTTTGGAGGTAAGAAACGCTTGAGAAACTCAAAATTTTCGCAGTTCTGATGCTCGAAACGAATAACTGGAACGGCCTAGGGGAAAACTACACATACCGTTGTAATCGGGCGAGTTTCTACTTTCAGATGCAACAGAAATTTTGCGGATTGGTCAATCCGTTCGCGAGATGTGGCAGTTTGGAGGTAAGAAACGCTTGAGAAACTCAAAATTTTCGCAGTTCTGATGCTCGAAACGAATAACTAGAACGGCCTAGGGGAAAAGTACGCATACCGATGTAATCGGGCGAGTTTCTACTTTCAGATGCAACTGAAATTTTGCGGATTGGTCGATCCGTTCACGAGATATGGCAGTTTGGAAGTAGGAAACGCTTGAGAAGCTCAAAATTTTCGCAGTTCTGATGCTCGAAACGAATGACTAGAACGGCCTAGGGGAAAAGTGCGCATACCGTTGTAATCGGGCGAGTTTCTGCTTTCAGAAGCAACAGAAATTTTGCGGATTGATCAATCCGTTCGCGAGATATGGCAGTTTGTAGGTAAGAAACGCTTGAGAAACTCAATATTTTCGCAGTTCTGATGCTCGAAATGAATAACTGGAACGGCCTAGGGGAAAACTACACATACCGTTGTAATCGGGCGAGTTTCTACTTTCAGATGCAACAGAAATATTGCGGATTGGTCAATCCGTTCGCGAGATATGGCAGTTTGGAAGTAAGAAACGCTTGAGAAACTCAAAATTTTCGCAGTTCTGATGCTCGAAACGAATAACTAGACGGCCTAGGGGAAAAGTGCGCATACCGTTGTAATCGGGCGAGTTTCTACTTTTAGAAGCAACAGAAATTTTGCGGATTGGTCAATCCGTTCGCGAGATATGGCAGTTTGGAGGTAAGAAACGCTTGAGAAACTCAAAATTTTCGCAGTTCTGATGCTCGAAATGAATAACCAGAACGGCCTAGGGGAGAAGTACGCATACCGTTGTAATTGGTCGACTTTCTACTTTCAGATGCAACAGAAATTTTGCGGATTGATCAATCCGTTCGCGAGATATGGCAGTTTGGAAATAAGAAACGCTTGAGAAACTCAAAATTTTCGCAGTTCTGATGCTCGAAACGAATAACTGGAACGGCCTAGGGGAAAACTACACATGCCGTTGTAATCGGGCGAGTTTCTACTTTCAGATGCAACAGAAATTTTGCGGATTGGTCAATCCGTTCGCGAGATGTGGCAATTTGGAGGTAAGAAAAGCTTGAGAAACTCAAAATTTTCGCAGTTCTGATGCTCGAAACGAATAACTAGAACGGCCTAGGGGAAAAGTACGCATACCGATGTAATCGGGCGAGTTTCTACTTTCAGATGCAACAGAAATTTTGCGGATTGATCAATCCGTTCGCGAGATATGGCAGTTTGCAGGTAAGAAACGCTTGAGAAACTCAAAATTTTCGCAGTTCTGATGCTCGAAATGAATAACTGGAACGGCCTAGGGGAAAACTACACATACCGTTGTAATCGGGGGAGTTTCTACTTTCAGATGCAACAGAAATTTTGCGGATTGGTCAATCCGTTCGCGAGATTTGGCAGTTTGGAGGTAAGAAACGCTTGAGAAACTCAAAATTTTCGCAGTTCTGATGCTCGAAACGAATAACTAGAACGGCCTAGGGGAGAAGTACGCATACCGTTGTAATCGGGCGAGTTTCTACTTTCAGATGCAACAGAAATTATGCGGATTGGTCAATCCGTTCGCGAGAGATGGCCGTTTGGAGATCAGAAACACTTGAGAAACTCAAAATTTTCGCAGTTCTGATGCTCGAAACGAATGACAAGAACGGCCTAGGGGAGAAGTACGCATACCGTTGTAATCGGGCGAGTTTCTACTTTCAAATGCAATAGAAATTTTGCGGATTGGTCAATCCGTTCGCGAGATATGGCAGTTTGGAGGTAAGAAACGCTTGAGAAACTCAAAATTTTCGCAGTTCTGATGCTCGAAACGAATAACTGGAACGGCCTAGGGGAAAACTACACATACCGTTGTAATCGGGCGAGTTTCTACTTTCAGATGCAACAGAAATTTTGCGGATTGGTCAATCCGTTCGCGAGATGTGGCAGTTTGGAGGTAAGAAACGCTTGAGAAACTCAAAATTTTCGCAGTTCTGATGCTCGAAACGAATAACTAGAACGGCCTAGGGGAAAAGTACGCATACCGATGTAATCGGGCGAGTTTCTACTTTCAGATGCAACTGAAATTTTGCGGATTGGTCGATCCGTTCACGAGATATGGCAGTTTGGAAGTAGGAAACGCTTGAGAAGCTCAAAATTTTCGCAGTTCTGATGCTCGAAACGAATGACTAGAACGGCCTAGGGGAAAAGTGCGCATACCGTTGTAATCGGGCGAGTTTCTGCTTTCAGAAGCAACAGAAATTTTGCGGATTGATCAATCCGTTCGCGAGATATGGCAGTTTGTAGGTAAGAAACGCTTGAGAAACTCAATATTTTCGCAGTTCTGATGCTCGAAATGAATAACTAGAACGGCCTAGGGGAAAACTACACATACCGTTGTAATCGGGCGAGTTTCTACTTTCAGATGCAACAGAAATTTTGCGGATTGGTCAATCCGTTCGCGAGATATGGCAGTTTGGAGGTAAGAAACGCTTGAGAAACTCAAAATTTTCGCAGTTCTGATGCTCGAAATGAATAACTGGAACGGCCTAGGGGAAAACTACACATACCGATGTAATCGGGCGAGTTTGTACTTTCAGATACAACAGAAATTTTGCGGATTGGTCAATCCGTTTGCGAGATGTGGCAGTTTGGAGGTAAGAAACGCTTGAGAAACTCCAAATTTTCGCAGTTCTGATGCTCGAAAAGAATGACTAGAACGGCCTAGGGGAAAAGTGCGCATACCGTTGTAATCGGGCGAGTTTATACTTTCAGAAGCAACAGAAATTTTGCGGATTGATCAATCCGTTCGCGAGATATGGCAGTTTGGAGGTAAGAAACGCTTGAGAAACTCAAAATTTTCGCAGTTCTGATGCTCTAAATGAATAACTGGAACGGCCTAGGGGAAAACTACACATACCGTTGTAATCGGGCGAGTTTCTACTTTCAGATGCAACAGAAATTTTGCGGATTGGTCGATCCTTTCGCGAGATATGGCAGTTTGGAAGTAAGAAACGCTTGAGAAATTCAAAATTTTCGCAGTTCTGATGCTCGAAACGAATGACTAGAACGGCCTAGGGGAGAAGTACGCATACCGTTGTAATCGGGCGAGTTTCTACTTTCAGATGCAACAGAAATTTTGCGGATTGATCAATCCGTTCGCGAGATATGGCCGTTTGGAAATAAGAAATGCTTGAGAAACTCAAAATTTTCGCAGTTCTGATGCTCGAAACGAATAACTAGAACGGCCTAGGGGAGAAGTACGCATACCGTTGTAATCGGGCGAGTTTCTACTTTCAGATGCAACAGAAATCATGCGGATTGGTCAATCCCTTCGCGAGATATGGCCGTTTGGATGTAAGAAACGCTTGAGAAACTCAAAATTTTCGCAGTTCTGATGTTCGAAACGAATAACTAGAACAGCCTAGGGGAAAAGTGCGCATACCGTTGCAATCGGGCGAGTTTCTACTTTCAGATGCAACAGAAATTTTGCGGATTGATCAATCTGTTCGCGAGATATGGCAGCTTGGAGGTAAGAAACGCTTGAGAAACTCAAAATTTTCGCAGTTCTGATGCTCGAAACGAATAACTAGAACGGCCTGGGGGAAAAGTGCGCACACCGTTGTAATCGGGCGAGTTTCTACTTTCAAATGCAATAGAAATTTTGCGGATTGGTCAATCCGTTCGTGAGATATGGCAGTTTGGAGGTAAGAAACGCTTGAGAAACTCAAAATTTTCGCAGTTCTGATGCTCGAAACGAATAACTGGAACGGCCTAGGGGAAAACTACACATACCGTTGTAATCGGGCGAGTTTCTACTTTCAGATGCAACAGAAATTTTGCGGATTGGTCAATCCGTTCGCGAGATGTGGCAGTTTGGAGGTAAGAAACGCTTGAGAAACTCAAAATTTTCGCAGTTCTGATGCTCGAAACGAATAACTAGAACGGCCTAGGGGAAAAGTACGCATACCGATGTAATCGGGCGAGTTTCTACTTTCAGATGCAACTGAAATTTTGCGGATTGGTCGATCCGTTCACGAGATATGGCAGTTTGGAAGTAGGAAACGCTTGAGAAGCTCAAAATTTTCGCAGTTCTGATGCTCGAAACGAATGACCAGAACGGCCTAGGGGAAAAGTGCGCATACCGTTGTAATCGGTCGAGTTTCTGCTTTCAGAAGCAACAGAAATTTTGCGGATTGATCAATCCGTTCGCGAGATATGGCAGTTTGGAGGTAAGAAACGCTTGAGAAACTCAAAATTTTCGCAGTTCTGATGCTCGAAATGAATAACTGGAACGGCCTAGGGGAAAACAACACATACCGTTGTAATCGGGCGGGTTTCTACTTTCAGATGCAACAGAAATTTTGCGGATTGGTCAATCCGTTCGCGAGATATGGCAGTTTGGAGGTAAGAAACGCTTGAGAAACTCAAAATTTGCGCAGTTCTGATGCTTGAAACGAATAACTAGAACGGCCTAGGGGAAAAGTGCGCATACCGTTGTAATCGGGCGAGTTTCTACTTTCAGAAGCAACAGAAATTTTGCGGATTTATCAATCCGTTCGCGAGATACGGCAGTTTGGAGGTAAGAAACGCTTGAGAAACTCAAAATTTTCGCAGTTCTGATGCTCGAAATGAATAACTGGAACGGCCTAGGGGAAATCTACACATACCGATGTAATCGGGCGAGTTTGTACTTTCAGATACAACAGAAATTTTGCGGATTGATCAATCCGTTCGCGAGATATGGCAGTTTGGAGGTAAGAAACGCTTGAGAAACTCAAAATTTTCGCAGTTCTGATGCTCGAAATGAATAACTAGAACGGCCTAGGGGAAAAGTACGCATACCGATGTAATCGGGCGAGTTTCTACTTTCAGATGCAACTGAAATTTTGCGGATTGGTCGATCCGTTCACGAGATATGGCAGTTTGGAAGTAGGAAACGCTTGAGAAGCTCAAAATTTTCGCAGTTCTGATGCTCGAAACGAATGACCAGAACGGCCTAGGGGAAAAGTGCGCATACCGTTGTAATCGGTCGAGTTTCTGCTTTCAGAAGCAACAGAAATTTTGCGGATTGATCAATCCGTTCGCGAGATATGGCAGTTTGGAGGTAAGAAACGCTTGAGAAACTCAAAATTTTCGCAGTTCTGATGCTCTAAATGAATAACTGGAACGGCCTAGGGGAAAACTACACATACCGTTGTAATCGGGCGAGTTTCTACTTTCAGATGCAACAGAAATTTTGCGGATTGGTCGATCCGTTCGCGAGATATGGCAGTTTGGAAGTAAGAAACGCTTGAGAAATTCAAAATTTTCGCAGTTCTGATGCTCGAAACGAATGACTAGAACGGCCTAGGGGAGAAGTACGCATACCGTTGTAATCGGGCGAGTTTCTACTTTCAGATGCAACAGAAATTTTGCGGATTGATCAATCCGTTCGCGAGATATGGCCGTTTGGAAATAAGAAACGCTTGAGAAACTCAAAATTTTCGCAGTTCTGATGCTCGAAACGAATAACTAGAACGGCCTAGGGGAAAAGTGCGCATACCGTTGCAATCGGGCGAGTTTCTACTTTCAGATGCAACAGAAATTTTGCGGATTGATCAATCTGTTCGCGAGATATGGCAGCTTGGAGGTAAGAAACGCTTGAGAAACTCAAAATTTTCGCAGTTCTGATGCTCGAAACGAATAACTAGAACGGCCTGGGGGAAAAGTGCGCACACCGTTGTAATCGGGCGAGTGTCTACTTTCAGATGCAACAGAAATTTTGCGGATTGATCAATCAGTTCGAGAGATATGGCAGTTTGGAGATAAGAAACGCTTTAGAAACTCAAAACTTTCGCAGTTCTGATGCTCGAAACGAATAACTAGAACGGCCCAGGGGAAAAGTGCGCATACCGTTGTAATCGGGCGAGTTTTTACTTTCAAATGCAATAGAAATCATGCGGATTGGTCAATCCGTTCGCGAGATATGGCAGTTTGGAGGTAAGAAACGCTTGAGAAACTCAAAATTTTCGCAGTTCTGATGCTCGAAACGAATAACTGGAACGGCCTAGGGTAAAACTACACATACCGTTTTAATCGGGCGAGTTTCTACTTTCAGATGCAACAGAAATTTTGCGGATTGGTCAATCCGTTCGCGAGATGTGGCAGTTTGGATGTAAGAAACGCTTGAGAAACTCAAAATTTTCGCAGTTCTGATGCTCGAAATGAATAACTGGAACGGCCTAGGGGAAAACTACACATACCGTTTTAATCGGGCGAGTTTCTACTTTCAGATGCAACAGAAATTTTGCGGATTGGTCAATCCGTTCGCGAGATATTGCAGTTTGGATGTAAGAAACGCTTGAGAAACTCAAAATTTTCGCAGTTCTGATGCTCGAAATGAATAACTGGAACGGCCTAGGGGAAAACAACACATACCGTTGTAATCGGGCGAGTTTCTACTTTCAGATGCAACAGAAATTTTGCGGATTGGTCAATCCGTTCGCGAGATATGGCAGTTTGGAGGTAAGAAACGCTTGAGAAACTCAAAATTTTCGCAGTTCTGATGCTCGACACGAGTAACCAGAACGGCCTAGGGGAAAAGTGCGCATACCGTTGTAATCGGGCGAGTTTCTACTTTCAGAAGCAACAGAAATTTTGCGGATTGATCAATCCGTTCGCGAGATATGGCAGTTTGGATGTAAGAAACGCTTGAGAAACTCAAAATTTTCGCAGTTCTGATGCTCGAAATGAATAACTGGAACGGCCTAGGGGAAAACAACACATACCGTTGTAATCGGGCGAGTTTCTACTTTCAGATGCAACAGAAATTTTGCGGATTGGTCAATCCGTTCGCGAGATATGGCAGTTTGGAGGTAAGAAACGCTTGAGAAACTCAAAATTTGCGCAGTTCTGATGCTTGAAACGAATAACTAGAACGGCCTAGGGGAAAAGTGCGCATACCGTTGTAATCGGGCGAGTTTCTACTTTCAGAAGCAACAGAAATTTTGCGGATTTATCAATCCGTTCGCGAGATATGGCAGTTTGGAGGTAAGAAACGCTTGAGAAACTCAAAATTTTCGCAGGTCTGATGCTCGAAACGAATAACTAGAACGGCCTAGGGGAAAAGTGCGCATACCGTTGTAATCGGGCGAGTTTCTACTTTCAGAAGCAACAGAAATTTTGCGGATTGATCAATCCGTTCGCGAGATATGGCAGTTTGGAAGTAAGAAACGCTTGAGAAACTCAAAATTTTCGCAGTTCTGATGCTCGAAATGAATAACTAGAACGGCCTAGGGGAAAAGTGCGCATACCGTTGTAATCGGGCGAGTTTCTACTTTCAGATGCAACAGAAATTTTGCGGATTGGTCGATCCGTTCGCGAGATATGGCAGTTTGGAGGTAAGAAACGCTTGAGAAACTCAAAATTTTCGCAGTTCTGATGCTCGAAACGAATAACTAGAACGGCCTAGGGGAAAAGTACGCATACCGTTGTAATCGGGCGAGTTTCTACTTGCAGATGCAACAGAAATTTTGCGGATTTGTCGATCCGTTCGCGAGATATGGCAGTTTGGAGATAAGAAACGCTTGAGAAACTCAAAATTTTCGCAGTTCTGATGCTCGACACGAGTAACCAGAACGGCCTAGGGGAAAAGTGCGCATACCGTTGTAATCGGGCGAGTTTCTACTTTCAGATGCAACATAAATTTTGCGGATCGGTCAATCCGTTCGCGAGATATGGCAGTTTGGATGTAAGAAACGCTTGAGAAACTCAAAATTTTCGCAGTTCTGATGCTCGAAACGAATAACTAGAACGGCCTAGGGGAAAAGTACGCATACCGATGTAATCGGGCGAGTTTCTACTTTCAGATGCAACAGAAATTTTGCGGATTTGTCGATCGGTTCGCGAGATATGGCAGTTTGGAGATAAGAAACGCTTGAGAAACTCAAAATTTTCGCAGTTCTGATGCTCGACACGAGTAACCAGAACGGCCTAGGGGAAAAGTGCGCATACCGTTGTAATCGGGCGAGTTTCTACTTTCAGAAGCAACAGAAATTTTGCGGATTGATCAATCCGTTCGCGAGATATGGCAGTTTGGAGGTAAGAAACGCTTGAGAAACTCAAAATTTTCGCAGTTCTGATGCTCGAAATGAATAACCGGAACGACCTAGGGGAAAACTAAACATACCGTTGTAATCGGGCGAGTTTCTACTTTCAGATGAAACAGAAATTTTGCGGATTGGTCAATCCGTTCGCGAGATATGGCAGTTTGGAGGTAAGAAACGCTTGAGAAACTCAAAATTTGCGCAGTTCTGATGCTTGAAACGAATAACTAGAACGGCCTAGGGGAAAAGTGCGCATACCGATGTAATCGGGCGAGTTTCTACTTTCAGATGCAACAGAAATTTTGCGGATTGGTCAATCCGTTCGCGAGATATGGCAGTTTGGAGATAAGAAACGCTTGAGAAACTCAAAATTTTCGCAGTTCTGATGCTCGAAACGAATGACTAGAACGGCCTAGGGGAGAAGTACGCATACCGTTGTAATCGGGCGAGTTTCTACTTTCAGATGCAACAGAAATCATGCGGATTGGTCAATCCCTTCGCGAGATATGGCCGTTTGGATGTAAGAAACGCTTGAGAAACTCAAAATTTTCGCAGTTCTGATGCTCGAAACGAATAACTAGAACGGCCTAGGGGAAAAGTGCGCATACCGTTGTAATCGGGCGAGTTTCTACTTTCAGATGCAACAGAAATTTTGCGGATTGATCAATCCGTACGCGAGATATGGCAGTTTGGAGATAAGAAACGCTTTGGAAACTCAAAATTTTCGCAGTTCTGATGCTCGAAACTAATAACTAGAACGGCCCAGGGGGAAAGTGCGCATACCGTTGTAATCGGGCGAGTTTCTACTTTCAAATGCAATAGAAATCATGCGGATTGGTCAATCCGTTCGCGAGATATGGCACTTTGGAGATAAGAAACGCTTGAGAAACTCAAAATTTTCGCAGTTCTGATGCTCGAAACGAATAACTGGAACGGCCTAGGGGAAAACTACACATACCGTTGTAATCGGGCGAGTTTCTACTTTCAGATGCAACAGAAATTTTGCGGATTGGTCAATCCGTTCGCGAGATGTGGCAGTTTGGAGGTAAGAAACACTTGAGAAACTCAAAATTTTCGCAGTTCTGATGCTCGAAACGAATAACTAGAACGGCCTAGGGGAAAAGTACGCATACCGATGTAATCGGGCGAGTTTCTACTTTCAGATGCAACAGAAATTTTGCGGATTGGTCGATCTGTTCACGAGATATGGCAGTTTGGAAGTAGGAAACGCTTGAGAAGCTCAAAATTTTCGCAGTTCTGATGCTCGAAACGAATGACTAGAACGGCCTAGGGGAAAAGTGCGCATACCGTTGTAATCGGGCGAGTTTCTACTTTCAGATGCACCAGAAATTTTGCGGATCGGTCGATCCGTTCGCGAGATATGGCAGTTTGGAGGTAAGAAACGCTTGAGAAACTCAAAATTTTCGCAGTTCTGATGCTCGAAACGAATAACTAGAACGGCCTAGGGGAAAAGTACGCATACCGTTGTAATCGGGCGAGTTTCTACTTGCAGATGCAACAGAAATTTTGCGGATTGGTCGATCCGTTCGCGAGATATGACAGTTTGGAGATAAGAAACGCTTGAGAAACTCAAAATTTTCGCAGTTCTGATGCTCGAAACGGATAACTAGAACGGCCTAGGGGAAAAGTGCGCATACCGTTGTAATCGGGCGAGTTTCTACTTGCAGTTGCAACAGAAATCTTGCGGATTGGTCGAACCGTTCGCGAGATATGGCAGGTTGGAGATAAGAAACGCTTGAGAAACTCAAAATTTTCGCAGTTCTGATGCTCGACACGAGTAACTAGAACGGCCTTGGGGAAAAGTGCGCATACCGTTGTAATCGGGCGAGTTTCTACTTTCAGATGCAACAGAAATTTTGCGGATCGGTCAATCCGTTCGCGAGATATGGCAGTTTGGATGTAAGAAACGCTTGAGAAACTCAAAATTTTCGCAGTTCTGATGCTCGAAACGAATAATTAGAACGGCCTAGGGGAAAAGTACGCATACCGATGTAATCGGGCGAGTTTCTACTTTCAGAAGCAACAGAAATTTTGCGGATTGATCAATCCGTTCGCGAGATATGGCAGTTTGGATGTAAGAAACGCTTGAGAAACTCAAAATTTTCGCAGTTCTGATGCTCGAAATGAATAACCGGAACGGCCTAGGGGAAAACTACACATACCGTTGTAATCGGGCGAGTTTCTACTTTCAGATGAAACAGAAATTTTGCGGATTGGTCAATCCGTTCGCGAGATATGGCAGTTTGGAGGTAAGAAACGCTTGAGAAACTCAAAATTTGCGCAGTTCTGATGCTCGAAACGAATGACTAGAACGGCCTAGGGGAAAAGTGCGCATACCGTTGTAATCGGGCGAGTTTCTACTTTCAGAAGCAACAGAAATTTTGCGGATTGATCAATCCGTTCGCAAGATATGGCAGTTTGGAGGTAAGAAACGCTTGAGAAACTCAAAATTTTCGCAGTTCTGATGCTCGAAACGAATAACTGGAACGGCCTAGGGGAAAACTACACATCCCGTTGTAATCGGGCGAGTTTCTACTTTCAGATGCAACAGAAATTTTGCGGATTGGTCAATCCGTTCGCGAGATGTGGCAGTTTGGAGGTAAGAAACACTTGAGAAACTCAAAATTTTCGCAGTTCTGATGCTCGAAACGAATAACTAGAACGGCCTAGGGGAAAAGTACGCATACCGATGTAATCGGGCGAGTTTCTACTTTCAGATGCAACAGAAATTTTGCGGATTGGTCGATCTGTTCACGAGATATGGCAGTTTGGAAGTAGGAAACGCTTGAGAAGCTCAAAATTTTCGCAGTTCTGATGCTCGAAACGAATGACTAGAACGGCCTAGGGGAAAAGTGCGCATACCGTTGTAATCGGGCGAGTTTCTACTTTCAGAAGCAACAGAAATTTTGCGGATTGATCAATCCGTTCGCGAGATATGGCAGTTTGGATGTAAGAAACGCTTGAGAAACTCAAAATTTTCGCAGTTCTGATGCTCGAAATGAATAACTGGAACGGCCTAGGGGAAAACTACACATACCGTTGTAATCGGGCGAGTTTCTACTTTCAGATGCAACTGAAATTTTGCGGATTGGTCAATCCGTTCGCGAGATATGGCAGTTTGGAGGTAAGAAACGCTTGAGAAACTCAAAATTTGCGCAGTTCTGATGCTTGAAACGAATAACTGGAACGGCCTAGGGGAAAAGTGCGCATACCGTTGTAATCGGGCGAGTTTCTACTTTCAGAAGCAACAGAAATTTTGCGGATTGATCAATCCGTTCGCGAGATATGGCAGTTTGGAGGTAAGAAACGCTTGAGAAACTCAAAATTTTCGCAGTTCTGATGCTCGAAATGAATAACTGGAACGGCCTAGGGGAAAACTACACATACCGTTGTAATCGGGCGAGTTTCTACTTTCAGATGCAACAGAAATTTTGCGGATTGGTCCATCCGTTCGCGAGATATGGCAGTTTGGAGGTAAGAAACGCTTGAGAAACTCAAAATTTGCGCAGATCTGATGCTCGAAACGAATGACTAGAACGGCCTAGGGGAAAAGTGCGCATACCGTTGTAATCGGGCGAGTTTCTACTTTCAGATGCACCAGAAATTTTGCGGATCGGTCGATCCGTTCGCGAGATATGGCAGTTTGGAGGTAAGAAACGCTTGAGAAACTCAAAATTTTCGCAGTTCTGATGCTCGAAACGAATAACTAGAACGGCCTAGGGGAAAAGTACGCATACCGTTGTAATCGGGCGAGTTTCTACTTGCAGATGCAACAGAAATTTTGCGGATTGGTCGATCCGTTCGCGAGATATGACAGTTTGGAGATAAGAAACGCTTGAGAAACTCAAAATTTTCGCAGTTCTGATGCTCGAAACGGATAACTAGAACGGCCTAGGGGAAAAGTGCGCATACCGTTGTAATCGGGCGAGTTTCTACTTGCAGTTGCAACAGAAATTTTGCGGATTGGTCGAACCGTTCGCGAGATATGGCAGGTTGGAGATAAGAAACGCTTGAGAAACTCAAAATTTTCGCAGTTCTGATGCTCGACACGAGTAACTAGAACGGCCTTGGGGAAAAGTGCGCATACCGTTGTAATCGGGCGAGTTTCTACTTTCAAATGCAACAGAAATTTTGCGGATCGGTCAATCCGTTCGCGAGATATGGCAGTTTGGATGTAAGAAACGCTTGAGAAACTCAAAATTTTCGCAGTTCTGATGCTCGAAACGAATAATTAGAACGGCCTAGGGGAAAAGTACGCATACCGATGTAATCGGGCGAGTTTCTACTTTCAGAAGCAACAGAAATTTTGCGGATTGATCAATCCGTTCGCGAGATATGGCAGTTTGGATGTAAGAAACGCTTGAGAAACTCAAAATTTTCGCAGTTCTGATGCTCGAAATGAATAACCGGAACGGCCTAGGGGAAAACTACACATACCGTTGTAATCGGGCGAGTTTCTACTTTCAGATGAAACAGAAATTTTGCGGATTGCTCAATCCGTTCGCGAGATATGGCAGTTTGGAGGTAAGAAACGCTTGAGAAACTCAAAATTTGCGCTGTTCTGATGCTCGAAACGAATGACTAGAACGGCCTAGGGGAAAAGTGCGCATACCGCTGTAATCGGGCGAGTTTCTACTTTCAGAAGCAACAGAAATTTTGCGGATTGATCAATCCGTTCGCGAGATATGGCAGTTTGGAGGTAAGAAACGCTTGAGAAACTCAAAATTTTCGCAGTTCTGATGCTCGAAATGAATAACTGGAACGGCCTAGGGGAAAACTACACATACCGTTGTAATCGGGCGAGTTTCTACTTTCAGATGCAACAGAAATTTTGCGGATTGGTCAATCCCTTCGCGAGATATGGCAGTTTGGATGTAAGAAACGCTTGAGAAACTCAAAATTTTCGCAGTTCTGATGCTCGAAACGAATAATTAGAACGGCCTAGGGGAAAAGTACGCATACCGATGTAATCGGGCGAGTTTCTACTTTCAGAAGCAACAGAAATTTTGCGGATTGATCAATCCGTTCGCGAGATATGGCAGTTTGGAGGTAAGAAACGCTTGAGAAACTCAAAATTTTCGCAGTTCTGATGCTCGAAACGAATAATTAGAACGGCCTAGGGGAAAAGTACGCATACCGATGTAATCGGGCGAGTTTCTACTTTCAGATGAAACAGAAATTTTGCGGATTGGTCAATCCGTTCGCGAGATATGGCAGTTTGGAGGTAAGAAACGCTTGAGAAACTCAAAATTTTCGCAGTTCTGATGCTCGAAACGACTGACTAGAACGGCCTAGGGGAGAAGTACGCATACCGTTGTAATCGGGCGAGTTTCTACTTTCAGATGCAACAGAAATTTTGCGGATTGATCAATCTGTTCGCGAGATATGGCAGCTTGGAGGTAAGAAACGCTTGAGAAACTCAAAATTTTCGCAGTTCTGATGCTCGAAACGAATAACTAGAACGGCCTAGGGGAAAAGTGCGCACACCGTTGTAATCGGGCGAGTTTCTACTTTAAGATGCAACAGAAATTTTGCGGATTGATCAATCAGTTCGAGAGATATGGCAGTTTGGAGATAAGAAACGCTTTAGAAACTCAAAACTTTCGCAGTTCTGATGCTCGAAACGAATAACTAGAACGGCCCAGGGGAAAAGTGCGCATACCGTTGTAATCGGGCGAGTTTTTACTTTCAAATGCAATAGAAATCATGCGTATTGGTCAATCCGTTCGCGAGATATGGCAGTTTGGAGGTAAGAAACGCTCGAGAAACTCAAAATTTTCGCAGTTCTGATGCTCGAAACGTATAACTGGAACGGCCTAGGGGAAAACTACACATACCGTTTTAATCGGGCGAGTTTCTACTTGCAGATGCAACAGAAATTTTGCGGTTTGGTCGATCCGTTCGCGAGATATGGCAGTTTGGAGATAAGAAACGCTTGAGAAACTCAAAATTTTCGCAGTTCTGATGCTCGACACGAGTAAGTAGAACGGCCTAGGGGAAAAGTGCCCATACCGTTGTAATCGGGCGAGTTTCTACTTTCAGATGCAACAGAAATTTTGCGGATTGGTCAATCCGTTCGCGAGATATGGCAGTTTGGATGTAAGAAACGCTTGAGAAACTCAAAATTTTCGCAGTTCTGATGCTCGAAACGAATAACTAGAACGGCCTAGGGGAAAAGTACGCATACCGATGTAATCGGGCGAGTTTCTACTTTCAGATGCAACAGAAATTTTGCGGATTGGTCGATCCGTTCACGAGATATGGCAGTTTGGAAGTAGGAAACGCTTGAGAAGCTCAAAATTTTCGCAGTTCTGATGCTCGAAACGAATGACTAGAACGGCCTAGGTGAAAAGTGCGCATACCGTTGTAATCGGGCGAGTTTCTACTTTCAGAAGCAACAGAAATTTTGCGGATTGGTCGATCCGTTCGCGAGATATGGCAGTTTGGAGGTAAGAAACGCTTGAGAAACTCAAAATTTTCGCAGTTCTGATGCTCGAAATGAATAACTAGAACGGCCTAGGGGAAAAGTGCGCATACCGTTGTAATCGGGCGAGTTTCTACTTTCAGATGCAACAGAAATTTTGCGGATTGGTCGATCCGTTCGCGAGATATGGCAGTTTGGAGGTAAGAAACGCTTGAGAAACTCAAAATTTTCGCAGTTCTGATGCTCGAAACGAATAACTAGAACGGCCGAGGGGAAAAGTACGCATACCGTTGTAATCGGGCGAGTTTCTACTTGCAGATGCAACAGAAATTTTGCGGATTTGTCGATCCGTTCGCGAGATATGGCAGTTTGGAGATAAGAAACGCTTGAGAAACTCAAAATTTTCGCAGTTCTGATGCTCGACACGAGTAACCAGAACGGCCTAGGGGAAAAGTGCGCATACCGTTGTAATCGGGCGAGTTTCTACTTTCAGATGAAACAGAAATTTTGCGGATTGGTCAATCCGTTCGCGAGATATGGCAGTTTGGAGGTAAGAAACGCTTGAGAAACTCAAAATTTGCGCAGTTCTGATGCTTGAAACGAATAACTAGAACGGCCTAGGGGAAAAGTGCGCATACCGATGTAATCGGGCGAGTTTCTACTTTCAGATGCAACAGAAATCATGCGGATTGGTCAATCCCTTCGCGAGATATGGCCGTTTGGATGTAAGAAACGCTTGAGAAACTCAAAATTTTCGCAGTTCTGATACTCGAAACGAATAACTAGAACGGCCTAGGGGAAAAGTGCGCATACCGTTGTAATCGGGCGAGTTTCTACTTTCAGATGCAACAGAAATTTTGCGGATTGATCAATCCGTTCGCGAGATATGGCAGTTTGGAGATAAGAAACGCTTTAGAAACTCAAAATTTTCGCAGTTCTGATGCTCGAAACTAATAACTAGAACGGCCCAGGGGAAAAGTGCGCATACCGTTGTAATCGGGCGAGTTTCTACTTTCAAATGCAATAGAAATCATGCGGATTGGTCAATCCGTTCGCGAGATATGGCAGTTTGGAGGAAAGAAACGCTTGAGAAACTCAAAATTTTCGCATTTCTGATGCTCGAAACGAATAACTGGAACGGCCTAGGGGAAAACTACACATACCGTTGTAATCGGGCGAGTTTCTACTTTCAGATGCAACAGAAATTTTGCGGATTGGTCAATCCGTTCGCGAGATGTGGCAGTTTGGAGGTAAGAAACACTTGAGAAACTCAAAATTTTCGCAGTTCTGATGCTCGAAACGAATAACTAGAACGGCCTAGGGGAAAAGTACGCATACCGATGTAATCGGGCGAGTTTCTACTTTCAGATGCAACAGAAATTTTGCGGATTGGTCGATCCGTTCACGAGATATGGCACTTTGGAAGTAGGAAACGCTTGAGAAGCTCAAAATTTTCGCAGTTCTGATGCTCGAAACGAATGACTAGAACGGCCTAGGGGAAAAGTGCGCATACCGTTGTAATCGGGCGAGTTTCTACTTTCAGAAGCAACAGAAATTTTGCGGATTGATCAATCCGTTCGCGAGATATGGCAGTTTGGATGTAAGAAACGCTTGAGAAACTCAAAATTTTCGCAGTTCTGATGCTCGAAATGAATAACTGGAACGGCCTAGGGGAAAACTACACATACCGTTGTAATCGGGCGAGTTTCTACTTTCAGATGCAACTGAAATTTTGCGGATTGGTCAATCCGTTCGCGAGATATGGCAGTTTGGAGGTAAGAAACGCTTGAGAAACTCAAAATTTGCGCAGTTCTGATGCTTGAAACGAATAACTGGAACGGCCTAGGGGAAAAGTGCGCATACCGTTGTAATCGGGCGAGTTTCTACTTTCAGAAGCAACAGAAATTTTGCGGATTGATCAATCCGTTCGCGAGATATGGCAGTTTGGAGGTAAGAAACGCTTGAGAAACTCAAAATTTTCGCAGTTCTGATGCTCGGAATGAATAACTGGAACGGCCTAGGGGAAAACTACACATACCGTTGTAATCGGGCGAGTTTCTACTTTCAGATGCAACAGAAATTTTGCGGATTTGTCGATCCGTTCGCGAGATATGGCAGTTTGGAGATAAGAAACGCTTGAGAAACTCAAAATTTTCGCAGTTCTGATGCTCGACACGAGTAACTAGAACGGCCTAGGAGAAAAGTACGCATACCGTTGTAATCGGGCGAGCTTCTACTTTCAGATGCAACAGAAATTTTGCAGATTGGTCGATCCGTTCACGAGATATGGCAGTTTGGAAGTAGGAAACGCTTGAGAAGCTCAAAATTTTCGCAGTTATGATGCTCGAAACGAATGACTAGAACGGCCTAGGGGAAAAGTGCGCATACCGTTGTAATCGGGCGAGTTTCTACTTTCAGAAGCAACAGAAATTTTGCGGATTGATCAATCCGTTCGCGAGATATGGCAGTTTGGAAGTAAGAAACGCTTGAGAAACTCAAAATTTTCGCAGTTCTGATGCTCGAAATGAATAACTAGAACGGCCTAGGGGAAAAGTGCGCATACCGTTGTAATCGGGCGAGTTTCTACTTTCAGATGCAACAGAAATTTTGCGGATTGGTCGATCCGTTCGCGAGATATGGCAGTTTGGAGGTAAGAAACGCTTGAGAAACTCAAAATTTTCGCAGTTCTGATGCTCGAAACGAATAACTAGAACGGCCGAGGGGAAAAGTACGCATACCGTTGTAATCGGGCGAGTTTCTACTTGCAGATGCAACAGAAATTTTGCGGATTTGTCGATCCGTTCGCGAGATATGGCAGTTTGGAGATAAGAAACGCTTGAGAAACTCAAAATTTTCGCAGTTCTGATGCTCGACACGAGTAACCAGAACGGCCTAGGGGAAAAGTGCGCATACCGTTGTAATCGGGCGAGTTTCTACTTTCAGATGAAACAGAAATTTTGCGGATTGGTCAATCCGTTCGCGAGATATGGCAGTTTGGAGGTAAGAAACGCTTGAGAAACTCAAAATTTGCGCAGTTCTGATGCTTGAAACGAATAACTAGAACGGCCTAGGGGAAAAGTGCGCATACCGATGTAATCGGGCGAGTTTCTACTTTCAGATGCAACAGAAATCATGCGGATTGGTCAATCCCTTCGCGAGATATGGCCGTTTGGATGTAAGAAACGCTTGAGAAACTCAAAATTTTCGCAGTTCTGATACTCGAAACGAATAACTAGAACGGCCTAGGGGAAAAGTGCGCATACCGTTGTAATCGGGCGAGTTTCTACTTTCAGATGCAACAGAAATTTTGCGGATTGATCAATCCGTTCGCGAGATATGGCAGTTTGGAGATAAGAAACGCTTTAGAAACTCAAAATTTTCGCAGTTCTGATGCTCGAAACTAATAACTAGAACGGCCCAGGGGAAAAGTGCGCATACCGTTGTAATCGGGCGAGTTTCTACTTTCAAATGCAATAGAAATCATGCGGATTGGTCAATCCGTTCGCGAGATATGGCAGTTTGGAGGAAAGAAACGCTTGAGAAACTCAAAATTTTCGCATTTCTGATGCTCGAAACGAATAACTGGAACGGCCTAGGGGAAAACTACACATACCGTTGTAATCGGGCGAGTTTCTACTTTCAGATGCAACAGAAATTTTGCGGATTGGTCAATCCGTTCGCGAGATGTGGCAGTTTGGAGGTAAGAAACACTTGAGAAACTCAAAATTTTCGCAGTTCTGATGCTCGAAACGAATAACTAGAACGGCCTAGGGGAAAAGTACGCATACCGATGTAATCGGGCGAGTTTCTACTTTCAGATGCAACAGAAATTTTGCGGATTGGTCGATCCGTTCACGAGATATGGCACTTTGGAAGTAGGAAACGCTTGAGAAGCTCAAAATTTTCGCAGTTCTGATGCTCGAAACGAATGACTAGAACGGCCTAGGGGAAAAGTGCGCATACCGTTGTAATCGGGCGAGTTTCTACTTTCAGAAGCAACAGAAATTTTGCGGATTGATCAATCCGTTCGCGAGATATGGCAGTTTGGATGTAAGAAACGCTTGAGAAACTCAAAATTTGCGCAGTTCTGATGCTTGAAACGAATAACTGGAACGGCCTAGGGGAAAAGTGCGCATACCGTTGTAATCGGGCGAGTTTCTACTTTCAGAAGCAACAGAAATTTTGCGGATTGATCAATCCGTTCGCGAGATATGGCAGTTTGGAGGTAAGAAACGCTTGAGAAACTCAAAATTTTCGCAGTTCTGATGCTCGGAATGAATAACTGGAACGGCCTAGGGGAAAACTACACATACCGTTGTAATCGGGCGAGTTTCTACTTTCAGATGCAACAGAAATTTTGCGGATTTGTCGATCCGTTCGCGAGATATGGCAGTTTGGAGATAAGAAACGCTTGAGAAACTCAAAATTTTCGCAGTTCTGATGCTCGACACGAGTAACTAGAACGGCCTAGGAGAAAAGTACGCATACCGTTGTAATCGGGCGAGCTTCTACTTTCAGATGCAACAGAAATTTTGCAGATTGGTCGATCCGTTCACGAGATATGGCAGTTTGGAAGTAGGAAACGCTTGAGAAGCTCAAAATTTTCGCAGTTATGATGCTCGAAACGAATGACTAGAACGGCCTAGGGGAAAAGTGCGCATACCGTTGTAATCGGGCGAGTTTCTACTTTCAGAAGCAACAGAAATTTTGCGGATTGATCAATCCGTTCGCGAGATATGGCAGTTTGGAAGTAAGAAACGCTTGAGAAACTCAAAATTTTCGCAGTTCTGATGCTCGAAATGAATAACTAGAACGGCCTAGGGGAAAAGTGCGCATACCGTTGTAATCGGGCGAGTTTCTACTTTCAGATGCAACAGAAATTTTGCGGATTGGTCGATCCGTTCGCGAGATATGGCAGTTTGGAGGTAAGAAACGCTTGAGAAACTCAAAATTTTCGCAGTTCTGATGCTCGAAACGAATAACTAGAACGGCCGAGGGGAAAAGTACGCATACCGTTGTAATCGGGCGAGTTTCTACTTGCAGATGCAACAGAAATTTTGCGGATTTGTCGATCCGTTCGCGAGATATGGCAGTTTGGAGATAAGAAACGCTTGAGAAACTCAAAATTTTCGCAGTTCTGATGCTCGACACGAGTAACCAGAACGGCCTAGGGGAAAAGTGCGCATACCGTTGTAATCGGGCGAGTTTCTACTTTCAGATGAAACAGAAATTTTGCGGATTGGTCAATCCGTTCGCGAGATATGGCAGTTTGGAGGTAAGAAACGCTTGAGAAACTCAAAATTTGCGCAGTTCTGATGCTTGAAACGAATAACTAGAACGGCCTAGGGGAAAAGTGCGCATACCGATGTAATCGGGCGAGTTTCTACTTTCAGATGCAACAGAAATCATGCGGATTGGTCAATCCCTTCGCGAGATATGGCCGTTTGGATGTAAGAAACGCTTGAGAAACTCAAAATTTTCGCAGTTCTGATACTCGAAACGAATAACTAGAACGGCCTAGGGGAAAAGTGCGCATACCGTTGTAATCGGGCGAGTTTCTACTTTCAGATGCAACAGAAATTTTGCGGATTGATCAATCCGTTCGCGAGATATGGCAGTTTGGAGATAAGAAACGCTTTAGAAACTCAAAATTTTCGCAGTTCTGATGCTCGAAACTAATAACTAGAACGGCCCAGGGGAAAAGTGCGCATACCGTTGTAATCGGGCGAGTTTCTACTTTCAAATGCAATAGAAATCATGCGGATTGGTCAATCCGTTCGCGAGATATGGCAGTTTGGAGGAAAGAAACGCTTGAGAAACTCAAAATTTTCGCATTTCTGATGCTCGAAACGAATAACTGGAACGGCCTAGGGGAAAACTACACATACCGTTGTAATCGGGCGAGTTTCTACTTTCAGATGCAACAGAAATTTTGCGGATTGGTCAATCCGTTCGCGAGATGTGGCAGTTTGGAGGTAAGAAACACTTGAGAAACTCAAAATTTTCGCAGTTCTGATGCTCGAAACGAATAACTAGAACGGCCTAGGGGAAAAGTACGCATACCGATGTAATCGGGCGAGTTTCTACTTTCAGATGCAACAGAAATTTTGCGGATTGGTCGATCCGTTCACGAGATATGGCACTTTGGAAGTAGGAAACGCTTGAGAAGCTCAAAATTTTCGCAGTTCTGATGCTCGAAACGAATGACTAGAACGGCCTAGGGGAAAAGTGCGCATACCGTTGTAATCGGGCGAGTTTCTACTTTCAGAAGCAACAGAAATTTTGCGGATTGATCAATCCGTTCGCGAGATATGGCAGTTTGGATGTAAGAAACGCTTGAGAAACTCAAAATTTTCGCAGTTCTGATGCTCGAAATGAATAACTGGAACGGCCTAGGGGAAAACTACACATACCGTTGTAATCGGGCGAGTTTCTACTTTCAGATGCAACTGAAATTTTGCGGATTGGTCAATCCGTTCGCGAGATATGGCAGTTTGGAGGTAAGAAACGCTTGAGAAACTCAAAATTTGCGCAGTTCTGATGCTTGAAACGAATAACTGGAACGGCCTAGGGGAAAAGTGCGCATACCGTTGTAATCGGGCGAGTTTCTACTTTCAGAAGCAACAGAAATTTTGCGGATTGATCAATCCGTTCGCGAGATATGGCAGTTTGGAGGTAAGAAACGCTTGAGAAACTCAAAATTTTCGCAGTTCTGATGCTCGGAATGAATAACTGGAACGGCCTAGGGGAAAACTACACATACCGTTGTAATCGGGCGAGTTTCTACTTTCAGATGCAACAGAAATTTTGCGGATTGGTCCATCCGTTCGCGAGATATGGCAGTTTGGAGGTAAGAAACGCTTGAGAAACTCAAAATTTGCGCAGATCTGATGCTCGAAACGAATGACTAGAACGGCCTAGGGGAAAAGTGCGCATACCGTTGTAATCGGGCGAGTTTCTACTTTCAGATGCAACAGAAATTTTGCGGATCGGTCGATCCGTTCGCGAGATATGGCAGTTTGGAGGTAAGAAACGCTTGAGAAACTCAAAATTTTCGCAGTTCTGATGCTCGAAACGAATAACTAGAACGGCCTAGGGGAAAAGTACGCATACCGTTGTAATCGGGCGAGTTTCTACTTGCAGATGCAACAGAAATTTTGCGGATTGGTCGATCCGTTCGCGAGATATGACAGTTTGCAGATAAGAAACGCTTGAGAAACTCAAAATTTTCGCAGTTCTGATGTTCGACACGAGTAACTAGAACGGCCTAGGGGAAAAGCACGCATACCGTTGTAATCGGGCGAGTTTCTACTTTCAGATGCAACAGAAATCATGCGGATTGGTCAATCCCTTCGCGAGATATGGCCGTTTGGATGTAAGAAACGCTTGAGAAACTCAAAATTTTCGCAGTTCTCATGCTCGAAACGGATAACTAGAACGGCCTAGGGGAAAATTGCGCATACCGTTGTAATCGGGCGAGTTTCTACTTGCAGTTGCAACAGAAATTTTGCGGATTGGTCCATCCGTTCGCGAGATATGGCAGGTTGGAGATAAGAAACGCTTGAGAAACTCAAAATTTTCGCAGTTCTGATGCTCGACACGAGTAACTAGAACGGCCTTGGGGAAAAGTGCGCATACCGTTGTAATCGGGCGAGTTTCTACTTTCAGATGCAACAGAAATTTTGCGGATCGGTCAATCCGTTCGCGAGATATGGCAGTTTGGATGTAAGAAACGCTTGAGAAGCTCAAAATTTTCGCAGTTCTGATGCTCGAAACGAATAATTAGAACGGCCTAGGGGAAAAGTACGCATACCGATGTAATCGGGCGAGTTTCTACTTTCAGATGAAACAGAAATTTTGCGGATTGGTCAATCCGTTCGCGAGATATGGCAGTTTGGATGTAAGAAACGCTTGAGAAACTCAAAATTTGCGCAGTTCTGATGCTTGAAACGAATAACAAGAACGGCCTAGGGGAAAAGTGCGCATACCGTTGTATTCGGGCGAGTTTCTACTTTCAGATGCAACAGAAATTTTGAGGATTGTTCGATCCGTTCGCGAGATATGGCCGTTTGGATGTAAGAAACGCTTGAGAAACTCAAAATTTTCGCAGTTCTCATGCTCGAAACGGATAACTAGAACGGCCTAGGGGAAAATTGCGCATACCGTTGTAATCGGGCGAGTTTCTACTTTCAGATGCAACAGAAATTTTGCGGATTGGTCGATCAGTTCACGAGATATGGCAGTTTGGAAGTAGGAAACGCTTGAGAAGCTCAAAATTTTCGCAGTTCTGATGCTCGAAACGAATGACGAGAACGGCCTAGGGGAAAAGTGCGCATACCGTTGTAATCGGGCGAGTTTCTACTTTCAGATGCAACAAAAATTTTGCGGATTGGTCAATCCGTTCGCGAGATATGGCTGTTTGGAGGTAAGAAACGCTAGAGAAACTCAAAATTTGCGCAGTTCTGATGCTTGAAACGAATAACTGGAACGGCCTAGGGGAAAACTACACATACCGTTGTAATCGGGCGAGTTTCTACTTTCGGATGCAACAGAAATTTTGCGGATTGGTCAATCCGTTCGCGAGATGTGGCAGTTTGGAGGTAAGAAACACTTGAGAAACTCAAAATTTTCGCAGTTCTGATGCTCGAAACGAATAACTAGAACGGCCCAGGGGAAAAGTGCGCATACAGTTGTAATCGGGCGAGTTTTTACTTTCAAATGCAATAGAAATCATGCGGATTGGTCAATCCGTTCGCGAGATATGGCAGTTTGGAGGTAAGAAACGCTCGAGAAACTCAAAATTTTCGCAGTTCTGATGCTCGAAACGAATAACCGGAACGGCCTAGGGGAAAACTACACATACCGTTTTAATCGGGCGAGTTTCTACTTTCAGATGCAACAGAAATTTTGCGGATTGGTCAATCCGTTCGCGAGATGTGGCAGTTTGGATGTAAGTAACGCTTGAGAAACTCAAAATTTTCGCAGTTCTGATGCTCGAAACGAATAACTAGAACGGCCTAGGGGAAAAGTACGCATACTGATGTAATCGGGCGAGTTTCTACTTTCAGATGCAACAGAAATTTTGCGGATTGGTCGATCCGTTCACGAGATATGGCAGTTTGGAAGTAGGAAACGCTTGAGAAGCTCAAAATTTTCGCAGTTCTGATGCTCGAAACGAATGACTAGAACGGCCTAGGGGAAAAGTGCGCATACCGTTGTAATCGGGCGAGTTTCTACTTTCAGAAGCAACAGAAATTTTGCGGATTGATCAATCCGTTCGCGAGATATGGCAGTTTGGAGGTAAGAAACGCTTGAGAAACTCAAAATTTTCGCAGTTCTGATGCTCGAAATGAATAACTGGAACGGCCTAGGGGAAAACTACACATACCGTTGTAATCGGGCGAGTTTCTACTTTCAGATGCAACAGAAATTTTGCGGATTGGTCAATCCGTTCGCGAGATATGGCAGTTTGGATGTAAGAAACGCTTGAGAAACTCAAAATTTGCGCAGTTCTGATGCTTGAAACGAATAACTAGAACGGCCTAGGGGAAAAGTGCGCATACCGTTGTAATCGGGCGAGTTTCTACTTTCAGATGCAACAGAAATTTTGCGGTTTGGTCGATCCGTTCGCGAGATATGGCAGTTTGGAGATAAGAAACGCTTGAGAAACTCAAAATTTTCGCAGTTCTGATGCTCGACACGAGTAACTAGAACGGCCTAGGGGAAAAGTGCGCATACCGTTGTAATCGGGCGAGTTTCTACTTTCAGATGCAACAGAAATTTTGCGGATTGGTCAATCCGTTCGCGAGATATGGCAGTTTGGATGTAAGAAACGCTTGAGAAACTCAAAATTTTCGCAGTTCTGATGCTCGAAACGAATAACTAGAACGGCCTAGGGGAAAAGTACGCATACCGATGTAATCGGGCGAGTTTCTACTTTCAGATGCAACAGAAATTTTGCGGATTGGTCGATCCGTTCACGAGATATGGCAGTTTGGAAGTAGGAAACGCTTTAGAAGCTCAAAATTTTCGCAGTTCTGATGCTCGAAACGAATGACTAGAACGGCCTAGGGGAAAAGTGCGCATACCGTTGTAATCGGGCGAGTTTCTACTTTCAGAAGCAACAGAAATTTTGCGGATTGGTCGATCCGTTCGCGAGATATGGCAGTTTGGAGGTAAGAAACGCTTGAGAAACTCAAAATTTTCGCAGTTCTGATGCTCGAAACGAATAACTAGAACGGCCTAGGGGAAAAGTACGCATACCGTTGTAATCGGGCGAGTTTCTACTTGCAGATGCAACAGAAATTTTGCGGATTGGTCAATCCGTTCGCGAGATATGGCAGTTTGGAGGTAAGAAACGCTTGAGAAACTCAAAATTTGCGCAGTTCTGATGCTCGAAACGAATGACTAGAACGGCCTAGGGGAAAAGTGCGCATACCGTTGTAATCGGGCGAGTTTCTACTTTCAGAAGCAACAGAAATTTTGCGGATTGATCAATCCGTTCGCGAGATATGGCAGTTTGGATGTAAGAAACGCTTGAGAAACTCAAAATTTGCGCAGTTCTGATGCTTGAAACGAATAACTAGAACGGCCTAGGGGAAAAGTGCGCATACCGTTGTAATCGGGCGAGTTTCTACTTTCAGATGCAACAGAAATTTTGAGGATTGTTCGATCCGTTCGCGAGATATGGCCGTTTGGATGTAAGAAACGCTTGAGAAACTCAAAATTTTCGCAGTTCTCATGCTCGAAACGGATAACTAGAACGGCCTAGGGGAAAATTGCGCATACCGTTGTAATCGGGCGAGTTTCTACTTTCAGATGCAACAGAAATTTTGCGGATTGGTCGATCAGTTCACGAGATATGGCAGTTTGGAAGTAGGAAACGCTTGAGAAGCTCAAAATTTTCGCAGTTCTGATGCTCGAAACGAATGACGAGAACGGCCTAGGGGAAAAGTGCGCATACCGTTGTAATCGGGCGAGTTTCTACTTTCAGATGCAACAAAAATTTTGCGGATTGGTCAATCCGTTCGCGAGATATGGCTGTTTGGAGGTAAGAAACGCTAGAGAAACTCAAAATTTGCGCAGTTCTGATGCTTGAAACGAATAACTGGAACGGCCTAGGGGAAAACTACACATACCGTTGTAATCGGGCGAGTTTCTACTTTCGGATGCAACAGAAATTTTGCGGATTGGTCAATCCGTTCGCGAGATGTGGCAGTTTGGAGGTAAGAAACACTTGAGAAACTCAAAATTTTCGCAGTTCTGATGCTCGAAACGAATAACTAGAACGGCCCAGGGGAAAAGTGCGCATACCGTTGTAATCGGGCGAGTTTTTACTTTCAAATGCAATAGAAATCATGCGGATTGGTCAATCCGTTCGCGAGATATGGCAGTTTGGAGGTAAGAAACGCTCGAGAAACTCAAAATTTTCGCAGTTCTGATGCTCGAAACGAATAACCGGAACGGCCTAGGGGAAAACTACACATACCGTTTTAATCGGGCGAGTTTCTACTTTCAGATGCAACAGAAATTTTGCGGATTGGTCAATCCGTTCGCGAGATGTGGCAGTTTGGATGTAAGTAACGCTTGAGAAACTCAAAATTTTCGCAGTTCTGATGCTCGAAACGAATAACTAGAACGGCCTAGGGGAAAAGTACGCATACTGATGTAATCGGGCGAGTTTCTACTTTCAGATGCAACAGAAATTTTGCGGATTGGTCGATCCGTTCACGAGATATGGCAGTTTGGAAGTAGGAAACGCTTGAGAAGCTCAAATTTTCGCAGTTCTGATGCTCGAAACGAATGACTAGAACGGCCTAGGGGAAAAGTGCGCATACCGTTGTAATCGGGCGAGTTTCTACTTTCAGAAGCAACAGAAATTTTGCGGATTGATCAATCCGTTCGCGAGATATGGCAGTTTGGAGGTAAGAAACGCTTGAGAAACTCAAATTTTCGCAGTTCTGATGCTCGAAATGAATAACTGGAACGGCCTAGGGGAAAACTACACATACCGTTGTAATCGGGCGAGTTTCTACTTTCAGATGCAACAGAAATTTTGCGGATTGGTCAATCCGTTCGCGAGATATGGCAGTTTGGATGTAAGAAACGCTTGAGAACTCAAAATTTGCGCAGTTCTGATGCTTGAAACGAATAACTAGAACGGCCTAGGGGAAAAGTGCGCATACCGTTGTAATCGGGCGAGTTTCTACTTTCAGATGCAACAGAAATTTTGCGGATTGGTCGATCCGTTCGCGAGATATGGCAGTTTGGAGGTAAGAAACGCTTGAGAAACTCAAAATTTTCGCAGTTCTGATGCTCGAAACGAATAACTAGAACGGCCTAGGGGAAAAGTACGCATACCGTTGTAATCGGGCGAGTTTCTACTTGCAGATGCAACAGAAATTTTGCGGTTTGGTCGATCCGTTCGCGAGATATGGCAGTTTGGAGATAAGAAACGCTTGAGAAACTCAAAATTTTCGCAGTTCTGATGCTCGACACGAGTAACTAGAACGGCCTAGGGGAAAAGTGCGCATACCGTTGTAATCGGGCGAGTTTCTACTTTCAGATGCAACAGAAATTTTGCGGATTGGTCAATCCGTTCGCGAGATATGGCAGTTTGGATGTAAGAAACGCTTGAGAAGCTCAAAATTTTCGCAGTTCTGATGCTCGAAACGAATAACTAGAACGGCCTAGGAGAAAAGTACGCATACCGTTGTAATCGGGCGAGCTTCTACTTTCAGATGCAACAGAAATTTTGCAGATTGGTCGATCCGTTCGCGAGATATGGCAGTTTGGAGGTAAGAAACGCTTGAGAAACTCAAAATTTTCGCAGTTCTGATGCTCGAAACGAATAACTAGAACGGCCTAGGGGAAAAGTACGCATACCGTTGTAATCGGGCGAGTTTCTACTTGCAGATGCAACAGAAATTTTGCGGATTTGTCGATCCGTTCGCGAGATATGGCAGTTTGGAGATAAGAAACGCTTGAGAAACTCAAAATTTTCGCAGTTCTGATGCTCGACACGAGTAACCAGAACGGCCTAGGGAAAAAGTGCGCATACCGTTGTAATCGGGCGAGTTTCTACTTTCAGATGAAACAGAAATTTTGCGGATTGGTCAATCCGTTCGCGAGATATGGCAGTTTGGAGGTAAGAAACGCTTGAGAAACTCAAAATTTGCGCAGTTCTGATGCTCGAAACGAATGACTAGAACGGCCTAGGGGAAAAGTGCGCATACCGTTGTAATCGGGCGAGTTTCTACTTTCAGAAGCAACAGAAATTTTGCGGATTGATCAATCCGTTCGCGAGATATGGCAGTTTGGATGTAAGAAACGCTTGAGAAACTCAAAATTTGCGCAGTTCTGATGCTTGAAACGAATAACTAGAACGGCCTAGGGGAAAAGTGCGCATACCGATGTAATCGGGCGAGTTTCTACTTTCAGATGCAACAGAAATCATGCGGATTGGTCAATCCCTTCGCGAGATATGGCCGTTTGGATGTAAGAAACGCTTGAGAAACTCAAAATTTTCGCAGTTCTGATACTCGAAACGAATAACTAGAACGGCCTAGGGGAAAAGTGCGCATACCGTTGTAATCGGGCGAGTTTCTACTTTCAGATGCAACAGAAATTTTGCGGATTGATCAATCCGTTCGCGAGATATGGCAGTTTGGAGATAAGAAACGCTTTAGAAACTCAAAATTTTCGCAGTTCTGATGCTCGAAACTAATAACTAGAACGGCCCAGGGGAAAAGTGCGCATACCGTTGTAATCGGGCGAGTTTCTACTTTCAAATGCAATAGAAATCATGCGGATTGGTCAATCCGTTCGCGAGATATGGCAGTTTGGAGGTAAGAAACGCTTGAGAAACTCAAAATTTTCGCATTTCTGATGCTCGAAACGAATAACTGGAACGGCCTAGGGGAAAACTACACATACCGTTGTAATCGGGCGAGTTTCTACTTTCAGATGCAACAGAAATTTTGCGGATTGGTCAATCCGTTCGCGAGATGTGGCAGTTTGGAGGTAAGAAACACTTGAGAAACTCAAAATTTTCGCAGTTCTGATGCTCGAAACGAATAACTAGAACGGCCTAGGGGAAAAGTACGCATACCGATGTAATCGGGCGAGTTTCTACTTTCAGATGCAACAGAAATTTTGCGGATTGGTCGATCCGTTCACGAGATATGGCACTTTGGAAGTAGGAAACGCTTGAGAAGCTCAAAATTTTCGCAGTTCTGATGCTCGAAACGAATGACTCGAACGGCCTAGGGGAAAAGTGCGCATACCGTTGTAATCGGGCGAGATTCTACTTTCAGAAGCAACAGAAATTTTGCGGATTGATCAATCCGTTGGCGAGATATGGCAGTTTGGATGTAAGAAACGCTTGAGAAACTCAAAATTTTCGCAGTGCTGATGCTCGAAATGAATAACTGGAACGGCCTAGGGGAAAACTACACATACCGTTGTAATCGGGCGAGTTTCTACTTTCAGATGCAACTGAAATTTTGCGGATTGGTCAATCCGTTCGCGAGATATGGCAGTTTGGAGGTAAGAAACGCTTGAGAAACTCAAAATTTGCGCAGTTCTGATGCTTCAAACGAATAACTGGAACGGCCTAGGGGAAAAGTGCGCATACCGTTGTAATCGGGCGAGTTTCTACTTTCAGAAGCAACAGAAATTTTGCGGATTGATCAATCCGTTCGCGAGATATGGCAGTTTGGAGGTAAGAAACGCTTGAGAAACTCAAAATTTTCGCAGTTCTGATGCTCGAAACGAATAACTAGAACGGCCTAGGGGAAAAGTACGCATACCGTTGTAATCGGGCGAGTTTCTACTTGCAGATGCAACAGAAATTTTGCGGATTGGTCCATCCGTTCGCGAGATATGGCAGTTTGGAGGTAAGAAACGCTTGAGAAACTCAAAATTTTCGCAGTTCTGATGCTCGACACGAGTAACTAGAACGGCCTTGGGGAAAAGTGCGCATACCGTTGTAATCGGGCGAGTTTCTACTTTCAGAAGCAACAGAAATTTTGCGGATTGATCAATCCGTTCGCGAGATATGGCAGTTTGGATGTAAGAAACGCTTGAGAAACTCAAAATTTGCGCAGTTCTGATGCTTGAAACGAATAACTGGAACGGCCTAGGGGAAAACTACACATACCGTTGTAATCGGGCGAGTTTCTACTTTCGGATGCAACAGAAATTTTGCGGATTGGTCAATCCGTTCGCGAGATGTGGCAGTTTGGAGGTAAGAAACACTTGAGAAACTCAAAATTTTCGCAGTTCTGATGCTCGAAACGAATAACTAGAACGGCCTAGGGGAAAAGTACGCATACCGATGTAATCGGGCGAGTTTCTACTTTCAGATGCAACAGAAATTTTGCGGATTGGTCGATCAGTTCACGAGATATGGCAGTTTGGATGTAGGAAACGCTTGAGAAGCTCAAAATTTTCGCAGTTCTGATGCTCGAAACGAATGACGAGAACGGCCTAGGGGAAAAGTGCGCATACCGTTGTAATCGGGCGAGTTTCTACTTTCAGAAGCAACAGAAATTTTGCGGATTGATCAATCCGTTCGCGAGATATGGCAGTTTGGAAGTAAGAAACGCTTGAGAAACTCAAAATTTTCGCAGTTCTGATGCTCGAAATGAATAACTGGAACGGCCTAGGGGAAAACTACACATACCGTTGTAATCGGGCGAGTTTCTACTTTCAGATGCAACAGAAATTTTGCGGATTGGTCAATCCGTTCGCGAGATATGGCAGTTTGGAGGTAAGAAACGCTTGAGAAACTCAAAATTTGCGCAGTTCTGATGCTCGAAACGAATAACTAGAACGGCCTAGGGGAAAAGTACGCATACCGTTGTAATCGGGCGAGTTTCTACTTGCAGATGCAACAGAAATTTTGCGGATTGGTCGATCCGTTCGCGAGATACGGCAGTTTGGAGATAAGAAACGCTTGAGAAACTCAAAATTTTCGCAGTTCTGATGCTCGACACGACTAACTAGAACGGCCTAGGGGAAAAGTGCGCATACCGTTGTAATCGGGCGAGTTTCTACTTTCAGAAGCAACAGAAATTTTGCGGATTGATCAATCCGTTCGCGAGATATGGCAGTTTGGAGGTAAGAAACGCTTGAGAAACGCAAAATTTTCGCAGTTCTGATGCTCGAAATGAATAACTGGAACGGCCTAGGGGAAAAGTGCGCATACCGTTGTAATCGGGCGAGTTACTACTTTCAGATGCAACAGAAATTTTGCGGATTGGTCAATCCGTTCGCGAGATATGGCAGTTTGGAGATAAGAAACGCTTGAGAAACTCAAAATTTTCGCAGTTCTGATGCTCGAAACGAATGACTAGAACGGCCTAGGGGAGAAGTACGCATACCGTTGTAATCGGGCGAGTTTCTACTTTCAGATGCAACAGAAATCATGCGGATTGGTCAATCCCTTCGCGAGATATGGCCGTTTGGATGTAAGAAACGCTTGAGAAACTCAAAATTTTCGCAGTTCTGATGCTCGAAACGAATAACTAGAACGGCCTAGGGGAAAAGTGCGCATACCGTTGTAATCGGGCGAGTTTCAACTTTCAGATGCAACAGAAATTTTGCGGATTGATCAATCCGTTCGCGAGATATGGCAGTTTGGAGATAAGAAACGCTTTAGAAACTCAAAATTTTCGCAGTTCTGATGCTCGCAACGAATAACTGGAACGGCCTAGGGGAAAACTACACATACCGTTGTAATCGGGCGAGTTTCTACTTTCAGATGCAACAGAAATTTTGCGGATTGGTCAATCCGTTCGCGAGATGTGGCAGTTTGGAGGTAAGAAACACTTGAGAAACTCAAAATTTTCGCAGTTCTGATGCTCGAAACGAATAACTAGAACGGCCTAGGGGAAAAGTACGCATACCGATGTAATCGGGCGAGTTTCTACTTTCAGATGCAACAGAAATTTTGCGGATTGGTCGATCCGTTCACGAGATATGGCAGTTTGGAAGTAGGAAACGCTTGAGAAGCTCAAAATTTTCGCAGTTCTGATTCTCGAAACGAATGACTAGAACGGCCTAGGGGAAAAGTGCTCATACCGTTGTAATCGGGCGAGTTTCTACTTTCAGAAGCAACAGAAATTTTGCGGATTGATCAATCCGTTCGCGAGATATGGCAGTTTGGAGGTAAGAAACACTTGAGAAACTCAAAATTTTCGCAGTTCTGATGCTCGAAACGAATAACTAGAACGGCCTAGGGGAAAAGTACGCATACCGATGTAATCGGGCGAGTTTCTACTTTCAGATGCAACAGAAATTTTGCGGATCGGTCAATCCGTTCGCGAGATATGGCAGATTGGATGTAAGAAACGCTTGAGAAACTCAAAATTTTCGCAGTTCTGATGCTCGAAACGAATAACTAGAACGGCCTAGGGGAAAAGTACGCATACCGTTGTAATCGGGCGAGTTTCTACTTGCAGATGCAACAGAAATTTTGCGGATTGGTCGATCCGTTCGCGAGATATGGCAGTTTGGAGATAAGAAACGCTTGAGAAACTCAAAATTTTCGCAGTTCTGATGCTCGACACGAGTAACTAGAACGGCCTAGGGGAAAAGTGCGCATACCGTTGTAATCGGGCGAGTTTCTACTTTCAGATGCAACAGAAATTTTGCGGATCGGTCAATCCGTTCGCGAGATATGGCAGTTTGGATGTAAGAAACGCTTGAGAAACTCAAAATTTTCGCAGTTCTGATGCTCGAAACGAATAACTAGAACGGCCTAGGGGAAAAGTACGCATACCGATGTAATCGGGCGAGTTTCTACTTTCAGATGCAACAGAAATTTTGCGGATTGGTCGATCCGTTCACGAGATATGGCAGTTTGGAAGTAGGAAACGCTTGAGAAGCTCAAAATTTTCGCAGTTCTGATGCTCGAAACGAATAACCAGAACGGCCTAGGGGAAAAGTACGCATACCGATGTAATCGGGCGAGTTTCTACTTTCAGATGCAACAGAAATTTTGCGGATCGGTCAATCCGTTCGCGAGATATGGCAGATTGGATGTAAGAAACGCTTGAGAAACTCAAAATTTTCGCAGTTCTGATGCTCGAAACGAATAACTAGAACGGCCTAGGGGAAAAGTACGCATACCGTTGTAATCGGGCGAGTTTCTACTTGCAGATGCAACAGAAATTTTGCGGATTGGTCGATCCGTTCGCGAGATATGGCAGTTTGGAGATAAGAAACGCTTGAGAAACTCAAAATTTTCGCAGTTCTGATGCTCGACACGAGTAACTAGAACGGCCTAGGGGAAAAGTGCGCATACCGTTGTAATCGGGCGAGTTTCTACTTTCAGATGCAACAGAAATTTTGCGGATCGGTCAATCCGTTCGCGAGATATGGCAGTTTGGATGTAAGAAACGCTTGAGAAACTCAAAATTTTCGCAGTTCTGATGCTCGAAACGAATAACTAGAACGGCCTAGGGGAAAAGTACGCATACCGATGTAATCGGGCGAGTTTCTACTTTCAGATGCAACAGAAATTTTGCGGATTGGTCGATCCGTTCACGAGATATGGCAGTTTGGAAGTAGGAAACGCTTGAGAAGCTCAAAATTTTCGCAGTTCTGATGCTCGAAACGAATGACTAGAACGGCCTAGGGGAGAAGTACGCATACCGTTGTAATCGGGCGAGTTTCTACTTTCAGATGCAACAGAAATCATGCGGATTGGTCAATCCCTTCGCGAGATATGGCCGTTTGGATGTAAGAAACGCTTGAGAAACTCAAAATTTTCGCAGTTCTGATGCTCGAAACGAATAACTAGAACGGCCTAGGGGAAAAGTGCGCATACCGTTGTAATCGGGCGAGTTTCAACTTTCAGATGCAACAGAAATTTTGCGGATTGATCAATCCGTTCGCGAGATATGGCAGTTTGGAGATAAGAAACGCTTTAGAAACTCAAAATTTTCGCAGTTCTGATGCTCGCAACGAATAACTGGAACGGCCTAGGGGAAAACTACACATACCGTTGTAATCGGGCGAGTTTCTACTTTCAGATGCAACAGAAATTTTGCGGATTGGTCAATCCGTTCGCGAGATGTGGCAGTTTGGAGGTAAGAAACACTTGAGAAACTCAAAATTTTCGCAGTTCTGATGCTCGAAACGAATAACTAGAACGGCCTAGGGGAAAAGTACGCATACCGATGTAATCGGGCGAGTTTCTACTTTCAGATGCAACAGAAATTTTGCGGATTGGTCGATCCGTTCACGAGATATGGCAGTTTGGAAGTAGGAAACGCTTGAGAAGCTCAAAATTTTCGCAGTTCTGATTCTCGAAACGAATGACTAGAACGGCCTAGGGGAAAAGTGCTCATACCGTTGTAATCGGGCGAGTTTCTACTTTCAGAAGCAACAGAAATTTTGCGGATTGATCAATCCGTTCGCGAGATATGGCAGTTTGGAGGTAAGAAACACTTGAGAAACTCAAAATTTTCGCAGTTCTGATGCTCGAAACGAATAACTAGAACGGCCTAGGGGAAAAGTACGCATACCGATGTAATCGGGCGAGTTTCTACTTTCAGATGCAACAGAAATTTTGCGGATCGGTCAATCCGTTCGCGAGATATGGCAGATTGGATGTAAGAAACGCTTGAGAAACTCAAAATTTTCGCAGTTCTGATGCTCGAAACGAATAACTAGAACGGCCTAGGGGAAAAGTACGCATACCGTTGTAATCGGGCGAGTTTCTACTTGCAGATGCAACAGAAATTTTGCGGATTGGTCGATCCGTTCGCGAGATATGGCAGTTTGGAGATAAGAAACGCTTGAGAAACTCAAAATTTTCGCAGTTCTGATGCTCGACACGAGTAACTAGAACGGCCTAGGGGAAAAGTGCGCATACCGTTGTAATCGGGCGAGTTTCTACTTTCAGATGCAACAGAAATTTTGCGGATCGGTCAATCCGTTCGCGAGATATGGCAGTTTGGATGTAAGAAACGCTTGAGAAACTCAAAATTTTCGCAGTTCTGATGCTCGAAACGAATAACTAGAACGGCCTAGGGGAAAAGTACGCATACCGATGTAATCGGGCGAGTTTCTACTTTCAGATGCAACAGAAATTTTGCGGATTGGTCGATCCGTTCACGAGATATGGCAGTTTGGAAGTAGGAAACGCTTGAGAAGCTCAAAATTTTCGCAGTTCTGATGCTCGAAACGAATAACCAGAACGGCCTAGGGGAAAAGTACGCATACCGATGTAATCGGGCGAGTTTCTACTTTCAGATGCAACAGAAATTTTGCGGATCGGTCAATCCGTTCGCGAGATATGGCAGATTGGATGTAAGAAACGCTTGAGAAACTCAAAATTTTCGCAGTTCTGATGCTCGAAACGAATAACTAGAACGGCCTAGGGGAAAAGTACGCATACCGTTGTAATCGGGCGAGTTTCTACTTGCAGATGCAACAGAAATTTTGCGGATTGGTCGATCCGTTCGCGAGATATGGCAGTTTGGAGATAAGAAACGCTTGAGAAACTCAAAATTTTCGCAGTTCTGATGCTCGACACGAGTAACTAGAACGGCCTAGGGGAAAAGTGCGCATACCGTTGTAATCGGGCGAGTTTCTACTTTCAGATGCAACAGAAATTTTGCGGATCGGTCAATCCGTTCGCGAGATATGGCAGTTTGGATGTAAGAAACGCTTGAGAAACTCAAAATTTTCGCAGTTCTGATGCTCGAAACGAATAACTAGAACGGCCTAGGGGAAAAGTACGCATACCGATGTAATCGGGCGAGTTTCTACTTTCAGATGCAACAGAAATTTTGCGGATTGGTCGATCCGTTCACGAGATATGGCAGTTTGGAAGTAGGAAACGCTTGAGAAGCTCAAAATTTTCGCAGTTCTGATGCTCGAAACGAATGACTAGAACGGCCTAGGGGAAAAGTGCGCATACCGTTGTAATCGGGCGAGTTTCTACTTTCAGAAGCAACAGAAATTTTGCGGATTGATCAATCCGTTCGCGAGATATGGCAGTTTGGAGGTAAGAAACGCATGAGAAACTCAAAATTTTCGCAGTTCTGATGCTCGAAACGAATAACTGGAACGGCCTAGGGGAAAACTACACATACCGTTGTAATCGGGCGAGTTTCTACTTTCAGATGCAACAGAAATTTTGCGGATTGGTCAATCCGTTCGCGAGATGTGGCAGTTTGGAGGTAAGAAACACTTGAGAAACTCAAAATTTTCGCAGTTCTGATGCTCGAAACGAATAACTAGAACGGCCTAGGGGAAAAGTACGCACACCGATGTAATCGGGCGAGTTTCTACTTTCAGATGCAACAGAAATTTTGCGGATTGGTCGATCAGTTCACGAGATATGGCAGTTTGGAAGTAGGAAACGCTTGAGAAGCTCAAAATTTTCGCAGTTCTGATGCTCGAAACGAATGACGAGAACGGCCTAGGGGAAAAGTGCGCATACCGTTGTAATCGGGCGAGTTTCTACTTTCAGAAGCAACAGAAATTTTGCGGATTGATCAATCCGTTCGCGAGATATGGCAGTTTGGAAGTAAGAAACGCTTGAGAAACTCAAAATTTTCGCAGGTCTGATGCTCGAAATGAATAACTGGAACGGCCTAGGGGAAAACTACACATACCGTTGTAATCGGGCGAGTTTCTACTTTCAGATGCAACAGAAATTTTGCGGATTGGTCAATCCGTTCGCGAGATATGGCAGTTTGGAGGTAAGAAACGCTTGAGAAACTCAAAATTTGCGCAGTTCTGATGCTTGAAACGAATAACTGGAACGGCCTAGGGGAAAACTACACATACCGTTGTAATCGGGCGAGTTTCTACTTTCAGAAGCAACAGAAATTTTGCGGATTGATCAATCCGTTCGCGAGATATGGCAGTTTGGAGGTAAGAAACGCTTGAGAAACACAAAATTTTCGCAGTTCTGATGCTCGAAACGAATAACTAGAACGGCCTAGGGGAAAAGTACGCATACCGTTGTAATCGGGCGAGTTTCTACTTGCAGATGCAACAGAAATTTTGCGGATTGGTCGATCCGTTCGCGAGATATGGCAGTTTGGAGATAAGAAACGCTTGAGAAACTCAAAATTTTCGCAGTTCTGATGCTCGACACGACTAACTAGAACGGCCTAGGGGAAAAGTGCGCATACCGTTGTAATCGGGCGAGTTTCTACTTTCAGATGCAACAGAAATTTTGCGGATCGGTCAATCCGTTCGCGAGATATGGCAGTTTGGATGTAAGAAACGTTTGAGAAACTCAAAATTTTCGCAGTTCTGATGCTCGAAACGAATAACTAGAACGGCCTAGGGGAAAAGTACGCATACCGATGTAATCGGGCGAGTTTCTACTTTCAGATGCAACAGAAATTTTGCGGATTGGTCGATCCGTTCACGAGATATGGCAGTTTGGAAGTAGGAAACGCTTGAGAAGCTCAAAATTTTCGCAGTTCTGATGCTCGAAACGAATGACTAGAACGGCCTAGGGGAAAAGTGCGCATACCGTTGTAATCGGGCGAGTTTCTACTTTCAGAAGCAACAGAAATTTTGCGGATTGATCAATCCGTTCGCGAGATATGGCAGTTTGGAGGTAAGAAACGCTTGAGAAACGCAAAATTTTCGCAGTTCTGATGCTCGAAATGAATAACTGGAACGGCCTAGGGGAAAAGTGCGCATACCGTTGTAATCGGGCGAGTTACTACTTTCAGATGCAACAGAAATTTTGCGGATTGGTCAATCCGTTCGCGAGATATGGCAGTTTGGAGATAAGAAACGCTTGAGAAACTCAAAATTTTCGCAGTTCTGATGCTCGAAACGAATGACTAGAACGGCCTAGGGGAGAAGTACGCATACCGTTGTAATCGGGCGAGTTTCTACTTTCAGATGCAACAGAAATCATGCGGATTGGTCAATCGCTTCGCGAGATATGGCCGTTTGGATGTAAGAAACGCTTGAGAAACTCAAAATTTTCGCAGTTCTGATGCTCGAAACGAATAACTAGAACGGCCTAGGGGAAAAGTGCGCATACCGTTGTAATCGGGCGAGTTTCAACTTTCAGATGCAACAGAAATTTTGCGGATTGATCAATCCGTTCGCGAGATATGGCAGTTTGGAGATAAGAAACGCTTTAGAAACTCAAAATTTTCGCAGTTCTGATGCTCGCAACGAATAACTGGAACGGCCTAGGGGAAAACTACACATACCGTTGTAATCGGGCGAGTTTCTACTTTCAGATGCAACAGAAATTTTGCGGATTGGTCAATCCGTTCGCGAGATGTGGCAGTTTGGAGGTAAGAAACACTTGAGAAACTCAAAATTTTCGCAGTTCTGATGCTCGAAACGAATAACTAGAACGGCCTAGGGGAAAAGTACGCATACCGATGTAATCGGGCGAGTTTCTACTTTCAGATGCAACAGAAATTTTGCGGATTGGTCGATCCGTTCACGAGATATGGCAGTTTGGAAGTAGGAAACGCTTGAGAAGCTCAAAATTTTCGCAGTTCTGATTCTCGAAACGAATGACTAGAACGGCCTAGGGGAAAAGTGCGCATACCGTTGTAATCGGGCGAGTTACTACTTTCAGATGCAACAGAAATTTTGCGGATTGGTCAATCCGTTCGCGAGATATGGCAGTTTGGAGATAAGAAACGCTTGAGAAACTCAAAATTTTCGCAGTTCTGATGCTCGAAACGAATGACTAGAACGGCCTAGGGGAGAAGTACGCATACCGTTGTAATCGGGCGAGTTTCTACTTTCAGATGCAACAGAAATCATGCGGATTGGTCAATCGCTTCGCGAGATATGGCCGTTTGGATGTAAGAAACGCTTGAGAAACTCAAAATTTTCGCAGTTCTGATGCTCGAAACGAATAACTAGAACGGCCTAGGGGAAAAGTGCGCATACCGTTGTAATCGGGCGAGTTTCAACTTTCAGATGCAACAGAAATTTTGCGGATTGATCAATCCGTTCGCGAGATATGGCAGTTTGGAGATAAGAAACGCTTTAGAAACTCAAAATTTTCGCAGTTCTGATGCTCGCAACGAATAACTGGAACGGCCTAGGGGAAAAGTGCGCATACCGTTGTAATCGGGCGAGTTTCTACTTTCAGATGCAACAGAAATTTTGCGGATTGGTCAATCCGTTCGCGAGATGTGGCAGTTTGGAGGTAAGAAACACTTGAGAAACTCAAAATTTTCGCAGTTCTGATGCTCGAAACGAATAACTAGAACGGCCTAGGGGAAAAGTACGCATACCGATGTAATCGGGCGAGTTTCTACTTTCAGATGCAACAGAAATTTTGCGGATTGGTCGATCCGTTCACGAGATATGGCAGTTTGGAAGTAGGAAACGCTTGAGAAGCTCAAAATTTTCGCAGTTCTGATTCTCGAAACGAATGACTAGAACGGCCTAGGGGAAAAGTGCTCATACCGTTGTAATCGGGCGAGTTTCTACTTTCAGAAGCAACAGAAATTTTGCGGATTGATCAATCCGTTCGCGAGATATGGCAGTTTGGAGGTAAGAAACACTTGAGAAACTCAAAATTTTCGCAGTTCTGATGCTCGAAACGAATAACTAGAACGGCCTAGGGGAAAAGTACGCATACCGATGTAATCGGGCGAGTTTCTACTTTCAGATGCAACAGAAATTTTGCGGATCGGTCAATCCGTTCGCGAGATATGGCAGATTGGATGTAAGAAACGCTTGAGAAACTCAAAATTTTCGCAGTTCTGATGCTCGAAACGAATAACTAGAACGGCCTAGGGGAAAAGTACGCATACCGTTGTAATCGGGCGAGTTTCTACTTGCAGATGCAACAGAAATTTTGCGGATTGGTCGATCCGTTCGCGAGATATGGCAGTTTGGAGATAAGAAACGCTTGAGAAACTCAAAATTTTCGCAGTTCTGATGCTCGACACGAGTAACTAGAACGGCCTAGGGGAAAAGTGCGCATACCGTTGTAATCGGGCGAGTTTCTACTTTCAGATGCAACAGAAATTTTGCGGATCGGTCAATCCGTTCGCGAGATATGGCAGTTTGGATGTAAGAAACGCTTGAGAAACTCAAAATTTTCGCAGTTCTGATGCTCGAAACGAATAACTAGAACGGCCTAGGGGAAAAGTACGCATACCGATGTAATCGGGCGAGTTTCTACTTTCAGATGCAACAGAAATTTTGCGGATTGGTCGATCCGTTCACGAGATATGGCAGTTTGGAAGTAGGAAACGCTTGAGAAGCTCAAAATTTTCGCAGTTCTGATGCTCGAAACGAATAACTAGAACGGCCTAGGGGAAAAGTACGCATACCGATGTAATCGGGCGAGTTTCTACTTTCAGATGCAACAGAAATTTTGCGGATCGGTCAATCCGTTCGCGAGATATGGCAGATTGGATGTAAGAAACGCTTGAGAAACTCAAAATTTTCGCAGTTCTGATGCTCGAAACGAATAACTAGAACGGCCTAGGGGAAAAGTACGCATACCGTTGTAATCGGGCGAGTTTCTACTTGCAGATGCAACAGAAATTTTGCGGATTGGTCGATCCGTTCGCGAGATATGGCAGTTTGGAGATAAGAAACGCTTGAGAAACTCAAAATTTTCGCAGTTCTGATGCTCGACACGAGTAACTAGAACGGCCTAGGGGAAAAGTGCGCATACCGTTGTAATCGGGCGAGTTTCTACTTTCAGATGCAACAGAAATTTTGCGGATCGGTCAATCCGTTCGCGAGATATGGCAGTTTGGATGTAAGAAACGCTTGAGAAACTCAAAATTTTCGCAGTTCTGATGCTCGAAACGAATAACTAGAACGGCCTAGGGGAAAAGTGCGCATACCGTTGTAATCGGGCGAGTTTCTACTTTCAGAAGCAACAGAAATTTTGCGGATTGATCAATCCGTTCGCGAGATATGGCAGTTTGGAAGTAAGAAACGCTTGAGAAACTCAAAATTTTCGCAGTTCTGATGCTCGAAATGAATAACTGGAACGGCCTAGGGGAAAACTACACATACCGTTGTAATCGGGCGAGTTTCTACTTTCAGATGCAACAGAAATTTTGCGGATTGGTCAATCCGTTCGCGAGATATGGCAGTTTGGAGGTAAGAAACGCTTGAGAAACTCAAAATTTGCGCAGTTCTGATGCTTGAAACGAATAACTGGAACGGCCTAGGGGAAAACTACACATACCGTTGTAATCGGGCGAGTTTCTACTTTCAGATGCAACAGAAATTTTGCGGATTGGTCAATCCGTTCGCGAGATGTGGCAGTTTGGAGGTAAGAAACACTTGAGAAACTCAAAATTTTCGCAGTTCTGATGCTCGAAACGAATAACTAGAACGGCCTAGGGGAAAAGTACGCATACCGATGTAATCGGGCGAGTTTCTACTTTCAGAAGCAACAGAAATTTTGCGGATTGATCAATCCGTTCGCGAGATATGGCAGTTTGGAAGTAAGAAACGCTTGAGAAACTCAAAATTTTCGCAGTTCTGATGCTCGAAATGAATAACTGGAACGGCCTAGGGGAAAACTACACATACCGTTGTAATCGGGCGAGTTTCTACTTTCAGATGCAACAGAAATTTTGCGGATTGGTCAATCCGTTCGCGAGATATGGCAGTTTGGAGGTAAGAAACGCTTGAGAAACTCAAAATTTGCGCAGTTCTGATGCTTGAAACGAATAACTAGAACGGCCTAGGGGAAAAGTGCGCATACAGTTGTAATCGGGCGAGTTTCTACTTTCACAAGCAACAGAAATTTTGCGGATTGATCAATCCGTTCGCGAGATATGGCAGTTTGGAGGTAAGAAACGCTTGAGAAACACAAAATTTTCGCAGTTCTGATGCTCGAAACGAATAACTAGAACGGCCTAGGGGAAAAGTACGCATACCGTTGTAATCGGGCGAGTTTCTACTTGCAGATGCAACAGAAATTTTGCGGATTGGTCGATCCGTTCGCGAGATATGGCAGTTTGGAGATAAGAAACGCTTGAGAAACTCAAAATTTTCGCAGTTCTGATGCTCGACACGAGTAACTAGAACGGCCTAGGGGAAAAGTGCGCATACCGTTTTAATCGGGCGAGTTTCTACTTTCAGATGCAACAGAAATTTTGCGGATCGGTCAATCCGTTCGCGAGATATGGCCGTTTGGAAATAAGAAACGCTTGAGAAACTCAAAATTTTCGCAGTTCTGATGCTCGAAACGAATAACTAGAACGGCCTAGGGGAAAAGTGCGCATACCGTTGCAATCGGGCGAGTTTCTACTTTCAGATGCAACAGAAATTTTGCGGATTGATCAATCTGTTCGCGAGATATGGCAGCTTGGAGGTAAGAAACGCTTGAGAAACTCAAAATTTTCGCAGTTCTGATGCTCGAAACGAATAACTAGAACGGCCTGGGGGAAAAGTGCGCACACCGTTGTAATCGGGCGAGTTTCTACTTTCAGATGCAACAGAAATTTTGCGGATTGATCAATCAGTTCGAGAGATATGGCAGTTTGGAGATAAGAAACGCTTTAGAAACTCAAAACTTTCGCAGTTCTGATGCTCGAAACGAATAACTAGAACGGCCCAGGGGAAAAGTGCGCATACCGTTGTAATCGGGCGAGTTTTTACTTTCAAATGCAATAGAAATCATGCGGATTGGTCAATCCGTTCGCGAGATATGGCAGTTTGGAGGTAAGAAACGCTTGAGAAACTCAAAATTTTCGCAGTTCTGATGCTCGAAACGAATAACTGGAACGGCCTAGGGTAAAACTACACATACCGTTTTAATCGGGCGAGTTTCTACTTTCAGAAGCAACAGAAATTTTGCGGATTGGTCAATCCGTTCGCGAGATGTGGCAGTTTGGATGTAAGTAACGCTTGAGAAACTCAAAATTTTCGCAGTTCTGATGCTCGAAACGAATAACTAGAACGGCCTAGGGGAAAAGTACGCATACCGATGTAATCGGGCGAGTTTCTACTTTCAGATGCAACAGAAATTTTGCGGAATGGTCGATCCGTTCACGAGATATGGCAGTTTGGAAGTAGGAAACGCTTGAGAAGCTCAAAATTTTCGCAGTTCTGATGCTCGAAACGAATGACTAGAACGGCCTAGGGGAAAAGTGCGCATACCGATGTAATCGGGCGAGTTTCTACTTTCAGATGCAACAGAAATTTTGCGGATTTGTCGATCCGTTCGCGAGATATGGCAGTTTGGAGATAAGAAACGCTTGAGAAACTCAAAATTTTCGCAGTTCTGATGCTCGACACGAGTAACCAGAACGGCCTAGGGGAAAAGTGCGCATACCGTTGTAATCGGGCGAGTTTCTACTTTCAGAAGCAACAGAAATTTTGCGGATTGATCAATCCGTTCGCGAGATATGGCAGTTTGGATGTAAGAAACGCTTGAGAAACTCAAAATTTTCGCAGTTCTGATGCTCGAAATGAATAACTGGAACGGCCTAGGGGAAAACAACACATACCGTTGTAATCGGGCGAGTTTCTACTTTCAGATGCAACAGAAATTTTGCGGATTGGTCAATCCGTTCGCGAGATATGGCAGTTTGGAGGTAAGAAACGCTTGAGAAACTCAAAATTTGCGCAGTTCTGATGCTTGAAACGAATAACTAGAACGGCCTAGGGGAAAAGTGCGCATACCGTTGTAATCGGGCGAGTTTCTACTTGCAGATGCAACAGAAATTTTGCGGAATCGTCGATCCGTTCGCGAGATATGACAGTTTGGAGATAAGAAACGCTTGAGAAACTCAAAATTTTCGCAGTTCTGATGCTCGAAACGGATAACTAGAACGGCCTAGGGGAAAAGTGCGCATACCGTTGTAATCGGGCGAGTTTCTACTTGCAGTTGCAACAGAAATCTTGCGGATTGGTCGAACCGTTCGCGAGATATGGCAGGTTGGAGATAAGAAACGCTTGAGAAACTCAAAATTTTCGCAGTTCTGATGCTCGACACGAGTAACTAGAACGGCCTTGGGGAAAAGTGCGCATACCGTTGTAATCGGGCGAGTTTCTACTTTCAGATGCAACAGAAATTTTGCGGATCGGTCAATCCGTTCGCGAGATATGGCAGTTTGGATGTAAGAAACGCTTGAGAAACTCAAAATTTTCGCAGTTCTGATGCTCGAAACGAATAATTAGAACGGCCTAGGGGAAAAGTACGCATACCGATGTAATCGGGCGAGTTTCTACTTTCAGAAGCAACAGAAATTTTGCGGATTGATCAATCCGTTCGCGAGATATGGCAGTTTGGATGTAAGAAACGCTTGAGAAACTCAAAATTTTCGCAGTTCTGATGCTCGAAATGAATAACCGGAACGGCCTAGGGGAAAACTACACATACCGTTGTAATCGGGCGAGTTTCTACTTTCAGATGAAACAGAAATTTTGCGGATTGGTCAATCCGTTCGCGAGATATGGCAGTTTGGAGGTAAGAAACGCTTGAGAAACTCAAAATTTGCGCAGTTCTGATGCTCGAAACGAATGACTAGAACGGCCTAGGGGAAAAGTGCGCATACCGTTGTAATCGGGCGAGTTTCTACTTTCAGAAGCAACAGAAATTTTGCGGATTGATCAATCCGTTCGCGAGATATGGCAGTTTGGAGGTAAGAAACGCTTGAGAAACTCAAAATTTTCGCAGTTCTGATGCTCGAAACGAATAACTGGAACGGCCTAGGGGAAAACTACACATCCCGTTGTAATCGGGCGAGTTTCTACTTTCAGATGCAACAGAAATTTTGCGGATTGGTCAATCCGTTCGCGAGATGTGGCAGTTTGGAGGTAAGAAACACTTGAGAAACTCAAAATTTTCGCAGTTCTGATGCTCGAAACGAATAACTAGAACGGCCTAGGGGAAAAGTACGCATACCGATGTAATCGGGCGAGTTTCTACTTTCAGATGCAACAGAAATTTTGCGGATTGGTCCATCCGTTCGCGAGATATGGCAGTTTGGAGGTAAGAAACGCTTGAGAAACTCAAAATTTGCGCAGATCTGATGCTCGAAACGAATGACTAGAACGGCCTAGGGGAAAAGTGCGCATACCGTTGTAATCGGGCGAGTTTCTACTTTCAGATGCACCAGAAATTTTGCGGATCGGTCGATCCGTTCGCGAGATATGGCAGTTTGGAGGTAAGAAACGCTTGAGAAACTCAAAATTTTCGCAGTTCTGATGCTCGAAACGAATAACTAGAACGGCCTAGGGGAAAAGTACGCATACCGTTGTAATCGGGCGAGTTTCTACTTGCAGATGCAACAGAAATTTTGCGGATTGGTCGATCCGTTCGCGAGATATGACAGTTTGGAGATAAGAAACGCTTGAGAAACTCAAAATTTTCGCAGTTCTGATGCTCGAAACGGATAACTAGAACGGCCTAGGGGAAAAGTGCGCATACCGTTGTAATCGGGCGAGTTTCTACTTGCAGTTGCAACAGAAATTTTGCGGATTGGTCGAACCGTTCGCGAGATATGGCAGGTTGGAGATAAGAAACGCTTGAGAAACTCAAAATTTTCGCAGTTCTGATGCTCGACACGAGTAACTAGAACGGCCTTGGGGAAAAGTGCGCATACCGTTGTAATCGGGCGAGTTTCTACTTTCAAATGCAACAGAAATTTTGCGGATCGGTCAATCCGTTCGCGAGATATGGCAGTTTGGATGTAAGAAACGCTTGAGAAACTCAAAATTTTCGCAGTTCTGATGCTCGAAACGAATAATTAGAACGGCCTAGGGGAAAAGTACGCATACCGATGTAATCGGGCGAGTTTCTACTTTCAGAAGCAACAGAAATTTTGCGGATTGATCAATCCGTTCGCGAGATATGGCAGTTTGGATGTAAGAAACGCTTGAGAAACTCAAAATTTTCGCAGTTCTGATGCTCGAAATGAATAACCGGAACGGCCTAGGGGAAAACTACACATACCGTTGTAATCGGGCGAGTTTCTACTTTCAGATGAAACAGAAATTTTGCGGATTGCTCAATCCGTTCGCGAGATATGGCAGTTTGGAGGTAAGAAACGCTTGAGAAACTCAAAATTTGCGCAGTTCTGATGCTCGAAACGAATGACTAGAACGGCCTAGGGGAAAAGTGCGCATACCGTTGTAATCGGGCGAGTTTCTACTTTCAGAAGCAACAGAAATTTTGCGGATTGATCAATCCGTTCGCGAGATATGGCAGTTTGGAGGTAAGAAACGCTTGAGAAACTCAAAATTTTCGCAGTTCTGATGCTCGAAATGAATAACTGGAACGGCCTAGGGGAAAACTACACATACCGTTGTAATCGGGCGAGTTTCTACTTTCAGATGCAACAGAAATTTTGCGGATTGGTCAATCCCTTCGCGAGATATGGCAGTTTGGATGTAAGAAACGCTTGAGAAACTCAAAATTTTCGCAGTTCTGATGCTCGAAACGAATAATTAGAACGGCCTAGGGGAAAAGTACGCATACCGGTGTAATCGGGCGAGTTTCTACTTTCAGAAGCAACAGAAATTTTGCGGATTGATCAATCCGTTCGCGAGATATGGCAGTTTGGAGGTAAGAAACGCTTGAGAAACTCAAAATTTTCGCAGTTCTGATGCTCGAAACGAATAATTAGAACGGCCTAGGGGAAAAGTACGCATACCGATGTAATCGGGCGAGTTTCTACTTTCAGATGAAACAGAAATTTTGCGGATTGGTCAATCCGTTCGCGAGATATGGCAGTTTGGAGGTAAGAAACGCTTGAGAAACTCAAAATTTTCGCAGTTCTGATGCTCGAAACGACTGACTAGAACGGCCTAGGGGAGAAGTACGCATACCGTTGTAATCGGGCGAGTTTCTACTTTCAGATGCAACAGAAATTTTGCGGATTGATCAATCTGTTCGCGAGATATGGCAGCTTGGAGGTAAGAAACGCTTGAGAAACTCAAAATTTTCGCAGTTCTGATGCTCGAAACGAATAACTAGAACGGCCTAGGGGAAAAGTGCGCACACCGTTGTAATCGGGCGAGTTTCTACTTTAAGATGCAACAGAAATTTTGCGGATTGATCAATCAGTTCGAGAGATATGGCAGTTTGGAGATAAGAAACGCTTTAGAAACTCAAAACTTTCGCAGTTCTGATGCTCGAAACGAATAACTAGAACGGCCCAGGGGAAAAGTGCGCATACCGTTGTAATCGGGCGAGTTTTTACTTTCAAATGCAATAGAAATCATGCGGATTGGTCAATCCGTTCGCGAGATATGGCAGTTTGGAGGTAAGAAACGCTCGAGAAACTCAAAATTTTCGCAGTTCTGATGCTCGAAACGTATAACTGGAACGGCCTAGGGGAAAACTACACATACCGTTTTAATCGGGCGAGTTTCTACTTTCAGATGCAACAGAAATTTTGCGGATTGGTCAATCCGTTCGCGAGATGTGGCAGTTTGGAGGTAAGAAACACTTGAGAAACTCAAAATTTTCGCAGTTCTGATGCTCGAAACGAATAACTAGAACGGCCTAGGGGAAAAGTACGCATACCGTTGTAATCGGGCGAGTTTCTACTTGCAGTTGCAACAGAAATTTTGCGGTTTGGTCGATCCGTTCGCGAGATATGGCAGTTTGGAGATAAGAAACGCTTGAGAAACTCAAAATTTTCGCAGTTCTGATGCTCGACACGAGTAAGTAGAACGGCCTAGGGGAAAAGTGCCCATACCGTTGTAATCGGGCGAGTTTCTACTTTCAGATGCAACAGAAATTTTGCGGATTGGTCAATCCGTTCGCGAGATATGGCAGTTTGGATGTAAGAAACGCTTGAGAAACTCAAAATTTTCGCAGTTCTGATGCTCGAAACGAATAACTAGAACGGCCTAGGGGAAAAGTACGCATACCGATGTAATCGGGCGAGTTTCTACTTTCAGATGCAACAGAAATTTTGCGGATTGGTCGATCCGTTCACGAGATATGGCAGTTTGGAAGTAGGAAACGCTTGAGAAGCTCAAAATTTTCGCAGTTCTGATGCTCGAAACGAATGACTAGAACGGCCTAGGTGAAAAGTGCGCATACCGTTGTAATCGGGCGAGTTTCTACTTTCAGAAGCAACAGAAATTTTGCGGATTGGTCGATCCGTTCGCGAGATATGGCAGTTTGGAGGTAAGAAACGCTTGAGAAACTCAAAATTTTCGCAGTTCTGATGCTCGAAACGAATAACTAGAACGGCCTAGGGGAAAAGTACGCATACCGTTGTAATCGGGCGAGTTTCTACTTGCAGATGCAACAGAAATTTTGCGGATTGGTCGATCCGTTCGCGAGATATGGCAGTTTGGAGATAAGAAACGCTTGAGAAACTCAAAATTTTCGCAGTTCTGATGCTCGACACGAGTAACTAGAACGGCCTAGGGGAAAAGTGCGCATACCGTTGTAATAGGGCGAGTTTCTACTTTCAGATGCAACAGAAATTTTGCGGATCGGTCAATCCGTTCGCGAGATATGGCAGTTTGGAGATAAGAAACGCTTGAGAAACTCAAAATTTTCGCAGTTCTGATGCTCGACACGAGTAACTAGAACGGCCTAGGGGAAAAGTACGCATACCGTTGTAATCGGGCGAGCTTCTACTTTCAGATGCAACAGAAATTTTGCAGATTGGTCGATCCGTTCACGAGATATGGCAGTTTGGAAGTAGGAAACGCTTGAGAAGCTCAAAATTTTCGCAGTTATGATGCTCGAAACGAATGACTAGAACGGCCTAGGGGAAAAGTGCGCATACCGTTGTAATCGGGCGAGTTTCTACTTTCAGAAGCAACAGAAATTTTGCGAATTGATCAATCCGTTCGCGAGATATGGCAGTTTGGAAGTAAGAAACGCTTGAGAAACTCAAAATTTTCGCAGTTCTGATGCTCGAAATGAATAACTAGAACGGCCTAGGGGAAAAGTGCGCATACCGATGTAATCGGGCGAGTTTCTACTTTCAGATGCAACAGAAATCATGCGGATTGGTCAATCCCTTCGCGAGATATGGCCGTTTGGATGTAAGAAACGCTTGAGAAACTCAAAATTTTCGCAGTTCTGATACTCGAAACGAATAACTAGAACGGCCTAGGGGAAAAGTGCGCATACCGTTGTAATCGGGCGAGTTTCTACTTTCAGATGCAACAGAAATTTTGCGGATTGATCAATCCGTTCGCGAGATATGGCAGTTTGGAGATAAGAAACGCTTTAGAAACTCAAAATTTTCGCAGTTCTGATGCTCGAAACTAATAACTAGAACGGCCCAGGGGAAAAGTGCGCATACCGTTGTAATCGGGCGAGTTTCTACTTTCAAATGCAATAGAAATCATGCGGATTGGTCAATCCGTTCGCGAGATATGGCAGTTTGGAGGAAAGAAACGCTTGAGAAACTCAAAATTTTCGCATTTCTGATGCTCGAAACGAATAACTGGAACGGCCTAGGGGAAAACTACACATACCGTTGTAATCGGGCGAGTTTCTACTTTCAGATGCAACAGAAATTTTGCGGATTGGTCAATCCGTTCGCGAGATGTGGCAGTTTGGAGGTAAGAAACACTTGAGAAACTCAAAATTTTCGCAGTTCTGATGCTCGAAACGAATAACTAGAACGGCCTAGGGGAAAAGTACGCATACCGATGTAATCGGGCGAGTTTCTACTTTCAGATGCAACAGAAATTTTGCGGATTGGTCGATCCGTTCACGAGATATGGCACTTTGGAAGTAGGAAACGCTTGAGAAGCTCAAAATTTTCGCAGTTCTGATGCTCGAAACGAATGACTAGAACGGCCTAGGGGAAAAGTGCGCATACCGTTGTAATCGGGCGAGTTTCTACTTTCAGAAGCAACAGAAATTTTGCGGATTGATCAATCCGTTCGCGAGATATGGCAGTTTGGATGTAAGAAACGCTTGAGAAACTCAAAATTTTCGCAGTTCTGATGCTCGAAATGAATAACTGGAACGGCCTAGGGGAAAACTACACATACCGTTGTAATTGGGCGAGTTTCTACTTTCAGATGCAACTGAAATTTTGCGGATTGGTCAATCCGTTCGCGAGATATGGCAGTTTGGAGGTAAGAAACGCTTGAGAAACTCAAAATTTGCGCAGTTCTGATGCTTGAAACGAATAACTGGAACGGCCTAGGGGAAAAGTGCGCATACCGTTGTAATCGGGCGAGTTTCTACTTTCAGAAGCAACAGAAATTTTGCGGATTGATCAATCCGTTCGCGAGATATGGCAGTTTGGAGGTAAGAAACGCTTGAGAAACTCAAAATTTTCGCAGTTCTGATGCTCGGAATGAATAACTGGAACGGCCTAGGGGAAAACTACACATACCGTTGTAATCGGGCGAGTTTCTACTTTCAGATGCAACAGAAATTTTGCGGATTGGTCCATCCGTTCGCGAGATATGGCAGTTTGGAGGTAAGAAACGCTTGAGAAACTCAAAATTTGCGCAGATCTGATGCTCGAAACGAATGACTAGAACGGCCTAGGGGAAAAGTGCGCATACCGTTGTAATCGGGCGAGTTTCTACTTTCAGATGCAACAGAAATTTTGCGGATTGATCAATCCGTTCGCGAGATATGGCAGTTTGGAGATAAGAAACGCTTTAGAAACTCAAAATTTTCGCAGTTCTGATGCTCGAAACTAATAACTAGAACGGCCCAGGGGAAAAGTGCGCATACCGTTGTAATCGGGCGAGTTTCTACTTTCAAATGCAATAGAAATCATGCGGATTGGTCAATCCGTTCGCGAGATATGGCAGTTTGGAGGAAAGAAACGCTTGAGAAACTCAAAATTTTCGCATTTCTGATGCTCGAAACGAATAACTGGAACGGCCTAGGGGAAAACTACACATACCGTTGTAATCGGGCGAGTTTCTACTTTCAGATGCAACAGAAATTTTGCGGATTGGTCAATCCGTTCGCGAGATGTGGCAGTTTGGAGGTAAGAAACACTTGAGAAACTCAAAATTTGCGCAGTTCTGATGCTTGAAACGAATAACTGGAACGGCCTAGGGGAAAAGTGCGCATACCGTTGTAATCGGGCGAGTTTCTACTTTCAGAAGCAACAGAAATTTTGCGGATTGATCAATCCGTTCGCGAGATATGGCAGTTTGGAGGTAAGAAACGCTTGAGAAACTCAAAATTTTCGCAGTTCTGATGCTCGGAATGAATAACTGGAACGGCCTAGGGGAAAACTACACATACCGTTGTAATCGGGCGAGTTTCTACTTTCAGATGCAACAGAAATTTTGCGGATTGGTCCATCCGTTCGCGAGATATGGCAGTTTGGAGGTAAGAAACGCTTGAGAAACTCAAAATTTGCGCAGATCTGATGCTCGAAACGAATGACTAGAACGGCCTAGGGGAAAAGTGCGCATACCGTTGTAATCGGGCGAGTTTCTACTTTCAGATGCAACAGAAATTTTGCGGATCGGTCGATCCGTTCGCGAGATATGGCAGTTTGGAGGTAAGAAACGCTTGAGAAACTCAAAATTTTCGCAGTTCTGATGCTCGAAACGAATAACTAGAACGGCCTAGGGGAAAAGTACGCATACCGTTGTAATCGGGCGAGTTTCTACTTGCAGATGCAACAGAAATTTTGCGGATTGGTCGATCCGTTCGCGAGATATGACAGTTTGCAGATAAGAAACGCTTGAGAAACTCAAAATTTTCGCAGTTCTGATGTTCGACACGAGTAACTAGAACGGCCTAGGGGAAAAGCACGCATACCGTTGTAATCGGGCGAGTTTCTACTTTCAGATGCAACAGAAATCATGCGGATTGGTCAATCCCTTCGCGAGATATGGCCGTTTGGATGTAAGAAACGCTTGAGAAACTCAAAATTTTCGCAGTTCTCATGCTCGAAACGGATAACTAGAACGGCCTAGGGGAAAATTGCGCATACCGTTGTAATCGGGCGAGTTTCTACTTGCAGTTGCAACAGAAATTTTGCGGATTGGTCCATCCGTTCGCGAGATATGGCAGGTTGGAGATAAGAAACGCTTGAGAAACTCAAAATTTTCGCAGTTCTGATGCTCGACACGAGTAACTAGAACGGCCTTGGGGAAAAGTGCGCATACCGTTGTAATCGGGCGAGTTTCTACTTTCAGATGCAACAGAAATTTTGCGGATCGGTCAATCCGTTCGCGAGATATGGCAGTTTGGATGTAAGAAACGCTTGAGAAGCTCAAAATTTTCGCAGTTCTGATGCTCGAAACGAATAATTAGAACGGCCTAGGGGAAAAGTACGCATACCGATGTAATCGGGCGAGTTTCTACTTTCAGATGAAACAGAAATTTTGCGGATTGGTCAATCCGTTCGCGAGATATGGCAGTTTGGAGGTAAGAAACGCTTGAGAAACTCAAAATTTGCGCAGTTCTGATGCTCGAAACGAATGACTAGAACGGCCTAGGGGAAAAGTGCGCATACCGTTGTAATCGGGCGAGTTTCTACTTTCAGAAGCAACAGAAATTTTGCGGATTGATCAATCCGTTCGCGAGATATGGCAGTTTGGATGTAAGAAACGCTTGAGAAACTCAAAATTTGCGCAGTTCTGATGCTTGAAACGAATAACTAGAACGGCCTAGGGGAAAAGTGCGCATACCGTTGTAATCGGGCGAGTTTCTACTTTCAGATGCAACAGAAATTTTGAGGATTGTTCGATCCGTTCGCGAGATATGGCCGTTTGGATGTAAGAAACGCTTGAGAAACTCAAAATTTTCGCAGTTCTCATGCTCGAAACGGATAACTAGAACGGCCTAGGGGAAAATTGCGCATACCGTTGTAATCGGGCGAGTTTCTACTTTCAGATGCAACAGAAATTTTGCGGATTGGTCGATCAGTTCACGAGATATGGCAGTTTGGAAGTAGGAAACGCTTGAGAAGCTCAAAATTTTCGCAGTTCTGATGCTCGAAACGAATGACGAGAACGGCCTAGGGGAAAAGTGCGCATACCGTTGTAATCGGGCGAGTTTCTACTTTCAGATGCAACAAAAATTTTGCGGATTGGTCAATCCGTTCGCGAGATATGGCTGTTTGGAGGTAAGAAACGCTAGAGAAACTCAAAATTTGCGCAGTTCTGATGCTTGAAACGAATAACTGGAACGGCCTAGGGGAAAACTACACATACCGTTGTAATCGGGCGAGTTTCTACTTTCGGATGCAACAGAAATTTTGCGGATTGGTCAATCCGTTCGCGAGATGTGGCAGTTTGGAGGTAAGAAACACTTGAGAAACTCAAAATTTTCGCAGTTCTGATGCTCGAAACGAATAACTAGAACGGCCCAGGGGAAAAGTGCGCATACCGTTGTAATCGGGCGAGTTTTTACTTTCAAATGCAATAGAAATCATGCGGATTGGTCAATCCGTTCGCGAGATATGGCAGTTTGGAGGTAAGAAACGCTCGAGAAACTCAAAATTTTCGCAGTTCTGATGCTCGAAACGAATAACCGGAACGGCCTAGGGGAAAACTACACATACCGTTTTAATCGGGCGAGTTTCTACTTTCAGATGCAACAGAAATTTTGCGGATTGGTCAATCCGTTCGCGAGATGTGGCAGTTTGGATGTAAGTAACGCTTGAGAAACTCAAAATTTTCGCAGTTCTGATGCTCGAAACGAATAACTAGAACGGCCTAGGGGAAAAGTACGCATACTGATGTAATCGGGCGAGTTTCTACTTTCAGATGCAACAGAAATTTTGCGGATTGGTCGATCCGTTCACGAGATATGGCAGTTTGGAAGTAGGAAACGCTTGAGAAGCTCAAAATTTTCGCAGTTCTGATGCTCGAAACGAATGACTAGAACGGCCTAGGGGAAAAGTGCGCATACCGTTGTAATCGGGCGAGTTTCTACTTTCAGAAGCAACAGAAATTTTGCGGATTGATCAATCCGTTCGCGAGATATGGCAGTTTGGAGGTAAGAAACGCTTGAGAAACTCAAAATTTTCGCAGTTCTGATGCTCGAAATGAATAACTGGAACGGCCTAGGGGAAAACTACACATACCGTTGTAATCGGGCGAGTTTCTACTTTCAGATGCAACAGAAATTTTGCGGATTGGTCAATCCGTTCGCGAGATATGGCAGTTTGGATGTAAGAAACGCTTGAGAAACTCAAAATTTGCGCAGTTCTGATGCTTGAAACGAATAACTAGAACGGCCTAGGGGAAAAGTGCGCATACCGTTGTAATCGGGCGAGTTTCTACTTTCAGATGCAACAGAAATTTTGCGGATTGGTCGATCCGTTCGCGAGATATGGCAGTTTGGAGGTAAGAAACGCTTGAGAAACTCAAAATTTTCGCAGTTCTGATGCTCGAAACGAATAACTAGAACGGCCTAGGGGAAAAGTACGCATACCGTTGTAATCGGGCGAGTTTCTACTTGCAGATGCAACAGAAATTTTGCGGTTTGGTCGATCCGTTCGCGAGATATGGCAGTTTGGAGATAAGAAACGCTTGAGAAACTCAAAATTTTCGCAGTTCTGATGCTCGACACGAGTAACTAGAACGGCCTAGGGGAAAAGTGCGCATACCGTTGTAATCGGGCGAGTTTCTACTTTCAGATGCAACAGAAATTTTGCGGATTGGTCAATCCGTTCGCGAGATATGGCAGTTTGGATGTAAGAAACGCTTGAGAAACTCAAAATTTTCGCAGTTCTGATGCTCGAAACGAATAACTAGAACGGCCTAGGGGAAAAGTACGCATACCGATGTAATCGGGCGAGTTTCTACTTTCAGATGCAACAGAAATTTTGCGGATTGGTCGATCCGTTCACGAGATATGGCAGTTTGGAAGTAGGAAACGCTTTAGAAGCTCAAAATTTTCGCAGTTCTGATGCTCGAAACGAATGACTAGAACGGCCTAGGGGAAAAGTGCGCATACTGTTGTAATCGGGCGAGTTTCTACTTTCAGAAGCAACAGAAATTTTGCGGATTGGTCGATCCGTTCGCGAGATATGGCAGTTTGGAGGTAAGAAACGCTTGAGAAACTCAAAATTTTCGCAGTTCTGATGCTCGAAACGAATAACTAGAACGGCCTAGGGGAAAAGTACGCATACCGTTGTAATCGGGCGAGTTTCTACTTGCAGATGCAACAGAAATTTTGCGGATTGGTCGATCCGTTCGCGAGATATGGCAGTTTGGAGATAAGAAACGCTTGAGAAACTCAAAATTTTCGCAGTTCTGATGCTCGACACGAGTAACTAGAACGGCCTAGGGGAAAAGTGCGCATACCGTTGTAATCGGGCGAGTTTCTACTTTCAGATGCAACAGAAATTTTGCGGATCGGTCAATCCGTTCGCGAGATATGGCAGTTTGGAGATAAGAAACGCTTGAGAAACTCAAAATTTTCGCAGTTCTGATGCTCGACACGAGTAACTAGAACGGCCTAGGGGAAAAGTACGCATACCGTTGTAATCGGGCGAGCTTCTACTTTCAGATGCAACAGAAATTTTGCAGATTGGTCGATCCGTTCACGAGATATGGCAGTTTGGAAGTAGGAACCGCTTGAGAAGCTCAAAATTTTCGCAGTTATGATGCTCGAAACGAATGACTAGAACGGCCTAGGGGAAAACTGCGCATACCGTTGTAATCGGGCGAGTTTCTACTTTCAGAAGCAACAGAAATTTTGCGGATTGATCAATCCGTTCGCGAGATATGGCAGTTTGGAAGTAAGAAACGCTTGAGAAACTCAAAATTTTCGCAGTTCTGATGCTCGAAATGAATAACTAGAACGGCCTAGGGGAAAAGTGCGCATACCGTTGTAATCGGGCGAGTTTCTACTTTCAGATGCAACAGAAATTTTGCGGATTGGTCGATCCGTTCGCGAGATATGGCAGTTTGGAGGTAAGAAACGCTTGAGAAACTCAAAATTTTCGCAGTTCTGATGCTCGAAACGAATAACTAGAACGGCCTAGGGGAAAAGTACGCATACCGTTGTAATCGGGCGAGTTTCTACTTGCAGATGCAACAGAAATTTTGCGGATTTGTCGATCCGTTCGCGAGATATGGCAGTTTGGAGATAAGAAACGCTTGAGAAACTCAAAATTTTCGCAGTTCTGATGCTCGACACGAGTAACCAGAACGGCCTAGGGAAAAAGTGCGCATACCGTTGTAATCGGGCGAGTTTCTACTTTCAGATGAAACAGAAATTTTGCGGATTGGTCAATCCGTTCGCGAGATATGGCAGTTTGGAGGTAAGAAACGCTTGAGAAACTCAAAATTTGCGCAGTTCTGATGCTCGAAACGAATGACTAGAACGGCCTAGGGGAAAAGTGCGCATACCGTTGTAATCGGGCGAGTTTCTACTTTCAGAAGCAACAGAAATTTTGCGGATTGATCAATCCGTTCGCGAGATATGGCAGTTTGGAGGTAAGAAACGCTTGAGAAACTCAAAATTTGCGCAGTTCTGATGCTTGAAACGAATAACTAGAACGGCCTAGTGGAAAAGTGCGCATACCGATGTAATCGGGCGAGTTTCTACTTTCAGATGCAACAGAAATCATGCGGATTGGTCAATCCCTTCGCGAGATATGGCCGTTTGGATGTAAGAAACGCTTGAGAAACTCAAAATTTTCGCAGTTCTGATACTCGAAACGAATAACTAGAACGGCCTAGGGGAAAAGTGCGCATACCGTTGTAATCGGGCGAGTTTCTACTTTCAGATGCAACAGAAATTTTGCGGATTGATCAATCCGTTCGCGAGATATGGCAGTTTGGAGATAAGAAACGCTTTAGAAACTCAAAATTTTCGCAGTTCTGATGCTCGAAACTAATAACTAGAACGGCCCAGGGGAAAAGTGCGCATACCGTTGTAATCGGGCGAGTTTCTACTTTCAAATGCAATAGAAATCATGCGGATTGGTCAATCCGTTCGCGAGATATGGCAGTTTGGAGGTAAGAAACGCTTGAGAAACTCAAAATTTTCGCATTTCTGATGCTCGAAACGAATAACTGGAACGGCCTAGGGGAAAACTACACATACCGTTGTAATCGGGCGAGTTTCTACTTTCAGATGCAACAGAAATTTTGCGGATTGGTCAATCCGTTCGCGAGATGTGGCAGTTTGGAGGTAAGAAACACTTGAGAAACTCAAAATTTTCGCAGTTCTGATGCTCGAAACGAATAACTAGAACGGCCTAGGGGAAAAGTACGCATACCGATGTAATCGGGCGAGTTTCTACTTTCAGATGCAACAGAAATTTTGCGGATTGGTCGATCCGTTCACGAGATATGGCACTTTGGAAGTAGGAAACGCTTGAGAAGCTCAAAATTTTCGCAGTTCTGATGCTCGAAACGAATGACTCGAACGGCCTAGGGGAAAAGTGCGCATACCGTTGTAATCGGGCGAGTTTCTACTTTCAGAAGCAACAGAAATTTTGCGGATTGATCAATCCGTTCGCGAGATATGGCAGTTTGGAGGTAAGAAACACTTGAGAAACTCAAAATTTTCGCAGTTCTGATGCTCGAAACGAATAACTAGAACGGCCTAGGGGAAAAGTACGCATACCGATGTAATCGGGCGAGTTTCTACTTTCAGATGCAACAGAAATTTTGCGGATCGGTCAATCCGTTCGCGAGATATGGCAGATTGGATGTAAGAAACGCTTGAGAAACTCAAAATTTTCGCAGTTCTGATGCTCGAAACGAATAACTAGAACGGCCTAGGGGAAAAGTACGCATACCGTTGTAATCGGGCGAGTTTCTACTTGCAGATGCAACAGAAATTTTGCGGATTGGTCGATCCGTTCGCGAGATATGGCAGTTTGGAGATAAGAAACGCTTGAGAAACTCAAAATTTTCGCAGTTCTGATGCTCGACACGAGTAACTAGAACGGCCTAGGGGAAAAGTGCGCATACCGTTGTAATCGGGCGAGTTTCTACTTTCAGATGCAACAGAAATTTTGCGGATCGGTCAATCCGTTCGCGAGATATGGCAGTTTGGATGTAAGAAACGCTTGAGAAACTCAAAATTTTCGCAGTTCTGATGCTCGAAACGAATAACTAGAACGGCCTAGGGGAAAAGTACGCATACCGATGTAATCGGGCGAGTTTCTACTTTCAGATGCAACAGAAATTTTGCGGATTGGTCGATCCGTTCACGAGATATGGCAGTTTGGAAGTAGGAAACGCTTGAGAAGCTCAAAATTTTCGCAGTTCTGATGCTCGAAACGAATAACTAGAACGGCCTAGGGGAAAAGTACGCATACCGTTGTAATCGGGCGAGTTTCTACTTGCAGATGCAACAGAAATTTTGCGGATTGGTCCATCCGTTCGCGAGATATGGCAGTTTGGAGGTAAGAAACGCTTGAGAAACTCAAAATTTTCGCAGTTCTGATGCTCGACACGAGTAACTAGAACGGCCTTGGGGAAAAGTGCGCATACCGTTGTAATCGGGCGAGTTTCTACTTTCAGATGCAACAGAAATTTTGCGGATCGGTCAATCCGTTCGCGAGATATGGCAGTTTGGATGTAAGAAACGCTTGAGAAACTCAAAATTTTCGCAGTTCTGATGCTCGAAACGAATAACTAGAACGGCCTAGGGGAAAAGTACCCATACCGTTGTAATCGGGCGAGTTTCTACTTGCAGATGCAACAGAAATTTTGCGGATTGGTCGATCCGTTCGCGAGATATGACAGTTTGGAGATAAGAAACGCTTGAGAAACTCAAAATTTTCGCAGTTCTGATGCTCGACACGAGTAACTAGAACGGCCTTGGGGAAAAGTGCGCATACCGTTGTAATCGGGCGAGTTTCTACTTTCAGATGCAACAGAAATTTTGCGGATCGGTCAATCCGTTCGCGAGATATGGCAGTTTGGATGTAAGAAACGCTTGAGAAGCTCAAAATTTTCGCAGTTCTGATGCTCGAAACGAATAATTAGAACGGCCTAGGGGAAAAGTACGCATACCGATGTAATCGGGCGAGTTTCTACTTTCAGATGAAACAGAAATTTTGCGGATTGGTCAATCCGTTCGCGAGATATGGCAGTTTGGAGGTAAGAAACGCTTGAGAAACTCAAAATTTGCGCAGTTCTGATGCTCGAAACGAATGACTAGAACGGCCTAGGGGAAAAGTGCGCATACCGTTGTAATCGGGCGAGTTTCTACTTTCAGATGCAACAGAAATTTTGCGGATTGTTCGATCCGTTCGCGAGATATGGCCGTTTGGATGTAAGAAACGCTTGAGAAACTCAAAATTTTCGCAGTTCTCATGCTCGAAACGGATAACTAGAACGGCCTAGGGGAAAATTGCGCATACCGTTGTAATCGGGCGAGTTTCTACTTTCAGAAGCAACAGAAATTTTGCGGATTGATCAATCCGTTCGCGAGATATGGCAGTTTGGATGTAAGAAACGCTTGAGAAACTCAAAATTTGCGCAGTTCTGATGCTTGAAACGAATAACTGGAACGGCCTAGGGGAAAACTACACATACCGTTGTAATCGGGCGAGTTTCTACTTTCGGATGCAACAGAAATTTTGCGGATTGGTCAATCCGTTCGCGAGATGTGGCAGTTTGGAGGTAAGAAACACTTGAGAAACTCAAAATTTTCGCAGTTCTGATGCTCGAAACGAATAACTAGAACGGCCTAGGGGAAAAGTACGCATACCGATGTAATCGGGCGAGTTTCTACTTTCAGATGCAACAGAAATTTTGCGGATTGATCAATCCGTTCGCGAGATATGGCAGTTTGGAGATAAGAAACGCTTTAGAAACTCAAAATTTTCGCAGTTCTGATGCTCGAAACTAATAACTAGAACGGCCCAGGGGAAAAGTGCGCATACCGTTGTAATCGGGCGAGTTTCTACTTTCAAATGCAATAGAAATCATGCGGATTGGTCAATCCGTTCGCGAGATATGGCAGTTTGGAGGTAAGAAACGCTTGAGAAACTCAAAATTTTCGCATTTCTGATGCTCGAAACGAATAACTGGAACGGCCTAGGGGAAAACTACACATACCGTTGTAATCGGGCGAGTTTCTACTTTCAGATGCAACAGAAATTTTGCGGATTGGTCAATCCGTTCGCGAGATGTGGCAGTTTGGAGGTAAGAAACACTTGAGAAACTCAAAATTTTCGCAGTTCTGATGCTCGAAACGAATAACTAGAACGGCCTAGGGGAAAAGTACGCATACCGATGTAATCGGGCGAGTTTCTACTTTCAGATGCAACAGAAATTTTGCGGATTGGTCGATCCGTTCACGAGATATGGCACTTTGGAAGTAGGAAACGCTTGAGAAGCTCAAAATTTTCGCAGTTCTGATGCTCGAAACGAATGACTCGAACGGCCTAGGGGAAAAGTGCGCATACCGTTGTAATCGGGCGAGTTTCTACTTTCAGAAGCAACAGAAATTTTGCGGATTGATCAATCCGTTCGCGAGATATGGCAGTTTGGAGGTAAGAAACACTTGAGAAACTCAAAATTTTCGCAGTTCTGATGCTCGAAACGAATAACTAGAACGGCCTAGGGGAAAAGTACGCATACCGATGTAATCGGGCGAGTTTCTACTTTCAGATGCAACAGAAATTTTGCGGATCGGTCAATCCGTTCGCGAGATATGGCAGATTGGATGTAAGAAACGCTTGAGAAACTCAAAATTTTCGCAGTTCTGATGCTCGAAACGAATAACTAGAACGGCCTAGGGGAAAAGTACGCATACCGTTGTAATCGGGCGAGTTTCTACTTGCAGATGCAACAGAAATTTTGCGGATTGGTCGATCCGTTCGCGAGATATGGCAGTTTGGAGATAAGAAACGCTTGAGAAACTCAAAATTTTCGCAGTTCTGATGCTCGACACGAGTAACTAGAACGGCCTAGGGGAAAAGTGCGCATACCGTTGTAATCGGGCGAGTTTCTACTTTCAGATGCAACAGAAATTTTGCGGATCGGTCAATCCGTTCGCGAGATATGGCAGTTTGGATGTAAGAAACGCTTGAGAAACTCAAAATTTTCGCAGTTCTGATGCTCGAAACGAATAACTAGAACGGCCTAGGGGAAAAGTACGCATACCGATGTAATCGGGCGAGTTTCTACTTTCAGATGCAACAGAAATTTTGCGGATTGGTCGATCCGTTCACGAGATATGGCAGTTTGGAAGTAGGAAACGCTTGAGAAGCTCAAAATTTTCGCAGTTCTGATGCTCGAAACGAATAACTAGAACGGCCTAGGGGAAAAGTACGCATACCGTTGTAATCGGGCGAGTTTCTACTTGCAGATGCAACAGAAATTTTGCGGATTGGTCCATCCGTTCGCGAGATATGGCAGTTTGGAGGTAAGAAACGCTTGAGAAACTCAAAATTTTCGCAGTTCTGATGCTCGACACGAGTAACTAGAACGGCCTTGGGGAAAAGTGCGCATACCGTTGTAATCGGGCGAGTTTCTACTTTCAGATGCAACAGAAATTTTGCGGATCGGTCAATCCGTTCGCGAGATATGGCAGTTTGGATGTAAGAAACGCTTGAGAAACTCAAAATTTTCGCAGTTCTGATGCTCGAAACGAATAACTAGAACGGCCTAGGGGAAAAGTACCCATACCGTTGTAATCGGGCGAGTTTCTACTTGCAGATGCAACAGAAATTTTGCGGATTGGTCGATCCGTTCGCGAGATATGACAGTTTGGAGATAAGAAACGCTTGAGAAACTCAAAATTTTCGCAGTTCTGATGCTCGACACGAGTAACTAGAACGGCCTTGGGGAAAAGTGCGCATACCGTTGTAATCGGGCGAGTTTCTACTTTCAGATGCAACAGAAATTTTGCGGATCGGTCAATCCGTTCGCGAGATATGGCAGTTTGGATGTAAGAAACGCTTGAGAAGCTCAAAATTTTCGCAGTTCTGATGCTCGAAACGAATAATTAGAACGGCCTAGGGGAAAAGTACGCATACCGATGTAATCGGGCGAGTTTCTACTTTCAGATGAAACAGAAATTTTGCGGATTGGTCAATCCGTTCGCGAGATATGGCAGTTTGGAGGTAAGAAACGCTTGAGAAACTCAAAATTTGCGCAGTTCTGATGCTCGAAACGAATGACTAGAACGGCCTAGGGGAAAAGTGCGCATACCGTTGTAATCGGGCGAGTTTCTACTTTCAGATGCAACAGAAATTTTGCGGATTGTTCGATCCGTTCGCGAGATATGGCCGTTTGGATGTAAGAAACGCTTGAGAAACTCAAAATTTTCGCAGTTCTCATGCTCGAAACGGATAACTAGAACGGCCTAGGGGAAAATTGCGCATACCGTTGTAATCGGGCGAGTTTCTACTTTCAGAAGCAACAGAAATTTTGCGGATTGATCAATCCGTTCGCGAGATATGGCAGTTTGGATGTAAGAAACGCTTGAGAAACTCAAAATTTGCGCAGTTCTGATGCTTGAAACGAATAACTGGAACGGCCTAGGGGAAAACTACACATACCGTTGTAATCGGGCGAGTTTCTACTTTCGGATGCAACAGAAATTTTGCGGATTGGTCAATCCGTTCGCGAGATGTGGCAGTTTGGAGGTAAGAAACACTTGAGAAACTCAAAATTTTCGCAGTTCTGATGCTCGAAACGAATAACTAGAACGGCCTAGGGGAAAAGTACGCATACCGATGTAATCGGGCGAGTTTCTACTTTCAGATGCAACAGAAATTTTGCGGATTGGTCGATCAGTTCACGAGATATGGCAGTTTGGATGTAGGAAACGCTTGAGAAGCTCAAAATTTTCGCAGTTCTGATGCTCGAAACGAATGACGAGAACGGCCTAGGGGAAAAGTGCGCATACCGTTGTAATCGGGCGAGTTTCTACTTTCAGAAGCAACAGAAATTTTGCGGATTGATCAATCCGTTCGCGAGATATGGCAGTTTGGAAGTAAGAAACGCTTGAGAAACTCAAAATTTTCGCAGTTCTGATGCTCGAAATGAATAACTGGAACGGCCTAGGGGAAAACTACACATACCGTTGTAATCGGGCGAGTTTCTACTTTCAGATGCAACAGAAATTTTGCGGATTGGTCAATCCGTTCGCGAGATATGGCAGTTTGGAGGTAAGAAACGCTTGAGAAACTCAAAATTTGCGCAGTTCTGATGCTTGAAACGAATAACTAGAACGGCCTAGGGGAAAAGTGCGCATACAGTTGTAATCGGGCGAGTTTCTACTTTCAGAAGCAACAGAAATTTTGCGGATTGATCAATCCGTTCGCGAGATATGGCAGTTTGGAGGTAAGAAACGCTTGAGAAACACAAAATTTTCGCAGTTCTGATGCTCGAAACGAATAACTAGAACGGCCCAGGGGAAAAGTACGCATACCGTTGTAATCGGGCGAGTTTCTACTTGCAGATGCAACAGAAATTTTGCGGATTGGTCGATCCGTTCGCGAGATATGGCAGTTTGGAGATAAGAAACGCTTGAGAAACTCAAAATTTTCGCAGTTCTGATGCTCGACACGACTAACTAGAACGGCCTAGGGGAAAAGTGCGCATACCGTTGTAATCGGGCGAGTTTCTACTTTCAGATGCAACAGAAATTTTGCGGATCGGTCAATCCGTTCGCGAGATATGGCAGTTTGGATGTAAGAAACGTTTGAGAAACTCAAAATTTTCGCAGTTCTGATGCTCGAAACGAATAACTAGAACGGCCTAGGGGAAAAGTACGCATACCGATGTAATCGGGCGAGTTTCTACTTTCAGATGCAACAGAAATTTTGCGGATTGGTCGATCCGTTCACGAGATATGGCAGTTTGGAAGTAGGAAACGCTTGAGAAGCTCAAAATTTTCGCAGTTCTGATGCTCGAAACGAATGACTAGAACGGCCTAGGGGAAAAGTGCGCATACCGTTGTAATCGGGCGAGTTTCTACTTTCAGAAGCAACAGAAATTTTGCGGATTGATCAATCCGTTCGCGAGATATGGCAGTTTGGAGGTAAGAAACGCTTGAGAAACGCAAAATTTTCGCAGTTCTGATGCTCGAAATGAATAACTGGAACGGCCTAGGGGAAAAGTGCGCATACCGTTGTAATCGGGCGAGTTACTACTTTCAGATGCAACAGAAATTTTGCGGATTGGTCAATCCGTTCGCGAGATATGGCAGTTTGGAGATAAGAAACGCTTGAGAAACTCAAAATTTTCGCAGTTCTGATGCTCGAAACGAATGACTAGAACGGCCTAGGGGAGAAGTACGCATACCGTTGTAATCGGGCGAGTTTCTACTTTCAGATGCAACAGAAATCATGCGGATTGGTCAATCGCTTCGCGAGATATGGCCGTTTGGATGTAAGAAACGCTTGAGAAACTCAAAATTTTCGCAGTTCTGATGCTCGAAACGAATAACTAGAACGGCCTAGGGGAAAAGTGCGCATACCGTTGTAATCGGGCGAGTTTCTACTTTCAGATGCAACAGAAATTTTGCGGATTGGTCAATCCGTTCGCGAGATGTGGCAGTTTGGAGGTAAGAAACACTTGAGAAACTCAAAATTTTCGCAGTTCTGATGCTCGAAACGAATAACTAGAACGGCCTAGGGGAAAAGTACGCATACCGATGTAATCGGGCGAGTTTCTACTTTCAGATGCAACAGAAATTTTGCGGATTGGTCGATCCGTTCACGAGATATGGCAGTTTGGAAGTAGGAAACGCTTGAGAAGCTCAAAATTTTCGCAGTTCTGATTCTCGAAACGAATGACTAGAACGGCCTAGGGGAAAAGTGCTCATACCGTTGTAATCGGGCGAGTTTCTACTTTCAGAAGCAACAGAAATTTTGCGGATTGATCAATCCGTTCGCGAGATATGGCAGTTTGGAGGTAAGAAACACTTGAGAAACTCAAAATTTTCGCAGTTCTGATGCTCGAAACGAATAACTAGAACGGCCTAGGGGAAAAGTACGCATACCGATGTAATCGGGCGAGTTTCTACTTTCAGATGCAACAGAAATTTTGCGGATCGGTCAATCCGTTCGCGAGATATGGCAGATTGGATGTAAGAAACGCTTGAGAAACTCAAAATTTTCGCAGTTCTGATGCTCGAAACGAATAACTAGAACGGCCTAGGGGAAAAGTACGCATACCGTTGTAATCGGGCGAGTTTCTACTTGCAGATGCAACAGAAATTTTGCGGATTGGTCGATCCGTTCGCGAGATATGGCAGTTTGGAGATAAGAAACGCTTGAGAAACTCAAAATTTTCGCAGTTCTGATGCTCGACACGAGTAACTAGAACGGCCTAGGGGAAAAGTGCGCATACCGTTGTAATCGGGCGAGTTTCTACTTTCAGATGCAACAGAAATTTTGCGGATCGGTCAATCCGTTCGCGAGATATGGCAGTTTGGATGTAAGAAACGCTTGAGAAACTCAAAATTTTCGCAGTTCTGATGCTCGAAACGAATAACTAGAACGGCCTAGGGGAAAAGTACGCATACCGATGTAATCGGGCGAGTTTCTACTTTCAGATGCAACAGAAATTTTGCGGATTGGTCGATCCGTTCACGAGATATGGCAGTTTGGAAGTAGGAAACGCTTGAGAAGCTCAAAATTTTCGCAGTTCTGATGCTCGAAACGAATGACTAGAACGGCCTAGGGGAAAAGTGCTCATACCGTTGTAATCGGGCGAGTTTCTACTTTCAGAAGCAACAGAAATTTTGCGGATTGATCAATCCGTTCGCGAGATATGGCAGTTTGGAGGTAAGAAACACTTGAGAAACTCAAAATTTTCGCAGTTCTGATGCTCGAAACGAATAACTAGAACGGCCTAGGGGAAAAGTACGCATACCGATGTAATCGGGCGAGTTTCTACTTTCAGATGCAACAGAAATTTTGCGGATCGGTCAATCCGTTCGCGAGATATGGCAGATTGGATGTAAGAAACGCTTGAGAAACTCAAAATTTTCGCAGTTCTGATGCTCGAAACGAATAACTAGAACGGCCTAGGGGAAAAGTACGCATACCGTTGTAATCGGGCGAGTTTCTACTTGCAGATGCAACAGAAATTTTGCGGATTGGTCGATCCGTTCGCGAGATATGGCAGTTTGGAGATAAGAAACGCTTGAGAAACTCAAAATTTTCGCAGTTCTGATGCTCGACACGAGTAACTAGAACGGCCTAGGGGAAAAGTGCGCATACCGTTGTAATCGGGCGAGTTTCTACTTTCAGATGCAACAGAAATTTTGCGGATCGGTCAATCCGTTCGCGAGATATGGCAGTTTGGATGTAAGAAACGCTTGAGAAACTCAAAATTTTCGCAGTTCTGATGCTCGAAACGAATAACTAGAACGGCCTAGGGGAAAAGTACGCATACCGATGTAATCGGGCGAGTTTCTACTTTCAGATGCAACAGAAATTTTGCGGATTGGTCGATCCGTTCACGAGATATGGCAGTTTGGAAGTAGGAAACGCTTGAGAAGCTCAAAATTTTCGCAGTTCTGATGCTCGAAACGAATGACTAGAACGGCCTAGGGGATAAGTGCGCATACCGTTGTAATCGGGCGAGTTTCTACTTTCAGAAGCAACAGAAATTTTGCGGATTGATCAATCCGTTCGCGAGATATGGCAGTTTGGAGGTAAGAAACGCATGAGAAACTCAAAATTTTCGCAGTTCTGATGCTCGAAACGAATAACTGGAACGGCCTAGGGGAAAACTACACATACCGTTGTAATCGGGCGAGTTTCTACTTTCAGATGCAACAGAAATTTTGCGGATTGGTCAATCCGTTCGCGAGATGTGGCAGTTTGGAGGTAAGAAACACTTGAGAAACTCAAAATTTTCGCAGTTCTGATGCTCGAAACGAATAACTAGAACGGCCTAGGGGAAAAGTACGCATACCGATGTAATCGGGCGAGTTTCTACTTTCAGATGCAACAGAAATTTTGCGGATTGGTCGATCAGTTCACGAGATATGGCAGTTTGGAAGTAGGAAACGCTTGAGAAGCTCAAAATTTTCGCAGTTCTGATGCTCGAAACGAATGACGAGAACGGCCTAGGGGAAAAGTGCGCATACCGTTGTAATCGGGCGAGTTTCTACTTTCAGAAGCAACAGAAATTTTGCGGATTGATCAATCCGTTCGCGAGATATGGCAGTTTGGAAGTAAGAAACGCTTGAGAAACTCAAAATTTTCGCAGTTCTGATGCTCGAAATGAATAACTGGAACGGCCTAGGGGAAAACTACACATACCGTTGTAATCGGGCGAGTTTCTACTTTCAGATGCAACAGAAATTTTGCGGATTGGTCAATCCGTTCGCGAGATATGGCAGTTTGGAGGTAAGAAACGCTTGAGAAACTCAAAATTTGCGCAGTTCTGATGCTTGAAACGAATAACTGGAACGGCCTAGGGGAAAACTACACATACCGTTGTAATCGGGCGAGTTTCTACTTTCAGATGCAACAGAAATTTTGCGGATTGGTCAATCCGTTCGCGAGATGTGGCAGTTTGGAGGTAAGAAACACTTGAGAAACTCAAAATTTTCGCAGTTCTGATGCTCGAAACGAATAACTAGAACGGCCTAGGGGAAAAGTACGCATACCGATGTAATCGGGCGAGTTTCTACTTTCAGAAGCAACAGAAATTTTGCGGATTGATCAATCCGTTCGCGAGATATGGCAGTTTGGAAGTAAGAAACGCTTGAGAAACTCAAAATTTTCGCAGTTCTGATGCTCGAAATGAATAACTGGAACGGCCTAGGGGAAAACTACACATACCGTTGTAATCGGGCGAGTTTCTACTTTCAGATGCAACAGAAATTTTGCGGATTGGTCAATCCGTTCGCGAGATATGGCAGTTTGGAGGTAAGAAACGCTTGAGAAACTCAAAATTTGCGCAGTTCTGATGCTTGAAACGAATAACTAGAACGGCCTAGGGGAAAAGTGCGCATACAGTTGTAATCGGGCGAGTTTCTACTTTCAGAAGCAACAGAAATTTTGCGGATTGATCAATCCGTTCGCGAGATATGGCAGTTTGGAGGTAAGAAACGCTTGAGAAACACAAAATTTTCGCAGTTCTGATGCTCGAAACGAATAACTAGAACGGCCTAGGGGAAAAGTACGCATACCGTTGTAATCGGGCGAGTTTCTACTTGCAGATGCAACAGAAATTTTGCGGATTGGTCGATCCGTTCGCGAGATATGGCAGTTTGGAGATAAGAAACGCTTGAGAAACTCAAAATTTTCGCAGTTCTGATGCTCGACACGAGTAACTAGAACGGCCTAGGGGAAAAGTGCGCATACCGTTTTAATCGGGCGAATTTCTACTTTCAGATGCAACAGAAATTTTGCGGATCGGTCAATCCGTTCGCGAGATATGGCAGTTTGGAGATAAGAAACGCATTAGAAACTCAAAATTTTCGCAGTTCTGATGCTCGCAACGAATAACTGGAACGGCCTAGGGGAAAACTACACATACCGTTGTAATCGGGCGAGTTTCTACTTTCAGATGCAACAGAAATTTTGCGGATTGGTCAATCCGTTCGCGAGATGTGGCAGTTTGGAGGTAAGAAACACTTGAGAAACTCAAAATTTTCGCAGTTCTGATGCTCGAAACGAATAACTAGAACGGCCTAGGGGAAAAGTACGCATACCGATGTAATCGGGCGAGTTTCTACTTTCAGATGCAACAGAAATTTTGCGGATTGGTCGATCCGTTCACGAGATATGGCAGTTTGGAAGTAGGAAACGCTTGAGAAGCTCAAAATTTTCGCAGTTCTGATTCTCGAAACGAATGACTAGAACGGCCTAGGGGAAAAGTGCTCATACCGTTGTAATCGGGCGAGTTTCTACTTTCAGAAGCAACAGAAATTTTGCGGATTGATCAATCCGTTCGCGAGATATGGCAGTTTGGAGGTAAGAAACGCTTGAGAAACTCAAAATTTTCGCAGTTCTGATGCTCGAAATGAATAACTGGAACGGCCTAGGGGAAAAGTACGCATACCGTTGTAATCGGGCGAGTTTCAACTTGCAGATGCAACAGAAATTTTGCGGATTGGTCGATCCGTTCGCGAGATATGGCAGTTTGGAGATAAGAAACGCTTGAGAAACTCAAAATTTTCGCAGTTCTGATGCTCGAAATGCATAACTAGAACGGCCTAGGGGAAAAGTGCGCATACCGTTGTAATCGGGCGAGTTTCTACTTTCAGATGCAACAAAAATTTTGCGGATTGGTCGATCCGTTCGCGAGATATGGCAGTTTGGATGTAAGAAACGCTTGAGAAACTCAAAATTTTCGCAGTTCTGATGCTCGAAACGAATAACTAGAACGGCCTAGGGGAAAAGTACGCATACCGTTGTAATCGGGCGAGTTTCTACTTTCAGATGCAACAGAAATTTTGCGGATCGGTCATTCCGTTCGCGAGATATGGCAGTTTGGAGATAAGAAACGCATTAGAAACTCAAAATTTTCGCAGTTCTGATGCTCGCAACGAATAACTGGAACGGCCTAGGGGAAAACTACACATACCGTTGTAATCGGGCGAGTTTCTACTTTCAGATGCAACAGAAATTTTGCGGATTGGTCAATCCGTTCGCGAGATGTGGCAGTTTGGAGGTAAGAAACACTTGAGAAACTCAAAATTTTCGCAGTTCTGATGCTCGAAACGAATAACTAGAACGGCCTAGGGGAAAAGTACGCATACCGATGTAATCGGGCGAGTTTCTACTTTCAGATGCAACAGAAATTTTGCGGATTGGTCAATCCGTTCGCGAGATGTGGCAGTTTGGAGGTAAGAAACACTTGAGAAACTCAAAATTTTCGCAGTTCTGATGCTCGAAACGAATAACTAGAACGGCCTAGGGGAAAAGTACGCATACCGATGTAATCGGGCGAGTTTCTACTTTCAGAAGCAACAGAAATTTTGCGGATTGATCAATCCGTTCGCGAGATATGGCAGTTTGGAAGTAAGAAACGCTTGAGAAACTCAAAATTTTCGCAGTTCTGATGCTCGAAATGAATAACTGGAACGGCCTAGGGGAAAACTACACATACCGTTGTAATCGGGCGAGTTTCTACTTTCAGATGCAACAGAAATTTTGCGGATTGGTCAATCCGTTCGCGAGATATGGCAGTTTGGAGGTAAGAAACGCTTGAGAAACTCAAAATTTGCGCAGTTCTGATGCTTGAAACGAATAACTAGAACGGCCTAGGGGAAAAGTGCGCATACAGTTGTAATCGGGCGAGTTTCTACTTTCAGAAGCAACAGAAATTTTGCGGATTGATCAATCCGTTCGCGAGATATGGCAGTTTGGAGGTAAGAAACGCTTGAGAAACACAAAATTTTCGCAGTTCTGATGCTCGAAACGAATAACTAGAACGGCCTAGGGGAAAAGTACGCATACCGTTGTAATCGGGCGAGTTTCTACTTGCAGATGCAACAGAAATTTTGCGGATTGGTCGATCCGTTCGCGAGATATGGCAGTTTGGAGATAAGAAACGCTTGAGAAACTCCAAATTTTCGCAGTTCTGATGCTCGACACGAGTAACTAGAACGGCCAAGGGGAAAAGTGCGCATACCGTTTTAATCGGGCGAGTTTCTACTTTCAGATGCAACAGAAATTTTGCGGATCGGTCAATCCGTTCGCGAGATATGGCAGTTTGGAGATAAGAAACGCATTAGAAACTCAAAATTTTCGCAGTTCTGATGCTCGCAACGAATAACTGGAACGGCCTAGGGGAAAACTACACATACCGTTGTAATCGGGCGAGTTTCTACTTTCAGATGCAACAGAAATTTTGCGGATTGGTCAATCCGTTCGCGAGATGTGGCAGTTTGGAGGTAAGAAACACTTGAGAAACTCAAAATTTTCGCAGTTCTGATGCTCGAAACGAATAACTAGAACGGCCTAGGGGAAAAGTACGCATACCGATGTAATCGGGCGAGTTTCTACTTTCAGATGCAACAGAAATTTTGCGGATTGGTCGATCCGTTCACGAGATATGGCAGTTTGGAAGTAGGAAACGCTTGAGAAGCTCAAAATTTTCGCAGTTCTGATTCTCGAAACGAATGACTAGAACGGCCTAGGGGAAAAGTGCTCATACCGTTGTAATCGGGCGAGTTTCTACTTTCAGAAGCAACAGAAATTTTGCGGATTGATCAATCCGTTCGCGAGATATGGCAGTTTGGAGGTAAGAAACGCTTGAGAAACTCAAAATTTTCGCAGTTCTGATGCTCGAAATGAATAACTGGAACGGCCTAGGGGAAAAGTACGCATACCGTTGTAATCGGGCGAGTTTCATCTTGCAGATGCAACAGAAATTTTGCGGATTGGTCGATCCGTTCGCGAGATATGGCAGTTTGGAGATAAGAAACGCTTGAGAAACTCAAAATTTTCGCAGTTCTGATGCTCGAAATGAATAACTAGAACGGCCTAGGGGAAAAGTGCGCATACCGTTGTAATCGGGCGAGTTTCTACTTTCAGATGCAACAAAAATTTTGCGGATTGGTCGATCCGTTCGCGAGATATGGCAGTTTGGAGGTAAGAAACGCTTGAGAAACTCAAAATTTTCGCAGTTCTGATGCTCGAAACGAATAACTAGAACGGCCTAGGGGAAAAGTACGCATACCGTTGTAATCGGGCGAGTTTCTACTTTCAGATGCAACAGAAATTTTGCGGATTGGTCGATCCGTTCGCGAGATATGGCAGTTTGGAGGTAAGAAACGCTTGAGAAACTCAAAATTTTCGCAGTTCTGATGCTCGAAACGAATAACTAGAACGGCCTAGGGGAAAAGTACGCATACCGTTGTAATCGGGCGAGTTTCTACTTTCAGATGCAACTGAAATCATGCGGATTGGTCAATCGCTTCGCGAGATATGGCCGTTTGGATGTAAGAAACGCTTGAGAAACTCAAAATTTTCGCAGTTCTGATGCTCGAAACGAATAACTAGAACGGCCTAGGGGAAAAGTGCGCATACCGTTGTAATCGGGCGAGTTTCTACTTTCAGATGCAACAGAAATTTTGCGGATCGGTCAATCCGTTCGCGAGATATGGCAGTTTGGAGATAAGAAACGCATTAGAAACTCAAAATTTTCGCAGTTCTGATGCTCGCAACGAATAACTGGAACGGCCTAGGGGAAAACTACACATACCGTTGTAATCGGGCGAGTTTCTACTTTCAGATGCAACAGAAATTTTGCGGATTGGTCAATCCGTTCGCGAGATGTGGCAGTTTGGAGGTAAGAAACACTTGAGAAACTCAAAATTTTCGCAGTTCTGATGCTCGAAACGAATAACTAGAACGGCCTAGGGGAAAAGTACGCATACCGATGTAATCGGGCGAGTTTCTACTTTCAGATGCAACAGAAATTTTGCGGATCGGTCAATCCGTTCGCGAGATATGGCAGTTTGGATGTAAGAAACGCTTGAGAAACTCAAAATTTGCGCAGTTCTGATGCTTGAAACGAATAACTAGAACGGCCTAGGGGAAAAGTGCGCATACCGTTGTAATCGGGCGAGTTTCTACTTTCAGAAGCAACAGAAATTTTGCGGATTGATCAATCCGTTCGCGAGATATGGCAGTTTGGAGGTAAGAAACGCTTGAGAAACGCAAAATTTTCGCAGTTCTGATGCTCGAAATGAATAACTGGAACGGCCTAGGGGAAAAGTGCGCATACCGTTGTAATCGGGCGAGTTACTACTTTCAGATGCAACAGAAATCATGCGGATTCGTCAATCCGTTCGCGAGATATGGCAGTTTGGAGGTAAGAAACGCTTGAGAAACTCAAAATTTTCGCAGTTCTGATGCTCGAAATGAATAACTAGAACGGCCTAGGGGAAAAGTGCGCATACCGTTGTAATCGGGCGAGTTTCTGCTTTCAGATGCAACAAAAATTTTGCGGATTGGTCGATCCGTTCGCGAGATATGGCAGTTTGGAGGTAAGAAACGCTTGAGAAACTCAAAATTTTCGCAGTTCTGATGCTCGAAACGAATAACTAGAACGGCCTAGGGGAAAAGTACGCATACCGTTGTAATCGGGCGAGTTTCTACTTTCAGATGCAACAGAAATTTTGCGGATCGGTCAATCCGTTCGCGAGATATGGCAGTTTGGATGTAAGAAACGCTTGAGAAACTCAAAATTTGCGCAGTTCTGATGCTTGAAACGAATAACTAGAACGGCCTAGGGGAAAAGTGCGCATACCGTTGTAATCGGGCGAGTTTCTACTTTCAGAAGCAACAGAAATTTTGCGGATTGATCAATCCGTTCGCGAGATATGGCAGTTTGGAGGTAAGAAACGCTTGAGAAACGCAAAATTTTCGCAGTTCTGATGCTCGAAATGAATAACTGGAACGGCCTAGGGGAAAAGTGCGCATACCGTTGTAATCGGGCGAGTTACTACTTTCAGATGCAACAGAAATCATGCGGATTCGTCAATCCGTTCGCGAGATATGGCAGTTTGGAGGTAAGAAACGCTTGAGAAACTCAAAATTTACGCAGTTCTGATGCTCGAAATGTATAACTGGAACGGCCTAGGGGAAAAGTACGCATACCGTTGTAATCGGGCGAGTTTCTACTTTCAGATGCAACGGAAATCATGCGGATTGGTCAATCGCTTCGCGAGATATGGCCGTTTGGATGTAAGAAACGCTTGAGAAACTCAAAATTTTCGCAGTTCTGATGCTCGAAACGAATAACTAGAACGGCCTAGGGGAAAAGTGCGCATACCGTTGTAATCGGGCGAGTTTCTACTTTCAGATGCAACAGAAATTTTGCGGATCGGTCAATCCGTTCGCGAGATATGGCAGTTTGGAGATAAGAAACGCATTAGAAACTCAAAATTTTCGCAGTTCTGATGCTCGCAACGAATAACTGGAACGGCCTAGGGGAAAACTACACATACCGTTGTAATCGGGCGAGTTTCTACTTTCAGATGCAACAGAAATTTTGCGGATTGGTCAATCCGTTCGCGAGATGTGGCAGTTTGGAGGTAAGAAACACTTGAGAAACTCAAAATTTTCGCAGTTCTGATGCTCGAAACGAATAACTAGAACGGCCTAGGGGAAAAGTACGCATACCGATGTAATCGGGCGAGTTTCTACTTTCAGATGCAACAGAAATTTTGCGGATCGGTCAATCCGTTCGCGAGATATGGCAGTTTGGATGTAAGAAACGCTTGAGAAACTCAAAATTTGCGCAGTTCTGATGCTTGAAACGAATAACTAGAACGGCCTAGGGGAAAAGTGCGCATACCGTTGTAATCGGGCGAGTTTCTACTTTCAGAAGCAACAGAAATTTTGCGGATTGATCAATCCGTTCGCGAGATATGGCAGTTTGGAGGTAAGAAACGCTTGAGAAACGCAAAATTTTCGCAGTTCTGATGCTCGAAATGAATAACTGGAACGGCCTAGGGGAAAAGTGCGCATACCGTTGTAATCGGGCGAGTTACTACTTTCAGATGCAACAGAAATCATGCGGATTCGTCAATCCGTTCGCGAGATATGGCAGTTTGGAGGTAAGAAACGCTTGAGAAACTCAAAATTTTCGCAGTTCTGATGCTCGAAACGAATAACTAGAACGGCCTAGGGGAAAAGTACGCATACCGTTGTAATCGGGCGAGTTTCTACATTCAGATGCAACAGAAATTTTGCGGATTGGTCAATCCGTTCGCGAGATATGGCAGTTTGGAGGTAAGAAACGCTTGAGAAACTCAAAATTTACGCAGTTCTGATGCTCGAAATGTATAACTGGAACGGCCTAGGGGAAAACTACACATACCGTTGTAATCGGGCGAGTTTCTACATTCAGATGCAACAGAAATTTTGCGGATTGGTCAATCCGTTCGCGAGATATGGCAGTTTGGAGGTAAGAAACGCTTGAGAAACTCAAAATTTGCGCAGTTCTGATGCTCGAAACGAATAACTAGAACGGCCTAGGGGAAAAGTGCGCATACCGTTGTAATCGGGCGTGTTTCTACTTAGATGCAACAGAAATTTTGCGGATCGGTCAATCCGTTCGCGAGATATGGCAGTTTGGAGATAAGAAACGCATTAGAAACTCAAAATTTTCGCAGTTCTGATGCTCGCAACGAATAACTGGAACGGCCTAGGGGAAAACTACACATACCGTTGCAATCGGGCGAGTTTCTACTTTCAGATGCAACAGAAATTTTGCGGATCGGTCAATCCGTTCGCGAGATGTGGCAGTTTGGAGGTAAGAAACGCTTGAGAAACTCAAAATTTGCGCAGTTCTGATGCTCGAAACGAATAACTAGAACGGCCTAGGGGAAAAGTGCGCATACCGTTGTAATCGGGCGAGTTTCTACTTTCAGATGCAACAGAAATTTTGCGGATCGGTCAATCCGTTCGCGAGATATGACAGTTTGGAGATAAGAAACGCATTAGAAACTCAAAATTTTCGCAGTTCTGATGCTCGCAACGAATAACTGGAACGGCCTAGGGGAAAACTACACATACCGTTGTAATCGGGCGAGTTTCTACTTTCAGATGCAACAGAAATTTTGCGGATTGGTCAATCCGTTCGCGAGATATGGCAGTTTGGAGATAAGAAACGCTTGAGAAACTCAAAATTTTCGCAGTTCTGATGCTCGAAACGAGTAACTAGAACGGCCTAGGGGACAAGTGCGCATACCGTTGTAATCGGGCGAGTTTCTACTTTCAAATGCAACAGAAATTTTGCGGATCGGTCAATCCGTTCGCGAGATATGGCAGTTTGGATGTAAGAAACGCTTGAGAAACGCAAAATTTTCGCAGTTCTGATGCACGAAACGAATAACTAGAACGGCCTAGGGGAAAAGTACGCATACCGTTGTAATCGGGTGAGTTTCTACTTTCAGATGCAACAGAAATTTTGCGGATTGATCCATCTGTTCGCGAGATATGGCAGTTTGGAGGTAAGAAACGCTTGAGGAACTCAAAATTTTCGCAGCTCTGATGCTCGAAACGAGTAACTAGAACGGCCTAGGGGAAAAGTGCGCATACCGTTGTAATCGGGCGAGTTTCTACTTTCAGATGCAACAGAAATTTTGCGGATCGGTCAATCCGTTCGCGAGATATGGCAGTTTGGATGTAAGAAACGCTTGAGAAACTCAAAATTTTCGCAGTTCTGATGCTCGAAACGAATAACTGGAACGGCCTAGGGGAAAACTACACATACCGTTGTAATCGGGCGAGTTTCTACTTTCAGATGCAACAGAAATTTTGCGGATTGGTCGATCCGTTCACGAGATATGGCAGTTTGGAAGTAGGAAACGCTTGAGAAGCTCAAAATTTTCGCAGTTCTGATGCTCGAAACGAATGACTAGAACGGCCTAGGGGAAAAGTGCGCATACCGTTGTAATCGGGCGAGTTTCTACTTTCAGATGCAATAGAAATTTTGAGGATTGGTCGATCCGTTCACGAGATATGGCAGTTTGGAAGTAGGAAACGCTTGAGAAGCTCAAAATTTTCGCAGTTCTGATGCTCGAAACGAATGACTAGAACGGCCTAGGGGAAAAGTGCGCATACCGTTGTAATCGGGCGAGTTTCTACTTTCAGAAGCAACAGAAATTTTGCGGATTGATCAATCCGTTCGCGAGATATGGCAGTTTGGAGGTAAGAAACGCTTGAGAAACTCAAAATTTTCGCAGTTCTGATGCTCGAAATGAATAACTGGAACGGCCTAGGGGAAAACTACACATATCGTTGTAATCGGGCGAGTTTCTACTTTCAGATGCAACAGAAATTTTGCGGATTGGTCGATCCGTTCGCGAGATATGGCAGTTTGGAGATAAGAAACGCTTGAGAAACTCAAAATTTTCGCAGCTCTGATGCTCGAAACGAGTAACTAGAACGGCCTAGGGGACAAGTGCGCATACCGTTGTAATCGGGCGAGTTTCTACTTTCAAATGCAACAGAAATTTTGCGGATCGGTCAATCCGTTCGCGAGATATGGCAGTTTGGATGTAAGAAACGCTTGAGAAACGCAAAATTTTCGCAGTTCTGATGCTCGAAACGAATAACTGGAACGGCCTAGGGGAAAACTACACATACCGTTGTAATCGGGCGAGTTTCTACTTTCAGATGCAACAGAAATTTTGCGGATTGGTCAATCCGTTCGCGAGATGTGGCAGTTTGGAGGTAAGAAACGCTTGAGAAACGCAAAATTTTCGCAGTTCTGATGCTCGAAACGAATAACTGGAACGGCCTAGGGGAAAACTACACATACCGTTGTAATCGGGCGAGTTTCTACTTTCAGATGCAACAGAAATTTTGCGGATTGGTCAATCCGTTCGCGAGATATGGCAGTTTGGAGGTAAGAAACGCTTGAGAAACTCAAAATTTTCGCAGCTCTGATGCTCGACACGAATAACAAGAACGGCTTCGGGGAAAAGTGCGCATACCGTTGTAATCGGGCGAGTTTCTACTTTCAGATGCAACAGAAATTTTGCGGATCGGTCAATCCGTACGCGCGATATGGCAGTTTGGAGATAAGAAACGCTCGAGAAACTCAAAATTTTCGCAGCTCTGATGCTCGAAACGAGTAACTAGAGCGGCCTAGGGGAAAAGCACGCATACCGTTGTAATCGGGCGAGTTTCTACTTTAAGATGCAACAGAAATTTTGCGGATTGGTGAATCCGTTCGCGAGATATGGCAGTTTGGAGGTAAGAAACGCTTGAGAAACTCAAAATTTTCGCAGTTCTGATGCTCGAAATGAATAACTGGAACGGCCTAGGGGAAAACTACACATATCGTTGTAATCGGGCGAGTTTCTACTTTCAGATGCAACAGAAATTTTGCGGATTGGTCGATCCGTTCGCGAGATATGGCAGTTTGGAGATAAGAAACGCTTGAGAAACTCAAAATTTTCGCAGTTCTGATGCTCGAAACGAGTAACTAGAACGGCCTAGGGGACAAGTGCGCATACCGTTGTAATCGGGCGAGTTTCTACTTTCAAATGCAACAGAAATTTTGCGGATCGGTCAATCCGTTCGCGAGATATGGCAGTTTGGATGTAAGAAACGCTTGAGAAACGCAAAATTTTCGCAGTTCTGATGCACGAAACGAATAACTAGAACGGCCTAGGGGAAAAGTACGCATACCGTTGTAATCGGGTGAGTTTCTACTTTCAGATGCAACAGAAATTTTGCGGATTGATCCATCTGTTCGCGAGATATGGCAGTTTGGAGGTAAGAAACGCTTGAGGAACTCAAAATTTTCGCAGCTCTGATGCTCGAAACGAGTAACTAGAACGGCCTAGGGGAAAAGTGCGCATACCGTTGTAATCGGGCGAGTTTCTACTTTCAGATGCAACAGAAATTTTGCGGATCGGTCAATCCGTTCGCGAGATATGGCAGTTTGGATGTAAGAAACGCTTGAGAAACTCAAAATTTTCGCAGTTCTGATGCTCGAAACGAATAACTGGAACGGCCTAGGGGAAAACTACACATACCGTTGTAATCGGGCGAGTTTCTACTTTCAGATGCAACAGAAATTTTGCGGATTGGTCAATCCGTTCGCGAGATGTGGCAGTTTGGAGGTAAGAAACGCTTGAGAAACGCAAAATTTTCGCAGTTCTGATGCTCGAAACGAATAACTGGAACGGCCTAGGGGAAAACTACACATACCGTTGTAATCGGGCGAGTTTCTACTTTCAGATGCAACAGAAATTTTGCGGATTGGTCAATCCGTTCGCGAGATGTGGCAGTTTGGAGGTAAGAAACGCTTGAGAAACTCAAAATTTGCGCAGTTCTGATGCTTGAAACGAATAACTAGAACGGCCTAGGGGAAAAGTGCGCATACCGTTGTAATCGGGCGAGTTTCTACTTTCGGAAGCAACAGAAATTTTGCGGATTGATCAATCCGTTCGCGAGATATGGCAGTTTGGAGGTAAGAAACGCTTGAGAAACTCAAAATTTTCGCAGTTCTGATGCTCGAAACGAATGACTAGAACGGCCTAGGGGAAAAGTGCGCATTCCGTTGTAATCGGGCGAGTTTCTACTTTCAGATGCAACAGAAATTTTGCGGATTGATCCATCTGTTCGCGAGATATGGCAGTTTGGAGGTAAGAAACGCTTGAGGAACTCAAAATTTTCGCAGCTCTGATGCTCGAAACGAGTAACTAGAACGGCCTAGGGGAAAAGTGCGCATACCGTTGTAATCGGGCGAGTTTCTACTTTCAGATGCAACAGAAATTTTGCGGATCGGTCAATCCGTTCGCGAGATATGGCAGTTTGGATGTAAGAAACGCTTGAGAAACTCAAAATTTTCGCAGTTCTGATGCTCGAAATGAATAACTGGAACGGCCTAGGGGAAAACTACACATACCGTTGTAATCTGGCGAGTTTCTACTTTCAGATGCAACAGAAATTTTGCGGATTGGTCAATCCGTTCGCGAGATGTGGCAGTTTGGAGGTAAGAAACGCTTGAGAAACGCAAAATTTTCGCAGTTCTGTTGCTCGAAACGAATAACTGGAACGGCCTAGGCGAAAACTACACATACCGTCGTAATCGGGCTAGTTTCTACTTTCAGATGCAATAGAAATTTTGCGGATTGGTCAATCCGTTCGCGAGATATGGCAGTTTGGAGGTAAGGAACGCTTCAGAAACTCAAAATTTTCGCAGTTCTCATGCTCGACACGAATAACTAGAACGGCCTAGGGGAAAAGTGCGTATACCGTTGTAACCGGGCGAGTTTCTACTTTCAGATGCAACAGAAATTTTGCGGATCGGTCAATCCGTTCGCGAGATATGGCAGTTTTGATGTAAGAAACGCTTGGGAAACTCAAAATTTTCGCAGTTCTGATGCTCGAAACGAATAACTGGAACGGCCTAGGGGAAAACTACACATACCGTTGTAATCGGGCGAGTTTGTACTTTCAGATGCAACAGAAATATTGCGGATTGGTCAATCCGTTCGCGAGATATGGCAGTTTGGAGGTAAGAAACGCTTGAGAAACTCAAGATTTGCGCAGTTCTGATGCTCGAAACGAATAACTAGAACGGCCTAGGGGAAAAGTGCGCATACAGTTGTAATCGGGCGAGTTTCTACTTTCAGATGCAACAGAAATTATGCGGATCGGACAGTCCGTTCGCGAGATATGGCAGTTTGGATGTAAGAAACGCTTGAGAAACTCAAAATTTTCGCATTTCTGATGCTCGAAACGAATAACTGGAACGGCCTAGGGGAAAACTACACATACCGTTGTAATCGAGCGAGTTTCTACTTTCAGATGCAACAGAAATTTTGCGGATTGGTCAATCCGTTCGCGAGATATGGCAGTTTGGAGGTAAGAAACGCTTGAGAAACTCAAAATTTTCGCAGTTCTGATGCTCGAAACGAATAACTAGAAAGGCCTAGGGGAAAAGTGCGCATACAGTTGTAATCGGGCGAGTTTCTACTTTCAGATGCAACAGAAACTTTGCGGATTGGTCAATGCGTTCGCGAGATATGGCAGTTTGGAGGTAAGAAACGCTTGAGAAACTCAAAATTTTCGCAGTTATGATGCTCGAAACGACTGACTAGAACGGCCTAGGGGAGAAGTACGCATACCGTTGTAATCGGGCGAGTTTCTACTTTCAGATGCAACAGAAATTTTGCGGATTGGTCAATCCGTTCGCGAGATGTGGCAGTTTGGAGGTAAGAAACACTTGAGAAACTCAAAATTTTCGCAGTTCTGATGCTCGAAACGAATAACTAGAACGGCCCAGGGGAAAAGTACGCATACCGATGTAATCGGGCGAGTTTCTACTTTCAGATGCAATAGAAATTTTGCGGATTGGTCGATCCGTTCACGAGATATGGCAGTTTGGAAGTAGGAAACGCTTGAGAAGCTCAAAATTTTCGCAGTTCTGATGCTCGAAACGAATGACTAGAACGGCCTAGGGGAAAAGTGCGCATACCGTTGTAATCGGGCGAGTTTCTACTTTCAGAAGCAACAGAAATTTTGCGGATTGATCAATCCGTTCGCGAGATAAGGCAGTTTGGAGGTAAGAAACGCATGAGAAACTCAAAATTTTCGCAGTTCTGATGCTCGAAATGAAGAACTGGAACGGCCTAGGAGAAAACTACACATACCGTTGTAATCGGGCGAGTTTCTACTTTCAGATGCAACAGAAATTTTGCGGATTGGTCAATCCGTTCGCGAGATATGGCAGTTTGGAGGTAAGAAACGCTTGAGAAACTCAAAATTTGCGCAGTTCTGATGCTTGAAACGAATAACTAGAACGGCCTAGGGGAAAAGTGCGCATACCGTTGTAATCGGGCGAGTTTCTACTTTCAGAAGCAACAGAAATTTTGCGGATTGATCAATCCGTTCGCGAGATATGGCAGTTTGGAGGTAATAAACGCTTGAGAAACTCAAAATTTTCGCAGTTCTGATGATCGAAATGAATAACTGGAACGGCCTAGGGGAAAACTACACATACCGTTGTAATCGGGCGAGTTTCTACTTTCAGATGCAACAGAAATTTTGCGGATTGGTCGATCCGTTCGCGAGATATGGCAGTTTGGAGATAAGAAACGCTTGAGAAACTCAAAATTTTCGCAGTTCTGATGCTCGAAACGAGTAACTAGAACGGCCTAGGGGACAAGTGCGCATACCGTTGTAATCGGGCGAGTTTCTACTTTCAAATGCAACAGAAATTTTGCGGATCGGTCAATCCGTTCGCGAGATATGGCAGTTTGGATGTAAGAAACGCTTGAGAAACGCAAAATTTTCGCAGTTCTGATGCACGAAACGAATAACTAGAACGGCCTAGGGGAAAAGTACGCATACCGTTGTAATCGGGCGAGTTTCTACTTTCAGATGCAACAGAAATTTTGCGGATTGATCCATCCGTTCGCGAGATATGGCAGTTTGGAGGTAAGAAACGCTTGAGGAACTCAAAATTTTCGCAGCTCTGATGCTCGAAACGAGTAACTAGAACGGCCTAGGGGAAAAGTGCGCATACCGTTGTAATCGGGCGAGTTTCTACTTTCAGAAGCAACAGAAATTTTGCGGATTGATCAATCCGTTCGCGAGATATGGCAGTTTGGAGGTAAGAAACGCTTGAGAAACTCAAAATTTTCGCAGTTCTGATGCTCGAAACGAATAACTGGAACGGCCTAGGGGAAAACTACACATACCGTTGTAATCGGGTGAGTTTCTACTTTCAGATGCAACAGAAATTTTGCGGATTGGTCAATCCGTTCGCGAGATGTGGCAGTTTGGAGGTAAGAAACGCTTGAGAAACGCAAAATTTTCGCAGTTCTGATGCTCGAAACGAATAACTGTAACGGCCTAGGGGAAAACTACACATACCGTTGTAATCGGGCGAGTTTCTACTTTCAGATGCAACAGAAATTTTGCGGATTGGTCAATCCGTTCGCGAGATATGGCAGTTTGGAGGTAAGAAACGCTTGAGAAACTCAAAATTTGCGCAGTTCTGATGCTTGAAACGAATAACTAGAACGGCCTAGGGGAAAAGTGCGCATACCGTTGTAATCGGGCGAGTTTCTACTTTCAGAAGCAACAGAAATTTTGCGGATTGATCAATCCGTTCGCGAGATATGGCAGTTTGGACGTAAGAAACGCTTGAGAAACTCAAAATTTTCGCAGTTCTGATGCTCGAAACGAGTAACTAGAACGGCCTAGGGGACAAGTGCGCATACCGTTGTAATCGGGCGAGTTTCTACTTTCAGATGCAACAGAAATTTTGCGGATTGGTCGATCCGTTCACGAGATATGGCAGTTTGGATGTAGGAAACGCTTGAGAAGCTCAAAATTTTCGCAGTTCTGATGCTCGAAACGAATGACTAGAACGGCCTAGGGGAAAAGTGCGCATACCGTTGTAATCGGGCGAGTTTCTACTTTCAGAAGCAACAGAAATTTTGCGGATTGATCAATCCGTTCGCGAGATATGGCAGTTTGGAGATAAGAAACGCTTGAGAAACGCAAAATTTTCGCAGTTCTGATGCTCGAAACGAATAACTGGAACGGCCTAGGGGAAAACTACACATACCGTTGTAATCGGGCGAGTTTCTACTTTCAGATGCAACAGAAATTTTGCGGATTGGTCAATCCGTTCGCGAGATGTGGCAGTTTGGAGGTAAGAAACGCTTGAGAAACTCAAAATTTTCGCAGTTCTGATGCTCGAAACGAATAACTAGAACGGCCCAGGGGAAAAGTACGCATACCGATGTAATCGGGCGAGTTTCTACTTTCAGATGCAATAGAAATTTTGAGGATTGGTCGATCCGTTCACGAGATATGGCAGTTTGGAAGTAGGAAACGCTTGAGAAGCTCAAAATTTTCGCAGTTCTGATGCTCGAAACGAATGACTAGAACGGCCTAGGGGAAAAGTGCGCATACCGTTGTAATCGGGCGAGTTTCTACTTTCAGATGCAACAGAAATTTTGCGGATTGGTCAATCCGTTCGCGAGATATGGCAGTTTGGAGGTAAGAAACGCTTGAGAAACTCAAAATTTTCGCAGTTCTGATGCTCGAAATGAATAACTGGAACGGCCTAGGGGAAAACTACACATATCGTTGTAATCGGGCGAGTTTCTACTTTCAGATGCAACAGAAATTTTGCGGATTGGTCGATCCGTTCGCGAGATATGGCAGTTTGGAGATAAGAAACGCTTGAGAAACTCAAAATTTTCGCAGCTCTGATGCTCGAAACGAGTAACTAAAACGGCCTAGGGGAAAAGTGCGCATACCGTTGTAATCGGGCGAGTTTCTACTTTCAGATGCAACAGAAATTTTGCGGATCGGTCAATCCGTTCGCGAGATATGGCAGTTTGGATGTAAGAAACGCTTGAGAAACTCAAAATTTTCGCAGTTCTGATGCTCGAAACGAATAACTGGAACGGCCTAGGGGAAAACTACACATACCGTTGTAATCGGGCGAGTTTCTACTTTCAGATGCAACAGAAGTTTTGCGGATTGGTCAATCCGTTCGCGAGATGTGGCAGTTTGGAGGTAAGAAACGCTTGAGAAACGCAAAATTTTCGCAGTTCTGATGCTCGAAACGAATAACTGGAACGGCCTAGGGGAAAACTACACATACCGTTGTAATCGGGCGAGTTTCTACTTTCAGATGCAACAGAAATTTTGCGGATTGGTCAATCCGTTCGCGAGATATGGCAGTTTGGAGGTAAGAAACGCTTGAGAAACTCAAAATTTGCGCAGTTCTGATGCTTGAAACGAATAACTAGAACGGCCTAGGGGAAAAGTGCGCATACCGTTGTAATCGGGCGAGTTTCTACTTTCAGAAGCAACAGAAATTTTGCGGATTGATCAATCCGTTCGCGAGATATGGCAGTTTGGAGGTAAGAAACGCTTGAGAAACTCAAAATTTTCGCAGTTCTGATGCTCGAAATGAATAACTGGAACGGCCTAGGGGAAAACTGCACATACCGTTGTAATCGGGCGAGTTTCTACTTTCAGATGCAACAGAAATTTTGCGGATTGGTCGATCCGTTCGCGAGATATGGCAGTTTGGAGATAAGAAACGCTTGAGAAACTCAAAATTTTCGCAGTTCTGATGCTCGAAACGAATGACTAGAACGGCCTAGGGGAAAAGTGCGCATTCCGTTGTAATCGGGCGAGTTTCTACTTTCAGATGAAACAGAAATTTTGCGGATCGGTCAATCCGTTCGCGAGATGTGGCAGTTTGGAAGTAAGAAACGCTTGAGAAATTCAAAATTTTCGCAGTTCTGATGCTCGAAACGACTGACTAGAACGGCCTAGGGGAAAAGTACGCATACCGTTGTAATCTGGCGAGTTTCTACTTTCAGATGCAACAGAAATTTTGCGGATTGGTCAATGCGTTCGCGAGATATGGCAGTTTGGAGGTAAGAAACGCTTGAGAAACTCAAAATTTTCGCAGTTCTGTTGCTCGAAACGAATAACTGGAACGGCCTAGGCGAAAACTACACATACCGTCGTAATCGGGCTAGTTTCTACTTTCAGATGCAATAGAAATTTTGCGGATTGGTCAATCCGTTCGCGAGATATGGCAGTTTGGAGGTAAGGAACGCTTCAGAAACTCAAAATTTTCGCAGTTCTCATGCTCGACACGAATAACTAGAACGGCCTAGGGGAAAAGTGCGTATACCGTTGTAACCGGGCGAGTTTCTACTTTCAGATGCAACAGAAATTTTGCGGATCGGTCAATCCGTTCGCGAGATATGGCAGTTTGGATGTAAGAAACGCTTGGGAAACTCAAAATTTTCGCAGTTCTGATGCTCGAAACGAATAACCGGAACGGCCTAGGGGAAAACTACACATACCGTTGTAATCGGGCGAGTTTGTACTTTCAGATGCAACAGAAATATTGCGGATTGGTCAATCCGTTCGCGAGATATGGCAGTTTGGAGGTAAGAAACGCTTGAGAAACTCAAGATTTGCGCAGTTCTGATGCTCGAAACGAATAACTAGAACGGCCTAGGGGAAAAGTGCGCATACAGTTGTAATCGGGCGAGTTTCTACTTTCAGATGCAATAGAAATTTTGCGGATTGGTCAATCCCTTCGCGAGATATGGCAGTTTGGAGGTAAGAAACGCTTGAGAAACTCAAAATTTGCGCAGTTCTGATGCTCGAAACGAATAACTAGAACGGCCTACGGGAAAAGTACGCATACCGTTGTAATCGGGCGAGTTTCTACTTGCAGATGCAACAGAAATTTTGCGGATTGGTGAATCCGTTCGCGAGATATGGCAGTTTGGATGTAAGAAACGCTTGAGAAACTCAAAATTTTCGCAGTTCTGATGCTCGACACGAATAACTAGAACGGCCTAGGGGAAAAGTGCGCATACCGTTGTAATCGGGCGAGTTTCTACTTTCAGATGCAACAGAAATATTGCGGATTGGTCAACCCGTTCGCGAGATATGGCAGTTTGGAGGTAAGAAACGCTTGAGAAACTCAAAATTTTCGCATTTCTGATGCTCGAAACGAATAACTGGAACGGCCTAGTGGAAAACTACACATACCGTTGTAATCGGGCGAGTTTGTACTTTCAGATACAAAAGAAATTTTGCGGATTTGTCAATCCGTTTGCGAGATGTGGCAGTTTGGAGGTCAGAAACGCTTGAGAAACTCCAAATTTTCACAGTTCTGATGCTCGAAACGAATAACCAAGACGGCCTAGGGGAAAAGTACGCATACCGATGTAATCGGGCGAGTTTCTACTTTCAGATGCAACAGGAATTTTGCGGATTGGTCAATCCCTTCGCGAGATATGGCAGTTTGGAGGTAAGAAACGCTTGAGAAACTCAAAATTTGCGCAGTTCTGATGCTCGAAACGAATAACTAGAACGGCCTACGGGAAAAGTGCGCATACCGTTGTAATCGGGCGAGTTTCTACTTTCAGATGCAACAGAAATTTTGCGGATCGGTCAATCCGTTCGCGAGATATGGCAGTTTGGATGTAAGAAACGCTTGAGAAACTCAAAATTTTCGCAGTTCTGATGCTCGAAACGAATAACTGGAACGGCCTAGGGGAAAACTACACATACCGTTGTAATCGAGCGAGTTTCTACTTTCAGAAGCAACAGAAATTTTGCGGATTGGTCAATCCGTTCGCGAGATATGGCAGTTTGGAGGTAAGAAACGCTTGAGAAACTCAAATTTTTCGCCGTTCTGATGCTCGAAACGAGTAACTAGAACGGCCTAGGGGACAAGTGCGCATACCGTTGTAATCGGGCGAGTTTCTACTTTCAAATGCAATAGAAATTTTGCGGATCGGCCAATCCGTTCGCGAGATATGACAGTTTGGATGTAAGAAACGCTTGAGAAACGCAAAATTTTCGCAGTTCTGATGCTCGAAACGAATAACTGGAACGGCCTAGGGGAAAACTACACATACCGTTGTAATCGGGCGAGTTTCTACTTTCAGATGCAACAGAAATTTTGCGGATTGGTCGATCCGTTCACGAGATATGGCAGTTTGGAAGTAGGAAACGCTTGAGAAGCTCAAAATTTTCGCAGTTCTGATGCTCGAAACGAATGACTAGAACGGCCTAGGGGAAAAGTGCGCATTCCGTTGTAATCGGGCGAGTTTCTACTTTCAGATGAAACAGAAATTTTGCGGATCGGTCAATCCGTTCGCGAGATGTGGCAGTTTGGAAGTAAGAAACGCTTGAGAAATTCAAAATTTTCGCAGTTCTGATGCTCGAAACGAATGACTAGAACGGCCTAGGGGAAAAGTACGCATACCGTTGTAATCTGGCGAGTTTCTACTTTCAGATGCAACAGAAATTTTGCGGATTGGTCAATGCGTTCGCGAGATATGGCAGTTTGGAGGTAAGAAACGCTTGAGAAACTCAAAATTTTCGCAGTTCTGTTGCTCGAAACGAATAACTGGAACGGCCTAGGCGAAAACTACACATACCGTCGTAATCGGGCTAGTTTCTACTTTCAGATGCAATAGAAATTTTGCGGATTGGTCAATCCGTTCGCGAGATATGGCAGTTTGGAGGTAAGGAACGCTTCAGAAACTCAAAATTTTCGCAGTTCTCATGCTCGACACGAATAACTAGAACGGCCTAGGGGAAAAGTGCGTATACCGTTGTAACCGGGCGAGTTTCTACTTTCAGATGCAACAGAAATTTTGCGGATCGGTCAATCCGTTCGCGAGATATGGCAGTTTGGATGTAAGAAACGCTTGGGAAACTCAAAATTTTCGCAGTTCTGATGCTCGAAACGAATAACCGGAACGGCCTAGGGGAAAACTACACATACCGTTGTAATCGGGCGAGTTTGTACTTTCAGATGCAACAGAAATATTGCGGATTGGTCAATCCGTTCGCGAGATATGGCAGTTTGGAGGTAAGAAACGCTTGAGAAACTCAAGATTTGCGCAGTTCTGATGCTCGAAACGAATAACTAGAACGGCCTAGGGGAAAAGTGCGCATACAGTTGTAATCGGGCGAGTTTCTACTTTCAGATGCAACAGAAATTTTGCGGATTGATCCATCTGTTCGCGAGATATGGCAGTTTGGAGGTAAGAAACGCTTGAGGAACTCAAAATTTTCGCAGCTCTGATGCTCGAAACGAGTAACTAGAACGGCCTAGGGGAAAAGTGCGTATACCGTTGTAATCGGGCGAGTTTCTACTTGCAGATGCAACAGAAATTTTGCGGATTGGTGAATCCGTTCGCGAGATATGGCAGTTTGGATGTAAGAAACGCTTGAGAAACTCAAAATTTTCGCAGTTCTGATGCTCGACACGAATAACTAGAACGGCCTAGGGGAAAAGTGCGCATACCGTTGTAATCGGGCGAGTTTCTACTTTCAGATGCAACAGAAATATTGCGGATTGGTCAACCCGTTCGCGAGATATGGCAGTTTGGAGGTAAGAAACGCTTGAGAAACTCAAAATTTTCGCATTTCTGATGCTCGAAACGAATAACTGGAACGGCCTAGTGGAAAACTACACATACCGTTGTAATCGGGCGAGTTTGTACTTTCAGATACAAAAGAAATTTTGCGGATTTGTCAATCCGTTTGCGAGATGTGGCAGTTTGGAGGTCAGAAACGCTTGAGAAACTCCAAATTTTCACAGTTCTGATGCTCGAAACGAATAACCAAGACGGCCTAGGGGAAAAGTACGCATACCGATGTAATCGGGCGAGTTTCTACTTTCAGATGCAACAGGAATTTTGCGGATTGGTCAATCCCTTCGCGAGATATGGCAGTTTGGAGGTAAGAAACGCTTGAGAAACTCAAAATTTGCGCAGTTCTGATGCTCGAAACGAATAACTAGAACGGCCTACGGGAAAAGTGCGCATACCGTTGTAATCGGGCGAGTTTCTACTTTCAGATGCAACAGAAATTTTGCGGATCGGTCAATCCGTTCGCGAGATATGGCAGTTTGGATGTAAGAAACGCTTGAGAAACTCAAAATTTTCGCAGTTCTGATGCTCGAAACGAATAACTGGAACGGCCTAGGGGAAAACTACACATACCGTTGTAATCGAGCGAGTTTCTACTTTCAGATGCAACAGAAATTTTGCGGATTGGTCAATCCGTTCGCGAGATATGGCAGTTTGGAGGTAAGAAACGCTTGAGAAACTCAAAATTTTCGCAGTTCTGTTGCTCGAAACGAATAACTGGAACGGCCTAGGCGAAAACTACACATACCGTCGTAATCGGGCTAGTTTCTACTTTCAGATGCAATAGAAATTTTGCGGATTGGTCAATCCGTTCGCGAGATATGGCAGTTTGGAGGTAAGGAACGCTTCAGAAACTCAAAATTTTCGCAGTTCTCATGCTCGACACGAATAACTAGAACGGCCTAGGGGAAAAGTGCGTATACCGTTGTAACCGGGCGAGTTTCTACTTTCAGATGCAACAGAAATTTTGCGGATCGGTCAATCCGTTCGCGAGATATGGCAGTTTGGATGTAAGAAACGCTTGGGAAACTCAAAATTTTCGCAGTTCTGATGCTCGAAACGAATAACCGGAACGGCCTAGGGGAAAACTACACATACCGTTGTAATCGGGCGAGTTTGTACTTTCAGATGCAACAGAAATATTGCGGATTGGTCAATCCGTTCGCGAGATATGGCAGTTTGGAGGTAAGAAACGCTTGAGAAACTCAAGATTTGCGCAGTTCTGATGCTCGAAACGAATAACTAGAACGGCCTAGGGGAAAAGTGCGCATACAGTTGTAATCGGGCGAGTTTCTACTTTCAGATGCAACAGAAATTTTGCGGATTGATCCATCTGTTCGCGAGATATGGCAGTTTGGAGGTAAGAAACGCTTGAGGAACTCAAAATTTTCGCAGCTCTGATGCTCGAAACGAGTAACTAGAACGGCCTAGGGGAAAAGTGCGTATACCGTTGTAATCGGGCGAGTTTCTACTTGCAGATGCAACAGAAATTTTGCGGATTGGTGAATCCGTTCGCGAGATATGGCAGTTTGGATGTAAGAAACGCTTGAGAAACTCAAAATTTTCGCAGTTCTGATGCTCGACACGAATAACTAGAACGGCCTAGGGGAAAAGTGCGCATACCGTTGTAATCGGGCGAGTTTCTACTTTCAGATGCAACAGAAATATTGCGGATTGGTCAACCCGTTCGCGAGATATGGCAGTTTGGAGGTAAGAAACGCTTGAGAAACTCAAAATTTTCGCATTTCTGATGCTCGAAACGAATAACTGGAACGGCCTAGTGGAAAACTACACATACCGTTGTAATCGGGCGAGTTTGTACTTTCAGATACAAAAGAAATTTTGCGGATTTGTCAATCCGTTTGCGAGATGTGGCAGTTTGGAGGTCAGAAACGCTTGAGAAACTCCAAATTTTCACAGTTCTGATGCTCGAAACGAATAACCAAGACGGCCTAGGGGAAAAGTACGCATACCGATGTAATCGGGCGAGTTTCTACTTTCAGATGCAACAGGAATTTTGCGGATTGGTCAATCCCTTCGCGAGATATGGCAGTTTGGAGGTAAGAAACGCTTGAGAAACTCAAAATTTGCGCAGTTCTGATGCTCGAAACGAATAACTAGAACGGCCTACGGGAAAAGTGCGCATACCGTTGTAATCGGGCGAGTTTCTACTTTCAGATGCAACAGAAATTTTGCGGATCGGTCAATCCGTTCGCGAGATATGGCAGTTTGGATGTAAGAAACGCTTGAGAAACTCAAAATTTTCGCAGTTCTGATGCTCGAAACGAATAACTGGAACGGCCTAGGGGAAAACTACACATACCGTTGTAATCGAGCGAGTTTCTACTTTCAGATGCAACAGAAATTTTGCGGATTGGTCAATCCGTTCGCGAGATATGGCAGTTTGGAGGTAAGAAACGCTTGAGAAACTCAAATTTTTCGCCGTTCTGATGCTCGAAACGAATAACTAGTACGGCCTAGGGGAGAAGTACGCATACCGTTGTAATCTGGCGAGTTTCTACTTTCAGATGCAACAGAAACTTTGCGGATTGGTGAATCCGTTCGCGAGATATGGCAGTTTGGAGGTAAGAAACGCTTGAGAAACTCAAAATTTTCGCAGTTCTGATGCTCGAAACGAGTAACTAGAACGGCCTAGGGGACAAGTGCGCATACCGTTGTAATCGGGCGAGTTTCTACTTTCAAATGCAATAGAAATTTTGCGGATCGGCCAATCCGTTCGCGAGATATGACAGTTTGGATGTAAGAAACGCTTGAGAAACGCAAAATTTTCGCAGTTCTGATGCTCGAAACGAATAACTGGAACGGCCTAGGGGAAAACTACACATACCGTTGTAATCGGGCGAGTTTCTACTTTCAGATGCAACAGAAATTTTGCGGATTGGTCGATCCGTTCACGAGATATGGCAGTTTGGAAGTAGGAAACGCTTGAGAAGCTCAAAATTTTCGCAGTTCTGATGCTCGAAACGAATGACTAGAACGGCCTAGGGGAAAAGTGCGCATTCCGTTGTAATCGGGCGAGTTTCTACTTTCAGATGAAACAGAAATTTTGCGGATCGGTCAATCCGTTCGCGAGATGTGGCAGTTAGGAAGTAAGAAACGCTTGAGAAATTCAAAATTTTCGCAGTTCTGATGCTCGAAACGAATGACTAGAACGGCCTAGGGGAAAAGTACGCATACCGTTGTAATCTGGCGAGTTTCTACTTTCAGATGCAACAGAAATTTTGCGGATTGGTCAATGCGTTCGCGAGATATGGCAGTTTGGAGGTAAGAAACGCTTGAGAAACTCAAAATTTTCGCAGTTCTGTTGCTCGAAACGAATAACTGGAACGGCCTAGGCGAAAACTACACATACCGTCGTAATCGGGCTAGTTTCTACTTTCAGATGCAATAGAAATTTTGCGGATTGGTCAATCCGTTCGCGAGATATGGCAGTTTGGAGGTAAGGAACGCTTCAGAAACTCAAAATTTTCGCAGTTCTCATGCTCGACACGAATAACTAGAACGGCCTAGGGGAAAAGTGCGTATACCGTTGTAACCGGGCGAGTTTCTACTTTCAGATGCAACAGAAATTTTGCGGATCGGTCAATCCGTTCGCGAGATATGGCAGTTTGGATGTAAGAAACGCTTGGGAAACTCAAAATTTTCGCAGTTCTGATGCTCGAAACGAATAACCGGAACGGCCTAGGGGAAAACTACACATACCGTTGTAATCGGGCGAGTTTGTACTTTCAGATGCAACAGAAATATTGCGGATTGGTCAATCCGTTCGCGAGATATGGCAGTTTGGAGGTAAGAAACGCTTGAGAAACTCAAGATTTGCGCAGTTCTGATGCTCGAAACGAATAACTAGAACGGCCTAGGGGAAAAGTGCGCATACCGTTGTAATCGGGCGAGTTTCTACTTTCAGATGCAACAGAAATTTTGCGGATTGATCCATCTGTTCGCGAGATATGGCAGTTTGGAGGTAAGAAACGCTTGAGGAACTCAAAATTTTCGCAGCTCTGATGCTCGAAACGAGTAACTAGAACGGCCTAGGGGAAAAGTGCGCATACCGTTGTAATCGGGCGAGTTTCTACTTTCAGATGCAACAGAAATTTTGCGGATCGGTCAATCCGTTCGCGAGATATGGCAGTTTGGATGTAAGAAACGCTTGAGGAACTCAAAATTTTCGCAGTTCTGATGCTCGAAACGAATAACTGGAACGGCCTAGGGGAAAACTACACATACCGTTGTAATCGGGCGAGTTTCTACTTTCAGATGCAACAGAAATTTTGCGGATTGGTCAATCCGTTCGCGAGATATGGCAGTTTGGACGCAAGAAACGCTTGAGAAACGCAAAATTTTCGCAGTTCTGATGCTCGAAACGAATAACTGGAACGGCCTAGGGGAAAACTACACATACCGTTGTAATCGGGCGAGTTTCTACTTTCAGATGCAACAGAAATTTTGCGGATTGGTCAATCCGTTCGCGAGATATGGCAGTTTGGAGGTAAGAAACGCTTGAGAAACTCAAAATTTGCGCAGTTCTGATGCTTGAAACGAATAACTAGAACGGCCTAGGGGAAAAGTGCGCATACCGTTGTAATCGGGCGAGTTTCTACTTTCAGAAGCAACAGAAATTTTGCGGATTGATCAATCCGTTCGCGAGATATGGCAGTTTGGAGGTAAGAAACGCTTGAGAAACTCAAATTTTTCGCCGTTCTGATGCTCGAAACGAATAACTAGTACGGCCTAGGGGAGAAGTACGCATACCGTTGTAATCTGGCGAGTTTCTACTTTCAGATGCAACAGAAACTTTGCGGATTGGTGAATCCGTTCGCGAGATATGGCAGTTTGGAGGTAAGAAACGCTTGAGAAACTCAAAATTTTCGCAGTTCTGATGCTCGACACGAATAACTAGAACGGCCTAGGGGAAAAGTGCGCATACCGTTGTAATCGGGCGAGTTTCTACTTTCAGAAGCAACAGAAATTTTGCGGATTGATCAATCCGTTCGCGAGATATGGCAGTTTGGACGTAAGAAACGCTTGAGAAACTCAAAATTTTCGCAGTTCTGATGCTCGAAATGAATAACTGGAACGGCCTAGGGGAAAACTACACATACCGTTGTAATCGGGCGAGTTTCTACTTTCAGATGCAACAGAAATTTTGCGGATTGGTCGTTCCGTTCGCGAGATATGGCAGTTTGGAGATAAGAAACGCTTGAGAAACTCAAAATTTTCGCAGTTCTGATGCTCGAAACGAGTAACTAGAACGGCCTAGGGGACAAGTGCGCATACCGTTGTAATCGGGCGAGTTTCTACTTTCAAATGCAATAGAAATTTTGCGGATCGGCCAATCCGTTCGCGAGATATGACAGTTTGGATGTAAGAAACGCTTGAGAAACGCAAAATTTTCGCAGTTCTGATGCTCGAAACGAATAACTGGAACGGCCTAGGGGAAAACTACACATACCGTTGTAATCGGGCGAGTTTCTACTTTCAGATGCAACAGAAATTTTGCGGATTGGTCGATCCGTTCACGAGATATGGCAGTTTGGAAGTAGGAAACGCTTGAGAAGCTCAAAATTTTCGCAGTTCTGATGCTCGAAACGAATGACTAGAACGGCCTAGGGGAAAAGTACGCATACCGTTGTAATCTGGCGAGTTTCTACTTTCAGATGCAACAGAAATTTTGCGGATTGGTCAATGCGTTCGCGAGATATGGCAGTTTGGAGGTAAGAAACGCTTGAGAAACTCAAAATTTTCGCAGTTCTGTTGCTCGAAACGAATAACTGGAACGGCCTAGGGGAAAACTACACATACCGTTGTAATCGAGCGAGTTTCTACTTTCAGATGCAACAGAAATTTTGCGGATTGGTCAATGCGTTCGCGAGATATGGCAGTTTGGAGGTAAGAAACGCTTGAGAAACTCAAAATGTTCGCAGTTCTGATGCTCGACACGAATAACTAGAACGGCCTAGGGGAAAAGTGCGCATACCGTTGTAATCGGGCGAGTTTCTACTTTCAGATGCAACAGAAATTTTGCGGATTGATCAATCCGTTCGCGAGATACGGCAGTTTGGAGATAAGAAACGCTTGAGAAACTCAAAATTTTCGCAGCTCTGATCCTCGAAACGAGTAACTAGAGCGGCCTAGGGGAAAAGTACGCATACCGTTGTAATCGGGCGAGTTTCTACTTTCAGATGCAACAGAAATTTTGCGGATTGGTGAATCCGTTCGCGAGATATGGCAGTTTGGAGGTAAGAAACGCTTGAGAAACTCAAAATTTTCGCAGTTCTGATTCTCGACACGAATAACTAGAACGGCCTAGGGGAAAATTGCGCATACCGTTGTAATCGGGCGAGTTTCTACATTCAGATGCAACAGAAATATTGCGGATTGGTCAATCCGTTCGCGAGATATGGCAGTTTGAAGGTAAGAAACGCTTGAGAAACTCAAAATTTTCGCAGTTCTGATGCTCGACACGAATAACTAGAACGGCGTAGGGGAAACGTGCGCATACCGTTGTAATCGGGCGAGTTTCTATTTTCAGATGCAACAGAAATTTTGCGGATCGGTCCATCCGTTCGCGAGATATGGCAGTTTGGATGTAAGAAACGCTTGAGAACTCAAAATTTTCGCAGTTCTGATGCTCGAAACGAATAACTGGAACGGCCTAGGGGAAAACTACACATACCGTTGTAATCGGGCGAGTTTGTACTTTCAGATGCAACAGAAATATTGCGGATTGGTCAATCCGTTCGCGAGATATGGCAGTTTGGAGGTAAGAAACGCTTGAGAAACTCAAGATTTGCGCAGTTCTGATGCTCGAAACGAATAACTAGAACGGCCTAGGGGAAAAGTGCGCATACAGTTGTAATCGGGCGAGTTTCTAATTTCAGATGCAACAGAAATTATGCGGATCGGTCATTCCGTTCGCGAGATATGGCAGTTTGGAGGTAAGAAACGCTTGAGAAACTCAAAATTTTCGCAGTTCTGATGCTCGAAACGAATAACTAGTACGGCCTAGGGGAGAAGTACGCATACCGTTGTAATCTGGCGAGTTTCTACTTTCAGATGCAACAGAAACTTTGCGGATTGGTGAATCCGTTCGCGAGATATGGCAGTTTGGAGGTAAGAAACGCTTGAGAAACTCAAAATTTTCGCAGTTCTGATGCTCGACACGAATAACTAGAACGGCCTAGGGGAAAAGTGCGCATACCGTTGTAATCGGGCGAGTTTCTACTTTCAGAAGCAACAGAAATTTTGCGGATTGATCAATCCGTTCGCGAGATATGGCAGTTTGGACGTAAGAAACGCTTGAGAAACTCAAAATTTTCGCAGTTCTGATGCTCGAAATGAATAACTGGAACGGCCTAGGGGAAAACTACACATACCGTTGTAATCGGGCGAGTTTCTACTTTCAGATGCAACAGAAATTTTGCGGATTGGTCGTTCCGTTCGCGAGATATGGCAGTTTGGAGATAAGAAACGCTTGAGAAACTCAAAATTTTCGCAGTTCTGATGCTCGAAACGAGTAACTAGAACGGCCTAGGGGACAAGTGCGCATACCGTTGTAATCGGGCGAGTTTCTACTTTCAAATGCAATAGAAATTTTGCGGATCGGCCAATCCGTTCGCGAGATATGACAGTTTGGATGTAAGAAACGCTTGAGAAACGCAAAATTTTCGCAGTTCTGATGCTCGAAACGAATAACTGGAACGGCCTAGGGGAAAACTACACATACCGTTGTAATCGGGCGAGTTTCTACTTTCAGATGCAACAGAAATTTTGCGGATTGGTCGATCCGTTCACGAGATATGGCAGTTTGGAAGTAGGAAACGCTTGAGAAGCTCAAAATTTTCGCAGTTCTGATGCTCGAAACGAATGACTAGAACGGCCTAGGGGAAAAGTGCGCATTCCGTTGTAATCGGGCGAGTTTCTACTTTCAGATGAAACAGAAATTTTGCGGATCGGTCAATCCGTTCGCGAGATGTGGCAGTTTGGAAGTAAGAAACGCTTGAGAAATTCAAAATTTTCGCAGTTCTGATGCTCGAAACGAATGACTAGAACGGCCTAGGGGAAAAGTACGCATACCGTTGTAATCTGGCGAGTTTCTACTTTCAGATGCAACAGAAATTTTGCGGATTGGTCAATGCGTTCGCGAGATATGGCAGTTTGGAGGTAAGAAACGCTTGAGAAACTCAAAATTTTCGCAGTTCTGTTGCTCGAAACGAATAACTGGAACGGCCTAGGCGAAAACTACACATACCGTCGTAATCGGGCTAGTTTCTACTTTCAGATGCAATAGAAATTTTGCGGATTGGTCAATCCGTTCGCGAGATATGGCAGTTTGGAGGTAAGAAACGCTTGAGAAACTCAAGATTTGCGCAGTTCTGATGCTCGAAACGAATAACTAGAACGGCCTAGGGGAAAAGTGCGCATACAGTTGTAATCGGGCGAGTTTCTACTTTCAGATGCAACAGAAATTATGCGGATCGGACAATCCGTTCGCGAGATATGGCAGTTTGGATGTAAGAAACGCTTGAGAAACTCAAAATTTTCGCATTTCTGATGCTCGAAACGAATAACTGGAACGGCCTAGGGGAAAACTACACATACCGTTGTAATCGAGCGAGTTTCTACTTTCAGATGCAACAGAAATTTTGCGGATTGGTCAATCCGTTCGCGAGATATGGCAGTTTGGAGGTAAGAAACGCTTGAGAAACTCAAAATTTTCGCAGTTCTGATGCTCGAAACGAATAACTAGAAAGGCCTAGGGGAAAAGTGCGCATACAGTTGTAATCGGGCGAGTTTCTACTTTCAGATGCAACAGAAACTTTGCGGATTGGTCAATGCGTTCGCGAGATATGGCAGTTTGGAGGTAAGAAACGCTTGAGAAACTCAAAATTTTCGCAGTTATGATGCTCGAAACGACTGACTAGAACGGCCTAGGGGAGAAGTACGCATACCGTTGTAATCGGGCGAGTTTCTACTTTCAGATGCAACAGAAATTTTGCGGATTGGTCAATGCGTTCGCGAGATATGGCAGTTTGGAGGTAAGAAACGCTTGAGAAACTCAAAATGTTCGCAGTTCTGATGCTCGACACGAATAACTAGAACGGCCTAGGGGAAAAGTGCGCATACCGTTGTAATCGGGCGAGTTTCTACTTTCAGATGCAACAGAAATTTTGCGGATTGATCAATCCGTTCGCGAGATACGGCAGTTTGGAGATAAGAAACGCTTGAGAAACTCAAAATTTTCGCAGCTCTGATCCTCGAAACGAGTAACTAGAGCGGCCTAGGGGAAAAGTACGCATACCGTTGTAATCGGGCGAGTTTCTACTTTCAGATGCAACAGAAATTTTGCGGATTGGTGAATCCGTTCGCGAGATATGGCAGTTTGGAGGTAAGAAACGCTTGAGAAACTCAAAATTTTCGCAGTTCTGATTCTCGACACGAATAACTAGAACGGCCTAGGGGAAAATTGCGCATACCGTTGTAATCGGGCGAGTTTCTACATTCAGATGCAACAGAAATATTGCGGATTGGTCAATCCGTTCGCGAGATATGGCAGTTTGAAGGTAAGAAACGCTTGAGAAACTCAAAATTTTCGCAGTTCTGATGCTCGACACGAATAACTAGAACGGCGTAGGGGAAACGTGCGCATACCGTTGTAATCGGGCGAGTTTCTATTTTCAGATGCAACAGAAATTTTGCGGATCGGTCCATCCGTTCGCGAGATATGGCAGTTTGGATGTAAGAAACGCTTGAGAACTCAAAATTTTCGCAGTTCTGATGCTCGAAACGAATAACTGGAACGGCCTAGGGGAAAACTACATATACCGATGTAATCGGGCGAGTTTGTACTTTCAGATGCAACAGAAATATTGCGGATTGGTCAATCCGTTCGCGAGATATGGCAGTTTGGAGGTAAGAAACGCTTGAGAAACTCAAGATTTGCGCAGTTCTGATGCTCGAAACGAATAACTAGAACGGCCTAGGGGAAAAGTGCGCATACAGTTGTAATCGGGCGAGTTTCTAATTTCAGATGCAACAGAAATTATGCGGATCGGTCATTCCGTTCGCGAGATATGGCAGTTTGGAGGTAAGAAACGCTTGAGAAACTCAAAATTTTCGCAGTTCTGATGCTCGAAACGAATAACTGGAACGGCCTAGGGGAAAACTACACATACCGTTGTAATCGGGCGAGTTTGTACTTTCAGATACAACGGAAATTTTGCGGATTGGTCAATCCGTTTGCGAGATGTGGCATTTTGGAGGTAAGAAACGCTTGAGAAACTCCAAATTTTCGCAGTTCTGATGCTCGAAACGAATAACCAGAACGGCCTAGGGGAAAAGTACGCATACCGATGTAATCGGGCGAGTTTCTACTTTCAGATGCAATAGAAATTTTGCGGATTGGTCAATCCCTTCGCGAGATATGGCAGTTTGGAGGTAAGAAACGCTTGAGAAACTCAAAATTTGCGCAGTTCTGATGCTCGAAACGAATAACTAGAACGGCCTACGGGAAAAGTACGCATACCGTTGTAATCGGGCGAGTTTCTACTTGCAGATGCAACAGAAATTTTGCGGATTGGTCGATCCGTTCGCGAGATATGGCAGTTTGGAGATAAGAAACGCTTGAGAAACTCAAAATTTTCGCAGTTCTGATGCTCGAAACGAGTAACTAGAATGGCCTAGGGGAAAAGTGCGCATACCGTTGTAATCGGGCGAGTTTCTACTTTCAGATGCAACAGAAATTTTGCCGATCGGTCAATGCGTTCGCTAGATATGGCAGTTTGGATGTAAGAAACGCTTGAGAAACGTAAAATTTTCGCAGTTCTGATGCACGAAACGAATAACTAGAACGGCCTAGGGGAAAACTGCGCATACCGTTGTAATCGGGCGAGTTTCTACTTTCAGATGCAACAGAAATTTTGCGGATCGGTCAATCCGTTCGCGAAATATGGCAGTTTGGATGTAAGAAACGCTTGAGAAACTCAAAATTTTCGCAGTTCTGATGCTCGAAACGAATAACTGGAACGGCCTAGGGGAAAACTACACATACCGTTGTAATCGAGCGAGTTTCTACTTTCAGATGCAACAGAAATTTTGCGGATTGGTCAATCCGTTCGCGAGATATGGCAGTTTGGAGGTAAGAAACGCTTGAGAAACTCAAATTTTTCGCCGTTCTGATGCTCGAAACGAATAACTAGTACGGCCTAGGGGAGAAGAACGCATACCGTTGTAATCGGGCGAGTTTCTACTTTCAGATGCAACAGAAATTTTGCGGATTGGTCAATCCGTTCGCGAGATATGGCAGTTTCGATGTAAGAAACGCTTGAGAAACTCAAAATTTTCGCAGTTCTGATGCTCGAAACGAATAACTGGAACGGCCTAGGCGAAAACTACACACACCGTCGTAATCGGGCGAGTTTCTACTTTCAGATGCAATAGAAATTTTGCGGATTGGTCAATCCGTTCGCGAGATATGGCAGTTTGGAGGTAAGAAACGCTTGAGAAATTCAAAATTTTCGCAGTTCTGATGCTCGAAACGACTGACAAGAACGGCCTAGGGGAGTAGTACGCATACCGTTGTAATCGGGCGAGTTTCTACATTCAGATGCAACAGAAATTTTGCGGATTGGTCAATCCGTTCGCGAGATATGGCAGTTTGGAGGTAAGAAACGCTTGACAAACTCAAAATTTTCGCAGTTCTGATGCTCGACACGAATAACTAGAACGGCCTAGGGGAAAAGTGCGCATACCGTTGTAATCGGGCGAGCTTCTACTTTCAGATGCAACAGAAATTTTGCGGATTGATCAATCCGTTCGCGAGATATGGCAGTTTGGAGGTAAGAAACGCTTTAGAAACTCAAAATTTTCGCAGTTCTGATGCTCGACACGAATAACTAGAACGGCCTAGGGGAAAAGTGCGCATACCGTTGTAATCGGGCGAGTTTCTACATTCAGATGCAGCAGAAATTTTGCGGATCGGTCAATCCGTTCGCGAGATATGTCAGTTTGGATGTAAGAAACGCTTGAGAAACTCAAAATTTTCGCAGTTCTGATGCTCGAAACGAATAACTGGAACGGCCTAGGGGAAAACTACACATACCGTTGTAATCGGGCGAGTCTGTACTTTCAGATGCAACAGAAATATTGCGGATTGGTCAATCCGTTCGCGAGATATGGCAGTTTGGAGGTAAGAAACGCTTGAGAAACTCAAGATTTGCGCAGTTCTGATGCTCGAAACGAATAACCAGAACGGCCTAGGGGAAAAATACGCATACCGATGTAATCGGGCGAGTTTCTGCTTTCAGATGCAACAGAAATTTTGCGGATTGGTCAATCCCTTCGCGAGATATGGCAGTTTGGAGGTAAGAAACGCTTGAGAAACTCAAAATTTGCGCAGTTCTGATGCTCGAAACGAATAACTGGAACGGCCTAGGCGAAAACTACACATACCGTCGTAATCGGGCGAGTTTCTACTTTCAGATGCAATAGAAATTTTGCGGATTGGTCAATCCGTTCGCGAGATATGGCAGTTTGGAGGTAAGAAACGCTTGAGAAATTCAAAATTTTCGCAGTTCTGATGCTCGAAACGACTGACTAGGACGGCCTAGCGGAGAAGTACGCATACCGTTGTAATCGGGCGAGTTTCTACTTTCAGATGCAAGAGAAATTTTGCGGATTTGTCAATCCGTTCGCGAGATATGGCAGTTTGGAGGTAAGAAACGCTTGAGAAACTCAAAATTTTCGCAGTTCTGATGCTCGACACGAATAACTAGAACGGCCTAGGGGAAAACTGCGCATACCGTTGTAATCGGGCGAGTTTCTACTTTCAGATGCAACAGAAATTTTGCGGATCGGTCAATCCGTTCGCGAGATATGGCAGTTTGGATGTAAGAAACGCTTGAGAAACTCAAAATTTTCGCAATTCTGATGCTCGAAACGAATAACTGGAACGGCGTAGGGGAAAACTACACATACCGTTGTAATCGGGCGAGTTTGTACTTTCAGATGCCACAGAAATATTGCGGATTGGTCAATCCGTTCGCGAGATATGGCAGTTTGGAGGTAAGAAACGCTTGAGAAACTCAAGATTTGCGCAGTTCTGATGCTCGAAACGAATAACCAGAACGGCCTAGGGGAAAAATACGCATACCGATGTAATCGGGCGAGTTTCTACTTTCAGATGCAACAGAAATTTTGCGGATTGGTCAATCCCTTCGCGAGATATGGCAGTTTGGAGGTAAGAAACGCTTGAGAAACTCAAAATTTGCGCAGTTCTGATGCTCGAAACGAATAACTAGAACGGCCTAGGGGAAAAGTGCGCATACCGTTGTAATCGGGCGAGCTTCTACTTTCAGATGCAACAGAAATTTTGCGGATTGATCAATCCGTTCGCGAGATATGGCAGTTTGGAGGTAAGAAACGCTTTAGAAACTCAAAATTTTCGCAGTTCTGATGCTCGACACGAATAACTAGAACGGCCTAGGGGAAAAGTGCGCATACCGTTGTAATCGGGCGAGCTTCTACTTTCAGATGCAACAGAAATTTTGCGGATTGATCAATCCGTTCGCGAGATATGGCAGTTTGGAGGTAAGAAACGCTTTAGAAACTCAAAATTTTCGCAGTTCTGATGCTCGACACGAATAACTAGAACGGCCTAGGGGAAAAGTGCGCATACCGTTGTAATCGGGCGAGTTTCTACATTCAGATGCAGCAGAAATTTTGCGGATCGGTCAATCCGTTCGCGAGATATGTCAGTTTGGATGTAAGAAACGCTTGAGAAACTCAAAATTTTCGCAGTTCTGATGCTCGAAACGAATAACTGGTACGGCCTAGGGGAAAACTACACATACCGTTGTAATCGGGCGAGTCTGTACTTTCAGATGCAACAGAAATATTGCGGATTGGTCAATCCGTTCGCGAGATATGGCAGTTTGGAGGTAAGAAACGCTTGAGAAACTCAAGATTTGCGCAGTTCTGATGCTCGAAACGAATAACCAGAACGGCCTAGGGGAAAAATACGCATACCGATGTAATCGGGCGAGTTTCTGCTTTCAGATGCAACAGAAATTTTGCGGATTGGTCAATCCCTTCGCGAGATATGGCAGTTTGGAGGTAAGAAACGCTTGAGAAACTCAAAATTTGCGCAGTTCTGATGCTCGAAACGAATAACTGGAACGGCCTAGGCGAAAACTACACATACCGTCGTAATCGGGCGAGTTTCTACTTTCAGATGCAATAGAAATTTTGCGGATTGGTCAATCCGTTCGCGAGATATGGCAGTTTGGAGGTAAGAAACGCTTGAGAAATTCAAAATTTTCGCAGTTCTGATGCTCGAAACGACTGACTAGGACGGCCTAGGGGAGAAGTACGCATACCGTTGTAATCGGGCGAGTTTCTACTTTCAGATGCAAGAGAAATTTTGCGGATTTGTCAATCCGTTCGCGAGATATGGCAGTTTGGAGGTAAGAAACGCTTGAGAAACTCAAAATTTTCGCAGTTCTGATGCTCGACACGAATAACTAGAACGGCCTAGGGGAAAACTGCGCATACCGTTGTAATCGGGCGAGTTTCTACTTTCAGATGCCACAGAAATTTTGCGGATCGGTCAATCCGTTCGCGAGATATGGCAGTTTGGATGTAAGAAACGCTTGAGAAACTCAAAATTTTCGCAGTTCTGATGCTCGAAACGAATAACTGGAACGGCGTAGGGGAAAACTACACATACCGTTGTAATCGGGCGAGTTTGTACTTTCAGATGCCACAGAAATATTGCGGATTGGTCAATCCGTTCGCGAGATATGGCAGTTTGGAGGTAAGAAACGCTTGAGAAACTCAAGATTTGCGCAGTTCTGATGCTCGAAACGAATAACCAGAACGGCCTAGGGGAAAAATACGCATACCGATGTAATCGGGCGAGTTTCTACTTTCAAATGCAACAGAAATTTTGCGGATTGGTCAATCCCTTCGCGAGATATGGCAGTTTGGAGGTAAGAAACGCTTGAGAAACTCAAAATTTGCGCAGTTCTGATGCTCGAAACGAATAACTGGAACGGCGTAGGGGAAGACTACACATACCGTTGTAATCGGGCGAGTTTGTACTTTCAGATGCCACAGAAATATTTCGGATCGGTCAATCCGTTCGCGAGATATGGCAGTTTGGATGTAAGAAACGCTTGAGAAATTCAAAATTTTCGCAGTTCTGATGCTCGAAACGACTGACTAGGACGGCCTAGGGGAGAAGTACGCATACCGTTGTAATCGGGCGAGTTTCTACTTTCAGATGCAACAGAAATTTTGCGGATTGATCAATCCGTTCGCGAGATATGGCAGTTTGGAGGTAAGAAACACTTGAGAAACTCCAAATTTTCGCAGTTCTGATGCTCGAAACGAATAACTAGAACGGCCTAGGGGAAGAGTACGCATACCGATGTAATCGGGCGAGTTTCTACTTTCAGACGCCACAGAAATTTTGCGGATTGATCAATCCGTTCGCGAGATATGGCAGTTTGGAAATAAGAAACGCTTGATAAACTCAAAATTTTCGCAGTTCTGATGCTCGAAACGAGTCTCTAGAACGGCATAGGGGAAAAGTACGCATACCGTTGTAATCGGGCGAGTTTCTACTTTCAGATGCAATAGAAATTTTGCGGATTGGTCAATCCGTTCGCGAGATATGGCAGTTTGGAGGTAAGAATCGCTTGAGAAACTCAAAATTTTCGCAGTTCTGATGCTCGACACGAATAACTAGAACGGCCTAGGGGAATAGTACGCACATCGTTGTAATCGGGCGAGTTTCTACTTTCAGACGCAACAGAAATTTTGCGGATTGGTCAATCCGATCGCGAGATATGGCAGTTTGGAGGTAAGAAACGCTTGAGAAACTCAAAATTTGCGCAGTTCTGATGCTCGAAACCAATAACTGGAAAGGCCTACGGGAAAACTACACATACCGTTGTAATCGGACGAGTTTCTACTTTCAGATACTACAGAAATTTTGCAGATTGGTCTATCCGTTCGCGAGATATGGCAGTTTGGAGATAAGAAACGCTTGAGAAACTCAAAATTTTCGCAGTTCTGATGCTCGAAACGAGTAACTAGAACGGCCTAGGGGAAATGTACGCACACCGTTGTAATCGGGCGAGTTTCTACTTTCAGATGCTACAGAAATTTTGCGGATTGGTCAATCCGTTCGCGAGATATGGCAGTTTGGAAATAAGAAACGCTTGATAAACTCAAAATTTTCGCAGTTCTGATGCTCGAAACGAGTAACTAGAACGGCATAGGGGAAAAGTACGCATACCGTTGTAATCGGGCGAGTTTCTACTTTCAGATGCAATGGAAATTTTGCGGGTTGGTCAATCCGTTCGCGAGATATGGCAGTTTGGATGTAAGAAACGCTTGAGAAACTCAAAATTTTCGCAGATCTGATGCTCGACACGAATAACTAGAACGGCCTAGGGGAAAAGTGCGCATACCGTTGTAATCGGGCGAGTTTCTACTTTCAGATGCAACAGAAATTTTGCGGATTGATCAATCCGTTCGCGAGATATGGCAGTTTGGATATAAGAAACGCTTGAGAAACTCAAAATTTTCGCAGTTCTGATGCTCGAAACGAGTAACTAGAACGGCCTAGGGGAATAGTACGCACACCGTTGTAATCGGGCGAGTTTCTACTTTCAGACGCAACAGAAATTTTGCGGATTGGTCAATCCGTTCGCGAGATATGGCAGTTTGGAGGTAAGAAACGCTTGAGAAACTCAAAATTTGCGCAGTTTTGATGCTCGACACGAATAACTAGAACGGCCTAGGGGAATAGTACGCACACCGTTGTAATCGGGCGAGTTTCTACTTTCAGACGCAACAGAAATTTTGCGGATTGGTCAATCCGTTCGCGAGATATGGCAGTTTGGAGGTAAGAAACGCTTGAGAAACTCAAATTTTGCGCAGTTTTGATGCTCGACACGAATAACTAGAACGGCCTAGGGGAATAGTACGCACACCGTTGTAATCGGGCGAGTTTCTACTTTCAGACGCAACAGAAATTTTGCGGATTGGTCAATCCGTTCGCGAGATATGGCAGTTTGGATGTAAGAAACGCTTGAGAAACTCAAAATTTTCGCAGTTCTGATGCTCGAAACGAGTAACTAGAACGGCATAGGGGAAAAGTACGCATACCGTTGTAATCGGGCGAGTTTCTACTTTCAGATGCAACAGAAATTTTGCGGATTGATCAATCCGTTCGCGAGATATGGCAGTTTGGATATAAGAAACGCTTGAGAAACTCAAAATTTTCGCAGTTCTAATGCTCGAAACGAGTAACTAGAACGGCCTAGGGGAATAGTACGCATACCGATGTAATCGGGCGAGTTTCAACTTTCAGACGCCACAGAAATTTTGCGGATTGATCAATCCGTTCGCGAGATATGGCAGTTTGGAAATAAGAAACGCTTGATAAACCCAAAATTTTCGCAGTTCTGATGCTCGAAACGAGTAACTAGAACGGCATAGGGGAAAAGTACGCATACCGTTGTAATCGGGCGAGTTTCTACTTTCAGATGCAATAGAAATTTTGCGGATTGGTCAATCCGTTCGCGAGATATGGCAGTTTGGAGGTAAGAATCGCTTGAGAAACTCAAAATTTTCGCAGTTCTGATGCTCGAAACGAGTAACTAGAACGGCATAGGGGAAAAGTACGCATACCGTTGTAATCGGGCGAGTTTCTACTTTCAGATGCAACAGAAATTTTGCGGATTGATCAATCCGTTCGCGAGATATGGCAGTTTGGATATAAGAAACGCTTGAGAAACTCAAAATTTTCGCAGTTCTGATGCTCGAAACGAGTAACTAGAACGGCCTAGGGGAATAGTACGCATACCGATGTAATCGGGCGAGTTTCAACTTTCAGACGCCACAGAAATTTTGCGGATTGATCAATCCGTTCGCGAGACATGGCAGTTTGGAAATAAGAAACGCTTGATAAACCCAAAATTTTCGCAGTTCTGATGCTCGAAACGAGTAACTAGAACGGCATAGGGGAAAAGTACGCATACCGTTGTAATCGGGCGAGTTTCTACTTTCAGATGCAATAGAAATTTTGCGGATTGGTCAATCCGTTCGCGAGATATGGCAGTTTGGAGGTAAGAATCGCTTGAGAAACTCAAAATTTTCGCAGTTCTGATGCTCGAAACGAGTAACTAGAACGGCATAGGGGAAAAATACGCATACCGTTGTAATCGGGCGAGTTTCTACTTTCAGATGCAACAGAAATTTTGCGGATTGATCAATCCGTTCGCGAGATATGGCAGTTTGGATATAAGAAACGCTTGAGAAACTCAAAATTTTCGCAGTTCTGATGCTCGAAACGAGTAACTAGGACGGCCTAGGGGAATAGTACGCATACCGATGTAATCGGGCGAGTTTCTACTTTCAGACGCCACAGAAATTTTGCGGATTGATCAATCCGTTCGCGAGATATGGCAGTTTGGAAATAAGAAACGCTTGAGAAACTCAAAATTTGCGCAGTTTTGATGCTCGACACGAATAACTAGAACGGCCTAGGGGAATAGTACGCACACCGTTGTAATCGGGCGAGTTTCTACTTTCAGACGCAACAGAAATTTTGCGGATTGGTCAATCCGTTCGCGAGATATGGCTGTTTGGAGGTAAAAAACGCTTGAGAAACTCAAAATTTTCGCAGTTCTGATGCTCGAAACGAGTAACTAGAACGGCCTAGGGGAAAAGTACGCACATCGTTGTAATCGGGCGAGTTTCTACTTTCAGACGCAACAGAAATTTTGCGGATTGGTCAATCCGATCGCGAGATATGGCAGTTTGGAAATAAGAAACGCTTGATAAACTCAAAATTTTCGCAGTTCTGATGCTCGAAACGAGTAACTAGAACGGCATAGGGGAAAAGTACGCATACCGTTGTAATCGGGCGAGTTTCTACTTTCAGATGCAACAGAAATTTTGCGGATTGATCAATCCGTTCGCGAGATATGGCAGTTTGGATATAAGAAACGCTTGAGAAACTCAAAATTTTCGCAGTTCTGATGCTCGAAACGAGTAACTAGAACGGCCTAGGGGAATAGTACGCATACCGATGTAATCGGGCGAGTTTCAACTTTCAGACGCCACAGAAATTTTGCGGATTGATCAATCCGTTCGCGAGATATGGCAGTTTGGAAATAAGAAACGCTTGATAAACCCAAAATTTTCGCAGTTCTGATGCTCGAAACGAGTAACTAGAACGGCATAGGGGAAAAGTACGCATACCGTTGTAATCGGGCGAGTTTCTACTTTCAGATGCAATAGAAATTTTGCGGATTGGTCAATCCGTTCGCGAGATATGGCAGTTTGGAGGTAAGAATCGCTTGAGAAACTCAAAATTTTCGCAGTTCTGATGCTCGAAACGAGTAACTAGAACGGCATAGGGGAAAAATACGCATACCGTTGTAATCGGGTGAGTTTCTACTTTCAGATGCAACAGAAATTTTGCGGATTGATCAATCCGTTCGCGAGATGTGGCCGTTTGGATGTAAGAAACGCTTGAGAAACTCAAAATTTTCACAGTTCTGATGCTCGAAACGAGTAACTAGGACGGCATAGGGGAAGAGTACGCATACCGTTGTAATCGGGTGAGTTTGTACTTTCAGATGCAACAGAAATTTTGCGGATTGATCATTCCGTTCGCGAGATATGGCAGTTTGGAAATAAGAAACGCTTGATAAACTCAAAATTTTCGCAGTTCTGATGCTCGAAACGAGTAACTAGAACGGCATAGGGGAAAAGTACGCATACCGTTGTAATCGGGCGAGTTTCTACTTTCAGATGCAATGGAAATTTTGCGGATTGGTCAATCCGTTCGCGAGATATGGCAGTTTGGATGTAAGAAACGCTTGAGAAACTCAAAATTTTCGCAGATCTGATGCTCGAAACGAGTAACTAGAACGGCATAGGGGAAAAGTACGCATACCGTTGTAATCGGGCGAGTTTCTACTTTCAGATGCAACAGAAATTTTGCGGATTGATCAATCCGTTCGCGAGATATGGCAGTTTGGATATAAGAAACGCTTGAGAAACTCAAAATTTTCGCAGTTCTGATGCTCGAAACGAGTAACTAGAACGGCCTAGGGGAATAGTACGCATACCGATGTAATCGGGCGAGTTTCAACTTTCAGACGCCACAGAAATTTTGCGGATTGATCAATCCGTTCGCGAGATATGGCAGTTTGGAAATAAGAAACGCTTGATAAACCCAAAATTTTCGCAGTTCTGATGCTCGAAACGAGTAACTAGAACGGCATAGGGGAAAAGTACGCATACCGTTGTAATCGGGCGAGTTTCTACTTTCAGATGCAATAGAAATTTTGCGGATTGGTCAATCCGTTCGCGAGATATGGCAGTTTGGAAATAAGAAACGCTTGAGAAACTCAAAATTTGCGCAGTTTTGATGCTCGACACGAATAACTAGAACGGCCTAGGGGAATAGTACGCACACCGTTGTAATCGGGCGAGTTTCTACTTTCAGACGCAACAGAAATTTTGCGGATTGGTCAATCCGTTCGCGAGATATGGCAGTTTGGAAATAAGAAACGCTTGATAAACCCAAAATTTTCGCAGTTCTGATGCTCGAAACGAGTAACTAGAACGGCATAGGGGAAAAGTACGCATACCGTTGTAATCGGGCGAGTTTCTACTTTCAGATGCAATAGAAATTTTGCGGATTGGTCAATCCGTTCGCGAGATATGGCAGTTTGGAGGTAAGAATCGCTTGAGAAACTCAAAATTTTCGCAGTTCTGATGCTCGAAACGAGTAACTAGAACGGCATAGGGGAAAAATACGCATACCGTTGTAATCGGGTGAGTTTCTACTTTCAGATGCAACAGAAATTTTGCGGATTGGTCAATCCGTTCGCGAGATGTGGCCGTTTGGGTGTAAGAAACGCTTGAGAAACTCAAAATTTTCACAGTTCTGATGCTCGAAACGAGTAACTAGGACGGCATAGGGGAAGAGTACGCATACCGTTGTAATCGGGTGAGTTTGTACTTTCAGATGCAACAGAAATTTTGCGGATTGATCAATCCGTTCGCGAGATATGGCTGTTTGGAAATAAGAAACGCTTGATAAACTCAAAATTTTCGCAGTTCTGATGCTCGAAACGAGTAACTAGAACGGCATAGGGGAAAAGTACGCATACCGTTGTAATCGGGCGAGTTTCTACTTTCAGATGCAATGGAAATTTTGCGGATTGGTCAATCCGTTCGCGAGATATGGCAGTTTGGATGTAAGAAACGCTTGAGAAACTCAAAATTTTCGCAGATCTGATGCTCGACACGAATAACTAGAACGGCCTAGGGGAATAGTACGCATACCGATGTAATCGGGCGAGTTTCAACTTTCAGACGCCACAGAAATTTTGCGGATTGATCAATCCGTTCGCGAGATATGGCAGTTTGGAAATAAGAAACGCTTGATAAACCCAAAATTTTCGCAGTTCTGATGCTCGAAACGAGTAACTAGAACGGCATAGGGGAAAAGTACGCATACCGTTGTAATCGGGCGAGTTTCTACTTTCAGATGCAATAGAAATTTTGCGGATTGGTCAATCCGTTCGCGAGATATGGCAGTTTGGAGGTAAGAATCGCTTGAGAAACTCAAAATTTTCGCAGTTCTGATGCTCGAAACGAGTAACTAGAACGGCATAGGGGAAGAGTACGCATACCGTTGTAATCGGGTGAGTTTCTACTTTCAGATGCAACAGAAATTTTGCGGATTAGTCAATCCGTTCGCGAGATGTGGCCGTTTGGATGTAAGAAACGCTTGAGAAGCTCAAAATTTTCGCAGTTCTGATGCTCGAAACGAGTAACTAGAACGGCATAGGGGAAGAGTACGCATACCGTTGTAATCGGGTGAGTTTCTACTTTCAGATGCAACAGAAATTTTGCGGATTGATCAATCCGTTCGCGAGATATGGCAGTTTGGAAATAAGAAACGCTTGATAAACTCAAAATTTTCGCAGTTCCGATGCTCGAAACGAGTAACTAGAACGGCATAGGGGAAAAGTGCGCATACCGTTGTAATCGGGCGAGTTTCTACTTTCAGATGCAATGGAAATTTTGCGGATTGGTCAATCCGTTCGCGAGATATGGCAGTTTGGATGTAAGAAACGCTTGAGAAACTCAAAATTTTCGCAGATCTGATGCTCGACACGAATAACTAGAACGGCCTAGGGGAAAAGTGCGCATACCGTTGTAATCGGGCGAGTTTCTACTTTCAGATGCAACAGAAATTTTGCGGATTGATCAATCCGTTCGCGAGATATGGCAGTTTGGATATAAGAAACGCTTGAGAAACTCAAAATTTTCGCAGTTCTGATGCTCGAAACGAGTAACTAGAACGGCCTAGGGGAATAGTACGCACACCGTTGTAATCGGGCGAGTTTCTACTTTCAGACGCAACAGAAATTTTGCGGATTGGTCAATCCGTTCGCGAGATATGGCAGTTTGGAGGTAAGAAACGCTTGAGAAACTCAAAATTTGCGTAGTTTTGATGCTCGACACGAATAACTAGAACGGCCTAGGGGAATAGTACGCACACCGTTGTAATCGGGCGAGATTCTACTTTCAGACGCAACAGAAATTTTGCGGATTGGTCAATCCGTTCGCGAGATATGGCTGTTTGGAGGTAAGAAACGCTTGAGAAACTCAAAATTTTCGCAGTTCTGATGCTCGAAACGAGTAACTAGAACGGCCTAGGGGACTAGTACGCACACCGTTGTAATCGGGCGAGTTTCTACTTTCAGACGCAACAGAAATTTTGCGGATTGGTCAATCCGTTCGCGAGATATGGCAGTTTGGAGGTAAGGAACGCTTGAGAAACGCAAAATTTTCGCAGTTCTGATGCTCGACACGAATAACTAGAACGGCCTAGGGGAAAAGTACGCACATCGTTGTAATCGGGCGAGTTTCTACTTTCAGACGCAACAGAAATTTTGCGGATTGGTCAATCCGATCGCGAGATATGGCAGTTTGGAGGTAAGAAACGCTTGAGAAACTCAAAATTTTCGCAGTTCTGATGCTCGAAACCAATAACTGGAAAGGCCAACGGGAAATGTACGCAGACCGTTGTAATCGGGCGAGTTTCTACTTTCAGATGCAACAGAAATTTTGCGGATTGGTCAATCCGTTCGCGAGATATGGCAGTTTGGAAATAAGAAACGCTTGATAAACTCAAAATTTTCGCAGTTCTGATGCTCGAAACGAGTAACTAGAACGGCATAGGGGAAAAGTACGCATACCGTTGTAATCGGGCGAGTTTCTACTTTCAGATGCAACAGAAATTTTGCGGATTGATCAATCCGTTCGCGAGATATGGCAGTTTGGATATAAGAAACGCTTGAGAAACTCAAAATTTTCGCAGTTCTGATGCTCGAAACGAGTAACTAGAACGGCCTAGGGGAATAGTACGCATACCGATGTAATCGGGCGAGTTTCAACTTTCAGACGCCACAGAAATTTTGCGGATTGATCAATCCGTTCGCGAGATATGGCAGTTTGGAAATAAGAAACGCTTGATAAACCCAAAATTTTCGCAGTTCTGATGCTCGAAACGAGTAACTAGAACGGCATAGGGGAAAAGTACGCATACCGTTGTAATCGGGCGAGTTTCTACTTTCAGATGCAATAGAAATTTTGCGGATTGGTCAATCCGTTCGCGAGACATGGCAGTTTGGAGGTAAGAATCGCTTGAGAAATTCAAAATTTTCGCAGTTCTGATGCTCGAAACGAGTAACTAGAACGGCATAGGGGAAAAATACGCATACCGTTGTAATCGGGTGAGTTTCTACTTTCAGATGCAACAGAAATTTTGCGGATTGGTCAATCCGTTCGCGAGATGTGGCCGTTTGGATGTAAGAAACGCTTGAGAAACTCAAAATTTTCACAGTTCTGATGCTCGAAACGAGTAACTAGAACGGCATAGGGGAAGAGTACGCATACCGTTGTAATCGGGCGAGTTTCTACTTTCAGATGCAACAGAAATTTTGCGGATTGATCAATCCGTTCGCGAGATATGGCAGTTTGGATATAAGAAACGCTTGAGAAACTCAACATTTTCGCAGTTCTGATGCTCGAAACGAGTAACTAGAACGGCCTAGGGGAATAGTACGCATACCGATGTAATCGGGCGAGTTTCAACTTTCAGACGCCACAGAAATTTTGCGGATTGATCAATCCGTTCGCGAGATATGGCAGTTTGGAAATAAGAAACGCTTGATAAACCCAAAATTTTCGCAGTTCTGATGCTCGAAACGAGTAACTAGAACGGCATAGGGGAAAAGTACGCATACCGTTGTAATCGGGCGAGTTTCTACTTTCAGATGCAATAGAAATTTTGCGGATTGGTCAATCCGTTCGCGAGATATGGCAGTTTGGAGGTAAGAATCGCTTGAGAAACTCAAAATTTTCGCAGTTCTGATGCTCGAAACGAGTAACTAGAACGGCATAGGGGAAGAGTACGCATACCGTTGTAATCGGGTGAGTTTCTACTTTCAGATGCAACAGAAATTTTGCGGATTAGTCAATCCGTTCGCGAGATGTGGCCGTTTGGATGTAAGAAACGCTTGAGAAGCTCAAAATTTTCGCAGTTCTGATGCTCGAAACGAGTAACTAGAACGGCATAGGGGAAGAGTACGCATACCGTTGTAATCGGGTGAGTTTCTACTTTCAGATGCAACAGAAATTTTGCGGATTGATCAATCCGTTCGCGAGATATGGCAGTTTGGAAATAAGAAACGCTTGATAAACTCAAAATTTTCGCAGTTCCGATGCTCGAAACGAGTAACTAGAACGGCATAGGGGAAAAGTGCGCATACCGTTGTAATCGGGCGAGTTTCTACTTTCAGATGCAATGGAAATTTTGCGGATTGGTCAATCCGTTCGCGAGATATGGCAGTTTGGATGTAAGAAACGCTTGAGAAACTCAAAATTTTCGCAGATCTGATGCTCGACACGAATAACTAGAACGGCCTAGGGGAAAAGTGCGCATACCGTTGTAATCGGGCGAGTTTCTACTTTCAGATGCAACAGAAATTTTGCGGATTGATCAATCCGTTCGCGAGATATGGCAGTTTGGATATAAGAAACGCTTGAGAAACTCAAAATTTTCGCCGTTCTGATGCTCGAAACGAGTAACTAGAACGGCCTAGGGGAATAGTACGCACACCGTTGTAATCGGGCGAGATTCTACTTTCAGACGCAACAGAAATTTTGCGGATTGGTCAATCCGTTCGCGAGATATGGCTGTTTGGAGGTAAGAAACGCTTGAGAAACTCAAAATTTTCGCAGTTCTGATGCTCGAAACGAGTAACTAGAACGGCCTAGGGGATTAGTACGCACACCGTTGTAATCGGGCGAGTTTCTACTTTCAGACGCAACAGAAATTTTGCGGATTGGTCAATCCGATCGCGAGATATGGCAGTTTGGAGGTAAGAAACGCTTGAGAAACTCAAAATTTTCGCAGTTCTGATGCTCGAAACCAATAACTGGAAAGGCCTACGGGAAATGTACGCAGACCGTTGTAATCGGGCGAGTTTCTACTTTCAGATGCAACAGAAATTTTGCGGATTGGTCAATCCGTTCGCGAGATATGGCAGTTTGGAAATAAGAAACGCTTGATAAACTCAAAATTTTCGCAGTTCTGATGCTCGAAACGAGTAACTAGAACGGCATAGGGGAAAAGTACGCATACCGTTGTAATCGGGCGAGTTTCTACTTTCAGATGCAACAGAAATTTTGCGGATTGATCAATCCGTTCGCGAGATATGGCAGTTTGGATATAAGAAACGCTTGAGAAACTCAAAATTTTCGCAGTTCTGATGCTCGAAACGAGTAACTAGAACGGCCTAGGGGAATAGTACGCATACCGATGTAATCGGGCGAGTTTCAACTTTCAGACGCCACAGAAATTTTGCGGATTGATCAATCCGTTCGCGAGATATGGCAGTTTGGAAATAAGAAACGCTTGATAAACCCAAAATTTTCGCAGTTCTGATGCTCGAAACGAGTAACTAGAACGGCATAGGGGAAAAGTACGCATACCGTTGTAATCGGGCGAGTTTCTACTTTCAGATGCAATAGAAATTTTGCGGATTGGTCAATCCGTTCGCGAGACATGGCAGTTTGGAGGTAAGAATCGCTTGAGAAACTCAAAATTTTCGCAGTTCTGATGCTCGAAACGAGTAACTAGAACGGCATAGGGGAAAAATACGCATACCGTTGTAATCGGGTGAGTTTCTACTTTCAGATGCAACAGAAATTTTGCGGATTGGTCAATCCGTTCGCGAGATGTGGCCGTTTGGATGTAAGAAACGCTTGAGAAACTCAAAATTTTCACAGTTCTGATGCTCGAAACGAGTAACTAGAACGGCATAGGGGAAGAGTACGCATACCGTTGTAATCGGGCGAGTTTCTACTTTCAGATGCAACAGAAATTTTGCGGATTGATCAATCCGTTCGCGAGATATGGCAGTTTGGATATAAGAAACGCTTGAGAAACTCAAAATTTTCGCAGTTCTGATGCTCGAAACGAGTAACTAGAACGGCCTAGGGGAATAGTACGCATACCGATGTAATCGGGCGAGTTTCAACTTTCAGACGCCACAGAAATTTTGCGGATTGATCAATCCGTTCGCGAGATATGGCAGTTTGGAAATAAGAAACGCTTGATAAACCCAAAATTTTCGCAGTTCTGATGCTCGAAACGAGTAACTAGAACGGCATAGGGGAAAAGTACGCATACCGTTGTAATCGGGCGAGTTTCTACTTTCAGATGCAATAGAAATTTTGCGGATTGGTCAATCCGTTCGCGAGATATGGCAGTTTGGAGGTAAGAATCGCTTGAGAAACTCAAAATTTTCGCAGTTCTGATGCTCGAAACGAGTAACTAGAACGGCATAGGGGAAGAGTACGCATACCGTTGTAATCGGGTGAGTTTCTACTTTCAGATGCAACAGAAATTTTGCGGATTAGTCAATCCGTTCGCGAGATGTGGCCGTTTGGATGTAAGAAACGCTTGAGAAGCTCAAAATTTTCGCAGTTCTGATGCTCGAAACGAGTAACTAGAACGGCATAGGGGAAGAGTACGCATACCGTTGTAATCGGGTGAGTTTCTACTTTCAGATGCAACAGAAATTTTGCGGATTGATCAATCCGTTCGCGAGATATGGCAGTTTGGAAATAAGAAACGCTTGATAAACTCAAAATTTTCGCAGTTCCGATGCTCGAAACGAGTAACTAGAACGGCATAGGGGAAAAGTGCGCATACCGTTGTAATCGGGCGAGTTTCTACTTTCAGATGCAATGGAAATTTTGCGGATTGGTCAATCCGTTCGCGAGATATGGCAGTTTGGATGTAAGAAACGCTTGAGAAACTCAAAATTTTCGCAGATCTGATGCTCGACACGAATAACTAGAACGGCCTAGGGGAAAAGTGCGCATACCGTTGTAATCGGGCGAGTTTCTACTTTCAGATGCAACAGAAATTTTGCGGATTGATCAATCCGTTCGCGAGATATGGCAGTTTGGATATAAGAAACGCTTGAGAAACTCAAAATTTTCGCAGTTCTGATGCTCGAAACGAGTAACTAGAACGGCCTAGGGGAATAGTACGCACACCGTTGTAATCGGGCGAGTTTCTACTTTCAGACGCAACAGAAATTTTGCGGATTGGTCAATCCGTTCGCGAGATATGGCAGTTTGGAGGTAAGAAACGCTTGAGAAACTCAAAATTTGCGCAGTTTTGATGCTCGACACGAATAACTAGAACGGCCTAGGGGAATAGTACGCACACCGTTGTAATCGGGCGAGATTCTACTTTCAGACGCAACAGAAATTTTGCGGATTGGTCAATCCGTTCGCGAGATATGGCTGTTTGGAGGTAAGAAACGCTTGAGAAACTCAAAATTTTCGCAGTTCTGATGCTCGAAACGAGTAACTAGAACGGCCTAGGGGATTAGTACGCACACCGTTGTAATCGGGCGAGTTTCTACTTTCAGACGCAACAGAAATTTTGCGGATTGGTCAATCCGATCGCGAGATATGGCAGTTTGGAGGTAAGAAACGCTTGAGAAACTCAAAATTTTCGCAGTTCTGATGCTCGAAACCAATAACTGGAAAGGCCTACGGGAAATGTACGCAGACCGTTGTAATCGGGCGAGTTTCTACTTTCAGATGCAACAGAAATTTTGCGGATTGGTCAATCCGTTCGCGAGATATGGCAGTTTGGAAATAAGAAACGCTTGATAAACTCAAAATTTTCGCAGTTCTGATGCTCGAAACGAGTAACTAGAACGGCATAGGGGAAAAGTACGCATACCGTTGTAATCGGGCGAGTTTCTACTTTCAGATGCAACAGAAATTTTGCGGATTGATCAATCCGTTCGCGAGATATGGCAGTTTGGATATAAGAAACGCTTGAGAAACTCAAAATTTTCGCAGTTCTGATGCTCGAAACGAGTAACTAGAACGGCCTAGGGGAATAGTACGCATACCGATGTAATCGGGCGAGTTTCAACTTTCAGACGCCACAGAAATTTTGCGGATTGATCAATCCGTTCGCGAGATATGGCAGTTTGGAAATAAGAAACGCTTGATAAACCCAAAATTTTCGCAGTTCTGATGCTCGAAACGAGTAACTAGAACGGCATAGGGGAAAAGTACGCATACCGTTGTAATCGGGCGAGTTTCTACTTTCAGATGCAATAGAAATTTTGCGGATTGGTCAATCCGTTCGCGAGACATGGCAGTTTGGAGGTAAGAATCGCTTGAGAAACTCAAAATTTTCGCAGTTCTGATGCTCGAAACGAGTAACTAGAACGGCATAGGGGAAAAATACGCATACCGTTGTAATCGGGTGAGTTTCTACTTTCAGATGCAACAGAAATTTTGCGGATTGGTCAATCCGTTCGCGAGATGTGGCCGTTTGGATGTAAGAAACGCTTGAGAAACTCAAAATTTTCACAGTTCTGATGCTCGAAACGAGTAACTAGAACGGCATAGGGGAAGAGTACGCATACCGTTGTAATCGGGCGAGTTTCTACTTTCAGATGCAACAGAAATTTTGCGGATTGATCAATCCGTTCGCGAGATATGGCAGTTTGGATATAAGAAACGCTTGAGAAACTCAAAATTTTCGCAGTTCTGATGCTCGAAACGAGTAACTAGAACGGCCTAGGGGAATAGTACGCATACCGATGTAATCGGGCGAGTTTCAACTTTCAGACGCCACAGAAATTTTGCGGATTGATCAATCCGTTCGCGAGATATGGCAGTTTGGAAATAAGAAACGCTTGATAAACCCAAAATTTTCGCAGTTCTGATGCTCGAAACGAGTAACTAGAACGGCATAGGGGAAAAGTACGCATACCGTTGTAATCGGGCGAGTTTCTACTTTCAGATGCAATAGAAATTTTGCGGATTGGTCAATCCGTTCGCGAGATATGGCAGTTTGGAGGTAAGAATCGCTTGAGAAACTCAAAATTTTCGCAGTTCTGATGCTCGAAACGAGTAACTAGAACGGCATAGGGGAAGAGTACGCATACCGTTGTAATCGGGTGAGTTTCTACTTTCAGATGCAACAGAAATTTTGCGGATTAGTCAATCCGTTCGCGAGATGTGGCCGTTTGGATGTAAGAAACGCTTGAGAAGCTCAAAATTTTCGCAGTTCTGATGCTCGAAACGAGTAACTAGAACGGCATAGGGGAAGAGTACGCATACCGTTGTAATCGGGTGAGTTTCTACTTTCAGATGCAACAGAAATTTTGCGGATTGATCAATCCGTTCGCGAGATATGGCAGTTTGGAAATAAGAAACGCTTGATAAACTCAAAATTTTCGCAGTTCCGATGCTCGAAACGAGTAACTAGAACGGCATAGGGGAAAAGTGCGCATACCGTTGTAATCGGGCGAGTTTCTACTTTCAGATGCAATGGAAATTTTGCGGATTGGTCAATCCGTTCGCGAGATATGGCAGTTTGGATGTAAGAAACGCTTGAGAAACTCAAAATTTTCGCAGATCTGATGCTCGACACGAATAACTAGAACGGCCTAGGGGAAAAGTGCGCATACCGTTGTAATCGGGCGAGTTTCTACTTTCAGATGCAACAGAAATTTTGCGGATTGATCAATCCGTTCGCGAGATATGGCAGTTTGGATATAAGAAACGCTTGAGAAACTCAAAATTTTCGCAGTTCTGATGCTCGAAACGAGTAACTAGAACGGCCTAGGGGAATAGTACGCACACCGTTGTAATCGGGCGAGTTTCTACTTTCAGACGCAACAGAAATTTTGCGGATTGGTCAATCCGTTCGCGAGATATGGCAGTTTGGAGGTAAGAAACGCTTGAGAAACTCAAAATTTGCGCAGTTTTGATGCTCGACACGAATAACTAGAACGGCCTAGGGGAATAGTACGCACACCGTTGTAATCGGGCGAGATTCTACTTTCAGACGCAACAGAAATTTTGCGGATTGGTCAATCCGTTCGCGAGATATGGCTGTTTGGAGGTAAGAAACGCTTGAGAAACTCAAAATTTTCGCAGTTCTGATGCTCGAAACGAGTAACTAGAACGGCCTAGGGGATTAGTACGCACACCGTTGTAATCGGGCGAGTTTCTACTTTCAGACGCAACAGAAATTTTGCGGATTGGTCAATCCGTTCGCGAGATATGGCAGTTTGGAGGTAAGGAACGCTTGAGAAACGCAAAATTTTCGCAGTTCTGATGCTCGACACGAATAACTAGAACGGCCTAGGGGAAAAGTACGCACATCGTTGTAATCGGGCGAGTTTCTACTTTCAGACGCAACAGAAATTTTGCGGATTGGTCAATCCGATCGCGAGATATGGCAGTTTGGAGGTAAGAAACGCTTGAGAAACTCAAAATTTTCGCAGTTCTGATGCTCGAAACCAATAACTGGAAAGGCCTACGGGAAATGTACGCAGACCGTTGTAATCGGGCGAGTTTCTACTTTCAGATGCAACAGAAATTTTGCGGATTGGTCAATCCGTTCGCGAGATATGGCAGTTTGGAAATAAGGAACGCTTGATAAACTCAAAATTTTCGCAGTTCTGATGCTCGAAACGAGTAACTAGAACGGCATAGGGGAAAAGTACGCATACCGTTGTAATCGGGCGAGTTTCTACTTTCAGATGCAACAGAAATTTTGCGGATTGATCAATCCGTTCGCGAGATATGGCAGTTTGGATATAAGAAACGCTTGAGAAACTCAAAATTTTCGCAGTTCTGATGCTCGAAACGAGTAACTAGAACGGCCTAGGGGAATAGTACGCATACCGATGTAATCGGGCGAGTTTCAACTTTCAGACGCCACAGAAATTTTGCGGATTGATCAATCCGTTCGCGAGATATGGCAGTTTGGAAATAAGAAACGCTTGATAAACCCAAAATTTTCGCAGTTCTGATGCTCGAAACGAGTAACTAGAACGGCAAGGGGGAAAAGTACGCATACCGTTGTAATCGGGCGAGTTTCTACTTTCAGATGCAATAGAAATTTTGCGGATTGGTCAATCCGTTCGCGAGATATGGCAGTTTGGAGGTAAGAAACGCTTGAGAAACTCAAAATTTTCGCAGTTCTGATGCTCGAAACGAGTAACTAGAACGGCATAGGGGAAAAATACGCATACCGTTGTAATCGGGTGAGTTTCTACTTTCAGATGCAACAGAAATTTTGCGGATTGGTCAATCCGTTCGCGAGATGTGGCCGTTTGGATGTAAGAAACGCTTGAGAAACTCAAAATTTTCACAGTTCTGATGCTCGAAACGAGTAACTAGAACGGCATAGGGGAAGAGTACGCATACCGTTGTAATCGGGCGAGTTTCTACTTTCAGATGCAACAGAAATTTTGCGGATTGATCAATCCGTTCGCGAGATATGGCAGTTTGGATATAAGAAACGCTTGAGAAACTCAAAATTTTCGCAGTTCTGATGCTCGAAACGAGTAACTAGAACGGCCTAGGGGAATAGTACGCACACCGTTGTAATCGGGCGAGTTTCTACTTTCAGACGCAACAGAAATTTTGCGGATTGGTCAATCCGTTCGCGAGATATGGCAGTTTGGAGGTAAGAAACGCTTGAGAAACTCAAAGTTTGCGCAGTTTTGATGCTCGACACGAATAACTAGAACGGCCTAGGGGAATAGTACGCACACCGTTGTAATCGGGCGAGTTTCTACTTTCAGACGCAACAGAAATTTTGCGGATTGGTCAATCCGTTCGCGAGATATGGCAGTTTGGAGGTAAGAAACGCTTGAGAAACTCAAAATTTTCGCAGTTCTGATGCTCGAAACGAGTAACTAGAACGGCCTAGGGGAATAGTACGCACACCGTTGTAATCGGGCGAGTTTCTACTTTCAGACGCAACAGAAATTTTGCGGATTGGTCAATCCGTTCGCGAGATATGGCAGTTTGGAGGTAAGAAACGCTTGAGAAACTCAAAGTTTTCGCAGTTCTGATGCTCGAAACGAGTAACTAGAACGGCATAGGGGAAGAGTACGCATACCGTTGTAATCGGGCGAGTTTCTACTTTCAGATGCAACAGAAATTTTGCGGATTGATCAATCCGTTCGCGAGATATGGCAGTTTGGATATAAGAAACGCTTGAGAAACTCAAAATTTTCGCAGTTCTGATGCTCGAAACGAGTAACTAGAACGGCATAGGGGAAAAGTACGCATACCGTTGTAATCGGGCGAGTTTCTACTTTCAGATGCAATAGAAATTTTGCGGATTGGTCAATCCGTTCGCGAGATATGGCAGTTTGGAGGTAAGAAACGCTTGAGAAACTCAAAATTTGCGCAGTTTTGATGCTCGACACGCATAACTAGAACGGCATAGGGGAAGAGTACGCATACCGTTGTAATCGGGCGAGTTTCTACTTTCAGATGCAACAGAAATTTTGCGGATTGATCAATCCGTTCGCGAGATATGGCAGTTTGGAAATAAGAAACGCTTGATAAACCCAAAATTTTCGCAGTTCTGATGCTCGAAACGAGTAACTAGAACGGCATAGGGGAAAAGTACGCATACCGTTGTAATCGGGCGAGTTTCTACTTTCAGATGCAATAGAAATTTTGCGGATTGGTCAATCCGTTCGCGAGATATGGCAGTTTGGAGGTAAGAATCGCTTGAGAAACTCAAAATTTTCGCAGTTCTGATGCTCGAAACGAGTAACTAGAACGGCATAGGGGAAAAATACGCATACCGTTGTAATCGGGTGAGTTTCTACTTTCAGATGCAACAGAAATTTTGCGGATTGGTCAATCCGTTCGCGAGATGTGGCCGTTTGGATGTAAGAAACGCTTGAGAAACTCAAAATTTTCACAGTTCTGATGCTCGAAACGAGTAACTAGAACGGCATAGGGGAAGAGTACGCATACCGTTGTAATCGGGCGAGTTTCTACTTTCAGATGCAACAGAAATTTTGCGGATTGATCAATCCGTTCGCGAGATATGGCAGTTTGGATATAAGAAACGCTTGAGAAACTCAAAATTTTCGCAGTTCTGATGCTCGAAACGAGTAACTAGAACGGCCTAGGGGAATAGTACGCACACCGTTGTAATCGGGCGAGTTTCTACTTTCAGACGCAACAGAAATTTTGCGGATTGGTCAATCCGTTCGCGAGATATGGCAGTTTGGAGGTAAGAAACGCTTGAGAAACTCAAAATTTGCGCAGTTTTGATGCTCGACACGAATAACTAGAACGGCCTAGGGGAATAGTACGCACACCGTTGTAATCGGGCGAGTTTCTACTTTCAGACGCAACAGAAATTTTGCGGATTGGTCAATCCGTTCGCGAGATATGGCAGTTTGGAGGTAAGAAACGCTTGAGAAACTCAAAATTTTCGCAGTTCTGATGCTCGAAACGAGTAACTAGAACGGCCTAGGGGAATAGTACGCACACCGTTGTAATCGGGCGAGTTTCTACTTTCAGACGCAACAGAAATTTTGCGGATTGGTCAATCCGTTCGCGAGATATGGCAGTTTGGAGGTAAGAAACGCTTGAGAAACTCAAAGTTTTCGCAGTTCTGATGCTCGAAACGAGTAACTAGAACGGCATAGGGGAAGAGTACGCATACCGTTGTAATCGGGTGAGTTTCTACTTTCAGATGCAACAGAAATTTTGCGGATTGGTCAATCCGTTCGCGAGATATGGCAGTTTGGAGGTAAGAAACGCTTGAGAAACTCAAAATTTTCGCAGTTCTGATGCTCGAAACGAGTAACTAGAACGGCCTAGGGGAATAGTACGCACACCGTTGTAATCGGGCGAGTTTCTACTTTCAGACGCAACAGAAATTTTGCGGATTGGTCAATCCGTTCGCGAGATATGGCAGTTTGGAGGTAAGGAACGCTTGAGAAACGCAAAATTTTCGCAGTTCTGATGCTCGACACGAATAACTAGAACGGCCTAGGGGAAAAGTACGCACATCGTTGTAATCGGGCGAGTTTCTACTTTCAGACGCAACAGAAATTTTGCGGATTGGTCAATCCGATCGCGAGATATGGCAGTTTGGAGGTAAGAAACGCTTGAGAAACTCAAAATTTTCGCAGTTCTGATGCTCGAAACCAATAACTGGAAAGGCCTACGGGAAATGTACGCAGACCGTTGTAATCGGGCGAGTTTCTACTTTCAGATGCAACAGAAATTTTGCGGATTGGTCAATCCGTTCGCGAGATATGGCAGTTTGGAAATAAGGAACGCTTGATAAACTCAAAATTTTCGCAGTTCTGATGCTCGAAACGAGTAACTAGAACGGCATAGGGGAAAAGTACGCATACCGTTGTAATCGGGCGAGTTTCTACTTTCAGATGCAACAGAAATTTTGCGGATTGATCAATCCGTTCGCGAGATATGGCAGTTTGGATATAAGAAACGCTTGAGAAACTCAAAATTTTCGCAGTTCTGATGCTCGAAACGAGTAACTAGAACGGCCTAGGGGAATAGTACGCATACCGATGTAATCGGGCGAGTTTCAACTTTCAGACGCCACAGAAATTTTGCGGATTGATCAATCCGTTCGCGAGATATGGCAGTTTGGAAATAAGAAACGCTTGATAAACCCAAAATTTTCGCAGTTCTGATGCTCGAAACGAGTAACTAGAACGGCATAGGGGAAAAGTACGCATACCGTTGTAATCGGGCGAGTTTCTACTTTCAGATGCAATAGAAATTTTGCGGATTGGTCAATCCGTTCGCGAGATATGGCAGTTTGGAGGTAAGAATCGCTTGAGAAACTCAAAATTTTCGCAGTTCTGATGCTCGAAACGAGTAACTAGAACGGCATAGGGGAAAAATACGCATACCGTTGTAATCGGGTGAGTTTCTACTTTCAGATGCAACAGAAATTTTGCGGATTGGTCAATCCGTTCGCGAGATGTGGCCGTTTGGATGTAAGAAACGCTTGAGAAACTCAAAATTTTCACAGTTCTGATGCTCGAAACGAGTAACTAGAACGGCATAGGGGAAGAGTACGCATACCGTTGTAATCGGGCGAGTTTCTACTTTCAGATGCAACAGAAATTTTGCGGATTGATCAATCCGTTCGCGAGATATGGCAGTTTGGATATAAGAAACGCTTGAGAAACTCAAAATTTTCGCAGTTCTGATGCTCGAAACGAGTAACTAGAACGGCCTAGGGGAATAGTACGCACACCGTTGTAATCGGGCGAGTTTCTACTTTCAGACGCAACAGAAATTTTGCGGATTGGTCAATCCGTTCGCGAGATATGGCAGTTTGGAGGTAAGAAACGCTTGAGAAACTCAAAATTTGCGCAGTTTTGATGCTCGACACGAATAACTAGAACGGCCTAGGGGAATAGTACGCACACCGTTGTAATCGGGCGAGTTTCTACTTTCAGACGCAACAGAAATTTTGCGGATTGGTCAATCCGTTCGCGAGATATGGCAGTTTGGAGGTAAGAAACGCTTGAGAAACTCAAAATTTTCGCAGTTCTGATGCTCGAAACGAGTAACTAGAACGGCCTAGGGGAATAGTACGCACACCGTTGTAATCGGGCGAGTTTCTACTTTCAGACGCAACAGAAATTTTGCGGATTGGTCAATCCGTTCGCGAGATATGGCAGTTTGGAGGTAAGAAACGCTTGAGAAACTCAAAGTTTTCGCAGTTCTGATGCTCGAAACGAGTAACTAGAACGGCATAGGGGAAGAGTACGCATACCGTTGTAATCGGGCGAGTTTCTACTTTCAGATGCAACAGAAATTTTGCGGATTGATCAATCCGTTCGCGAGATATGGCAGTTTGGATATAAGAAACGCTTGAGAAACTCAAAATTTTCGCAGTTCTGATGCTCGAAACGAGTAACTAGAACGGCATAGGGGAAAAGTACGCATACCGTTGTAATCGGGCGAGTTTCTACTTTCAGATGCAATAGAAATTTTGCGGATTGGTCAATCCGTTCGCGAGATATGGCAGTTTGGAGGTAAGAAACGCTTGAGAAACTCAAAATTTGCGCAGTTTTGATGCTCGACACGCATAACTAGAACGGCATAGGGGAAGAGTACGCATACCGTTGTAATCGGGCGAGTTTCTACTTTCAGATGCAACAGAAATTTTGCGGATTGATCAATCCGTTCGCGAGATATGGCAGTTTGGAAATAAGAAACGCTTGATAAACCCAAAATTTTCGCAGTTCTGATGCTCGAAACGAGTAACTAGAACGGCATAGGGGAAAAGTACGCATACCGTTGTAATCGGGCGAGTTTCTACTTTCAGATGCAATAGAAATTTTGCGGATTGGTCAATCCGTTCGCGAGATATGGCAGTTTGGAGGTAAGAATCGCTTGAGAAACTCAAAATTTTCGCAGTTCTGATGCTCGAAACGAGTAACTAGAACGGCATAGGGGAAAAATACGCATACCGTTGTAATCGGGTGAGTTTCTACTTTCAGATGCAACAGAAATTTTGCGGATTGGTCAATCCGTTCGCGAGATGTGGCCGTTTGGATGTAAGAAACGCTTGAGAAACTCAAAATTTTCACAGTTCTGATGCTCGAAACGAGTAACTAGAACGGCATAGGGGAAGAGTACGCATACCGTTGTAATCGGGCGAGTTTCTACTTTCAGATGCAACAGAAATTTTGCGGATTGATCAATCCGTTCGCGAGATATGGCAGTTTGGATATAAGAAACGCTTGAGAAACTCAAAATTTTCGCAGTTCTGATGCTCGAAACGAGTAACTAGAACGGCCTAGGGGAATAGTACGCACACCGTTGTAATCGGGCGAGTTTCTACTTTCAGACGCAACAGAAATTTTGCGGATTGGTCAATCCGTTCGCGAGATATGGCAGTTTGGAGGTAAGAAACGCTTGAGAAACTCAAAATTTGCGCAGTTTTGATGCTCGACACGAATAACTAGAACGGCCTAGGGGAATAGTACGCACACCGTTGTAATCGGGCGAGTTTCTACTTTCAGACGCAACAGAAATTTTGCGGATTGGTCAATCCGTTCGCGAGATATGGCAGTTTGGAGGTAAGAAACGCTTGAGAAACTCAAAATTTTCGCAGTTCTGATGCTCGAAACGAGTAACTAGAACGGCCTAGGGGAATAGTACGCACACCGTTGTAATCGGGCGAGTTTCTACTTTCAGACGCAACAGAAATTTTGCGGATTGGTCAATCCGTTCGCGAGATATGGCAGTTTGGAGGTAAGAAACGCTTGAGAAACTCAAAGTTTTCGCAGTTCTGATGCTCGAAACGAGTAACTAGAACGGCATAGGGGAAGAGTACGCATACCGTTGTAATCGGGTGAGTTTCTACTTTCAGATGCAACAGAAATTTTGCGGATTGGTCAATCCGTTCGCGAGATATGGCAGTTTGGAGGTAAGAAACGCTTGAGAAACTCAAAATTTTCGCCGTTCTGATGCTCGAAACGAATGACTAGAACGGCCTAGGGGAAAAGTACGCATACCGTTGTAATCGGGCGAGTTTCTACTTTCATGTGCAACAGAAACTTTGCGGATTGGTGAATCCGTTCGCGAGATATGGCAGTTTGGATGTAAGAAACGCTTGAGAAACTCAAAATTTGCGCAGTTCTGATGCTCGAAACGATTAACTAGAACGGCCTAGGGGAATAGTACGCATACCGTTGTAATCGGGCGAGTTTCTACTTTCAGATGCAATGGAAATTTTGCGGATTGGTCAATCCGTTCGCGAGATATGGCAGTTTGGATGTAAGAAACGCTTGAGAAACTCAAAATTTTCGCAGATCTGATGCTCGACACGAGTAACTAGAACGGCCTAGGGGAACAGTACGCATACCGTTGTAATCGGGCGAGTTTCTACTTTCAGATGCAATGGAAATTTTGCGGATTGGTCAATCCGTTCGCGAGATATGGCAGTTTGGATGTAAGAAACGCTTGAGAAACTCAAAATTTTCGCAGATCTGATGCTCGACACGAATAACTAGAACGGCCTAGGGGAAAAGTGCGCATACCGTTGTAATCGGGCGAGTTTCTACTTTCAGATGCAACAGAAATTTTGCGGATTGATCAATCCGTTCGCGAGATATGGCAGTTTGGATATAAGAAACGCTTGAGAAACTCAAAATTTTCGCAGTTCTGATGCTCGAAACGAGTAACTAGAACGGCCTAGGGAAATAGTACACACACCGTTGTAATCGGGCGAGTTTCTACTTTCAGACGCAACAGAAATTTTGCGGATTGGTCAATCCGTTCGCGAGATATGGCAGTTTGGAGGTAAGAAACGCTTGAGAAACTCAAAATTTGCGCAGTTTTGATGCTCGACACGAATAACTAGAACGGCCTAGGGGAATAGTACGCACACCGTTGTAATCGGGCGAGTTTCTACTTTCAGACGCAACAGAAATTTTGCGGATTGGTCAATCCGTTCGCGAGATATGCCAGTTTGGAGGTAAGAAACGCTTGAGAAACTCAAAATTTTCGCAGTTCTGATGCTCGAAACGAGTAACTAGAACGGCCTAGGGGAATAGTACGCACACCGTTGTAATCGGGCGAGTTTCTACTTTCAGACGCAGCAGAAATTTTGCGGATTGGTCAATCCGTTCGCGAGATATGGCAGTTTGGAGCTAAGAAACGCTTGAGAAACTCAAAATTTGCGCAGTTTTGATGCTCGACACGAATAACTAGAACGGCCTAGGGGAATAGTACGCACACCGTTGTAATCGGGCGAGTTTCTACTTTCAGACGCAACAGAAATTTTGCGGATTGGTCAATCCGTTCGCGAGATATGGCAGTTTGGAGGTAAGAAACGCTTGAGAAACTCAAAATTTTCGCAGTTCTGATGCTCGAAACGAGTAACTAGAACGGCCTAGGGGAATAGTACGCACACCGTTGTAATCGGGCGAGTTTCTACTTTCAGACGCAACAGAAATTTTGCGGATTGGTCAATCCGTTCGCGAGATATGGCAGTTTGGAGGTAAGAAACGCTTGAGAAACTCAAAGTTTTCGCAGTTCTGATGCTCGAAACGAGTAACTAGAACGGCATAGGGGAAGAGTACGCATACCGTTGTAATCGGGTGAGTTTCTACTTTCAGATGCAACAGAAATTTTGCGGATTGGTCAATCCGTTCGCGAGATATGGCAGTTTGGAGGTAAGAAACGCTTGAGAAACTCAAAATTTTCGCCGTTCTGATGCTCGAAACGAATGACTAGAACGGCCTAGGGGAAAAGTGCGCATACCGTTGTAATCGGGCGAGTTTCTACTTTCAGATGCAACAGAAATTTTGCGGATTGGTCAATCCGTTCGCGAGATATGGCAGTTTGGAGGTAAGAAACGCTTGAGAAACTCAAAATTTGCGCAGTTCTGATGCTCGAAACGAATAACTAGAACGGCCTAGGGGAAAAGTGCGCATACCGTTGTAATCTGGCGAGTTTCTGCTTTCAAATGCAACAGAAATTTTGCGTATTGATCAATCCGTTCGCGAGATATGGCAGTTTGGAGGTAAGAAACGCTTGAGAAACTCAAAATTTCGCAGTTCTGATGCTCGAAACGAGTAACTAGAACGGCCTAGGGGAATAGTACGCACACCGTTGTAATCGGGCGAGTTTCTACTTTCAGACGCAACAGAAATTTTGCGGATTGGTCAATCCGTTCGCGAGATATGGCAGTTTGGAGGTAAGAAACGCTTGAGAAACTCAAAATTTTCGCAGTTCTGATGCTCGAAACGAGTAACTAGAACGGCCTAGGGGAACAGTACGCACACCGTTGTAATCGGGCGAGTTTCTACTTTCAGACGCAACAGAAATTTTGCGGATTGGTCAATCCGCTCGCGAGATATGGCACTTTGGAGGTAAGAAAAGCTTGAGAAACTCAAAATTTCGCAGTTCTGATGCTCAAAACGAGTAACTAGAACGGCCTAGGGGAATAGTACGCACACCGTTGTAATCGGGCGAGTTTCTACTATCAGACGCAACAGAAATTTTGCGGATTGGTCAATCGGTTCGCGAGATATGGCAGTTTGGAAATAAGAAACGCTTGAGAAACTCAAAATTTTCGCAGTTCTGATGCTCGAAACGAATAACTAGAACCGCTTAGGGGAAAAGTGCGCATACCGTTGTAATCTGGCGAGTTTCTGCTTTCAAATGCAACAGAAATTTTGCGTATTGATCAATCCGTTCGCGAGATATGGCAGTTTGGAGGTAAGAAACGCTTGAGAAACTCAAAATTTCGCAGTTCTGATGCTCGAAACGAGTAACTAGAACGGCCTAGGGGAATAGTACGCACACCGTTGTAATCGGGCGAGTTTCTACTTTCAGACGCAACAGAAATTTTGCGGATTGGTCAATCCGTTCGCGAGATATGGCAGTTTGGAGGTAAGAAACGCTTGAGAAACTCAAAATTTTCGCAGTTCTGATGCTCGAAACGAGTAACTAGAACGGCCTAGGGGAACAGTACGCACACCGTTGTAATCGGGCGAGTTTCTACTTTCAGACGCAACCGAAATTTTGCGGATTGGTCAATCCGCTCGCGAGATATGGCAGTTTGGAGGTAAGAAAAGCTTGAGAAACTCAAAATTTCGCAGTTCTGATGCTCAAAACGAGTAACTAGAACGGCCTAGGGGAATAGTACGCACACCGTTGTAATCGGGCGAGTTTCTACTTTCAGACGCAACAGAAATTTTGCGGATTGATCAATCGGTTCGCGAGATATGGCAGTTTGGAAATAAGAAACGCTTGAGAAACTCAAAATTTTCGCAGTTCTGATGCTCGAAACGAATAACTAGAACCGCTTAGGGGAAAAGTGCGCATACCGTTGTAATCGGGCGAGTTTCTACTTTCAGACGCAACAGAAATTTTGCGGATTGGTCAATCCGATCGCGAGATATGGCAGTTTGGAGGTAAGAAACGCTTGAGAAACTCAAAATTTTCGCAGTTCTGATGCTCGAAACGAATAACTAGAACGGCATAGGGGAAAAATACGCATACCGTTGTAATCGGGTGAGTTTCTACTTTCAGATGCAACAGAAATTTTGCGGATTGGTCAATCCGTTCGCGAGATGTGGCCGTTTGGATGTAAGAAACGCTTGAGAAACTCAAAATTTTCACAGTTCTGATGCTCGAAACGAGTAACTAGAACGGCATAGGGGAAGAGTACGCATACCGTTGTAATCGGGCGAGTTTCTACTTTCAGATGCAACAGAAATTTTGCGGATTGATCAATCCGTTCGCGAGATATGGCAGTTTGGATATAAGAAACGCTTGAGAAACTCAAAATTTTCGCAGTTCTGATGCTCGAAACGAGTAACTAGAACGGCCTAGGGGAATAGTACGCACACCGTTGTAATCGGGCGAGTTTCTACTTTCAGACGCAACAGAAATTTTGCGGATTGGTCAATCCGTTCGCGAGATATGGCAGTTTGGAGGTAAGAAACGCTTGAGAAACTCAAAATTTGCGCAGTTTTGATGCTCGACACGAATAACTAGAACGGCCTAGGGGAATAGTACGCACACCGTTGTAATCGGGCGAGTTTCTACTTTCAGACGCAACAGAAATTTTGCGGATTGGTCAATCCGTTCGCGAGATATGGCAGTTTGGAGGTAAGAAACGCTTGAGAAACTCAAAATTTTCGCAGTTCTGATGCTCGAAACGAGTAACTAGAACGGCCTAGGGGAATAGTACGCACACCGTTGTAATCGGGCGAGTTTCTACTTTCAGACGCAACAGAAATTTTGCGGATTGGTCAATCCGTTCGCGAGATATGGCAGTTTGGAGGTAAGAAACGCTTGAGAAACTCAAAGTTTTCGCAGTTCTGATGCTCGAAACGAGTAACTAGAACGGCCTAGGGGAATAGTACGCATACCGTTGTAATCGGGCGAGTTTCTACTTTCAGATGCAATGGAAATTTTGCGGATTGGTCAATCCGTTCGCGAGATATGGCAGTTTGGATGTAAGAAACGCTTGAGAAACTCAAAATTTTCGCAGATCTGATGCTCGACACGAGTAACTAGAACGGCCTAGGGGAACAGTACGCATACCGTTGTAATCGGGCGAGTTTCTACTTTCAGATGCAATGGAAATTTTGCGGATTGGTCAATCCGTTCGCGAGATATGGCAGTTTGGATGTAAGAAACGCTTGAGAAACTCAAAATTCTCGCAGATCTGATGCTCGACACGAATAACTAGGACGGCCTAGGGGAAAAGTGCGCATACCGTTGTAATCGGGCGAGTTTCTACTTTCAGATGCAACAGAAATTTTGCGGATTGGTCAATCCGTTCGCGAGATATGGCAGTTTGGAGGTAAGAAACGCTTGAGAAACTCAAAATTTGCGCAGTTCTGATGCTCGAAACGAATAACTAGAACGGCCTAGGGGAAAAGTGCGCATACCGTTGTAATCTGGCGAGTTTCTGCTTTCAAATGCAACAGAAATTTTGCGTATTGATCAATCCGTTCGCGAGATATGGCAGTTTGGAGGTAAGAAACGCTTGAGAAACTCAAAATTTCGCAGTTCTGATGCTCGAAACGAGTAACTAGAACGGCCTAGGGGAATAGTACGCACACCGTTGTAATCGGGCGAGTTTCTACTTTCAGACGCAACAGAAATTTTGCGGATTGGTCAATCCGTTCGCGAGATATGGCAGTTTGGAGGTAAGAAACGCTTGAGAAACTCAAAATTTTCGCAGTTCTGATGCTCGAAACGAGTAACTAGAACGGCCTAGGGGAACAGTACGCACACCGTTGTAATCGGGCGAGTTTCTACTTTCAGACGCAACAGAAATTTTGCGGATTGGTCAATCCGCTCGCGAGATATGGCACTTTGGAGGTAAGAAAAGCTTGAGAAACTCAAAATTTCGCAGTTCTGATGCTCAAAACGAGTAACTAGAACGGCCTAGGGGAATAGTACGCACACCGTTGTAATCGGGCGAGTTTCTACTTTCAGACGCAACAGAAATTTTGCGGATTGGTCAATCGGTTCGCGAGATATGGCAGTTTGGAAATAAGAAACGCTTGAGAAACTCAAAATTTTCGCAGTTCTGATGCTCGAAACGAATAACTAGAACCGCTTAGGGGAAAAGTGCGCATACCGTTGTAATCTGGCGAGTTTCTGCTTTCAAATGCAACAGAAATTTTGCGTATTGATCAATCCGTTCGCGAGATATGGCAGTTTGGAGGTAAGAAACGCTTGAGAAACTCAAAATTTCGCAGTTCTGATGCTCGAAACGAGTAACTAGAACGGCCTAGGGGAATAGTACGCACACCGATGTAATCGGGCGAGTTTCAACTTTCAGACGCCACAGAAATTTTGCGGATTGATCAATCCGTTCGCGAGATATGGCAGTTTGGAAATAAGAAACGCTTGATAAACCCAAAATTTTCGCAGTTCTGATGCTCGAAACGAGTAACTAGAACGGCATAGGGGAAAAGTGCGCATACCGTTGTAATCTGGCGAGTTTCTGCTTTCAAATGCAACAGAAATTTTGCGTATTGATCAATCCGTTCGCGAGATATGGCAGTTTGGAGGTAAGAAACGCTTGAAAAACTCAAAATTTCGCAGTTCTGATGCTCGAAACGAGTAACTAGAACGGCCTAGGGGAATAGTACGCACACCGTTGTAATCGGGCGAGTTTCTACTTTCAGACGCAACAGAAATTTTGCGGATTGGTCAATCCGTTCGCGAGATGTGGCCGTTTGGATGTAAGAAACGCTTGAGAAACTCAAAATTTTCACAGTTCTGATGCTCGAAACGAGTAACTAGAACGGCATAGGGGAAGAGTACGCATACCGTTGTAATCGGGCGAGTTTCTACTTTCAGATGCAACAGAAATTTTGCGGATTGATCAATCCGTTCGCGAGATATGGCAGTTTGGATATAAGAAACGCTTGAGAAACTCAAAATTTTCGCAGTTCTGATGCTCGAAACGAGTAACTAGAACGGCCTAGGGGAATAGTACGCACACCGTTGTAATCGGGCGAGTTTCTACTTTCAGACGCAACAGAAATTTTGCGGATTGGTCAATCCGTTCGCGAGATATGGCAGTTTGGAGGTAAGAAACGCTTGAGAAACTCAAAATTTGCGCAGTTTTGATGCTCGACACGAATAACTAGAACGGCCTAGGGGAATAGTACGCACACCGTTGTAATCGGGCGAGTTTCTACTTTCAGACGCAACAGAAATTTTGCGGATTGGTCAATCCGTTCGCGAGATATGGCAGTTTGGAGGTAAGAAACGCTTGAGAAACTCAAAATTTTCGCAGTTCTGATGCTCGAAACGAGTAACTAGAACGGCCTAGGGGAATAGTACGCACACCGTTGTAATCGGGCGAGTTTCTACTTTCAGACGCAACAGAAATTTTGCGGATTGGTCAATCCGTTCGCGAGATATGGCAGTTTGGAGGTAAGAAACGCTTGAGAAACTCAAAGTTTTCGCAGTTCTGATGCTCGAAACGAGTAACTAGAACGGCCTAGGGGAATAGTACGCATACCGTTGTAATCGGGCGAGTTTCTACTTTCAGATGCAATGGAAATTTTGCGGATTGGCCAATCCGTTCGCGAGATATGGCAGTTTGGATGTAAGAAACGCTTGAGAAACTCAAAATTTTCGCAGATCTGATGCTCGACACGAGTAACTAGAACGGCCTAGGGGAACAGTACGCATACCGTTGTAATCGGGCGAGTTTCTACTTTCAGATGCAATGGAAATTTTGCGGATTGGTCAATCCGTTCGCGAGATATGGCAGTTTGGATGTAAGAAACGCTTGAGAAACTCAAAATTTTCGCAGATCTGATGCTCGACACGAATAACTAGGACGGCCTAGGGGAAAAGTGCGCATACCGTTGTAATCGGGCGAGTTTCTACTTTCAGATGCAACAGAAATTTTGCGGATTGATCAATCCGTTCGCGAGATATGGCAGTTTGGATATAAGAAACGCTTGAGAAACTAAAAATTTTCGCAGTTCTGATGCTCGAAACGAGTAACTAGAACGGCCTAGGGAAATAGTACGCACACCGTTGTAATCGGGCGAGTTTCTACTTTCAGACGCAACAGAAATTTTGCGGATTGGTCAATCCGTTCGCGAGATATGGCAGTTTGGAGGTAAGAAACGCTTGAGAAACTCAAAATTTTCGCAGTTCTGATGCTCGAAACGAGTAACTAGAACGGCCTAGGGGAATAGTACGCACACCGTTGTAATCGGGCGAGTTTCTACTTTCAGACGCAACAGAAATTTTGCGGATTGGTCAATCCGTTCGCGAGATATGGCAGTTTGGAGGTAAGAAACGCTTGAGAAACTCAAAGTTTTCGCAGTTCTGATGCTCGAAACGAGTAACTAGAACGGCATAGGGGAAGAGTACGCATACCGTTGTAATCGGGTGAGTTTCTACTTTCAGATGCAACAGAAATTTTGCGGATTGGTCAATCCGTTCGCGAGATATGGCAGTTTGGAGGTAAGAAACGCTTGAGAAACTCAAAATTTTCGCCGTTCTGATGCTCGAAACGAATGACTAGAACGGCCTAGGGGAAAAGTACGCATACCGTTGTAATCGGGCGAGTTTCTACTTTCATGTGCAACAGAAACTTTGCGGATTGGTGAATCCGTTCGCGAGATATGGCAGTTTGGATGTAAGAAACGCTTGAGAAACTCAAAATTTGCGCAGTTCTGATGCTCGAAACGAGTAACTAGAACGGCCTAGGGGAATAGTACGCACACCGTTGTAATCGGGCGAGTTTCTACTTTCAGACGCAACAGAAATTTTGCGGATTGGTCAATCGGTTCGCGAGATATGGCAGTTTGGAAATAAGAAACGCTTGAGAAACTCAAAATTTTCGCAGTTCTGATGCTCGAAACGAATAACTAGAACCGCTTAGGGGAAAAGTGCGCATACCGTTGTAATCTGGCGAGTTTCTGCTTTCAAATGCAACAGAAATTTTGCGTATTGATCAATCCGTTCGCGAGATATGGCAGTTTGGAGGTAAGAAACGCTTGAAAAACTCAAAATTTCGCAGTTCTGATGCTCGAAACGAGTAACTAGAACGGCCTAGGGGAATAGTACGCACACCGTTGTAATCGGGCGAGTTTCTACTTTCAGACGCAACAGAAATTTTGCGGATTGGTCAATCCGTTCGCGAGATATGGCAGTTTGGAGGTAAGAAACGCTTGAGAAACTCAAAATTTTCGCAGTTCTGATGCTCGAAACGAGTAACTAGAACGGCCTAGGGGAACAGTACGCACACCGTTGTAATCGGGCGAGTTTCTACTTTCAGACGCAACCGAAATTTTGCGGATTGGTCAATCCGCTCGCGAGATATGGCAGTTTGGAGGTAAGAAACGCTTGAGAAACTCAAAATTTTCGCAGTTCTGATGCTCGAAACGAATAACTAGAACGGCATAGGGGAAAAATACGCATACCGTTGTAATCGGGTGAGTTTCTACTTTCAGACGCAACAGAAATTTTGCGGATTGATCAATCCGTTCGCGAGATGTGGCCGTTTGGATGTAAGAAACGCTTGAGAAACTCAAAATTTTCACAGTTCTGATGCTCGAAACGAGTAACTAGAACGGCATAGGGGAAGAGTACGCATACCGTTGTAATCGGGCGAGTTTCTACTTTCAGATGCAACAGAAATTTTGCGGATTGATCAATCCGTTCGCGAGATATGGCAGTTTGGATATAAGAAACGCTTGAGAAACTCAAAATTTTCGCAGTTCTGATGCTCGAAACGAGTAACTAGAACGGCCTAGGGGAATAGTACGCACACCGTTGTAATCGGGCGAGTTTCTACTTTCAGACGCAACAGAAATTTTGCGGATTGGTCAATCCGTTCGCGAGATATGGCAGTTTGGAGGTAAGAAACGCTTGAGAAACTCAAAATTTGCGCAGTTTTGATGCTCGACACGAATAACTAGAACGGCCTAGGGGAATAGTACGCACACCGTTGTAATCGGGCGAGTTTCTACTTTCAGACGCAACAGAAATTTTGCGGATTGGTCAATCCGTTCGCGAGATATGGCAGTTTGGAGGTAAGAAACGCTTGAGAAACTCAAAATTTTCGCAGTTCTGATGCTCGAAACGAGTAACTAGAACGGCCTAGGGGAATAGTACGCACACCGTTGTAATCGGGCGAGTTTCTACTTTCAGACGCAACAGAAATTTTGCGGATTGGTCAATCCGTTCGCGAGATATGGCAGTTTGGAGGTAAGAAACGCTTGAGAAACTCAAAGTTTTCGCAGTTCTGATGCTCGAAACGAGTAACTAGAACGGCCTAGGGGAATAGTACGCATACCGTTGTAATCGGGCGAGTTTCTACTTTCAGATGCAATGGAAATTTTGCGGATTGGCCAATCCGTTCGCGAGATATGGCAGTTTGGATGTAAGAAACGCTTGAGAAACTCAAAATTTTCGCAGATCTGATGCTCGACACGAGTAACTAGAACGGCCTAGGGGAACAGTACGCATACCGTTGTAATCGGGCGAGTTTCTACTTTCAGATGCAATGGAAATTTTGCGGATTGGTCAATCCGTTCGCGAGATATGGCAGTTTGGATGTAAGAAACGCTTGAGAAACTCAAAATTTTCGCAGATCTGATGCTCGACACGAATAACTAGAACGGCCTAGGGGAAAAGTGCGCATACCGTTGTAATCGGGCGAGTTTCTACTTTCAGATGCAACAGAAATTTTGCGGATTGATCAATCCGTTCGCGAGATATGGCAGTTTGGATATAAGAAACGCTTGAGAAACTAAAAATTTTCGCAGTTCTGATGCTCGAAACGAGTAACTAGAACGGCCTAGGGAAATAGTACGCACACCGTTGTAATCGGGCGAGTTTCTACTTTCAGACGCAACAGAAATTTTGCGGATTGGTCAATCCGTTCGCGAGATATGGCAGTTTGGAGGTAAGAAACGCTTGAGAAACTCAAAATTTTCGCAGTTCTGATGCTCGAAACGAGTAACTAGAACGGCCTAGGGGAATAGTACGCACACCGTTGTAATCGGGCGAGTTTCTACTTTCAGACGCAACAGAAATTTTGCGGATTGGTCAATCCGTTCGCGAGATATGGCAGTTTGGAGGTAAGAAACGCTTGAGAAACTCAAAGTTTTCGCAGTTCTGATGCTCGAAACGAGTAACTAGAACGGCATAGGGGAAGAGTACGCATACCGTTGTAATCGGGTGAGTTTCTACTTTCAGATGCAACAGAAATTTTGCGGATTGGTCAATCCGTTCGCGAGATATGGCAGTTTGGAGGTAAGAAACGCTTGAGAAACTCAAAATTTTCGCCGTTCTGATGCTCGAAACGAATGACTAGAACGGCCTAGGGGAAAAGTACGCATACCGTTGTAATCGGGCGAGTTTCTACTTTCATGTGCAACAGAAACTTTGCGGATTGGTGAATCCGTTCGCGAGATATGGCAGTTTGGATGTAAGAAACGCTTGAGAAACTCATAATTTGCGCAGTTCTGATGCTCGAAACGAGTAACTAGAACGGCCTAGGGGAATAGTACGCACACCGTTGTAATCGGGCGAGTTTCTACTTTCAGACGCAACAGAAATTTTGCGGATTGGTCAATCGGTTCGCGAGATATGGCAGTTTGGAAATAAGAAACGCTTGAGAAACTCAAAATTTTCGCAGTTCTGATGCTCGAAACGAATAACTAGAACCGCTTAGGGGAAAAGTGCGCATACCGTTGTAATCTGGCGAGTTTCTGCTTTCAAATGCAACAGAAATTTTGCGTATTGATCAATCCGTTCGCGAGATATGGCAGTTTGGAGGTAAGAAACGCTTGAGAAACTCAAAATTTCGCAGTTCTGATGCTCGAAACGAGTAACTAGAACGGCCTAGGGGAATAGTACGCATACCGATGTAATCGGGCGAGTTTCAACTTTCAGACGCCACAGAAATTTTGCGGATTGATCAATCCGTTCGCGAGATATGGCAGTTTGGAAATAAGAAACGCTTGATAAACCCAAAATTTTCGCAGTTCTGATGCTCGAAACGAGTAACTAGAACGGCATAGGGGAAAAGTGCGCATACCGTTGTAATCTGGCGAGTTTCTGCTTTCAAATGCAACAGAAATTTTGCGTATTGATCAATCCGTTCGCGAGATATGGCAGTTTGGAGGTAAGAAACGCTTGAGAAACTCAAAATTTCGCAGTTCTGATGCTCGAAACGAGTAACTAGAACGGCCTAGGGGAATAGTACGCACACCGTTGTAATCGGGCGAGTTTCTACTTTCAGACGCAACAGAAATTTTGCGGATTGGTCAATCCGTTCGCGAGATATGGCAGTTTGGAGGTAAGAAACGCTTGAGAAACTCAAAATTTGCGCAGTTTTGATGCTCGACACGAATAACTAGAACGGCCTAGGGGAATAGTACGCACACCGTTGTAATCGGGCGAGTTTCTACTTTCAGACGCAACAGAAATTTTGCGGATTGGTCAATCCGTTCGCGAGATATGGCAGTTTGGAGGTAAGAAACGCTTGAGAAACTCAAAATTTTCGCAGTTCTGATGCTCGAAACGAGTAACTAGAACGGCCTAGGGGAATAGTACGCACACCGTTGTAATCGGGCGAGTTTCTACTTTCAGACGCAACAGAAATTTTGCGGATTGGTCAATCCGTTCGCGAGATATGGCAGTTTGGAGGTAAGAAACGCTTGAGAAACTCAAAGTTTTCGCAGTTCTGATGCTCGAAACGAGTAACTAGAACGGCCTAGGGGAATAGTACGCATACCGTTGTAATCGGGCGAGTTTCTACTTTCAGATGCAATGGAAATTTTGCGGATTGGCCAATCCGTTCGCGAGATATGGCAGTTTGGATGTAAGAAACGCTTGAGAAACTCAAAATTTTCGCAGATCTGATGCTCGACACGAGTAACTAGAACGGCCTAGGGGAACAGTACGCATACCGTTGTAATCGGGCGAGTTTCTACTTTCAGATGCAATGGAAATTTTGCGGATTGGTCAATCCGTTCGCGAGATATGGCAGTTTGGATGTAAGAAACGCTTGAGAAACTCAAAATTTTCGCAGATCTGATGCTCGACACGAATAACTAGAACGGCCTAGGGGAAAAGTGCGCATACCGTTGTAATCGGGCGAGTTTCTACTTTCAGACGCAACAGAAATTTTGCGGATTGGTCAATCCGTTCGCGAGATATGGCAGTTTGGAGGTAAGAAACGCTTGAGAAACTCAAAGTTTTCGCAGTTCTGATGCTCGAAACGAGTAACTAGAACGGCATAGGGGAAGAGTACGCATACCGTTGTAATCGGGTGAGTTTCTACTTTCAGATGCAACAGAAATTTTGCGGATTGGTCAATCCGTTCGCGAGATATGGCAGTTTGGAGGTAAGAAACGCTTGAGAAACTCAAAATTTTCGCCGTTCTGATGCTCGAAACGAATGACTAGAACGGCCTAGGGGAAAAGTACGCATACCGTTGTAATCGGGCGAGTTTCTACTTTCATGTGCAACAGAAACTTTGCGGATTGGTGAATCCGTTCGCGAGATATGGCAGTTTGGATGTAAGAAACGCTTGAGAAACTCATAATTTGCGCAGTTCTGATGCTCGAAACGAGTAACTAGAACGGCCTAGGGGAATAGTACGCACACCGTTGTAATCGGGCGAGTTTCTACTTTCAGACGCAACAGAAATTTTGCGGATTGGTCAATCGGTTCGCGAGATATGGCAGTTTGGAAATAAGAAACGCTTGAGAAACTCAAAATTTTCGCAGTTCTGATGCTCGAAACGAATAACTAGAACCGCTTAGGGGAAAAGTGCGCATACCGTTGTAATCTGGCGAGTTTCTGCTTTCAAATGCAACAGAAATTTTGCGTATTGATCAATCCGTTCGCGAGATATGGCAGTTTGGAGGTAAGAAACGCTTGAGAAACTCAAAATTTCGCAGTTCTGATGCTCGAAACGAGTAACTAGAACGGCCTAGGGGAATAGTACGCATACCGATGTAATCGGGCGAGTTTCAACTTTCAGACGCCACAGAAATTTTGCGGATTGATCAATCCGTTCGCGAGATATGGCAGTTTGGAAATAAGAAACGCTTGATAAACCCAAAATTTTCGCAGTTCTGATGCTCGAAACGAGTAACTAGAACGGCATAGGGGAAAAGTGCGCATACCGTTGTAATCTGGCGAGTTTCTGCTTTCAAATGCAACAGAAATTTTGCGTATTGATCAATCCGTTCGCGAGATATGGCAGTTTGGAGGTAAGAAACGCTTGAGAAACTCAAAATTTCGCAGTTCTGATGCTCGAAACGAGTAACTAGAACGGCCTAGGGGAATAGTACGCACACCGTTGTAATCGGGCGAGTTTCTACTTTCAGACGCAACAGAAATTTTGCGGATTGGTCAATCCGTTCGCGAGATATGGCAGTTTGGAGGTAAGAAACGCTTGAGAAACTCAAAATTTTCGCAGTTCTGATGCTCGAAACGAGTAACTAGAACGGCCTAGGGGAACAGTACGCACACCGTTGTAATCGGGCGAGTTTCTACTTTCAGACGCAACCGAAATTTTGCGGATTGGTCAATCCGCTCGCGAGATATGGCAGTTTGGAGGTAAGAAACGCTTGAGAAACTCAAAATTTTCGCAGTTCTGATGCTCGAAACGAATAACTAGAACGGCATAGGGGAAAAATACGCATACCGTTGTAATCGGGTGAGTTTCTACTTTCAGACGCAACAGAAATTTTGCGGATTGATCAATCCGTTCGCGAGATGTGGCCGTTTGGATGTAAGAAACGCTTGAGAAACTCAAAATTTTCACAGTTCTGATGCTCGAAACGAGTAACTAGAACGGCATAGGGGAAGAGTACGCATACCGTTGTAATCGGGCGAGTTTCTACTTTCAGATGCAACAGAAATTTTGCGGATTGATCAATCCGTTCGCGAGATATGGCAGTTTGGATATAAGAAACGCTTGAGAAACTCAAAATTTTCGCAGTTCTGATGCTCGAAACGAGTAACTAGAACGGCCTAGGGGAATAGTACGCACACCGTTGTAATCGGGCGAGTTTCTACTTTCAGACGCAACAGAAATTTTGCGGATTGGTCAATCCGTTCGCGAGATATGGCAGTTTGGAGGTAAGAAACGCTTGAGAAACTCAAAATTTGCGCAGTTTTGATGCTCGACACGAATAACTAGAACGGCCTAGGGGAATAGTACGCACACCGTTGTAATCGGGCGAGTTTCTACTTTCAGACGCAACAGAAATTTTGCGGATTGGTCAATCCGTTCGCGAGATATGGCAGTTTGGAGGTAAGAAACGCTTGAGAAACTCAAAATTTTCGCAGTTCTGATGCTCGAAACGAGTAACTAGAACGGCCTAGGGGAATAGTACGCACACCGTTGTAATCGGGCGAGTTTCTACTTTCAGACGCAACAGAAATTTTGCGGATTGGTCAATCCGTTCGCGAGATATGGCAGTTTGGAGGTAAGAAACGCTTGAGAAACTCAAAGTTTTCGCAGTTCTGATGCTCGAAACGAGTAACTAGAACGGCCTAGGGGAATAGTACGCATACCGTTGTAATCGGGCGAGTTTCTACTTTCAGATGCAATGGAAATTTTGCGGATTGGCCAATCCGTTCGCGAGATATGGCAGTTTGGATGTAAGAAACGCTTGAGAAACTCAAAATTTTCGCAGATCTGATGCTCGACACGAGTAACTAGAACGGCCTAGGGGAACAGTACGCATACCGTTGTAATCGGGCGAGTTTCTACTTTCAGATGCAATGGAAATTTTGCGGATTGGTCAATCCGTTCGCGAGATATGGCAGTTTGGATGTAAGAAACGCTTGAGAAACTCAAAATTTTCGCAGATCTGATGCTCGACACGAATAACTAGAACGGCCTAGGGGAAAAGTGCGCATACCGTTGTAATCGGGCGAGTTTCTACTTTCAGATGCAACAGAAATTTTGCGGATTGATCAATCCGTTCGCGAGATATGGCAGTTTGGATATAAGAAACGCTTGAGAAACTAAAAATTTTCGCAGTTCTGATGCTCGAAACGAGTAACTAGAACGGCCTAGGGAAATAGTACGCACACCGTTGTAATCGGGCGAGTTTCTACTTTCAGACGCAACAGAAATTTTGCGGATTGGTCAATCCGTTCGCGAGATATGGCAGTTTGGAGGTAAGAAACGCTTGAGAAACTCAAAATTTTCGCAGTTCTGATGCTCGAAACGAGTAACTAGAACGGCCTAGGGGAATAGTACGCACACCGTTGTAATCGGGCGAGTTTCTACTTTCAGACGCAACAGAAATTTTGCGGATTGGTCAATCCGTTCGCGAGATATGGCAGTTTGGAGGTAAGAAACGCTTGAGAAACTCAAAGTTTTCGCAGTTCTGATGCTCGAAACGAGTAACTAGAACGGCATAGGGGAAGAGTACGCATACCGTTGTAATCGGGTGAGTTTCTACTTTCAGATGCAACAGAAATTTTGCGGATTGGTCAATCCGTTCGCGAGATATGGCAGTTTGGAGGTAAGAAACGCTTGAGAAACTCAAAATTTTCGCCGTTCTGATGCTCGAAACGAATGACTAGAACGGCCTAGGGGAAAAGTACGCATACCGTTGTAATCGGGCGAGTTTCTACTTTCATGTGCAACAGAAACTTTGCGGATTGGTGAATCCGTTCGCGAGATATGGCAGTTTGGATGTAAGAAACGCTTGAGAAACTCAAAATTTGCGCAGTTCTGATGCTCGAAACGAGTAACTAGAACGGCCTAGGGGAATAGTACGCACACCGTTGTAATCGAGCGAGTTTCTACTTTCAGACGCAACAGAAATTTTGCGGATTGGTCAATCCGTTCGCGAGATATGGCTGTTTGGAGGTAAGAAACGCTTGAGAAACTCAAAATTTTCGCAGTTCTGATGCTCGAAACGAGTAACTAGAACGGCCTAGGGGAACAGTACGCATACCGTTGTAATCGGGCGAGTTTCTACTTTCAGATGCAATGGAAATTTTGCGGATTGGTCAATCCGTTCGCGAGATATGGCAGTTTGGATGTAAGAAACGCTTGAGAAACTCAAAATTTTCGCAGATCTGATGCTCGACACGAATAACTAGAACGGCCTAGGGGAAAAGTGCGCATACCGTTGTAATCGGGCGAGTTTCTACTTTCAGATGCAACAGAAATTTTGCGGATTGATCAATCCGTTCGCGAGATATGGCAGTTTGGATATAAGAAACGCTTGAGAAACTCAAAATTTTCGCAGTTCTGATGCTCGAAACGAGTAACTAGAACGGCCTAGGGAAATAGTACGCACACCGTTGTAATCGGGCGAGTTTCAACTTTCAGACGCAACAGAAATTTTGCGGATTGGTCTATCCGTTCGCGAGATATGGCAGTTTGGAGGTAAGAAACGCTTGAGAAACTCAAAATTTGCGCAGTTTTGATGCTCGACACGAATAACTAGAACGGCCTAGGGGAATAGTACGCACACCGTTGTAATCGGGCGAGTTTCTACTTTCAGACGCAACAGAAATTTTGCGGATTGGTCAATCCGTTCGCGAGATATGGCAGTTTGGAGGTAAGAAACGCTTGAGAAACTCAAAATTTGCGCAGTTCTGATGCTCGAAACGAATAACTAGAACGGCCTAGGGGAAAAGTGCGCATACCGTTGTAATCTGGCGAGTTTCTGCTTTCAAATGCAACAGAAATTTTGCGTATTGATCAATCCGTTCGCGAGATATGGCAGTTTGGAGGTAAGAAACGCTTGAGAAACTCAAAATTTCGCAGTTCTGATGCTCGAAACGAGTAACTAGAACGGCCTAGGGGAATAGTACGCACACCGTTGTAATCGGGCGAGTTTCTACTTTCAGACGCAACAGAAATTTTGCGGATTGGTCAATCCGTTCGCGAGATATGGCAGTTTGGAGGTAAGAAACGCTTGAGAAACTCAAAATTTTCGCAGTTCTGATGCTCGAAACGAGTAACTAGAACGGCCTAGGGGAACAGTACGCAAACCGTTGTAATCGGGCGAGTTTCTACTTTCAGACGCAACAGAAATTTTGCGGATTGGTCAATCCGCTCGCGAGATATGGCAGTTTGGAGGTAAGAAAAGCTTGAGAAACTCAAAATTTCGCAGTTCTGATGCTCAAAACGAGTAACTAGAACGGCCTAGGGGAATAGTACGCACACCGTTGTAATCGGGCGAGTTTCTACTTTCAGACGCAACAGAAATTTTGCGGATTGGTCAATCGGTTCGCGAGATATGGCAGTTTGGAAATAAGAAACGCTTGAGAAACTCAAAATTTTCGCAGTTCTGATGCTCGAAACGAATAACTAGAACCGGCTAGGGGAAAAGTGCGCATACCGTTGTAATCGGGCGAGTTTCTACTTTCAGACGCAACAGAAATTTTGCGGATTGGTCAATCCGATCGCGAGATATGGCAGTTTGGAGGTAAGAAACGCTTGAGAAACTCAAAATTTTCGCAGTTCTGATGCTCGAAACGAATAACTAGAACGGCATAGGGGAAAAGTACGCATACCGTTGTAATCGGGCGAGTTTCTACTTTCAGATGCAACAGAAATTTTGCGGATTGGTCAATCCGTTCGCGAGATATGGCAGTTTGGATGTAAGAAACGCTTGAGAAACTCAAAATTTTCGCAGTTCTGATGCTCGACACGAATAACTAGAACGGCCTAGGGGAAAAGTGCGCATACCGTTGTAATCGGGCGAGTTTCAACTTTCAGATGCAACAGAAATTTTGCGGATTGATCAATCCGTTCGCGAAATATGGCAGTTTGGATATAAGAAACGCTTGAGAAACTCAAAATTTTCGCAGTTCTGATGCTCGAAACGAATAACTAGAACCGCCTAGGGGAAAAGTGCGCATACCGTTGTAATCGGGCGAGTTTCTACTTTCAGACGCAACAGAAATTTTGCGGATTGGTCAATCCGATCGCGAGATATGGCAGTTTGGAGGTAAGAAACGCTTGAGAAACTCAAAATTTTCGCAGTTCTGATGCTCGAAACGAATAACTAGAACGGCCTAGGGGAAAAGTACGCTTACCGTTGTAATCGGGCGAGTTTCAACTTTCAGATGCAACAGAAATTTTGCGGATTGATCAATCCGTTCGCGAAATATGGCAGTTTGGATATAAGAAACGCTTGAGAAACTCAAAATTTTCGAAGTTCTGATGCTCGAAACGAGTAACTAGAACGGCCTAGGGGAATAGTACGCATACCGATGTAATCGGGCGGGTTTCTACTTTCAGACGCCACAGAAATTTTGCGGATTGATCAATCCGTTCGCGAGATATGGCAGTTTGGAAATAAGAAACGCTTGATAAACTCAAAATTTTCGCAGTTCTGATGCTCGAAACGAGTAACTAGAACGGCATAGGGGAAAAGTACGCATACCGTTGTAATCGGGCGAGTTTCTACTTTCAGATGCAATAGAAATTTTGCGGATTGGTCAATCCGTTCGCGAGATATGGCAGTTTGGAGGTAAGAATCGCTTGAGAAACTCAAAATTTTCGCAGATCTGATGCTCGACACGAATAACTAGAACGGCCTAGGGGAAAAGTGCGCATACCGTTGTAATCGGGCGAGTTTCTACTTTCAGATGCAACAGAAATTTTGCGGATTGATCAATCCGTTCGCGAGATATGGCAGTTTGGATATAAGAAACGCTTGAGAAACTCAAAATTTTCGCAGTTCTGATGCTCGAAACGAGTAACTAGAACGGCCTAGGGGAATAGTACGCATACCGATGTAATCGGGCGAGTTTCAACTTTCAGACGCCACAGAAATTTTGCGGATTGATCAATCCGTTCGCGAGATATGGCAGTTTGGAAATAAGAAACGCTTGATAAACACAAAATTTTCGCAGTTCTGATGCTCGAAACGAGTAAGTAGAACGGCATAGGGGAAAAGTACGCATACCGTTGTAATCGGGCGAGTTTCAACTTTCAGATGCAACAGAAATTTTGCGGATTGATCAATCCGTTCGCGAAATATGGCAGTTTGGATATAAGAAACGCTTGAGAAACTCAAAATTTTCGCAGTTCTGATGCTCGAAACGAGTAACTAGAACGGCCTAGGGGAATAGTACGCATACCGATGTAATCGGGCGAGTTTCTACTTTCAGATGCAATAGAAATTTTGCGGATTGGTCAATCCGTTCGCGAGATATGGCAGTTTGGAGGTAAGAATCGCTTGAGAAACTCAAAATTTTCGCAGATCTGATGCTCGACACGAATAACTAGAACGGCCTAGGGGAAAAGTGCGCATACCGTTGTAATCGGGCGAGTTTCTACTTTCAGATGCAACAGAAATTTTGCGGATTGATCAATCCGTTCGCGAGATATGGCAGTTTGGATATAAGAAACGCTTGAGAAACTCAAAATTTTCGCAGTTCTGATGCTCGAAACGAGTAACTAGAACGGCCTAGGGGAATAGTACGCATACCGATGTAATCGGGCGAGTTTCAACTTTCAGACGCCACAGAAATTTTGCGGATTGATCAATCCGTTCGCGAGATATGGCAGTTTGGAAATAAGAAACGCTTGATAAACACAAAATTTTCGCAGTTCTGATGCTCGAAACGAGTAAGTAGAACGGCATAGGGGAAAAGTACGCATACCGTTGTAATCGGGCGAGTTTCAACTTTCAGATGCAACAGAAATTTTGCGGATTGGTCAATCCGTTCGCGAGATATGGCAGTTTGGAGGTAAGAAACGCTTGAGAAACTCAAAGTTTTCGCAGTTCTGATGCTCGAAACGAGTAACTAGAACGGCCTAGGGGAACAGTACGCACACCGTTGTAATCGGGCGAGTTTCTACATTCAGACGCAACAGAAATTTTGCGGATTGGTCAATCCGTTCGCGAGATATGGCAGTTTGGAGGTAAGAAACGCTTGAGAAACTCAAAGTTTTCGCAGTTCTGATGCTCGAAACGAGTAACTAGAACGGCATAGGGGAAGAGTACGCATACCGTTGTAATCGGGTGAGTTTCTACTTTCAGATGCAACAGAAATTTTGCGGATTGGTCAATCCGTTCGCGAGATATGGCAGTTTGGAGGTAAGAAACGCTTGAGAAACTCAAAATTTTCGCCGTTCTGATGCTCGAAACGAATGACTAGAACGGCCTAGGGGAAAAGTACGCATACCGTTGTAATCGGGCGAGTTTCTACTTTCATGTGCAACAGAAACTTTGCGGATTGGTCAATCCGTTCGCGAGATATGGCAGTTTGGATGTAAGAAACGCTTGAGAAACTCAAAATTTGCGCAGTTCTGATGCTCGAAACGAATAACTAGAACGGCCTAGGGGAAAAGTGCGCATACCGTTGTAATCTGGCGAGTTTCTACTTTCAAATGCAACAGAAATTTTGCGTATTGATCAATCCGTTCGCGAGATATGGCAGTTTGGAGGTAAGAAACGCTTGAGAAACTCAAAATTTCGCAGTTCTGATGCTCGAAACGAGTAACTAGAACGGCCTAGGGGAATAGTACGCACACCGTTGTAATCGGGCGAGTTTCTACTTTCAGACGCAACAGAAATTTTGCGGATTGGTCAATCCGATCGCGAGATATGGCAGTTTGGAGGTAAGAAACGCTTGAGAAACTCAAAACTTTCGCAGTTCTGATGCTCGAAACGAGTAACTAGAACGGCCTAGGGGAATAGTACGCATACCGATGTAATCGGGCGAGTTTCAACTTTCAGACGCCACAGAAATTTTGCGGATTGATCAATCCGTTCGCGAGATATGGCAGTTTGGAAATAAGAAACGCTTGATAAACACAAAATTTTCGCAGTTCTGATGCTCGAAACGAGTAAGTAGAACGGCATAGGGGAAAAGTACGCATACCGTTGTAATCGGGCGAGTTTCAACTTTCAGATGCAACAGAAATTTTGCGGATTGATCAATCCGTTCGCGAAATATGGCAGTTTGGATATAAGAAACGCTTGAGAAACTCAAAATTTTCGCAGTTCTGATGCTCGACACGAATAACTAGAACGGCCTAGGGGAATAGTACGCACACCGTTGTAATCGGGCGAGTTTCTACTTTCAGACGCAACAGAAATTTTGCGGATTGGTCAATCCGTTCGCGAGATGTGGCAGTTTGGAGGTAAGAAACGCTTGAGAAACTCAAAATTTTCGCAGTTCTGATGCTCGAAACGAGTAACTAGAACGGCCTAGGGGAATAGTACGCACACCGTTGTAATCGGGCGAGTTTCTACTTTCAGACGCAACAGAAATTTTGCGGATTGGTCAATCCGTTCGCGAGATATGGCAGTTTGGAGGTAAGAAACGCTTGAGAAACTCAAAGTTTTCGCAGTTCTGATGCTCGAAACGAGTAACTAGAACGGCATAGGGGAAGAGTACGCATACCGTTGTAATCGGGTGAGCTTCTACTTTCAGATGCAACAGAAATTTTGCGGATTGGTCAATCCGTTCGCGAGATATGGCAGTTTGGAGGTAAGAGACGCTTGAGAAACTCAAAATTTTCGCCGTTCTGATGCTCGAAACGAATGACTAGAACGGCCTAGGGGAAAAGTACGCATACCGTTGTAATCGGGCGAGTTTCTACTTTCATGTGCAACAGAAACTTTGCGGATTGGTCAATCCGTTCGCGAGATATGGCAGTTTGGATGTAAGAAACGCTTGAGAAACTCAAAATTTGCGCAGTTCTGATGCTCGAAACGAATAACTAGAACGGCCTAGGGGAAAAGTGCGCATACCGTTGTAATCTGGCGAGTTTCTACTTTCAAATGCAACAGAAATTTTGCGTATTGATCAATCCGTTCGCGAGATATGGCAGTTTGGAGGTAAGAAAAGCTTGAGAAACTCAAAATTTCGCAGTTCTGATGCTCAAAACGAGTAACTAGAACGGCCTAGGGGAATAGTACGCACACTGTTGTAATCGGGCGAGTTTCTACTTTCAGACGCAACAGAAATTTTGCGGATTGGTCGATCCGTTCGCGAGATATGGCAGTTTGGAAATAAGAAACGCTTGAGAAACTCAAAATTTTCGCAGTTCTGATGCTCGAAACGAATAACTAGAACCGCCTAGGGGAAAAGTGCGCATACCGTTGTAATCGGGCGAGTTTCTACTTTCAGACGCAACAGAAATTTTGCGGATTGGTCAATCCGATCGCGAGATATGGCAGTTTGGAAGTAAGAAACGCTTGAGAAACTCAAAATTTTCGCAGTTCTGATGCTCGAAACGAATAACTAGAACGGCATAGGGGAAAAGTACGCATACCGTTGTAATCGGGCGAGTTTCTACTTTCAGATGCAACAGAAATTTTGCGGATTGGTCAATCCGTTCGCGCGATATGGCAGTTTGGATGTAAGAAACGCTTGAGAAACTCAAAATTTGCGCAGTTCTGATGCTCGACACGAATAACTAGAACGGCCTAGGGGAAAAGTGCGCATACCGTTGTAATCGGGCGAGTTTCAACTTTCAGATGCAACAGAAATTTTGCGGATTGATCAATCCGTTCGCGAAATATGGCAGTTTGGATATAAGAAACGCTTGAGAAACTCAAAATTTTCGCAGTTCTGATGCTCGAAACGAGTAACTAGAACGGCCTAGGGGAATAGTACGCACACAGTTGTAATCGGGCGAGTTTCTACTTTCAAACGCAACAGAAATTTTGCGGATTGGTCAATCCGTTCGCGAGATATGGCAGTTTGGAGTTAAGAAACGCTTGAGAAACTCAAAATTTGCGCAGTTCTGATGCTCGAAACGAATAACTAGAACGGCCTAGGGGAAAAGTACGCATACCGTTGTAATCGGGCGAGATTCTACTTGCACGTGCAACTGAAATTTTGCGGATTGGTCGATCCGTTCGCGAGATATGGCAGTTTGGAAGTAAGAAACGCTTGAGAAACTCAAAATTTTCGCAGTTCTGATGCTCGAAACGAATAACTAGAACGGCCTAGGGGAAAAGTACACATACCGTTGTAATCGGGCGAGTTTCTACTTGCAGATGCAACAGAAATTTTGCGGATTGGTCGATCCGTTCGCGAGATATGGCAGTTTGGAAGTAAGAAACGCTTGAGAAACTCAAAATTTTCGCAGTTCTGATGCTCGAAACGAATAACTAGAACGGCCTAGGGGAAAAGTACGCATACCGTTGCAATCGGGCTAGTTTCTACTTGCAGATGCAACATAAATTTTGCGGATTGGTCGGTCAGTTCGCGAGATATGGCAGATTGGATGTAAGAAACGCTTGAGAAACTCAAAATTTTCGCAGTTCTGATGCTCGAAACGAGTAACTAGAACGGCATAGGGGAAAAGTACGCATACCGTTGTAATCGGGCGAGTTTCTACTTTCAGATGCAACAGAAATTTTGCGGATCGGTCAATCCGTTCGCGAGATATGGCAGTTTGGATGTAAGAAACGCTTGAGAAACTCAAAATTTTCGCAGTTCTGATGCTCGAAACGAGTAACTAGAACGGCATAGGGGAAGAGTACGCATACCGTTGTAATCGGGTGAGTTTCTACTTTCAGATGCAACAGAAATTTTGCGGATTGGTCAATCCGTTCGCGAGATATGGCCGTTTGGATGTAAGAAACGCTTGAGAAACTCGAAATTTTCGCAGTTCTGATGCTCGAAACGAGTAACTAGAACGGCCTAGGGGAAAAGTACGCATACCGTTGTAATCGGGTGAGTTTCTACTTTCAGATGCAACAGAAATTTTGCGGATTGGTCAATCCGTTCGCGAGATATGGCCGCTTGGATGTAAGAAACGCTTGAGAAACTCGAAATTTTCGCAGTTCTGATGCTCGAAACGAGTAACTAGAACGGCCTAGGGGAATAGTACGCATACCGATGTAATCGGGCGAGTTTCAACTTTCAGACGCCACAGAAATTTTGCGGATTGATCAATCCGTTCGCGAGATATGGCAGTTTGGAAATAAGAAACGCTTGATAAACACAAAATTTTCGCAGTTCTGATGCTCGAAACGAGTAAGTAGAACGGCATAGGGGAAAAGTACGCATACCGTTGTAATCGGGCGAGTTTCAACTTTCAGATGCAACAGAAATTTTGCGGATTGATCAATCCGTTCGCGAAATATGGCAGTTTGGATATAAGAAACGCTTGAGAAACTCAACATTTTCGCAGTTCTGATGCTCGACACGAATAACTAGAACGGCCTAGGGGAATAGTACGCACACCGTTGTAATCGGGCGAGTTTCTACTTTCAGACGCAACAGAAATTTTGCGGATTGGTCAATCCGTTCGCGAGATATGGCAGTTTGGAGGTAAGAAACGCTTGAGAAACTCAAAATTTTCGCAGTTCTGATGCTCGAAACGAGTAACTAGAACGGCCTAGGGGAATAGTACGCACACCGTTGTAATCGGGCGAGTTTCTACTTTCAGACGCAACAGAAATTTTGCGGATTGGTCAATCCGTTCGCGAGATATGGCAGTTTGGAGGTAAGAAACGCTTGAGAAACTCAAAGTTTTCGCAGTTCTGATGCTCGAAACGAGTAACTAGAACGGCATAGGGGAAGAGTACGCATACCGTTGTAATCGGGCGAGTTTCAACTTTCAGACGCCACAGAAATTTTGCGGATTGATCAATCCGTTCGCGAGATATGGCAGTTTGGAAATAAGAAACGCTTGATAAACACAAAATTTTCGCAGTTCTGATGCTCGAAACGAGTAAGTAGAACGGCATAGGGGAAAAGTACGCATACCGTTGTAATCGGGCGAGTTTCAACTTTCAGATGCAACAGAAATTTTGCGGATTGGTCAATCCGTTCGCGAGATATGGCAGTTTGGAGGTAAGAAACGCTTGAGAAACTCAAAGTTTTCGCAGTTCTGATGCTCGAAACGAGTAACTAGAACGGCCTAGGGGAACAGTACGCACACCGTTGTAATCGGGCGAGTTTCTACATTCAGACGCAACAGAAATTTTGCGGATTGGTCAATCCGTTCGCGAGATATGGCAGTTTGGAGGTAAGAAACGCTTGAGAAACTCAAAGTTTTCGCAGTTCTGATGCTCGAAACGAGTAACTAGAACGGCATAGGGGAAGAGTACGCATACCGTTGTAATCGGGTGAGTTTCTACTTTCAGATGCAACAGAAATTTTGCGGATTGGTCAATCCGTTCGCGAGATATGGCAGTTTGGAGGTAAGAAACGCTTGAGAAACTCAAAATTTTCGCCGTTCTGATGCTCGAAACGAATGACTAGAACGGCCTAGGGGAAAAGTACGCATACCGTTGTAATCGGGCGAGTTTCTACTTTCATGTGCAACAGAAACTTTGCGGATTGGTCAATCCGTTCGCGAGATATGGCAGTTTGGATGTAAGAAACGCTTGAGAAACTCAAAATTTGCGCAGTTCTGATGCTCGAAACGAATAACTAGAACGGCCTAGGGGAAAAGTGCGCATACCGTTGTAATCTGGCGAGTTTCTACTTTCAAATGCAACAGAAATTTTGCGTATTGATCAATCCGTTCGCGAGATATGGCAGTTTGGAGGTAAGAAACGCTTGAGAAACTCAAAATTTCGCAGTTCTGATGCTCGAAACGAGTAACTAGAACGGCCTAGGGGAATAGTACGCACACCGTTGTAATCGGGCGAGTTTCTACTTTCAGACGCAACAGAAATTTTGCGGATTGGTCAATCCGATCGCGAGATATGGCAGTTTGGAGGTAAGAAACGCTTGAGAAACTCAAAACTTTCGCAGTTCTGATGCTCGAAACGAGTAACTAGAACGGCCTAGGGGAATAGTACGCATACCGATGTAATCGGGCGAGTTTCAACTTTCAGACGCCACAGAAATTTTGCGGATTGATCAATCCGTTCGCGAGATATGGCAGTTTGGAAATAAGAAACGCTTGATAAACACAAAATTTTCGCAGTTCTGATGCTCGAAACGAGTAAGTAGAACGGCATAGGGGAAAAGTACGCATACCGTTGTAATCGGGCGAGTTTCAACTTTCAGATGCAACAGAAATTTTGCGGATTGATCAATCCGTTCGCGAAATATGGCAGTTTGGATATAAGAAACGCTTGAGAAACTCAAAATTTTCGCAGTTCTGATGCTCGACACGAATAACTAGAACGGCCTAGGGGAATAGTACGCACACCGTTGTAATCGGGCGAGTTTCTACTTTCAGACGCAACAGAAATTTTGCGGATTGGTCAATCCGTTCGCGAGATGTGGCAGTTTGGAGGTAAGAAACGCTTGAGAAACTCAAAATTTTCGCAGTTCTGATGCTCGAAACGAGTAACTAGAACGGCCTAGGGGAATAGTACGCACACCGTTGTAATCGGGCGAGTTTCTACTTTCAGACGCAACAGAAATTTTGCGGATTGGTCAATCCGTTCGCGAGATATGGCAGTTTGGAGGTAAGAAACGCTTGAGAAACTCAAAGTTTTCGCAGTTCTGATGCTCGAAACGAGTAACTAGAACGGCATAGGGGAAGAGTACGCATACCGTTGTAATCGGGTGAGCTTCTACTTTCAGATGCAACAGAAATTTTGCGGATTGGTCAATCCGTTCGCGAGATATGGCAGTTTGGAGGTAAGAGACGCTTGAGAAACTCAAAATTTTCGCCGTTCTGATGCTCGAAACGAATGACTAGAACGGCCTAGGGGAAAAGTACGCATACCGTTGTAATCGGGCGAGTTTCTACTTTCATGTGCAACAGAAACTTTGCGGATTGGTCAATCCGTTCGCGAGATATGGCAGTTTGGATGTAAGAAACGCTTGAGAAACTCAAAATTTGCGCAGTTCTGATGCTCGAAACGAATAACTAGAACGGCCTAGGGGAAAAGTGCGCATACCGTTGTAATCTGGCGAGTTTCTACTTTCAAATGCAACAGAAATTTTGCGTATTGATCAATCCGTTCGCGAGATATGGCAGTTTGGAGGTAAGAAAAGCTTGAGAAACTCAAAATTTCGCAGTTCTGATGCTCAAAACGAGTAACTAGAACGGCCTAGGGGAATAGTACGCACACTGTTGTAATCGGGCGAGTTTCTACTTTCAGACGCAACAGAAATTTTGCGGATTGGTCGATCCGTTCGCGAGATATGGCAGTTTGGAAATAAGAAACGCTTGAGAAACTCAAAATTTTCGCAGTTCTGATGCTCGAAACGAATAACTAGAACCGCCTAGGGGAAAAGTGCGCATACCGTTGTAATCGGGCGAGTTTCTACTTTCAGACGCAACAGAAATTTTGCGGATTGGTCAATCCGATCGCGAGATATGGCAGTTTGGAAGTAAGAAACGCTTGAGAAACTCAAAATTTTCGCAGTTCTGATGCTCGAAACGAATAACTAGAACGGCATAGGGGAAAAGTACGCATACCGTTGTAATCGGGCGAGTTTCTACTTTCAGATGCAACAGAAATTTTGCGGATTGGTCAATCCGTTCGCGCGATATGGCAGTTTGGATGTAAGAAACGCTTGAGAAACTCAAAATTTGCGCAGTTCTGATGCTCGACACGAATAACTAGAACGGCCTAGGGGAAAAGTGCGCATACCGTTGTAATCGGGCGAGTTTCAACTTTCAGATGCAACAGAAATTTTGCGGATTGATCAATCCGTTCGCGAAATATGGCAGTTTGGATATAAGAAACGCTTGAGAAACTCAAAATTTTCGCAGTTCTGATGCTCGAAACGAGTAACTAGAACGGCCTAGGGGAATAGTACGCACACAGTTGTAATCGGGCGAGTTTCTACTTTCAAACGCAACAGAAATTTTGCGGATTGGTCAATCCGTTCGCGAGATATGGCAGTTTGGAGTTAAGAAACGCTTGAGAAACTCAAAATTTGCGCAGTTCTGATGCTCGAAACGAATAACTAGAACGGCCTAGGGGAAAAGTACGCATACCGTTGTAATCGGGCGAGATTCTACTTGCACGTGCAACTGAAATTTTGCGGATTGGTCGATCCGTTCGCGAGATATGGCAGTTTGGAAGTAAGAAACGCTTGAGAAACTCAAAATTTTCGCAGTTCTGATGCTCGAAACGAATAACTAGAACGGCCTAGGGGAAAAGTACACATACCGTTGTAATCGGGCGAGTTTCTACTTGCAGATGCAACAGAAATTTTGCGGATTGGTCGATCCGTTCGCGAGATATGGCAGTTTGGAAGTAAGAAACGCTTGAGAAACTCAAAATTTTCGCAGTTCTGATGCTCGAAACGAATAACTAGAACGGCCTAGGGGAAAAGTACGCATACCGTTGCAATCGGGCTAGTTTCTACTTGCAGATGCAACATAAATTTTGCGGATTGGTCGGTCAGTTCGCGAGATATGGCAGATTGGATGTAAGAAACGCTTGAGAAACTCAAAATTTTCGCAGTTCTGATGCTCGAAACGAGTAACTAGAACGGCATAGGGGAAAAGTACGCATACCGTTGTAATCGGGCGAGTTTCTACTTTCAGATGCAACAGAAATTTTGCGGATCGGTCAATCCGTTCGCGAGATATGGCAGTTTGGATGTAAGAAACGCTTGAGAAACTCAAAATTTTCGCAGTTCTGATGCTCGAAACGAGTAACTAGAACGGCATAGGGGAAGAGTACGCATACCGTTGTAATCGGGTGAGTTTCTACTTTCAGATGCAACAGAAATTTTGCGGATTGGTCAATCCGTTCGCGAGATATGGCCGTTTGGATGTAAGAAACGCTTGAGAAACTCGAAATTTTCGCAGTTCTGATGCTCGAAACGAGTAACTAGAACGGCCTAGGGGAAAAGTACGCATACCGTTGTAATCGGGTGAGTTTCTACTTTCAGATGCAACAGAAATTTTGCGGATTGGTCAATCCGTTCGCGAGATATGGCCGCTTGGATGTAAGAAACGCTTGAGAAACTCGAAATTTTCGCAGTTCTGATGCTCGAAACGAGTAACTAGAACGGCCTAGGGGAATAGTACGCATACCGATGTAATCGGGCGAGTTTCAACTTTCAGACGCCACAGAAATTTTGCGGATTGATCAATCCGTTCGCGAGATATGGCAGTTTGGAAATAAGAAACGCTTGATAAACACAAAATTTTCGCAGTTCTGATGCTCGAAACGAGTAAGTAGAACGGCATAGGGGAAAAGTACGCATACCGTTGTAATCGGGCGAGTTTCAACTTTCAGATGCAACAGAAATTTTGCGGATTGATCAATCCGTTCGCGAAATATGGCAGTTTGGATATAAGAAACGCTTGAGAAACTCAACATTTTCGCAGTTCTGATGCTCGACACGAATAACTAGAACGGCCTAGGGGAATAGTACGCACACCGTTGTAATCGGGCGAGTTTCTACTTTCAGACGCAACAGAAATTTTGCGGATTGGTCAATCCGTTCGCGAGATATGGCAGTTTGGAGGTAAGAAACGCTTGAGAAACTCAAAATTTTCGCAGTTCTGATGCTCGAAACGAGTAACTAGAACGGCCTAGGGGAATAGTACGCACACCGTTGTAATCGGGCGAGTTTCTACTTTCAGACGCAACAGAAATTTTGCGGATTGGTCAATCCGTTCGCGAGATATGGCAGTTTGGAGGTAAGAAACGCTTGAGAAACTCAAAGTTTTCGCAGTTCTGATGCTCGAAACGAGTAACTAGAACGGCATAGGGGAAGAGTACGCATACCGTTGTAATCGGGTGAGTTTCCACTTTCAGATGCAACAGAAATTTTGCGGATTGGTCAATCCGTTCGCGAGATATGGCAGTTTGGAGGTAAGAAACGCTTGAGAAACTCAAAATTTTCGCCGTTCTGATGCTCGAAACGAATGACTAGAACGGCCTAGGGGAAAAGTACGCATACCGTTGTAATCGGGCGAGTTTCTACTTTCATGTGCAACAGAAACTTTGCGGATTGGTCAATCCGTTCGCGAGATATGGCAGTTTGGATGTAAGAAACGCTTGAGAAACTCAAAATTTGCGCAGTTCTGATGCTCGAAACGAATAACTAGAACGGCCTAGGGGAAAAGTGCGCATACCGTTGTAATCTGGCGAGTTTCTACTTTCAAATGCAACAGAAATTTTGCGTATTGATCAATCCGTTCGCGAGATATGGCAGTTTGGAGGTAAGAAACGCTTGAGAAACTCAAAATTTCGCAGTTCTGATGCTCGAAACGAGTAACTAGGACGGCCTAGGGGAATAGTACGCACACCGTTGTAATCGGGCGAGTTTCTACTTTCAGACGCAACAGAAATATTGCGGATTGGTCAATCCGTTCGCGAGATATGGCAGTTTGGAGGTAAGAAACGCTTGAGAAACTCAAAATTTTCGCAGTTCTGATGCTCGAAACGAGTAACTAGAACGGCCTAGGGGAACAGTACGCACACCGTTGTAATCGGGCGAGTTTCTACATTCAGACGCAACAGAAATTTTGCGGATTGGTCAATCCGTTCGCGAGATATGGCAGTTTGGAGGTAAGAAAAGCTTGAGAAACTCAAAATTTTCGTAGTTCTGATGCTCGAAACGAATAACTAGAACCGCCTAGGGGAAAAGTGCGCATACCGTTGTAATCGGGCGAGTTTCTACTTTCAGACGCAACAGAAATTTTGCGGATTGGTCAATCCGATCGCGAGATATGGCAGTTTGGAGGTAAGAAACGCTTGAGAAACTCAAAATTTTCGCAGTTCTGATGCTCGAAACGAGTAACTAGAACGGCCTAGGGGAATAGTACGCATACCGATGTAATCGGGCGAGTTTCAACTTTCAGACGCCACAGAAATTTTGCGGATTGATCAATCCGTTCGCGAGATATGGCAGTTTGGAAATAAGAAACGCTTGATAAACACAAAATTTTCGCAGTTCTGATGCTCGAAACGAGTAAGTAGAACGGCATAGGGGAATAGTACGCATACCGTTGTAATCGGGCGAGTTTCAACTTTCAGATGCAACAGAAATTTTGCGGATTGATCAATCCGTTCGCGAAATATGGCAGTTTGGATATAAGAAACGCTTGAGAAACTCAAAATTTTCGCAGTTCTGATGCTCGACACGAATAACTAGAACGGCCTAGGGGAATAGTACGCACACCGTTGTAATCGGGCGAGTTTCTACTTTCAGACGCAACAGAAATTTTGCGGATTGGTCAATCCGTTCGCGAGATATGGCAGTTTGGAGGTAAGAAACGCTTGAGAAACTCAAAATTTTCGCAGTTCTGATGCTCGAAACGAGTAACTAGAACGGCCTAGGGGAATAGTACGCACACCGTTGTAATCGGGCGAGTTTCTACTTTCAGACGCAACAGAAATTTTGCGGATTGGTCAATCCGTTCGCGAGATATGGCAGTTTGGAGGTAAGAAACGCTTGAGAAACTCAAAGTTTTCGCAGTTCTGATGCTCGAAACGAGTAACTAGAACGGCATAGGGGAAGAGTACGCATACCGTTGTAATCGGGTGAGTTTCTACTTTCAGATGCAACAGAAATTTTGCGGATTGGTCAATCCGTTCGCGAGATATGGCAGTTTGGAGGTAAGAAACGCTTGAGAAACTCAAAATTTTCGCCGTTCTGATGCTCGAAACGAATGACTAGAACGGCCTAGGGGAAAAGTACGCATACCGTTGTAATCGGGCGAGTTTCTACTTTCATGTGCAACAGAAACTTTGCGGATTGGTCAATCCGTTCGCGAGATATGGCAGTTTGGATGTAAGAAACGCTTGAGAAACTCAATATTTGCGCAGTTCTGATGCTCGAAACGAATAACTAGAACGGCCTAGGGGAAAAGTGCGCATACCGTTGTAATCTGGCGAGTTTCTACTTTCAAATGCAACAGAAATTTTGCGTATTGATCAATCCGTTCGCGAGATATGGCAGTTTGGAGGTAAGAAACGCTTGAGAAACTCAAAATTTCGCAGTTCTGATGCTCGAAACGAGTAACTAGAACGGCCTAGGGGAATAGTACGCACACCGTTGTAATCGGGCGAGTTTCTACTTTCAGACGCAACAGAAATATTGCGGATTGGTCAATCCGTTCGCGAGATATGGCAGTTTGGAGGTAAGAAACGCTTGAGAAACTCAAAATTTTCGCAGTTCTGATGCTCGAAACGAGTAACTAGAACGGCCTAGGGGAACAGTACGCACACCGTTGTAATCGGGCGAGTTTCTACATTCAGACGCAACAGAAATTTTGCGGATTGGTCAATCCGTTCGCGAGATATGGCCGTTTGGATGTAAGAAACGCTTGAGAAACTCGAAATTTTCGCAGTTCTGATGCTCGAAACGAGTAACTAGAACGGCATAGGGGAAGAGTACGCATACCGTTGTAATCGGGTGAGTTTCTACTTTCAGATGCAACAGAAATTTTGCGGATTGGTCAATCCGTTCGCGAGATATGGCCGCTTGGATGTAAGAAACGCTTGAGAAACTCGAAATTTTCGCAGTTCTGATGCTCGAAACGAGTAACTAGAACGGCCTAGGGGAATAGTACGCATACCGATGTAATCGGGCGAGTTTCAACTTTCAGACGCCACAGAAATTTTGCGGATTGATCAATCCGTTCGCGAGATATGGCAGTTTGGAAATAAGAAACGCTTGATAAACACAAAATTTTCGCAGTTCTGATGCTCGAAACGAGTAAGTAGAACGGCATAGGGGAAAAGTACGCATACCGTTGTAATCGGGCGAGTTTCAACTTTCAGATGCAACAGAAATTTTGCGGATTGATCAATCCGTTCGCGAAATATGGCAGTTTGGATATAAGAAACGCTTGAGAAACTCAACATTTTCGCAGTTCTGATGCTCGACACGAATAACTAGAACGGCCTAGGGGAATAGTACGCACACCGTTGTAATCGGGCGAGTTTCTACTTTCAGACGCAACAGAAATTTTGCGGATTGGTCAATCCGTTCGCGAGATATGGCAGTTTGGAGGTAAGAAACGCTTGAGAAACTCAAAATTTTCGCAGTTCTGATGCTCGAAACGAGTAACTAGAACGGCCTAGGGGAATAGTACGCACACCGTTGTAATCGGGCGAGTTTCTACTTTCAGACGCAACAGAAATTTTGCGGATTGGTCAATCCGTTCGCGAGATATGGCAGTTTGGAGGTAAGAAACGCTTGAGAAACTCAAAGTTTTCGCAGTTCTGATGCTCGAAACGAGTAACTAGAACGGCATAGGGGAAGAGTACGCATACCGTTGTAATCGGGTGAGTTTCCACTTTCAGATGCAACAGAAATTTTGCGGATTGGTCAATCCGTTCGCGAGATATGGCAGTTTGGAGGTAAGAAACGCTTGAGAAACTCAAAATTTTCGCCGTTCTGATGCTCGAAACGAATGACTAGAACGGCCTAGGGGAAAAGTACGCATACCGTTGTAATCGGGCGAGTTTCTACTTTCATGTGCAACAGAAACTTTGCGGATTGGTCAATCCGTTCGCGAGATATGGCAGTTTGGATGTAAGAAACGCTTGAGAAACTCAAAATTTGCGCAGTTCTGATGCTCGAAACGAATAACTAGAACGGCCTAGGGGAAAAGTGCGCATACCGTTGTAATCTGGCGAGTTTCTACTTTCAAATGCAACAGAAATTTTGCGTATTGATCAATCCGTTCGCGAGATATGGCAGTTTGGAGGTAAGAAACGCTTGAGAAACTCAAAATTTCGCAGTTCTGATGCTCGAAACGAGTAACTAGGACGGCCTAGGGGAATAGTACGCACACCGTTGTAATCGGGCGAGTTTCTACTTTCAGACGCAACAGAAATATTGCGGATTGGTCAATCCGTTCGCGAGATATGGCAGTTTGGAGGTAAGAAACGCTTGAGAAACTCAAAATTTTCGCAGTTCTGATGCTCGAAACGAGTAACTAGAACGGCCTAGGGGAACAGTACGCACACCGTTGTAATCGGGCGAGTTTCTACATTCAGACGCAACAGAAATTTTGCGGATTGGTCAATCCGTTCGCGAGATATGGCAGTTTGGAGGTAAGAAAAGCTTGAGAAACTCAAAATTTTCGTAGTTCTGATGCTCGAAACGAATAACTAGAACCGCCTAGGGGAAAAGTGCGCATACCGTTGTAATCGGGCGAGTTTCTACTTTCAGACGCAACAGAAATTTTGCGGATTGGTCAATCCGATCGCGAGATATGGCAGTTTGGAGGTAAGAAACGCTTGAGAAACTCAAAATTTTCGCAGTTCTGATGCTCGAAACGAGTAACTAGAACGGCCTAGGGGAATAGTACGCATACCGATGTAATCGGGCGAGTTTCAACTTTCAGACGCCACAGAAATTTTGCGGATTGATCAATCCGTTCGCGAGATATGGCAGTTTGGAAATAAGAAACGCTTGATAAACACAAAATTTTCGCAGTTCTGATGCTCGAAACGAGTAAGTAGAACGGCATAGGGGAATAGTACGCATACCGTTGTAATCGGGCGAGTTTCAACTTTCAGATGCAACAGAAATTTTGCGGATTGATCAATCCGTTCGCGAAATATGGCAGTTTGGATATAAGAAACGCTTGAGAAACTCAAAATTTTCGCAGTTCTGATGCTCGACACGAATAACTAGAACGGCCTAGGGGAATAGTACGCACACCGTTGTAATCGGGCGAGTTTCTACTTTCAGACGCAACAGAAATTTTGCGGATTGGTCAATCCGTTCGCGAGATATGGCAGTTTGGAGGTAAGAAACGCTTGAGAAACTCAAAATTTTCGCAGTTCTGATGCTCGAAACGAGTAACTAGAACGGCCTAGGGGAATAGTACGCACACCGTTGTAATCGGGCGAGTTTCTACTTTCAGACGCAACAGAAATTTTGCGGATTGGTCAATCCGTTCGCGAGATATGGCAGTTTGGAGGTAAGAAACGCTTGAGAAACTCAAAGTTTTCGCAGTTCTGATGCTCGAAACGAGTAACTAGAACGGCATAGGGGAAGAGTACGCATACCGTTGTAATCGGGTGAGTTTCTACTTTCAGATGCAACAGAAATTTTGCGGATTGGTCAATCCGTTCGCGAGATATGGCAGTTTGGAGGTAAGAAACGCTTGAGAAACTCAAAATTTTCGCCGTTCTGATGCTCGAAACGAATGACTAGAACGGCCTAGGGGAAAAGTACGCATACCGTTGTAATCGGGCGAGTTTCTACTTTCATGTGCAACAGAAACTTTGCGGATTGGTCAATCCGTTCGCGAGATATGGCAGTTTGGATGTAAGAAACGCTTGAGAAACTCAATATTTGCGCAGTTCTGATGCTCGAAACGAATAACTAGAACGGCCTAGGGGAAAAGTGCGCATACCGTTGTAATCTGGCGAGTTTCTACTTTCAAATGCAACAGAAATTTTGCGTATTGATCAATCCGTTCGCGAGATATGGCAGTTTGGAGGTAAGAAACGCTTGAGAAACTCAAAATTTCGCAGTTCTGATGCTCGAAACGAGTAACTAGAACGGCCTAGGGGAATAGTACGCACACCGTTGTAATCGGGCGAGTTTCTACTTTCAGACGCAACAGAAATATTGCGGATTGGTCAATCCGTTCGCGAGATATGGCAGTTTGGAGGTAAGAAACGCTTGAGAAACTCAAAATTTTCGCAGTTCTGATGCTCGAAACGAGTAACTAGAACGGCCTAGGGGAACAGTACGCACACCGTTGTAATCGGGCGAGTTTCTACATTCAGACGCAACAGAAATTTTGCGGATTGGTCAATCCGTTCGCGAGATATGGCAGTTTGGAGGTAAGAAAAGCTTGAGAAACTCAAAATTTCGCAGTTCTGATGCTCAAAATGAGTAACTAGAACGGCCTAGGGGAATAGTACGCACACTGTTGTAATCGGGCGAGTTTCTACTTTCAGACGCAACAGAAATTTTGCGGATTGGTCAATCCGTTCGCGAGATATGGCAGTTTGGAAATAAGAAACGCTTGAGAAACTCAAAATTTTCGCAGTTCTGATGCTCGAAACGAATAACTAGAACCGCCTAGGGGAAAAGTGCGCATACCGTTGTAATCGGGCTAGTTTCTACTTTCAGACGCAACAGAAATTTTGCGGATTGGTCAATCCGATCGCGAGATATGGCAGTTTGGAGGTAAGAAACGCTTGAGAAACTCAAAATTTTCGCAGTTCTGATGCTCGAAACGAATAACTAGAACGGCATAGGGGAAAAGTACGCATACCGTTGTAATCGGGCGAGTTTCTACTTTCAGATGCAACAGAAATTTTGCGGATTGGTCAATCCGTTCGCGCGATATGGCAGTTTGCATGTAAGAAACGCTTGAGAAACTCAAAATTTGCGCAGTTCTGATGCTCGAAACGAGTAACTAGAACGGCATAGGGGAAAAGTACGCATACCGTTGTAATCGGGCGAGTTTCTACTTTCAGATGCAACAGAAATTTTGCGGATCGGTCAATCCGTTCGCGAGATATGGCAGTTTGGATGTAAGAAACGCTTGAGAAACTCAAAATTTTCGCAGTTCTGATGCTCGAAACGAGTAACTAGAACGGCATAGGGGAAGAGTACGCATACCGTTGTAATCGGGTGAGTTTCTACTTTCAGATGCAACAGAAATTTTGCGGATTGGTCAATCCGTTCGCGAGATATGGCCGTTTGGATGTAAGAAACGCTTGAGAAACTCGAAATTTTCGCAGTTCTGATGCTCGAAACAAGTAACTAGAACGGCCTAGGGGAATAGTACGCACACCGTTGTAATCGGGCGAGTTTCTACTTTCAGACGCAACAGAAATATTGCGGATTGGTCAATCCGTTCGCGAGATATGGCAGTTTGGATGTAAGAAACGCTTGAGAAACTCAAAATTTTCGCAGTTCTGATGCTCGAAACGAGTAACTAGAACGGCCTAGGGGAACAGTACGCACACCGTTGTAATCGGGCGAGTTTCTACATTCAGACGCAACAGAAATTTTGCGGATTGGTCAATCCGTTCGCGAGACATGGCAGTTTGGAGGTAAGAAAAGCTTGAGAAACTCAAAATTTCGCAGTTCTGATGCTCAAAACGAGTAACTAGAACGGCCTAGGGGAATAGTACGCACACTGTTGTAATCGGGCGAGTTTCTACTTTCAGACGCAACAGAAATTTTGCGGATTGGTCAATCCGTTCGCGAGATATGGCAGTTTGGAAATAAGAAACGCTTGAGAAACTCAAAATTTTCGCAGTTCTGATGCTCGAAACGAATAACTAGAACCGCCTAGGGGAAAAGTGCGCATACCGTTGTAATCGGGCGAGTTTCTACTTTCAGACGCAACAGAAATTTTGCGGATTGGTCAATCCGATCGCGAGATATGGCAGTTTGGAGGTAAGAAACGCTTGAGAAACTCAAAATTTTCGCAGTTCTGATGCTCGAAACGAATAACTAGAACGGCATAGGGGAAAAGTACGCATACCGTTGTAATCGGGCGAGTTTCTACTTTCAGATGCAACAGAAATTTTGCGGATTGGTCAATCCGTTCGCGCGATATGGCAGTTTGGATGTAAGAAACGCTTGAGAAACTCAAAATTTGCGCAGTTCTGATGCTCGACACGAATAACTAGAACGGCCTAGGGGAAAAGTGCGCATACCGTTGTAATCGGGCGAGTTTCAACTTTCAGATGCAACAGAAATTTTGCGGATTGATCAATCCGTTCGCGAAATATGGCAGTTTGGATATAAGAAACGCTTGAGAAACTCAAAATTTTCGCAGTTCTGATGCTCGAAACGAGTAACTAGAACGGCCTAGGGGAATAGTACGCACACCGTTGTAATCGGGCGAGTTTCTACTTTCAAACGCAACAGAAATTTTGCGGATTGGTCAATCCGTTCGCGAGATATGGCAGTTTGGAGGTAAGAAACGCTTGAGAAACTCAAAATTTGCGCAGTTCTGATGCTCGAAACGAATAACTAGAACGGCCTAGGGGAAAAGTACGCATACCGTTGTAATCGGGCGAGATTCTACTTGCACATGCAACTGAAATTTTGCGGATTGGTCGATCCGTTCGCGAGATATGGCAGTTTGGAAGTAAGAAACGCTTGAGAAACTCAAAATTTTCGCAGTTCTGATGCTCGAAACGAATAACTAGAACGGCCTAGGGGAAAAGTACACATACCGTTGTAATCGGGCGAGTTTCTACTTGCAGATGCAACAGAAATTTTGCGGATTGGTCGATCCGTTCGCGAGATATGGCAGTTTGGAAGTAAGAAACGCTTGAGAAACTCAAAATTTTCGCAGTTCTGATGCTCGAAACGAATAACTAGAACGGCCTAGGGGAAAAGTACGCATACCGTTGCAATCGGGCTAGTTTCTACTTGCAGATGCAACATAAATTTTGCGGATTGGTCGGTCCGTTCGCGAGATATGGCAGTTTGGATGTAAGAAACGCTTGAGAAACTCAAAATTTTCGCAGTTCTGATGCTCGAAACGAGTAACTAGAACGGCATAGGGGAAAAGTACGCATACCGTTGTAAACGGGCGAGTTTCTACTTTCAGATGCAACAGAAATTTTGCGGATCGGTCAATCCGTTCACGAGATATGGCAGTTTGGATGTAAGAAACGCTTGAGAAACTCAAAATTTTCGCAGTTCTGATGCTCGAAACGAGTAACTAGAACGGCATAGGGGAAGAGTACGCATACCGTTGTAATCGGGTGAGTTTCTACTTTCAGATGCAACAGAAATTTTGCGGATTGGTCAATCCGTTCGCGAGATATGGCCGTTTGGATGTAAGAAACGCTTGAGAAACTCGAAATTTTCGCAGTTCTGATGCTCGAAACGAGTAACTAGAACGGCCTAGGGGAAAAGTACGCATACCGTTGTAATCGGGTGAGTTTCTACTTTCAGATGCAACAGAAATTTTGCGGATTTGTCAATCCGTTCGCGAGATATGGCCGCTTGGATGTAAGAAACGCTTGAGAAACTCGAAATTTTCGCAGTTCTGATGCTCGAAACGAGTAACTAGAACGGCATAGGGGAAGAGTACGCATACCGTTGTAATCGGGCGAGTTTCTACTTTCAGATGCTACAGAAATTTTGCGGATTGGTCAATCCGTTCGCGAGATATGGCAGTTTGGATGTAAGAAACGCTTGAGAAACTCAAAATTTTCGCCGTTCTGATGCTCGAAACGAATAACTAGAACGGCCTAGGGGAAAAGTACGCATATCGTTGTAATCGGGCGAGTTTCTACTTTCAGATGCAACAGAAATTTTGCGGATTGGTCAATCCGTTCGCGAGATATGGCAGTTTGGATGTAAGAAACGCTTGAGAAACTCAAAATTTGCGCAGTTCTGATGCTCGGAACGAAATAACTAGAACGGCCTAGGGGAAAAGTACGCATACCGTTGTAATCGGGCGAGATTCTACTTGCACATGCAACAGAAATTTTGCGGATTGGTCAATCCGTTCGCGAGATATGGCAGTTTGGATATAAGAAACGCTTGATAAACTCAAAATTTTCGCAGTTCTGATGCTCGAAACGAGTAACTAGAACGGCATAGGGGAAAAGTACGCATACCGTTGTATTCGGGCGTGTTTCTACTTTCAGATGCAACAGAAATTTTGCGGATTGGTCAATCCGTTCGCGAGATATGGCAGTTTGGAGGTAAGAAACGCTTGAGAAACTCAAAATTTTCGCAGTTCTGATGCTCGAAACGAATAACTAGAACGGCATAGGGGAAAAGTACGCATACCGTTGTAATCGGGCGAGTTTCTACTTTCAGATGCAACAGAAATTTTGCGGATTGGTCAATCCGTTCGCGCGATATGGCAGTTTGGATGTAAGAAACGCTTGAGAAACTCAAAATTTGCGCAGTTCTGATGCTCGACACGAATAACTAGAACGGCCTAGGGGAAAAGTGCGCATACCGTTGTAATCGGGCGAGTTTCTACTTTCAAACGCAACAGAAATTTTGCGGATTGGTCAATCCGTTCGCGAGATATGGCAGTTTGGAGGTAAGAAACGCTTGAGAAACTCAAAATTTGCGCAGTTCTGATGCTCGAAACGAATAACTAGAACGGCCTAGGGGAAAAGTACGCATACCGTTGTAATCGGGCGAGATTCTACTTGCACATGCAACGGAAATTTTGCGGATTGGTCGATCCGTTCGCGAGATATGGCAGTTTGGAAGTAAGAAACGCTTGAGAAACTCAAAATTTTCGCAGTTCTGATGCTCGAAACGAATAACTAGAACGGCCTAGGGGAAAAGTACACATACCGTTGTAATCGGGCGAGTTTCTACTTGCAGATGCAACAGAAATTTTGCGGATTGGTCGATCCGTTCGCGAGATATGGCAGTTTGGAAGTAAGAAACGCTTGAGAAACTCAAAATTTTCGCAGTTCTGATGCTCGAAACGAATAACTAGAACGGCCTAGGGGAAAAGTACGCATACCGTTGCAATCGGGCTAGTTTCTACTTGCAGATGCAACATAAATTTTGCGGATTGGTTGGTCCGTTCGCGAGATATGGCAGTTTGGATGTAAGAAACGCTTGAGAAACTCAAAATTTTCGCAGTTCTGATGCTCGAAACGAGTAACTAGAACGGCCTAGGGGAAAAGTACGCATACCGTTGTAATCGGGTGAGTTTCTACTTTCAGATGCAACAGAAATTTTGCGGATTGGTCAATCCGTTCGCGAGATATGGCAGTTTGGATGTAAGAAACGCTTGAGAAACTCAAAATTTGCGCAGTTCTGATGCTCGAAACGAATAACTAGAACGGCCTAGGGGAAAAGTGCGCATACCGTTGTAATCGGGCGAGTTTCTACTTTCAGATACAACAGAAATTTTGCGTATTGATCAATCCGTTCGCGAGATATGGCAGTTTGGAGGAAAGAAACGCTTGATAAACTCAAAGTTTTCGCAGTTCTGATGCTCGAAACGAGTAACTAGAACGGCACAGGGGAAAAGTACGCATACCGTTGTAATCGGGCGAGTTTCTACTTGCACCTGCAACAGAAATTTTGCGGATTGGTCGATCCGTTCGCGAGATATGGCAGTTTGGAAGTAAGAAACGCTTGAGAAACTCAAAATTTTCGCAGTTCTGATGCTCGAAACGAATAACTAGAACGGCCTAGGGGAAAAGTGCGCATACCGTTGTAATAGGGCGAGTTTCTACTTTCAGATGCAACAGAAATTTTGCGGATTGATCAATCCGTTCGCGAGATATGGCAGTTTGGATGTAAGAAACGCTTGAGAAACTCAAAATTTTCGCCGTTCTGATGCTCGAAACGAATAACTAGAACGGCCTAGGGGAAAAGTAAGCATATCGTTGTAATCGGGCGAGTTTCTACTTTCAGATGCAACAGAAATTTTGCGGATTGATCAATCCGTTCGCGAGATATGGCAGTTTGGATATAAGAAACGCTTGATAAACTCAAAATTTTCGCATTTCTGATGCTCGAAACGAGTAACTAGAACGGCATAGGGGAAAAGTACGCATACCGTTGTAATCGGGCGAGTTTCTACTTGCACCTGCAACAGAAATTTTGCGGATTGGTCGATCCGTTCGCGAGATATGGCAGTTTGGAAGTAAGAAACGCTTGAGAAACTCAAAATTTTCGCAGTTCTGATGCTCGAAACGAATAACTAGAACGGCCTAGGGGAAAAGTGCGCATACCGTTGTAATAGGGCGAGTTTCTACTTTCAGATGCAACAGAAATTTTGCGGATTGATCAATCCGTTCGCGAGATATGGCAGTTTGGATATAAGAAACGCTTGAGAAACTCAAAATTTGCGCAGTTCTGATGCTCGGAACGAAATAACTAGAACTGCCTAGGGGAATTGTACCCACACCGTTTTAATCGGGCGAGTTTCTACTTTCAGATGCAACAGAAATTTTGCGGATTGGTCAATCCGTTCGCGAGATATGGCAGTTTGGAGGTAAGAAACGCTTGAGAAACTCAAAATTTGCGCAGTTCTGATGCTCGAAACGAATAACTAGAACGGCCTAGGGGAAAAGTACGCATACCGTTGTAATCGGGCGAGATTCTACTTGCACATGCAACTGAAATTTTGCGGATTGATCAATCCGTTCGCGAGATATGGCAGTTTGGATATAAGAAACGCTTGAGAAACTCAAAATTTGCGCAGTTCTGATGCTCGGAACGAAATAACTAGAACGGCCTAGGGGAAAAGTACGCATACCGTTGTAATCGGGCGAGATTCTACTTGCACATGCAACAGAAATTTTGCGGATTGATCAATCCGTTCGCGAGATATGGCAGTTTGGATATAAGAAACGCTTGATAAACTCAAAATTTTCGCAGTTCTGATGCTCGAAACGAGTAACTAGAACGGCATAGGGGAAAAGTACGCATACCGTTGTAATCGGGCGAGTTTCTACTTTCAGATGCAACAGAAATTTTGCGGATTGGTCAATCCGTTCGCGAGATATGGCAGTTTGGAGGTAAGAAACGCTTGATAAACTCAAAATTTTCGCATTTCTGATGCTCGAAACGAGTAACTAGAACGGCATAGGGGAAAAGTACGCATACCGTTGTAATCGGGCGAGTTTCTACTTGCACCTGCAACAGAAATTTTGCGGATTGGTCGATCCGTTCGCGAGATATGGCAGTTTGGATGTAAGAAACGCTTGAGAAACTCAAAATTTGCGCAGTTCTGATGCTCGACACGAATAACTAGAACGGCCTAGGGGAAAAGTGCGCATACCGTTGTAATCGGGCGAGTTTCTACTTTCGGATGCAACAGAAATTTTGCGAATCGGTCAATCCGTTCGCGAGATATGGCAGTCTGGATGTAAGAAACGCTTGAGAAACTCAAAACTTTCGCAGTTCTGATGCTCGAAACGAATAACTGGAACGGCCTAGGGGAAAACTACACATACCGTTGTAATCGGGCGAGTTTCTACTTTCAGATGCTACAGAAATTTTGCGGATTGGTCAATCCGTTCGCGAGATATGGCAGTTTGGATGTAAGAAACGCTTGAGAAACTCAAAATTTTCGCCGTTCTGATGCTCGAAACGAATAACTAGAACGGCCTAGGGGAAAAGTACGCATATCGTTGTAATCGGGCGAGTTTCTACTTTCAGATGCAACAGAAATTTTGCGGATTGGTCAATCCGTTCGCGAGATATGGCAGTTTGGATGTAAGAAACGCTTGAGAAACTCAAAATTTGCGCAGTTCTGATGCTCGAAACGAATAACTAGAACGGCCTAGGGGAAAAGTGCGCATACCGTTGTAATCGGGCGAGTTTCTACTTTCAGATGCAACAGAAATTTTGCGTATTGATCAATCCGTTCGCGAGATATGGCAGTTTGGAGGTAAGAAACGCTTGAGAAACTCAAAATTTTCGCAGTTCTGATGCTCGAAACGAGTAACTAGAACGGCATAGGGGAAAAGTAAGCATACCGTTGTAATCGGGCGAGTTTCTACTTTCAGATGCAACAGAAATTTTGCGGATTGGTCAATCCGTTCGCGAGATATGGCAGTTTGGATGTAAGAAACGCTTGAGAAACTCAAAATTTTCGCAGTTCTGATGCTCGACACGAATAACTAGAACGGCCTAGGGGAAAAGTGCGCATACCGTTGTAATAGGGCGAGTTTCTACTTTCAGATGCAACAGAAATTTTGCGGATTGATCAATCCGTTCGCGAGATATGGCAGTTTGGATATAAGAAACGCTTGAGAAACTCAAAATTTGCGCAGTTCTGATGCTCGGAACGAAATAACTAGAACGGCCTAGGGGAAAAGTACGCATACCGTTGTAATCGGGCGAGATTCTACTTGCACATGCAACAGAAATTTTGCGGATTGATCAATCCGTTCGCGAGATATGGCAGTTTGGATATAAGAAACGCTTGATAAACTCAAAATTTTCGCAGTTCTGATGCTCGAAACGAGTAACTAGAACGGCCTAGGGGAATAGTACGCACACCGTTGTAATCGGGCGAGTTTCTACTTTCAGACGCAACAGAAATTTTGCGGATTGGTCAATCCGTTCGCGAGATATGGCAGTTTGGAGGTAAGAAACGCTTGATAAACTCAAAATTTTCGCATTTCTGATGCTCGAAACGAGTAACTAGAACGGCATAGGGGAAAAGTACGCATACCGTTGTAATCGGGCGAGTTTCTACTTGCACCTGCAACAGAAATTTTGCGGATTGGTCGATCCGTTCGCGAGATATGGCAGTTTGGAAGTAAGAAACGCTTGAGAAACTCAAAATTTTCGCAGTTCTGATGCTCGAAACGAATAACTAGAACGGCCTAGGGGAAAAGTACGCATACCGTTGTAATCGGGCGAGTTTCTACTTTCAGACGCAACAGAAATTTTGCGGATTGGTCAATCCGTTCGCGAGATATGGCAGTTTGGAAATAAGAAACGCTTGAGAAACTCAAAATTTTCGCAGTTCTGATGCTCGAAACGAATAACTAGAACCGCCTAGGGGAAAAGTGCGCATACCGTTGTAATCGGGCGAGTTTCTACATTCAGACGCAACAGAAATTTTGCGGATTGGTCAATCCGTTCGCGAGACATGGCAGTTTGGAGGTAAGAAAAGCTTGAGAAACTCAAAATTTGCGCAGTTCTGATGCTCGACACGAATAACTAGAACGGCCTAGGGGAAAAGTGCGCATACCGTTGTAATCGGGCGAGTTTCAACTTTCAGATGCAACAGAAATTTTGCGGATTGATCAATCCGTTCGCGAAATATGGCAGTTTGGATATAAGAAACGCTTGAGAAACTCAAAATTTTCGCAGTTCTGATGCTCGAAACGAGTAACTAGAACGGCCTAGGGGAATAGTACGCACACAGTTGTAATCGGGCGAGTTTCTACTTTCAAACGCAACAGAAATTTTGCGGATTGGTCAATCCGTTCGCGAGATATGGCAGTTTGGAGTTAAGAAACGCTTGAGAAACTCAAAATTTGCGCAGTTCTGATGCTCGAAACGAATAACTAGAACGGCCTAGGGGAAAAGTACGCATACCGTTGTAATCGGGCGAGATTCTACTTGCACGTGCAACTGAAATTTTGCGGATTGGTCGATCCGTTCGCGAGATATGGCAGTTTGGAAGTAAGAAACGCTTGAGAAACTCAAAATTTTCGCAGTTCTGATGCTCGAAACGAATAACTAGAACGGCCTAGGGGAAAAGTACACATACCGTTGTAATCGGGCGAGTTTCTACTTGCAGATGCAACAGAAATTTTGCGGATTGGTCGATCCGTTCGCGAGATATGGCAGTTTGGAAGTAAGAAACGCTTGAGAAACTCAAAATTTTCGCAGTTCTGATGCTCGAAACGAATAACTAGAACGGCCTAGGGGAAAAGTACGCATACCGTTGCAATCGGGCTAGTTTCTACTTGCAGATGCAACATAAATTTTGCGGATTGGTCGGTCAGTTCGCGAGATATGGCAGATTGGATGTAAGAAACGCTTGAGAAACTCAAAATTTTCGCAGTTCTGATGCTCGAAACGAGTAACTAGAACGGCATAGGGGAAAAGTACGCATACCGTTGTAATCGGGCGAGTTTCTACTTTCAGATGCAACAGAAATTTTGCGGATCGGTCAATCCGTTCGCGAGATATGGCAGTTTGGATGTAAGAAACGCTTGAGAAACTCAAAATTTTCGCAGTTCTGATGCTCGAAACGAGTAACTAGAACGGCATAGGGGAAGAGTACGCATACCGTTGTAATCGGGTGAGTTTCTACTTTCAGATGCAACAGAAATTTTGCGGATTGGTCAATCCGTTCGCGAGATATGGCCGTTTGGATGTAAGAAACGCTTGAGAAACTCGAAATTTTCGCAGTTCTGATGCTCGAAACGAGTAACTAGAACGGCCTAGGGGAAAAGTACGCATACCGTTGTAATCGGGTGAGTTTCTACTTTCAGATGCAACAGAAATTTTGCGGATTGGTCAATCCGTTCGCGAGATATGGCCGCTTGGATGTAAGAAACGCTTGAGAAACTCGAAATTTTCGCAGTTCTGATGCTCGAAACGAGTAACTAGAACGGCCTAGGGGAATAGTACGCATACCGATGTAATCGGGCGAGTTTCAACTTTCAGACGCCACAGAAATTTTGCGGATTGATCAATCCGTTCGCGAGATATGGCAGTTTGGAAATAAGAAACGCTTGATAAACACAAAATTTTCGCAGTTCTGATGCTCGAAACGAGTAAGTAGAACGGCATAGGGGAAAAGTACGCATACCGTTGTAATCGGGCGAGTTTCAACTTTCAGATGCAACAGAAATTTTGCGGATTGATCAATCCGTTCGCGAAATATGGCAGTTTGGATATAAGAAACGCTTGAGAAACTCAACATTTTCGCAGTTCTGATGCTCGACACGAATAACTAGAACGGCCTAGGGGAATAGTACGCACACCGTTGTAATCGGGCGAGTTTCTACTTTCAGACGCAACAGAAATTTTGCGGATTGGTCAATCCGTTCGCGAGATATGGCAGTTTGGAGGTAAGAAACGCTTGAGAAACTCAAAATTTTCGCAGTTCTGATGCTCGAAACGAGTAACTAGAACGGCCTAGGGGAATAGTACGCACACCGTTGTAATCGGGCGAGTTTCTACTTTCAGACGCAACAGAAATTTTGCGGATTGGTCAATCCGTTCGCGAGATATGGCAGTTTGGAGGTAAGAAACGCTTGAGAAACTCAAAGTTTTCGCAGTTCTGATGCTCGAAACGAGTAACTAGAACGGCATAGGGGAAGAGTACGCATACCGTTGTAATCGGGTGAGTTTCCACTTTCAGATGCAACAGAAATTTTGCGGATTGGTCAATCCGTTCGCGAGATATGGCAGTTTGGAGGTAAGAAACGCTTGAGAAACTCAAAATTTTCGCCGTTCTGATGCTCGAAACGAATGACTAGAACGGCCTAGGGGAAAAGTACGCATACCGTTGTAATCGGGCGAGTTTCTACTTTCATGTGCAACAGAAACTTTGCGGATTGGTCAATCCGTTCGCGAGATATGGCAGTTTGGATGTAAGAAACGCTTGAGAAACTCAAAATTTGCGCAGTTCTGATGCTCGAAACGAATAACTAGAACGGCCTAGGGGAAAAGTGCGCATACCGTTGTAATCTGGCGAGTTTCTACTTTCAAATGCAACAGAAATTTTGCGTATTGATCAATCCGTTCGCGAGATATGGCAGTTTGGAGGTAAGAAACGCTTGAGAAACTCAAAATTTCGCAGTTCTGATGCTCGAAACGAGTAACTAGGACGGCCTAGGGGAATAGTACGCACACCGTTGTAATCGGGCGAGTTTCTACTTTCAGACGCAACAGAAATATTGCGGATTGGTCAATCCGTTCGCGAGATATGGCAGTTTGGAGGTAAGAAACGCTTGAGAAACTCAAAATTTTCGCAGTTCTGATGCTCGAAACGAGTAACTAGAACGGCCTAGGGGAACAGTACGCACACCGTTGTAATCGGGCGAGTTTCTACATTCAGACGCAACAGAAATTTTGCGGATTGGTCAATCCGTTCGCGAGATATGGCAGTTTGGAGGTAAGAAAAGCTTGAGAAACTCAAAATTTTCGTAGTTCTGATGCTCGAAACGAATAACTAGAACCGCCTAGGGGAAAAGTGCGCATACCGTTGTAATCGGGCGAGTTTCTACTTTCAGACGCAACAGAAATTTTGCGGATTGGTCAATCCGATCGCGAGATATGGCAGTTTGGAGGTAAGAAACGCTTGAGAAACTCAAAATTTTCGCAGTTCTGATGCTCGAAACGAGTAACTAGAACGGCCTAGGGGAATAGTACGCATACCGATGTAATCGGGCGAGTTTCAACTTTCAGACGCCACAGAAATTTTGCGGATTGATCAATCCGTTCGCGAGATATGGCAGTTTGGAAATAAGAAACGCTTGATAAACACAAAATTTTCGCAGTTCTGATGCTCGAAACGAGTAAGTAGAACGGCATAGGGGAAAAGTACGCATACCGTTGTAATCGGGCGAGTTTCAACTTTCAGATGCAACAGAAATTTTGCGGATTGATCAATCCGTTCGCGAAATATGGCAGTTTGGATATAAGAAACGCTTGAGAAACTCAAAATTTTCGCAGTTCTGATGCTCGACACGAATAACTAGAACGGCCTAGGGGAATAGTACGCACACCGTTGTAATCGGGCGAGTTTCTACTTTCAGACGCAACAGAAATTTTGCGGATTGGTCAATCCGTTCGCGAGATATGGCAGTTTGGAGGTAAGAAACGCTTGAGAAACTCAAAATTTTCGCAGTTCTGATGCTCGAAACGAGTAACTAGAACGGCCTAGGGGAATAGTACGCACACCGTTGTAATCGGGCGAGTTTCTACTTTCAGACGCAACAGAAATTTTGCGGATTGGTCAATCCGTTCGCGAGATATGGCAGTTTGGAGGTAAGAAACGCTTGAGAAACTCAAAGTTTTCGCAGTTCTGATGCTCGAAACGAGTAACTAGAACGGCATAGGGGAAGAGTACGCATACCGTTGTAATCGGGTGAGTTTCTACTTTCAGATGCAACAGAAATTTTGCGGATTGGTCAATCCGTTCGCGAGATATGGCAGTTTGGAGGTAAGAAACGCTTGAGAAACTCAAAATTTTCGCCGTTCTGATGCTCGAAACGAATGACTAGAACGGCCTAGGGGAAAAGTACGCATACCGTTGTAATCGGGCGAGTTTCTACTTTCATGTGCAACAGAAACTTTGCGGATTGGTCAATCCGTTCGCGAGATATGGCAGTTTGGATGTAAGAAACGCTTGAGAAACTCAATATTTGCGCAGTTCTGATGCTCGAAACGAATAACTAGAACGGCCTAGGGGAAAAGTGCGCATACCGTTGTAATCTGGCGAGTTTCTACTTTCAAATGCAACAGAAATTTTGCGTATTGATCAATCCGTTCGCGAGATATGGCAGTTTGGAGGTAAGAAACGCTTGAGAAACTCAAAATTTCGCAGTTCTGATGCTCGAAACGAGTAACTAGAACGGCCTAGGGGAATAGTACGCACACCGTTGTAATCGGGCGAGTTTCTACTTTCAGACGCAACAGAAATATTGCGGATTGGTCAATCCGTTCGCGAGATATGGCAGTTTGGAGGTAAGAAACGCTTGAGAAACTCAAAATTTTCGCAGTTCTGATGCTCGAAACGAGTAACTAGAACGGCCTAGGGGAACAGTACGCACACCGTTGTAATCGGGCGAGTTTCTACATTCAGACGCAACAGAAATTTTGCGGATTGGTCAATCCGTTCGCGAGATATGGCAGTTTGGAGGTAAGAAAAGCTTGAGAAACTCAAAATTTCGCAGTTCTGATGCTCAAAATGAGTAACTAGAACGGCCTAGGGGAATAGTACGCACACTGTTGTAATCGGGCGAGTTTCTACTTTCAGACGCAACAGAAATTTTGCGGATTGGTCAATCCGTTCGCGAGATATGGCAGTTTGGAAATAAGAAACGCTTGAGAAACTCAAAATTTTCGCAGTTCTGATGCTCGAAACGAATAACTAGAACCGCCTAGGGGAAAAGTGCGCATACCGTTGTAATCGGGCTAGTTTCTACTTTCAGACGCAACAGAAATTTTGCGGATTGGTCAATCCGATCGCGAGATATGGCAGTTTGGAGGTAAGAAACGCTTGAGAAACTCAAAATTTTCGCAGTTCTGATGCTCGAAACGAATAACTAGAACGGCATAGGGGAAAAGTACGCATACCGTTGTAATCGGGCGAGTTTCTACTTTCAGATGCAACAGAAATTTTGCGGATTGGTCAATCCGTTCGCGCGATATGGCAGTTTGCATGTAAGAAACGCTTGAGAAACTCAAAATTTGCGCAGTTCTGATGCTCGAAACGAGTAACTAGAACGGCATAGGGGAAAAGTACGCATACCGTTGTAATCGGGCGAGTTTCTACTTTCAGATGCAACAGAAATTTTGCGGATCGGTCAATCCGTTCGCGAGATATGGCAGTTTGGATGTAAGAAACGCTTGAGAAACTCAAAATTTTCGCAGTTCTGATGCTCGAAACGAGTAACTAGAACGGCATAGGGGAAGAGTACGCATACCGTTGTAATCGGGTGAGTTTCTACTTTCAGATGCAACAGAAATTTTGCGGATTGGTCAATCCGTTCGCGAGATATGGCCGTTTGGATGTAAGAAACGCTTGAGAAACTCGAAATTTTCGCAGTTCTGATGCTCGAAACAAGTAACTAGAACGGCCTAGGGGAATAGTACGCACACCGTTGTAATCGGGCGAGTTTCTACTTTCAGACGCAACAGAAATATTGCGGATTGGTCAATCCGTTCGCGAGATATGGCAGTTTGGATGTAAGAAACGCTTGAGAAACTCAAAATTTTCGCAGTTCTGATGCTCGAAACGAGTAACTAGAACGGCCTAGGGGAACAGTACGCACACCGTTGTAATCGGGCGAGTTTCTACATTCAGACGCAACAGAAATTTTGCGGATTGGTCAATCCGTTCGCGAGACATGGCAGTTTGGAGGTAAGAAAAGCTTGAGAAACTCAAAATTTCGCAGTTCTGATGCTCAAAACGAGTAACTAGAACGGCCTAGGGGAATAGTACGCACACTGTTGTAATCGGGCGAGTTTCTACTTTCAGACGCAACAGAAATTTTGCGGATTGGTCAATCCGTTCGCGAGATATGGCAGTTTGGAAATAAGAAACGCTTGAGAAACTCAAAATTTTCGCAGTTCTGATGCTCGAAACGAATAACTAGAACCGCCTAGGGGAAAAGTGCGCATACCGTTGTAATCGGGCGAGTTTCTACTTTCAGACGCAACAGAAATTTTGCGGATTGGTCAATCCGATCGCGAGATATGGCAGTTTGGAGGTAAGAAACGCTTGAGAAACTCAAAATTTTCGCAGTTCTGATGCTCGAAACGAATAACTAGAACGGCATAGGGGAAAAGTACGCATACCGTTGTAATCGGGCGAGTTTCTACTTTCAGATGCAACAGAAATTTTGCGGATTGGTCAATCCGTTCGCGCGATATGGCAGTTTGGATGTAAGAAACGCTTGAGAAACTCAAAATTTGCGCAGTTCTGATGCTCGACACGAATAACTAGAACGGCCTAGGGGAAAAGTGCGCATACCGTTGTAATCGGGCGAGTTTCAACTTTCAGATGCAACAGAAATTTTGCGGATTGATCAATCCGTTCGCGAAATATGGCAGTTTGGATATAAGAAACGCTTGAGAAACTCAAAATTTTCGCAGTTCTGATGCTCGAAACGAGTAACTAGAACGGCCTAGGGGAATAGTACGCACACCGTTGTAATCGGGCGAGTTTCTACTTTCAAACGCAACAGAAATTTTGCGGATTGGTCAATCCGTTCGCGAGATATGGCAGTTTGGAGGTAAGAAACGCTTGAGAAACTCAAAATTTGCGCAGTTCTGATGCTCGAAACGAATAACTAGAACGGCCTAGGGGAAAAGTACGCATACCGTTGTAATCGGGCGAGATTCTACTTGCACATGCAACTGAAATTTTGCGGATTGGTCGATCCGTTCGCGAGATATGGCAGTTTGGAAGTAAGAAACGCTTGAGAAACTCAAAATTTTCGCAGTTCTGATGCTCGAAACGAATAACTAGAACGGCCTAGGGGAAAAGTACACATACCGTTGTAATCGGGCGAGTTTCTACTTGCAGATGCAACAGAAATTTTGCGGATTGGTCGATCCGTTCGCGAGATATGGCAGTTTGGAAGTAAGAAACGCTTGAGAAACTCAAAATTTTCGCAGTTCTGATGCTCGAAACGAATAACTAGAACGGCCTAGGGGAAAAGTACGCATACCGTTGCAATCGGGCTAGTTTCTACTTGCAGATGCAACATAAATTTTGCGGATTGGTCGGTCCGTTCGCGAGATATGGCAGTTTGGATGTAAGAAACGCTTGAGAAACTCAAAATTTTCGCAGTTCTGATGCTCGAAACGAGTAACTAGAACGGCATAGGGGAAAAGTACGCATACCGTTGTAAACGGGCGAGTTTCTACTTTCAGATGCAACAGAAATTTTGCGGATCGGTCAATCCGTTCACGAGATATGGCAGTTTGGATGTAAGAAACGCTTGAGAAACTCAAAATTTTCGCAGTTCTGATGCTCGAAACGAGTAACTAGAACGGCATAGGGGAAGAGTACGCATACCGTTGTAATCGGGTGAGTTTCTACTTTCAGATGCAACAGAAATTTTGCGGATTGGTCAATCCGTTCGCGAGATATGGCCGTTTGGATGTAAGAAACGCTTGAGAAACTCGAAATTTTCGCAGTTCTGATGCTCGAAACGAGTAACTAGAACGGCCTAGGGGAAAAGTACGCATACCGTTGTAATCGGGTGAGTTTCTACTTTCAGATGCAACAGAAATTTTGCGGATTTGTCAATCCGTTCGCGAGATATGGCCGCTTGGATGTAAGAAACGCTTGAGAAACTCGAAATTTTCGCAGTTCTGATGCTCGAAACGAGTAACTAGAACGGCATAGGGGAAGAGTACGCATACCGTTGTAATCGGGCGAGTTTCTACTTTCAGATGCTACAGAAATTTTGCGGATTGGTCAATCCGTTCGCGAGATATGGCAGTTTGGATGTAAGAAACGCTTGAGAAACTCAAAATTTTCGCCGTTCTGATGCTCGAAACGAATAACTAGAACGGCCTAGGGGAAAAGTACGCATATCGTTGTAATCGGGCGAGTTTCTACTTTCAGATGCAACAGAAATTTTGCGGATTGGTCAATCCGTTCGCGAGATATGGCAGTTTGGATGTAAGAAACGCTTGAGAAACTCAAAATTTGCGCAGTTCTGATGCTCGGAACGAAATAACTAGAACGGCCTAGGGGAAAAGTACGCATACCGTTGTAATCGGGCGAGATTCTACTTGCACATGCAACAGAAATTTTGCGGATTGGTCAATCCGTTCGCGAGATATGGCAGTTTGGATATAAGAAACGCTTGATAAACTCAAAATTTTCGCAGTTCTGATGCTCGAAACGAGTAACTAGAACGGCATAGGGGAAAAGTACGCATACCGTTGTATTCGGGCGTGTTTCTACTTTCAGATGCAACAGAAATTTTGCGGATTGGTCAATCCGTTCGCGAGATATGGCAGTTTGGAGGTAAGAAACGCTTGAGAAACTCAAAATTTTCGCAGTTCTGATGCTCGAAACGAATAACTAGAACGGCATAGGGGAAAAGTACGCATACCGTTGTAATCGGGCGAGTTTCTACTTTCAGATGCAACAGAAATTTTGCGGATTGGTCAATCCGTTCGCGCGATATGGCAGTTTGGATGTAAGAAACGCTTGAGAAACTCAAAATTTGCGCAGTTCTGATGCTCGACACGAATAACTAGAACGGCCTAGGGGAAAAGTGCGCATACCGTTGTAATCGGGCGAGTTTCTACTTTCAAACGCAACAGAAATTTTGCGGATTGGTCAATCCGTTCGCGAGATATGGCAGTTTGGAGGTAAGAAACGCTTGAGAAACTCAAAATTTGCGCAGTTCTGATGCTCGAAACGAATAACTAGAACGGCCTAGGGGAAAAGTACGCATACCGTTGTAATCGGGCGAGATTCTACTTGCACATGCAACGGAAATTTTGCGGATTGGTCGATCCGTTCGCGAGATATGGCAGTTTGGAAGTAAGAAACGCTTGAGAAACTCAAAATTTTCGCAGTTCTGATGCTCGAAACGAATAACTAGAACGGCCTAGGGGAAAAGTACACATACCGTTGTAATCGGGCGAGTTTCTACTTGCAGATGCAACAGAAATTTTGCGGATTGGTCGATCCGTTCGCGAGATATGGCAGTTTGGAAGTAAGAAACGCTTGAGAAACTCAAAATTTTCGCAGTTCTGATGCTCGAAACGAATAACTAGAACGGCCTAGGGGAAAAGTACGCATACCGTTGCAATCGGGCTAGTTTCTACTTGCAGATGCAACATAAATTTTGCGGATTGGTTGGTCCGTTCGCGAGATATGGCAGTTTGGATGTAAGAAACGCTTGAGAAACTCAAAATTTTCGCAGTTCTGATGCTCGAAACGAGTAACTAGAACGGCCTAGGGGAAAAGTACGCATACCGTTGTAATCGGGTGAGTTTCTACTTTCAGATGCAACAGAAATTTTGCGGATTGGTCAATCCGTTCGCGAGATATGGCAGTTTGGATGTAAGAAACGCTTGAGAAACTCAAAATTTGCGCAGTTCTGATGCTCGAAACGAATAACTAGAACGGCCTAGGGGAAAAGTGCGCATACCGTTGTAATCGGGCGAGTTTCTACTTTCAGATGCAACAGAAATTTTGCGTATTGATCAATCCGTTCGCGAGATATGGCAGTTTGGAGGAAAGAAACGCTTGATAAACTCAAAGTTTTCGCAGTTCTGATGCTCGAAACGAGTAACTAGAACGGCACAGGGGAAAAGTACGCATACCGTTGTAATCGGGCGAGTTTCTACTTGCACCTGCAACAGAAATTTTGCGGATTGGTCGATCCGTTCGCGAGATATGGCAGTTTGGAAGTAAGAAACGCTTGAGAAACTCAAAATTTTCGCAGTTCTGATGCTCGAAACGAATAACTAGAACGGCCTAGGGGAAAAGTGCGCATACCGTTGTAATAGGGCGAGTTTCTACTTTCAGATGCAACAGAAATTTTGCGGATTGATCAATCCGTTCGCGAGATATGGCAGTTTGGATGTAAGAAACGCTTGAGAAACTCAAAATTTTCGCCGTTCTGATGCTCGAAACGAATAACTAGAACGGCCTAGGGGAAAAGTAAGCATATCGTTGTAATCGGGCGAGTTTCTACTTTCAGATGCAACAGAAATTTTGCGGATTGATCAATCCGTTCGCGAGATATGGCAGTTTGGATATAAGAAACGCTTGATAAACTCAAAATTTTCGCATTTCTGATGCTCGAAACGAGTAACTAGAACGGCATAGGGGAAAAGTACGCATACCGTTGTAATCGGGCGAGTTTCTACTTGCACCTGCAACAGAAATTTTGCGGATTGGTCGATCCGTTCGCGAGATATGGCAGTTTGGAAGTAAGAAACGCTTGAGAAACTCAAAATTTTCGCAGTTCTGATGCTCGAAACGAATAACTAGAACGGCCTAGGGGAAAAGTGCGCATACCGTTGTAATAGGGCGAGTTTCTACTTTCAGATGCAACAGAAATTTTGCGGATTGATCAATCCGTTCGCGAGATATGGCAGTTTGGATATAAGAAACGCTTGAGAAACTCAAAATTTGCGCAGTTCTGATGCTCGGAACGAAATAACTAGAACTGCCTAGGGGAATTGTACCCACACCGTTTTAATCGGGCGAGTTTCTACTTTCAGATGCAACAGAAATTTTGCGGATTGGTCAATCCGTTCGCGAGATATGGCAGTTTGGAGGTAAGAAACGCTTGAGAAACTCAAAATTTGCGCAGTTCTGATGCTCGAAACGAATAACTAGAACGGCCTAGGGGAAAAGTACGCATACCGTTGTAATCGGGCGAGATTCTACTTGCACATGCAACTGAAATTTTGCGGATTGATCAATCCGTTCGCGAGATATGGCAGTTTGGATATAAGAAACGCTTGAGAAACTCAAAATTTGCGCAGTTCTGATGCTCGGAACGAAATAACTAGAACGGCCTAGGGGAAAAGTACGCATACCGTTGTAATCGGGCGAGATTCTACTTGCACATGCAACAGAAATTTTGCGGATTGATCAATCCGTTCGCGAGATATGGCAGTTTGGATATAAGAAACGCTTGATAAACTCAAAATTTTCGCAGTTCTGATGCTCGAAACGAGTAACTAGAACGGCATAGGGGAAAAGTACGCATACCGTTGTAATCGGGCGAGTTTCTACTTTCAGATGCAACAGAAATTTTGCGGATTGGTCAATCCGTTCGCGAGATATGGCAGTTTGGAGGTAAGAAACGCTTGATAAACTCAAAATTTTCGCATTTCTGATGCTCGAAACGAGTAACTAGAACGGCATAGGGGAAAAGTACGCATACCGTTGTAATCGGGCGAGTTTCTACTTGCACCTGCAACAGAAATTTTGCGGATTGGTCGATCCGTTCGCGAGATATGGCAGTTTGGATGTAAGAAACGCTTGAGAAACTCAAAATTTGCGCAGTTCTGATGCTCGACACGAATAACTAGAACGGCCTAGGGGAAAAGTGCGCATACCGTTGTAATCGGGCGAGTTTCTACTTTCGGATGCAACAGAAATTTTGCGAATCGGTCAATCCGTTCGCGAGATATGGCAGTCTGGATGTAAGAAACGCTTGAGAAACTCAAAACTTTCGCAGTTCTGATGCTCGAAACGAATAACTGGAACGGCCTAGGGGAAAACTACACATACCGTTGTAATCGGGCGAGTTTCTACTTTCAGATGCTACAGAAATTTTGCGGATTGGTCAATCCGTTCGCGAGATATGGCAGTTTGGATGTAAGAAACGCTTGAGAAACTCAAAATTTTCGCCGTTCTGATGCTCGAAACGAATAACTAGAACGGCCTAGGGGAAAAGTACGCATATCGTTGTAATCGGGCGAGTTTCTACTTTCAGATGCAACAGAAATTTTGCGGATTGGTCAATCCGTTCGCGAGATATGGCAGTTTGGATGTAAGAAACGCTTGAGAAACTCAAAATTTGCGCAGTTCTGATGCTCGAAACGAATAACTAGAACGGCCTAGGGGAAAAGTGCGCATACCGTTGTAATCGGGCGAGTTTCTACTTTCAGATGCAACAGAAATTTTGCGTATTGATCAATCCGTTCGCGAGATATGGCAGTTTGGAGGTAAGAAACGCTTGAGAAACTCAAAATTTTCGCAGTTCTGATGCTCGAAACGAGTAACTAGAACGGCATAGGGGAAAAGTAAGCATACCGTTGTAATCGGGCGAGTTTCTACTTTCAGATGCAACAGAAATTTTGCGGATTGGTCAATCCGTTCGCGAGATATGGCAGTTTGGATGTAAGAAACGCTTGAGAAACTCAAAATTTTCGCAGTTCTGATGCTCGACACGAATAACTAGAACGGCCTAGGGGAAAAGTGCGCATACCGTTGTAATAGGGCGAGTTTCTACTTTCAGATGCAACAGAAATTTTGCGGATTGATCAATCCGTTCGCGAGATATGGCAGTTTGGATATAAGAAACGCTTGAGAAACTCAAAATTTGCGCAGTTCTGATGCTCGGAACGAAATAACTAGAACGGCCTAGGGGAAAAGTACGCATACCGTTGTAATCGGGCGAGATTCTACTTGCACATGCAACAGAAATTTTGCGGATTGATCAATCCGTTCGCGAGATATGGCAGTTTGGATATAAGAAACGCTTGATAAACTCAAAATTTTCGCAGTTCTGATGCTCGAAACGAGTAACTAGAACGGCCTAGGGGAATAGTACGCACACCGTTGTAATCGGGCGAGTTTCTACTTTCAGACGCAACAGAAATTTTGCGGATTGGTCAATCCGTTCGCGAGATATGGCAGTTTGGAGGTAAGAAACGCTTGATAAACTCAAAATTTTCGCATTTCTGATGCTCGAAACGAGTAACTAGAACGGCATAGGGGAAAAGTACGCATACCGTTGTAATCGGGCGAGTTTCTACTTGCACCTGCAACAGAAATTTTGCGGATTGGTCGATCCGTTCGCGAGATATGGCAGTTTGGAAGTAAGAAACGCTTGAGAAACTCAAAATTTTCGCAGTTCTGATGCTCGAAACGAATAACTAGAACGGCCTAGGGGAAAAGTGCGCATACCGTTGTAATCGGGCGAGTTTCTACTTGCACCTGCAACAGAAATTTTGCGGATTGGTCGATCCGTTCGCGAGATATGGCAGTTTGGAGGTAAGAAACGCTTGAGAAACTCAAAATTTGCGCAGTTCTGATGCTCGACACGAATAACTAGAACGGCCTAGGGGAAAAGTGCGCATACCGTTGTAATCGGGCGAGTTTCTACTTTCGGATGCAACAGAAATTTTGCGAATCGGTCAATCCGTTCGCGAGATATGGCAGTTTGGATGTAAGAAACGCTTGAGAAACTCAAAACTTTCGCAGTTCTGATGCTCGAAACGAATAACTGGAACGGCCTAGGGGAAAACTACACATACCGTTGTAATCGGGCGAGTTTCTACTTTCAGATGCTACAGAAATTTTGCGGATTGGTCAATCCGTTCGCGAGATATGGCAGTTTGGATGTAAGAAACGCTTGAGAAAATCAAAATTTTCGCCGTTCTGATGCTCGAAACGAATAACTAGAACGGCCTAGGGGAAAAGTAAGCATATCGTTGTAATCGGGCGAGTTTCTACTTTCAGATGCAACAGAAATTTTGCGGATTGGTCAATCCGTTCGCGAGATATGGCAGTTTGGATGTAAGAAACGCTTGAGAAACTCAAAATTTGCGCAGTTCTGATGCTCGAAACGAATAACTAGAACGGCCTAGGGGAAAAGTGCGCATACCGTTGTAATCGGGCGAGTTTCTACTTTCAGATGCAACAGAAATTTTGCGTATTGATCAATCCGTTCGCGAGATATGGCAGTTTGGAGGTAAGAAACGCTTGAGAAACTCAAAATTTGCGCAGTTCTGATGCTCGAAACGAATAACTAGAACGGCCTAGGGGAAAAGTGCGCATACCGTTGTAATCGGGCGAGTTTCTACTTTCAGATGCAACAGAAATTTTGCGTATTGATCAATCCGTTCGCGAGATATGGCAGTTTGGAGGTAAGAAACGCTTGAGAAACTCAAAATTTTCGCAGTTCTGATGCTCGAAACGAGTAACTAGAACGGCATAGGGGAAAAGTACGCATACCGTTGTAATCGGGCGAGTTTCTACTTTCAGATGCAACAGAAATTTTGCGGATTGGTCAATCCGTTCGCGAGATATGGCAGTTTGGATGTAAGAAACGCTTGAGAAACTCAAAATTTTCGCAGTTCTGATGCTCGACACGAATAACTAGAACGGCCTAGGGGAAAAGTGCGCATACCGTTGTAATAGGGCGAGTTTCTACTTTCAGATGCAACAGAAATTATGCGGATTGATCAATCCGTTCGCGAGATATGGCAGTTTGGATATAAGAAACGCTTGAGAAACTCAAAATTTGCGCAGTTCTGATGCTCGGAACGAAATAACTAGAACGGCCTAGGGGAAAAGTACGCATACCGTTGTAATCGGGCGAGATTCTACTTGCACATGCAACAGAAATTTTGCGGATTGATCAATCCGTTCGCGAGATATGGCAGTTTGGATATAAGAAACGCTTGATAAACTCAAAATTTTCGCAGTTCTGATGCTCGAAACGAGTAACTAGAACGGCCTAGGGGAATAGTACGCACACCGTTGTAATCGGGCGAGTTTCTACTTTCAGACGCAACAGAAATTTTGCGGATTGGTCAATCCGTTCGCGAGATATGGCAGTTTGGAGGTAAGAAACGCTTGAGAAACTCAAAATTTGCGCAGTTCTGATGCTCGACACGAATAACTAGAACGGCCTAGGGGAAAAGTGCGCATACCGTTGTAATCGGGCGAGTTTCTACTTTCGGATGCAACAGAAATTTTGCGAATCGGTCAATCCGTTCGCGAGATATGGCAGTTTGGATGTAAGAAACGCTTGAGAAACTCAAAACTTTCGCAGTTCTGATGCTCGAAACGAATAACTGGAACGGCCTAGGGGAAAACTACACATACCGTTGTAATCGGGCGAGTTTCTACTTTCAGATGCTACAGAAATTTTGCGGATTGGTCAATCCGTTCGCGAGATATGGCAGTTTGGATGTAAGAAACGCTTGAGAAACTCAAAATTTTCGCCGTTCTGATGCTCGAAACGAATAACTAGAACGGCCTAGGGGAAAAGTAAGCATATCGTTGTAATCGGGCGAGTTTCTACTTTCAGATGCAACAGAAATTTTGCGGATTGGTCAATCCGTTCGCGAGATATGGCAGTTTGGATGTAAGAAACGCTTGAGAAACTCAAAATTTGCGCAGTTCTGATGCTCGAAACGAATAACTAGAACGGCCTAGGGGAAAAGTGCGCATACCGTTGTAATCGGGCGAGTTTCTACTTTCAGATGCAACAGAAATTTTGCGTATTGATCAATCCGTTCGCGAGATATGGCAGTTTGGAGGTAAGAAACGCTTGAGAAACTCAAAATTTTCGCAGTTCTGATGCTCGAAACGAGTAACTAGAACGGCATAGGGGAAAAGTACGCATACCGTTGTAATCGGGCGAGTTTCTACTTTCAGATGCAACAGAAATTTTGCGGATTGGTCAATCCGTTCGCGAGATATGGCAGTTTGGATGTAAGAAACGCTTGAGAAACTCAAAATTTTCGCAGTTCTGATGCTCGACACGAATAACTAGAACGGCCTAGGGGAAAAGTGCGCATACCGTTGTAATAGGGCGAGTTTCTACTTTCAGATGCAACAGAAATTTTGCGGATTGATCAATCCGTTCGCGAGATATGGCAGTTTGGATATAAGAAACGCTTGAGAAACTCAAAATTTGCGCAGTTCTGATGCTCGGAACGAAATAACTAGAACGGCCTAGGGGAAAAGTACGCATACCGTTGTAATCGGGCGAGATTCTACTTGCACATGCAACAGAAATTTTGCGGATTGATCAATCCGTTCGCGAGATATGGCAGTTTGGATATAAGAAACGCTTGATAAACTCAAAATTTTCGCAGTTCTGATGCTCGAAACGAGTAACTAGAACGGCCTAGGGGAATAGTACGCACACCGTTGTAATCGGGCGAGTTTCTACTTTCAGACGCAACAGAAATTTTGCGGATTGGTCAATCCGTTCGCGAGATATGGCAGTTTGGAGGTAAGAAACGCTTGATAAACTCAAAATTTTCGCATTTCTGATGCTCGAAACGAGTAACTAGAACGGCATAGGGGAAAAGTACGCATACCGTTGTAATCGGGCGAGTTTCTACTTGCACCTGCAACAGAAATTTTGCGGATTGGTCGATCCGTTCGCGAGATATGGCAGTTTGGAAGTAAGAAACGCTTGATAAACTCAAAATTTTCGCAGTTCTGATGCTCGACACGAATAACTAGAACGGCCTAGGGGAAAAGTGCGCATACCGTTGTAATAGGGCGAGTTTCTACTTTCAGATGCAACAGAAATTTTGCGGATTGATCAATCCGTTCGCGAGATATGGCAGTTTGGATATAAGGAACGCTTGAGAAACTCAAAATTTGCGCAGTTCTGATGCTCGGAACGAAATAACTAGAACGGCCTAGGGGAAAAGTACGCATACCGTTGTAATCGGGCGAGATTCTACTTGCACATGCAACAGAAATTTTGCGGATTGATCAATCCGTTCGCGAGATATGGCAGTTTGGATATAAGAAACGCTTGATAAACTCAAAATTTTCGCAGTTCTGATGCTCGAAACGAGTAACTAGAACGGCCTAGGGGAATAGTACGCACACCGTTGTAATCGGGCGAGTTTCTACTTTCAGACGCAACAGAAATTTTGCGGATTGGTCAATCCGTTCGCGAGATATGGCAGTTTGGAGGTAAGAAACGCTTGATAAACTCAAAATTTTCGCATTTCTGATGCTCGAAACGAGTAACTAGAACGGCATAGGGGAAAAGTACGCATACCGTTGTAATCGGGCGAGTTTCTACTTGCACCTGCAACAGAAATTTTGCGGATTGGTCGATCCGTTCGCGAGATATGGCAGTTTGGAAGTAAGAAACGCTTGAGAAACACAAAATTTTCGCAGTTCTGATGCTCGAAACGAATAACTAGAACGGCCTAGGGGAAAAGTGCGCATACCGTTGTAATAGGGCGAGTTTCTACTTTCAGATGCAACAGAAATTTTGCGGATTGATCAATCCGTTCGCGAGATATGGCAGTTTGGATATAAGAAACGCTTGAGAAACTCAAAATTTGCGCAGTTCTGATGCTCGGAACGAAATAACTAGAACTGCCTAGGGGAATAGTACCCACACCGTTTTAATCGGGCGAGTTTCTACTTTCAGATGCAGCAGAAATTTTGTGGATTGGTCAATCCGTTCGCGAGATATGGCAGTTTGGAGGTAAGAAACGCTTGATAAACTCAAAATTTTCGCATTTCTGATGCTCGAAACGAATAACTAGAACGGCCTAGGGGAAAAGTGCGCATACCGTTGTAATCGGGCGAGTTTCTACTTTCGGATGCAACAGAAATTTTGCGAATCGGTCAATCCGTTCGCGAGATATGGCAGTTTGGATGTAAGAAACACTTGATAAACTCAAAATTTTCGCATTTCTGATGCTCGAAACGAGTAACTAGAACGGCATAGGGGAAAAGTACGCATACCGTTGTAATCGGGCGAGTTTCTACTTTCAGATGCAACAGAAATTTTGCGGATTGGTCAATCCGTTCGCGAGATATGGCAGTTTGGAGGTAAGAAACGCTTGAGAAACTCAAAATTTGCGCAGTTCTGATGCTCGACACGAATAACTAGAACGGCCTAGGGGAAAAGTGCGCATACCGTTGTAATCGGGCGAGTTTCTACTTTCGGATGCAACAGAAATTTTGCGAATCGGTCAATCCGTTCGCGAGATATGGCAGTTTGGATGTAAGAAACGCTTGAGAAACTCAAAACTTTCGCAGTTCTGATGCTCGAAACGAATAACTAGAACGGCCTAGGGGAATAGTACGCACACCGTTGTAATCGGGCGAGTTTCTACTTTCAGACGCAACAGAAATTTTGCGGATTGGTCAATCCGTTCGCGAGATATGGCAGTTTGGAGGTAAGAAACACTTGATAAACTCAAAATTTTCGCATTTCTGATGCTCGAAACGAGTAACTAGAACGGCATAGGGGAAAAGTACGCATACCGTTGTAATCGGGCGAGTTTCTACTTGCACCTGCAACAGAAATTTTGCGGATTGGTCGATCCGTTCGCGAGATATGGCAGTTTGGAGGTAAGAAACGCTTGAGAAACTCAAAATTTGCGCAGTTTTGATGCTCGACACGAATAACTAGAACGGCCTAGGGGAAAAGTGCGCATACCGTTGTAATCGGGCGAGTTTCTACTTTCGGATGCAACAGAAATTTTGCGAATCGGTCAATCCGTTCGCGAGATATGGCAGTTTGGATGTAAGAAACGCTTGAGAAACTCAAAACTTTCGCAGTTCTGATGCTCGAAACGAATAACTGGAACGGCCTAGGGGAAAACTACACATACCGTTGTAATCGGGCGAGTTTCTACTTTCAGATGCTACAGAAATTTTGCGGATTGGTCAATCCGTTCGCGAGATATGGCAGTTTGGATGTAAGAAACGCTTGAGAAACTCAAAATTTTCGCCGTTCAGATGCTCGAAACGAATAACTAGAACGGCCTAGGGGAAAAGTAAGCATATCGTTGTAATCGGGCGAGTTTCTACTTTCAGATGCAACAAAAATTTTGCGGATTGGTCAATCCGTTCGCGAGATATGGCAGTTTGGATGTAAGAAACGCTTGAGAAACTCAAAATTTGCGCAGTTCTGATGCTCGAAACGAATAACTAGAACGGCCTAGGGGAAAAGTGTGCATACCGTTGTAATCGGGCGAGTTTCTACTTTCAGATGCAACAGAAATTTTGCGTATTGATCAATCCGTTCGCGAGATATGGCAGTTTGGAGGTAAGAAACGCTTGAGAAACTCAAAATTTTCGCAGTTCTGATGCTCGAAACGAGTAACTAGAACGGCATAGGGGAAAAGTACGCATACCGTTGTAATCGGGCGAGTTTCTACTTTCAGATGCAACAGAAATTTTGCGGATTGGTCAATCCGTTCGCGAGATATGGCAGTTTGGATGTAAGAAACGCTTGAGAAACTCAAAATTTTCGCAGTTCTGATGCTCGACACGAATAACTAGAACGGCCTAGGGGAAAAGTGCGCATACCGTTGTAATAGGGCGAGTTTCTACTTTCAGATGCAACAGAAATTTTGCGGATTGATCAATCCGTTCGCGAGATATGGCAGTTTGGATATAAGAAACGCTTGAGAAACTCAAAATTTGCGCAGTTCTGATGCTCGGAACGAAATAACTAGAACGGCCTAGGGGAAAAGTACGCATACCGTTGTAATCGGGCGAGATTCTACTTGCACATGCAACAGAAATTTTGCGGATTGATCAATCCGTTCGCGAGATATGGCAGTTTGGATATAAGAAACGCTTGATAAACTCAAAATTTTCGCAGTTCTGATGCTCGAAACGAGTAACTAGAACGGCCTAGGGGAATAGTACGCACACCGTTGTAATCGGGCGAGTTTCTACTTTCAGACTCAACAGAAATTTTGCGGATTGGTCAATCCGTTCGCGAGATATGGCAGTTTGGAGGTAAGAAACGCTTGATAAACTCAAAATTTTCGCATTTCTGATGCTCGAAACGAGTAACTAGAACGGCATAGGGGAAAAGTACGCATACCGTTGTAATCGGGCGAGTTTCTACTTGCACCTGCAACAGAAATTTTGCGGATTGGTCGATCCGTTCGCGAGATATGGCAGTTTGGAAGTAAGAAACGCTTGATAAACTCAAAATTTTCGCAGTTCTGATGCTCGACACGAATAACTAGAACGGCCTAGGGGAAAAGTGCGCATACCGTTGTAATAGGGCGAGTTTCTACTTTCAGATGCTACAGAAATTTTGCGGATTGGTCAATCCGTTCGCGAGATATGGCAGTTTGGATGTAAGAAACGCTTGAGAAACTCAAAATTTTCGCCGTTCTGATGCTCGAAACGAATAACTAGAACGACCTAGGGGAAAAGTACGCATATCGTTGTAATCGGGCGAGTTTCTACTTTCAGATGGAACAGAAATTTTGCGGATTGGTCAATCCGTTCGCGAGATATGGCAGTTTGGATGTAAGAAACGCTTGAGAAACTCAAAATTTGCGCAGTTCTGATGCTCGAAACGAATAACTAGAACGGCCTAGGGGAAAAGTGCGCATACCGTTGTAATCGGGCGAGTTTCTACTTTCAGATGCAACAGAAATTTTGCGTATTGATCAATCCGTTCGCGAGATATGGCAGTTTGGAGGTAAGAAACGCTTGAGAAACTCAAAATTTTCGCAGTTCTGATGCTCGAAACGAGTAACTAGAACGGCATAGGGGAAAAGTACGCATACCGTTGTAATCGGGCGAGTTTCTACTTTCAGATGCAACAGAAATTTTGCGGATTGGTCAATCCGTTCGCGATATATGGCAGTTTGGATGTAAGAAACGCTTGAGAAACTCAAAATTTTCGCAGTTCTGATGCTCGACACGAATAACTAGAACGGCCTAGGGGAAAAGTACGCATACCGTTGTAATCGGGCGAGTTTCTACATGCAGATGCAACAGAAATTTTGCGGATTGGTCGATCCGTTCGCGAGATATGGCAGTTTGGAGGTAAGAAACGCTTGAGAAACTCAAAATTTTCGCAGTTCTGATGCTCGACACGAATAACTAGAACGGCCTAGGGGAAAAGTGCGCATACCGTTGTAATCGGGCGAGCTTCTACTTTCAGATGCATCAGAAATTTTGCGGATTGATCAATCCGTTCGCGAGATATGGTAGTTTGGAAATAAGAAACGCTTGAGAAACTCAAAATTTTCGCAGTTCTGATGCTCGAAACGAATAACTAGAACCGCCTAGGGGAAAAGTGCGCATACCGTTGTAATCGGGCGAGTTTCTACTTTCAGATGCCACAGAAATTTTGCGGATTGATCAATCCGTTCGCGAGATATGGCAGTTTGGAAATAAGAAACGCTTGATAAACTCAAAATTTTCCCAGTTCTGATGCTCGAAACGAGTAACTAGAACGGCATAGGGGAAAAGTACGCATACCGTTGTAATCGGGCGAGTTTCTACTTTCAGATGCAACAGAAATTTTGCGGATTGATCAATCCGTTCGCGAGATATGGCAGTTTGGAGGTAAGAAACGCTTGAGAAACTCAAAATTTTCGCAGTTCTGATGCTCGAAACGAATAACTAGAACGGCCTAGGGGAAAAGTACGCATACCGTTGTAATCGGGCGAGATTCTACTTGCACATGCAACTGAAATTTTGCGGATTGGTCGATCCGTTCGCGAGATCTGGCAGTTTGGAAGTAAGAAACGCTTGAGAAACTCAAAATTTTCACAGTTCTGATGCTCGAAACGAATAACTAGAACGGCCTAGGGGAAAAGTACGCATACCGTTGTAATCGGGCGAGATTCTACTTGCACATGCAACTGAAATTTTGCGGATTGGGCGATCCGTTCGCGAGATATGGCAGTTTGGAGGTAAGAAACGCTTGAGAAACTCAAAATTTTCGCAGTTCTGATGCTCGGAACGAAATAACTAGAACGGCCTAGGGGAATAGTACGCACACCGTTTTAATCGGGCGAGTTTCTACTTTGAGATGCAACAGAAATTTTGCGGATTGGTCAATCCGTTCGCGAGATATGGCAGTTTGGAGGTAAGAAACGCTTGAGAAACTCAAAATTTGCGCAGTTCTGATGCTCGAAACGAATAACTAGAACGGCCTAGGGGAAAAGTACGCATAGCGTTGTAATCGGGCGAGATTCTACTTGCACATGCAACTGAAATTTTGCGGATTGGTCGATCCGTTCGCGAGATATGGCAGTTTGGAAGTAAGAAACGCTTGAGAAACTCAAAATTTTCACAGTTCTGATGCTCGAAACGAATAACTAGAACGGCCTAGGGGAAAAGTACGCATACCGTTGTAATCGGGCGAGTTTCTACTTGCAGATGCAACAGAAATTTTGCGGATTGGTCGATCCGTTCGCGAGATATGGCTGTTTGGAGGTAAGAAACGCTTGAGAAACTCAAAATTTTCGCAGTTCTGATGCTCGAAACGAATAACTAGAACGGCCTAGGGGAAAAGTACGCATACCGTTGTAATCGGGCGAGTTTCTACTTGCACATGCAACAGAAATTTTGCGGATTGATCAATCCGTTCGCGAGATATGGCAGTTTGGAGGTAAGAAACGCTTGAGAAACTCAAAATTTTCGCAGTTCTGATGCTCGAAACGAATAACTAGAACGGCCTAGGGGAAAAGTACGCATACCGTTGTAATCGGGCGAGTTTCTACTTGCACATGCAACAGAAATTTTGCGGATTGGTCGATCCGTTCGCGAGATATGGCAGTTTGGAGGTAAGAAACGCTTGAGAAACTCAAAATTTTCGCAGTTCTGATGCTCGACACGAATAACTAGAACGGCCTAGGGGAAAAGTGCGCATACCGTTGTAATCGGGCGAGCTTCTACTTTCAGATGCATCAGAAACTTTGCGGATTGATCAATCCGTTCGCGAGATATGGTAGTTTGGAAATAAGAAACGCTTGAGAAACTCAAAATTTTCGCAGTTCTGATGCTCGAAACGAATAACTAGAACCGCCTAGGGGAAAAGTGCGCATACCGTTGTAATCGGGCGAGTTTCTACTTTCAGATGCCACAGAAATTTTGCGGATTGATCAATCCGTTCGCGAGATATGGCAGTTTGGAAATAAGAAACGCTTGATAAACTCAAAATTTTCCCAGTTCTGATGCTCCAAACGAGTAACTAGAACGGCATAGGGGAAAAGTACGCATACCGTTGTAATCGGGCGAGTTTCTACTTTCAGATGCAACAGAAATTTTGCGGATTGATCAATCCGTTCGCGAGATATGGCAGTTTGGAGGTAAGAAACGCTTGAGAAACTCAAAATTTGCGCAGTTCTGATGCTCGACACGAATAACTAGAACGGCCTAGGGGAAAAGTGCGCATACCGTTGTAATCGGGCGAGTTTCTACTTGCACATGCAACTGAAATTTTGCGGATTGGTCGATCCGTTCGCGAGATATGGCAGTTTGGAGGTAAGAAACGCTTGAGAAACTCAAAATTTTCGCAGTTCTGATGCTCGGAACGAAATAACTAGAACGGCCTAGGGGAATAGTACGCACACCGTTTTAATCGGGCGAGTTTCTACTTTCAGATGCAACAGAAATTTTGCGGATTGGTCAATCCGTTCGCGAGATATGGCAGTTTGGAAGTAAGAAACGCTTGAGAAACTCAAAATTTTCGCAGTTCTGATGCTCGAAACGAATAACTAGAACGGCATAGGGGAAAAGTACGCATACCGTTGTAATCGGGCGAGTTTCTACTTTCAGACGCAACAGAAATTTTGCGGATTGGACAATCCGTTCGCGAGATATGGCAGTTTGGAGGTAAGAAACGCTTGATAAACTCAAAATTTTCGCAGTTCTGATGCTCGAAACGAGTAACTAGAACGGCATAGGGGAAAAGTACGCATACCGTTGTAATCGGGCGAGTTTCTACTTGCACCTGCAACAGAAATTTTGCGGATTGGTCGATCCGTTCGCGAGATATGGCAGTTTGGAAGTAAGAAACGCTTGAGAAACTCAAAATTTTCGCAGTTCTGATGCTCGAAACGAATAACTAGAACGGCCTAGGGGAAAAGTGCGCATACCGTTGTAATAGGGCGAGTTTCTACTTTCAGATGCAACAGAAATTTTGCGGATTGATCAATCCGTTCGCGAGATATGGCAGTTTGGATATAAGAAACGCTTGAGAAACTCAAAATTTGCGCAGTTCTGATGCTCGGAACGAAATAACTAGAACGGCCTAGGGGAATAGTACGCACACCGTTTTAATCGGGCGAGTTTCTACTTTCAGATGCAACAGAAATTTTGCGGATTGGTCAATCCGTTCGCGAGATATGGCAGTTTGGAGGTAAGAAACGCTTGAGAAACTCAAAATTTGCGCAGTTCTGATGCTCGAAACGAATAACTAGAACGGCCTAGGGGAAAGGAACGCATACCGTTGTAATCGGGCGAGTTTCTACTTTCAGATGCAACAGAAATTTTGCGGATTGATCAATCCGTTCGCGAGATATGGCAGTTTGGAGGTAAGAAACGCTTGAGAAACTCAAAATTTTCGCAGTTCTGATGCTCGAAACGAATAACTAGAACGGCCTAGGGGAAAAGTGCGCATACCGTTGTAATCGGGCGAGCTTCTACTTTCAGATGCATCAGAAATTTTGCGGATTGATCAATCCGTTCGCGAGATATGGTAGTTTGGAAATAAGAAACGCTTGAGAAACTCAAAATTTTCGCAGTTCTGATGCTCGAAACGAATAACTAGAACCGCCTAGTGGAAAAGTGCGCATACCGTTGTAATCGGGCGAGTTTCTACTTTCAGATGCCACAGAAATTTTGCGGATTGATCAATCCGTTCGCGAGATATGGCAGTTTGGAAATAAGACACGCTTGATAAACTCAAAATTTTCCCAGTTCTGATGCTCGAAACGAGTAACTAGAACGGCATAGGGGAAAAGTACGCATACCGTTGTAATCGGGCGAGTTTCTACTTTCAGATGCAACAGAAATTTTGCGGATTGATCAATCCGTTCGCGATATATGGCAGTTTGGAGGTAAGAAACGCTTGAGAAACTCAAAATTTTCGCAGTTCTGATGCTCGAAACGAATAACTAGAACGGCATAGGGGAAAAGTACGCATACCGTTGTAATCGGGCGAGTTTCTACTTTCAGATGCAACAGAAATTTTGCGGATTGGTCAATCCGTTCGCGAGATATGGCAGTTTGGATGTAAGAAACGCTTGAGAAACTCAAAATTTTCGCAGTTCTGATGCTCGACACGAATAACTAGAACGGCCTAGGGGAAAAGTGCGCATACCGCTGTAATCGGGCGAGTTTCTACTTTCAGATGCAACAGAAATTTTGCGGATTGATCAATCCGTTCGCGAGATATGGCAGTTTGGATATAAGAAACGCTTGAGAAACTCAAAATTTTCGCAGTTCTGATGCTCGAAACGAGTAACTAGAACGGCCTAGGGGAATAGTACGCACACCGTTGTAATCGGGCGAGTTTCTACTTTCAGACGCAACAGAAATTTTGCGGATTGGTCAATCCGTTCGCGAGATATGGCAGTTGGGAGGTAAGAAACGCTTGAGAAACTCAAAATTTGCGCAGTTCTGATGCTCGAAACGAAATAACTAGAACGGCCTAGGGGAAAAGTACGCATACCGTTGTAATCGGGCGAGATTCTACTTGCACATGCAACAGAAATTTTGCGGATTGGTCGATCCGTTCGCGAGATATGGCAGTTTGGAAATAAGAAACGCTTGAGAAACTCAAAATTTTCGCAGTTCTGATGCTCGAAACGAATAACTAGAACCGCCTAGGGGAAAAGTGCGCATACCGTTGTAATCGGGCGAGTTTCTACTTTCAGATGCAACAGAAATTTTGCGGATTGATCAATCCGTTCGCGAGATATGGCAGTTTGGAGGTAAGAAACGCTTGAGAAACTCAAAATTTTCGCAGTTCTGATGCTCGAAACGAATAACTAGAACGGCCTAGGGGAAAAGTACGCATACCGTTGTAATCGGGCGAGTTTCTACTTGCACATGCAACAGAAATTTTGCGGATTGGTCGATCCGTTCGCGAGATATGGCAGTTTGGAAGTAAGAAACGCTTGAGAAACTCAAAATTTTCGCAGTTCTGATGCTCGAAACGAATAACTAGAACCGCCTAGGGGAAAAGTGCGCATACCGTTGTAATCGGGCGAGTTTCTACTTTCAGACGCAACAGAAATTTTGCGGATTGGACAATCCCTTCGCGAGATATGGCAGTTTGGAGGTAAGAAACGCTTGATAAACTCAAAATTTTCGCAGTTCTGATGCTCGAAACGAGTAACTAGAACGGCATTTGGGAAAAGTACGCATACCGTTGTAATCGGGCGAGTTTCTACTTGCACCTGCAACAGAAATTTTGCGGATTGGTCGATCCGTTCGCGAGATATGGCAGTTTGGAAGTAAGAAACGCTTGAGAAACTCAAAATTTTCGCAGTTCTGATGCTCGAAACGAATAACTAGAACGGCCTAGGGGAAAAGTGCGCATACCGTTGTAATAGGGCGAGTTTCTACTTTCAGATGCAACAGAAATTTTGCGGATTGATCAATCCGTTCGCGAGATATGGCAGTTTGGATATAAGAAACGCTTGAGAAACTCAAAATTTGCGCAGTTCTGATGCTCGGAACGAAATAACTAGAACGGCCTAGGGGAATAGTACGCACACCGTTTTAATCGGGCGAGTTTCTACTTTCAGATGCAACAGAAATTTTGCGGATTGGTCAATCCGTTCGCGAGATATGGCAGTTTGGAGGTAAGAAACGCTTGAGAAACTCAAAATTTGCGCAGTTCTGATGCTCGAAACGAATAACTAGAACGGCCTAGGGGAAAAGAACGCATACCGTTGTAATCGGGCGACATTCTACTTGCACATGCAACTGAAATTTTGCGGATTGGTCGATCCGTTCGCGAGATATGGCAGTTTGGAAGTAAGAAACGCTTGAGAAACTCAAAATTTTCACAGTTCTGATGCTCGAAACGAATAACTAGAACGGCCTAGGGGAAAAGTACGCATACCGTTGTAATCGGGCGAGTTTCTACTTTGAGATGCAACAAAAATTTTGCGGATTGGTCGATCCGTTCGCGAGATATGGCAGTTTGGAGGTAAGAAACGCTTGAGAAACTCAAAATTTTCGCAGTTCTGATGCTCGACACGAATAACTAGAACGGCCTAGAGGAAAAGTGCTCATACCGTTGTAATCGGGCGAGCTTCTACTTTCAGATGCATCAGAAATTTTGCGGATTGATCAATCCGTTCGCGAGATATGGTAGTTTGGAAATAAGAAACGCTTGAGAAACTCAAAATTTTCGCAGTTCTGATGCTCGAAACGAATAACTAGAACCGCCTAGGGGAAAAGTGCGCATACCGTTGTAATCGGGCTAGTTTCTACTTTCAGATGCCACAGAAATTTTGCGGATTGATCAATCCGTTCGCGAGATATGGCAGTTTGGAAATAAGAAACGCTTGATAAACTCAAAATTTTCCCAGTTCTGATGCTCGAAACGAGTAACTAGAACGGCATAGGGGAAAAGTACGCATACCGTTGTAATCGGGCGAGTTTCTACTTTCAGATGCAACAGAAATTTTGCGGATTGATCAATCCGTTCGCGAGATATGGCAGTTTGGAGGTAAGAAACGCTTGAGAAACTCAAAATTTTCGCAGTTCTGATGCTCGAAACGAATAACTAGAACGGCCTAGGGGAAGAGTACGCATACCGTTGTAATCGGGCGAGTTTCTACTTGCACATGCAACTGAAATTTTGCGGATTGGTCGATCCGTTCGCGAGATATGGCAGTTTGGAGGTAAGAAACGCTTGAGAAACTCAAAATTTTCGCAGTTCTGATGCTCGGAACGAAATAACTAGAACGGCCTAGGGGAATAGTACGCACACCGTTTTAATCGGGCGAGTTTCTACTTTCAGATGCAACAGAAATTTTGCGGATTGGTCAATCCGTTCGCGAGATATGGCAGTTTGGAGGTAAGAAACGCTTGAGAAACTCAAAATTTGCGCAGTTCTGATGCTCGAAACGAATAACTAGAACGGCCTAGGGGAAAAGTACGCATACCGTTGTAATCGGGAGAGATTCTACTTGCACATGCAACTGAAATTTTGCGGATTGGTCGATCCGTTCGCGAGATATGGCAGTTTGGAAGTAAGAATCGCTTGAGAAACTCAAAATTTTCACAGTTCTGATGCTCGAAACGAATAACTAGAACGGCCTAGGGGAAAAGTACGCATACCGTTGTAATCGGGCGAGTTTCTACTTGCAGATGCAGCAGAAATTTTGCGGATTGGTCGATCCGTTCGCGAGATATGGCAGTTTGGATGTAAGAAACGCTTGAGAAACTCAAAATTTTCGCAGTTCTGATGCTCGACACGAATAACTAGAACGGCCTAGGGGAAAAGTGCGCATACCGTTGTAATCGGGCGAGTTTCTACTTTCAGATGCAACAGAAATTTTGCGGATTGATCAATCCGTTCGCGAGATATGGCAGTTTGGATATAAGAAACGCTTGAGAAACTCAAAATTTTCGCAGTTCTGATGCTCGAAACGAGTAACTAGAACGGCCTAGGGGAATAGTACGCACACCGTTGTAATCGGGCGAGTTTCTACTTTCAGATGCCACAGAAATTTTGCGGATTGATCAATCCGTTCGCGAGATATGGCAGTTTGGAAATAAGAAACGCTTGATAAACTCAAAATTTTCCCAGTTCTGATGCTCGAAACGAGTAACTAGAACGGCATAGGGGAAAAGTACGCATACCGTTGTAATCGGGCGAGTTTCTACTTTCAGATGCAACAGAAATTTTGCGGATTGATCAATCCGTTCGCGAGATATGGCAGTTTGGAGGTAAGAAACGCTTGAGAAACTCAAAATTTTCCCAGTTCTGATGCTCGAAACGAGTAACTAGAACGGCATAGGGGAAAAGTACGCATACCGTTGTAATCGGGCGAGCTTCTACTTTCAGATGCATCAGAAATTTTGCGGATTGATCAATCCGTTCGCGAGATATGGCAGTTTGGAAATAAGAAACGCTTGAGAAACTCAAAATTTTCGCAGTTCTGATGCTCGAAACGAATAACTAGAACCGCCTAGGGGAAAAGTACGCATACCGTTGTAATCGGGCGAGTTTCTACTTTCAGATGCAGCAGAAATTTTGCGGAATGATCAATCCGTTCGCGAGATATGGCAGTTTGGAGGTAAGAAACGCTTGAGAAACTCAAAATTTTCGCAGTTCTGATGCTCGAAACGAATAACTAGAACGGCATAGTGGAAAAGTACGCATACCGTTGTAATCGGGCGAGTTTCTACTTTCAGATGCAACAGAAATTTTGCGGATTGGTCAATCCGTTCGCGAGATATGGCAGTTTGGATGTAAGAAACGCTTGAGAAACTCAAAATTTGCGCAGTTCTGATGCTCGGAACGAAATAACTAGAACGGCCTAGGGGAATAGTACGCACACCGTTTTAATCGGGCGAGTTTCTACTTTCAGATGCAACAGAAATTTTGCGGATTGATCAATCCGTTCGCGAGATATGGCAGTTTGGAGGTAAGAAACGCTTGAGAAACTCAAAATTTTCGCAGTTCTGATGCTCGAAACGAATAACTAGAACGGCATAGGGGAAAAGTACGCATACCGTTGTAATCGGCGAGTTTCTACTTTCAGATGCAACAGAAATTTTGCGGATTGGTCAATCCGTTCGCGAGATATGGCAGTTTGGATGTAAGAAACGCTTGAGAAACTCAAAATTTTCGCAGTTCTGATGCTCGACACGAATAACTAGAACGGCCTAGGGGAAAAGTGCGCATACCGTTGTAATCGGGCGAGTTTCTACTTTCAGATGCAACAGAAATTTTGCGGATTGATCAATCCGTTCGCGAGATATGGCAGTTTGGATATAAGAAACGCTTGAGAAACTCAAAATTTTCGCAGTTCTGATGCTCGAAACGAGTAACTAGAACGGCCTAGGGGAATAGTACGCACACCGTTGTAATCGGGCGAGTTTCTACTTTCAGATGCCACAGAAATTTTGCGGATTGATCAATCCGTTCGCGAGATATGGCAGTTTGGAAATAAGAAACGCTTGATAAACTCAAAATTTTCCCAGTTCTGATGCTCGAAACGAGTAACTAGAACGGCATAGGGGAAAAGTACGCATACCGTTGTAATCGGGCGAGTTTCTACTTTCAGATGCAACAGAAATTTTGCGGATTGATCAATCCGTTCGCGAGATATGGCAGTTTGGAGGTAAGAAACGCTTGAGAAACTCAAAATTTTCGCAGTTCTGATGCTCGAAACGAATAACTAGAACGGCCTAGGGGAAGAGTACGCATACCGTTGTAATCGGGCGAGTTTCTACTTGCACATGCAACTGAAATTTTGCGGATTGGTCGATCCGTTCGCGAGATATGGCAGTTTGGAGGTAAGAAACGCTTGAGAAACTCAAAATTTTCGCAGTTCTGATGCTCGGAACGAAATAACTAGAACGGCCTAGGGGAAAAGTACGCATACCGTTGTAATCGGGAGAGATTCTACTTGCACATGCAACTGAAATTTTGCGGATTGGTCGATCCGTTCGCGAGATATGGCAGTTTGGAGGTAAGAAACGCTTGAGAAACTCAAAATTTTCGCAGTTCTGATGCTCGGAACGAAATAACTAGAACGGCCTAGGGGAATAGTACGCACACCGTTTTAATCGGGCGAGTTTCTACTTTCAGATGCAACAGAAATTTTGCGGATTGGTCAATCCGTTCGCGAGATATGGCAGTTTGGAGGTAAGAAACGCTTGAGAAACTCAAAATTTGCGCAGTTCTGATGCTCGAAACGAATAAATAGAACGGCCTAGGGGAAAAGTACGCATACCGTTGTAATCGGGAGAGATTCTACTTGCACATGCAACTGAAATTTTGCGGATTGGTCGATCCGTTCGCGAGATATGGCAGTTTGGAAGTAAGAATCGCTTGAGAAACTCAAAATTTTCACAGTTCTGATGCTCGAAACGAATAACTAGAACGGCCTAGGGGAAAAGTACGCATACCGTTGTAATCGGGCGAGTTTCTACTTGCAGATGCAGCAGAAATTTTGCGGATTGGTCGATCCGTTCGCGAGATATGGCAGTTTGGATGTAAGAAACGCTTGAGAAACTCAAAATTTTCGCAGTTCTGATGCTCGACACGAATAACTAGAACGGCCTAGGGGAAAAGTGCGCATACCGTTGTAATCGGGCGAGTTTCTACTTTCAGATGCAACAGAAATTTTGCGGATTGATCAATCCGTTCGCGAGATATGGCAGTTTGGATATAAGAAACGCTTGAGAAACTCAAAATTTTCGCAGTTCTGATGCTCGAAACGAGTAACTAGAACGGCCTAGGGGAATAGTACGCACACCGTTGTAATCGGGCGAGTTTCTACTTTCAGATGCCACAGAAATTTTGCGGATTGATCAATCCGTTCGCGAGATATGGCAGTTTGGAAATAAGAAACGCTTGATAAACTCAAAATTTTCCCAGTTCTGATGCTCGAAACGAGTAACTAGAACGGCATAGGGGAATAGTACGCATACCGTTGTAATCGGGCGAGTTTCTACTTTCAGATGCAACAGAAATTTTGCGGATTGATCAATCCGTTCGCGAGATATGGCAGTTTGGAGGTAAGAAACGCTTGAGAAACTCAAAATTTTCCCAGTTCTGATGCTCGAAACGAGTAACTAGAACGGCATAGGGGAAAAGTACGCATACCGTTGTAATCGGGCGAGCTTCTACTTTCAGATGCATCAGAAATTTTGCGGATTGATCAATCCGTTCGCGAGATATGGTAGTTTGGAAATAAGAAACGCTTGAGAAACTCAAAATTTTCGCAGTTCTGATGCTCGAAACGAATAACTAGAACCGCCTAGGGGAAAAGTACGCATACCGTTGTAATCGGGCGAGTTTCTACTTTCAGATGCAACAGAAATTTTGCGGAATGATCAATCCGTTCGCGAGATATGGCAGTTTGGAGGTAAGAAACGCTTGAGAAACTCAAAATTTTCGCAGTTCTGATGCTCGAAACGAATAACTAGAACGGCATAGTGGAAAAGTACGCATACCGTTGTAATCGGGCGAGTTTCTACTTTCAGATGCAACAGAAATTTTGCGGATTGGTCAATCCGTTCGCGAGATATGGCAGTTTGGATGTAAGAAACGCTTGAGAAACTCAAAATTTGCGCAGTTCTGATGCTCGGAACGAAATAACTAGAACGGCCTAGGGGAATAGTACGCACACCGTTTTAATCGGGCGAGTTTCAACTTTCAGATGCAACAGAAATTTTGCGGATTGATCAATCCGTTCGCGAGATATGGCAGTTTGGAGGTAAGAAACGCTTGAGAAACTCAAAATTTTCGCAGTTCTGATGCTCGAAACGAATAACTAGAACGGCATAGGGGAAAAGTACGCATACCGTTGTAATCGGCGAGTTTCTACTTTCAGATGCAACAGAAATTTTGCGGATTGGTCAATCCGTTCGCGAGATATGGCAGTTTGGATGTAAGAAACGCTTGAGAAACTCAAAATTTTCGCAGTTCTGATGCTCGACACGAATAACTAGAACGGCCTAGGGGAAAAGTGCGCATACCGTTGTAATCGGGCGAGTTTCTACTTTCAGATGCAACAGAAATTTTGCGGATTGATCAATCCGTTCGCGAGATATGGCAGTTTGGATATAAGAAACGCTTGAGAAACTCAAAATTTTCGCAGTTCTGATGCTCGAAACGAGTAACTAGAACGGCCTAGGGGAATAGTACGCACACCGTTGTAATCGGGCGAGTTTCTACTTTCAGATGCCACAGAAATTTTGCGGATTGATCAATCCGTTCGCGAGATATGGCAGTTTGGAAATAAGAAACGCTTGATAAACTCAAAATTTTCCCAGTTCTGATGCTCGAAACGAGTAACTAGAACGGCATAGGGGAAAAGTACGCATACCGTTGTAATCGGGCGAGTTTCTACTTTCAGATGCAACAGAAATTTTGCGGATTGATCAATCCGTTCGCGAGATATGGCAGTTTGGAGGTAAGAAACGCTTGAGAAACTCAAAATTTTCGCAGTTCTGATGCTCGAAACGAATAACTAGAACGGCCTAGGGGAAGAGTACGCATACCGTTGTAATCGGGCGAGTTTCTACTTGCACATGCAACTGAAATTTTGCGGATTGGTCGATCCGTTCGCGAGATATGGCAGTTTGGAGGTAAGAAACGCTTGAGAAACTCAAAATTTTCGCAGTTCTGATGCTCGGAACGAAATAACTAGAACGGCCTAGGGGAATAGTACGCACACCGTTTTAATCGGGCGAGTTTCTACTTTCAGATGCAACAGAAATTTTGCGGATTGGTCAATCCGTTCGCGAGATATGGCAGTTTGGAGGTAAGAAACGCTTGAGAAACTCAAAATTTGCGCAGTTCTGATGCTCGAAACGAATAACTAGAACGGCCTAGGGGAAAAGTACGCATACCGTTGTAATCGGGAGAGATTCTACTTGCACATGCAACTGAAATTTTGCGGATTGGTCGATCCGTTCGCGAGATATGGCAGTTTGGATGTAAGAATCGCTTGAGAAACTCAAAATTTTCACAGTTCTGATGCTCGAAACGAATAACTAGAACGGCCTAGGGGAAAAGTACGCATACCGTTGTAATCGGGCGAGTTTCTACTTGCAGATGCAGCAGAAATTTTGCGGATTGGTCGATCCGTTCGCGAGATATGGCAGTTTGGAGGTAAGAAACGCTTGAGAAACTCAAAATTTTCGCAGTTCTGATGTTCGACACGAATAACTAGAACGGCCTAGGGGAAAAGTGCGCATACCGTTGTAATCGGGCGAGCTTCTACTTTCAGATGCATCAGAAATTTTGCGGATTGATCAATCCGTTCGCGAGATATGGTAGTTTGGAAATAAGAAACGCTTGAGAAACTCAAAATTTTCGCAGTTCTGATGCTCGAAACGAATAACTAGAACCGCCTAGGGGAAAAGTACGCATACCGTTGTAATCGGGCGAGTTTCTACTTTCAGATGCAACAGAAATTTTGCGGAATGATCAATCCGTTCGCGAGATATGGCAGTTTGGAGGTAAGAAACGCTTGAGAAACTCAAAATTTTCGCAGTTCTGATGCTCGAAACGAATAACTAGAACGGCATAGTGGAAAAGTACGCATACCGTTGTAATCGGGCGAGTTTCTACTTTCAGATGCAACAGAAATTTTGCGGATTGGTCAATCCGTTCGCGAGATATGGCAGTTTGGATGTAAGAAACGCTTGAGAAACTCAAAATTTGCGCAGTTCTGATGCTCGGAACGAAATAACTAGAACGGCCTAGGGGAATAGTACGCACACCGTTTTAATCGGGCGAGTTTCTACTTTCAGATGCAACAGAAATTTTGCGGATTGATCAATCCGTTCGCGAGATATGGCAGTTTGGAGGTAAGAAACGCTTGAGAAACTCAAAATTTTCGCAGTTCTGATGCTCGAAACGAATAACTAGAACGGCATAGGGGAAAAGTACGCATACCGTTGTAATCGGCGAGTTTCTACTTTCAGATGCAACAGAAATTTTGCGGATTGGTCAATCCGTTCGCGAGATATGGCAGTTTGGATGTAAGAAACGCTTGAGAAACTCAAAATTTTCGCAGTTCTGATGCTCGACACGAATAACTAGAACGGCCTAGGGGAAAAGTGCGCATACCGTTGTAATCGGGCGAGTTTCTACTTTCAGATGCAACAGAAATTTTGCGGATTGATCAATCCGTTCGCGAGATATGGCAGTTTGGATATAAGAAACGCTTGAGAAACTCAAAATTTTCGCAGTTCTGATGCTCGAAACGAGTAACTAGAACGGCCTAGGGGAATAGTACGCACACCGTTGTAATCGGGCGAGTTTCTACTTTCAGACGCAACAGAAATTTTGCGGATTGGTCAATCCGTTCGCGAGATATGGCAGTTGGGAGGTAAGAAACGCTTGAGAAACTCAAAATTTGCGCAGTTCTGATGCTCGAAACGAAATAACTAGAACGGCCTAGGGGAAAAGTACGCATACCGTTGTAATCGGGCGAGATTCTACTTGCACATGCAACAGAAATTTTGCGGATTGGTCGATCCGTTCGCGAGATATGGCAGTTTGGAAATAAGAAACGCTTGAGAAACTCAAAATTTTCGCAGTTCTGATGCTCGAAACGAATAACTAGAACCGCCTACGGGAAAAGTGCGCATACCGTTGTAATCGGGCGAGTTTCTACTTTCAGATGCAACAGAAATTTTGCGGATTGATCAATCCGTTCGCGAGATATGGCAGTTTGGAGGTAAGAAACGCTTGAGAAACTCAAAATTTTCGCAGTTCTGATGCTCGAAACGAATAACTAGAACGGCCTAGGGGAAAAGTACGCATACCGTTGTAATCGGGCGAGTTTCTTCTTGCACATGCAACAGAAATTTTGCGGATTGGTCGATCCGTTCGCGAGATATGGCAGTTTGGAAGTAAGAAACGCTTGAGAAACTCAAAATTTTCGCAGTTCTGATGCTCGAAACGAATAACTAGAACGGCATAGGGGAAAAGTACGCATACCGTTGTAATCGGGCGAGTTTCTACTTTCAGACGCAACAGAAATTTTGCGGATTGGACAATCCGTTCGCGAGATATGGCAGTTTGGAGGTAAGAAACGCTTGATAAACTCAAAATTTTCGCAGTTCTGATGCTCGAAACGAGTAACTAGAACGGCATAGGGGAAAAGTACGCATACCGTTGTAATCGGGCGAGTTTCTACTTGCACCTGCAACAGAAATTTTGCGGATTGGTCGATCCGTTCGCGAGATATGGCAGTTTGGAAGTAAGAAACGCTTGAGAAACTCAAAATTTTCGCAGTTCTGATGCTCGAAACGAATAACTAGAACGGCCTAGGGGAAAAGTGCGCATACCGTTGTAATAGGGCGAGTTTCTACTTTCAGATGCAACAGAAATTTTGCGGATTGATCAATCCGTTCGCGAGATATGGCAGTTTGGATATAAGAAACGCTTGAGAAACTCAAAATTTGCGCAGTTCTGATGCTCGGAACGAAATAACTAGAACGGCCTAGGGGAATAGTACGCACACCGTTTTAATCGGGCGAGTTTCTACTTTCAGATGCAACAGAAATTTTGCGGATTGGTCAATCCGTTCGCGAGATATGGCAGTTTGGAGGTAAGAAACGCTTGAGAAACTCAAAATTTTCGCAGTTCTGATGCTCGACACGAATAACTAGAACGGCCTAGGGGAAAAGTGCTCATACCGTTGTAATCGGGCGAGCTTCTACTTTCAGATGCATCAGAAATTTTGCGGATTGATCAATCCGTTCGCGAGATATGGTAGTTTGGAAATAAGAAACGCTTGAGAAACTCAAAATTTTCGCAGTTCTGATGCTCGAAACGAATAACTAGAACCGCCTAGGGGAAAAGTGCGCATACCGTTGTAATCGGGCGAGTTTCTACTTTCAGATGCCACAGAAATTTTGCGGATTGATCAATCCGTTCGCGAGATATGGCAGTTTGGAAATAAGAAACGCTTGATAAACTCAAAATTTTCCCAGTTCTGATGCTCGAAACGAGTAACTAGAACGGCATAGGGGAAAAGTACGCATACCGTTGTAATCGGGCGAGTTTCTACTTTCAGATGCAACAGAAATTTTGCGGATTGATCAATCCGTTCGCGAGATATGGCAGTTTGGAGGTAAGAAACGCTTGAGAAACTCAAAATTTTCGCAGTTCTGATGCTCGAAACGAATAACTAGAACGGCATAGGGGAAAAGTACGCATACCGTTGTAATCGGGCGAGTTTCTTCTTTCAGATGCAACAGAAATTTTGCGGATTGGTCAATCCGTTCGCGAGATATGGCAGTTTGGATGTAAGAAACGCTTGAGAAACTCAAAATTTTCGCAGTTCTGATGCTCGACACGAATAACTAGAACGGCCTAGGGGAAAAGTGCGCATACCGTTGTAATCGGGCGAGTTTCTACTTTCAGATGCAACAGAAATTTTGCGGATTGATCAATCCGTTCGCGAGATATGGCAGTTTGGATATAAGAAACGCTTGAGGAACTCAAAATTTTCGCAGTTCTGATGCTCGAAACGAGTAACTAGAACGGCCTAGGGGAATAGTACGCACACCGTTGTAATCGGGCGAGTTTCTACTTTCAGACGCAACAGAAATTTTGCGGATTGGTCAATCCGTTCGCGAGATATGGCAGTTGGGAGGTAAGAAACGCTAGAGAAACTCAAAATTTGCGCAGTTCTGATGCTCGAAACGAAATAACTAGAACGGCCTAGGGGAAAAGTACGCATACCGTTGTAATCGGGCGAGATTCTACTTGCACATGCGACAGAAATTTTGCGGATTGGTCGATCCGTTCGCGAGATATGGCAGTTTGGAAATAAGAAACGCTTGAGAAACTCAAAATTTTCGCAGTTCTGATGCTCGAAACGAATAACTAGAACCGCCTAGGGGAAAAGTGCGCATACCGTTGTAATCGGGCGAGTTTCTACTTTCAGATGCAACAGAAATTTTGCGGATTGATCAATCCGTTCGCGAGATATGGCAGTTTGGAGGTAAGAAACGCTTGAGAAACTCAAAATTTTCGCAGTTCTGATGCTCGAAACGAATAACTAGAACGGCCTAGGGGAAAAGTACGCATACCGTTGTAATCGGGCGAGTTTCAACTTGCACATGCAACAGAAATTTTGCGGATTGGTCGATCCGTTCGCGAGATATGGCAGTTTGGAAGTAAGAAACGCTTGAGAAACTCAAAATTTTCGCAGTTCTGATGCTCGAAACGAATAACTAGAACGGCATAGGGGAAAAGTACGCATACCGTTGTAATCGGGCGAGTTTCTACTTTCAGACGCAACAGAAATTTTGCGGATTGGACAATCCGTTCGCGAGATATGGCAGTTTGGAGGTAAGAAACGCTTGATAAACTCAAAATTTTCGCAGTTCTGATGCTCGAAACGAGTAACTAGAACGGCATAGGGGAAAAGTACGCATACCGTTGTAATCGGGCGAGATTCTACTTGCACATGCAACTGAAATTTTGCGGATTGGTCGATCCGTTCGCGAGATATGGCAGTTTGGAAGTAAGAAACGCTTGAGAAACTCAAAATTTTCACAGTTCTGATGCTCGAAACGAATAACTAGAACGGCCTAGGGGAAAAGTACGCATACCGTTGTAATCGGGCGAGTTTCTACTTTGAGATGCAACAAAAATTTTGCGGATTGGTCGATCCGTTCGCGAGATATGGCAGTTTGGAGGTAAGAAACGCTTGAGAAACTCAAAATTTTCGCAGTTCTGATGCTCGACACGAATAACTAGAACGGCCTAGGGGAAAAGTGCTCATACCGTTGTAATCGGGCGAGCTTCTACTTTCAGATGCATCAGAAATTTTGCGGATTGATCAATCCGTTCGCGAGGTATGGTAGTTTGGAAATAAGAAACGCTTGAGAAACTCAAAATTTTCGCAGTTCTGATGCTCGAAACGAATAACTAGAACCGCCTAGGGGAAAAGTGCGCATACCGTTGTAATCGGGCGAGTTTCTACTTTCAGATGCCACAGAAATTTTGCGGATTGATCAATCCGTTCGCGAGATATGGCAGTTTGGAAATAAGAAACGCTTGATAAACTCAAAATTTTCCCAGTTCTGATGCTCGAAACGAGTAACTAGAACGGCATAGGGGAAAAGTACGCATACCGTTGTAATCGGGCGAGTTTCTACTTTCAGATGCAACAGAAATTTTGCGGATTGATCAATCCGTTCGCGAGATATGGCAGTTTAGATGTAAGAAACGCTTGAGAAACTCAAAATTTTCGCAGTTCTGATGCTCGAAACGAATAACTAGAACGGCCTAGGGGAAAAGTGCGCATACCGTTGTAATCGGGCGAGCTTCTACTTTCAGATGCATCAGAAATTTTGCGGATTGATCAATCCGTTCGCGAGATATGGTAGTTTGGAAATAAGAAACGCTTGAGAAACTCAAAATTTTCGCAGTTCTGATGCTCGAAACGAATAACTAGAACCGCCTAGTGGAAAAGTGCGCATACCGTTGTAATCGGGCGAGTTTCTACTTTCAGATGCCACAGAAATTTTGCGGATTGATCAATCCGTTCGCGAGATATGGCAGTTTGGAAATAAGACACGCTTGATAAACTCAAAATTTTCCCAGTTCTGATGCTCGAAACGAGTAACTAGAACGGCATAGGGGAAAAGTACGCATACCGTTGTAATCGGGCGAGTTTCTACTTTCAGATGCAACAGAAATTTTGCGGATTGATCAATCCGTTCGCGAGATATGGCAGTTTGGAGGTAAGAAACGCTTGAGAAACTCAAAATTTTCGCAGTTCTGATGCTCGAAACGAATAACTAGAACGGCATAGGGGAAAAGTACGCATACCGTTGTAATCGGGCGAGTTTCTTCTTTCAGATGCAACAGAAATTTTGCGGATTGGTCAATCCGTTCGCGAGATATGGCAGTTTGGATGTAAGAAACGCTTGAGAAACTCAAAATTTTCGCAGTTCTGATGCTCGACACGAATAACTAGAACGGCCTAGGGGAAAAGTGCGCATACCGTTGTAATCGGGCGAGTTTCTACTTTCAGATGCAACAGAAATTTTGCGGATTGATCAATCCGTTCGCGAGATATGGCAGTTTGGATATAAGAAACGCTTGAGAAACTCAAAATTTTCGCAGTTCTGATGCTCGAAACGAGTAACTAGAACGGCCTAGGGGAATAGTACGCACACCGTTGTAATCGGGCGAGTTTCTACTTTCAGACGCAACAGAAATTTTGCGGATTGGTCAATCCGTTCGCGAGATATGGCAGTTGGGAGGTAAGAAACGCTTGAGAAACTCAAAATTTGCGCAGTTCTGATGCTCGAAACGAAATAACTAGAACGGCCTAGGGGAAAAGTACGCATACCGTTGTAATCGGGCGAGATTCTACTTGCACATGCAACAGAAATTTTGCGGATTGGTCGATCCGTTCGCGAGATATGGCAGTTTGGAAATAAGAAACGCTTGAGAAACTCAAAATTTTCGCAGTTCTGATGCTCGAAACGAATAACTAGAACCGCCTAGGGGAAAAGTGCGCATACCGTTGTAATCGGGCGAGTTTCTACTTTCAGATGCAACAGAAATTTTGCGGATTGATCAATCCGTTCGCGAGATATGGCAGTTTGGAGGTAAGAAACGCTTGAGAAACTCAAAATTTTCGCAGTTCTGATGCTCGAAACGAATAACTAGAACGGCCTAGGGGAAAAGTACGCATACCGTTGTAATCGGGCGAGTTTCTACTTGCACATGCAACAGAAATTTTGCGGATTGGTCGATCCGTTCGCGAGATATGGCAGTTTGGAAGTAAGAAACGCTTGAGAAACTCAAAATTTTCGCAGTTCTGATGCTCGAAACCAATAACTAGAACGGCATAGGGGAAAAGTACGCATACCGTTGTAATCGGGCGAGTTTCTACTTTCAGACGCAACAGAAATTTTGCGGATTGGACAATCCGTTCGCGAGATATGGCAGTTTGGAGGTAAGAAACGCTTGATAAACTCAAAATTTTCGCAGTTCTGATGCTCGAAACGAGTAACTAGAACGGCACAGGGGAAAAGTACGCATACCGTTGTAATCGGGCGAGTTTCTACTTGCACCTGCAACAGAAATTTTGCGGATTGGTCGATCCGTTCGCGAGATATGGCAGTTTGGAAGTAAGAAACGCTTGAGAAACTCAAAATTTTCGCAGTTCTGATGCTCGAAACGAATAACTAGAACGGCCTAGGGGAAAAGTGCGCATACCGTTGTAATAGGGCGAGTTTCTACTTTCAGATGCAACAGAAATTTTGCGGATTGATCAATCCGTTCGCGAGATATGGCAGTTTGGATATAAGAAACGCTTGAGAAACTCAAAATTTGCGCAGTTCTGATGCTCGGAACGAAATAACTAGAACGGCCTAGGGGAATAGTACGCACACCGTTTTAATCGGGCGAGTTTCTACTTTCAGATGCAACAGAAATTTTGCGGATTGGTCAATCCGTTCGCGAGATATGGCAGTTTGGAGGTAAGAAACGCTTGAGAAACTCAAAATTTGCGCAGTTCTGATGCTCGAAACGAATAACTAGAACGGCCTAGGGGAAAAGAACGCATACCGTTGTAATCGAGCGAGTTTCTACTTTGAGATGCAACAAAAATTTTGCGGATTGGTCGATCCGTTCGCGAGATATGGCAGTTTGGAGGTAAGAAACGCTTGAGAAACTCAAAATTTTCGCAGTTCTGATGCTCGACACGAATAACTAGAACGGCCTAGGGGAAAAGTGCTCATACCGTTGTAATCGGGCGAGCTTCTACTTTCAGATGCATCAGAAATTTTGCGGATTGATCAATCCGTTCGCGAGATATGGTAGTTTGGAAATAAGAAACGCTTGAGAAACTCAAAATTTTCGCAGTTCTGATGCTCGAAACGAATAACTAGAACCGCCTAGGGGAAAAGTGCGCATACCGTTGTAATCGGGCTAGTTTCTACTTTCAGATGCCACAGAAATTTTGCGGATTGATCAATCCGTTCGCGAGATATGGCAGTTTGGAAATAAGAAACGCTTGATAAACTCAAAATTTTCCCAGTTCTGATGCTCGAAACGAGTAACTAGAACGGCATAGGGGAAAAGTACGCATACCGTTGTAATCGGGCGAGTTTCTACTTTCAGATGCAACAGAAATTTTGCGGATTGATCAATCCGTTCGCGAGATATGGCAGTTTGGAGGTAAGAAACGCTTGAGAAACTCAAAATTTTCGCAGTTCTGATGCTCGAAACGAATAACTTGAACGGCCTAGGGGAAAAGTACGCATACCGTTGTAATCGGGCGAGTTTCTACTTGCACATGCAACAGAAATTTTGCGGATTGGTCGATCCGTTCGCGAGATATGGCAGTTTGGAAGTAAGAAACGCTTGAGAAACTCAAAATTTTCGCAGTTCTGATGCTCGAAACGAATAACTAGAACGGCCTAGGGGAAAAGTACGCATACCGTTGCAATCGGGCTAGTTTCTACTTGCAGATGCAACAGAAATTTTGCGGATTGGTCGATCCGTTCGCGAGATACTACCTTGATCAAAAAGTTCTAGGACTGCCCCCGTGTGTCGCTGTCAATCAACCGATTGTTTCTTTTTTTTTTTGTTAGGTTACCATATCTGTCATTAACACTTCCTTCCAATTTCAGCATCATAGCTTGATATTTGTAAAAGTTACGTTGTACTGAGCACATCTCCTTTGTTCGTGTCTTCGATTTTGAAAATGGCAGCATTTGAGCATCAACGAGTTTGCATTAAATTTTGTGTAAAAAACGGATTTAACGGTCCGCAGACCTTGGATATGTTGGAGAAGTGTTTCGGCAACGATACTCTTTCGAGATCAAATGTTTTTCGATGGCACGAACGCTTCAGAAGTGGTCGTGAGTCGGTCGAAAAACCACGTCGTTTTCAGTCAAGAAAGAAGGCGATGCTCACGGTTTTCATGGATTACAATGGTGTTGTGCATCAAGAATTCTTGCCAGAAAAACAGACAGTCAACAAACAATATTATTTGGGCGTTTTGAGACGTTTGCGCGAAGCAATTCGTCAAAAAAGGCCAGATTTGTGGGCAAACAACTCGTGGATTTTGCACCACGATAACGCACCGGCGCACAATGCGATCCTTATCCGCGAGTTTTTGACGAAAAACAACACGAACACTATCCAGCAGCCTTCAAATTCACCAGATCTGGCTCCCTGCGACTTTTTTCTGTTCAACCGAATTAAAAAACCGCTCCGCGGAACGCGTTACAGTACCCGACAGGAGGTCATGACAAAATCGAAGACGGCTCTGATGGACATACCGAAAATTGAGTACCAGCGGTGTTTCGAGGATTGGATCAAGCGCTGGCGCAAGTGCATTGCAGTCAATGGGGACTACTTTGAAGGGGACCATATCGATTTGGACGAATAAATTTGTATTTTTGATTTTATGAATAAAGTCCTAAAACTTTTTGATCAAGGTAGTATGGCAGTTTGGATGTAAGAAACGCTTGAGAAACTCAAAATTTTCGCAGTTCTGATGCTCGAAACGAATAACTAGAACGGCCTAGGGGAAAAGTACGCATACCGTTGTAATCGGGCGAGTTTCTACTTGCACATGCGACAGAAAGTTTGCGGATTGGTCGATCCGTTCGCGAGATGTGGCAGTTTGGAAGTAAGAAACGCTTGAGAAATTCAAAATTTTCGCAGTTCTGATGCTCGAAACGAATAACTAGAACGGCATAGGGGAAAAGTACGCATACCGTTGTAATCGGGCAAGTTTCTACTTTCAGACGCAACAGAAATTTTGCGGATTGGACAATCCGTTCGCGAGATATGGCAGTTTGGAGGTAAGAAACGCTTGATAAACTCAACATTTTCGCAGTTCTGATGCTCGAAACGAGTAACTAGAACGGCATAGGGGAAAAGTACGCATACCGTTGTAATCGGGCGAGTTTCTACTTGCACCTGCAACAGAAATTTTGCGGATTGGTCGATCCGTTCGCGAGATATGGCAGTTTGGAAGTAAGAAACGCTTGAGAAACTCAAAATTTTCGCAGTTCTGATGCTCGAAACGAATAACTAGAACGGCCTAGGGGAAAAGTACGCATACCGTTGTAATCGGGCGAGTTTCTACTTCCAGATGCAACTGAAATTTTGCGGATTGGTCGATCCGTTCGCGAGATATGGCAGTTTGGAGGTAAGAAACGCTTGAGAAACTCAAAATTTTCGCAGTTCTGATGCTCGACACGAATAACTAGAACCGCCTAGGGGAAAAGTGCGCATACCGTTGTAATCGGGCGAGTTTCTACTTTCAGATGCCACAGAAATTTTGCGGATTGATCAATCCGTTCGCGAGATATGGCAGTTTGGAAATAAGAAACGCTTGATAAACTCAAAATTTTCCCAGTTCTGATGCTTGAAACGAGTAACTAGAACGGCATAGGGGAAAAGTACGCATACCGTTGTAATCGGGCGAGTTTCTACTTTCAGATGCAACAGAAATTTTGCGGATTGATCAATCCGTTCGCGAGATATGGCAGTTTGGAGGTAAGAAACGCTTGAGAAACTCAAAATTTTCGCAGTTCTGATGCTCGAAACGAATAACTAGAACGGCCTAGGGGAAAAGTACGCATACCGTTGTAATCGGGCGAGTTTCTACTTGCACATGCAACAGAAATTTTGCGGATTGGTCGATCCGTTCGCGAGATATGGCAGTTTGGAAGTAAGAAACGCTTGAGAAACTCAAAATTTTCGCAGTTCTGATGCTCGAAACGAATAACTAGAACGGCCTAGGGGAAAAGTACGCATACCGTTGCAATCGGGCTAGTTTCTACTTGCAGATGCAACAGAAATTTTGCGGATTGGTCGATCCGTTCGCGAGATATGGCAGTTTGGATGTAAGAAACGCTTGAGAAACTCAAAATTTTCGCAGTTCTGTTGCTCGAAACGAGTAACTAGAACGGCATAGGGGAAAAGTACGCATACCGTTGTAATCGGGCGAGTTTCTACTTTCAGATGCAACAGAAATTTTGCGGATCGGTCAATCCGTTCGCGAGATATGGCAGTTTGGATGTAAGAAACGCTTGAGAAACTCAAAATTTTCGCAGTTCTGATGCTCGAAACGAGTAACTAGAACGGCATACGGGAAGAGTACGCATACCGTTGTAATCGGGTGAGTTTCTACTTTCAGATGCAACAGAAATTTTGCGGATTGGTCAATCCGTTCGCGAGATATGGCCGTTTGGATGTAAGAAACGCTTGAGAAATTCAAAATTTTCGCAGTTCTGATGCTCGAAACGAGTAACTAGAACGGCATAGGGGAAGAGTACGCATACCGTTGTAATCGGGTGAGTTTCTACTTTCAGATGCAACAGAAATTTTGCGGATTGGTCAATCCGTTCGCGAGATATGGCAGTTTGGAGGTAAGAAACGCTTGAGAAACTCAAAATTTGCGCAGTTCTGATGCTCGACACGAATAACTAGAACGGCCTAGGGGAAAAGTGCGCATACCGTTGTAATCGGGCGAGTTTCTACTTTCAGATGCAACAGAACTTTTGCGGATCAGTCAATCCGTTCGCGAGATATGGCAGTTTGGATGTAAGAAACGCTTGAGAAACTCAAAACTTTCGCAGTTCTGATGCTCGAAACGAATAACTGGAACGGCCTAGGGGAAAACTACACATACCGTTGTAATCGGGCGAGTTTCTACTTTCAGATGCTACAGATATTTTGCAGATTGGTCTATCCGTTCGCGAGATATGGCAGTTTGGAGATAAGAAACGCTTGAGAAACTCAAAATTTTCGCAGTTCTGATGCTCGAAACGAGTAACTAGAACGGCCTAGGGGAAATGTACGCATACCGTTGTAATCAGGCGAGTTTCTACTTTCAAATGCAACAGAAATTTTGCGGATTGGTCAATCCGATCGCGAGATATGGCAGTTTGGAGGTAAGAAACGCTTGAGAAACTCAAAATTTTCGCAGTTCTGATGCTCGAAACGAGTAACTAGAACGGCCTAGGGGAATAGTACGCACACCGTTGTAATCGGGGGAGTTTCTACTTTCAGACGCAACAGAAATTTTGCGGATTGGTCAATCCGTTCGCGAGATATGGCAGTTTGGAAGTAAGAAACGCTTGGGAAACTCAAAACTTTCGCAGTTCTGATGCTCGAAACGAACAACAAGAACCGCCTAGGGGAAAAGTGCGGATACCGTTGTATTCGGGCGAGTTTCTACTTTCAGATGCCGCAGAAATTTTGCGGATTGATCAATCCGTTCGCGAGATATGGCAGTTTGGAAATAAGAAACGCTTGAGAAACTCAAAATTTTCGCAGTTCTGATGCTCGAAACGAATAACTGGAACGGCCTAGGGGAAAACTACACATACCGTTGTAATCGGGCGAGTTTCTACTTTCAGATGCTACAGATATTTTGCAGATTGGTCTATCCGTTCGCGAGATATGGCAGTTTGGAGATAAGAAACGCTTGAGAAACTCAAAATTTTCGCAGTTCTGATGCTCGAAACGAGTAACTAGAACGGCCTAGGGGAAATGTACGCATACCGTTGTAATCAGGCGAGTTTCTACTTTCAAATGCAACAGAAATTTTGCGGATTGGTCAATCCGATCGCGAGATATGGCAGTTTGGAGGTAAGAATCGCTTGAGAAACTCAAAATTTTCGCAGTTCTGATGCTCGAAACGAGTAACTAGAACGGCCTAGGGGAATAGTACGCACACCGTTGTAATCGGGGGAGTTTCTACTTTCAGACGCAACAGAAATTTTGCGGATTGGTCAATCCGTTCGCGAGATATGGCAGTTTGGAGGTAAGAAACGCTTGAAAAACTCAAAATTTTCGCAGTTCTGATGCTCGAAACGAGTAACTAGAACGGCCTAGGGGAATAGTACGCACACCGTTGTAATCGGGCGAGTTTCTACTTTCAGACGCAACAGAAATTTTGCGGATTGGTCAATCCGTTCGCGAGATATGGCAGTTTGGAGGTAAGAAACGCTTGAGAAACTCAAAATTTTCGCAGTTCTGATGCTCGAAACGAATAACTAGAACGGCCTAGGGGAAAACTACACCCACCGTTGTAATCGGGCGAGTTTCTACTTTCAGATGCAACAGAAATTTTGCGGATTGGTCAATCCGTTCGCGCGATATGGCAGTTTGGAGGTAAGAAACGCTTGAGAAACTCAAAATTTTCGCAGTTCTGATGCGCGAAATGAATAAATGGAACGGCCTAGGGGAAAAGTACGCATACCGTCGTAATCGGGCGAGTTTCTACTTTCAGAAGCAACAGAAGTTTTGCGGATTGGTCAATCCGTTCGCGAGATATGGCAGTTTGGAAATAAGAAACGCTGGAGAAACTCAAAATTTTCGCAGTTCTGATGCTCGAAACGAATAACTAGAACCGCCTAGGGGAAAAGTGCGCATACCGTTGTAATCGGGCGAGTTTCTACTTTCAGATGCCACAGAAATTTTGCGGATTGGTCGATCCGTTCGCGAGATATGTCAGTTTGGAAGTAAGAAACGCTTGGGAAACTCAAAACTTTCGCAGTTCTGATGCTCGAAACGAACAACAAGAACCGCCTAGGAGAAAAGTGCGGATACCGTTGTATTCGGGCGAGTTTCTACTTTCAGATGCCGCAGAAATTTTGCGGTTTGATCAATCCGTTCGCGAGATATGGCAGTTTGGAAATAAGAAACGCTTGAGAAACTCAAAAATTTTCGCAGTTCTGATGCTCGAAACGAGTAACTAGAACGGCATAGGGGAAAAGTACGCATACCGTTGTAATCGGGCGAGTTTCTACTTTCAGACGCAACAGAAATTTTGCGGATTGGTCAATCCGTTCGCGAGATATGGCAGTTGGGAGGTAAGAAACGCTTGAGAAACTCAAAATTTGCGCAGATCTGATGCTCGAAACGAAATAACTAGAAAGGCCTAGGGGAAAAGTACGCATACCGTTGTAATCGGGCGAGATTCTACTTGCTCATGCAACAGAAATTTTGCGGATTAGTCGATCCGTTCGCGAGATATGGCAGTTTGGAAGTAAGAAACGCTTGAGAAACTCAAAATTTTCGCAGTTCTGATGCTCGAAACGAATAACTGGAACGGCCTAGGGGAAAACTACACATACCGTTGTAATCGGGCGAGTTTCTACTTTCAGATGCTACAGATATTTTGCAGATTGGTCTATCCGTTCGCGAGATATGGCAGTTTGGAGATAAGAAACGCTTGAGAAACTCAAAATTTTCGCAGTTCTGATGCTCGAAACGAGTAACTAGAACGGCCTAGGGGAAATGTACGCATACCGTTGTAATCAGGCGAGTTTCTACTTTCAAATGCAACAGAAATTTTGCGGATTGGTCAATCCGATCGCGAGATATGGCAGTTTGGAGGTAAGAAACGCTTGAGAAACTCAAAATTTTCGCAGTTCTGATGCTCGAAACGAGTAACTAGAACGGCCTAGGGGAATAGTACGCACACCGTTGTAATCGGGGGAGTTTCTACTTTCAGACGCAACAGAAATTTTGCGGATTGGTCAATCCGTTCGCGAGATATGGCAGTTTGGAGGTAAGAAACGCTTGAAAAACTCAAAATTTTCGCAGTTCTGATGCTCGAAACGAGTAACTAGAACGGCCTAGGGGAATAGTACGCACACCGTTGTAATCGGGCGAGTTTCTACTTTCAGACGCAACAGAAATTTTGCGGATTGGTCAATCCGTTCGCGAGATATGGCAGTTTGGAGGTAAGAAACGCTTGAGAAACTCAAAATTTTCGCAGTTCTGATGCTCTAAACGAATAACTAGAACGGCCTAGGGGAAAACTACACCCACCGTTGTAATCGGGCGAGTTTCTACTTTCAGATGCAACAGAAATTTTGCGGATTGGTCAATCCGTTCGCGCGATATGGCAGTTTGGAGGTAAGAAACGCTTGAGAAACTCAAAATTTTCGCAGTTCTGATGCTCGAAATGAATAAATGGAACGGCCTAGGGGAAAAGTACGCATACCGTCGTAATCGGGCGAGTTTCTACTTTCAGAAGCAACAGAAGTTTTGCGGATTGGTCAATCCGTTCGCGAGATATGGCAGTTTGGAAATAAGAAACGCTTGAGAAACTCAAAATTTTCGCAGTTCTGATGCTCGAAACGAATAACTAGAACCGCCTAGGGGAAAAGTGCGCATACCGTTGTAATCGGGCGAGTTTCTACTTTCAGATGCCACAGAAATTTTGCGGATTGGTCGATCCGTTCGCGAGATATGGCAGTTTGGAAGTAAGAAACGCTTGGGAAACTCAAAACTTTCGCAGTTCTGATGCTCGAAACGAACAACAAGAACCGCCTAGGGGAAAAGTGCGGATACCGTTGTATTCGGGCGAGTTTCTACTTTCAGATGCCGCAGAAATTTTGCGGATTGATCAATCCGTTCGCGAGATATGGCAGTTTGGAAATAAGAAACGCTTGAGAAACTCAAAATTTCCGCAGTTCTGATGCTCGAAACGAATAACTGGAACGGCCTAGGGGAAAACTACACATACCGTTGTAATCGGGCGAGTTTCTACTTTCAGATGCTACAGATATTTTGCAGATTGGTCTATCCGTTCGCGAGATATGGCAGTTTGGAGATAAGAAACGCTTGAGAAACTCAAAATTTTCGCAGTTCTGATGCTCGAAACGAGTAACTAGAACGGCCTAGGGGAAATGTACGCATACCGTTGTAATCAGGCGAGTTTCTACTTTCAAATGCAACAGAAATTTTGCGGATTGGTCAATCCGATCGCGAGATATGGCAGTTTGGAGGTAAGAATCGCTTGAGAAACTCAAAATTTTCGCAGTTCTGATGCTCGAAACGAGTAACTAGAACGGCCTAGGGGAATAGTACGCACACCGTTGTAATCGGGGGAGTTTCTACTTTCAGACGCAACAGAAATTTTGCGGATTGGTCAATCCGTTCGCGAGATATGGCAGTTTGGAGGTAAGAAACGCTTGAAAAACTCAAAATTTTCGCAGTTCTGATGCTCGAAACGAGTAACTAGAACGGCCTAGGGGAATAGTACGCACACCGTTGTAATCGGGCGAGTTTCTACTTTCAGACGCAACAGAAATTTTGCGGATTGGTCAATCCGTTCGCGAGATATGGCAGTTTGGAGGTAAGAAACGCTTGAGAAACTCAAAATTTGCGCAGATCTGATGCTCGAAACGAAATAACTAGAAAGGCCTAGGGGAAAAGTACGCATACCGTTGTAATCGGGCGAGATTCTACTTGCTCATGCAACAGAAATTTTGCGGATTAGTCGATCCGTTCGCGAGATATGGCAGTTTGGAAGTAAGAAACGCTTGAGAAACTCAAAATTTTCGCAGTTCTGATGCTCGAAATGAATAACTGGAACGACCTAGGGGAAAAGTGCGCATACCGTTGTAATCGGGCGAGTTTCTACTTTCAGATGCCGCAGAAATTTTGCGAATTGATCAATCCGTTCGCGAGATATGGCAGTTTGGAAATAAGAAACGCTTGAGAAACTCAAAATTTTCGCAGTTCTGATGCTCGAAACGAATAACTAGAACGGCCTAGGGGAAAAGTACGCATACCGTTGTAATCGGGCCAGTTTCTACTTTCAGATGCAACAGAAATTTTGCGGATTGATCAATCCGTTCGCGAGATATGGCAGTTTGGATATAAGAAACGCTTGAGAAACTCAAAATTTTCGCAGTTCTGATGCTCGAAACGAGTAACTAGAACGGCCTAGGGGAATAGTACGCACACCGTTGCAATCGGGCGAGTTTCTACTTTCAGACGCAACAGAAATTTTGCGGATTGATCAATCCGTTCGCGAGATATGGCAGTTTGGATATAAGACACGCTTGAGAAACTCAAAATTTGCGCAGTTCTGATGCTCGAAACGAGTAACTAGAACGGCCTAGGGGAATAGTACGCACACCGTTGTAATCGGGCGAGTTTCTACTTTCAGACGCAACAGAAATTTTACGGATTGGTCAATCCGTTCGCGAGATATGGCAGTTGGGAGGTAAGAAACGCTTGAGAAACTCAAAATTTGCGCAGTTCTGATGCTCGAAACGAAATAACTAGAACGGCCTAGGGGAAAAGTACGCATACCGTTGTAATCGGGCGAGATTCTACTTGCACATGCAACAGAAATTTTGCGGATTGGTCGATCCGTTCGCGAGATATGGCAGTTTGGATGTAAGAAACGCTTGAGAAACTCAAAATTTTCGCAGTTCTGATGCTCGAAATGAATAACTGGAACGGCCTAGGGGAAAAGTGCGCATACCGTTGTAATCGGGCGAGTTTCTACTTTCAGATGCCGCAGAAATTTTGCGAATTGATCAATCCGTTCGCGAGATATGGCAGTTTGGAAATAAGAAACGCTTGAGAAACTCAAAATTTTCGCAGTTCTGATGCTCGAAACGAATAACTAGAACGGCCTAGGGGAAAAGTACGCATACCGTTGTAATCGGGCGAGTTTCTACTTTCAGATGCAACAGATATTTTGCGGATTGGTCAATCCGTTCGCGAGATATGGAAGTTTGGATGTAAGAAACGCTTGAGAAACTCAAAATTTTCGCAGTTCTGATGCTCGACACGAATAACTAGAACGGCCTGGGGAAAAGTGCGCATACCGTTGTAATCGGGCGAGTTTCTACTTTTAGATGCAACAGACATTTTGCGGATTGATCAATCCGTTCGCGAGATATGGCAGTTTGGATATAAGAAACGCTTGAGAAACTCAAAATTTTCGCAGTTCTGATGCTCGAAAGGAGTAACTAGAACGGCCTAGGGGAATAGTACGCACACCGTTGTAATCGGGCGAGTTTCTACTTTCAGACGCAACAGAAATTTTGCGGATTGGTCAATCCGTTCGCGAGATATGGCAGTTGGGAGGTAAGAAACGCTTGAGAAACTCAAAATTTGCGCAGTTCTGATGCTCGAAACGAAATAACTAGAACGGCCTAGGGGAAAAGTACGCATACCGTTGTAATCGGGCGAGATTCTACTTGCACATGCAACAGAAATTTTGCGGATTGGTCGATCCGTTCGCGAGATATGGCAGTTTGGATGTAAGAAACGCTTGAGAAACTCAAAATTTGCGCAGTTCTGATGCTCGAAACGAGTAACTAGAACGGCCTAGGGGAATAGTACGCACACCGTTGTAATCGGGCGAGTTTCTACTTTCAGACGCAACAGAAATTTTGCGGATTGATCAATCCGTTCGCGAGATATGGCAGTTGGGAGGTAAGAAACGCTTGAGAAACTCAAAATTTGCGCAGTTCTGATGCTCGAAACGAAATAACTAGAACGGCCTAGGGGAAAAGTACGCATACCGTTGTAATCGGGCAAGATTCTACTTGCACATGCAACAGAAATTTTGCGGATTGGTCGATCCGTTCGCGAGATATGGCAGTTTGGAAGTAAGAAACGCTTGAGAAACTCAAAATTTTCGCAGTTCTGATGCTCGAAATGAATAACTGGAACGGCCTAGGGGAAAAGTGCGCATACCGTTGTAATCGGGCGAGTTTCTACTTTCAGATGCCGCAGAAATTTTGCGAATTGATCAATCCGTTCGCGAGATATGGCAGTTTGGAAATAAGAAACGCTTGAGAAACTCAAAATTTTCGCAGTTCTGATGCTCGAAACGAATAACTAGAACGGCCTAGGGGAAAAGTACGCATACCGTTGTAATCGGGAGAGTTTCTACTTTCAGATGCAACAGAAATTTTGCGGATTGGTCAATCCGTTCGCGAGATATGGCAGTTTGGAGGTAAGAAACGCTTGAAAAACTCAAAATTTTCGCAGTTCTGATGCTCGAAACGAGTAACTAGAACGGCCTAGGGGAATAGTACGCACACCGTTGTAATCGGGCGAGTTTCTACTTTCAGACGCAACAGAAATTTTGCGGATTGGTCAATCCGTTCGCGAGATATGGCAGTTTGGAGGTAAGAAACGCTTGAGAAACTCAAAATTTTCGCAGTTCTGATGCTCGAAACGAATAACTAGAACGGCCTAGGGGAAAACTACACCCACCGTTGTAATCGGGCGAGTTTCTACTTTCAGATGCAACAGAAATTTTGCGGATTGGTCAATCCGTTCGCGCGATATGGCAGTTTGGAGGTAAGAAACGCTTGAGAAACTCAAAATTTTCGCAGTTCTGATGCTCGAAATGAATAAATGGAACGGCCTAGGGGAAAAGTACGCATACCGTCGTAATCGGGCGAGTTTCTACTTTCAGAAGCAACAGAAGTTTTTCGGATTGGTCAATCCGTTCGCGAGATATGGCAGTTTGGAAATAAGAAACGCTTGAGAAACTCAAAATTTTCGCAGTTCTGATGCTCGAAACGAATAACTAGAACCGCCTAGGGGAAAAGTGCGCATACCGTTGTAATCGGGCGAGTTTCTACTTTCAGATGCCACAGAAATTTTGCGGATTGGTCGATCCGTTCGCGAGATATGGCAGTTTGGAAGTAAGAAACGCTTGGGAAACTCAAAACTTTCGCAGTTCTGATGCTCGAAACGAACAACAAGAACCGCCTAGGGGAAAAGTGCGGATACCGTTGTATTCGGGCGAGTTTCTACTTTCAGATGCCGCAGAAATTTTGCGGATTGATCAATCCGTTCGCGAGATATGGCAGTTTGGAAATAAGAAACGCTTGAGAAACTCAAAAATTTTCGCAGTTCTGATGCTCGAAACGAGTAACTAGAACGGCATAGGGGAAAAGTACGCATACCGTTGTAATCGGGCGAGTTTCTACTTTCAGACGCAACAGAAATTTTGCGGATTGGTCAATCCGTTCGCGAGATATGGCAGTTGCGAGGTAAGAAACGCTTGAGAAACTCAAAATTTGCGCAGATCTGATGCTCGAAACGAAATAACTAGAACGGCCTAGGGGAAAAGTACGCATACCGTTGTAATCGGGCGAGATTCTACTTGCACATGCAACAGAAATTTTGCGGATTGGTCGATCCGTTCGCGAGATATGGCAGTTTGGAAGTAAGAAACGCTTGAGAAACTCAAAATTTTCGCAGTTCTGATGCTCGAAACGAGTAACTAGAACGGCCTAGGTGAATAGTACGCACACCGTTGTAATCGGGCGAGTTTCTACTTTCAGACGCAACAGAAATTTTGCGGATTGATCAATCCGTTCGCGAGATATGGCAGTTTGGATATAAGAAACGCTTGAGAAACTCAAAATTTGCGCAGTTCTGATGCTCGAAACGAGTAACTAGAACGGCCTAGGGGAATAGTACGCACACCGTTGTAATCGGGCGAGTTTCTACTTTCAGACGCAACAGAAATTTTACGGATTGGTCAATCCGTTCGCGAGATATGGCAGTTGGGAGGTAAGAAACGCTTGAGAAACTCAAAATTTGCGCAGTTCTGATGCTCGAAACGAAATAACTAGAACGGCCTAGGGGAAAACTACAGCCACCGTTGTAATCGGGCGAGCTTCTACTTCCAGACGCAACAGAAATTTTGCGGATAGGTCAATCCGTTCGCGAGATATGGCATTTTGGAGGTAAGAAACGCTTGAGAAACTCAAAATTTTCGCAGTTCTGATGCTCGAAACGAGTAACTAGAACGGCATAGGGGAAAAGTACGCATACCGTTGTAATCGGGCGAGTTTCTACTTTCAGATGCAACAGAAATTTTGCGGATTGGTCAATCCGTTCGCGAGATATGGCAGTTTGGATGTAAGAAACGCTTGTGAAACTCAAAATTTGCGCAGTTCTGATGCTCGAAACGAAATAACTAGAACAGCCTAGGGGAAAAGTACGCATACCGTTGTAATCGGGCGAGATTCTACTTGCACATGCAACAGAAATTTTGCGGATTGGTCGATCCGTTCGCGAGATATGGCAGTTTGGAAATAAGAAACGCTTGAGAAACTCAAAATTTTCGCAGTTCTGATGCTCGAAACGAATAACTAGAACCGCCTAGGGGAAAACTGCGCATACCGTTGTAATCGGGCGAGTTTCTACTTTCAGATGCCACAGACATTTTGCGGATTGATCAATCCGTTCGCGAGATATGGCAGTTTGGAAATAAGAAACGCTTGATAAACTCAAAATTTTCGCAGTTCTGATGCTCGAAACGAGTAACTAGAACGGCATAGGGGAAAAGTACGCATACCGTTGTAATCGGGCGAGTTTCTACTTTCAGACGCAACAGAAATTTTGCGGATTGATCAATCCGTTCGCGAGATATGGCAGTTTGGAGGTAAGAAACGGTTGAGAAACTCAAAATTTTCGCAGTTCTGATGCTCGAAACGAATAACTAGAACGGCCTAGGGGAAAAGTACGCATACCGTTCTAATCGGGCGAGTTTCTACTTGCACATGCAACAGAAATTTTGCGGATTGGTCGATCCGTTCGCGAGATATGGCAGTTTGGAAGTAAGAAACGCTTGAGAAACTCAAAATTTTCGCAGTTCTGATGCTCGAAACGAATAACTAGAACGGCCTAGGGGGAAAGTACGCATACCGTTGCAATCGGGCTAGTTTCTACTTGCAGATGCAACAGAAATTTTGCGGATTGGTCGATCCGTTCGCGAGATATGGCAGTTTGGAAATAAGAAACGCTTGAGAAACTCAAAATTTTCGCAGTTCTGATGCTCGAAACGAGTAACTAGAACGGCATAGGGGAAAAGTACGCATACCGTTGTAATCGGGCGAGTTTCTACTTTCAGATGCAACAGAAATTTTGCGGATTGGTCAATCCGTTCGCGAGATATGGCAGTTTGGATGTAAGAAACGCTTGAGAAACTCAAAATTTTCGCAGTTCTGATGCTCGACACGAATAACTAGAACGGCCTAGGGGAAAAGTACGCATACCGTTGTAATCGGGCGAGTTTCTACTTGCACATGCAATAGAAATTTTGCGGATTGGTCAATCCGTTCGCGAGATATGGCAGTTTGGAGGTAAGAAACGCTTGAGAAACTCAAAATTTGCGCAGTTCTGATGCTCGACACGAATAACTAGAACGGCCTAGGGGAAAAGTGCGCATACCGTTGTAATCGGGCGAGTTTCTACTTTCAGATGCAACAGAAATTTTGCGGATCAGTCAATCCGTTCGCGAGATATGGCAGTTTGGATGTAAGAAACGCTTGAGAAACTCAAAACTTTCGCAGTTCTGATGCTCGAAACGAATAACTGGAACGGCCTAGGGGAAAACTACACCTACCGTTGTAATCGGGCGAGTTTCTACTTTCAGATGCTACAGATATTTTGCAGATTGGTCTATCCGTTCGCGAGATATGGCAGTTTGGAGATAAGAAACGCTTGAGAAACTCAAAATTTTCGCAGTTCTGATGCTCGAAACGAGTAACTAGAACGGCCTAGGGGAAATGTACGCATACCGTTGTAATCAGGCGAGTTTCTACTTTCAAATGCAACAGAAATTTTGCGGATCGGTCAATCCGTTCGCGAGATATGGCAGTTTGGATGTAAGAAACGCTTGAGAAACTCAAAATTTTCGCAGTTCTGATGCTCGAAACGAGTAACTAGAACGGCATAGGGGAAGAGTACGCATACCGTTGTAATCGGGTGAGTTTCTACTTTCAGATGCAACAGAAATTTTGCGGATTGGTCAATCCGTTCGCGAGATATGGCCGTTTGGATGTAAGAAACGCTTGAGAAACTCAAAATTTTCGCAGTTCTGATGCTCGAAACGAGTAACTAGAACGGCATAGGGGAAGAGTACGCATACCGTTGTAATCGGGTGAGTTTCTACTTTCAGATGCAACAGAAATTTTGCGGATTTGTCAATCCGTTCGCGAGATATGGCAGTTTGGAGGTAAGAAACGCTTGAGAAACTCAAAATTTGCGCAGTTCTGATGCTCGACACGAATAACTAGAACGGCCTAGGGGAAAAGTGCGCATACCGTTGTAATCGGGCGAGTTTCTACTTTCAGATGCAACAGAAATTTTGCGGATCAGTCAATCCGTTCGCGAGATATGGCAGTTTGGATGTAAGAAACGCTTGAGAAACTCAAAACTTTCGCAGTTCTGATGCTCGAAACGAATAACTGGAACGGCCTAGGGGAAAACTACACATACCGTTGTAATCGGGCGAGTTTCTACTTGCACATGCAACAGAAATTTTGCGGATTGGTCAATCCGTTCGCGAGATATGGCAGTTTGGAGATAAGAAACGCTTGAGAAACTCAAAATTTTCGCAGTTCTGATGCTCGAAACGAGTAACTAGAACGGCATAGGGGAAAAGTACGCATACCGTTGTAATCGGGCGAGTTTCTACTTTCAGATGCAACAGAAATTTTGCGGATTGATCAATCCGTTCGCGAGATATGGCAGTTTGGAGGTAAGAAACGCTTGAGAAACTCAAAATTTGCGCAGTTCTGATGCTCGAAACGAAATAACTAGAACGGCCTAGGGGAAAAGTACGCATACCGTTGTAATCGGGCGAGATTCTACTTGCACATGCAACAGAAATTTTGCGGATTGGTCGATCCGTTCGCGAGATATGGCAGTTTGGATATAAGAAACGCTTGAGAAACTCAAAATTTTCGCAGTTCTGATGCTCGAAACGAGTAACTAGAACGGCATAGGGGAAAAGTACGCATACCGTTGTAATCGGGCGAGTTTCTACTTTCAGATGCAACAGAAATTTTGCGGATTGATCAATCCGTTCGCGAGATATGGCAGTTTGGAGGTAAGAAACGCTTGAGAAACTCAAAATTTGCGCAGTTCTGATGCCCGAAACGAAATAACTAGAACGGCCTAGGGGAAAAGTACGCATACCGTTGTAATCGGGCGAGATTCTACTTGCACATGCAACAGAAATTTTGCGGATTGGTCGATCCGTTCGCGAGATATGGCAGTTTGGAAGTAAGAAACGCTTGAGAAACTCAAAATTTTCGCAGTTCTGATGCTCGAAATGAATAACTGGAACGGCCTAGGGGAAAAGTGCGCATACCGTTGTAATCGGGCGAGTTTCTACTTTCAGATGCCGCAGAAATTTTGCGAATTGATCAATCCGTTCGCGAGATATGGCAGTTTGGAAATAAGAAACGCTTGAGAAACTCAAAATTTTCGCAGTTCTGATGCTCGAAACGAATAACTAGAACGGGCTAGGGGAAAAGTACGCATACCGTTGTAATCGGGCGAGTTTCTACTTTCAGATGCAACAGAAATTTTGCGGATTGATCAATCCGTTCGCGAGATATGGCAGTTTGGATATAAGAAACGCTTGAGAAACTCAAAATTTTCGCAGTTCTGATGCTCGAAACGAGTAACTAGAACGGCCTAGGGGAATAGTACGCACACCGTTGTAATCGGGCGAGTTTCTACTTTCAGACGCAACAGAAATTTTGCGGATTGATCAATCCGTTCGCGAGATATGGCAGTTTGGATGTAAGAAACGCTTGAGAAACTCAAAATTTGCGCAGTTCTGATGCTCGAAACGAGTAACTAGAACGGCCTAGGGGAATAGTACGCACACCGTTGTAATCGGGCGAGTTTCTACTTTCAGACGCAACAGAAATTTTGCGGATTGATCAATCCGTTCGCGAGATATGGCAGTTGGGAGGTAAGAAACGCTTGAGAAACTCAAAATTTGCGCAGTTCTGATGCTCGAAACGAAATAACTAGAACGGCCTAGGGGAAAAGTACGCATACCGTTGTAATCGGGCAAGATTCTACTTGCACATGCAACAGAAATTTTGCGGATTGGTCGATCCGTTCGCGAGATATGGCAGTTTGGAAGTAAGAAACGCTTGAGAAACTCAAAATTTTCGCAGTTCTGATGCTCGAAATGAATAACTGGAACGGCCTAGGGGAAAAGTGCGCATACCGTTGTAATCGGGCGAGTTTCTACTTTCAGATGCCGCAGAAATTTTGCGAATTGATCAATCCGTTCGCGAGATATGGCAGTTTGGAAATAAGAAACGCTTGAGAAACTCAAAATTTTCGCAGTTCTGATGCTCGAAACGAATAACTAGAACGGCCTAGGGGAAAAGTACGCATACCGTTGTAATCGGGAGAGTTTCTACTTTCAGATGCAACAGAAATTTTGCGGATTGGTCAATCCGTTCGCGAGATATGGCAGTTTGGAGGTAAGAAACGCTTGAAAAACTCAAAATTTTCGCAGTTCTGATGCTCGAAACGAGTAACTAGAACGGCCTAGGGGAATAGTACGCACACCGTTGTAATCGGGCGAGTTTCTACTTTCAGACGCAACAGAAATTTTGCGGATTGGTCAATCCGTTCGCGAGATATGGCAGTTTGGAGGTAAGAAACGCTTGAGAAACTCAAAATTTTCGCAGTTCTGATGCTCGAAACGAATAACTAGAACGGCCTAGGGGAAAACTACACCCACCGTTGTAATCGGGCGAGTTTCTACTTTCAGATGCAACAGAAATTTTGCGGATTGGTCAATCCGTTCGCGCGATATGGCAGTTTGGAGGTAAGAAACGCTTGAGAAACTCAAAACTTTCGCAGTTCTGATGCTCGAAACGAATAACTGGAACGGCCTAGGGGAAAACTACACCTACCGTTGTAATCGGGCGAGTTTCTACTTTCAGATGCTACAGATATTTTGCAGATTGGTCTATCCGTTCGCGAGATATGGCAGTTTGGAGATAAGAAACGCTTGAGAAACTCAAAATTTTCGCAGTTCTGATGCTCGAAACGAGTAACTAGAACGGCCTAGGGGAAATGTACGCATACCGTTGTAATCAGGCGAGTTTCTACTTTCAAATGCAACAGAAATTTTGCGGATCGGTCAATCCGTTCGCGAGATATGGCAGTTTGGATGTAAGAAACGCTTGAGAAACTCAAAATTTTCGCAGTTCTGATGCTCGAAACGAGTAACTAGAACGGCATAGGGGAAGAGTACGCATACCGTTGTAATCGGGTGAGTTTCTACTTTCAGATGCAACAGAAATTTTGCGGATTGGTCAATCCGTTCGCGAGATATGGCCGTTTGGATGTAAGAAACGCTTGAGAAACTCAAAAATTTTCGCAGTTCTGATGCTCGAAACGAGTAACTAGAACGGCATAGGGGAAAAGTACGCATACCGTTGTAATCGGGCGAGTTTCTACTTTCAGACGCAACAGAAATTTTGCGGATTGGTCAATCCGTTCGCGAGATATGGCAGTTGGGAGGTAAGAAACGCTTGAGAAACTCAAAATTTGCGCAGATCTGATGCTCGAAACGAAATAACTAGAACGGCCTAGGGGAAAAGTACGCATACCGTTGTAATCGGGCGAGATTCTACTTGCACATGCAACAGAAATTTTGCGGATTGGTCGATCCGTTCGCGAGATATGGCAGTTTGGAAGTAAGAAACGCTTGAGAAACTCAAAATTTTCGCAGTTCTGATGCTCGAAACGAGTAACTAGAACGGCCTAGGTGAATAGTACGCACACCGTTGTAATCGGGCGAGTTTCTACTTTCAGACGCAACAGAAATTTTGCGGATTGATCAATCCGTTCGCGAGATATGGCAGTTTGGATATAAGAAACGCTTGAGAAACTCAAAATTTGCGCAGTTCTGATGCTCGAAACGAGTAACTAGAACGGCCTAGGGGAATAGTACGCACACCGTTGTAATCGGGCGAGTTTCTACTTTCAGACGCAACAGAAATTTTACGGATTGGTCAATCCGTTCGCGAGATATGGCAGTTGGGAGGTAAGAAACGCTTGAGAAACTCAAAATTTGCGCAGTTCTGATGCTCGAAACGAAATAACTAGAACGGCCTAGGGGAAAACTACAGCCACCGTTGTAATCGGGCGAGCTTCTACTTCCAGACGCAACAGAAATTTTGCGGATAGGTCAATCCGTTCGCGAGATATGGCATTTTGGAGGTAAGAAACGCTTGAGAAACTCAAAATTTTCGCAGTTCTGATGCTCGAAATGAATAACTGGAACGGCCTAGGGGAAAAGTGCGCATACCGTTGTAATCGGGCGAGTTTCTACTTTGAGATGCCGCAGAAATTTTGCGGATTGATCAATCCGTTCGCGAGATATGGCAGTTTGGAAATAAGAAACGCTTGAGAAACTCAAAATTTTCGCAGTTCTGATGCTCGAAACGAGTAACTAGAACGGCATAGGGGAAAAGTACGCATACCGTTGTAATCGGGCGAGTTTCTACTTTCAGATGCAACAGAAATTTTGCGGATTGGTCAATCCGTTCGCGAGATATGGCAGTTTGGATGTAAGAAACGCTTGTGAAACTCAAAATTTGCGCAGTTCTGATGCTCGAAACGAAATAACTAGAACAGCCTAGGGGAAAAGTACGCATACCGTTGTAATCGGGCGAGATTCTACTTGCACATGCAACAGAAATTTTGCGGATTGGTCGATCCGTTCGCGAGATATGGCAGTTTGGAAATAAGAAACGCTTGAGAAACTCAAAATTTTCGCAGTTCTGATGCTCGAAACGAATAACTAGAACCGCCTAGGGGAAAACTGCGCATACCGTTGTAATCGGGCGAGTTTCTACTTTCAGATGCCACAGACATTTTGCGGATTGATCAATCCGTTCGCGAGATATGGCAGTTTGGAAATAAGAAACGCTTGATAAACTCAAAATTTTCGCAGTTCTGATGCTCGAAACGAGTAACTAGAACGGCATAGGGGAAAAGTACGCATACCGTTGTAATCGGGCGAGTTTCTACTTTCAGACGCAACAGAAATTTTGCGGATTGATCAATCCGTTCGCGAGATATGGCAGTTTGGAGGTAAGAAACGGTTGAGAAACTCAAAATTTTCGCAGTTCTGATGCTCGAAACGAATAACTAGAACGGCCTAGGGGAAAAGTACGCATACCGTTCTAATCGGGCGAGTTTCTACTTGCACATGCAACAGAAATTTTGCGGATTGGTCGATCCGTTCGCGAGATATGGCAGTTTGGAAGTAAGAAACGCTTGAGAAACTCAAAATTTTCGCAGTTCTGATGCTCGAAACGAATAACTAGAACGGCCTAGGGGGAAAGTACGCATACCGTTGCAATCGGGCTAGTTTCTACTTGCAGATGCAACAGAAATTTTGCGGATTGGTCGATCCGTTCGCGAGATATGGCAGTTTGGAAATAAGAAACGCTTGAGAAACTCAAAATTTTCGCAGTTCTGATGCTCGAAACGAGTAACTAGAACGGCATAGGGGAAAAGTACGCATACCGTTGTAATCGGGCGAGTTTCTACTTTCAGATGCAACAGAAATTTTGCGGATTGGTCAATCCGTTCGCGAGATATGGCAGTTTGGATGTAAGAAACGCTTGAGAAACTCAAAATTTTCGCAGTTCTGATGCTCGACACGAATAACTAGAACGGCCTAGGGGAAAAGTACGCATACCGTTGTAATCGGGCGAGTTTCTACTTGCACATGCAACAGAAATTTTGCGGATTGGTCAATCCGTTCGCGAGATATGGCAGTTTGGAGGTAAGAAACGCTTGAGAAACTCAAAATTTGCGCAGTTCTGATGCTCGACACGAATAACTAGAACGGCCTAGGGGAAAAGTGCGCATACCGTTGTAATCGGGCGAGTTTCTACTTTCAGATGCAACAGAAATTTTGCGGATCAGTCAATCCGTTCGCGAGATATGGCAGTTTGGATGTAAGAAACGCTTGAGAAACTCAAAACTTTCGCAGTTCTGATGCTCGAAACGAATAACTGGAACGGCCTAGGGGAAAACTACACCTACCGTTGTAATCGGGCGAGTTTCTACTTTCAGATGCTACAGATATTTTGCAGATTGGTCTATCCGTTCGCGAGATATGGCAGTTTGGAGATAAGAAACGCTTGAGAAACTCAAAATTTTCGCAGTTCTGATGCTCGAAACGAGTAACTAGAACGGCCTAGGGGAAATGTACGCATACCGTTGTAATCAGGCGAGTTTCTACTTTCAAATGCAACAGAAATTTTGCGGATCGGTCAATCCGTTCGCGAGATATGGCAGTTTGGATGTAAGAAACGCTTGAGAAACTCAAAATTTTCGCAGTTCTGATGCTCGAAACGAGTAACTAGAACGGCATAGGGGAAGAGTACGCATACCGTTGTAATCGGGTGAGTTTCTACTTTCAGATGCAACAGAAATTTTGCGGATTGGTCAATCCGTTCGCGAGATATGGCCGTTTGGATGTAAGAAACGCTTGAGAAACTCAAAATTTTCGCAGTTCTGATGCTCGAAACGAGTAACTAGAACGGCATAGGGGAAGAGTACGCATACCGTTGTAATCGGGTGAGTTTCTACTTTCAGATGCAACAGAAATTTTGCGGATTTGTCAATCCGTTCGCGAGATATGGCAGTTTGGAGGTAAGAAACGCTTGAGAAACTCAAAATTTGCGCAGTTCTGATGCTCGACACGAATAACTAGAACGGCCTAGGGGAAAAGTGCGCATACCGTTGTAATCGGGCGAGTTTCTACTTTCAGATGCAACAGAAATTTTGCGGATCAGTCAATCCGTTCGCGAGATATGGCAGTTTGGATGTAAGAAACGCTTGAGAAACTCAAAACTTTCGCAGTTCTGATGCTCGAAACGAATAACTGGAACGGCCTAGGGGAAAACTACACATACCGTTGTAATCGGGCGAGTTTCTACTTTCAGATGCTACAGATATTTTGCAGATTGGTCTATCCGTTCGCGAGATATGGCAGTTTCGAGATAAGAAACGCTTGAGAAACTCAAAATTTTCGCAGTTCTGATGCTCGAAACGAGTAACTAGAACGGCCTAGGGGAAATGTACGCATACCGTTGTAATCAGGCGAGTTTCTACTTTCAAATGCAACAGAAATTTTGCGGATTGGTCAATCCGATCGCGAGATATGGCAGTTTGGAGGTAAGAAACGCTTGAGAAACTCAAAATTTTCGCAGTTCTGATGCTCGAAACGAGTAACTAGAACGGCCTAGGGGAATAGTACGCACACCGTTGTAATCGGGTGAGTTTCTACTTTCAGACGCAACAGAAATTTTGCGGATTGGTCAATCCGTTCGCGAGATATGGCAGTTTGGAGGTAAGAAACGCTTGAAAAACTCAAAATTTTCGCAGTTCTGATGCTCGAAACGAGTAACTAGAACGGCCTAGGGGAATAGTACGCACACCGTTGTAATCGGGCGAGTTTCTACTTTCAGACGCAACAGAAATTTTCCGGATTGGTCAATCCGTTCGCGAGATATGGCAGTTTGGAGGTAAGAAACGCTTGAGAAACTCAAAATTTTCGCAGTTCTGATGCTCGAAACGAATAACTAGAACGGCCTAGGGGAAAAGTGCGCATACCGTTGTAATCGGGCGAGTTTCTACTTTCAGACGCAACAGAAATTTTCCGGATTGGTCAATCCGTTCGCGAGATATGGCAGTTTGGAGGTAAGAAACGCTTGAGAAACTCAAAATTTTCGCAGTTCTGATGCTCGAAACGAATAACTAGAACGGCCTAGGGGAAAAGTGCGCATACCGTTGTAATAGGGCGAGTTTCTACTTTCAGATGCAACAGAAATTTTGCGGATTGATCAATCCGTTCGCGAGATATGGCAGTTTGGATATAAGAAACGCTTGAGAAACTCAAAATTTGCGCAGTTCTGATGCTCTGAACGAAATAACTAGAACGGCCTAGGGGAATAGTACGCACACCGATTTAATCGGGCGAGTTTCTACTTTCAGATGCAACAGAAATTTTGCGGATCGGTCAATCCGTTCGCGAGATATGGCAGTTTGGAGGTAAGAAACGCTTGAGAAACTCAAAATTTTCGCAGTTCTGTTGCTCGAAACGAATAACTAGAACGGCCTAGGGGAAAAGTACGCATACCGTTGTAATCGGGCGAGTTTCTACTTGCACATGCAACAGAAATTTTGCGGATTGGTCGATCCGTTCGCGAGATATGGCAGTTTGGAAGTAAGAAACGCTTGAGAAACTCAAAATTTTCGCAGTTCTGATGCCCGGAACGAAATAACTAGAACGGCCTAGGGGAAAACTACACCCACCGTTGTAATCGGGCAAGTTTCTACTTTCAGATGCAACAGAAATTTTGCGGATTGGTCAATCCGTTCGCGCGATATGGCAGTTTGGAGGTAAGAAACGCTTGAGAAACTCAAAATTTTCGCAGTTCTGATGCTCGAAATGAATAAATGGAACGGCCTAGGGGAAAAGTACGCATACCGTCGTAATCGGGCGAGTTTCTACTTTCAGAAGCGACAGAAGTTTTGCGGATTGGTCAATCCGTTCGCGAGGTATGGCAGTTTGGAAATAAGAAACGCTTGAGAAACTCAAAATTTTCGCAGTTCTGATGCTCGAAACGAATAACTAGAACCGCCTAGGGGAAAAGTGCGCATACCGTTGTAATCGGGCGAGTTTCTACTTTCAGATGCTACAGATATTTTGCAGATTGGTCTATCCGTTCGCGAGATATGGCAGTTTGGAGATAAGAAACGCTTGAGAAACTCAAAATTTTCGCAGTTCTGATGCTCGAAACGAGTAACTAGAACGGCCTAGGGGAAATGTACGCTTACCGTTGTAATCAGGCGAGTTTCTACTTTCAAATGCAACAGATATTTTGCGGATTGGTCAATCCGATCGCGAGATATGGCAGTTTGGAGGTAAGAAACGCTTGAGAAACTCAAAATTTTCGCAGTTCTGATGCTCGAAACGAGTAACTAGAACGGCCTAGGGGAATAGTACGCACACCGTTGTAATCGGGTGAGTTTCTACTTTCAGACGCAACAGAAATTTTGCGGATTGGTCAATCCGTTCGCGAGATATGGCAGTTTGGAGGTAAGAAACGCTTGAAAAACTCAAAATTTTCGCAGTTCTGATGCTCGAAACGAGTAACTAGAACGGCCTAGGGGAATAGTACGCAAACCGTTGTAATCGGGCGAGTTTCTACGTTCAGACGTAACAGAAATTTTGCGGATTGGTCAATCCGTTCGCGAGATATGGCAGTTTGGAGGTAAGAAACGCTTGAGAAACTCAAAATTTTCGCAGTTCTGATGCTCGAAACGAATAACTAGAACGGCCTAGGGGAAAACTACACCCTCCGTTGTAATCGGGCGAGTTTCTACTTTCAGATGCAACAGAAATTTTGCGGATTGGTCAATCCGTTCGCGCGATATGGCAGTTTGGAGGTAAGAAACCCTTGAGAAACTCAAAATTTTCGCAGTTCTGATGCTCGAAATGAATAAATGGAACGGCCTAGGGGAAAAGTACGCATACCGTCGTAATCGGGCGAGTTTCTACTTTCAGAAGCAACAGAAGTTTTGCGGATCGGTCAATCCGTTCGCGAGATATGGCAGTTTGGAAATAAGAAACGCTTGAGAAACTCAAAATTTTCGCAGTTCTGATGCTCGAAACGAGTAACTAGAACGGCATAGGGGAAAAGTACGCATACCGTTGTAATCGGGCGAGTTTCTACTTTCAGATGCAACAGAAATTTTGCGGATTGGTCAATCCGTTCGCGAGATATGGCAGTTTGGATGTAAGAAACGCTTGAGAAACTCAAAATTTTCGCAGTTCTGATGCTCGACACGAATAACTAGAACGGCCTAGGGGAAAAGTACGCATACCGTTGTAATCGGGCGAGTTTCTACTTGCACATGCAACAGAAATTTTGCGGATTGGTCGATCCGTTCGCGAGATATGGCAGTTTGGAAGTAAGAAACGCTTGAGAAACTCAAAATTTTCGCAGTTCTGATGCTCGAAACGAATAACTAGAACGGCCTAGGGGAAAAGTGCGCATACCGTTGTAATAGGGCGAGTTTCTACTTTCAGATGCAACAGAAATTTTGCGGATTGATCAATCCGTTCGCGAGATATGGCAGTTTGGATATAAGAAACGCTTGAGAAACTCAAAATTTGCGCAGTTCTGATGCTCGGAACGAAATAACTAGAACGGCCTAGGGGAATAGTACGCACACCGTTTTAATCGGGCGAGTTTCTACTTTCAGATGCAACAGAAATTTTGCGGATTGGTCAATCCGTTCGCGAGATATGGCAGTTTGGATGTAAGAAACGCTTGAGAAACTCAAAATTTTCGCAGTTCTGATGCTCGACACGAATAACTAGAACGGCCTAGGGGAAAAGTACGCATACCGTTGTAATCGGGCGAGTTTCTACTTCCACATGCAACAGAAATTTTGCGGATTGGTCGATCCGTTCGCGAGATATGGCAGTTTGGAAGTAAGAAACGCTTGAGAAACTCAAAATTTTCACAGTTCTGATGCTCGAAACGAATAACTAGAACGGCCTAGGGGAAAAGTGCGCATACCGTTGTAATCGGGCGAGTTTCTACTTTCAGACGCAACAGAAATTTTGCGGATTGGTCAATCCGTTCGCGAGATATGGCAGTTTGGAGGTAAGAAACGCTTGAGAAACTCAAAATTTGCGCAGTTCTGATGCTCGAAACGAAATAACTAGAACGGCCTAGGGGAAAAGTACGCATACCGTTGTAATCGGGCGAGATTCTACTTGCACATGCAACAGAAATTTTGCGGATTGGTCGATCCGTTCGCGAGATATGGCAGTTTGGAAATAAGAAACGCTTGAGAAACTCAAAATTTTCGCAGTTCTGATGCTCGAAACGAGTAACTAGAACGGCATAGGGGAAAAGTACGCATACCGTTGTAATCGGGCGAGTTTCTACTTTCAGATGCAACAGAAATTTTGCGGATTGATCAATCCGTTCGCGAGATATGGCAGTTTGGAGGTAAGAAACGCTTGAGAAACTCAAAATTTTCGCCGTTCTGTTGCTCGAAACGAATAACTAGAACGGCCTAGGGGAAAAGTACGCATACCGTTGTAATCGGGCGAGTTTCTACTTGCACAGGCAACAGAAATTTTGCGGATTGGTCGATCCGTTCGCGAGATATGGCAGTTTGGAAGTAAGAAACGCTTGAGAAACTCAAAATTTTCGCAGTTCTGATGCTCGAAACGAATAACTAGAACGGCATAGGGGAAAAGTACGCATACCGTTGTAATCGGGCGAGTTTCTACTTTCAGATGCAACAGAAATTTTGTGGATTGATCAATCCGTTCGCGAGATATGGCAGTTTGGAGGTAAGAAACGCTTGAGAAACTCAAAATTTTCGCAGTTCTGATGCTCGAAACGAATAACTAGAACGGCCTAGGGGAAAACTACAGCCACCGTTGTAATCGGGCGAGCTTCTACTTCCAGACGCAACAGAAATTTTGCGGATAGGTCAATCCGTTCGCGAGATATGGCATTTTGGAGGTAAGAAACGCTTGAGAAACTCAAAATTTTCGCAGTTCTGATGCTCGAAATGAATAACTGGAACGGCCTAGGGGAAAAGTGCGCATACCGTTGTAATCGGGCGAGTTTCTACTTTGAGATGCCGCAGAAATTTTGCGGATTGATCAATCCGTTCGCGAGATATGGCAGTTTGGAAATAAGAAACGCTTGAGAAACTCAAAATTTTCGCAGTTCTGATGCTCGAAACGAGTAACTAGAACGGCATAGGGGAAAAGTACGCATACCGTTGTAATCGGGCGAGTTTCTACTTTCAGATGCAACAGAAATTTTGCGGATTGGTCAATCCGTTCGCGAGATATGGCAGTTTGGATGTAAGAAACGCTTGTGAAACTCAAAATTTGCGCAGTTCTGATGCTCGAAACGAAATAACTAGAACAGCCTAGGGGAAAAGTACGCATACCGTTGTAATCGGGCGAGATTCTACTTGCACATGCAACAGAAATTTTGCGGATTGGTCGATCCGTTCGCGAGATATGGCAGTTTGGAAATAAGAAACGCTTGAGAAACTCAAAATTTTCGCAGTTCTGATGCTCGAAACGAATAACTAGAACCGCCTAGGGGAAAAGTGCGCATACCGTTGTAATCGGGCGAGTTTCTACTTTCAGATGCCACAGACATTTTGCGGATTGATCAATCCGTTCGCGAGATATGGCAGTTTGGAAATAAGAAACGCTTGATAAACTCAAAATTTTCGCAGTTCTGATGCTCGAAACGAGTAACTAGAACGGCATAGGGGAAAAGTACGCATACCGTTGTAATCGGGCGAGTTTCTACTTTCAGACGCAACAGAAATTTTGCGGATTGATCAATCCGTTCGCGAGATATGGCAGTTTGGAGGTAAGAAACGGTTGAGAAACTCAAAATTTTCGCAGTTCTGATGCTCGAAACGAATAACTAGAACGGCCTAGGGGAAAAGTACGCATACCGTTCTAATCGGGCGAGTTTCTACTTGCACATGCAACAGAAATTTTGCGGATTGGTCGATCCGTTCGCGAGATATGGCAGTGTGGAAGTAAGAAACGCTTGAGAAACTCAAAATTTTCGCAGTTCTGATGCTCGAAACGAATAACTAGAACGGCCTAGGGGGAAAGTACGCATACCGTTGCAATCGGGCTAGTTTCTACTTGCAGATGCAATAGAAATTTTGCGGATTGGTCGATCCGTTCGCGAGATATGGCAGTTTGGAAATAAGAAACGCTTGAGAAACTCAAAATTTTCGCAGTTCTGATGCTCGAAACGAGTAACTAGAACGGCATAGGGGAAAAGTACGCATACCGTTGTAATCGGGCGAGTTTCTACTTTCAGATGCAACAGAAATTTTGCGGATTGGTCAATCCGTTCGCGAGATATGGCAGTTTGGATGTAAGAAACGCTTGAGAAACTCAAAATTTTCGCAGTTCTGATGCTCGACACGAATAACTAGAACGGCCTAGGGGAAAAGTACGCATACCGTTGTAATCGGGCGAGTTTCTACTTGCACATGCAACAGAAATTTTGCGGATTGGTCGATCCGTTCGCGAGATATGGCAGTTTGGAAGTAAGAAACGCTTGAGAAACTCAAAATTTTCGCAGTTCTGATGCTCGACACGAATAACTAGAACGGCCTAGGGGAAAAGTGCGCATACCGTTGTAATCGGGCGAGCTTCTACTTTCAGATGCATCAGAAATTTTGCGGATTGATCAATCCGTTCGCGAGATATGGTAGTTTGGAAATAAGAAACGCTTGAGAAACTCAAAATTTTCGCAGTTCTGATGCTCGAAACGAATAACTAGAACCGCCTAGGGGAAAAGTGCGCATACCGTTGTAATCGGGCGAGTTTCTACTTTCAGATGCCACAGAAATTTTGCGGATTGATCAATCCGTTCGCGAGATATGGCAGTTTGGAAATAAGAAACGCTTGATAAACTCAAAATTTTCCCAGTTCTGATGCTTGAAACGAATAACTAGAACGGCCTAGGGGAAAAGTACGCATACCGTTGTAATCGGGCGAGTTTCTACTTGCACATGCAACAGAAATTTTGCGGATTGGTCGATCCGTTCGCGAGATATGGCAGTTTGGAAGTAAGAAACGCTTGAGAAACTCAAAATTTTCGCAGTTCTGATGCTCGAAACGAATAACTAGAACGGCCTAGGGGAAAAGTACGCATACCGTTGCAATCGGGCTAGTTTCTACTAGCAGATGCAACAGAAATTTTGCGGATTGGTCGATCCGTTCGCGAGATATGGCAGTTTGGATGTAAGAAACGCTTGAAAAACTCAAAATTTTCGCAGTTCTGTTGCTCGAAACGAGTAACTAGAACGGCATAGGGGAAAAGTACGCATACCGTTGTAATCGGGCGAGTTTCTACTTTCAGATGCAACAGAAATTTTGCGGATCGGTCAATCCGTTCGCGGGATATGGCAGTTTGGATGTAAGAAACGCTTGAGAAACTCAAAATTTTCGCATGTCTGATGCTCGAAACGAGTAACTAGAACGGCATAGGGGAGGAGTACGCATACCGTTGTAATCGGGTGAGTTTCTACTTTCAGATGCAACATAAATTTTGCGGATTTGTCAATCCGTTCGCGAGATATGGCAGTTTGGAGGTAAGAAACGCTTGAGAAACTCAAAATTTGCGCAGTTCTGATGCTCGACACGAATAACTAGAACGGCCTAGGGGAAAAGTGCGCATACCGTTGTAATCGGGCGAGTTTCTACATTCAGATGCAACAGAAATTTTGGGGATCAGTCAATCCGTTCGCGAGATATGGCAGTTTGGATGTAAGAAACGCTTGAGAAACTCAAAACTTTCGCAGTTCTGATGCTCGAAACGAATAACTGGAACGGCCTAGGGGAAAACTACACATACCGTTGTAATCGGGCGAGTTTCTACTTTCAGATGCTACAGATATTTTGCAGATTGGTCTATCCGTTCGCGAGATATGGCAGTTTCGAGATAAGAAACGCTTGAGAAACTCAAAATTTTCGCAGTTCTGATGCTCGAAACGAGTAACTAGAACGGCCTAGGGGAAATGTACGCATACCGTTGTAATCAGGCGAGTTTCTACTTTCAAATGCAACAGAAATTTTGCGGATTGGTCAATCCGATCGCGAGATATGGCAGTTTGGAGGTAAGAAACGCTTGAGAAACTCAAAATTTTCGCAGTTCTGATGCTCGAAACGAGTAACTAGAACGGCCTAGGGGAATAGTACGCACACCGTTGTAATCGGGTGAGTTTCTACTTTCAGACGCAACAGAAATTTTGCGGATTGGTCAATCCGTTCGCGAGATATGGCAGTTTGGAGGTAAGAAACGCTTGAAAAACTCAAAATTTTCGCAGTTCTGATGCTCGAAACGAGTAACAAGAACGGCCTAGGGGAATAGTACGCACACCGTTGTAATCGGGCGAGTTTCTACTTTCAGACGCAACAGAAATTTTCCGGATTGGTCAATCCGTTCGCGAGATATGGCAGTTTGGAGGTAAGAAACGCTTGAGAAACTCAAAATTTTCGCAGTTCTGATGCTCGAAACGAATAACTAGAACGGCCTAGGGGAAAAGTGCGCATACCGTTGTAATAGGGCGAGTTTCTACTTTCAGATGCAACAGAAATTTTGCGGATTGATCAATCCGTTCGCGAGATATGGCAGTTTGGATATAAGAAACGCTTGAGAAACTCAAAATTTGCGCAGTTCTGATGCTCTGAACGAAATAACTAGAACGGCCTAGGGGAATAGTACGCACACCGATTTAATCGGGCGAGTTTCTACTTTCAGATGCAACAGAAATATTGCGGATCGGTCAATCCGTTCGCGAGATATGGCAGTTTGGAGGTAAGAAACGCTTGAGAAACTCAAAATTTTCGCAGTTCTGATGCTCGAAACGAATAACTAGAACGGCCTAGGGGAAAAGTGCGCATACCGTTGTAATAGGGCGAGTTTCTACTTTCAGATGCAACAGAAATTTTGCGGATTGATCAATCCGTTCGCGAGATATGGCAGTTTGGATATAAGAAACGCTTGAGAAACTCAAAATTTGCGCAGTTCTGATGCCCGGAACGAAATAACTAGAACGGCCTAGGGGAAAACTACACCCACCGTTGTAATCGGGCGAGTTTCTACTTTCAGATGCAACAGAAATTTTGCGGATTGGTCAATCCGTTCGCGCGATATGGCAGTTTGGAGGTAAGAAACGCTTGAGAAACTCAAAATTTTCGCAGTTCTGATGCTCGAAATGAATAAATGGAACGGCCTAGGGGAATAGTACGCATACCGTCGTAATCGGGCGAGTTTCTACTTTCAGAAGCAACAGAAGTTTTGCGGATTGGTCAATCCGTTCGCGAGGTATGGCAGTTTGGAAATAAGAAACGCTTGAGAAACTCAAAATTTTCGCAGTTCTGATGCTCGAAACGAATAACTAGAACCGCCTAGGGGAAAAGTGCGCATACCGTTGTAATCGGGCGAGTTTCTACTTTCAGATGCCACAGAAATTTTGCGGATTGGTCGATCCGTTCGCGAGATATGGCAGTTTGGAAGTAAGAAACGCTTGGGAAACTCAAAACTTTCGCAGTTCTGATGCTCGAAACGAACAACAAGAACCGCCTAGGGGAAAAGTGCGGATACCGTTGTATTCGGGCGAGTTTCTACTTTCAGATGCCGCAGAAATTTTGCGGATTGATCAATCCGTTCGCGAGATATGGCAGTTTGGAAATAAGAAACGCTTGAGAAACTCAAAATTTTCGCAGTTCTGATGCTCGAAACGAATAACTGGAACGGCCTAGGGGAAAACTACACATACCGTTGTAATCGGGCGAGTTTCTACTTTCAGATGCTACAGATATTTTGCAGATTGGTCTATCCGTTCGCGAGATATGGCAGTTTGGAGATAAGAAACGCTTGAGAAACTCAAAATTTTCGCAGTTCTGATGCTCGAAACGAGTAACTAGAACGGCCTAGGGGAAATGTACGCTTACCGTTGTAATCAGGCGAGTTTCTACTTTCAAATGCAACAGATATTTTGCGGATTGGTCAATCCGATCGCGAGATATGGCAGTTTGGATGTAAGAAACGCTTGAGAAACTCAAAATTTTCGCAGTTCTGATGCTCGAAACGAGTAACTAGAACGGCCTAGGGGAATAGTACGCACACCGTTGTAATCGGGTGAGTTTCTACTTTCAGACGCAACAGAAATTTTGCGGATTGGTCAATCCGTTCGCGAGATATGGCAGTTTGGAGGTAAGAAACGCTTGAAAAACTCAAAATTTTCGCAGTTCTGATGCTCGAAACGAGTAACTAGAACGGCCTAGGGGAATAGTACGCAAACCGTTGTAATCGGGCGAGTTTCTACTTTCAGACGCAACAGAAATTTTGCGGATTGGTCAATCCGTTCGCGAGATATGGCAGTTTGGAGGTAAGAAACGCTTGAGAAACTCAAAATTTTCGCAGTTCTGATGCTCGAAACGAATAACTAGAACGGCCTAGGGGAAAACTACACCCTCCGTTGTAATCGGGCGGGTTTCTACTTTCAGATGCAACAGAAATTTTGCGGATTGGTCAATCCGTTCGCGCGATATGGCAGTTTGGAGGTAAGAAACCCTTGAGAAACTCAAAATTTTCGCAGTTCTGATGCTCGAAATGAATAAATGGAACGGCCTAGGGGAAAAGTACGCATACCGTCGTAATCGGGCGAGTTTCTACTTTCAGAAGCAACAGAAGTTTTGCGGATCGGTCAATCCGTTCGCGAGATATGGCAGTTTGGAAATAAGAAACGCTTGAGAAACTCAAAATTTTCGCAGTTCTGATGCTCGAAACGAATAACTAGAACGGCCTAGGGGAAAAGTACGCATACCGTTGTAATCGGGCGAGTTTCTACTTTCAGATGCAACAGAAATTTTGCGGATTGGTCAATCCGTTCGCGAGATATGGAAGTTTGGATGTAAGAAACGCTTGAGAAACTCAAAATTTTCGCAGTTCTGATGCTCGACACGAATAACTAGAACGGCCTAGGGGAATAGTACGCACACCGTTGTAATCGGGCGAGTTTCTACTTTCAGACGCAACAGAAATTTTGCGGATTGGTCAATCCGTTCGCGAGATATGGCAGTTGGGAGGTAAGAAACGCTTGAGAAACTCAAAATTTTCGCAGTTCTGATGCTCGAAACGAATAACTAGAACGGCCTAGGGGAAAAGTGCGCATACCGTTGTAATAGGGCGAGTTTCTACTTTCAGATGCAACAGAAATTTTGCGGATTGATCAATCCGTTCGCGAGATATGGCAGTTTGGATATAAGAAACGCTTGAGAAACTCAAAATTTGCGCAGTTCTGATGCTCTGAACGAAATAACTAGAACGGCCTAGGGGAATAGTACGCACACCGATTTAATCGGGCGAGTTTCTACTTTCAGATGCAACAGAAATTTTGCGGATCGGTCAATCCGTTCGCGAGATATGGCAGTTTGGAGGTAAGAAACGCTTGAGAAACTCAAAATTTTCGCAGTTCTGATGCTCGAAACGAATAACTAGAACGGCCTAGGGGAAAAGTGCGCATACCGTTGTAATAGGGCGAGTTTCTACTTTCAGATGCAACAGAAATTTTGCGGATTGATCAATCCGTTCGCGAGATATGGCAGTTTGGATATAAGAAACGCTTGAGAAACTCAAAATTTGCGCAGTTCTGATGCCCGGAACGAAATAACTAGAACGGCCTAGGGGAAAACTACACCCACCGTTGTAATCGGGCGAGTTTCTACTTTCAGATGCAACAGAAATTTTGCGGATTGGTCAATCCGTTCGCGCGATATGGCAGTTTGGAGGTAAGAAACGCTTGAGAAACTCAAAATTTTCGCAGTTCTGATGCTCGAAATGAATAAATGGAACGGCCTAGGGGAATAGTACGCATACCGTCGTAATCGGGCGAGTTTCTACTTTCAGAAGCAACAGAAGTTTTGCGGATTGGTCAATCCGTTCGCGAGGTATGGCAGTTTGGAAATAAGAAACGCTTGAGAAACTCAAAATTTTCGCAGTTCTGATGCTCGAAACGAATAACTAGAACCGCCTAGGGGAAAAGTGCGCATACCGTTGTAATCGGGCGAGTTTCTACTTTCAGATGCCACAGAAATTTTGCGGATTGGTCGATCCGTTCGCGAGATATGGCAGTTTGGAAGTAAGAAACGCTTGGGAAACTCAAAACTTTCGCAGTTCTGATGCTCGAAACGAACAACAAGAACCGCCTAGGGGAAAAGTGCGGATACCGTTGTATTCGGGCGAGTTTCTACTTTCAGATGCCGCAGAAATTTTGCGGATTGATCAATCCGTTCGCGAGATATGGCAGTTTGGAAATAAGAAACGCTTGAGAAACTCAAAATTTTCGCAGTTCTGATGCTCGAAACGAATAACTGGAACGGCCTAGGGGAAAACTACACATACCGTTGTAATCGGGCGAGTTTCTACTTTCAGATGCTACAGATATTTTGCAGATTGGTCTATCCGTTCGCGAGATATGGCAGTTTGGAGATAAGAAACGCTTGAGAAACTCAAAATTTTCGCAGTTCTGATGCTCGAAACGAGTAACTAGAACGGCCTAGGGGAAATGTACGCTTACCGTTGTAATCAGGCGAGTTTCTACTTTCAAATGCAACAGATATTTTGCGGATTGGTCAATCCGATCGCGAGATATGGCAGTTTGGATGTAAGAAACGCTTGAGAAACTCAAAATTTTCGCAGTTCTGATGCTCGAAACGAGTAACTAGAACGGCCTAGGGGAATAGTACGCACACCGTTGTAATCGGGTGAGTTTCTACTTTCAGACGCAACAGAAATTTTGCGGATTGGTCAATCCGTTCGCGAGATATGGCAGTTTGGAGGTAAGAAACGCTTGAAAAACTCAAAATTTTCGCAGTTCTGATGCTCGAAACGAGTAACTAGAACGGCCTAGGGGAATAGTACGCAAACCGTTGTAATCGGGCGAGTTTCTACTTTCAGACGCAACAGAAATTTTGCGGATTGGTCAATCCGTTCGCGAGATATGGCAGTTTGGAGGTAAGAAACGCTTGAGAAACTCAAAATTTTCGCAGTTCTGATGCTCGAAACGAATAACTAGAACGGCCTAGGGGAAAACTACACCCTCCGTTGTAATCGGGCGGGTTTCTACTTTCAGATGCAACAGAAATTTTGCGGATTGGTCAATCCGTTCGCGCGATATGGCAGTTTGGAGGTAAGAAACCCTTGAGAAACTCAAAATTTTCGCAGTTCTGATGCTCGAAATGAATAAATGGAACGGCCTAGGGGAAAAGTACGCATACCGTCGTAATCGGGCGAGTTTCTACTTTCAGAAGCAACAGAAGTTTTGCGGATCGGTCAATCCGTTCGCGAGATATGGCAGTTTGGAAATAAGAAACGCTTGAGAAACTCAAAATTTTCGCAGTTCTGATGCTCGAAACGAATAACTAGAACGGCCTAGGGGAAAAGTACGCATACCGTTGTAATCGGGCGAGTTTCTACTTTCAGATGCAACAGAAATTTTGCGGATTGGTCAATCCGTTCGCGAGATATGGAAGTTTGGATGTAAGAAACGCTTGAGAAACTCAAAATTTTCGCAGTTCTGATGCTCGACACGAATAACTAGAACGGCCTGGGGAAAAGTGCTCATACCGTTGTAATCGGGCGAGTTTCTACTTTCAGATGCAACAGAAATTTTGCGGATTGATCAATCCGTTCGCGAGATATGGCAGTTTGGATATAAGAAACGCTTGAGAAACTCAAAATTTTCGCAGTTCTGATGCTCGAAACGAGTAACTAGAACGGCCTAGGGGAATAGTACGCACACCGTTGTAATCGGGCGAGTTTCTACTTTCAGACGCAACAGAAATTTTGCGGATTGGTCAATCCGTTCGCGAGATATGGCAGTTGGGAGGTAAGAAACGCTTGAGAAACTCAAAATTTGCGCAGTTCTGATGCTCGAAACGAAATAACTAGAACGGCCTAGGGGAAAAGTACGCATACCGTTGTAATCGGGCGAGATTCTACTTGCACATGCAACAGAAATTTTGCGGATTGGTCGATCCGTTCGCGAGATATGGCAGTTTGGAAATAAGAAACGCTTGAGAAACTCAAAATTTTCGCAGTTCTGATGCTCGAAACGAGTAACTAGAACGGCATAGGGGAAAAGTACGCATACCGTTGTAATCGGGCGAGTTTCTTCTTTCAGATGCAACAGAAATTTTGCGGATTGATCAATCCGTTCGCGAGATATGGCAGTTTGGAGGTAAGAAACGCTTGAGAAACTCAAAATTTGCGCAGTTCTGATGCTCGAAACGAAATAACTAGAACGGCCTAGGGGAAAAGTACGCACACCGTTGTAATCGGGGGAGTTTCTACTTTCAGACGCAACAGAAATTTTGCGGATTGGTCAATCCGTTCGCGAGATATGGCAGTTTGGAGGTAAGAAACGCTTGAAAAACTCAAAATTTTCGCAGTTCTGATGCTCGAAACGAGTAACTAGAACGGCCTAGGGGAATAGTACGCACACCGTTGTAATCGGGCGAGTTTCTACTTTCAGACGCAACAGAAATTTTGCGGATTGGTCAATCCGTTCGCGAGATATGGCAGTTTGGAGGTAAGAAACGCTTGAGAAACTCAAAATTTTCGCAGTTCTGATGCTCGAAACGAATAACTAGAACGGCCTAGGGGAAAACTACACCCACCGTTGTAATCGGGCGAGTTTCTACTTTCAGACGCAACAGAAATTTTGCGGATTGGTCAATCCTTTCGCGCGATATGGCAGTTTGGAGGTAAGAAACGCTTGAGAAACTCAAAATTTTCGCAGTTCTGATGCTCGAAATGAATAACTGGAACGGCCTAGGGGAAAAGTACGCATACCGTCGTAATCGGGCGAGTTTCTACTTTCAGAAGCAACAGAAGTTTTGCGGATTGGTCAATCCGTTCGCGAGATATGGCAGTTTGGAAATAAGAAACGCTTGAGAAACTCAAAATTTTCGCAGTTCTGATGCTCGAAACGAATAACTAGAACCGCCTAGGGGAAAAGTGCGGATACCGTTGTATTCGGGCGAGTTTCTACTTTCAGATGCCGCAGAAATTTTGCGGATTGATCAATCCGTTCGCGAGATATGGCAGTTTGGAAATAAGAAACGCTTGAGAAACTCAAAATTTTCGCAGTTCTGATGCTCGAAACGAGTAACTAGAACGGCATAGGGGAAAAGTACGCATACCGTTGTAATCGGGCGAGATTCTACTTGCACATGCAACAGAAATTTTGCGGATTGGTCGATCCGTTCGCGAGATATGGCAGTTTGGAAGTAAGAAACGCTTGAGAAACTCAAAATTTTCGCAGTTCTGATGCTCGAAATGAATAACTGGAACGGCCTAGGGGAAAAGTACGCATACCGTTGTAATCGGGCGAGATTCTACTTGCACATGCAACAGAAATTTTGCGGATTGGTCGATCCGTTCGCGAGATATGGCAGTTTGGAAGTAAGAAACGCTTGAGAAACTCAAAATTTTCGCAGTTCTGATGCTCGAAATGAATAACTGGAACGGCCTAGGGGAAAACTACACCCACCGTTGTAATCGGGCGAGTTTCTACTTTCAGACGCAACAGAAATTTTGCGGATTGGTCAATCCTTTCGCGCGATATGGCAGTTTGGAGGTAAGAAACGCTTGAGAAACTCAAAATTTTCGCAGTTCTGATGCTCGAAATGAATAACTGGAACGGCCTAGGGGAAAAGTACGCATACCGTCGTAATCGGGCGAGTTTCTACTTTCAGAAGCAACAGAAGTTTTGCGGATTGGTCAATCCGTCCGCGAGATATGGCAGTTTGGAAATAAGAAACGCTTGAGAAACTCAAAATTTTCGCAGTTCTGATGCTCGAAACGAATAACTAGAACCGCCTAGGGGAAAAGTGCGGATACCGTTGTATTCGGGCGAGTTTCTACTTTCACATGCCGCAGAAATTTTGCGGATTGATCAATCCGTTCGCGAGATATGGCAGTTTGGAAATAAGAAACGCTTGAGAAACTCAAAATTTTCGCAGTTCTGATGCTCGAAACGAGTAACTAGAACGGCATAGGGGAAAAGTACGCATACCGTTGTAATCGGGCGAGATTCTACTTGCACATGCAACAGAAATTTTGCGGATTGGTCGATCCGTTCGCGAGATATGGCAGTTTGGAAGTAAGAAACGCTTGAGAAACTCAAAATTTTCGCAGTTCTGATGCTCGAAATGAATAACTGGAACGGCCTAGGGGAAAAGTACGCATACCGTTGTAATCGGGCGAGATTCTACTTGCACATGCAACAGAAATTTTGCGGATTGGTGATCCGTTCGCGAGATATGGCAGTTTGGAAGTAAGAAACGCTTGAGAAACTCAAAATTTTCGCAGTTCTGATGCTCGAAATGAATAACTGGAACGGCCTAGGGGAAAAGTGCGCATACCGTTGTAATCGGGCGAGTTTCTACTTTCAGATGCCGCAGAAATTTTGCGAATTGATCAATCCGTTCGCGAGATATGGCAGTTTGGAAATAAGAAACGCTTGAGAAACTCAAAATTTTCGCAGTTCTGATGCTCGAAACGAATAACTAGAACGGCCTAGGGGAAAAGTACGCATACCGTTGTAATCGGGCCAGTTTCTACTTTCAGATGCAACAAAAATTTTGCGGATTGATCAATCCGTTCGCGAGATATGGCAGTTTGGATATAAGAAACGCTTGAGAAACTCAAAATTTTCGCAGTTCTGATGATCGAAACGAGTAACTAGAACGGCCTAGGGGAATAGTACGCACACCGTTGTAATCGGGCGAGTTTCTACTTTCAGACGCAACAGAAATTTTGCGGATTGATCAATCCGTTCGCGAGATATGGCAGTTTGGATATAAGAAACGCTTGAGAAACTCAAAATTTGCGCAGTTCTGATGCTCGAAACGAGTAACTAGAACGGCCTAGGGGAATAGTACGCACACCGTTGTAATCGGGCGAGTTTCTACTTTCAGACGCAACAGAAATTTTACGGATTGGTCAATCCGTTCGCGAGATATGGCAGTTGGGAGGTAAGAAACGCTTGAGAAACTCAAAATTTGCGCAGTTCTGATGCTCGAAACGAGTAACTAGAACGGCCTAGGGGAATAGTACGCACACCGTTGTAATCGGGCGAGTTTCTACTTTCAGATGTCGCAGAAATTTTGCGAATTGATCAATCCGTTCGCGAGATATGGCAGTTTGGAAATAAGAAACGCTTGAGAAACTCAAAATTTTCGCAGTTCTGATGCTCGAAACGAATAACTAGAACGGCCTAGGGGAAAAGTACGCATACCGTTGTAATCGGGCCAGTTTCTACTTTCAGATGCAACAGAAATTTTGCGGATTGGTCAATCCGTTCGCGAGATATGGAAGTTTGGATGTAAGAAACGCTTGAGAAACTCAAAATTTGCGCAGTTCTGATGCTCGAAACGAAATAACTAGAACGGCCTAGGGGAAAAGTACGCATACCGTTGTAATCGGGCGAGATTCTACTTGCACATGCAACACAAATTTTGCGGATTGGTCGATCCGTTCGCGAGATATGGCAGTTTGGAAATAAGAAACGCTTGAGAAACTCAAAATTTTCGCAGTTCTGATGCTCGAAACGAGTAACTAGAACGGCATAGGGGAAAAGTACGCATACCGTTGTAATCGGGCGAGTTTCTACTTTCAGATGCAACAGAAATTTTGCGGATTGATCAATCCGTTCGCGAGATATGGCAGTTTGGAGGTAAGAAACGCTTGAGAAACTCAAAATTTGCGCAGTTCTGATGCTCGAAACGAAATAACTAGAACGGCCTAGGGGAAAAGTACGCATACCGTTGTAATCGGGCGAGATTCTACTTGCACATGCAACAGAAATTTTGCGGATTGGTCGATCCGTTCGCGAGATATGGCAGTTTGGAAGTAAGAAACGCTTGAGAAACTCAAAATTTTCGCAGTTCTGATGCTCGAAATGAATAACTGGAACGGCCTAGGGGAAAAGTGCGCATACCGTTGTAATCGGGCGAGTTTCTACTTTCAGATGCCTCAGAAATTTTGCGAATTGATCAATCCGTTCGCGAGATATAGCAGTTTGGAAATAAGAAACGCTTGAGAAACTCAAAATTTTCGCAGTTCTGATGCTCGAAACGAATAACTAGAACGGCCTAGGGGAAAAGTACGCATACCGTTGTAATCGGGCGAGTTTCTACTTTCAAATGCAACAGAAATTTTGCGGATTGGTCAATCCGATCGCGAGATATGGCAGTTTGGAGGTAAGAAACGCTTGAGAAACTCAAAATTTTCGCAGTTCTGATGCTCGAAACGAGTAACTAGAACGGCCTAGGGGAAATGTACGCATACCGTTGTAATCAGGCGAGTTTCTACTTTCAAATGCAACAGAAATTTTGCGGATTGGTCAATCCGATCGCGAGATATGGCAGTTTGGAGGTAAGAAACGCTTGAGAAACTCAAAATTTTCGCAGTTCTGATGCTCGAAACGAGTAACTAGAACGGCCTAGGGGAATAGTACGCACACCGTTGTAATCGGGGGAGTTTCTACTTTCAGACGCAACAGAAATTTTGCGGATTGGTCAATCCGTTCGCGAGATATGGCAGTTTGGAGGTAAGAAACGCTTGAAAAACTCAAAATTTTCGCAGTTCTGATGCTCGAAACGAGTAACTAGAACGGCCTAGGGGAATAGTACGCACACCGTTGTAATCGGGCGAGTTTCTACTTTCAGACGCAACAGAAATTTTGCGGATTGGTCAATCCGTTCGCGAGATATGGCAGTTTGGAGGTAAGAAACGCTTGAGAAACTCAAAATTTTCGCAGTTCTGATGCTCGGAACGAATAACTAGAACGGCCTAGGGGAAAACTACACCCACCGTTGTAATCGGGCGAGTTTCTACTTTCAGACGCAACAGAAATTTTGCGGATTGGTCAATCCTTTCGCGCGATATGGCAGTTTGGAGGTAAGAAACGCTTGAGAAACTCAAAATTTTCGCAGTTCTGATGCTCGAAATGAATAACTGGAACGGCCTAGGGGAAAAGTACGCATACCGTCGTAATCGGGCGAGTTTCTACTTTCAGAAGCAACAGAAGCTTTGCGGATTGGTCAATCCGTTCGCGAGATATGGCAGTTTGGAAATAAGAAACGCTTGAGAAACTCAAAATTTTCGCAGTTCTGATGCTCGAAACGAATAACTAGAACCGCCTAGGGGAAAAGTGCGGATACCGTTGTATTCGGGCGAGTTTCTACTTTCAGATGCCGCAGAAATTTTGCGGATTGATCAATCCGTTCGCGAGATATGGCAGTTTGGAAATAAGAAACGCTTGAGAAACTCAAAATTTTCGCAGTTCTGATGCTCGAAACGAGTAACTAGAACGGCATAGGGGAAAAGTACGCATACCGTTGTAATCGGGCGAGATTCTACTTGCACATGCAACAGAAATTTTGCGGATTGGTCGATCCGTTCGCGAGATATGGCAGTTTGGAAGTAAGAAACGCTTGAGAAACTCAAAATTTTCGCAGTTCTGATGCTCGAAATGAATAACTGGAACGGCCTAGGGGAAAAGTACGCATACCGTTGTAATCGGGCGAGATTCTACTTGCACATGCAACAGAAATTTTGCGGATTGGTCGATCCGTTCGCGAGATATGGCAGTTTGGAAATAAGAAACGCTTGAGAAACTCAAAATTTTCGCAGTTCTGATGCTCGAAACGAATAACTAGAACGGCCTAGGGGAAAAGTACGCATACCGTTGTAATCGGGCCAGTTTCTACTTTCAGATGCAACAAAAATTTTGCGGATTGATCAATCCGTTCGCGAGATATGGCAGTTTGGATATAAGAAACGCTTGAGAAACTCAAAATTTTCGCAGTTCTGATGATCGAAACGTGTAACTAGAACGGCCTAGGGGAATAGTACGCACACCGTTGTAATCGGGCGAGTTTCTACTTTCAGACGCAACAGAAATTTTGCGGATTGATCAATCCGTTCGCGAGATATGGCAGTTTGGATATAAGAAACGCTTGAGAAACTCAAAATTTGCGCAGTTCTGATGCTCGAAACGAGTAACTAGAACGGCCTAGGGGAATAGTACGCACACCGTTGTAATCGGGCGAGTTTCTACTTTCAGACGCAACAGAAATTTTGCGGATTGGTCAATCCGTTCGCGAGATATGGCAGTTGGGAGGTAAGAAACGCTTGAGAAACTCAAAATTTGCGCAGTTCTGATGCTCGAAACGAAATAACTAGAACGGCCTAGGGGAAAAGTACGCATACCGTTGTAATCGGGCGAGATTCTACTTGCACATGCAACAGAAATTTTGCGGATTGGTCGATCCGTTCGCGAGATATGGCAGTTTGGAAATAAGAAACGCTTGAGAAACTCAAAATTTTCGCAGTTCTGATGCTCGAAACGAGTAACTAGAACGGCATAGGGGAAAACTACACCCACCGTTGTAATCGGGCGAGTTTCTACTTTCAGACGCAACAGAAATTTTGCGGATTGGTCAATCCTTTCGCGCGATATGGCAGTTTGGAGGTAAGAAACGCTTGAGAAACTCAAAATTTTCGCAGTTCTGATGCTCGAAATGAATAACTGGAACGGCCTAGGGGAAAAGTACGCATACCGTCGTAATCGGGCGAGTTTCTACTTTCAGAAGCAACAGAAGTTTTGCGGATTGTTCAATCCGTTCGCGAGATATGGCAGTTTGGAAATAAGAAACGCTTGAGAAACTCAAAATTTTCGCAGTTCTGATGCTCGAAACGAATAACTAGAACCGCCTAGGGGAAAAGTGCGGATACCGTTGTATTCGGGCGAGTTTCTACTTTCAGATGCCGCAGAAATTTTGCGGATTGATCAATCCGTTCGCGAGATATGGCAGTTTGGAAATAAGAAACGCTTGAGAAACTCAAAATTTTCGCAGTTCTGATGCTCGAAACGAGTAACTAGAACGGCATAGGGGAAAAGTACGCTTACCGTTGTAATCGGGCGAGATTCTACTTGCACATGCAACAGAAATTTTGCGGATTGGTCGATCCGTTCGCGAGATATGGCAGTTTGGAAGTAAGAAACGCTTGAGAAACTCAAAATTTTCGCAGTTCTGATGCTCGAAATGAATAACTGGAACGGCCTAGGGGAAAAGTGCGCATACCGTTGTAATCGGGCGAGTTTCTACTTTCAGATGCCGCAGAAATTTTGCGAATTGATCAATCCGTTCGCGAGATATGGCAGTTTGGAAATAAGAAACGCTTGAGAAACTCAAAATTTTCGCAGTTCTGATGCTCGAAACGAATAACTAGAACGGCCTAGGGGAAAAGTACGCATACCGTTGTAATCGGGCCAGTTTCTACTTTCAGATGCAACAAAAATTTTGCGGATTGATCAATCCGTTCGCGAGATATGGCAGTTTGGATATAAGAAACGCTTGAGAAACTCAAAATTTTCGCAGTTCTGATGATCGAAACGAGTAACTAGAACGGCCTAGGGGAATAGTACGCACACCGTTGTAATCGGGCGAGTTTCTACTTTCAGACGCAACAAAAATTTTGCGGATTGATCAATCCGTTCGCGAGATATGGCAGTTTGGATATAAGAAACGCTTGAGAAACTCAAAATTTGCGCAGTTCTGATGCTCGAAACGAGTAACTAGAACGGCCTAGGGGAATAGTACGCACACCGTTGTAATCGGGCGAGTTTCTACTTTCAGACGCAACAGAAATTTTACGGATTGGTCAATCCGTTCGCGAGATATGGCAGTTGGGAGGTAAGAAACGCTTGTGAAACTCAAAATTTGCGCAGTTCTGATGCTCGAAACGAAATAACTAGAACGGCCTAGGGGAATAGTACGCACACCGTTGTAATCGGGCGAGTTTCTACTTTCAGACGCAACAGAAATTTTGCGGATTGGTCAATCCGTTCGCGAGATATGGCAGTTGGGAGGTAAGAAACGCTTGAGAAACTCAAAATTTGCGCAGTTCTGATGCTCGAAACGAAATAACTAGAACGGCCTAGGGGAAAAGTACGCATACCGTTGTAATCGGGCGAGATTCTACTTGCACATGCAACAGAAATTTTGCGGATTGGTCGATCCGTTCGCGAGATATGGCAGTTTGGAAGTAAGAAACGCTTGAGAAACTCAAAATTTTCGCAGTTCTGATGCTCGAAATGAATAACTGGAACGGCCTAGGGGAAAAGTGCGCATACCGTTGTAATCGGGCGAGTTTCTACTTTCAGATGCCGCAGAAATTTTGCGAATTGATCAATCCGTTCGCGAGATATGGCAGTTTGGAAATAAGAAACGCTTGAGAAACTCAAAATTTTCGCAGTTCTGATGCTCGAAACGAATAACTAGAACGGCCTAGGGGAAAAGTACGCATACCGTTGTGATCGGGCGAGTTTCTACTTTCAGATGCAACAGAAATTTTGCGGATTGGTCAATCCGTTCGCAAGATATGGAAGTTTGGATGTAAGAAACGCTTGAGAAACTCAAAATTTTCGCAGTTCTGATGCTCGACACGAATAACTAGAACGGCCTGGGGAAAAGTGCGCATACCTTTGTAATCGGGCGAGTTTCTACTTTCAGATGCAACAGAAATTTTGCGGATTGATCAATCCGTTCGCGAGATATGGCAGTTTGGATATAAGAAACGCTTGAGAAACTCAAAATTTTCGCAGTTCTGATGCTCGAAACGAGTAACTAGAACGGCCTAGGGGAATAGTACGCACACCGTTGTAATCGGGCGAGTTTCTACTTTCAGACGCAACAGAAATTTTGGGGATTGGTCAATCCGTTCGCGAGATATGGCAGTTGGGAGGTAAGAAACGCTTGAGAAACTCAAAATTTGCGCAGTTCTGATGCTCGAAACGAAATAACTAGAACGGCCTAGGGGAAAAGTACGCATACCGTTGTAATCGGGCGAGATTCTACTTGCACATGCAACAGAAATTTTGCGGATTGGTCGATCCGTTCGCGAGATATGGCAGTTTGGAAATAAGAAACGCTTGAGAACCTCAAAATTTTCGCAGTTCTGATGCTCGAAACGAGTAACTAGAACGGCATAGGGGAAAAGTACGCATACCGTTGTAATCGGGCGAGTTTCTACTTTCAGATGCAACAGAAATTTTGCGGATTGATCAATCCGTTCGCGAGATATGGCAGTTTGGAGGTAAGAAACGCTTGAGAAACTCAAAATTTGCGCAGTTCTGATGCTCGAAACGAGTAACTAGAACGGCCTAGGCGAATAGTACGCACACCGTTGTAATCGGGCGAGTTTCTACTTTCAGACGCAACAGAAATTTTGCGGATTGGTCGATCCGTTCGCGAGATATGGCAGTTTGGAAGTAAGAAACGCTTGAGAAACTCAAAATTTTCGCAGTTCTGATGCTCGAAATGAATAACTGGAACGGCCTAGGGGAAAAGTGCGCATACCGTTGTAATCGGGCGAGTTTCTACTTTCAGATGCCGCAGAAATTTTGCGAATTGATCAATCCGTTCGCGAGATATGGCAGTTTGGAAATAAGAAACGCTTGAGAAACTCAAAATTTTCGCAGTTCTGATGCTCGAAACGAATAACTAGAACGGCCTAGGGGAAAAGTACGCATACCGTTGTAATCGGGCGAGTTTCTACTTTCAGATGCAACAGAAATTTTGCGGATTGGTCAATCCGTTCGCGAGATATGGAAGTTTGGATGTAAGAAACGCTTGAGAAACTCAAAATTTTCGCAGTTCTGATGCTCGACACGAATAACTAGAACGGCCTAGGGAAAAGTGCGCATACCGTTGTAATCGGGCGAGTTTCTACTTTCAGATGCAACGGAAATTTTGCGGATTGATCAATCCGTTCGCGAGATATGGCAGTTTGGAGGTAAGAAACGCTTGAGAAACTCAAAATTTGCGCAGTTCTGATGCTCGAAACGAAATAACTAGAACGGCCTAGGGGAAAAGTACGCATACCGTTGTAATCGGGCGAGATTCTACTTGCACATGCAACAGAAATTTTGCGGATTGGTCGATCCGTTCGCGAGATATGGCAGTTTGGAAGTAAGAAACGCTTGAGAAACTCAAAATTTTCGCAGTTCTGATGATCGAAACGAATAACTAGAACGGCCTAGGGGAAAAGTACGCATACCGTTGTAATCGGGCGAGTCTCTACTTTCAGATGCAACAGAAATTTTGCGGATTGATCAATCCGTTCGCGAGATATGGCAGTTTGGATATAAGAAACGCTTGAGAAACTCAAAATTTTCGCAGTTCTGATGCTCGAAACGAGTAACTAGAACGGCCTAGGGGAATAGTACGCACACCGTTGTAATCGGGCGAGTTTCTACTTTCAGACGCAACAGAAATTTTGCGGATTGATCAATCCGTTCGCGAGATATGGCAGTTTGGATGTAAGAAACGCTTGAGAAACTCAAAATTTGCGCAGTTCTGATGCTCGAAACGAGTAACTAGAACGGCCTAGGGGAATAGTACGCACACCGTTGTAATCGGGCGAGTTTCTACTTTCAGACGCAACAGAAATTTTGCGGATTGGTCAATCCGTTCGCGAGATATGGCAGTTGGGAGGTAAGAAACGCTTGAGAAACTCAAAATTTGCGCAGTTCTGATGCTCGAAACGAAATAACTAGAACGGCCTAGGGGAAAAGTACGCATACCGTTGTAATCGGGCAAGATTCTACTTGCACATGCAACAGAAATTTTGCGGATTGGTCGATCCGTTCGCGAGATATGGCAGTTTGGAAGTAAGAAACGCTTGAGAAACTCAAAATTTTCGCAGTTCTGATGCTCGAAACGAGTAACTAGAACGGCCTAGGGGAATAGTACGCACACCGTTGTAATCGGGCGAGTTTCTACTTTCAGACGCAACAGAAATTTTGGGGATTGGTCAATCCGTTCGCGAGATATGGCAGTTGGGAGGTAAGAAACGCTTGAGAAACTCAAAATTTGCGCAGTTCTGATGCTCGAAACGAAATAACTAGAACGGCCTAGGGGAAAAGTACGCATACCGTTGTAATCGGGCGAGATTCTACTTGCACATGCAACAGAAATTTTGCGGATTGGTCGATCCGTTCGCGAGATATGGCAGTTTGGAAATAAGAAACGCTTGAGAACCTCAAAATTTTCGCAGTTCTGATGCTCGAAACGAGTAACTAGAACGGCATAGGGGAAAAGTACGCATACCGTTGTAATCGGGCGAGTTTCTACTTTCAGATGCAACAGAAATTTTGCGGATTGATCAATCCGTTCGCGAGATATGGCAGTTTGGAGGTAAGAAACGCTTGAGAAACTCAAAATTTGCGCAGTTCTGATGCTCGAAACGAAATAACTAGGACGGCCTAGGGGAAAAGTACGCATACCGTTGTAATCGGGCGAGATTCTACTTGCACATGCAACAGAAATTTTGCGGATTGGTCGATCCGTTCGCGAGATATGGCAGTTTGGAAGTAAGAAACGCTTGAGAAACTCAAAATTTTCGCAGTTCTGATGCTCGAAACGAGTAACTAGAACGGCCTAGGGGAACAGTACGCACACCGTTGTAATCGGGCGAGTTTCTACTTTCAGACGCAACAGAAATTTTGCGGATTGATCAATCCGTTCGCGAGATATGGCAGTTTGGATATAAGAAACGCTTGAGAAACTCAAAATTTGCGCAGTTCTGATGCTCGAAACGAGTAACTAGAACGGCCTAGGCGAATAGTACGCACACCGTTGTAATCGGGCGAGTTTCTACTTTCAGACGCAACAGAAATTTTACGGATTGGTCAATCCGTTCGCGAGATATGGCAGTTGGGAGGTAAGAAACGCTTGAGAAACTCAAAATTTGCGCAGTTCTGATGCTCGAAACGAAATAACTAGAACGGCCTAGGGGAAAAGTACGCATACCGTTGTAATCGGGCGAGATTCTACTTGCACATGCAACAGAAATTTTGCGGATTGGTCGATCCGTTCGCGAGATATGGCAGTTTGGAAGTAAGAAACGCTTGAGAAACTCAAAATTTTCGCAGTTCTGATGCTCGAAATGAATAACTGGAACGGCCTAGGGGAAAAGTGCGCATACCGTTGTAATCGGGCGAGTTTCTACTTTCAGATGCCGCAGAAATTTTGCGAATTGATCAATCCGTTCGCGAGATATGGCAGTTTGGAAATAAGAAACGCTTGAGAAACTCAAAATTTTCGCAGTTCTGATGCTCGAAACGAATAACTAGAACGGCCTAGGGGAAAAGTACGCATACCGTTGTAATCGGGCGAGTTTCTACTTTCAGATGCAACAGAAATTTTGCGGATTGGTCAATCCGTTCGCGAGATATGGAAGTTTGGATGTAAGAAACGCTTGAGAAACTCAAAATTTTCGCAGTTCTGATGCTCGACACGAATAACTAGAACGGCCTAGGGAAAAGTGCGCATACCGTTGTAATCGGGCGAGTTTCTACTTTCAGATGCAACGGAAATTTTGCGGATTGATCAATCCGTTCGCGAGATATGGCAGTTTGGAGGTAAGAAACGCTTGAGAAACTCAAAATTTGCGCAGTTCTGATGCTCGAAACGAAATAACTAGAACGGCCTAGGGGAAAAGTACGCATACCGTTGTAATCGGGCGAGATTCTACTTGCACATGCAACAGAAATTTTGCGGATTGGTCGATCCGTTCGCGAGATATGGCAGTTTGGAAGTAAGAAACGCTTGAGAAACTCAAAATTTTCGCAGTTCTGATGCTCGAAACGAATAACTAGAACGGCCTAGGGGAAAAGTACGCATACCGTTGTAATCGGGCGAGTCTCTACTTTCAGATGCAACAGAAATTTTGCGGATTGATCAATCCGTTCGCGAGATATGGCAGTTTGGATATAAGAAACGCTTGAGAAACTCAAAATTTTCGCAGTTCTGATGCTCGAAACGAGTAACTAGAACGGCCTAGGGGAATAGTACGCACACCGTTGTAATCGGGCGAGTTTCTACTTTCAGACGCAACAGAAATTTTGCGGATTGATCAATCCGTTCGCGAGATATGGCAGTTTGGATGTAAGAAACGCTTGAGAAACTCAAAATTTGCGCAGTTCTGATGCTCGAAACGAGTAACTAGAACGGCCTAGGGGAATAGTACGCACACCGTTGTAATCGGGCGAGTTTCTACTTTCAGACGCAACAGAAATTTTGCGGATTGGTCAATCCGTTCGCGAGATATGGCAGTTGGGAGGTAAGAAACGCTTGAGAAACTCAAAATTTGCGCAGTTCTGATGCTCGAAACGAAATAACTAGAACGGCCTAGGGGAAAAGTACGCATACCGTTGTAATCGGGCAAGATTCTACTTGCACATGCAACAGAAATTTTGCGGATTGGTCGATCCGTTCGCGAGATATGGCAGTTTGGAAGTAAGAAACGCTTGAGAAACTCAAAATTTTCGCAGTTCTGATGCTCGAAATGAATAACTGGAACGGCCTAGGGGAAAAGTGCGCATACCATTGTAATCGGGCGAGTTTCTACTTTCAGATGCCGCAGAAATTTTGCGAATTGATCAATCCGTTCGCGAGATATGGCAGTTTGGAAATAAGAAACGCTTGAGAAACTCAAAATTTTCGCAGTTCTGATGCTCGAAACGAATAACTAGAACGGCCTAGGGGAAAAGTACGCATACCGTTGTAATCGGGCGAGTTTCTACTTTCAGATGCAACAGAAATTTTGCGGATTGATCAATCCGTTCGCGAGATATGGCAGTTTGGAGGTAAGAAACGCTTGAGAAACTCAAAATTTGCGCAGTTCTGATGCTCGAAACGAAATAACTAGGACGGCCTCGGGGAAAAGTACGCATACCGTTGTAATCGGGCGAGATTCTACTTGCACATGCAACAGAAATTTTGCGGATTGGTCGATCCGTTCGCGAGATATGGCAGTTTGGAAGTAAGAAACGCTTGAGAAACTCAAAATTTTCGCAGTTCTGATGCTCGAAACGAGTAACTAGAACGGCCTAGGGGAATAGTACGCACACCGTTGTAATCGGGCGAGTTTCTACTTTCAGACGCAACAGAAATTTTGCGGATTGATCAATCCGTTCGCGAGATATGGCAGTTGGGAGGTAAGAAACGCTTGAGAAACTCAAAATTTGCGCAGTTCTGATGCTCGAAACGAGTAACTAGAACGGCCTAGGGGAATAGTACGCACACCGTTGTAATCGGGCGAGTTTCTACTTTCAGACGCAACAGAAGTTTTGCGGATTGATCAATCCGTTCGCGAGATATGGCAGTTTGGATGTAAGAAACGCTTGAGAAACTCAAAATTTGCGCAGTTCTGATGCTCGAAACGAGTAACTAGAACGGCCTAGGGGAATAGTACGCACACCGTTGTAATCGGGCGAGTTTCTACTTTCAGACGCAACAGAAATTTTGCGGATTGGTCAATCCGTTCGCGAGATATGGCAGTTGGGAGGTAAGAAACGCTTGAGAAACTCAAAATTTGCGCAGTTCTGATGCTCGAAACGAAATAACTAGAACGGCCTAGGGGAAAAGTACGCATACCGTTGTAATCGGGCAAGATTCTACTTGCACATGCAACAGAAATTTTGCGGATTGGTCGATCCGTTCGCGAGATATGGCAGTTTGGAAGTAAGAAACGCTTGAGAAACTCAAAATTTTCGCAGTTCTGATGCTCGAAATGAATAACTGGAACGGCCTAGGGGAAAAGTGCGCATACCATTGTAATCGGGCGAGTTTCTACTTTCAGATGCCGCAGAAATTTTGCGAATTGATCAATCCGTTCGCGAGATATGGCAGTTTGGAAATAAGAAACGCTTGAGAAACTCAAAATTTTCGCAGTTCTGATGCTCGAAACGAATAACTAGAACGGCCTAGGGGAAAAGTACGCATACCGTTGTAATCGGGCGAGTTTCTACTTTCAGATGCAACAGAAATTTTGCGGATTGATCAATCCGTTCGCGAGATATGGCAGTTTGGAGGTAAGAAACGCTTGAGAAACTCAAAATTTGCGCAGTTCTGATGCTCGAAACGAAATAACTAGGACGGCCTCGGGGAAAAGTACGCATACCGTTGTAATCGGGCGAGATTCTACTTGCACATGCAACAGAAATTTTGCGGATTGGTCGATCCGTTCGCGAGATATGGCAGTTTGGAAGTAAGAAACGCTTGAGAAACTCAAAATTTTCGCAGTTCTGATGCTCGAAACGAGTAACTAGAACGGCCTAGGGGAATAGTACGCACACCGTTGTAATCGGGCGAGTTTCTACTTTCAGACGCAACAGAAATTTTGCGGATTGATCAATCCGTTCGCGAGATATGGCAGTTGGGAGGTAAGAAACGCTTGAGAAACTCAAAATTTGCGCAGTTCTGATGCTCGACACGAATAACTAGAACGGCCTAGGGAAAAGTGCGCATACCGTTGTAATCGGGCGAGTTTCTACTTTCAGATGCAACGGAAATTTTGCGGATTGATCAATCCGTTCGCGAGATATGGCAGTTTGGAGGTAAGAAACGCTTGAGAAACTCAAAATTTGCGCAGTTCTGATGCTCGAAACGAAATAACTAGAACGGCCTAGGGGAAAAGTACGCATACCGTTGTAATCGGGCGAGATTCTACTTGCACATGCAACAGAAATTTTGCGGATTGGTCGATCCGTTCGCGAGATATGGCAGTTTGGAAGTAAGAAACGCTTGAGAAACTCAAAATTTTCGCAGTTCTGATGCTCGAAACGAATAACTAGAACGGCCTAGGGGAAAAGTACGCATACCGTTGTAATCGGGCGAGTCTCTACTTTCAGATGCAACAGAAATTTTGCGGATTGATCAATCCGTTCGCGAGATATGGCAGTTTGGATATAAGAAACGCTTGAGAAACTCAAAATTTTCGCAGTTCTGATGCTCGAAACGAGTAACTAGAACGGCCTAGGGGAATAGTACGCACACCGTTGTAATCGGGCGAGTTTCTACTTTCAGACGCAACAGAAATTTTGCGGATTGATCAATCCGTTCGCGAGATATGGCAGTTTGGATGTAAGAAACGCTTGAGAAACTCAAAATTTGCGCAGTTCTGATGCTCGAAACGAGTAACTAGAACGGCCTAGGGGAATAGTACGCACACCGTTGTAATCGGGCGAGTTTCTACTTTCAGACGCAACAGAAATTTTGCGGATTGGTCAATCCGTTCGCGAGATATGGCAGTTGGGAGGTAAGAAACGCTTGAGAAACTCAAAATTTGCGCAGTTCTGATGCTCGAAACGAAATAACTAGAACGGCCTAGGGGAAAAGTACGCATACCGTTGTAATCGGGCAAGATTCTACTTGCACATGCAACAGAAATTTTGCGGATTGGTCGATCCGTTCGCGAGATATGGCAGTTTGGAAGTAAGAAACGCTTGAGAAACTCAAAATTTTCGCAGTTCTGATGCTCGAAATGAATAACTGGAACGGCCTAGGGGAAAAGTGCGCATACCATTGTAATCGGGCGAGTTTCTACTTTCAGATGCCGCAGAAATTTTGCGAATTGATCAATCCGTTCGCGAGATATGGCAGTTTGGAAATAAGAAACGCTTGAGAAACTCAAAATTTTCGCAGTTCTGATGCTCGAAACGAATAACTAGAACGGCCTAGGGGAAAAGTACGCATACCGTTGTAATCGGGCGAGTTTCTACTTTCAGATGCAACAGAAATTTTGCGGATTGATCAATCCGTTCGCGAGATATGGCAGTTTGGAGGTAAGAAACGCTTGAGAAACTCAAAATTTGCGCAGTTCTGATGCTCGAAACGAAATAACTAGGACGGCCTCGGGGAAAAGTACGCATACCGTTGTAATCGGGCGAGATTCTACTTGCACATGCAACAGAAATTTTGCGGATTGGTCGATCCGTTCGCGAGATATGGCAGTTTGGAAGTAAGAAACGCTTGAGAAACTCAAAATTTTCGCAGTTCTGATGCTCGAAACGAGTAACTAGAACGGCCTAGGGGAATAGTACGCACACCGTTGTAATCGGGCGAGTTTCTACTTTCAGACGCAACAGAAATTTTGCGGATTGATCAATCCGTTCGCGAGATATGGCAGTTGGGAGGTAAGAATCGCTTGAGAAACTCAAAATTTGCGCAGTTCTGATGCTCGAAACGAAATAACTAGAACGGCCTAGGGGAAAAGTACGCATACCGTTGTAATCGGGCGAGATTCTACTTGCACATGCAACAGAAATTTTGCGGATTGGTCGATCCGTTCGCGAGATATGGCAGTTTGGAAGTAAGAAACGCTTGAGAAACTCAAAATTTTCGCAGTTCTGATGCTCGAAATGAATAACTGGAACGGCCTAGGGGAAAAGTGCGCATACCGTTGTAATCGGGCGAGTTTCTACTTTCAGATGCCGCAGAAATTTTGCGAATTGATCAATCCGTTCGCGAGATATGGCAGTTTGGAAATAAGAAACGCTTGAGAAACTCAAAATTTTCGCAGTTCTGATGCTCGAAACGAATAACTAGAACGGCCTAGGGGAAAAGTACGCATACCGTTGTAATCGGGCGAGTTTCTACTTTCAGATGCAACAGAAATTTTGCGGATTGGTCAATCCGTTCGCGAGATATGGAAGTTTGGATGTAAGAAACGCTTGAGAAACTCAAAATTTTCGCAGTTCTGATGCTCGAAACGAGTAACTAGAACGGCACAGGGGAAAAGTACGCATACCGTTGTAATCGGGCGAGTTTCTACTTTCAGATGCAACAGAAATTTTGCGGATTGATCAATCCGTTCGCGAGATATGGCAGTTTGGAGGTAAGAAACGCTTGGGAAACTCAAAATTTGCGCAGTTCTGATGCTCGAAACGAAATAACTAGAACGGCCTAGGGGAAAAGTACGCATACCGTTGTAATCGGGCGAGATTCTACTTGCACATGCAACAGAAATTTTGCGGATTGGTCGATCCGTTCGCGAGATATGGCAGTTTGGAAGTAAGAAACGTTTGAGAAACTCAAAATTTTCGCAGTTCTGATGCCCGAAATGAATAACTGGAACGGCCTACGGGAAAAGTGCGCATACCGTTGTAATCGGGCGAGTTTCTACTTTCAGATGCCGCAGAAATTTTGCGAATTGATCAATCCGTTCGCGAGATATGGCAGTTTGGAAATAAGAAACGCTTGAGAAACTCAAAATTTTCGCAGTTCTGATGCTCGAAACGAATAACTAGAACGGCCTAGGGGAAAAGTACGCATACCGTTGTAATCGGGCGAGTTTCTACTTTCAGATGCAACAGAAATTTTGCGGATTGATCAATCCGTTCGCGAGATATGGCAGTTTGGATATAAGAAACGCTTGAGAAACTCAAAATTTTCGCAGTTCTGATGCTCGAAACGAGTAACTAGAACGGCCTAGGGGAATAGTACGCACACCGTTGTAATCGGGCGAGTTTCTACTTTCAGACGCAACAGAAATTTTGCGGATTGATCAATCCGTTCGCGAGATATGGCAGTTTGGATGTAAGAAACGCTTGAGAAACTCAAAATTTGCGCAGTTCTCATGCTCGAAACGAGTAACTAGAACGGCCTAGGGGAATAGTACGCACACCGTTGTAATCGGGCGAGTTTCTACTTTCAGACGCAACAGAAATTTTGCGGATTGGTCAATCCGTTCGCGAGATATGGCAGTTGGGAGGTAAGAAACGCTTGAGAAACTCAAAATTTGCGCAGCTCTGATGCTCGAAACGAAATAACTAGAACGGCCTAGGGGAAAAGTACGCATACCGTTGTAATCGGGCGAGATTCTACTTGCACATGCAACAGAAATTTTGCGGATTGGTCGATCCGTTCGCGAGATATGGCAGTTTGGAAATAAGAAACGCTTGAGAAACTCAAAATTTTCGCAGTTCTGATGCTCGAAACGAGTAACTAGAACGGCATAGGGGAAAAGTACGCATACCGTTGTAATCGGGCGAGTTTCTACTTTCAGATGCAACAGAAATTTTGCGGATTGATCAATCCGTTCGCGAGATATGGCAGTTTGGAGGTAAGAAACGCTTGAGAAACTCAAAATTTTCGCAGTTCTGATGCTCGAAACGAATAACTAGAACGGCCTAGGGGAAAAGTACGCATACCGTTGTAATCGGGCGAGTTTCTACTTGCACATGCAACAGAAATTTTGCGGATTGATCAATCCGTTCGCGAGATATGGCAGTTTGGAAGTAAGAAACGCTTGAGAAACTCAAAATTTTCGCAGTTCTGATGCTCGAAACGAATAACTAGAACGGCCTAGGGGAAAAGTACGCATGCCGTTGTAATCGGGCGAGTTTCTACTTGCACATGCAACAGAAATTTTGCCGATTGGTCGATCCGTTCGCGAGATATGGCAGTTTGGAAGTAAGAAAAGCTTGAGAAACTCAAAATTTTCGCAGTTCTGATGCTCGAAACGAATAACTAGAACGGCATAGGGGAAAAGTACGCATACCGTTGTAATCGGGCGAGTTTCTACTTTCAGATGCAACAGAAATTTTGTGGATTGATCAATCCGTTCGCGAGATATGGCAGTTTGGAGGTAAGAAACGCTTGAGAAACTCAAAATTTTCGCAGTTCTGATGCTCGAAACGAATAACTAGAACGGCCTAGGGGAAAAGTACGCATACCGTTGTAATCGGGCGAGTTTCTACTTGCACATGCAACAGAAATTTTGCGGATTGATCAATCCGTTCGCGAGATATGGCAGTTTGGAAGTAAGAAACGCTTGAGAAACTCAAAATTTTCGCAGTTCTGATGCTCGAAACGAATAACTAGAACGGCCTAGGGGAAAAGTACGCATGCCGTTGTAATCGGGCGAGTTTCTACTTGCACATGCAACAGAAATTTTGCCGATTGGTCGATCCGTTCGCGAGATATGGCAGTTTGGAAGTAAGAAAAGCTTGAGAAACTCAAAATTTTCGCAGTTCTGATGCTCGAAACGAATAACTAGAACGGCATAGGGGAAAAGTACGCATACCGTTGTAATCGGGCGAGTTTCTACTTTCAGATGCAACAGAAATTTTGTGGATTGATCAATCCGTTCGCGAGATATGGCAGTTTGGAGGTAAGAAACGCTTGAGAAACTCAAAATTTTCGCAGTTCTGATGCTCGAAACGAATAACTAGAACGGCCTAGGGGAAAACTACAGCCACCGTTGTAATCGGGCGAGCTTCTACTTCCAGACGCAACAGAAATTTTGCGGATAGGTCAATCCGTTCGCGAGATATGGCAGTTTGGAGGTAAGAAACGCTTGAGAAACTCAAAATTTTCGCAGTTCTGATGCTCGAAACGAATAACTAGAACGGCCTAGGGGAAAAGTACGCATACCGTTGTAATCGGGCGAGTTTCTACTTTCAGATGCAACAGAAATTTTGCGGATTGATCAATCCGTTCGCGAGGTATGGCAGTTTGGATATAAGAAACGCTTGAGAAACTCAAAATTTTCGCAGTTCTGATGCTCGAAACGAATAACTAGAACGGCCTAGGGGAAAAGTACGCATACCGTTGTAATCGGGCGAGTTTCTACTTTCAGATGCAACAGAAATTTTGCGGATTGATCAATCCGTTCGCGAGATATGGCAGTTTGGATATAAGAAACGCTTGAGAAACTCAAAATTTTCGCAGTTCTGATGCTCGAAACGAGTAACTAGAACGGCCTAGGGGAATAGTACGCACACCGTTGTAATCGGGCGAGTTTCTACTTTCAGACGCAACAGAAATTTTGCGGATTGATCAATCCGTTCGCGAGATATGGCAGTTTGGATGTAAGAAACGCTTGAGAAACTCAAAATTTGCGCAGTTCTGATGCTCGAAACGAGTAACTAGAACGGCCTAGGGGAATAGTACGCACACCGTTGTAATCGGGCGAGTTTCTACTTTCAGACGCAACAGAAATTTTGCGGATTGGTCAATCCGTTCGCGAGATATGGCAGTTGGGAGGTAAGAAACGCTTGAGAAACTCAAAATTTGCGCAGTTCTGATGCTCGAAACGAAATAACTAGAACGGCCTAGGGGAAAAGTACGCATACCGTTGTAATCGGGCAAGATTCTACTTGCACATGCAACAGAAATTTTGCGGATTGGTCGATCCGTTCGCGAGATATGGCAGTTTGGAAGTAAGAAACGCTTGAGAAACTCAAAATTTTCGCAGTTCTGATGCTCGAAATGAATAACTGGAACGGCCTAGGGGAAAAGTGCGCATACCGTTGTAATCGGGCGAGTTTCTACTTTCAGATGCCGCAGAAATTTTGCGAATTGATCAATCCGTTCGCGAGATATGGCAGTTTGGAAATAAGAAACGCTTGAGAAACTCAAAATTTTCGCAGTTCTGATGCTCGAAACGAATAACTAGAACGGCCTAGGGGAAAAGTACGCATACCGTTGTAATCGGGCGAGTTTCTACTTTCAGATGCAACAGAAATTTTGGGGATTGGTCAATCCGTTCGCGAGATATGGAAGTTTGGATGTAAGAAACGCTTGAGAAACTCAAAATTTTCGCAGTTCTGATGCTCGACACGAATAACTAGAACGGCCTGGGGAAAAGTGCGCATACCGTTGTAATCGGGCGAGTTTCTACTTTCAGATGCAACAGAAATTTTGCGGATTGATCAATCCGTTCGCGAGATATGGCAGTTTGGATATAAGAAACGCTTGAGAAACTCAAAATTTTCGCAGTTCTGATGCTCGAAACGAGTAACTAGAACGGCCTAGGGGAATAGTACGCACACCGTTGTAATCGGGCGAGTTTCTACTTTCAGACGCAACAGAAATTTTGCGGATTGGTCAATCCGTTCGCGAGATATGGCAGTTGGGAGGTAAGAAACGCTTGAGAAACTCAAAATTTGCGCAGTTCTGATGCTCGAAACGAAATAACTAGAACGGCCTAGGGGAAAAGTACGCATACCGTTGTAATCGGGCGAGATTCTACTTGCACATGCAACAGAAATTTTGCGGATTGGTCGATCCGTTCGCGAGATATGGCAGTTTGGAAATAAGAAACGCTTGAGAAACTCAAAATTTTCGCAGTTCTGATGCTCGAAACGAGTAACTAGAACGGCATAGGGGAAAAGTACGCATACCGTTGTAATCGGGCGAGTTTCTACTTTCAGATGCAACAGAAATTTTGCGGATTGATCAATCCGTTCGCGAGATATGGCAGTTTGGAGGTAAGAAACGCTTGAGAAACTCAAAATTTTCGCAGTTCTGATGCTCGAAACGAATAACTAGAACGGCCTAGGGGAAAAGTACGCATACCGTTGTAATCGGGCGAGTTTCTACTTGCACATGCAACAGAAATTTTGCGGATTGATCAATCCGTTCGCGAGATATGGCAGTTTGGAGGTAAGAAACGCTTGAGAAACTCAAAATTTTCGCAGTTCTGATGCTCGAAACGAATAACTAGAACGGCCTAGGGGAAAAGTACGCATGCCGTTGTAATCGGGCGAGTTTCTACTTGCACATGCAACAGAAATTTTGCCGATTGGTCGATCCGTTCGCGAGATATGGCAGTTTGGAAGTAAGAAAAGCTTGAGAAACTCAAAATTTTCGCAGTTCTGATGCTCGAAACGAATAACTAAAACGGCATAGGGGAAAAGTACGCATACCGTTGTAATCGGGCGAGTTTCTACTTTCAGATGCAACAGAAATTTTGTGGATTGATCAATCCGTTCGCGAGATATGGCAGTTTGGAGGTAAGAAACGCATGAGAAACTCAAAATTTTCGCAGTTCTGATGCTCGAAACGAATAACTAAAACGGCATAGGGGAAAAGTACGCATACCGTTGTAATCGGGCGAGTTTCTACTTTCAGATGCATCAGAAATTTTGCGGATTGATCAATCCGTTCGCGAGATATGGCAGTTTGGATATAAGAAACGCTTGTGAAACTCAAAATTTGCGCAGTTCTGATGCTCGAAACGAAATAACTAGAACGGCCTAGGGGAAAAGTACGCATACCGTTGTAATCGGGCGAGATTCTACTTGCACATGCAACAGAAATTTTGCGGATTGGTCGATCCGTTCGCGAGATATGGCAGTTTGGAAATAAGAAACGCTTGAGAAACTCAAAATTTTCGCAGTTCTGATGCTCGAAACGAATAACTAGAACCGCCTAGGGGAAAAGTGCGCATACCGTTGTAATCGGGCGAGTTTCTACTTTCAGATGCCACAGACATTTTGCGGATTGATCAATCCGTTCGCGAGATATGGCAGTTTGGAAATAAGAAACGCTTGATAAACTCAAAATTTTCGCAGTTCTGATGCTCGAAACGAGTAACTAGAACGGCATAGGGGAAAAGTACGCATACCGTTGTAATCGGGCGAGTTTATACTTTCAGATGCAACAGAAATTTTGCGGATTGATCAATCCGTTCGCGAGATATGGCAGTTTGGAGGTAAGATACGCTTGAGAAACTCAAAATTTTCGCAGTTCTGATGCTCGAAACGAATAACTAGAACGGCCTAGGGGAAAAGTACGCATACCGTTCTAATCGGGCGAGTTTCTACTTGCACATGCAACTAAAATTTTGCGGATTGGTCGATCCGTTCGCGAGATATGGCAGTTTGGAAGTAAGAAACGCTTGAGAAACTCAAAATTTTCGTAGTTCTGATGCTCGACACGAATAACTAGAACGGCCTAGGGGAAAAGTACGCATACCGTTGTAATCGGGCGAGTTTCTACTTGCACATGCAACAGAAATTTTGCGGATTGGTCGATCCGTTCGCGAGATATGGCAGTTTGGATGTAAGAAACGCTTGAGAAACTCAAAATTTTCGCAGTTCTGATGCTCGAAACGAATAACTAGAACGGCCTAGGGGGAAAGTACGCATACCGTTGCAATCGGGCTAGTTTCTACTTGCAGATGCAACAGAAATTTTGCGGATTGGTCGATCCGTTCGCGAGATATGGCAGTTTGGATGTAAGAAACGCTTGAGAAACTCAAAATTTTCGCAGTTCTGATGCTCGACACGAATAACTAGAACGGCCTAGGGGAAAAGTACGCATACCGTTGTAATCGGGCGAGTTTCTACTTGCACATGCAACAGAAATTTTGCGGATTGGTCGATCCGTTCGCGAGATATGGCAGTTTGGAAGTAAGAAACGCTTGAGAAACTCAAAATTTGCGCAGTTCTGATGCTCGAAACGAATAACTAGAACGGCATAGGGGAAAAGTACGCATACCGTTTTAATCGGGCGAGTTTCTACTTTCAGATGCAACAGAAATTTTGTGGATTGATCAATCCGTTCGCGAGATATGGCAGTTTGGAGGTAAGAAACGCTTGAGAAACTCAAAATTTTCGCAGTTCTGATGCTCGAAACGAATAACTAGAACGGCCTAGGGGAAAAGTACGCAAACCGTTGTAATCGGGCGAGTTTCTACTTTCAGATGCAACAGAAATTTTGCGGATTGGTCAATCCGTTCGCGAGATATGGCAGTTTGGATGTAAGAAACGCTTGAGAAACTCAAAATTTTCGCAGTTCTGATGCTCGACACGAATAACTAGAACGGCCTGGGGAAAAGTGCGCATACCGTTGTAATCGGGCGAGTTTCTACTTTCAGATGCAACAGAAATTTTGCGGATTGATCAATCCGTTCGCGAGATATGGCAGTTTGGAAATAAGAAACGCTTGAGAAACTCAAAATTTTCGCAGTTCTGATGCTCGAAACGAGTAACTAGAACCGCCTAGGGGAAAAGTGCGCATACCGTTGTAATCGGGCGAGTTTCTACTTTCAGATGCCACAGACATTTTGCGGATTGATCAATCCGTTCGCGAGATATGGCAGTTTGGATGTAAGAAACGCTTGAGAAACTCAAAATTTTCGCAGTTCTGATGCTCGACACGAATAACTAGAACGGCCTGGGGAAAAGTGCGCATACCGTTGTAATCGGGCGAGTTTCTACTTTCAGATGCAACAGAAATTTTGCGGATTGATCAATCCGTTCGCGAGATATGGCAGATTGGATATAAGAAACGCTTGAGAAACTCAAAATTTTCGCAGTTCTGATGCTCGAAACGAGTAACTAGAACGGCCTAGGGGAATAGTACGCACAAGGTTGTAATCGGGCGAGTTTCTACTTTCAGACGCAACAGAAATTTTGCGGATTGGTCAATCCGTTCGCGAGATATGGCAGTTGGGAGGTAAGAAACGCTTGAGAAACTCAAAATTTGCGCTGTTCTGATGCTCGAAACGAAATAACTAGAACGGCCTAGGGGAAAAGTACGCATTCCGTTGTAATCGGGCGAGATTCTACTTGCACATGCAACAGAAATTTTGCGGATTGGTCGATCCGTTCGCGAGATATGGCAGTTTGGAAATAAGAAACGCTTGAGAAACTCAAAATTTTCGCAGTTCTGATGCTCGAAAAGAATAACTAGAACGGCACAGGGGAAAAGTACGCATACCGTTGTAATCGGGCGAGTTTCTACTTTCAGATGCAACAGAAATTTTGCGGATTGGTCAATCCGTTCGCGAGATATGGCAGTTTGGATGTAAGAAACGCTTGAGAAACTCAAAATTTTCGCAGTTCTGATGCTCGAAATGAATAACTGGAACGGCCTAGGGGAAAAGTGCGCATACCGTTGTAATCGGGCGAGTTTCTGCTTTCAGATGCCGCAGAAATTTTGCGGATTGATCAATCCGTTCGCGAGATATGGCAGTTTGGAAATAAGAAACGCTTGAGAAACTCAAAATTTTCGCAGTTCTGATGCTCGAAACGAATAACTAGAACGGCCTAGGGGAAAACTACACCCACCGTTGTAATCGGGCGAGTTTCTACTTTCAGACGCAACAGAAATTTTGCGGATAGGTCAATCCGTTCGCGAGATATGGCAGTTTGGAGGTAAGAAACGCTTGAGAAACTCAAAATTTTCGCAGTTCTGATGCTCGAAATGAATAACTGGAACGGCCTAGGGGAAAAGTGCGCATACTGTTGTAATCGGGCGAGTTTCTACTTTCAGATGCAACAGAAATTTTGCGGATTGGTCAATCCGTTCGCGAGATATGGCAGTTTGGATGTATGAAACGCTTGAGAAACTCAAAATTTTCGCAGTTCTGATGCTCGACACGAATAACTAGAACGGCCTAGGGGAAAAGTACGCATACCGTTGTAATCGGGCGAGTTTCTACTTGCACATGCAACAGAAATTTTGCGGTTGGTCGATCCGTTCGCGAGATATGGCAGTTTGGAAGTAAGAAACGCTTGAGAAACTCAAAATTTTCGCAGTTCTGATGCTCGAAACGAATAACTAGAACGGCATAGGGGAAAAGTACGCATACCGTTGTAATCGGGCGAGTTTCTACTTTCAGATGCAACAGAAATGTTGTGGATTGATCAATCCGTTCGCGAGATATGGCAGTTTGGAGGTAAGAAACGCTTGAGAAACTCAAAATTTTCGCAGTTCTGATGCTCGAAACGAATAACTAGAACGGCCTAGGGGAAAACTACACCCACCGTTGTAATCGGGCGAGTTTCTACTTTCAGACGCAACAGAAATTTTGCGGATAGGTCAATCCGTTCGCGAGACATGGCTGTTTGGAGGTAAGAAACGCTTGAGAAACTCAAAATTTTCGCAGTTCTGATGCTCGAAATGAATAACTGGAACGGCCTAGGGGAAAAGTGCGCATACCGTTGTAATCGGGCGAGTTTCTACTTTCAGACGCCGCAGAAATTTTGCGAATTGATCAATCCGTTCGTGAGATATGGCAGTTTGGAAATAAGAAACGCTTGAGAAACTCAAAATTTTCGCAGTTCTGATGCTCGAAACGAATAACTAGAACGGCCTAGGGGAAAAGTACGCGCACCGTTGTAATCGGGCGAGTTTCTACTTTCAGATGCAACAGAAATTTTGCGGATTGGTCAATCCGTTCGCGAGATATGGCAGTTTGGATGTAAGAAACGCTTGAGAAACTCAAAATTTTCGCAGTTCTGATCCTCGACACGAATAACTAGAACGGCCTAGGGGAAAAGTGCGCATACCGTTGTAATCGGGCGAGTTTCTACTTTCAGATCCAACAGAAATTTTGCGGATTGATCAATCCGTTCGCGAGATATGGCAGTTTGGATATAAGAAACGCTTGAGAAACTCAAAATTTTCGCAGTTCTGATGCTCGAAACGAGTAACTAGAACGGCCTAGGGGAATAGTACGCACACCGTTGTAATCGGGCGAGTTTCTACTTTCAGACGCAACAGAAATTTTGCGGATTGGTCAATCCGTTCGCGAGATATGGCAGTTGGGAGGTAAGAAACGCTTGAGAAACTCAAAATTTGCGCAGTTCTGATGCTCGAAACGATATAACTAGAACGGCCTAGGGGAAAAGTACGCATACCGTTGTAATCGGGCGAGATTCTACTTGCACATGCAACTGAAATTTTGCGGATTGGGCGATCCGTTCGCGAGATATGGCAGTTTGGAAATAAGAAACGCTTGAGAAACTCAAAATTTTCGCAGTTCTGATGCTCGAAACGAATAACTAGAACCGCCTAGGGGAAAAGTGCGCATACCGTTGTAATCGGGCGAGTTTCTACTTTCAGATGCCACAGAAATTTTGCGGATTGATCAATCTGTTCGCGAGATATGGCAGTTTGGAAATAAGAAACGCTTGATAAACTCAAAATTTTCGCAGTTCTGATGCTCGAAACGAGTAACTAGAACGGCCTAGGGGAATAGTACGCACACAGTTCTAATCGGGCGAGTTTCTACTTGCATATGCAACAGAAATTTTGCGGATGGGTCGATCCGTTCGCGAGATATGGCAGTTTGGAAGTAAGAAACGCTAGAGAAACTCAAAATTTTCGCAGTTCTGATGCTCGACACGAATAACTAGAACGGCCTAGGGGAAAAGTACGCATACCGTTGTAATCGGGCGAGTTTCTACTTGCACATGCAACAGAAATTTTGCGGATTGGTCGATCCGTTCGCGAGATATGGCAGTTTGGATGTAAGAAACGCTTGAGAAACTCAAAATTTTCGCAGTTCTGATGCTCGAAATGAATAACTGGAACGGCCTAGGGGAAAAGTGCGCATACCGTTGTAATCGGGCGAGTTTCTGCTTTCAGATGCCGCAGAAATTTTGCGGATTGATCAATCCGTTCGCGAGATATGGCAGTTTGGAAATAAGAAACGCTTGAGAAACTCAAAATTTTCGCAGTTCTGATGCTCGAAACGAATAACTAGAACGGCCTAGGGGAAAACTACACCCACCGTTGTAATCGGGCGAGTTTCTACTTTCAGACGCAACAGAAATTTTGCGGATAGGTCAATCCGTTCGCGAGATATGGCAGTTTGGAGGTAAGAAACGCTTGAGAAACTCAAAATTTTCGCAGTTCTGATGCTCGAAATGAATAACTGGAACGGCCTAGGGGAAAAGTGCGCATACCGTTGTAATCGGGCGAGTTTCTACTTTCAGATGCCGCAGAAATTTTGCGAATTAATCAATCCGTTCGCGAGATATGGCAGTTTGGAGGTAAGAAACGCTTGAGAAACTCAAAATTTTCGCAGTTCTGATGCTCGAAACGAATAACTAGAACGGCCTAGGGGGAAAGTACGCATACCGTTGCAATCGGGCTAGTTTCTACTTGCAGATGCAACAGAAATTTTGCGGATTGGTCGATCCGTTCGCGAGATATGGCAGTTTGGATGTAAGAAACGCTTGAGAAACTCAAAATTTTCGCAGTTCTGATGCTCGAAATGAATAACTGGAACGGCCTAGGGGAAAAGTGCTCATACCGTTGTAATCGGGCGAGTTTCTGCTTTCAGATGCCGCAGAAATTTTGCGGATTGATCAATCCGTTCGCGAGATATGGCAGTTTGGAAATAAGAAACGCTTGAGAAACTCAAAATTTTCGCAGTTCTGATGCTCGAAACGAGTAACTAGAACGGCATAGGGGAAAAGTACGCATACCGTTGTAATCGGGCGAGATTCTACTTGCACATGCAACTGAAATTTTGCGGATTGGGCGATCCGTTCGCGAGATATGGCAGTTTGGAAATAAGAAACGCTTGAGAAACTCAAAATTTTCGCAGTTCTGATGCTCGAAACGAATAACTAGAACCGCCTAGGGGAAAAGTGCGCATACCGTTGTAATCGGGCGAGTTTCTACTTTCAGATGCCACAGAAATTTTGCGGATTGATCAATCTGTTCGCGAGATATGGCAGTTTGGAAATAAGAAACGCTTGATAAACTCAAAATTTTCGCAGTTCTGATGCTCGAAACGAGTAACTAGAACGGCCTAGGGGAATAGTACGCACACAGTTCTAATCGGGCGAGTTTCTACTTGCATATGCAACAGAAATTTTGCGGATGGGTCGATCCGTTCGCGAGATATGGCAGTTTGGAAGTAAGAAACGCTAGAGAAACTCAAAATTTTCGCAGTTCTGATGCTCGACACGAATAACTAGAACGGCCTAGGGGAAAAGTACGCATACCGTTGTAATCGGGCGAGTTTCTACTTGCACATGCAACAGAAATTTTGCGGATTGGTCGATCCGTTCGCGAGATATGGCAGTTTGGATGTAAGAAACGCTTGAGAAACTCAAAATTTTCGCAGTTCTGATGCTCGAAATGAATAACTGGAACGGCCTAGGGGAAAAGTGCGCATACCGTTGTAATCGGGCGAGTTTCTGCTTTCAGATGCCGCAGAAATTTTGCGGATTGATCAATCCGTTCGCGAGATATGGCAGTTTGGAAATAAGAAACGCTTGAGAAACTCAAAATTTTCGCAGTTCTGATGCTCGAAACGAGTAACTAGAACGGCATAGGGGAAAAGTACGCATACCGTTGTAATCGGGCGAGTTTCTACTTTCAGATGCAACAGAAATTTTGCGGATTGGTCAATCCGTTCGCGAGATATGGCAGTTTGGATGTATGAAACGCTTGAGAAACTCAAAATTTTCGCAGTTCTGATGCTCGACACGAATAACTAGAACGGCCTAGGGGAAAAGTACGCATACCGTTGTAATCGGGCGAGTTTCTACTTGCACATGCAACAGAAATTTTGCGGATTGGTCGATCCGTTCGCGAGATATGGCAGTTTGGAAGTAAGAAACGCTTGAGAAACTCAAAATTTTCGCAGTTCTGATGCTCGAAACGAATAACTAGAACGGCATAGGGGAAAAGTACGCATACCGTTGTAATCGGGCGAGTTTCTACTTTCAGATGCAACAGAAATGTTGTGGATTGATCAATCCGTTCGCGAGATATGGCAGTTTGGAGGTAAGAAACGCTTGAGAAACTCAAAATTTTCGCAGTTCTGATGCTCGAAACGAATAACTAGAACGGCCTAGGGGAAAACTACACCCACCGTTGTAATCGGGCGAGTTTCTACTTTCAGACGCAACAGAAATTTTGCGGATAGGTCAATCCGTTCGCGAGACATGGCTGTTTGGAGGTAAGAAACGCTTGAGAAACTCAAAATTTTCGCAGTTCTGATGCTCGAAATGAATAACTGGAACGGCCTAGGGGAAAAGTGCGCATACCGTTGTAATCGGGCGGGTTTCTACTTTCAGACGCTGCAGAAATTTTGCGAATTGATCAATCCGTTCGTGAGATACGGCAGTTTGGAAATAAGAAACGCTTGAGAAACTCAAAATTTTCGCAGTTCTGATGCTCGAAACGAATAACTAGAACGGCCTAGGGGAAAAGTACGCGTACCGTTGTAATCGGGCGAGTTTCTACTTTCAGATGCAACAGAAATTTTGCGGATTGGTCAATCCGTTCGCGAGATATGGCAGTTTGGATGTAAGAAACGCTTGAGAAACTCAAAATTTTCGCAGTTCTGATCCTCGACACGAATAACTAGAACGGCCTAGGGGGAAAGTACGCATACCGTTGCAATCGGGCTAGTTTCTACTTGCAGATGCAACAGAAATTTTGCGGATTGGTCGATCCGTTCGCGAGATATGGCAGTTTGGATGTAAGAAACGCTTGAGAAACTCAAAATTTTCGCAGTTCTGATGCTCGAAATGAATAACTGGAACGGCCTAGGGGAAAAGTGCGCATACCGTTGTAATCGGGCGAGTTTCTGCTTTCAGATGCCGCAGAAATTTTGCGGATTGATCAATCCGTTCGCGAGATATGGCAGTTTGGAAATAAGAAACGCTTGAGAAACTCAAAATTTTCGCAGTTCTGATGCTCGAAACGAGTAACTAGAACGGCATAGGGGAAAAGTACGCATACCGTTGTAATCGGGCGAGTTTCTACTTTCACATGCAACAGAAATTTTGCGGATTGGTCAATCCGTTCGCGAGATATGGCAGTTTGGATGTAAGAAACGCTTGAGAAACTCAAAATTTTCGCAGTTCTGATGCTCGACACGAATAACTAGAACGGCCTCGGGGAAAAGTACGCATACCGTTGTAATCGGGCGAGTTTCTACTTGCACATGCAACAGAAATTTTGCGGATTGGTCGATCCGTTCGCGAGATATGGCAGTTTGGATGTAAGAAACGCTTGAGAAACTCAAAATTTTCGCAGTTCTGATGCTCGAAATGAATAACTGGAACGGCCTAGGGGAAAAGTGCGCATACCGTTGTAATCGGGCGAGTTTCTGCTTTCAGATGCCGCAGAAATTTTGCGGATTGATCAATCCGTTCGCGAGATATGGCAGTTTGGAAATAAGAAACGCTTGAGAAACTCAAAATTTTCGCAGTTCTGATGCTCGAAATGAATAACTGGAACGGCCTAGGGGAAAAGTGCGCATACCGTTGTAATCGGGCGAGTTTCTACTTTCAGACGCTGCAGAAATTTTGCGAATTGATCAATCCGTTCGTGAGATATGGCAGTTTGGAAATAAGAAACGCTTGAGAAACTCAAAATTTTCGCAGTTCTGATGCTCGAAACGAATAACTAGAACGGCCTAGGGGAAAAGTACGCGTACCGTTGTAATCGGGCGAGTTTCTACTTTCAGATGCAACAGAAATTTTGCGGATTGGTCAATCCGTTCGCGAGGTATGGCAGTTTGGATGTAAGAAACGCTTCAGAAACTCAAAATTTTCGCAGTTCTGATCCTCGACACGAATAACTAGAACTGCCTAGGGGAAAAGTGCGCATACCGTTGTAATCGGGCGAGTTTCTACTTTCAGAACCAACAGAAATTTTGCGGAGTGATCAATCCGTTCGCGAGATATGGCAGTTTGGATATAAGAAACGCTTGAGAAACTCAAAATTTTCGCAGTTCTGATGCTCGAAACGAGTAACTAGAACGGCCTAGGGGAATAGTACGCACACCGTTGTAATCGGGCGAGTTTCTACTTTCAGATGCCACAGAAATTTTGCGGATTGATCAATCCGTTCGCGAGATATGGCAGTTTGGAAATAAGAAACGCTTGATAAACTCAAAATTTTCGCAGTTCTGATGCTCGAAACGAGTAACTAGAACGGCCTAGGGGAATAGTACGCACACCGTTCTAATCGGGCGAGTTTCTACTTGCATATGCAACAGAAATTTTGCGGATGGGTCGATCCGTTCGCGAGATATGGCAGTTTGGAAGCAAGAAACGCTTGAGAAACTCAAAATTTTCGCAGTTCTGATGCTCGAAACGAATAACTAGAACGGCCTAGGGGGAAAGTACGCATACCGTTGCAATCGGGCTAGTTTCTACTTGCAGATGCAACAGAAATTTTGCGGATTGGTCGATCCGTTCGCGAGATATGGCAGTTTGGATGTAAGAAACGCTTGAGAAACTCAAAATTTTCGCAGTTCTGATGCTCGAAATGAATAACTGGAACGGCCTAGGGGAAAAGTGCGCATACCGTTGTAATCGGGCGAGTTTCTGCTTTCAGATGCCGCAGAAATTTTGCGGATTGATCAATCCGTTCGCGAGATATGGCAGTTTGGAAATAAGAAACGCTTGAGAAACTCAAAATTTTCGCAGTTCTGATGCTCGAAACGAGTAACTAGAACGGCATAGGGGAAAAGTACGCATACCGTTGTAATCGGGCGAGTTTCTACTTTCCGATGCAACAGAAATTTTGCGGATTGGTCAATCCGTTCGCGAGATATGGCAGTTTGGATGTAAGAAACGCTTGAGAAACTCAAAATTTTCGCAGTTCTGATGCTCGACACGAATAACTAGAACGGCCTAGGGGAAAAGTACGCATACCGTTGTAATCGGGCGAGTTTCTACTTGCACATGCAACAGAAATTTTGCGGATTGGTCGATCCGTTCGCGAGATATGGCAGTTTGGATGTAAGAAACGCTTGAGAAACTCAAAATTTTCGCAGTTCTGATGCTCGAAATGAATAACTGGAACGGCCTAGGGGAAAAGTGCGCATACCGTTGTAATCGGGCGAGTTTCTGCTTTCAGATGCCGCAGAAATTTTGCGGATTGATCAATCCGTTCGCGAGATATGGCAGTTTGGAAATAAGAAACGCTTGAGAAACTCAAAATTTTCGCAGTTCTGATGCTCGAAACGAATAACTAGAACGGCCTAGGGGAAAACTACACCCACCGTTGTAATCGGGCGAGTTTCTACTTTCAGACGCAACAGAAATTTTGCGGATAGGTCAATCCGTTCGCGAGATATGGCAGTTTGGAGGTAAGAAACGCTTGAGAAACTCAAAATTTTCGCAGTTCTGATGCTCGAAATGAATAACTGGAACGGCCTAGGGGAAAAGTGCGCATACCGTTGTAATCGGGCGAGTTTCTACTTTCAGATGCCGCAGAAATTTTGCGAATTGATCAATCCGTTCGCGAGATATGGCAGTTTGGAGGTAAGAAACGCTTGAGAAACTCAAAATTTTCGCAGTTCTGATGCTCGAAACGAATAACTAGAACGGCCTAGGGGAAAACTACACCCACCGTTGAAATCGGGCGAGTTTCTACTTTCAGACGCAACAGAAATTTTGCGGATAGGTCAATCCGTTCGCGAGATATGGCAGTTTGGATGTAAGAAACGCTAGAGAAACTCAAAATTTTCGCAGTTCTGATGCTCGACACGAATAACTAGAACGGCCTAGGGGAAAAGTACGCATACCGTTGTAGTCGGGCGAGATTCTACTTGCACATGCAACAGAAATTTTGCGGATTGGTCGATCCGTTCGCGAGATATGGCAGTTTGGAAATAAGAAACGGTTGAGAAACTCAAAATTTTCGCAGTTCTGATGCTCGACACGAATAACTAGAACGGCCTAGGGGAAAAGTGCGCATACCGTTGTAATCGGGCGAGTTTCTACTTTCAGATCCAACAGAAATTTTGCGGATTGATCAATCCGTTCGCGAGATATGGCAGTTTGGATATAAGAAACGCTTGAGAAACTCAAAATTTTCGCAGTTCTGATGCTCGAAACGAGTAACTAGAACGGCCTAGGGGAATAGTACGCACACCGTTGTAATCGGGCGAGTTTCTACTATCAGACGCAACAGAAATTTTGCGGATTGGTCAATCCGTTCGCGAGATATGGCAGTTGGGAGGTAAGAAACGCTTGAGAAACTCAAAATTTTCGCAGTTCTGATGCTCGAAACGAATAACTAGAACGGCCTAGGGGAAATGTACGCATACCGTTGTAATCGGGCGAGTTTCTACTTTCAGATGCAACAGAAATTTTGCGGATTGGTCAATCCGTTCGCGAGATATGGCAGTTTGGATGTAAGAAACGCTTGAGAAACTCAAAATTTTCGCAGTTCTGATGCTCGACACGAATAACTAGAACGGCCTAGGGGAAAAGTGTGCATACGGTTGTAATCGGGCGAGTTTCTACTTTCAGATGCAACAGAAATTTTGCGGATTGATCAATCCGTTCGCGAGATATGGCAGTTTGGAAATAAGAAACGCTTGATAAACTCAAAATTTTCGCAGTTCTGATGCTCGAAACGAGTACCTAGAACGGCATAGGGGAAAAGTACGCATACCGTTGTAATCGGGCGTGTTTCTACTTGCACATGCAACAGAAATTTTGCGGATTGATCAATCCGTTCGCGAGATATGGCAGTTTGGAGGTAAGAAACGCTTGAGAAACTCAAAATTTTCGCAGTTCTGATGCTCGAAACGAATAACTAGAACGGCCTAGGGGAAAAGTACGCATACCGTTGTAATCAGGCGAGTTTCTACTTGCACATGCAACAGAAATTTTGCGGATTGATCAATCCGTTCGCGAGATATGGCAGTTTGGAGGTAAGAAACGCTTGAGAAACTCAAAATTTTCGCAGTTCTGATGCTCGAAATGAATAACTGGAACGGCCTAGGGGAAAAGTGCGCATACCGTTGTAATCGGGCGAGTTTCTACTTTCAGATGCCGCAGAAATTTTGCGGATTGATCAATCCGTTCGCGAGATATGGCAGTTTGGAAATAAGAAACGCTTGAGAAACTCAAAATTTTCGCAGTTCTGATGCTCGAAACGAGTAACTAGAACGGCATAGGGGAAAAGTAAGGATACCGTTGTAATCGGGCGAGTTTCTACATTCAGATGCAACAGAAATTTTGGGGATTGGTCAATCCGTTCGCGAGATATGGCAGTTTGGATGTAAGAAACGCTTGAGAAACTCAAAATTTTCGCAGTTCTGATGCTCGACACGAATAACTAGAACGGCCTAGGGGAAAAGTGCGCATACCGTTGTAATCGGGCGAGTTTCTACTTTCAGATGCAACAGAAATTTTGCGGATTGATCAATCCGTTCGCGAGGTATGGCAGTTTGGATATAAGAAACGCTTGAGAAACTCAAAATTTGCGCAGTTCTGATGCTCGAAACGAAATAACTAGAACGGCCTAGGGGAAAAGTACGCATACCGTTGTAATCGGGCGAGATTCTACTTGCACATGCAACAGAAGTTTTGCGGATTGGTCGATCCGTTGGCGAGATATGGCAGTTTGGAAATAAGAAACGCTTGAGAAACTCAAAATTTTCGCAGTTCTGATGCTCGAAACGAGTAACTAGAACGGCATAGGGGAAAAGTAAGCATACCGTTGTAATCGGGCGAGTTTCTACTTTCAGATGCAACAGAAATTTTGCGGATTGGTCAATCCGTTCGCGAGATATGGCAGTTTGGATGTAAGAAACGCTTGAGAAACTCAAAATTTTCGCTGTTCTGATGCTCGACACGAATAACTAGAACGGCCTAGGGGAAAAGTGCGCATACCGTTGTAATCGGGCGAGTTTCTACATTCAGATGCAACAGAAATTTTGCGGATTGATCAATCCGTTCGCGAAGTATGGCAGTTTGGATATAAGAAACGCTTGAGAAACTCAAAATTTGCGCAGTTCTGATGCTCGAAACGAAATAACTAGAACGGCCTAGGGGAAAAGTACGCATACCGTTGTAATCGGGCGAGATTCTACTTGCACATGCAACAGAAGTTTTGCGGATTGGTCGATCCGTTGGCGAGATATGGCAGTTTGGAAATAAGAAACGCTTGAGAAACTCAAAATTTTCGCAGTTCTGATGCTCGAAACGAATAACTAGAACCGCCTAGGGGAAAAGTGCGCATACCGTTGTAATCGGGCGAGTTTCTACTTTCAGATGCCACAGAAATTTTGCGGATTGATCAATCCGTTCGCGAGATATGGCAGTTTGGAAATAAGAAACGCTTGATAAACTCAAAATTTTCGCAGTTCTGATGCTCGAAACGAGTAACTAGAACGGCATAGGGGAAAAGTACGCATACCGTTGTAATCGGGCGAGTTTCTACTTTCAGATGCAACAGAAATTTTGCGGATTGATCAATCCGTTCGCGAGATATGGCAGTTTGGAGGTAAGAAACGCTTGAGAAACTCAAAATTTTCGCAGTTCTGATGCTCGAAACGAATAACTAGAACGGCCTAGGGGAAAAGTACGCATACCGTTCTAATCGGGCGAGTTTCTACTTGCACATGCAACAGAAATTTTGCGGATTGGTCGATCCGTTCGCGAGATATGGCAGTTTGGAAGTAAGAAACGCTTGAGAAACTCAAAATTTTCGCAGTTCTGATGCTCGAAACGAATAACTAGAACGGCCTAGGGGAAAAGTACGCATACCGTTGTAATCAGGCGAGTTTCTACTTGCACATGCAACAGAAATTTTGCGGATTGGTCGATCCGTTCGCGAGATATGGCAGTTTGGAAGTAAGAAACGCTTGAGAAACTCAAAATTTTCGCAGTTCTGATGCTCGAAACGAATAACTAGAACGGCCTAGGGGAAAAGTGCGCATACCGTTGTAATCGGGCGAGTTTCTACATTCAGATGCAACAGAAATTTTGCGGATTGATCAATCCGTTCGCGAAGTATGGCAGTTTGGATATAAGAAACGCTTGAGAAACTCAAAATTTGCGCAGTTCTGATGCTCGAAACGAAATAACTAGAACGGCCTAGGGGAATAGTACGCACACCGTTGTAATCGGGCGAGTTTCTACTTTCAGACGCAACAGAAATTTTGCGGATTGGTCAATCCGTTCGCGAGATATGGCAGTTTGTAGGTAAGAAACGCTTGAGAAACTCAAAATTTGCGCAGTTCTGATGCTCGAAACGAATAACTAGAACGGCCTAGGGGAAAATTGCGCATACCGTTGTAATCGGGCGAGTTTCTACTTTCAGATGCAACAGAAATTTTGCGGATCGGCAATCCGTTCGCGAGATATGGCAGTTTGGATGTAAGAAACGCTTGAGGAACTCAAAATTTTCGCAGTTCTGATGCTCGAAACGAGTAACTAGAACGGCATAGGGGAAGAGTACGCATACCGTTGTAATCGGGTGAGTTTCTACTTTCAGATGCAACAGAAATTTTGCGGATTGTTCTATCCGTTCGCGAGATATGGCCGTTTGGATGTAAGAAACGCTTGAGAAACTCAAAATTTTCGCAGTTCTGATGCTCGAAACGAATAACTGGAACGGCCTAGGGGAAAACTACACATACCGTTGTAATCGGGCGAGTTTCTACTTTCAGACGCAACAGAAATTTTGCGGATAGGTCAATCCGTTCGCGAGATACGGCAGTTTGGAAATAAGAAACGCTTGAGAAACTCAAAATTTTCGCAGTTCTGATGCACGAAACGAGTAACTAGAACGGCATAGGGGAAAAGTACGCATACCGTTGTAATCGGGCGAGTGTCTACTTTCAGACGCAACAGAAATTATGCGGATTGGTCAATCCGTTCGCGAGATATTTCAGTTTGGAGGTAAGAAACGCTTGAGAAACTCAAAATTTGCGCAGTTCTGATGCTCGAAACGAATAACTAGAACGGCCTAGGGGAAAACTACACCCACCGTTGTAATCGAGCGAGTTTCTACTTTCAGACGCAACAGAAATTTTGCGGATAGGTCAATCCGTTCGCGAGATATGGCAGTTTGGAGGTAAGAAACGCTTGAGAAACTCAAAATTTTCGCAGTTCTGATGCTCGAAACGAGTAACTAGAACGGCCTAGGGGAATAGTACGCACACCGTTGTAATCGGGCAAGTTTCCACTTTCAGACGCAACAGAAATTATGCGGATTGGTCAATCCGTTCGCGAGATATTTCAGTTTGGAGGTAAGAAACGCTTGAGAAACTCAAAATTTGCGCAGTTCTGATGCTCGAAACGAATAACTAGAACGGCCTAGGGGAAAACTACACCCACCGTTGTAATCGGGCGAGTTTCTACTTTCAGACGCAACAGAAATTTTGCGGATAGGTCAATCCGTTCGCGAGATATGGCAGTTTGGAGGTAAGAAACGCTTGAGAAACTCAAAATTTTCGCAGTTCTGATGCTCGAAACGAATAACTAGAACGGCCTAGGGGAAAAGTGCGCATACCGTTGTAATCGGGCGAGTTTCTACTTTCAGACGCAACAGAAATTTTGCGGATGGGTCAATCCGTTCGCGAGATATGGCAGTTTGGAGGTAAGAAACGCTTGAGAAACTCAAAATTTTCGCAGTTCTGATGCTCGAAACGAGTAACTAGAACGGCATAGGGGAAAAGTACGCATACCGTTGAAATCGGGCGAGTTTCTACTTTCAGATGCAACAGAAATTTTGCGGATTAATCAATCCGTTCGCGAGATATGGCAGTTTGGAGGTAAGAAACGCTTGAGAAACTCAAAATTTTCGCAGTTCTGATGCTCGAAAGGAATAACTGGAACGGCCTAGGGGAAAACTACACATACCGTTGTAATCGGGCGAGTTTCTACTTTCAGACGCAACAGAAATTTTGCGGATAGGTCAATCCGTTCGCGAGATATGGCAGTTTCGAAATAAGAAACGCTTGAGAAACTCAAAATTTTCGCAGTTCTGATGCTCGAAACGAGTAACTAGAACGGCATAGGGGAAAAGTACGCATACCGTTGTAATCGGGCGAGTTTCTACTTTCAGATGCAACAGAAATTTTGCGGATTGATCAATCCGTTCGCGAGATATGGCAGTTTGGAGGTAAGAAACGCTTGAGAAACTCAAAATTTTCGCTGTTCTGATGCTCGAAACGAATAAATAGAACCGCCTAGGGGAAAAGTGCGCATACCGTTGTAATCGGGCGAGTTTCTACTTTCAGATGCAACAGAAATTTTGCGGATTGATGAATCCGTTCGCGAGATATGGCAGTTTGGAGGTAAGAAATGCTTGAGAAACTCAAAATTTTCGCAGTTCGGATGCTCGAAACGAATAACTGGAACGGCCTAGGGGAAAACTACACATACCGTTGTAATCGGGCGAGTTTCTACTTGCAGACGCAACAGAAATTTTGTGGATAGGTCAATCCGTTCGCGAGATATGGCAGTTTGGAAATAAGAAACGCTTGAGAAACTCAAAATTTTCGCAGTTCTGATGCTCGAAACGAGTAACTAGAACGGCATAGGGGAAAAGTACGCATACCGTTGTAATCGGGCGAGTTTCTACTTTCAGATGCAACAGAAATTTTGCGGATTGATCAATCCGTTCGCGAGATATGGCAGTTTGGAGGTAAGAAACGCTTGAGAAACACAAAATTTTCGCAGTTCTGATGCTCGAAACGAATAACTAGAACCGCCTAGGGGAAAAGTGCGCATACCGTTGTAATCGGGCGAGTTTCTACTTTCAGATGCCACAGAAATTTTGCGGATTGATCAATCCGTTCGCGAGATATGGCAGTTTGGAAATAAGAAACGCTTGAGAAACTCAAAATTTTCGCAGTTCTGATGCTCGAAACGAGTAACTAGAACGGCATAGGGGAAAAGTACGCATACCGTTGTAATCGGGCGAGTTTCTACTTTCAGATGCAACAGAAATTTTGCGGATTGATCCATCCGTTCGCGAGATATGGCAGTTTGGAGGTAAGAAACGCTTGAGAAACTCAAAATTTTCGCAGTTCTGATGCTCGAAACGAATAACTAGAACGGCCTAGGGGAAAAGTGCGCATACCGCTGTAATCGGGCGAGTTTCTACTTTCAGATGCAACAGAAATTTTGCGGATTGATCAATTCGTTCGCGAGATATGGCAGTTTGGATATAAGAAACGCTTGAGAAACTCAAAATTTTCGCAGTTCTGATGCTCGAAACGAGTAACTAGAACGGCCAAGGGGAATAGTACGCACACCGTTGTAATCGGGCGAGTTTCCACTTTCAGACGCAACAGAAATTTTGCGGATTGGTCAATCCGTTCGCGAGATATTTCAGTTTGGAGGTAAGAAACGCTTGAGAAACACAAAATTTGCGCAGTTCTGATGCTCGAAACGAATAACTAGAACGGCCTAGGGGAAAATTGCGCATACCGTTGTAATCGGGCGAGTTTCTACTTTCAGATGCAACCGAAATTTGCGGATCGGCAATCGTTCGCGAGATATGGCAGTTTGGATGTAAGAAACGCTTGAGGAACTCAAAATTTTCGCAGTTCTGATGCTCGAAACGAGTAACTAGAACGGCATAGGGGAAAAGTCCGCATACCGTTGTAATCGGGCGAGTTTCTACTTTCAGATGCAACAGAAATTTTGCGGATTAATCAATCCGTTCGCGAGATATGGCAGTTTGGAGGTAAGAAACGCTTGAGAAACTCAAAATTTTCGCAGTTCTGATGCTCGAAAGGAATAACTGGAACGGCCTAGGGGAAAACTAAACATACCGTTGTAATCGGGCGAGTTTCTACTTTCAGACGCAACAGAAATTTTGCGGATTGATCAATCCGTTCGCGAGATATGGCAGTTTGGATGTAAGAAACGCTTGAGGAACCCAAAATTTTCGCAGTTCTGATGCTCGAAACGAGTAACTAGAACGGCATAGGGGAAAAGTGCGCATACCGTTGTAATCGGGCGAGTTTCTACTTTCAGATGCAACAGAAATTTTGCGGATTGATCAATTCGTTCGCGAGATATGGCAGTTTGGATATAAGAAACGCTTGAGAAACACAAAATTTTCGCAGTTCTGATGCTCGAAACGAGTAACTAGAACGGCCAAGGGGAATAGTACGCACACCGTTGTAATCGGGCGAGTTTCCACTTTCAGACGCAACAGAAATTTTGCGGATTGGTCAATCCGTTCGCGAGATATTTCAGTTTGGAGGTAAGAAACGCTTGAGAAACTCAAAATTTGCGCAGTTCTGATGCTCGAAACGAATAACTAGAACGGCCTAGGGGAAAATTGCGCATACCGTTGTAATCGGGCGAGTTTCTACTTTCAGATGCAACAGAAATTTTGCGGATCGGCAATCCGTTCGCGAGATATGGCAGTTTGGATGTAAGAAACGCTTGAGGAACTCAAAATTTTCGCAGTTCTGATGCTCGAAACGAATAACCTGAACGGCATAGGGGAAAAGTACGCATACCGTTGTAATCGGGCGAGTTTCTACTTTCAGACGCAACAGAAATTTTGCGGATAGGTCAATCCGTTCGCGAGATATGGCAGTTTGGAAATAAGAAACGCTTGAGAAACTCAAAATTTTCGCAGTTCTGATGCTCGAAAGGAATAACTGGAACGGCCTAGGGGAAAACTACACATACCGTTGTAATCGGGCGAGTTTCTACTTTCAGACGCAACAGAAATTTTGCGGATAGGTCAATCCGTTCGCGAGATATGGCAGTTTGGAAATAAGAAACGCTTGAGAAACTCAAAATTTTCGCAGTTCTGATGCTCGAAACGAGTAACTAGAACGGCATAGGGGAAAAGTACGCATACCGTTGTAATCGGGCGAGTTTCTACTTTCAGATGCAACAGAAATTTTGCGGATTGATCAATCCGTTCGCGAGATATGGCAGTTTGGAGGTAAGAAACGCTTGAGAAACTCAAAATTTTCGCAGTTCTGATGCTCGAAACGAATAACTAGAACCGCCTAGGGGAAAAGTGCGCATACCGTTGTAATCGGGCGAGTTTCTACTTTCAGATGCAACAGAAATTTTGCGGATAGGTCAATCCGTTCGCGAGATATGGCAGTTTGGAGGTAAGAAACGCTTCAGAAACTCGAAATTTTCGCAGTTCTGATGCTCGAAACGAATAACTAGAACCGCCTAGGGGAAAAGTGCGCATACCGTTGTAATCGGGCGAGTTTCTACTTGCACATGCAACAGAAATTTTGCGGATTGGTCGATCCGTTCGCGAGATATGGCAGTTAGGAAGTAAGAAACGCTTGAGAAACTCAAAATTTTCGCAGTTCTGATGCTCGAAACGAATAACTGGAACGGCCTAGGGGAAAACTACACATACCGTTGTAATCGGGCGAGTTTCTACTTGCAGACGCAACAGAAATTTTGCGGATAGGTCAATCCGTTCGCGAGATATGGCAGTTTGGAGGTAAGAAACGCTTGAGAAACTCAAAATTTTCGCAGTTCTGATGCTCGAAACGAATAACTAGAACGGCCTAGGGGAAAAGTGCGCATACCGTTGTAATCGGGCGAGTTTCTACTTTCAGACGCAACAGAAATTTTGCGGATGGGTCAATCCGTTCGCGAGATATGGCAGTTTGGAGGTAAGAAACGCTTGAGAAACTCAAAATTTTCGCAGTTCTGATGCTCGAAACGAGTAACTAGAACGGCATAGGGGAAAAGTACGCATACCGTTGAAATCGGGCGAGTTTCTACTTTCAGATGCAACAGAAATTTTGCGGATTAATCAATCCGTTCGCGAGATATGGCAGTTTGGAGGTAAGAAACGCTTGAGAAACTCAAAATTTTCGCAGTTCTGATGCTCGAAAGGAATAACTGGAACGGCCTAGGGGAAAACTACACATACCGTTGTAATCGGGCGAGTTTCTACTTTCAGACGCAACAGAAATTTTGCGGATAGGTCAATCCGTTCGCGAGATATGGCAGTTTCGAAATAAGAAACGCTTGAGAAACTCAAAATTTTCGCAGTTCTGATGCTCGAAACGAGTAACTAGAACGGCATAGGGGAAAAGTACGCATACCGTTGTAATCGGGCGAGTTTCTACTTTCAGACGCAACAGAAATTTTGCGGATTGATCAATCCGTTCGCGAGATATGGCAGTTTGGAGGTAAGAAACGCTTGAGAAACTCAAAATTTTCGCAGTTCTGATGCTCGAAACGAATAAATAGAACCGCCTAGGGGAAAAGTGCGCATACCGTTGTAATCGGGCGAGTTTCTACTTTCAGATGCAACAGAAATTTTGCGGATTGATGAATCCGTTCGCGAGATATGGCAGTTTGGAGGTAAGAAATGCTTGAGAAACTCAAAATTTTCGCAGTTCGGATGCTCGAAACGAATAACTGGAACGGCCTAGGGGAAAACTACACATACCGTTGTAATCGGGCGAGTTTCTACTTGCAGACGCAACAGAAATTTTGCGGATAGGTCAATCCGTTCGCGAGATATGGCAGTTTGGAAATAAGAAACGCTTGAGAAACTCAAAATTTTCGCAGTTCTGATGCTCGAAACGAGTAACTAGAACGGCATAGGGGAAAAGTACGCATACCGTTGTAATCGGGCGAGTTTCTACTTTCAGATGCAACAGAAATTTTGCGGATTGATCAATCCGTTCGCGAGATATGGCAGTTTGGAGGTAAGAAACGCTTGAGAAACACAAAATTTTCGCAGTTCTGATGCTCGAAACGAATAACTAGAACCGCCTAGGGGAAAAGTGCGCATACCGTTGTAATCGGGCGAGTTTCTACTTTCAGATGCCACAGAAATTTTGCGGAGTGATCAATCCGTTCGCGAGATATGGCAGTTTGGAAATAAGAAACGCTTGAGAAACTCAAAATTTTCGCAGTTCTGATGCTCGAAACGAGTAACTAGAACGGCATAGGGGAAAAGTACGCATACCGTTGTAATCGCGCGAGTTTCTACTTTCAGATGCAACAGAAATTTTGCGGATTGATCCATCCGTTCGCGAGATATGGCAGTTTGGAGGTAAGAAACGCTTGAGAAACTCAAAATTTTCGCAGTTCTGATGCTCGAAACGAATAACTAGAACGGCCTAGGGGAAAAGTGCGCATACCGTTGTAATCGGGCGAGTTTCTACTTTCAGATGCAACAGAAATTTTGCGGATTGATCAATTCGTTCGCGAGATATGGCAGTTTGGATATAAGAAACGCTTGAGAAACACAAAATTTTCGCAGTTCTGATGCTCGAAACGAGTAACTAGAACGGCCAAGGGGAATAGTACGCACACCGTTGTAATCGGGCGAGTTTCCACTTTCAGACGCAACAGAAATTTTGCGGATTGGTCAATCCGTTCGCGAGATATTTCAGTTTGGAGGTAAGAAACGCTTGAGAAACTCAAAATTTTCGCAGTTCTGATGCTCGAAACGAATAACCTGAACGGCATAGGGGAAAAGTACGCATACCGTTGTAATCGGGCGAGTTTCTACTTTCAGACGCAACAGAAATTTTGCGGATAGGTCAATCCGTTCGCGAGATATGGCAGTTTGGAAATAAGAAACGCTTGAGAAACTCAAAATTTTCGCAGTTCTGATGCTCGAAACGAGTAACTAGAACGGCATAGGGGAAAAGTCCGCATACCGTTGTAATCGGGCGAGTTTCTACTTTCAGATGCAACAGAAATTTTGCGGATTAATCAATCCGTTCGCGAGATATGGCAGTTTGGAGGTAAGAAACGCTTGAGAAACTCAAAATTTTCGCAGTTCTGATGCTCGAAAGGAATAACTGGAACGGCCTAGGGGAAAACTAAACATACCGTTGTAATCGGGCGAGTTTCTACTTTCAGACGCAACAGAAATTTTGCGGATTGATCAATCCGTTCGCGAGATATGGCAGTTTGGATGTAAGAAACGCTTGAGGAACCCAAAATTTTCGCAGTTCTGATGCTCGAAACGAGTAACTAGAACGGCATAGGGGAAAAGTACGCATACCGTTGTAATCGGGCGAGTTTCTACTTTCAGACGCAACAGAAATTTTGCGGATAGGTCAATCCGTTCGCGAGATATGGCAGTTTGGAAATAAGAAACGCTTGAGAAACTCAAAATTTTCGCAGTTCTGATGCTCGAAAGGAATAACTGGAACGGCCTAGGGGAAAACTACACATACCGTTGTAATCGGGCGAGTTTCTACTTTCAGACGCAACAGAAATTTTGCGGATAGGTCAATCCGTTCGCGAGATATGGCAGTTTGGAAATAAGAAACGCTTGAGAAACTCAAAATTTTCGCAGTTCTGATGCTCGAAACGAGTAACTAGAACGGCATAGGGGAAAAGTACGCATACCGTTGTAATCGGGCGAGTTTCTACTTTCAGATGCAACAGAAATTTTGCGGATTGATCAATCCGTTCGCGAGATATGGCAGTTTGGAGGTAAGAAACGCTTGAGAAACTCAAAATTTTCGCAGTTCTGATGCTCGAAACGAATAACTAGAACCGCCTAGGGGAAAAGTGCGCATACCGTTGTAATCGGGCGAGTTTCTACTTTCAGATGCAACAGAAATTTTGCGGATAGGTCAATCCGTTCGCGAGATATGGCAGTTTGGAGGTAAGAAACGCTTGAGAAACTCAAAATTTTCGCAGTTCTGATGCTCGAAACAAATAACTAGAACCGCCTAGGGGAAAAGTGCGCATACCGTTGTAATCGGGCGAGTTTCTACTTGCACATGCAACAGAAATTTTGCGGATTGGTCGATCCGTTCGCGAGATATGGCAGTTTGGAAGTAAGAAACGCTTGAGAAACTCAAAATTTTCGCAGTTCTGATGCTCGAAACGAGTAACTAGAACGGCATAGGGGAAAAGTACGCATACCGTTGTAATCGGGCGAGTTTCTACTTTCAGATGCAACAGAAATTTTGCGGATTGATGAATCCGTTCGCGAGATATGGCAGTTTGGATGTAAGAAACGCTTGAGAAACTCAAAATTTTCGCAGTTCTGATGCACGAAACGAATAACTAGAACGGCCTAGGGGAAAACTACACCCACCGTTGTAATCGGGCGAGTTTCTACTTTCAGACGCAACAGAAATTTTGCGGATGGGTCAATCCGTTCGCGAGATATGGCAGTTTGGAGGTAAGAAACGCTTGAGAAACTCAAAATTTTCGCAGTTCTGATGCTCGACACGAATAACTAGAACGGCCTAGGGGAGAAGTGCGCATACCGTTGTAATCGGGCGAGTTTCTACTTTCAGACGCAACAGAAATTTTGCGGATGGGTCAATCCGTTCGCGAGATATGGCAGTTTGGAGGTAAGAAACGCTTGAGAAACTCAAAATTTTCGCAATTCTGATGCTCGAAACGAGTAACTAGAACGGCATAGGGGAAAAGTACGCATGCCGTTGTAATCGGGCGAGTTTCTACTTGCACATGCAACAGAAATTTTGCGGATTGTTCAATCCGTTCGCGAGATATGGCCGTTTGGATGTAAGAAACGCTTGAGAAACTCAAAATTTTCGCAGTTCTGATGCTCGAAACGAGTAACTAGAACGGCATAGGGGAAGAGTACGCATACCGTTGTAATCGGGTGAGTTTCTACTTTCAGATGCCACAGAAATTTTGCGGATTGGTCAATCCGTTCGCGAGATATGGCAGTTTGGAGGTAAGGAACGCTTGAGAAACGCAAAATTTTCGCAGTTCTGATGCTCGACACGAATAACTAGAACGGCCTAGGGGAAAAGTGCGCATACCGTTGTAATCGGGCGAGTTTCTACTTTCAGATGCCACCGAAATTTTGCGGATTGATCAATCCGTTCGCGAGATATGGCAGTTTGGAAATAGGAAACGCTTGAGAAACTCAAAATTTTCGCAGTTCTGATGCTCGAAACGAGTAACTAGAACGGCATAGGGGAAAAGTACGCATACCGTTGTAATCGGGCGAGTTTCTACTTTCAGATGCAACAGAAATTTTGCGGATTGATCAATCCGTTCGCGAGATATGGCAGTTTGGAGGTAAGAAACGCTTGAGAAACTCAAAATTTTCGCAGTTCTGATGCAGAAACGAATAACTAGAACGGCCTAGGGGAAAACTACACCCACCGTTGCAATCGGGCGAGTTTCTACTTTCAGACGCAACAGAAATTTTGCGGATAGGTCAATCCGTTCGCGAGATATGGCAGTTTGGAGGTAAGAAACGCTTGAGAAACACAAAATTTTCGCAGTTCTGATGCTCGAAACGAGTAACTAGAACGGCCAAGGGGAATAGTACGCACACCGTTGTAATCGGGCGAGTTTCCACTTTCAGACGCAACAGAAATTTTGCGGATTGGTCAATCCATTCGCGAGATATTTCAGTTTGGAGGTAAGAAACGCTTGAGAAACTCAAAATTTGCGCAGTTCTGATGCTCGAAACGAATAACTAGAACGGCCTAGGGGAAAATTGCGCATACCGTTGTAATCGGGCGAGTTTCTACTTTCAGATGCAACAGAAATTTTGCGGATCGGCAATCCGTTCGCGAGATATGACAGTTTGGATGTAAGAAACGCTTGAGGAACTCAAAATTTTCGCAGTTCTGATGCTCGAAACGAATAACCTGAACGGCATAGGGGAAAAGTCCGCATACCGTTGTAATCGGGCGAGTTTCTACTTTCAGATGCAACAGAAATTTTGCGGATTGTTCAATCCGTTCGCGAGATATGGCCGTTTGGATGTAAGAAACGCTTGAGAAACTCAAAATTTTCGCAGTTCTGATGCTCGACACGAATAACTAGAACGGCCTAGGGGAAAAGTGCGCATTCCGTTGTAATCGGGCGAGTTTCTACTTTCAGATGCCACAGAAATTTTGCGGATTGATCAATCCGTTCGCGAGATATGGCAGTTTGGAAATAAGAAACGCTTGAGAAACTCAAAATTTTCGCAGTTCTGATGCTCGAAACGAGTAACTAGAACGGCATAGGGGAAAACTACGCATACCGTTGTAATCGGGCGAGTTTCTACTTTCAGATGCAACAGAAATTTTGCGGATTGATCAATCCGTTCGCGAGATATGGCAGTTTGGAGGTAAGAAACGCTTGAGAAACTCAAAATTTTCGCAGTTCTGATGCTCGAAACGAATAACTAGAACGGCCTAGGGGAAAACTACACCCACCGTTGTAATCGGGCGAGTTTCTACTTTCAGACGCAACAGAAATTTTGCGGATAGGTCAATCCGTTCGCGAGATATGGCAGTTTGGAAATAAGAAACGCTTGAGAAACTCAAAATTTTCGCAGTTCTGATGCTCGAAACGAGTAACTAGAACGGCATAGGGGAAAAGTACGCATACCGTTGTAATCGGGCGAGTTTTTACTTTCAGATGCAACAGAAATTTTGCGGATTGATCAATCCGTTCGCGAGATATGGCACTTTGGAGGTAAGAAACGCTTGAGAAACTCAAAATTTTCGCAGTTCTGATGCTCGAAACGAATAACTAGAACCGCCTAGGGGAAAAGTGCGCATACCGTTGTAATCGGGCGAGTTTCTACTTTCAGATGCAACAGAAATTTTGCGGATGGGTCAATCCGTTCGCGAGATATGGCAGTTTGGAGGTAAGAAACGCTTGAGAAACTCAAAATTTTCGCAATTCTGATGCTCGAAACGAGTAACTAGAACGGCATAGGGGAAGAGTACGCATACCGTTGTAATCGGGTGAGTTTCTACTTTCAGATGCAACAGAAATTTTGCGGATTGTTCAATCCGTTCGCGAGATATGGCCGTTTGGATGTAAGAAACGCTTGAGAAACTCAAAATTTTCGCAGTTCTGATGCTCGAAACGAGTAACTAGAACGGCATAGGGGAAGAGTACGCATACCGTTGTAATCGGGTGAGTTTCTACTTTCAGATGCCACAGAAATTTTGCGGATTGGTCAATCCGTTCGCGAGATATGGCAGTTTGGAGGTAAGGAACGCTTGAGAAACGCAAAATTTTCGCAGTTCTGATGCTCGACACGAATAACTAGAACGGCCTAGGGGAAAAGTGCGCATACCGTTGTAATCGGGCGAGTTTCTACTTTCAGATGCCACCGAAATTTTGCGGATTGATCAATCCGTTCGCGAGATATGGCAGTTTGGAAATAGGAAACGCTTGAGAAACTCAAAATTTTCGCAGTTCTGATGCTCGAAACGAGTAACTAGAACGGCATAGGGGAAAAGTACGCATACCGTTGTAATCGGGCGAGTTTCTACTTTCAGATGCAACAGAAATTTTGCGGATTGATCAATCCGTTCGCGAGATATGGCAGTTTGGAGGTAAGAAACGCTTGAGAAACTCAAAATTTTCGCAGTTCTGATGCAGAAACGAATAACTAGAACGGCCTAGGGGAAAACTACACCCACCGTTGCAATCGGGCGAGTTTCTACTTTCAGACGCAACAGAAATTTTGCGGATAGGTCAATCCGTTCGCGAGATATGGCAGTTTGGAGGTAAGAAACGCTTGAGAAACACAAAATTTTCGCAGTTCTGATGCTCGAAACGAGTAACTAGAACGGCCAAGGGGAATAGTACGCACACCGTTGTAATCGGGCGAGTTTCCACTTTCAGACGCAACAGAAATTTTGCGGATTGGTCAATCCATTCGCGAGATATTTCAGTTTGGAGGTAAGAAACGCTTGAGAAACTCAAAATTTGCGCAGTTCTGATGCTCGAAACGAATAACTAGAACGGCCTAGGGGAAAATTGCGCATACCGTTGTAATCGGGCGAGTTTCTACTTTCAGATGCAACAGAAATTTTGCGGATCGGCAATCCGTTCGCGAGATATGACAGTTTGGATGTAAGAAACGCTTGAGGAACTCAAAATTTTCGCAGTTCTGATGCTCGAAACGAATAACCTGAACGGCATAGGGGAAAAGTCCGCATACCGTTGTAATCGGGCGAGTTTCTACTTTCAGATGCAACAGAAATTTTGCGGATTGTTCAATCCGTTCGCGAGATATGGCCGTTTGGATGTAAGAAACGCTTGAGAAACTCAAAATTTTCGCAGTTCTGATGCTCGACACGAATAACTAGAACGGCCTAGGGGAAAAGTGCGCATTCCGTTGTAATCGGGCGAGTTTCTACTTTCAGATGCCACAGAAATTTTGCGGATTGATCAATCCGTTCGCGAGATATGGCAGTTTGGAAATAAGAAACGCTTGAGAAACTCAAAATTTTCGCAGTTCTGATGCTCGAAACGAGTAACTAGAACGGCATAGGGGAAAACTACGCATACCGTTGTAATCGGGCGAGTTTCTACTTTCAGATGCAACAGAAATTTTGCGGATTGATCAATCCGTTCGCGAGATATGGCAGTTTGGAGGTAAGAAACGCTTGAGAAACTCAAAATTTTCGCAGTTCTGATGCTCGAAACGAATAACTAGAACGGCCTAGGGGAAAACTACACCCACCGTTGTAATCGGGCGAGTTTCTACTTTCAGACGCAACAGAAATTTTGCGGATAGGTCAATCCGTTCGCGAGATATGGCAGTTTGGAAATAAGAAACGCTTGAGAAACTCAAAATTTTCGCAGTTCTGATGCTCGAAACGAGTAACTAGAACGGCATAGGGGAAAAGTACGCATACCGTTGTAATCGGGCGAGTTTTTACTTTCAGATGCAACAGAAATTTTGCGGATTGATCAATCCGTTCGCGAGATATGGCACTTTGGAGGTAAGAAACGCTTGAGAAACTCAAAATTTTCGCAGTTCTGATGCTCGAAACGAATAACTAGAACCGCCTAGGGGAAAAGTGCGCATACCGTTGTAATCGGGCGAGTTTCTACTTTCAGATGCCACAGAAATTTTGCGGATTGATCAATCCGTTCGCGAGATATGGCAGTTTGGAAATAAGAAAAGCTTGAGAAACTGAAAATTTTCGCAGTTCTGATGCTCGAAACGAGTAACTAGAACGGCATAGGGGAAAAGTACGCATACCGTTGTAATCGGGCGAGTTTCTACTTTCAGATGCAACAGAAATTTTGCGGATTGATCAATCCGTTCGCGAGATATGGCAGTTTGGAGGTAAGAAACGCTTGAGAAACTCAAAATTTTCGCAGTTCTGATGCTCGAAACGAGTAACTAGAACGGCATAGGGGAAGAGTACGCATACCGTTGTAATCGGGTGAGTTTCTACTTTCAGATGCAACAGAAATTTTGCGGATTGTTCAATCCGTTCGCGAGATATGGCCGTTTGGATGTAAGAAACGCTTGAGAAACTCAAAATTTTCGCAGTTCTGATGCTCGAAACGAGTAACTAGAACGGCATAGGGGAAAAGTACGCATACCGTTGTAATCGGGCGAGTTTCTACTTTCAGATGCAACAGAAATTTTGCGGATTGATCAATCCGTTCGCGAGATATGGCAGTTTGGATGTAAGAAACGCTTGAGGAACTCAAAATTTTCGCAGTTCTGATGCTCGAAACGAATAACCTGAACGGCATAGGGGAAAAGTACGCATACCGTTGTAATCGGGCGAGTTTCTACTTTCAGACGCAACAGAAATTTTGCGGATAGGTCAATCCGTTCGCGAGATATGGCAGTTTGGAAATAAGAAACGCTTGAGAAACTCAAAATTTTCGCAGTTCTGATGCTCGAAAGGAATAACTGGAACGGCCTAGGGGAAAACTACACATACCGTTGTAATCGGGCGAGTTTCTACTTTCAGACGCAACAGAAATTTTGCGGATAGGTCAATCCGTTCGCGAGATATAGCAGTTTGGAAATAAGAAACGCTTGAGAAACTCAAAATTTTCGCAGTTCTGATGCTCGAAACGAGTAACTAGAACGGCATAGGGGAAAAGTACGCATACCGTTGTAATCGGGCGAGTTTCTACTTTCAGATGCAACAGAAATTTTGCGGATTGATCAATCCGTTCGCGAGATATGGCAGTTTGGAGGTAAGAAACGCTTGAGAAACTCAAAATTTTCGCAGTTCTGATGCTCGAAACGAATAACTAGAACCGCCTAGGGGAAAAGTGCGCATACCGTTGTAATCGGGCGAATTTCTACTTTCAGATGCAACAGAAATTTTGCGGATAGGTCAATCCGTTCGCGAGATATGGCAGTTTGGATGTAAGAAACGCTCGAGAAACTCAAAATTTTCGCAGTTCTGATGCTCGAAACGAATAAGTAGAACCGCCTAGGGGAAAAGTGCGCATACCGTTGTAATCGGGCGAGTTTCTACTTGCACATGCAACAGAAATTTTGCGGATTGGTCGATCTGTTCGCGAGATATGGCAGTTTGGAAGTAAGAAACGCTTGAGAAACTCAAAATTTTCGCAGTTCTGATGCTCGAAACGAGTAACTAGAACGGCATAGGGGAAAAGTACGCATACCGTTGTAATCGGGCGAGTTTCTACTTTCAGATGCCACAGAAATTTTGCGGATAGGTCAATCCGTTCGCGAGATATGGCAGTTTGGAGGTAAGAAACGCTTGAGAAACTCAAAATTTTCGCAGTTCTGATGCTCGAAAGGAATAACTGGAACGGCCTAGGGGAAAACTACACATACCGTTGTAATCGGGCGAGTTTCTACTTTCAGACGCAACAGAAATTTTGCGGATAGGTCAATCCGTTCGCGAGATATAGCAGTTTGGAAATAAGAAACGCTTGAGAAACTCAAAATTTTCGCAGTTCTGATGCTCGAAACGAGTAACTAGAACGGCATAGGGGAAAAGTACGCATACCGTTGTAATCGGGCGAGTTTCTACTTTCAGATGCAACAGAAATTTTGCGGATTGATCAATCCGTTCGCGAGATATGGCAGTTTGGAGGTAAGAAACGCTTGAGAAACTCAAAATTTTCGCAGTTCTGATGCTCGAAACGAATAACTAGAACCGCCTAGGGGAAAAGTGCGCATACCGTTGTAATCGGGCGAATTTCTACTTTCAGATGCAACAGAAATTTTGCGGATAGGTCAATCCGTTCGCGAGATATGGCAGTTTGGATGTAAGAAACGCTCGAGAAACTCAAAATTTTCGCAGTTCTGATGCTCGAAACGAATAAGTAGAACCGCCTAGGGGAAAAGTGCGCATACCGTTGTAATCGGGCGAGTTTCTACTTGCACATGCAACAGAAATTTTGCGGATTGGTCGATCTGTTCGCGAGATATGGCAGTTTGGAAGTAAGAAACGCTTGAGAAACTCAAAATTTTCGCAGTTCTGATGCTCGAAACGAGTAACTAGAACGGCATAGGGGAAAAGTACGCATACCGTTGTAATCGGGCGAGTTTCTACTTTCAGATGCCACAGAAATTTTGCGGATAGGTCAATCCGTTCGCGAGATATGGCAGTTTGGAGGTAAGAAACGCTTGAGAAACTCAAAATTTTCGCAGTTCTGATGCTCGAAACGAATAACTAGAACCGCCTAGGGGAAAAGTACGCATACCGTTGCAAACGGGCAGGTTTCTACTTGCAGATGCAACAGAAATTTTGCGGATTGGTCGATCCGTTCGCGAGATATGGCAGTTTGGATGTAAGAAACGCTTGAGAAACTCAAAATTTTCGCAGTTCTGATGCTCGAAACGAGTAACTAGAACGGCATAGGGGAAAAGTACGCATACCGTTGTAATCGGGCGAGTTTCTACTTTCAGATGCAACAGAAATTTTGCGGATTGATGAATCCGTTCGCGAGATATGGCAGTTTGGAGGTAAGAAACGCTTGAGAAACTCAAAATTTTCGCAGTTCTGATGCTCGAAACGAATAACTAGAACGGCCTAGGGGAAAACTACACCCACCGTTGTAATCGGGCGAGTTTCTACTTTCAGACGCAACAGAAATTTTGCGGATGGGTCAATCCGTTCGCGAGATATGGCAGTTTGGAGGTAAGAAACGCTTGAGAAACTCAAAATTTTCGCAGTTCTGATGCTCGACACGAATAACTAGAACGGCCTAGGGGAGAAGTGCGCATACCGTTGTAATCGGGCGAGTTTCTACTTTCAGACGCAACAGAAATTTTGCGGATGGGTCAATCCGTTCGCGAGATATGGCAGTTTGGAGGTAAGAAACGCTTGAGAAACTCAAAATTTTCGCAGTTCTGATGCTCGAAACGAGTAACTAGAACGGCATAGGGGAAGAGTACGCATACCGTTGTAATCGGGTGAGTTTCTACTTTCAGATGCAACAGAAATTTTGCGGATTGTTCAATCCGTTCGCGAGATATGGCCGTTTGGATGTAAGAAACGCTTGAGAAACTCAAAATTTTCGCAGTTCCGATGCTCGAAACGAGTAACTAGAACGGCATAGGGGAAGAGTACGCATACCGTTGTAATCGGGCGAGTTTCTACTTTCAGATGCAACAGAAATTTTGCGGATTGATCAATTCGTTCGCGAGATATGGCAGTTTGGATATAAGAAACGCTTGAGAAACACAACATTTTCGCAGTTCTGATGCTCGAAACGAGTAACTAGAACGGCCAAGGGGAATAGTACGCACACCGTTGTAATCGGGCGAGTTTCCACTTTCAGACGCAACAGAAATTTTGCGGATAGGTCAATCCGTTCGCGAGATATTTCAGTTTGGAGGTAAGAAACGCTTGAGAAACTCAAAATTTGAGCAGTTCTGATGCTCGAAACGAATAACTAGAACGGCCTAGGGGAAAATTGCGCATACCGTTGTAATCGGGCGAGTTTCTACTTTCAGATGCAACAGAAATTTTGCGGATCGGCAATCCGTTCGCGAGATATGGCAGTGTGGATGTAAGAAACGCTTGAGGAACTGAAAATTTTCGCAGTTCTGATGCTCGAAACGAATAACCTGAACGGCATAGGGGAAAAGTACGCATACCGTTGTAATCGGGCGAGTTTCTACTTTCAGACGCAACAGAAATTTTGCGGATAGGTCAATCCGTTCGCGAGATATGGCAGTTTGGAAATAAGAAACGCTTGAGAAACTCAAAATTTTCGCAGTTCTGATGCTCGAAACGAGTAACTAGAACGGCATAGGGGAAAAGTCCGCATACCGTTGTAATCGGGCGAGTTTTTACTTTCAGATGCAACAGAAATTTTGCGGATTGATCAATCCGTTCGCGAGATATGGCACTTTGGAGGTAAGAAACGCTTGAGAAACTCAAAATTTTCGCAGTTCTGATGCTCGAAACGAATAACTAGAACCGCCTAGGGGAAAAGTGCGCATACCGTTGTAATCGGGCGAGTTTCTACTTTCAGATGCCACAGAAATTTTGCGGATTGATCAATCCGTTCGCGAGATATGGCAGTTTGGAAATAAGAAAAGCTTGAGAAACTCAAAATTTTCGCAGTTCTGATGCTCGAAACGAGTAACTAGAACGGCATAGGGGAAAAGTACGCATACCGTTGTAATCGGGCGAGTTTCTACTTTCAGATGCAACAGAAATTTTGCGGATTGATCAATCCGTTCGCGAGATATGGCAGTTTGGAGGTAAGAAACGCTTGAGAAACTCAAAATTTTCGCAGTTCTGATGCTCGAAACGAGTAACTAGAACGGCATAGGGGAAGAGTACGCATACCGTTGTAATCGGGTGAGTTTCTACTTTCAGATGCAACAGAAATTTTGCGGATTGTTCAATCCGTTCGCGAGATATGGCCGTTTGGATGTAAGAAACGCTTGAGAAACTCAAAATTTTCGCAGTTCTGATGCTCGAAACGAGTAACTAGAACGGCATAGGGGAAAAGTACGCATACCGTTGTAATCGGGCGAGTTTCTACTTTCAGATGCAACAGAAATTTTGCGGATTGATCAATCCGTTCGCGAGATATGGCAGTTTGGATGTAAGAAACGCTTGAGGAACTCAAAATTTTCGCAGTTCTGATGCTCGAAAGGAATAACTGGAACGGCCTAGGGGAAAACTACACATACCGTTGTAATCGGGCGAGTTTCTACTTTCAGACGCAACAGAAATTTTGCGGATAGGTCAATCCGTTCGCGAGATATGGCAGTTTGGAAATAAGAAACGCTTGAGAAACTCAAAATTTTCGCAGTTCTGATGCTCGAAACGAGTAACTAGAACGGCATAGGGGAAAAGTACGCACACCGTTGTAATCGGGCGAGTTTCTACTTTCAGATGCAACAGAAATTTTGCGGATTGATCAATCCGTTCGCGAGATATGGCAGTTTGGATGTAAGAAACGCTTGAGAAACTCAAAATTTTCGCAGTTCTGATGCTCGAAACGAATAACTAGAACCGCCTAGGGGAAAAGTGCGCATACCGTTGTAATCGGGCAAGTTTCTACTTTCAGATGCAACAGAAATTTTGCGGATAGGTCAATCCGTTCGCGAGATATGGCAGTTTGGAGGTAAGAAACGCTTGAGAAACTCAAAATTTTCTGCAGTTCTGATGCTCGAAACGAATAACCTGAACCGCCTAGGGGAAAAGTGCGCATACCGTTGTAATCGGGCGAGTTTCTACTTTCAGATGCAACAGAAATTTTGCGGATAGGTCAATCCGTTCGCGAGATATGGCAGTTTGGAGGTAAGAAACGCTTGAGAAACTCAAAATTTTCGCAGTTCTGATGCTCGAAACGAGTAACTAGAACGGCATAGGGGAAAAGTACGCATACCGTTGTAATCGGGCGAGTTTCTACTTTCAGATGCAACAGAAATTTTGCGGATTGATCAATCCGTTCGCGAGATATGGCACTTTGGAGGTAAGAAACGCTTGAGAAACTCAAAATTTTCGCAGTTCTGATGCTCGAAACGAATAACTAGAACCGCCTAGGGGAAAAGTGCGCATACCGTTGTAATCGGGCGAGTTTCTACTTTCAGATGCCACAGAAATTTTGCGGATAGGTCAATCCGTTCGCGAGATATGGCAGTTTGGAGGTAAGAAACGCTTGAGAAACTCAAAATTTTCGCAGTTCTGATGCTCGAAACGAATAACTAGAACCGCCTAGGGGAAAAGTGCGCATACCGTTGTAATCGGGCGAGTTTCTACTTGCACATGCAACAGAAATTTTGCGGATTGGTCGATCCGTTCGCGAGATATGGCAGTTTGGAAGTAAGAAACGCTTGAGAAACTCAAAATTTTCGCAGTTCTGATGCTCGAAACGAATAACTAGAACGGCCTAGGGGGAAAGTACGCATACCGTTGCAATCGGGCAGGTTTCTACTTGCAGATGCAACAGAAATTTTGAGGATTGGTCGATCCGTTCGCGAGATATGGCAGTTTGGATGTAAGAAACGCTTGAGAAACTCAAAATTTTCGCAGTTCTGATGCTCGAAACGAGTAACTAGAACGGCATAGGGGAAAAGTACGCATACCGTTGTAATCGAGCGAGTTTCTACTTTCAGATGCAACAGAAATTTTGCGGATTGATCAATTCGTTCGCGAGATATGGCAGTTTGGATATAAGAAACGCTTGAGAAACACAAAATTTTCGCAGTTCTGATGCTCGAAACGAGTAACTAGAACGGCCAAGGGGAATAGTACGCACACCGTTGTAATCGGGCGAGTTTCCACTTTCAGACGCAACAGAAATTTTGCGGATTGGTCAATCCGTTCGCGAGATATTTCAGTTTGGAGGTAAGAAACGCTTGAGAAACTCAAAATTTGCGCAGTTCTGATGCTCGAAACGAGTAACTAGAACGGCATAGGGGAAAAGTACGCATACCGTTGTAATCGGGCGAGTTTCTACTTTCAGATGCAACAGAAATTTTGCGGATTGATCAATCCGTTCGCGAGATATGGCAGTTTGGAGGTAAGAAACGCTTGAGAAACTCAAAATTTTCGCAGTTCTGATGCTCGAAACGAGTAACTAGAACGGCATAGGGGAAGAGTACGCATACCGTTGTAATCGGGTGAGTTTCTACTTTCAGATGCAACAGAAATTTTGCGGATTGTTCAATCCGTTCGCGAGATATGGCCGTTTGGATGTAAGAAACGCTTGAGAAACTCAAAATTTTCGCAGTTCTGATGCTCGAAACGAGTAACTAGAACGGCATAGGGGAAAAGTACGCATACCGTTGTAATCGGGCGAGTTTCTACTTTCAGATGCAACAGAAATTTTGCGGATTGGTCGATCCGTTCGCGAGATATGGCAGTTTGGATGTAAGAAACGCTTGAGGAACTCAAAATTTTCGCAGTTCTGATGCTCGAAAGGAATAACTGGAACGGCCTAGGGGAAAACTACACATACCGTTGTAATCGGGCGAGTTTCTACTTTCAGACGCAACAGAAATTTTGCGGATAGGTCAATCCGTTCGCGAGATATGGCAGTTTGGAAATAAGAAACGCTTGAGAAACTCAAAATTTTCGCAGTTCTGATGCTCGAAACGAGTAACTAGAACGGCATAGGGGAAAAGTACGCATACCGTTGTAATCGGGCGTGTTTCTACTTTCAGATGCAACAGAAATTTTGCGGATTGATCAATCCGTTCGCGAGATATGGCAGTTTGGATGTAAGAAACGCTTGAGAAACTCAAAATTTTCGCAGTTCTGATGCTCGAAACGAATAACTAGAACCGCCTAGGGGAAAAGTGCGCATACCGTTGTAATCGGGCAAGTTTCTACTTTCAGATGCAACAGAAATTTTGCGGATAGGTCAATCCGTTCGCGAGATATGGCAGTTTGGAGGTAAGAAACGCTTGAGAAACTCAAAATTTTCTGCAGTTCTGATGCTCGAAACGAATAACCTGAACCGCCTAGGGGAAAAGTGCGCATACCGTTGTAATCGGGCGAGTTTCTACTTTCAGATGCAACAGAAATTTTGCGGATAGGTCAATCCGTTCGCGAGATATGGCAGTTTGGAGGAAAGAAACGCTTCAGAAACTCAAAATTTTCGCAGTTCTGATGCTCGAAACGAATAACTAGAACCGCCTAGGGGAAAAGTGCGCATACCGTTGTAATCGGGCGAGTTTCTACTTGCACATGCAACAGAAATTTTGCGGATTGGTCGATCCGTTCGCGAGATATGGCAGTTTGGAAGTAAGAAACGCTTGAGAAACTCAAAATTTTCGCAGTTCTGATGCTCGAAACGAATAACTAGAACGGCCTAGAGGGAAAGTACGCATACCGTTGCAATCGGGCAGGTTTCTACTTGCAGATGCAACAGAAATTTTGCGGATTGGTCGATCCGTTCGCGAGATATGGCAGTTTGGATGTAAGAAACGCTTGAGAAACTCAAAATTTTCGCAGTTCTGATGCTCGAAACGAGTAACTAGAACGGCATAGGGGAAAAGTACGCATACCGTTGTAATCGGGCGAGTTTCTACTTTCAGATGCAACAGAAATTTTGCGGATTGATCAATTCGTTCGCGAGATATGGCAGTTTGGATATAAGAAACGCTTGAGAAACACAAAATTTTCGCAGTTCTGATGCTCGAAACGAGTAACTAGAACGGCCAAGGGGAATAGTACGCACACCGTTGTAATCGGGCGAGTTTCCACTTTCAGACGCAACAGAAATTTTGCGGATTGGTCAATCCGTTCGCGAGATATTTCAGTTTGGAGGTAAGAAACGCTTGAGAAACTCAAAATTTGCGCAGTTCTGATGCTCGAAACGAATAACTAGAACGGCCTAGGGGAAAATTGCGCATACCGTTGTAATCGGGCGAGTTTCTACTTTCAGATGCAACAGAAATTTTGCGGATCGGCAATCCGTTCGCGAGATATGGCAGTTTGGATGTAAGAAACGCTTGAGGAACTCAAAATTTTCGCAGTTCTGATGCTCGAAACGAATAACCTGAACGGCATAGGGGAAAAGTACGCATACCGTTGTAATCGGGCGAGTTTCTACTTTCAGACGCAACAGAAATTTTGCGGATAGGTCAATCCGTTCGCGAGATATGGCAGTTTGGAAATAAGAAACGCTTGAGAAACTCAAAATTTTCGCAGTTCTGATGCTCGAAACGAGTAACTAGAACCGCCTAGGGGAAAAGTGCGCATACCGTTGTAATCGGGCGAGTTTCTACTTTCAGATGCAACAGAAATTTTGCGGATAGGTCAATCCGTTCGCGAGATATGGCAGTTTGGAGGTAAGAAACGCTTGAGAAACTCAAAATTTTCGCAGTTCTGATGCTCGAAACGAATAACTAGAACCGCCTAGGGGAAAAGTGCGCATACCGTTGTAATCGGGCGAGTTTCTACTTGCACATGCAACAGAAATTTTGCGGATTGGTCGATCCGTTCGCGAGATATGGCAGTTTGGAAGTAAGAAACGCTTGAGAAACTCAAAATTTTCGCAGTTCTGATGCTCGAAACGAGTAACTAGAACGGCATAGGGGAAAAGTACGCATACCGTTGTAATCGGGCGAGTTTCTACTTTCAGATGCAACAGAAATTTTGCGGATTGATCAATCCGTTCGCGAGATATGGCAGTTTGGAGGTAAGAAACGCTTGAGAAACTCAAAATTTTCGCAGTTCTGATGCTCGAAACGAATAACTAGAACCGCCTAGGGGAAAAGTGCGCATACCGTTGTAATCGGGCGAGTTTCTACTTTCAGATGCCACAGAAATTTTGCGGATAGTTCAATCCGTTCGCGAGATATGGCAGTTTGGAGGTAAGAAACGCTTGAGAAACTCAAAATTTTCGCAGTTCTGATGCTCGAAACGAATAACCTGAACGGCATAGGGGAAAAGTACGCATACCGTTGTAATCGGGCGAGTTTCTACTTTCAGACGCAACAGAAATTTTGCGGATAGGTCAATCCGTTCGCGAGATATGGCAGTTTGGAAATAAGAAACGCTTGAGAAACTCAAAATTTTCGCAGTTCTGATGCTCGAAACGAGTAACTAGAACGGCATAGGGGAAAAGTCCGCATACCGTTGTAATCGGGCGAGTTTCTACTTTCAGATGCAACAGAAATTTTGCGGATTAATCAATCCGTTCGCGAGATATGGCAGTTTGGAGGTAAGAAACGCTTCAGAAACTCAAAATTTTCGCAGTTCTGATGCTCGAAAGGAATAACTGGAACGGCCTAGGGGAAAACTACACATACCGTTGTAATCGGGCGAGTTTCTACTTTCAGACGCAACAGAAATTTTGCGGATAGGTCAATCCGTTCCCGAGATATGGCAGTTTGGAAATAAGAAACGCTTGAGAAACTCAAAATTTTCGCAGTTCTGATGCTCGAAACGAGTAACTAGAACGGCATAGGGGAAAAGTACGCATACCGTTGTAATCGGGCGAGTTTTTACTTTCAGATGCAACAGAAATTTTGCGGATTGATCAATCCGTTCGCGAGATATGGCACTTTGGATGTAAGAAACGCTTGAGAAACTCAAAATTTTCGCAGTTCTGATGCTCGAAACGAATAACTAGAACCGCCTAGGGGAAAAGTGCGCATACCGTTGTAATCGGGCGAGTTTCTACTTTCAGATGCCACAGAAATTTTGCGGATTGATCAATCCGTTCGCGAGATATGGCAGTTTGGAAATAAGAAAAGCTTGAGAAACTCAAAATTTTCGCAGTTCTGATGCTCGAAACGAGTAACTAGAACGGCATAGGGGAAAAGTACGCATACCGTTGTAATCGGGCGAGTTTCTACTTTCAGATGCAACAGAAATTTTGCGGATTGATCAATCCGTTCGCGAGATATGGCAGTTTGGAGGTAAGAAACGCTTGAGAAACTCAAAATTTTCGCAGTTCTGATGCTCGAAACGAGTAACTAGAACGGCATAGGGGAAAAGTCCGCATACCGTTGTAATCGGGCGAGTTTCTACTTTCAGATGCAACAGAAATTTTGCGGATTAATCAATCCGTTCGCGAGATATGGCAGTTTGGAGGTAAGAAACGCTTCAGAAACTCAAAATTTTCGCAGTTCTGATGCTCGAAAGGAATAACTGGAACGGCCTAGGGGAAAACTACACATACCGTTGTAATCGGGCGAGTTTCTACTTTCAGACGCAACAGAAATTTTGCGGATAGGTCAATCCGTTCCCGAGATATGGCAGTTTGGAAATAAGAAACGCTTGAGAAACTCAAAATTTTCGCAGTTCTGATGCTCGAAACGAGTAACTAGAACGGCATAGGGGAAAAGTACGCATACCGTTGTAATCGGGCGAGTTTTTACTTTCAGATGCAACAGAAATTTTGCGGATTGATCAATCCGTTCGCGAGATATGGCACTTTGGATGTAAGAAACGCTTGAGAAACTCAAAATTTTCGCAGTTCTGATGCTCGAAACGAATAACTAGAACCGCCTAGGGGAAAAGTGCGCATACCGTTGTAATCGGGCGAGTTTCTACTTTCAGATGCCACAGAAATTTTGCGGATTGATCAATCCGTTCGCGAGATATGGCAGTTTGGAAATAAGAAAAGCTTGAGAAACTCAAAATTTTCGCAGTTCTGATGCTCGAAACGAGTAACTAGAACGGCATAGGGGAAAAGTACGCATACCGTTGTAATCGGGCGAGTTTCTACTTTCAGATGCAACAGAAATTTTGCGGATTGATCAATCCGTTCGCGAGATATGGCAGTTTGGAGGTAAGAAACGCTTGAGAAACTCAAAATTTTCGCAGTTCTGATGCTCGAAACGAGTAACTAGAACGGCATAGGGGAAGAGTACGCATACCGTTGTAATCGGGTGAGTTTCTACTTTCAGATGCAACAGAAATTTTGCGGATTGTTCAATCCGTTCGCGAGATATGGCCGTTTGGATGTAAGAAACGCTTGAGAAACTCAAAATTTTCGCAGTTCTGATGCTCGAAACGAGTAACTAGAACGGCATAGGGGAAAAGTACGCACACCGTTGTAATCGGGCGAGTTTCTACTTTCAGATGCAACAGAAATTTTGCGGATTGATCAATCCGTTCGCGAGATATGGCAGTTTGGATGTAAGAAACGCTTGAGAAACTCAAAATTTTCGCAGTTCTGATGCTCGAAACGAATAACTAGAACCGCCTAGGGGAAAAGTGCGCATACCGTTGTAATCGGGCAAGTTTCTACTTTCAGATGCAACAGAAATTTTGCGGATAGGTCAATCCGTTCGCGAGATATGGCAGTTTGGAGGTAAGAAACGCTTGAGAAACTCAAAATTTTCTGCAGTTCTGATGCTCGAAACGAATAACCTGAACCGCCTAGGGGAAAAGTGCGCATACCGTTGTAATCGGGCGAGTTTCTACTTTCAGATGCAACAGAAATTTTGCGGATAGGTCAATCCGTTCGCGAGATATGGCAGTTTGGAGGTAAGAAACGCTTGAGAAACTCAAAATTTTCGCAGTTCTGATGCTCGAAACGAATAACTAGAACCGCCTAGGGGAAAAGTGCGCATACCGTTGTAATCGGGCGAGTTTCTACTTGCACATGCAACAGAAATTTTGCGGATTGGTCGATCCGTTCGCGAGATATGGCAGTTTGGAAGTAAGAAACGCTTGAGGAACTCAAAATTTTCGCAGTTCTGATGCTCGAAACGAGTAACTAGAACGGCATAGGGGAAAAGTACGCACACCGTTGTAATCGGGCGAGTTTCTACTTTCAGATGCAACAGAAATTTTGCGGATTGATCAATCCGTTCGCGAGATATGGCACTTTGGAGGTAAGAAACGCTTGAGAAACTCAAAATTTTCGCAGTTCTGATGCTCGAAACGAATAACTAGAACCGCCTAGGGGAAAAGTGCGCATAACGTTGTAATCGGGCGAGTTTCTACTTTCAGATGCCACAGAAATTTTGCGGATAGGTCAATCCGTTCGCGAGATATGGCAGTTTGGAGGTAAGAAACGCTTGAGAAACTCAAAATTTTCGCAGTTCTGATGCTCGAAACGAATAACTAGAACCGCCTAGGGGAAAAGTGCGCATACCGTTGTAATCGGGCGAGTTTCTACTTGCACATGCAACAGAAATTTTGCGGATTGGTCGATCCGTTCGCGAGATATGGCAGTTTGGAAGTAAGAAACGCTTGAGAAACTCAAAATTTTCGCAGTTCTGATGCTCGAAACGAATAACTAGAACGGCCTAGGGGGAAAGTACGCATACCGTTGCAATCGGGCAGGTTTCTACTTGCAGATGCAACAGAAATTTTGAGGATTGGTCGATCCGTTCGCGAGATATGGCAGTTTGGATGTAAGAAACGCTTGAGAAACTCAAAATTTTCGCAGTTCTGATGCTCGAAACGAGTAACTAGAACGGCATAGGGGAAAAGTACGCATACCGTTGTAATCGAGCGAGTTTCTACTTTCAGATGCAACAGAAATTTTGCGGATTGATCAATTCGTTCGCGAGATATGGCAGTTTGGATATAAGAAACGCTTGAGAAACACAAAATTTTCGCAGTTCTGATGCTCGAAACGAGTAACTAGAACGGCCAAGGGGAATAGTACGCACACCGTTGTAATCGGGCGAGTTTCCACTTTCAGACGCAACAGAAATTTTGCGGATTGGTCAATCCGTTCGCGAGATATTTCAGTTTGGAGGTAAGAAACGCTTGAGAAACTCAAAATTTGCGCAGTTCTGATGCTCGAAACGAATAACTAGAACGGCCTAGGGGAAAATTGCGCATACCGTTGTAATCGGGCGAGTTTCTACTTTCAGATGCAACAGAAATTTTGCGGATCGGCAATCCGTTCGCGAGATATGGCAGTTTGGATGTAAGAAACGCTTGAGGAACTCAAAATTTTCGCAGTTCTGATGCTCGAAACGAATAACCTGAACGGCATAGGGGAAAAGTACGCATACCGTTGTAATCGGGCGAGTTTCTACTTTCAGACGCAACAGAAATTTTGCGGATAGGTCAATCCGTTCGCGAGATATGGCAGTTTGGAAATAAGAAACGCTTGAGAAACTCAAAATTTTCGCAGTTCTGATGCTCGAAACGAGTAACTAGAACCGCCTAGGGGAAAAGTGCGCATACCGTTGTAATCGGGCGAGTTTCTACTTTCAGATGCAACAGAAATTTTGCGGATAGGTCAATCCGTTCGCGAGATATGGCAGTTTGGAGGTAAGAAACGCTTGAGAAACTCAAAATTTTCGCAGTTCTGATGCTCGAAACGAATAACTAGAACCGCCTAGGGGAAAAGTGCGCATACCGTTGTAATCGGGCGAGTTTCTACTTGCACATGCAACAGAAATTTTGCGGATTGGTCGATCCGTTCGCGAGATATGGCAGTTTGGAAGTAAGAAACGCTTGAGAAACTCAAAATTTTCGCAGTTCTGATGCTCGAAACGAGTAACTAGAACGGCATAGGGGAAAAGTACGCATACCGTTGTAATCGGGCGAGTTTCTACTTTCAGATGCAACAGAAATTTTGCGGATTGATCAATCCGTTCGCGAGATATGGCAGTTTGGAGGTAAGAAACGCTTGAGAAACTCAAAATTTTCGCAGTTCTGATGCTCGAAACGAATAACTAGAACCGCCTAGGGGAAAAGTGCGCATACCGTTGTAATCGGGCGAGTTTCTACTTTCAGATGCCACAGAAATTTTGCGGATAGTTCAATCCGTTCGCGAGATATGGCAGTTTGGAGGTAAGAAACGCTTGAGAAACTCAAAATTTTCGCAGTTCTGATGCTCGAAACGAATAACTAGAACCGCCTAGGGGAAAAGTGCGCACACCGTTGTAATCGGGCGAGTTTCTACTTGCACATGCAACAGAAATTTTGCGGATTGGTCGATCCGTTCGCGAGATATGGCAGTTTGGAAGTAAGAAACGCTTGAGAAACTCAAAATTTTCGCAGTTCTGATGCTCGAAACGAGTAACTAGAACGGCATAGGGGAAAAGTACGCATACCGTTGTAATCGGGCGAGTTTCTACTTTCAGATGCAACAGAAATTTTGCGGATTGATCAATCCGTTCGCGAGATATGGCAGTTTGGAGGTAAGAAACGCTTGAGAAACTCAAAATTTTCGCAGTTCTGATGCTCGAAACGAGTAACTAGAACGGCATAGGGGAAGAGTACGCATACCGTTGTAATCGGGTGAGTTTCTACTTTCAGATGCAACAGAAATTTTGCGGATTGTTCAATCCGTTCGCGAGATATGGCCGTTTGGATGTAAGAAACGCTTGAGAAACTCAAAATTTTCGCAGTTCTGATGCTCGAAACGAGTAACTAGAACGGCATAGGGGAAAAGTACGCATACCGTTGTAATCGGGCGAGTTTCTACTTTCAGATGCAACAGAAATTTTGCGGATTGATCAATCCGTTCGCGAGATATGGCAGTTTGGATGTAAGAAACGCTTGAGGAACTCAAAATTTTCGCAGTTCTGATGCTCGAAAGGAATAACTGGAACGGCCTAGGGGAAAACTACACATACCGTTGTAATCGGGCGAGTTTCTACTTTCAGACGCAACAGAAATTTTGCGGATAGGTCAATCCGTTCGCGAGATATGGCAGTTTGGAAATAAGAAACGCTTGAGAAACTCAAAATTTTCGCAGTTCTGATGCTCGAAACGAGTAACTAGAACGGCATAGGGGAAAAGTACGCATACCGTTGTAATCGGGCGAGTTTCTACTTTCAGATGCAACAGAAATTTTGCGGATTGATCAATCCGTTCGCGAGATATGGCAGTTTGGATGTAAGAAACGCTTGAGAAACTCAAAATTTTCGCAGTTCTGATGCTCGAAACGAATAACTAGAACCGCCTAGGGGAAAAGTGCGCATACCGTTGTAATCGGGCGAGTTTCTACTTGCACATGCAACAGAAATTTTGCGGATTGGTCGATCCGTTCGCGAGATATGGCAGTTTGGAAGTAAGAAACGCTTGAGAAACTCAAAATTTTCGCAGTTCTGATGCTCGAAACGAGTAACTAGAACGGCATAGGGGAAAAGTACGCATACCGTTGTAATCGGGCGAGTTTCTACTTTCAGATGCAACAGAAATTTTGCGGATTGATCAATCCGTTCGCGAGATATGGCAGTTTGGAGGTAAGAAACGCTTGAGAAACTCAAAATTTTCGCAGTTCTGATGCTCGAAACGAATAACTAGAACCGCCTAGGGGAAAAGTGCGCATACCGTTGTAATCGGGCGAGTTTCTACTTTCAGATGCCACAGAAATTTTGCGGATAGTTCAATCCGTTCGCGAGATATGGCAGTTTGGAGGTAAGAAACGCTTGAGAAACTCAAAATTTTCGCAGTTCTGATGCTCGAAACGAATAACTAGAACCGCCTAGGGGAAAAGTGCGCACACCGTTGTAATCGGGCGAGTTTCTACTTGCACATGCAACAGAAATTTTGCGGATTGGTCGATCCGTTCGCGAGATATGGCAGTTTGGAAGTAAGAAACGCTTGAGAAACTCAAAATTTTCGCAGTTCTGATGCTCGAAACGAGTAACTAGAACGGCATAGGGGAAAAGTACGCATACCGTTGTAATCGGGCGAGTTTCTACTTTCAGATGCAACAGAAATTTTGCGGATTGATCAATCCGTTCGCGAGATATGGCAGTTTGGAGGTAAGAAACGCTTGAGAAACTCAAAATTTTCGCAGTTCTGATGCTCGAAACGAGTAACTAGAACGGCATAGGGGAAGAGTACGCATACCGTTGTAATCGGGTGAGTTTCTACTTTCAGATGCAACAGAAATTTTGCGGATTGTTCAATCCGTTCGCGAGATATGGCCGTTTGGATGTAAGAAACGCTTGAGAAACTCAAAATTTTCGCAGTTCTGATGCTCGAAACGAGTAACTAGAACGGCATAGGGGAAAAGTACGCATACCGTTGTAATCGGGCGAGTTTCTACTTTCAGATGCAACAGAAATTTTGCGGATTGATCAATCCGTTCGCGAGATATGGCAGTTTGGATGTAAGAAACGCTTGAGGAACTCAAAATTTTCGCAGTTCTGATGCTCGAAAGGAATAACTGGAACGGCCTAGGGGAAAACTACACATACCGTTGTAATCGGGCGAGTTTCTACTTTCAGACGCAACAGAAATTTTGCGGATAGGTCAATCCGTTCGCGAGATATGGCAGTTTGGAAATAAGAAACGCTTGAGAAACTCAAAATTTTCGCAGTTCTGATGCTCGAAACGAGTAACTAGAACGGCATAGGGGAAAAGTACGCATACCGTTGTAATCGGGCGAGTTTCTACTTTCAGATGCAACAGAAATTTTGCGGATTGATCAATCCGTTCGCGAGATATGGCAGTTTGGATGTAAGAAACGCTTGAGAAACTCAAAATTTTCGCAGTTCTGATGCTCGAAACGAATAACTAGAACCGCCTAGGGGAAAAGTGCGCATACCGTTGTAATCGGGCAAGTTTCTACTTTCAGATGCAACAGAAATTTTGCGGATAGGTCAATCCGTTCGCGAGATATGGCAGTTTGGAGGTAAGAAACGCTTGAGAAACTCAAAATTTTCTGCAGTTCTGATGCTCGAAACGAATAACCTGAACCGCCTAGGGGAAAAGTGCGCATACCGTTGTAATCGGGCGAGTTTCTACTTTCAGATGCAACAGAAATTTTGCGGATAGGTCAATCCGTTCGCGAGATATGGCAGTTTGGAGGTAAGAAACGCTTGAGAAACTCAAAATTTTCGCAGTTCTGATGCTCGAAACGAATAACTAGAACCGCCTAGGGGAAAAGTGCGCATACCGTTGTAATCGGGCGAGTTTCTACTTGCACATGCAACAGAAATTTTGCGGATTGGTCGATCCGTTCGCGAGATATGGCAGTTTGGAAGTAAGAAACGCTTGAGGAACTCAAAATTTTCGCAGTTCTGATGCTCGAAACGAGTAACTAGAACGGCATAGGGGAAAAGTACGCATACCGTTGTAATCGGGCGAGTTTCTACTTTCAGATGCAACAGAAATTTTGCGGATTGATCAATCCGTTCGCGAGATATGGCAGTTTGGAGGTAAGAAACGCTTGAGAAACTCAAAATTTTCGCAGTTCTGATGCTCGAAACGAATAACTAGAACCGCCTAGGGGAAAAGTGCGCATACCGTTGTAATCGGGCGAGTTTCTACTTTCAGATGCCACAGAAATTTTGCGGATAGGTCAATCCGTTCGCGAGATATGGCAGTTTGGAGGTAAGAAACGCTTGAGAAACTCAAAATTTTCGCAGTTCTGATGCTCGAAACGAATAACTAGAACCGCCTAGGGGAAAAGTGCGCATACCGTTGTAATCGGGCGAGTTTCTACTTGCACATGCAACAGAAATTTTGCGGATTGGTCGATCCGTTCGCGAGATATGGCAGTTTGGAAGTAAGAAACGCTTGAGAAACTCAAAATTTTCGCAGTTCTGATGCTCGAAACGAATAACTAGAACGGCCTAGAGGGAAAGTACGCATACCGTTGCAATCGGGCAGGTTTCTACTTGCAGATGCAACAGAAATTTTGCGGATTGGTCGATCCGTTCGCGAGATATGGCAGTTTGGATGTAAGAAACGCTTGAGAAACTCAAAATTTTCGCAGTTCTGATGCTCGAAACGAGTAACTAGAACGGCATAGGGGAAAAGTACGCATACCGTTGTAATCGGGCGAGTTTCTACTTTCAGATGCAACAGAAATTTTGCGGATTGATCAATTCGTTCGCGAGATATGGCAGTTTGGATATAAGAAACGCTTGAGAAACACAAAATTTTCGCAGTTCTGATGCTCGAAACGAGTAACTAGAACGGCCAAGGGGAATAGTACGCACACCGTTGTAATCGGGCGAGTTTCCACTTTCAGACGCAACAGAAATTTTGCGGATTGGTCAATCCGTTCGCGAGATATTTCAGTTTGGAGGTAAGAAACGCTTGAGAAACTCAAAATTTGCGCAGTTCTGATGCTCGAAACGAATAACTAGAACGGCCTAGGGGAAAATTGCGCATACCGTTGTAATCGGGCGAGTTTCTACTTTCAGATGCAACAGAAATTTTGCGGATCGGCAATCCGTTCGCGAGATATGGCAGTTTGGATGTAAGAAACGCTTGAGGAACTCAAAATTTTCGCAGTTCTGATGCTCGAAACGAATAACCTGAACGGCATAGGGGAAAAGTACGCATACCGTTGTAATCGGGCGAGTTTCTACTTTCAGACGCAACAGAAATTTTGCGGATAGGTCAATCCGTTCGCGAGATATGGCAGTTTGGAAATAAGAAACGCTTGAGAAACTCAAAATTTTCGCAGTTCTGATGCTCGAAACGAGTAACTAGAACCGCCTAGGGGAAAAGTGCGCATACCGTTGTAATCGGGCGAGTTTCTACTTTCAGATGCAACAGAAATTTTGCGGATAGGTCAATCCGTTCGCGAGATATGGCAGTTTGGAGGTAAGAAACGCTTGAGAAACTCAAAATTTTCGCAGTTCTGATGCTCGAAACGAATAACTAGAACCGCCTAGGGGAAAAGTGCGCATACCGTTGTAATCGGGCGAGTTTCTACTTGCACATGCAACAGAAATTTTGCGGATTGGTCGATCCGTTCGCGAGATATGGCAGTTTGGAAGTAAGAAACGCTTGAGAAACTCAAAATTTTCGCAGTTCTGATGCTCGAAACGAGTAACTAGAACGGCATAGGGGAAAAGTACGCATACCGTTGTAATCGGGCGAGTTTCTACTTTCAGATGCAACAGAAATTTTGCGGATTGATCAATCCGTTCGCGAGATATGGCAGTTTGGAGGTAAGAAACGCTTGAGAAACTCAAAATTTTCGCAGTTCTGATGCTCGAAACGAATAACTAGAACCGCCTAGGGGAAAAGTGCGCATACCGTTGTAATCGGGCGAGTTTCTACTTTCAGATGCCACAGAAATTTTGCGGATAGTTCAATCCGTTCGCGAGATATGGCAGTTTGGAGGTAAGAAACGCTTGAGAAACTCAAAATTTTCGCAGTTCTGATGCTCGAAACGAATAACTAGAACCGCCTAGGGGAAAAGTGCGCACACCGTTGTAATCGGGCGAGTTTCTACTTGCACATGCAACAGAAATTTTGCGGATTGGTCGATCCGTTCGCGAGATATGGCAGTTTGGAAGTAAGAAACGCTTGAGAAACTCAAAATTTTCGCAGTTCTGATGCTCGAAACGAATAACTAGAACGGCCTAGAGGGAAAGTACGCATACCGTTGCAATCGGGCAGGTTTCTACTTGCAGATGCAACAGAAATTTTGCGGATTGGTCGATCCGTTCGCGAGATATGGCAGTTTGGATGTAAGAAACGATTGAGAAACTCAAAATTTTCGCAGTTCTGATGCTCGAAACGAGTAACTAGAACGGCATAGGGGAAAAGTACGCATACCGTTGTAATCGGGCGAGTTTCTACTTTCAGATGCAACAGAAATTTTGCGGATTGATGAATCCGTTCGCGAGATATGGCAGTTTGGAGGTAAGAAACGCTTGAGAAACTCAAAATTTTCGCAGTTCTGATGCTCGAAACGAATAACTAGAACGGCCTAGGGGAAAACTACACCCACCGTTGTAATCGGGCGAGTTTCTACTTTCAGACGCAACAGAAATTTTGCGGATAGGTCAATCCGTTCGCGAGATATGACAGTTTGGAGGTAAGAAACGCTTGAGAAACTCAAAATTTTCGCAGTTCTGATGCTCGAAACGAATAACTAGAACGGCCTAGGGGAAAAGTGCGCATACCGTTGTAATCGGGCGAGTTTCTACTTTCAGATGCAACAGAAATTTTGCGGATTGATCAATTCGTTCGCGAGATATGGCAGTTTGGATATAAGAAACGCTTGAGAAACACAAAATTTTCGCAGTTCTGATGCTCGAAACGAGTAACTAGAACGGCCAAGGGGAATAGTACGCACACCGTTGTAATCGGGCGAGTTTCCACTTTCAGACGCAACAGAAATTTTGCGGATTGGTCAATCCGTTCGCGAGATATTTCAGTTTGGAGGTAAGAAACGCTTGAGAAACTCAAAATTTGCGCAGTTCTGATGCTCGAAACGAATAACTAGAACGGCCTAGGGGAAAATTGCGCATACCGTTGTAATCGGGCGAGTTTCTACTTTCAGATGCAACAGAAATTTTGCGGATCGGCAATCCGTTCGCGAGATATGGCAGTTTGGATGTAAGAAACGCTTGAGGAACTCAAAATTTTCGCAGTTCTGATGCTCGAAACGAATAACCTGAACGGCATAGGGGAAAAGTACGCATACCGTTGTAATCGGGCGAGTTTCTACTTTCAGACGCAACAGAAATTTTGCGGATAGGTCAATCCGTTCGCGAGATATGGCAGTTTGGAAATAAGAAACGCTTGAGAAACTCAAAATTTTCGCAGTTCTGATGCTCGAAACGAGTAACTAGAACGGCATAGGGGAAAAGTCCGCATACCGTTGTAATCGGGCGAGTTTCTACTTTCAGATGCAACAGAAATTTTGCGGATTAATCAATCCGTTCGCGAGATATGGCAGTTTGGAGGTAAGAAACGCTTGAGAAACTCAAAATTTTCGCAGTTCTGATGCTCGAAAGGAATAACAGGAACGGCCTAGGGGAAAACTACACATACCGTTGTAATCGGGCGAGTTTCTACTTTCAGACGCAACAGAAATTTTGCGGATAGGTCAATCCGTTCGCGAGATATGGCAGTTTGGAAATAAGAAACGCTTGAGAAACTCAAAATTTTCGCAGTTCTGATGCTCGAAACGAGTAACTAGAACGGCATAGGGGAAAAGTACGCATACCGTTGTAATCGGGCGAGTTTTTACTTTCAGATGCAACAGAAATTTTGCGGATTGATCAATACGTTCGCGAGATATGGCACTTTGGAGGTAAGAAACGCTTGAGAAACTCAAAATTTTCGCAGTTCCGATGCTCGAAACGAATAACTAGAACCGCCTAGGGGGAAAGTGCGCATACCGTTGTAATCGGGCGAGTTTCTACTTTCAGACGCCACAGAAATTTTGCGGATTGATCAATCCGTTCGCGAGATATGGCAGTTTGGAAATAAGAAAAGCTTGAGAAACTCAAAATTTTCGCAGTTCTGATGCTCGAAACGAGTAACTAGAACGGCATAGGGGAAAACTACGCATACCGTTGTAATCGGGCGAGTTTCTACTTTCAGATGCAACAGAAATTTTGCGGATTGATCAATCCGTTCGCGAGATATGGCAGTTTGGAGGTAAGAAACGCTTGAGAAACTCAAAATTTTCGCAGTTCTGATGCTCGAAACGAGTAACTAGAACGGCATAGGGGAAGAGTACGCATACCGTTGTAATCGGGTGAGTTTCTACTTTCAGATGCAACAGAAATTTTGCGGATTGTTCAATCCGTTCGCGAGATATGGCCGTTTGGATGTAAGAAACGCTTGAGAAACTCAAAATTTTCGCAGTTCTGATGCTCGAAACGAGTAACTAGAACGGCATAGGGGAAAAGTACGCATACCGTTGTAATCGGGCGAGTTTCTACTTTCAGATGCAACAGAAATTTTGCGGATTGATCAATCCGTTCGCGAGATATGGCAGTTTGGATGTAAGAAACGCTTGAGGAACTCAAAATTTTCGCAGTTCTGATGCTCGAAACGAGTAACTAGAACGGCATAGGGGAAAAGTACGCATACCGTTGTAATCGGGCGAGTTTCTACTTTCAGATGCAACGGAAATTTTGCGGATTGATCAATCCGTTCGCGAGATATGGCAGTTTGGAGGTAAGAAACGCTTGAGAAACTCAAAATTTTCGCAGTTCTGATGCTCGAAACGAATAACTAGAACAGCCTAGGGGAAAAGTGCGCATACCGTTGTAATCGGGCGAGTTTCTACTTTCAGATGCAACAGAAATTTTGCGGATAGGTCAATCCGTTCGCGAGATATGGCAGTTTGGAGGTAAGAAACGCTTGAGAAACTCAAAATTTTCGCAGTTCTGATGCTCGAAACGAATAACTAGAACCGCCTAGGGGAAAAGTGCGCATACCGTTGTAATCGGGCGAGTTTCTACTTGCACATGCAACAGAAATTTTGCGGATTGGTCGATCCGTTCGCGAGATATGGCAGTTTGGAGGTAAGAAACGCTTGAGAAACTCAAAATTTTCTGCAGTTCTGATGTTCGAAACGAATAACTAGAACCGCCTAGGGGAAAAGTGCGCATACCGTTGTAATCGGGCGAGTTTCTACTTTCAGATGCAACAGAAATTTTGCGGATAGGTCAATCCGTTCGCGAGATATGGCAGTTTGGAGGTAAGAAACGCTTGAGAAACTCAAAATTTTCGCAGTTCTGATGCTCGAAACGAATAACTAGAACCGCCTAGGGGAAAAGTGCGCATACCGTTGTAATCGGGCGAGTTTCTACTTGCACATGCAACAGAAATTTTGCGGATTGGTCGATCCGTTCGCGAGATATGGCAGTTTGGAAGTAAGAAACGCTTGAGAAACTCAAAATTTTCGCAGTTCTGATGCTCGAAACGAGTAACTAGAACGGCATAGGGGAAAAGTACGCATACCGTTGTAATCGGGCGAGTTTCTACTTTCAGATGCAACAGAAATTTTGCGGATTGATCAATCCGTTCGCGAGATATGGCAGTTTGGAGGTAAGAAAGGCTTGAGAAACTCAAAATTTTCGCAGTTCTGATGCTCGAAACGAATAACTAGAACCGCCTAGGGGAAAAGTGCGCATACCGTTGTAATCGGGCGAGTTTCTACTTTCAGATGCCACAGAAATTTTGCGGATAGGTCAATCCGTTCGCGAGATATGGCAGTTTGGAGGTAAGAAACGCTTGAGAAACTCAAAATTTTCGCAGTTCTGATGCTCGAAACGAATAACTAGAACCGCCTAGGGGAAAAGTGCGCATACCGTTGTAATCGGGCTAGTTTCTACTTGCACATGCAACAGAAATTTTGCGGATTGGTAGATCCGTTCGCGAGATATGGCAGTTTGGAAGTAAGAAACGCTTGAGAAACTCAAAATTTTCGCAGTTCTGATGCTCGAAACGAATAACTAGAACGGCCTAGAGGGAAAGTACGCATACCGTTGCAATCGGGCAGGTTTCTACTTGCAGATGCAACAGAAATTTTGCGGATTGGTCGATCCGTTCGCGAGATATGGCAGTTTGGATGTAAGAAACGCTTGAGAAACTCAAAATTTTCGCAGTTCTGATGCTCGAAACGAGTAACTAGAACGGCATAGGGGAAAAGTACGCATACCGTTGTAATCGGGCGAGTTTCTACTTTCAGATGCAACAGAAATTTTGCGGATTGATCAATTCGTTCGCGAGATATGGCAGTTTGGATATAAGAAACGCTTGAGAAACACAAAATTTTCGCAGTTCTGATGCTCGAAACGAGTAACTAGAACGGCCAAGGGGAATAGTACGCACACCGTTGTAATCGGGCGAGTTTCCACTTTCAGACGCAACAGAAATTTTGCGGATTGGTCAATCCGTTCGCGAGATATTTCAGTTTGGAGGTAAGAAACGCTTGAGAAACTCAAAATTTGCGCAGTTCTGATGCTCGAAACGAATAACTAGAACGGCCTAGGGGAAAATTGCGCATACCGTTGTAATCGGGCGAGTTTCTACTTTCAGATGCAACAGAAATTTTGCGGATCGGCAATCCGTTCGCGAGATATGGCAGTTTGGATGTAAGAAACGCTTGAGGAACTCAAAATTTTCGCAGTTCTGATGCTCGAAACGAATAACCTGAACGGCATAGGGGAAAAGTACGCATACCGTTGTAATCGGGCGAGTTTCTACTTTCAGACGCAACAGAAATTTTGCGGATAGGTCAATCCGTTCGCGAGATATGGCAGTTTGGAAATAAGAAACGCTTGAGAAACTCAAAATTTTCGCAGTTCTGATGCTCGAAACGAGTAACTAGAACCGCCTAGGGGAAAAGTGCGCATACCGTTGTAATCGGGCGAGTTTCTACTTTCAGATGCAACAGAAATTTTGCGGATAGGTCAATCCGTTCGCGAGATATGGCAGTTTGGAGGTAAGAAACGCTTGAGAAACTCAAAATTTTCGCAGTTCTGATGCTCGAAACGAATAACTAGAACCGCCTAGGGGAAAAGTGCGCATACCGTTGTAATCGGGCGAGTTTCTACTTGCACATGCAACAGAAATTTTGCGGATTGGTCGATCCGTTCGCGAGATATGGCAGTTTGGAAGTAAGAAACGCTTGAGAAACTCAAAATTTTCGCAGTTCTGATGCTCGAAACGAGTAACTAGAACGGCATAGGGGAAAAGTACGCATACCGTTGTAATCGGGCGAGTTTCTACTTTCAGATGCAACAGAAATTTTGCGGATTGATCAATCCGTTCGCGAGATATGGCAGTTTGGAGGTAAGAAACGCTTGAGAAACTCAAAATTTTCGCAGTTCTGATGCTCGAAACGAATAACTAGAACCGCCTAGGGGAAAAGTGCGCATACCGTTGTAATCGGGCGAGTTTCTACTTTCAGATGCCACAGAAATTTTGCGGATAGGTCAATCCGTTCGCGAGATATGGCAGTTTGGAGGTAAGAAACGCTTGAGAAACTCAAAATTTTCGCAGTTCTGATGCTCGAAACGAATAACTAGAACCGCCTAGGGGAAAAGTGCGCACACCGTTGTAATCGGGCGAGTTTCTACTTGCACATGCAACAGAAATTTTGCGGATTGGTCGATCCGTTCGCGAGATATGGCAGTTTGGAAGTAAGAAACGCTTGAGAAACTCAAAATTTTCGCAGTTCTGATGCTCGAAACGAATAACTAGAACGGCCTAGAGGGAAAGTACGCATACCGTTGCAATCGGGCAGGTTTCTACTTGCAGATGCAACAGAAATTTTGCGGATTGGTCGATCCGTTCGCGAGATATGGCAGTTTGGATGTAAGAAACGATTGAGAAACTCAAAATTTTCGCAGTTCTGATGCTCGAAACGAGTAACTAGAACGGCATAGGGGAAAAGTACGCATACCGTTGTAATCGGGCGAGTTTCTACTTTCAGATGCAACAGAAATTTTGCGGATTGATGAATCCGTTCGCGAGATATGGCAGTTTGGAGGTAAGAAACGCTTGAGAAACTCAAAATTTTCGCAGTTCTGATGCTCGAAACGAATAACTAGAACGGCCTAGGGGAAAACTACACCCACCGTTGTAATCGGGCGAGTTTCTACTTTCAGACGCAACAGAAATTTTGCGGATAGGTCAATCCGTTCGCGAGATATGGCAGTTTGGAGGTAAGAAACGCTTGAGAAACTCAAAATTTTCGCAGTTCTGATGCTCGAAACGAATAACTAGAACGGCCTAGGGGAAAAGTGCGCATACCGTTGTAATCGGGCGAGTTTCTACTTTCAGATGCAACAGAAATTTTGCGGATTGATCAATTCGTTCGCGAGATATGGCAGTTTGGATATAAGAAACGCTTGAGAAACACAAAATTTTCGCAGTTCTGATGCTCGAAACGAGTAACTAGAACGGCCAAGGGGAATAGTACGCACACCGTTGTAATCGGGCGAGTTTCCACTTTCAGACGCAACAGAAATTTTGCGGATTGGTCAATCCGTTCGCGAGATATTTCAGTTTGGAGGTAAGAAACGCTTGAGAAACTCAAAATTTGCGCAGTTCTGATGCTCGAAACGAATAACTAGAACGGCCTAGGGGAAAATTGCGCATACCGTTGTAATCGGGCGAGTTTCTACTTTCAGATGCAACAGAAATTTTGCGGATCGGCAATCCGTTCGCGAGATATGGCAGTTTGGATGTAAGAAACGCTTGAGGAACTCAAAATTTTCGCAGTTCTGATGCTCGAAACGAATAACCTGAACGGCATAGGGGAAAAGTACGCATACCGTTTTAATCGGGCGAGTTTCTACTTTCAGACGCAACAGAAATTTTGCGGATAGGTCAATCCGTTCGCGAGATATGGCAGTTTGGAAATAAGAAACGCTTGAGAAACTCAAAATTTTCGCAGTTCTGATGCTCGAAACGAGTAACTAGAACGGCATAGGGGAAAAGTCCGCATACCGTTGTAATCGGGCGAGTTTCTACTTTCAGATGCAACAGAAATTTTGCGGATTAATCAATCCGTTCGCGAGATATGGCAGTTTGGAGGTAAGAAACGCTTGAGAAACTCAAAATTTTCGCAGTTCTGATGCTCGAAAGGAATAACAGGAACGGCCTAGGGGAAAACTACACATACCGTTGTAATCGGGCGAGTTTCTACTTTCAGACGCAACAGAAATTTTGCGGATAGGTCAATCCGTTCGCGAGATATGGCAGTTTGGAATTAAGAAACGCTTGAGAAACTCAAAATTTTCGCAGTTCTGATGCTCGAAACGAGTAACTAGAACGGCATAGGGGAAAAGTACGCATACCGTTGTAATCGGGCGAGTTTTTACTTTCAGATGCAACAGAAATTTTGCGGATTGATCAATACGTTCGCGAGATATGGCACTTTGGAGGTAAGAAACGCTTGAGAAACTCAAAATTTTCGCAGTTCCGATGCTCGAAACGAATAACTAGAACCGCCTAGGGGGAAAGTGCGCATACCGTTGTAATCGGGCGAGTTTCTACTTTCAGATGCCACAGAAATTTTGCGGATTGATCAATCCGTTCGCGAGATATGGCAGTTTGGAAATAAGAAAAGCTTGAGAAACTCAAAATTTTCGCAGTTCTGATGCTCGAAACGAGTAACTAGAACGGCATAGGGGAAAAGTACGCATACCGTTGTAATCGGGCGAGTTTCTACTTTCAGATGCAACAGAAATTTTGCGGATTGATCAATCCGTTCGCGAGATATGGCAGTTTGGAGGTAAGAAACGCTTGAGAAACTCAAAATTTTCGCAGTTCTGATGCTCGAAACGAGTAACTAGAACGGCATAGGGGAAGAGTACGCATACCGTTGTAATCGGGTGAGTTTCTACTTTCAGATGCAACAGAAATTTTGCGGATTGTTCAATCCGTTCGCGAGATATGGCCGTTTGGATGTAAGAAACGCTTGAGAAACTCAAAATTTTCGCAGTTCTGATGCTCGAAACGAGTAACTAGAACGGCATAGGGGAAAAGTACGCATACCGTTGTAATCGGGCGAGTTTCTACTTTCAGATGCAACAGAAATTTTGCGGATTGATCAATCCGTTCGCGAGATATGGCAGTTTGGATGTAAGAAACGCTTGAGGAACTCAAAATTTTCGCAGTTCTGATGCTCGAAACGAGTAACTAGAACGGCATAGGGGAAAAGTACGCATACCGTTGTAATCGGGCGAGTTTCTACTTTCAGATGCAACGGAAATTTTGCGGATTGATCAATCCGTTCGCGAGATATGGCAGTTTGGAGGTAAGAAACGCTTGAGAAACTCAAAATTTTCGCAGTTCTGATGCTCGAAACGAATAACTAGAACAGCCTAGGGGAAAAGTGCGCATACCGTTGTAATCGGGCGAGTTTCTACTTTCAGATGCAACAGAAATTTTGCGGATAGGTCAATCCGTTCGCGAGATATGGCAGTTTGGAGGTAAGAAACGCTTGAGAAACTCTAAATTTTCGCAGTTCTGATGCTCGAAACGAATAACTAGAACCGCCTAGGGGAAAAGTGCGCATACCGTTGTAATCGGGCGAGTTTCTACTTGCACATGCAACAGAAATTTTGCGGATTGGTCGATCCGTTCGCGAGATATGGCAGTTTGGAAGTAAGAAACGCTTGAGAAACTCAAAATTTTCGCAGTTCTGATGCTCGAAACGAGTAACTAGAACGGCATAGGGGAAAAGTACGCATACCGTTGTAATCGGGCGAGTTTCTACTTTCAGATGCAACAGAAATTTTGCGGATTGATGAATCCGTTCGCGAGATATGGCAGTTTGGAGGTAAGAAACGCTTGAGAAACTCAAAATTTTCGCAGTTCTGATGCTCGAAACGAATAACTAGAACGGCCTAGGGGAAAACTACACCCACCGTTGTAATCGGGCGAGTTTCTACTTTCAGACGCAACAGAAATTTTGCGGATGGGTCAATCCGTTCGCGAGATATGGCAGTTTGGAGGTAAGAAACGCTTGAGAAACTCAAAATTTTCGCAGTTCTGATGCTCGACACGAATAACTAGAACGGCCTAGGGGAGAAGTGCGCATACCGTTGTAATCGGGCGAGTTTCTACTTTCAGATGCAACAGAAATTTTGCGGATGGGTCAATCCGTTCGCGAGATATGGCAGTTTGGAGGTAAGAAACGCTTGAGAAACTCAAAATTTTCGCAGTTCTGATGCTCGAAACGAGTAACTAGAACGGCATAGGGGAAGAGTGCGCATACCGTTGTAATCGGGTGAGTTTCTACTTTCAGATGCAACAGAAATTTTGCGGATTGTTCAATCCGTTCGCGAGATATGGCCGTTTGGATGTAAGAAACGCTTGAGAAACTCAAAATTTTCGCAGTTCTGGTGCTCGAAACGAGTAACTAGAACGGCATAGGGGAAGAGTACGCACACCGTTGTAATCGGGTGAGTTTCTACTTTCAGATGCCACAGAAATTTTGCGGATTGGTCAATCTGTTCGCGAGATATGGTAGTTTGGAGGTAAGGAACGCTTGAGAAACGCAAAATTTTCGCAGTTCTGATGCTCGAAATGAATAACTGGAACGACCTAGGGGAAAAGTGCGCATACCGTTGTAATCGGGCGAGTTTCTACTTTCAGATGCCGCAGAAATTTTGCGAATTGATCAATCCGTTCGCGAGATATGGCAGTTTGGAAATAAGAAACGCTTGAGAAACTCAAAATTTTCGCAGTTCTGATGCTCGAAATGAATAACTGGAACGGCCTAGGGGAAAAGTGCGCATACCGTTGTAATCGGGCGAGTTTCTACTTTCAGACGCAACAGAAATTTTGCGGATGGGTCAATCCGTTCGCGAGATATGGCAGTTTGGAGGTAAGAAACGCTTGAGAAACTCAAAATTTTCGCAGTTCTGATGCTCGACACGAATAACTAGAACGGCCTAGGGGAGAAGTGCGCATACCGTTGTAATCGGGCGAGTTTCTACTTTCAGATGCAACAGAAATTTTGCGGATGGGTCAATCCGTTCGCGAGATATGGCAGTTTGGAGGTAAGAAACGCTTGAGAAACTCAAAATTTTCGCAGTTCTGATGCTCGAAACGAGTAACTAGAACGGCATAGGGGAAGAGTGCGCATACCGTTGTAATCGGGTGAGTTTCTACTTTCAGATGCAACAGAAATTTTGCGGATTGTTCAATCCGTTCGCGAGATATGGCCGTTTGGATGTAAGAAACGCTTGAGAAACTCAAAATTTTCGCAGTTCTGATGCTCGAAACGAGTAACTAGAACGGCATAGGGGAAGAGTACGCACACCGTTGTAATCGGGTGAGTTTCTACTTTCAGATGCCACAGAAATTTTGCGGATTGGTCAATCTGTTCGCGAGATATGGCAGTTTGGAGGTAAGGAACGCTTGAGAAACGCAAAATTTTCGCAGTTCTGATGCTCGAAATGAATAACTGGAACGACCTAGGGGAAAAGTGCGCATACCGTTGTAATCGGGCGAGTTTCTACTTTCAGATGCCGCAGAAATTTTGCGAATTGATCAATCCGTTCGCGAGATATGGCAGTTTGGAAATAAGAAACGCTTGAGAAACTCAAAATTTTCGCAGTTCTGATGCTCGAAACGAATAACTAGAACGGCCTAGGGGAAAAGTACGCATACCGTTGTAATCGGGCCAGTTTCTACTTTCAGATGCAACAGAAATTTTGCGGATTGATCAATCCGTTCGCGAGATATGGCAGTTTGGATATAAGAAACGCTTGAGAAACTCAAAATTTTCGCAGTTCTGATGCTCGAAACGAGTAACTAGAACGGCCTAGGGGAATAGTACGCACACCGTTGTAATCGGGCGAGCTTCTACTTTCAGACGCAAAAGAAATTTTGCGGATTGATCAATCCGTTCGCGAGATATGGCAGTTTGGATATAAGAAACGATTGAGAAACTCAAAATTTGCGCAGTTCTGATGCTCGAAACGAGTAACTAGAACGGCCTAGGGGAATAGTACGCACACCGTTGTAATCGGGCGAGTTTCTACTTTCAGACGCAACAGAAATTTTACGGATTGGTCAATCCGTTCGCGAGATATGGCAGTTGGGAGGTAAGAAACGCTTGAGAAACTCAAAATTTGCGCAGTTCTGATGCTCGAAACGAAATAACTAGAACGGCCTAGGGGAAAAGTACGCATACCGTTGTAATCGGGCGAGATTCTACTTGCACATGCAACAGAAATTTTGCGGATTGGTCGATCCGTTCGCGAGATATGGCAGTTTGGATGTAAGAAACGCTTGAGAAACTCAAAATTTTCGCAGTTCTGATGCTCGAAATGAATAACTGGAACGGCCTAGGGGAAAAGTGCGCATACCGTTGTAATCGGGCGAGTTTCTACTTTCAGATGCCGCAGAAATTTTGCGAATTGATCAATCCGTTCGCGAGATATGGCAGTTTGGAAATAAGAAACGCTTGAGAAACTCAAAATTTTCGCAGTTCTGATGCTCGAAACGAATAACTAGAACGGCCTAGGGGAAAAGTACGCATACCGTTGTAATCGGGCGAGTTTCTACTTTCAGATGCAACAGATATTTTGCGGATTGGTCAATCCGTTCGCGAGATATGGAAGTTTGGATGTAAGAAACGCTTGAGAAACTCAAAATTTTCGCAGTTCTGATGCTCGACACGAATAACTAGAACGGCCTGGGGAAAAGTGCGCATACCGTTGTAATCGGGCGAGTTTCTACTTTCAGATGCAACAGAAATTTTGCGGATTGATCAATCCGTTCGCGAGATATGGCAGGTTGGATATAAGAAACGCTTGAGAAACTCAAAATTTTCGCAGTTCTGATGCTCGAAACGAGTAACTAGAACGGCCTAGGGGAATAGTACGCACACCGTTGTAATCGGGCGAGTTTCTACTTTCAGACGCAACAGAAATTTTGCGGATTGGTCAATCCGTTCGCGAGATATGGCAGTTGGGAGGTAAGAAACGCTTGAGAAACTCAAAATTTTCGCAGTTCTGATGCTCGAAATGAATAACTGGAACGGCCTAGGGGAAAAGTGCGCATACCGTTGTAATCGGGCGAGTTTCTACTTTCAGATGCCGCAGAAATTTTGCGAATTGATCAATCCGTTCGCGAGATATGGCAGTTTGGAAATAAGAAACGCTTGAGAAACTCAAAATTTTCGCAGTTCTGATGCTCGAAACGAATAACTAGAACGGCCTAGGGGAAAAGTACGCATACCGTTGTAATCGGGCGAGTTTCTACTTTCAGATGCAACAGATATTTTGCGGATTGGTCAATCCGTTCGCGAGATATGGAAGTTTGGATGTAAGAAACGCTTGAGAAACTCAAAATTTTCGCAGTTCTGATGCTCGACACGAATAACTAGAACGGCCTGGGGAAAAGTGCGCATACCGTTGTAATCGGGCGAGTTTCTACTTTCAGATGCAACAGAAATTTTGCGGATTGATCAATCCGTTCGCGAGATATAGCAGTTTGGATATAAGAAACGCTTGAGAAACTCAAAATTTTCGCAGTTCTGATGCTCGAAACGAGTAACTAGAACGGCCTAGGGGAATAGTACGCACACCGTTGTAATCGGGCGAGTTTCTACTTTCAGACGCAACAGAAATTTTGCGGATTGGTCAATCCGTTCGCGAGATATGGCAGTTGGGAGGTAAGAAACGCTTGAGAAACTCAAAATTTGCGCAGTTCTGATGCTCGAAACGAAATAACTAGAACGGCCTAGGGGAAAAGTACGCATACCGTTGTAATCGGGCGAGATTCTACTTGCACATGCAACAGAAATTTTGCGGATTGGTCGATCCGTTCGCGAGATATGGCAGTTTGGAAGTAAGAAACGCCTGAGAAACTCAAAATTTTCGCAGTTCTGATGCTCGAAATGAATAACTGGAACGGCCTAGGGGAAAAGTGCGCATACCGTTGTAATCGGGCGAGTTTCTACTTTCAGATGCCGCAGAAATTTTGCGAATTGATCAATCCGTTCGCGAGATATGGCAGTTTGGAAATAAGAAACGCTTGAGAAACTCAAAATTTTCGCAGTTCTGATGCTCGAAACGAATAACTAGAACGGGCTAGGGGAAAAGTACGCATACCGTTGTAATCGGGCGAGTTTCTACTTTCAGATGCAACAGAAATTTTGCGGATTGATCAATCCGTTCGCGAGATATGGCAGTTTGGATATAAGAAACGCTTGAGAAACTCAAAATTTTCGCAGTTCTCATGCTCGAAACGAGTAACTAGAACGGCCTAGGGGAATAGTAGGCACACCGTTGTAATCGGGCGAGTTTCTACTTTCAGACGCAACAGAAATTTTGCGGATTGATCAATCCGTTCGCGAGATATGGCAGTTTGGATGTAAGAAACGCTTGAGAAACTCAAAATTTGCGCAGTTCTGATGCTCGAAACGAGTAACTAGAACGGCCTAGGGGAATAGTACGCACACCGTTGTAATCGGGCGAGTTTCTACTTTCAGACGCAACAGAAATTTTGCGGATTGGTCAATCCGTTCGCGAGATATGGCAGTTGGGAGGTAAGAAACGCTTGAGAAACTCAAAATTTGCGCAGTTCTGATGCTCGAAACGAAATAACTAGAACGGCCTAGGGAAAAAGTACGCATACCGTTGTAATCGGGCGAGATTCTACTTGCACATGCAACAGAAATTTTGCGGATTGGTCGATCCGTTCGCGAGATATGGCAGTTTGGAAGTAAGAAACGCTTGAGAAACTCAAAATTTTCGCAGTTCTGATGCTCGAAATGAATAACTGGAACGGCCTAGGGGAAAAGTGCGCATACCGTTGTAATCGGGCGAGTTTCTACTTTCAGATGCCGCAGAAATTTTGCGAATTGATCAATCCGTTCGCGAGATATGGCAGTTTGGAAATAAGAAACGCTTGAGAAACTCAAAATTTTCGCAGTTCTGATGCTCGAAACGAATAACTAGAACGGGCTAGGGGAAAAGTACGCATACCGTTGTAATCGGGCGAGTTTCTACTTTCAGATGCAACAGAAATTTTGCGGATTGATCAATCCGTTCGCGAGATATGGCAGTTTGGATATAAGAAACGCTTGAGAAACTCAAAATTTTCGCAGTTCTGATGCTCGAAACGAGTAACTAGAACGGCCTAGGGGAATAGTAGGCACACCGTTGTAATCGGGCGAGTTTCTACTTTCAGACGCAACAGAAATTTTGCGGATTGATCAATCCGTTCGCGAGATATGGCAGTTTGGATGTAAGAAACGCTTGAGAAACTCAAAATTTGCGCAGTTCTGATGCTCGAAACGAGTAACTAGAACGGCCTAGGGGAATAGTACGCACACCGTTGTAATCGGGCGAGTTTCTACTTTCAGACGCAACAGAAATTTTGCGGATTGGTCAATCCGTTCGCGAGATATGGCAGTTGGGAGGTAAGAAACGCTTGAGAAACTCAAAATTTGCGCAGTTCTGATGCTCGAAACGAAATAACTAGAACGGCCTAGGGGAAAAGTACGCATACCGTTGTAATCGGGCAAGATTCTACTTGCACATGCAACAGAAATTTTGCGGATTGGTCGATCCGTTCGCGAGATATGGCAGTTTGGAAGTAAGAAACGCTTGAGAAACTCAAAATTTTCGCAGTTCTGATGCTCGAAATGAATAACTGGAACGGCCTAGGGGAATAGTACGCACACCGTTGTAATCGGGCGAGTTTCTACTTTCAGACGCAACAGAAATTTTGCGGATTGGTCAATCCGTTCGCGAGATATGGCAGTTGGGAGGTAAGAAACGCTTGAGAAACTCAAAATTTGCGCAGTTCTGATGCTCGAAACGAAATAACTAGAACGGCCTAGGGGAAAAGTACGCATACCGTTGTAATCGGGCGAGATTCTACTTGCACATGCAACAGAAATTTTGCGGATTGGTCGATCCGTTCGCGAGATATGGCAGTTTGGAAGTAAGAAACGCTTGAGAAACTCAAAATTTTCGCAGTTCTGATGCTCGAAACGAATAACTAGAACGGGCTAGGGGAAAAGTACGCATACCGTTGTAATCGGGCGAGTTTCTACTTTCAGATGCAACAGAAATTTTGCGGATTGATCAATCCGTTCGCGAGATATGGCAGTTTGGATATAAGAAACGCTTGAGAAACTCAAAATTTTCGCAGTTCTGATGCTCGAAACGAGTAACTAGAACGGCCTAGGGGAATAGTACGCACACCGTTGTAATCGGGCGAGTTTCTACTTTCAGACGCAACAGAAATTTTGCGGATTGATCAATCCGTTCGCGAGATATGGCAGTTTGGATATAAGAAACGCTTGAGAAACTCAAAATTTTCGCAGTTCTGATGCTCGAAACGAGTAACTAGAACGGCCTAGGGGAATAGTAGGCACACCGTTGTAATCGGGCGAGTTTCTACTTTCAGACGCAACAGAAATTTTGCGGATTGGTCGATCCGTTCGCGAGATATGGCAGTTTGGATGTAAGAAACGCTTGAGAAACTCAAAATTTGCGCAGTTCTGATGCTCGAAACGAGTAACTAGAACGGCCTAGGGGAATAGTACGCACACCGTTGTAATCGGGCGAGTTTCTACTTTCAGACGCAACAGAAATTTTGCGGATTGGTCAATCCGTTCGCGAGATATGGCAGTTGGGAGGTAAGAAACGCTTGAGAAACTCAAAATTTGCGCAGTTCTGATGCTCGAAACGAAATAACTAGAACGGCCTAGGGGAAAAGTACGCATACCGTTGTAATCGGGCAAGATTCTACTTGCACATGCAACAGAAATTTTGCGGATTGGTCGATCCGTTCGCGAGATATGGCAGTTTGGAAGTAAGAAACGCTTGAGAAACTCAAAATTTTCGCAGTTCTGATGCTCGAAATGAATAACTGGAACGGCCTAGGGGAAAAGTGCGCATACCGTTGTAATCGGGCGAGTTTCTACTTTCAGATGCCACAGAAATTTTGCGGATTGGTCGATCCGTTCGCGAGATATGGCAGTTTGGAAGTAAGAAACGCTTGGGAAACTCAAAATTTTCGCAGTTCTGATGCTCGAAACGAATAACTAGAACGGCCTAGGGGAAAAGTACGCATACCGTTGTAATCGGGAGAGTTTCTACTTTCAGATGCAACAGAAATTTTGCGGATTGGTCAATCCGTTCGCGAGATATGGCAGTTTGGAGGTAAGAAACGCTTGAAAAACTCAAAATTTTCGCAGTTCTGATGCTCGAAACGAGTAACTAGAACGGCCTAGGGGAATAGTACGCACACCGTTGTAATCGGGCGAGTTTCTACTTTCAGACGCAACAGAAATTTTGCGGATTGGTCAATCCGTTCGCGAGATATGGCAGTTTGGAGGTAAGAAACGCTTGAGAAACTCAAAATTTTCGCAGTTCTGATGCTCGAAACGAATAACTAGAACGGCCTAGGGGAAAACTACACCCACCGTTGTAATCGGGCGAGTTTCTACTTTCAGATGCAACAGAAATTTTGCGGATTGGTCAATCCGTTCGCGCGATATGGCAGTTTGGAGGTAAGAAACGCTTGAGAAACTCAAAATTTTCGCAGTTCTGATGCTCGAAATGAATAAATGGAACGGCCTAGGGGAAAAGTACGCATACCGTCGTAATCGGGCGAGTTTCTACTTTCAGAAGCAACAGAAGTTTTTCGGATTGGTCAATCCGTTCGCGAGATATGGCAGTTTGGAAATAAGAAACGCTTGAGAAACTCAAAATTTTCGCAGTTCTGATGCTCGAAACGAATAACTAGAACCGTCTAGGGGAAAAGTGCGCATACCGTTGTAATCGGGCGAGTTTCTACTTTCAGATGCCACAGAAATTTTGCGGATTGGTCGATCCGTTCGCGAGATATGGCAGTTTGGAAGTAAGAAACGCTTGGGAAACTCAAAACTTTCGCAGTTCTGATGCTCGAAACGAACAACAAGAACCGCCTAGGGGAAAAGTGCGGATACCGTTGTATTCGGGCGAGTTTCTACTTTCAGATGCCGCAGAAAGTTTGCGGATTGATCAATCCGTTCGCGAGATATGGCAGTTTGGAAATAAGAAACGCTTGAGAAACTCAAAAATTTTCGCAGTTCTGATGCTCGAAACGAGTAACTAGAACGGCATAGGGGAAAAGTACGCATACCGTTGTAATCGGGCGAGTTTCTACTTTCAGACGCAACAGAAATTTTGCGGATTGGTCAATCCGTTCGCGAGATACGGCAGTTGGGAGGTAAGAAACGCTTGAGAAACTCAAAATTTGCGCAGATCTGATGCTCGAAACGAAATAACTAGAACGGCCTAGGGGAAAAGTACGCATACCGTTGTAATCGGGCGAGATTCTACTTGCACATGCAACAGAAATTTTGCGGATTGGTCGATCCGTTCGCGAGATATGGCAGTTTGGAAGTAAGAAACGCTTGAGAAACTCAAAATTTTCGCAGTTCTGATGCTCGAAATGAATAACTGGAACGGCCTAGGGGAAAAGTGCGCATACCGTTGTAATCGGGCGAGTTTCTACTTTCAGATGCCGCAGAAATTTTGCGAATTGATCAATCCGTTCGCGAGATATGGCAGTTTGGAAATAAGAAACGCTTGAGAAACTCAAAATTTTCGCAGTTCTGATGCTCGAAACGAATAACTAGAACGGCCTAGGGGAAAAGTACGCATACCGTTGTAATCGGGCCAGTTTCTACTTTCAGATGCAACAGAAATTTTGCGGATTGATCAATCCGTTCGCGAGATATGGCAGTTTGGATATAAGAAACGCTTGAGAAACTCAAAATTTTCGCAGTTCTGATGCTCGAAACGAGTAACTAGAACGGCCTAGGGGAATAGTACGCACACCGTTGTAATCGGGCGAGTTTCTACTTTCAGACGCAACAGAAATTTTGCGGATTGATCAATCCGTTCGCGAGATATGGCAGTTTGGATATAAGAAACGCTTGAGAAACTCAAAATTTGCGCAGTTCTGATGCTCGAAACGAGTAACTAGAACGGCCTAGGGGAATAGTACGCACACCGTTGTAATCGGGCGAGTTTCTACTTTCAGACGCAACAGAAATTTTGCGGATTGGTCAATCCGTTCGCGAGATATGGCAGTTTGGAGGTAAGAAACGCTTGAGAAACTCAAAATTTTCGCAGTTCTGATGCTCGAAACGAATAACTAGAACGGCCTAGGGGAAAACTACACCCACCGTTATAATCGGGCGAGTTTCTACTTTCAGATGCAACAGAAATTTTGCGGATTGGTCAATCCGTTCGCGCGATATGGCAGTTTGGAGGTAAGCAGCGCTTGAGAAACTCAAAATTTTCGCAGTTCTGATGCTCGAAATGAATAAATGGAACGGCCTAGGGGAAAAGTACGCATACCGTCGTAATCGGGCGAGTTTCTACTTTCAGAAGCAACAGAAGTTTTTCGGATTGGTCAATCCGTTCGCGAGATATGGCAGTTTGGAAATAAGAAACGCTTGAGAAACTCAAAATTTTCGCAGTTCTGATGCTCGAAACGAATAACTAGAACCGCCTAGGGGAAAAGTGCGCATACCGTTGTAATCGGGCGAGTTTCTACTTTCAGATGCCACAGAAATTTTGCGGATTGGTCGATCCGTTCGCGAGATATGGCAGTTTGGAAGTAAGAAACGCTTGGGAAACTCAAAACTTTCGCAGTTCTGATGCTCGAAACGAACAACAAGAACCGCCTAGGGGAAAAGTGCGGATACCGTTGTATTCGGGCGAGTTTCTACTTTCAGATGCCGCAGAAAGTTTGCGGATTGATCAATCCGTTCGCGAGATATGGCAGTTTGGAAATAAGAAACGCTTGAGAAACTCAAAAATTTTCGCAGTTCTGATGCTCGAAACGAGTAACTAGAACGGCATAGGGGAAAAGTACGCATACCGTTGTAATCGGGCGAGTTTCTACTTTCAGACGCAACAGAAATTTTGCGGATTGGTCAATCCGTTCGCGAGATATGGCAGTTGGGAGGTAAGAAACGCTTGAGAAACTCAAAATTTGCGCAGATCTGATGCTCGAAACGAAATAACTAGAAAGGCCTAGGGGAAAAGTACGCATACCGTTGTAATCGGGCGAGATTCTACTTGCACATGCAACAGAAATTTTGCGGATTGGTCGATCCGTTCGCGAGATATGGCAGTTTGGAAGTAAGAAACGCTTGAGAAACTCAAAATTTTCGCAGTTCTGATGCTCGAAATGAATAACTGGAACGGCCTAGGGGAAAAGTGCGCATACCGTTGTAATCGGGCGAGTTTCTACTTTCAGATGCCGCAGAAATTTTGCGAATTGATCAATCCGTTCGCGAGATATGGCAGTTTGGAAATAAGAAACGCTTGAGAAACTCAAAATTTTCGCAGTTCTGATGCTCGAAACGAATAACTAGAACGGCCTAGGGGAAAAGTACGCATACCGTTGTAATCGGGCCAGTTTCTACTTTCAGATGCAACAGAAATTTTGCGGATTGATCAATCCGTTCGCGAGATATGGCAGTTTGGATATAAGAAACGCTTGAGAAACTCAAAATTTTCGCAGTTCTGATGCTCGAAACGAGTAACTAGAACGGCCTAGGGGAATAGTACGCACACCGTTGTAATCGGGCGAGTTTCTACTTTCAGACGCAACAGAAATTTTGCGGATTGATCAATCCGTTCGCGAGATATGGCAGTTTGGATATAAGAAACGCTTGAGAAACTCAAAATTTGCGCAGTTCTGATGCTCGAAACGAGTAACTAGAACGGCCTAGGGGAATAGTACGCACACCGTTGTAATCGGGCGAGTTTCTACATTCAGACGCAACAGAAATTTTACGGATTGGTCAATCCGTTCGCGAGATATGGCAGTTGGGAGGTAAGAAACGCTTGAGAAACTCAAAATTTGCGCAGTTCTCATGCTCGAAACGAAATAACTAGAACGGCCTAGGGGAAAAGTACGCATACCGTTGTAATCGGGCGAGATTCTACTTGCACATGCAACAGAAATTTTGCGGATTGGTCGATCCGTTCGCGAGATATGGCAGTTTGGATGTAAGAAACGCTTGAGAAACTCAAAATTTTCGCAGTCCTGATGCTCGAAATGAATAACTGGAACGGCCTAGGGGAAAAGTGCGCATACCGTTGTAATCGGGCGAGTTTCTACTTTCAGATGCCGCAGAAATTTTGCGAATTGATCAATCCGTTCGCGAGATATGGCAGTTTGGAAATAAGAAACGCTTGAGAAACTCAAAATTTTCGCAGTTCTGATGCTCGAAACGAATAACTAGAACGGCCTAGGGGAAAAGTACGCATACCGTTGTAATCGGGCGAGTTTCTACTTTCAGATGCAACAGAAATTTTGCGGATTGATCAATCCGTTCGCGAGATATGGCAGTTTGGATATAAGAAACGCTTGAGAAACTCAAAATTTTCGCTGTTCTGATGCTCGAAACGAGTAACTAGAACGGCCTAGGGGAATAGTACGCACACCGTTGTAATCGGGCGAGTTTCTACTTTCAGACGCAACAGAAATTTTGCGGATTGATCAATCCGTTCGCGAGATATGGCAGTTTGGATGTAAGAAACGCTTGAGAAACTCAAAATTTGCGCAGTTCTGATGCTCGAAACGAGTAACTAGAACGGCATAGGGGAAAAGTACGCATACCGTTGTGATCGGGCGAGTTTCTACTTTCAGATGCAACAGAAATTTTGTGGATTGATCAATCCGTTCGCGAGATATGGCAGTTTGGAGGTAAGAAACGCTTGAGAAACTCAAAATTTTCGCAGTTCTGATGCTCGAAACGAATAACTAGAACGGCCTAGGGGAAAACTACAGCCACCGTTGTAATCGGGCGAGCTTCTACTTCCAGACGCAACAGAAATTTTGCGGATTGGTCAATCCGTTCGCGAGATATGGCAGTTTGGAGGTAAGAAACGCTTGAGAAACTCAAAATTTTCGCAGTTCTGATGCTCGAAATGAATAACTGGAACGGCCTAGGGGAAAAGTGCGCATACCGTTGTAATCGGGCGAGTTTCTACTTTCAGATGCCGCAGAAATTTTGCGGATTGATCAATCCGTTCGCGAGATATGGCAGTTTGGAAATAAGAAACGCTTGATAAACTCAAAATTTTCGCAGTTCTGATGCTCGAAACGAGTAACTAGAACGGCATAGGGGAAAAGTACGCATACCGTTGTAATCGGGCGAGTTTCTACTTTCAGACGCAACAGAAATTTTGCGGATTGATCAATCCGTTCGCGAGATATGGCAGTTTGGAGGTAAGAAACGCTTGAGAAACTCAAAATTTTCGCAGTTCTGATGCTCGAAACGAATAACTAGAACGGCCTAGGGGAAAAGTACGCATACCGTTCTAATCGGGCGAGTTTCTACTTGCACATGCAACAGAAATTTTGCGGATTGGTCGATCCGTTCGCGAGATATGGCAATTTGGAAGTAAGAAACGCTTGAGAAACTCAAAATTTTCGCAGTTCTGATGCTCGAAACGAAAAACTAGAACGGCCTAGGGGGAAAGTACGCATACCGTTGCAATCGGGCTAGTTTCTACTTGCAGATGCAACAGAAATTTTGCGGATTGGTCGATCCGTTCGCGAGATATGGCAGTTTGGAAATAAGAAACGCTTGAGAAACTCAAAATGTTCGCAGTTCTGATGCTCGAAACGAGTAACTAGAACGGCATAGGGGAAAAGTACGCATACCGTTGTAATCGGGCGAGTTTCTACTTTCAGATGCAACAGAAATTTTGCGGATTGGTCAATCCGTTCGCGAGATATGGCAGTTTGGATGTAAGAAACGCTTGAGAAACTCAAAATTTTCGCAGTTCTGATGCTCGACACGAATAACTAGAACGGCCTAGGGGAAAAGTACGCATACCGTTGTAATCGGGCGAGTTTCTACTTGCACATGCAACAGAAATTTTGCGGATTGGTCGATCCGTTCGCGAGATATGGCAGTTTGGATATAAGAAACGCTTGAGAAACTCAAAATTTGCGCAGTTCTGATGCTCGGAACGAAATAACTAGAACGGCCTAGGGGAATAGTACGCACACCGTTTTAATCGGGCGAGTTTCTACTTTCAGATGCAATAGAAATTTTGCGGATTGGTCAATCCGTTCGCGAGATATGGCAGTTTGGAGGTAAGAAACGCTTGAGAAACTCAAAATTTGCGCAGTTCTGATGCTCGAAACGAATAACTAGAACGGCCTAGGGGAAAAGAACGCATACCGTTGTAATCGGGCGAGATTCTACTTGCACATGCAACCGAAATTTTGCGGATTGGTCGATCCGTTCGCGAGATATGGCAGTTTGGAAGTAAGAAACGCTTGAGAAACTCAAAATTTTCACAGTTCTGATGCTCGAAACGAATAACTAGAACGGCCTAGGGGAAAAGTACGCATACCGTTGTAATCGGGCGAGTTTCTACTTCCAGATGCAACAGAAATTTTGCGGGTTGGTCGATCCGTTCGCGAGATATGGCAGTTTGGAGGTAAGAAACGCTTGAGAAACTCAAAATTTTCGCAGTTCTGATGCTCGAAACGAATAACTGGAACGGCCTAGGGGAAAACTACACATACCGTTGTAATCGGGCGAGTTTCTACTTTCAGATGCTACAGATATTTTGCAGATTGGTCGATCCGTTCGCGAGATATGGCAGTTTGGAAGTAAGAAACGCTTGGGAAACTCAAAACTTTCGCAGTTCTGATGCTCGAAACGAACAACAAGAACCGCCTAGGGGAAAAGTGCGGATACCGTTGTATTCGGGCGAGTTTCTACTTTCAGATGCCGCAGAAATTTTGCGGATTGATCAATCCGTTCGCGAGATATGGCAGTTTGGAAATAAGAAACGCTTGAGAAACTCAAAATTTTCGCAGTTCTGATGCTCGAAACGAATAACTGGAACGGCCTAGGGGAAAACTACACATACCGTTGTAATCGGGCGAGTTTCTACTTTCAGATGCTACAGATATTTTGCAGATTGGTCTATCCGTTCGCGAGATATGGCAGTTTGGAGGTAAGAAACGCTTGAAAAACTCAAAATTTTCGCAGTTCTGATGCTCGAAACGAGTAACTAGAACGGCCTAGGGGAATAGTACGCAAACCGTTGTAATCGGGCGAGTTTCTACTTTCAGACGCAACAGAAATTTTGCGGATTGGTCAATCCGTTCGCGAGATATGGCAGTTTGGAGGTAAGAAACGCTTGAGAAACTCAAAATTTTCGCAGTTCTGATGCTCGAAACGAATAACTAGAACGGCCTAGGGGAAAACTACACCCTCCGTTGTAATCGGGCGAGTTTCTACTTTCAGATGCAACAGAAATTTTGCGGATTGGTCAATCCGTTCGCGCGATATGGCAGTTTGGAGGTAAGAAACCCTTGAGAAACTCAAAATTTTCGCAGTTCTGATGCTCGAAATGAATAAATGGAACGGCCTAGGGGAAAAGTACGCATACCGTCGTAATCGGGCGAGTTTCTACTTTCAGAAGCAACAGAAGTTTTGCGGATCGGTCAATCCGTTCGCGAGATATGGCAGTTTGGAAATAAGAAACGCTTGAGAAACTCAAAATTTTCGCAGTTCTGATGCTCGAAACGAATAACTAGAACGGCCTAGGGGAAAAGTACGCATACCGTTGTAATCGGGCGCGTTTCTACTTTCAGATGCAACAGAAATTTTGTGGATTGGTCAATCCGTTCGCGAGATATGGAAGTTTGGATGTAAGAAACGCTTGAGAAACTCAAAATTTTCGCAGTTCTGATGCTCGACACGAATAACTAGAACGGCCTGGGGAAAAGTGCGCATACCGTTGTAATCGGGCGAGTTTCTACTTTCAGATGCAACAGAAATTTTGCGGATTGATCAATCCGTTCGCGAGATATGGCAGTTTGGATATAAGAAACGCTTGAGAAACTCAAAATTTTCGCAGTTCTGATGCTCGAAACGAGTAACTAGAACGGCCTAGGGGAATAGTACGCACACCGTTGTAATCGGGCGAGTTTCTACTTTCAGACGCAACAGAAATTTTGCGGATTGGTCAATCCGTTCGCGAGATATGGCAGTTGGGAGGTAAGAAACGCTTGAGAAACTCAAAATTTGCGCAGTTCTGATGCTCGAAACGAAATAACTAGAACGGCCTAGGGGAAAAGTACGCATACCGTTGTAATCGGGCGAGATTCTACTTGCACATGCAACAGAAATTTTGCGGATTGGTCGATCCGTTCGCGAGATATGGCAGTTTGGAAGTAAGAAACGCTTGAGAAACTCAAAATTTTCGCAGTTCTGATGCTCGAAATGAATAACTGGAACGGCCTAGGGGAAAAGTGCGCATACCGTTGTAATCGGGCGAGTTTCTACTTTCAGATGCCTCAGAAATTTTGCGAATTGATCAATCCGTTCGCGAGATATGGCAGTTTGGAAATAAGAAACGCTTGAGAAACTCAAAATTTTCGCAGTTCTGATGCTCGAAACGAATAACTAGAACGGCCTAGGGGAAAAGTACGCATACCGTTGTAATCGGGCGAGTTTCTACTTTCAAATGCAACAGAAATTTTGCGGATTGGTCAATCCGATCGCGAGATATGGCAGTTTGGAGGTAAGAAACGCTTGAGAAACTCAAAATTTTCGCAGTTCTGATGCTCGAAACGAGTAACTAGAACGGCCTAGGGGAAATGTACGCATACCGTTGTAATCAGGCGAGTTTCTACTTTCAAATGCAACAGAAATTTTGCGGATTGGTCAATCCGATCGCGAGATATGGCAGTTTGGAGGTAAGAAACGCTTGAGAAACTCAAAATTTTCGCAGTTCTGATGCTCGAAACGAGTAACTAGAACGGCCTAGGGGAATAGTACGCACACCGTTGTAATCGGGGGAGTTTCTACTTTCAGACGCAACAGAAATTTTGCGGATTGGTCAATCCGTTCGCGAGATATGGCAGTTTGGAGGTAAGAAACGCTTGAAAAACTCAAAATTTTCGCAGTTCTGATGCTCGAAACGAGTAACTAGAACGGCCTAGGGGAATAGTACGCACACCGTTGTAATCGGGCGAGTTTCTACTTTCAGACGCAACAGAAATTTTGCGGATTGGTCATTCCGTTCGCGTGATATGGCAGTTTGGAGGTAAGAAACGCTTGAGAAACTCAAAATTTTCGCAGTTCTGATGCTCGAAACGAATAACTAGAACGGCCTAGGGGAAAACTACACCCACCGTTGTAATCGGGCGAGTTTCTACTTTCAGACGCAACAGAAATTTTGCGGATTGGTCAATCCTTTCGCGCGATATGGCAGTTTGGAGGTAAGAAACGCTTGAGAAACTCAAAATTTTCGCAGTTCTGATGCTCGAAATGAATAACTGGAACGGCCTAGGGGAAAAGTACGCATACCGTCGTAATCGGGCGAGTTTCTACTTTCAGAAGCAACAGAAGTTTTGCGGATTGGTCAATCCGTTCGCGAGATATGGCAGTTTGGAAATAAGAAACGCTTGAGAAACTCAAAATTTTCGCAGTTCTGATGCTCGAAACGAATAACTAGAACCGCCTAGGGGAATAGTACGCACACCGTTGTAATCGGGGGAGTTTCTACTTTCAGACGCAACAGAAATTTTGCGGATTGGTCAATCCGTTCGCGAGATATGGCAGTTTGGAGGTAAGAAACGCTTGAAAAACTCAAAATTTTCGCAGTTCTGATGCTCGAAACGAGTAACTAGAACGGCCTAGGGGAATAGTACGCACACCGTTGTAATCGGGCGAGTTTCTACTTTCAGACGCAACAGAAATTTTGCGGATTGGTCAATCCGTTCGCGTGATATGGCAGTTTGGAGGTAAGAAACGCTTGAGAAACTCAAAATTTTCGCAGTTCTGATGCTCGAAACGAATAACTAGAACGGCCTAGGGGAAAACTACACCCACCGTTGTAATCGGGCGAGTTTCTACTTTCAGACGCAACAGAAATTTTGCGGATTGGTCAATCCTTTCGCGCGATATGGCAGTTTGGAGGTAAGAAACGCTTGAGAAACTCAAAATTTTCGCAGTTCTGATGCTCGAAATGAATAACTGGAACGGCCTAGGGGAAAAGTGCGCATACCGTTGTAATCGGGCGAGTTTCTACTTTCAGATGCCGCAGAAATTTTTTGAATTGATCAATCCGTTCGCGAGATATGGCAGTTTGGAAATAAGAAACGCTTGAGAAACTCAAAATTTTCACAGTTCTGATGCTCGAAACGAATAACTAGAACGGCCTAGGGGAAAAGTACGCATACCGTTGTAATCGGGCGAGTTTCTACTTCCAGATGCAACAGAAATTTTGCGGATTGGTCGATCCGTTCGCGAGATATGGCAGTTTGGAGGTAAGAAACGCTTGAGAAACTCAAAATTTTCGCAGTTCTGATGCTCGAAACGAATAACTGGAACGGCCTAGGGGAAAACTACACATACCGTTGTAATCGGGCGAGTTTCTACTTTCAGATGCTACAGATATTTTGCAGATTGGTCGATCCGTTCGCGAGATATGGCAGTTTGGAAGTAAGAAACGCTTGGGAAACTCAAAACTTTCGCAGTTCTGATGCTCGAAACGAACAACAAGAACCGCCTAGGGGAAAAGTGCGGATACCGTTGTATTCGGGCGAGTTTCTACTTTCAGATGCCGCAGAAATTTTGCGGATTGATCAATCCGTTCGCGAGATATGGCAGTTTGGAAATAAGAAACGCTTGAGAAACTCAAAATTTTCGCAGTTCTGATGCTCGAAACGAATAACTGGAACGGCCTAGGGGAAAACTACACATACCGTTGTAATCGGGCGAGTTTCTACTTTCAGATGCTACAGATATTTTGCAGATTGGTCAATCCTTTCGCGCGATATGGCAGTTTGGAGGTAAGAAACGCTTGAGAAACTCAAAATTTTCGCAGTTCTGATGCTCGAAATGAATAAATGGAACGGCCTAGGGGAAAAGTACGCATACCGTCGTAATCGGGCGAGTTTCTACTTTCAGAAGCAACAGAAGTTTTGCGGATCGGTCAATCCGTTCGCGAGATATGGCAGTTTGGAAATAAGAAACGCTTGAGAAACTCAAAATTTTCGCAGTTCTGATGCTCGAAACGAATAACTAGAACGGCCTAGGGGAAAAGTACGCATACCGTTGTAATCGGGCGCGTTTCTACTTTCAGATGCAACAGAAATTTTGTGGATTGGTCAATCCGTTCGCGAGATATGGAAGTTTGGATGTAAGAAACGCTTGAGAAACTCAAAATTTTCGCAGTTCTGATGCTCGACACGAATAACTAGAACGGCCTGGGGAAAAGTGCGCATACCGTTGTAATCGGGCGAGTTTCTACTTTCAGATGCAACAGAAATTTTGCGGATTGATCAATCCGTTCGCGAGATATGGCAGTTTGGATATAAGAAACGCTTGAGAAACTCAAAATTTTCGCAGTTCTGATGCTCGAAACGAGTAACTAGAACGGCCTAGGGGAATAGTACGCACACCGTTGTAATCGGGCGAGTTTCTACTTTCAGACGCAACAGAAATTTTGCGGATTGGTCAATCCGTTCGCGAGATATGGCAGTTGGGAGGTAAGAAACGCTTGAGAAACTCAAAATTTGCGCAGTTCTGATGCTCGAAACGAAATAACTAGAACGGCCTAGGGGAAAAGTACGCATACCGTTGTAATCGGGCGAGATTCTACTTGCACATGCAACAGAAATTTTGCGGATTGGTCGATCCGTTCGCGAGATATGGCAGTTTGGAAGTAAGAAACGCTTGAGAAACTCAAAATTTTCGCAGTTCTGATGCTCGAAATGAATAACTGGAACGGCCTAGGGGAAAAGTGCGCATACCGTTGTAATCGGGCGAGTTTCTACTTTCAGATGCCTCAGAAATTTTGCGAATTGATCAATCCGTTCGCGAGATATGGCAGTTTGGAAATAAGAAACGCTTGAGAAACTCAAAATTTTCGCAGTTCTGATGCTCGAAACGAATAACTAGAACGGCCTAGGGGAAAAGTACGCATACCGTTGTAATCGGGCGAGTTTCTACTTTCAAATGCAACAGAAATTTTGCGGATTGGTCAATCCGATCGCGAGATATGGCAGTTTGGAGGTAAGAAACGCTTGAGAAACTCAAAATTTTCGCAGTTCTGATGCTCGAAACGAGTAACTAGAACGGCCTAGGGGAAATGTACGCATACCGTTGTAATCAGGCGAGTTTCTACTTTCAAATGCAACAGAAATTTTGCGGATTGGTCAATCCGATCGCGAGATATGGCAGTTTGGAGGTAAGAAACGCTTGAGAAACTCAAAATTTTCGCAGTTCTGATGCTCGAAACGAGTAACTAGAACGGCCTAGGGGAATAGTACGCACACCGTTGTAATCGGGGGAGTTTCTACTTTCAGACGCAACAGAAATTTTGCGGATTGGTCAATCCGTTCGCGAGATATGGCAGTTTGGAGGTAAGAAACGCTTGAAAAACTCAAAATTTTCGCAGTTCTGATGCTCGAAACGAGTAACTAGAACGGCCTAGGGGAATAGTACGCACACCGTTGTAATCGGGCGAGTTTCTACTTTCAGACGCAACAGAAATTTTGCGGATTGGTCATTCCGTTCGCGTGATATGGCAGTTTGGAGGTAAGAAACGCTTGAGAAACTCAAAATTTTCGCAGTTCTGATGCTCGAAACGAATAACTAGAACGGCCTAGGGGAAAACTACACCCACCGTTGTAATCGGGCGAGTTTCTACTTTCAGACGCAACAGAAATTTTGCGGATTGGTCAATCCTTTCGCGCGATATGGCAGTTTGGAGGTAAGAAACGCTTGAGAAACTCAAAATTTTCGCAGTTCTGATGCTCGAAATGAATAACTGGAACGGCCTAGGGGAAAAGTACGCATACCGTCGTAATCGGGCGAGTTTCTACTTTCAGAAGCAACAGAAGTTTTGCGGATTGGTCAATCCGTTCGCGAGATATGGCAGTTTGGAAATAAGAAACGCTTGAGAAACTCAAAATTTTCGCAGTTCTGATGCTCGAAACGAATAACTAGAACCGCCTAGGGGAATAGTACGCACACCGTTGTAATCGGGGGAGTTTCTACTTTCAGACGCAACAGAAATTTTGCGGATTGGTCAATCCGTTCGCGAGATATGGCAGTTTGGAGGTAAGAAACGCTTGAAAAACTCAAAATTTTCGCAGTTCTGATGCTCGAAACGAGTAACTAGAACGGCCTAGGGGAATAGTACGCACACCGTTGTAATCGGGCGAGTTTCTACTTTCAGACGCAACAGAAATTTTGCGGATTGGTCAATCCGTTCGCGTGATATGGCAGTTTGGAGGTAAGAAACGCTTGAGAAACTCAAAATTTTCGCAGTTCTGATGCTCGAAACGAATAACTAGAACGGCCTAGGGGAAAACTACACCCACCGTTGTAATCGGGCGAGTTTCTACTTTCAGACGCAACAGAAATTTTGCGGATTGGTCAATCCTTTCGCGCGATATGGCAGTTTGGAGGTAAGAAACGCTTGAGAAACTCAAAATTTTCGCAGTTCTGATGCTCGAAATGAATAACTGGAACGGCCTAGGGGAAAAGTGCGCATACCGTTGTAATCGGGCGAGTTTCTACTTTCAGATGCCGCAGAAATTTTTTGAATTGATCAATCCGTTCGCGAGATATGGCAGTTTGGAAATAAGAAACGCTTGAGAAACTCAAAATTTTCACAGTTCTGATGCTCGAAACGAATAACTAGAACGGCCTAGGGGAAAAGTACGCATACCGTTGTAATCGGGCGAGTTTCTACTTCCAGATGCAACAGAAATTTTGCGGATTGGTCGATCCGTTCGCGAGATATGGCAGTTTGGAGGTAAGAAACGCTTGAGAAACTCAAAATTTTCGCAGTTCTGATGCTCGAAACGAATAACTGGAACGGCCTAGGGGAAAACTACACATACCGTTGTAATCGGGCGAGTTTCTACTTTCAGATGCTACAGATATTTTGCAGATTGGTCGATCCGTTCGCGAGATATGGCAGTTTGGAAGTAAGAAACGCTTGGGAAACTCAAAACTTTCGCAGTTCTGATGCTCGAAACGAACAACAAGAACCGCCTAGGGGAAAAGTGCGGATACCGTTGTATTCGGGCGAGTTTCTACTTTCAGATGCCGCAGAAATTTTGCGGATTGATCAATCCGTTCGCGAGATATGGCAGTTTGGAAATAAGAAACGCTTGAGAAACTCAAAATTTTCGCAGTTCTGATGCTCGAAACGAATAACTGGAACGGCCTAGGGGAAAACTACACATACCGTTGTAATCGGGCGAGTTTCTACTTTCAGATGCTACAGATATTTTGCAGATTGGTCTATCCGTTCGCGAGATATGGCAGTTTGGAGGTAAGAAACGCTTGAAAAACTCAAAATTTTCGCAGTTCTGATGCTCGAAACGAGTAACTAGAACGGCCTAGGGGAATAGTACGCAAACCGTTGTAATCGGGCGAGTTTCTACTTTCAGACGCAACAGAAATTTTGCGGATTGGTCAATCCGTTCGCGAGATATGGCAGTTTGGAGGTAAGAAACGCTTGAGAAACTCAAAATTTTCGCAGTTCTGATGCTCGAAACGAATAACTAGAACGGCCTAGGGGAAAACTACACCCTCCGTTGTAATCGGGCGAGTTTCTACTTTCAGATGCAACAGAAATTTTGCGGATTGGTCAATCCGTTCGCGCGATATGGCAGTTTGGAGGTAAGAAACCCTTGAGAAACTCAAAATTTTCGCAGTTCTGATGCTCGAAATGAATAAATGGAACGGCCTAGGGGAAAAGTACGCATACCGTCGTAATCGGGCGAGTTTCTACTTTCAGAAGCAACAGAAGTTTTGCGGATCGGTCAATCCGTTCGCGAGATATGGCAGTTTGGAAATAAGAAACGCTTGAGAAACTCAAAATTTTCGCAGTTCTGATGCTCGAAACGAATAACTAGAACGGCCTAGGGGAAAAGTACGCATACCGTTGTAATCGGGCGCGTTTCTACTTTCAGATGCAACAGAAATTTTGTGGATTGGTCAATCCGTTCGCGAGATATGGAAGTTTGGATGTAAGAAACGCTTGAGAAACTCAAAATTTTCGCAGTTCTGATGCTCGACACGAATAACTAGAACGGCCTGGGGAAAAGTGCGCATACCGTTGTAATCGGGCGAGTTTCTACTTTCAGATGCAACAGAAATTTTGCGGATTGATCAATCCGTTCGCGAGATATGGCAGTTTGGATATAAGAAACGCTTGAGAAACTCAAAATTTTCGCAGTTCTGATGCTCGAAACGAGTAACTAGAACGGCCTAGGGGAATAGTACGCACACCGTTGTAATCGGGCGAGTTTCTACTTTCAGACGCAACAGAAATTTTGCGGATTGGTCAATCCGTTCGCGAGATATGGCAGTTGGGAGGTAAGAAACGCTTGAGAAACTCAAAATTTGCGCAGTTCTGATGCTCGAAACGAAATAACTAGAACGGCCTAGGGGAAAAGTACGCATACCGTTGTAATCGGGCGAGATTCTACTTGCACATGCAACAGAAATTTTGCGGATTGGTCGATCCGTTCGCGAGATATGGCAGTTTGGAAGTAAGAAACGCTTGAGAAACTCAAAATTTTCGCAGTTCTGATGCTCGAAATGAATAACTGGAACGGCCTAGGGGAAAAGTGCGCATACCGTTGTAATCGGGCGAGTTTCTACTTTCAGATGCCTCAGAAATTTTGCGAATTGATCAATCCGTTCGCGAGATATGGCAGTTTGGAAATAAGAAACGCTTGAGAAACTCAAAATTTTCGCAGTTCTGATGCTCGAAACGAATAACTAGAACGGCCTAGGGGAAAAGTACGCATACCGTTGTAATCGGGCGAGTTTCTACTTTCAAATGCAACAGAAATTTTGCGGATTGGTCAATCCGATCGCGAGATATGGCAGTTTGGAGGTAAGAAACGCTTGAGAAACTCAAAATTTTCGCAGTTCTGATGCTCGAAACGAGTAACTAGAACGGCCTAGGGGAAATGTACGCATACCGTTGTAATCAGGCGAGTTTCTACTTTCAAATGCAACAGAAATTTTGCGGATTGGTCAATCCGATCGCGAGATATGGCAGTTTGGAGGTAAGAAACGCTTGAGAAACTCAAAATTTTCGCAGTTCTGATGCTCGAAACGAGTAACTAGAACGGCCTAGGGGAATAGTACGCACACCGTTGTAATCGGGGGAGTTTCTACTTTCAGACGCAACAGAAATTTTGCGGATTGGTCAATCCGTTCGCGAGATATGGCAGTTTGGAGGTAAGAAACGCTTGAAAAACTCAAAATTTTCGCAGTTCTGATGCTCGAAACGAGTAACTAGAACGGCCTAGGGGAATAGTACGCACACCGTTGTAATCGGGCGAGTTTCTACTTTCAGACGCAACAGAAATTTTGCGGATTGGTCATTCCGTTCGCGTGATATGGCAGTTTGGAGGTAAGAAACGCTTGAGAAACTCAAAATTTTCGCAGTTCTGATGCTCGAAACGAATAACTAGAACGGCCTAGGGGAAAACTACACCCACCGTTGTAATCGGGCGAGTTTCTACTTTCAGACGCAACAGAAATTTTGCGGATTGGTCAATCCTTTCGCGCGATATGGCAGTTTGGAGGTAAGAAACGCTTGAGAAACTCAAAATTTTCGCAGTTCTGATGCTCGAAATGAATAACTGGAACGGCCTAGGGGAAAAATACGCATACCGTCGTAATCGGGCGAGTTTCTACTTTCAGAAGCAACAGAAGTTTTGCGGATTGGTCAATCCGTTCGCGAGATATGGCAGTTTGGAAATAAGAAACGCTTGAGAAACTCAAAATTTTCGCAGTTCTGATGCTCGAAACGAATAACTAGAACCGCCTAGGGGAATAGTACGCACACCGTTGTAATCGGGGGAGTTTCTACTTTCAGACGCAACAGAAATTTTGCGGATTGGTCAATCCGTTCGCGAGATATGGCAGTTTGGAGGTAAGAAACGCTTGAAAAACTCAAAATTTTCGCAGTTCTGATGCTCGAAACGAGTAACTAGAACGGCCAAGGGGAATAGTACGCACACCGTTGTAATCGGGCGAGTTTCTACTTTCAGACGCAACAGAAATTTTGCGGATTGGTCAATCCGTTCGCGTGATATGGCAGTTTGGAGGTAAGAAACGCTTGAGAAACTCAAAATTTTCGCAGTTCTGATGCTCGAAACGAATAACTAGAACGGCCTAGGGGAAAACTACACCCACCGTTGTAATCGGGCGAGTTTCTACTTTCAGACGCAACAGAAATTTTGCGGATTGGTCAATCCTTTCGCGCGATATGGCAGTTTGGAGGTAAGAAACGCTTGAGAAACTCAAAATTTTCGCAGTTCTGATGCTCGAAATGAATAACTGGAACGGCCTAGGGGAAAAGTGCGCATACCGTTGTAATCGGGCGAGTTTCTACTTTCAGATGCCGCAGAAATTTTTTGAATTGATCAATCCGTTCGCGAGATATGGCAGTTTGGAAATAAGAAACGCTTGAGAAACTCAAAATTTTCGCAGTTCTGATGCTCGAAACGAATAACTAGAACGGCCTAGGGGAAAAGTACGCATACCGTTGTAATCGGGCCAGTTTCTACTTTCAGATGCAACAAAAATTTTGCGGATTGATCAATCCGTTCGCGAGATATGGCAGTTTGGATATAAGAAATGCTTGAGAAACTCAAAATTTTCGCAGTTCTGATGATCGAAACGAGTAACTAGAACGGCCTAGGGGAATAGTACGCACACCGTTGTAATCGGGCGAGTTTCTACTTTCAGACGCAACAGAAATTTTGCGGATTGATCAATCCGTTCGCGAGATATGGCAGTTTGGATATAAGAAACGCTTGAGAAACTCAAAATTTGCGCAGTTCTGATGCTCGAAACGAGTAACTAGAACGGCCTAGGGGAATAGTACGCACACCGTTGTAATCGGGCGAGTTTCTACTTTCAGACGCAACAGAAATTTTACGGATTGGTCAATCCGTTCGCGAGATATGGCAGTTGGGAGGTAAGAAACGCTTGAGAAACTCAAAATTTGCGCAGTTCTGATGCTCGAAACGAAATAACAAGAACGGCCTAGGGGAATAGTACGCACACCGTTGTAATCGGGCGAGTTTCTACTTTCAGACGCAACAGAAATTTTGCGGATTGGTCAATCCGTTCGCGAGATATGGCAGTTGGGAGGTAAGAAACGCTTGAGAAACTCAAAATTTGCGCAGTTCTGATGCTCGAAACGAAATAACTAGAACGGCCTAGGGGAAAAGTACGCATACCGTTGTAATCGGGCGAGATTCTACTTGCACATGCAACAGAAATTTTGCGGATTGGTCGATCCGTTCGCGAGATATGGCAGTTTGGAAATAAGAAACGCTTGAGAAACTCAAAATTTTCGCAGTTCTGATGCTCGAAACGAGTAACTAGAACGGCATAGGGGAAAAGTACGCATACCGTTGTAATCGGGCGAGTTTCTACTTTCAGATGCAACAGAAATTTTGCGGATTGATCAATCCGTTCGCGAGATATGGCAGTTTGGAGGTAAGAAACGCTTGAGAAACTCAAAATTTGCGCAGTTCTGATGCTCGAAACGAAATAACTAGAACGGCCTAGGGGAAAGGTACGCATACCGTTGTAATCGGGCGAGATTCTACTTGCACATGCAACAGAAATTTTGCGGATTGGTCGATCCGTTCGCGAGATATGGCAGTTTGGAAGTAAGAAACGCTTGAGAAACTCAAAATTTTCGCAGTTCTGATGCTCGAAATGAATAACTGGAACGTCCTAGGGGAAAAGTGCGCATACCGTTGTAATCGGGCGAGTTTCTACTTTCAGATGCCGCAGAAATTTTGCGAATTGATCAATCCGTTCGCGAGATATGGCAGTTTGGAAATAAGAAACGCTTGAGAAACTCAAAATTTTCGCAGTTCTGATGCTCGAAACGAATAACTAGAACGGCCTAGGGGAAAAGTACGCATACCGTTGTAATCGGGCGAGTTTCTACTTTCAGATGCAACAGAAATTTTGCGGATTGGTCAATCCGTTCGCAAGATATGGAAGTTTGGATGTAAGAAACGCTTGAGAAACTCAAAATTTTCGCAGTTCTGATGCTCGACACGAATAACTAGAACGGCCTGGGGAAAAGTGCGCATACCGTTGTAATCGGGCGAGTTTCTACTTTCAGATGCAACAGAAATTTTGCGGATTGATCAATCCGTTCGCGAGATATGGCAGTTTGGATATAAGAAACGCTTGAGAAACTCAAAATTTTCGCAGTTCTGATGCTCGAAACGAGTAACTAGAACGGCCTAGGGGAATAGTACGCACACCGTTGTAATCGGGCGAGTTTCTACTTTCAGACGCAACAGAAATTTTGCGGATTGGTCATTCCGTTCGCGAGATATGGCAGTTGGGAGGTAAGAAACGCTTGAGAAACTCAAAATTTGCGCAGTTCTGATGCTCGAAACGAAATAACTAGAACGGCCTAGGGGAAAAGTACGCATACCGTTGTAATCGGGCGAGATTCTACTTGCACATGCAACAGAAATTTTGCGGATTGGTCGATCCGTTCGCGAGATATGGCAGTTTGGAAATAAGAAACGCTTGAGAAACTCAAAATTTTCGCAGTTCTGATGCTCGAAACGAGTAACTAGAACGGCATAGGGGAAAAGTACGCATACCGTTGTAATCGGGCGAGTTTCTACTTTCAGATGCAACAGAAATTTTGCGGATTGATCAATCCGTTCGCGAGATATGGCAGTTTGGAGGTAAGAAACGCTTGAGAAACTCAAAATTTGCGCAGTTCTGATGCTCGAAACGAAATAACTAGGACGGCCTAGGGGAAAAGTACGCATACCGTTGTAATCGGGCGAGATTCTACTTGCACATGCAACAGAAATTTTGCGGATTGGTCGATCCGTTCGCGAGATATGGCAGTTTGGAAATAAGAAACGCTTGAGAAACTCAAAATTTTCGCAGTTCTGATGCTCGAAACGAGTAACTAGAACGGCATAGGGGAAAAGTACGCATACCGTTGTAATCGGGCGAGTTTCTACTTTCAGATGCAAGAGAAATTTTGCGGATTGATCAATCCGTTCGCGAGATATGGCAGTTTGGAGGTAAGAAACGCTTGAGAAACTCAAAATTTGCGCAGTTCTGATGCTCGAAACGAAATAACTAGAACGGCCTAGGGGAAAAGTACGCATACCGTTGTAATCGGGCGAGATTCTACTTGCACATGCAACAGAAATTTTGCGGATTGGTCGATCCGTTCGCGAGATATGGCAGTTTGGAAGTAAGAAACGCTTGAGAAACTCAAAATTTTCGCAGTTCTGATGCTCGAAATGAATAACTGGAACGGCCTAGGGGAAAAGTGCGCATACCGTTGTAATCGGGCGAGTTTCTACTTTCAGATGCCGCAGAAATTTTGCGAATTGATCAATCCGTTCGCGAGATATGGCAGTTTGGAAATAAGAAACGCTTGAGAAACTCAAAATTTTCGCAGTTCTGATGCTCGAAACGAATAACTAGAACGGCCTAGGGGAAAAGTACGCATACCGTTGTAATCGGGCGAGTTTCTACTTTCAGATGCAACAGAAATTTTGCGGATTGATCAATCCGTTCGCGAGATATGGCAGTTTGGATATAAGAAACGCTTGAGAAACTCAAAATTTTCGCAGTTCTGATGCTCGAAACGAGTAACTAGAACGGCCTAGGGGAATAGTACGCACACCGTTGTAATCGGGCGAGTTTCTACTTTCAGACGCAACAGAAATTTTGCGGATTGGTCAATCCGTTCGCGAGATATGGCAGTTGGGAGGTAAGAAACGCTTGAGAAACTCAAAATTTGCGCAGTTCTGATGCTCGAAACGAAATAACTAGAACGGCCTAGGGGAAAAGTACGCATACCGTTGTAATCGGGCGAGATTCTACTTGCACATGCAACAGAAATTTTGCGGATTGGTCGATCCGTTCGCGAGATATGGCAGTTTGGAAATAAGAAACGCTTGAGAAACTCAAAATTTTCGCAGTTCTGATGCTCGAAACGAGTAACTAGAACGGCATAGGGGAAAAGTACGCATACCGTTGTAATCGGGCGAGTTTCTACTTTCAGATGCAACAGAAATTTTGCGGATTGATCAATCCGTTCGCGAGATATGGCAGTTTGGAGGTAAGAAACGCTTGAGAAACTCAAAATTTGCGCAGTTCTGATGCTCGAAACGAAATAACTAGGACGGCCTAGGGGAAAAGTACGCATACCGTTGTAATCGGGCGAGATTCTACTTGCACATGCAACAGAAATTTTGCGGATTGGTCGATCCGTTCGCGAGATATGGCAGTTTGGAAATAAGAAACGCTTGAGAAACTCAAAATTTTCGCAGTTCTGATGCTCGAAACGAGTAACTAGAACGGCATAGGGGAAAAGTACGCATACCGTTGTAATCGGGCGAGTTTCTACTTTCAGATGCAAGAGAAATTTTGCGGATTGATCAATCCGTTCGCGAGATATGGCAGTTTGGAGGTAAGAAACGCTTGAGAAACTCAAAATTTGCGCAGTTCTGATGCTCGAAACGAAATAACTAGAACGGCCTAGGGGAAAAGTACGCATACCGTTGTAATCGGGCGAGATTCTACTTGCACATGCAACAGAAATTTTGCGGATTGGTCGATCCGTTCGCGAGATATGGCAGTTTGGAAGTAAGAAACGCTTGAGAAACTCAAAATTTTCGCAGTTCTGATGCTCGAAATGAATAACTGGAACGGCCTAGGGGAAAAGTGCGCATACCGTTGTAATCGGGCGAGTTTCTACTTTCAGATGCCGCAGAAATTTTGCGAATTGATCAATCCGTTCGCGAGATATGGCAGTTTGGAAATAAGAAACGCTTGAGAAACTCAAAATTTTCGCAGTTCTGATGCTCGAAACGAATAACTAGAACGGCCTAGGGGAAAAGTACGCATACCGTTGTAATCGGGCGAGTTTCTACTTTCAGATGCAACAGAAATTTTGCGGATTGATCAATCCGTTCGCGAGATATGGCAGTTTGGATATAAGAAACGCTTGAGAAACTCAAAATTTTCGCAGTTCTGATGCTCGAAACGAGTAACTAGAACGGCCTAGGGGAATAGTACGCACACCGTTGTAATCGGGCGAGTTTCTACTTTCAGACGCAACAGAAATTTTGCGGATTGATCAATCCGTTCGCGAGATATGGCAGTTTGGATGTAAGAAACGCTTGAGAAACTCAAAATTTGCGCAGTTCTGATGCTCGAAACGAGTAACTAGAACGGCCTAGGGGAATAGTACGCACACCGTTGTAATCGGGCGAGTTTCTACTTTCAGACGCAACAGAAATTTTGCGGATTGGTCAATCCGTTCGCGAGATATGGCAGTTGGGAGGTAAGAAACGCTTGAGAAACTCAAAATTTGCGCAGTTCTGATGCTCGAAACGAAATAACTAGAACGGCCTAGGGGAAAAGTACGCATACCGTTGTAATCGGGCAAGATTCTACTTGCACATGCAACAGAAATTTTGCGGATTGGTCGATCCGTTCGCGAGATATGGCAGTTTGGAAATAAGAAACGCTTGAGAAACTCAAAATTTTCGCAGTTCTGATGCTCGAAACGAGTAACTAGAACGGCATAGGGGAAAAGTACGCATACCGTTGTAATCGGGCGAGTTTCTACTTTCAGATGCAAGAGAAATTTTGCGGATTGATCAATCCGTTCGCGAGATATGGCAGTTTGGAGGTAAGAAACGCTTGAGAAACTCAAAATTTGCGCAGTTCTGATGCTCGAAACGAAATAACTAGAACGGCCTAGGGGAAAAGTACGCATACCGTTGTAATCGGGCGAGATTCTACTTGCACATGCAACAGAAATTTTGCGGATTGGTCGATCCGTTCGCGAGATATGGCAGTTTGGAAGTAAGAAACGCTTGAGAAACTCAAAATTTTCGCAGTTCTGATGCTCGAAATGAATAACTGGAACGGCCTAGGGGAAAAGTGCGCATACCGTTGTAATCGGGCGAGTTTCTACTTTCAGATGCCGCAGAAATTTTGCGAATTGATCAATCCGTTCGCGAGATATGGCAGTTTGGAAATAAGAAACGCTTGAGAAACTCAAAATTTTCGCAGTTCTGATGCTCGAAACGAATAACTAGAACGGCCTAGGGGAAAAGTACGCATACCGTTGTAATCGGGCGAGTTTCTACTTTCAGATGCAACAGAAATTTTGCGGATTGATCAATCCGTTCGCGAGATATGGCAGTTTGGATATAAGAAACGCTTGAGAAACTCAAAATTTTCGCAGTTCTGATGCTCGAAACGAGTAACTAGAACGGCCTAGGGGAATAGTACGCACACCGTTGTAATCGGGCGAGTTTCTACTTTCAGACGCAACAGAAATTTTGCGGATTGATCAATCCGTTCGCGAGATATGGCAGTTTGGATGTAAGAAACGCTTGAGAAACTCAAAATTTGCGCAGTTCTGATGCTCGAAACGAGTAACTAGAACGGCCTAGGGGAATAGTACGCACACCGTTGTAATCGGGCGAGTTTCTACTTTCAGACGCAACAGAAATTTTGCGGATTGGTCAATCCGTTCGCGAGATATGGCAGTTGGGAGGTAAGAAACGCTTGAGAAACTCAAAATTTGCGCAGTTCTGATGCTCGAAACGAAATAACTAGAACGGCCTAGGGGAAAAGTACGCATACCGTTGTAATCGGGCAAGATTCTACTTGCACATGCAACAGAAATTTTGCGGATTGGTCGATCCGTTCGCGAGATATGGCAGTTTGGAAGTAAGAAACGCTTGAGAAACTCAAAATTTTCGCAGTTCTGATGCTCGAAATGAATAACTGGAACGGCCTAGGGGAAAAGTGCGCATACCGTTGTAATCGGGCGAGTTTCTACTTTCAGATGCCGCAGAAATTTTGCGAATTGATCAATCCGTTCGCGAGATATGGCAGTTTGGAAATAAGAAACGCTTGAGAAACTCAAAATTTTCGCAGTTCTGATGCTCGAAACGAATAACTAGAACGGCCTAGGGGAAAAGTACGCATACCGTTGTAATCGGGCGAGTTTCTACTTTCAGATGCAACAGAAATTTTGCGGATTGATCAATCCGTTCGCGAGATATGGCAGTTTGGAGGTAAGAAACGCTTGAGAAACTCAAAATTTGCGCAGTTCTGATGCTCGAAACGAAATAACTAGGACGGCCTAGGGGAAAAGTACGCATACCGTTGTAATCGGGCGAGATTCTACTTGCACATGCAACAGAAATTTTGCGGATTGGGCGATCTGTTCGCGAGATATGGCAGTTTGGAAGTAAGAAACGCTTGAGAAACTCAAAATTTTCGCAGTTCTGATGCTCGAAACGAGTAACTAGAACGGCCTAGTGGAATAGTACGCACACCGTTGTAATCGGGCGAGTTTCTACTTTCAGACGCAACAGAAATTTTGCGGATTGATCAATCCGTTCGCGAGATATGGCAGTTTGGATATAAGAAACGCTTGAGAAACTCAAAATTTGCGCAGTTCTGATGCTCGAAACGAGTAACTAGAACGGCCTAGGGGAATAGTACGCACACCGTTGTAATCGGGCGAGTTTCTACTTTCAGACGCAACAGAAATTTTACGGATTGGTCAATCCGTTCGCGAGATATGGCAGTTGGGAGGTAAGAAACGCTTGAGAAACTCAAAATTTGCGCAGCTCTGATGCTCGAAACGAAATAACTAGAACGGCCTAGGGGAAAAGTACGCATACCGTTGTAATCGGGCGAGATTCTACTTGCACATGCAACAGAAATTTTGCGGATTGGTCGATCCGTTCGCGAGATATGGCAGTTTGGAAGTAAGAAACGCTTGAGAAACTCAAAATTTTCGCAGTTCTGATGCTCGAAATGAATAACTGGAACGGCCTAGGGGAAAAGTGCGCATACCGTTGTAATCGGGCGAGTTTCTACTTTCAGATGCCGCAGAAATTTTGCGAATTGATCAATCCGTTCGCGAGATATGGCAGTTTGGAAATAAGAAACGCTTGAGAAACTCAAAATTTCGCAGTTCTGATGCTCGAAACAAATAACTAGAACGGCCTAGGGGAAAAGTACGCATACCGTTGTAATCGGGCGAGTTTCTACTTTCAGATGCAACAGAAATTTTGCGGATTGGTCAATCCGTTCGCGAGATATGGAAGTTTGGATGTAAGAAACGCTTGAGAAACTCAAAATTTTCGCAGTTCTGATGCTCGACACGAATAACTAGAACGGCCTGGGGAAAAGTGCGCATACCGTTGTAATCGGGCGAGTTTCTACTTTCAGATGCAACAGAAATTTTGCGGATTGATCAATCCGTTCGCGAGATATGGCAGTTTGGATATAAGAAACGCTTGAGAAACTCAAAATTTTCGCAGTTCTGATGCTCGAAACGAGTAACTAGAACGGCCTAGGGGAATAGTACGCACACCGTTGTAATCGGGCGAGTTTCTACTTTCAGACGCAACAGAAATTTTGCGGATTGGTCAATCCGTTCGCGAGATATGGCAGTTGGGAGGTAAGAAACGCTTGAGAAACTCAAAATTTGCGCAGTTCTGATGCTCGAAACGAAATAACTAGAACGGCCTAGGGGAAAAGTACGCATACCGTTGTAATCGGGCGAGATTCTACTTGCACATGCAACAGAAATTTTGCGGATTGGTCGATCCGTTCGCGAGATATGGCAGTTTGGAAATAAGAAACGCTTGAGAAACTCAAAATTTTCGCAGTTCTGATGCTCGAAACGAGTAACTAGAACGGCATAGGGGAAAAGTACGCATATCGTTGTAATCGGGCGAGTTTCTACTTTCAGATGCAACAGAAATTTTGCGGATTGATCAATCCGTTCGCGAGATATGGCAGTTTGGAGGTAAGAAACGCTTGAGAAACTCAAAATTTGCGCAGTTCTGATGCTCGAAACGAAATAACTAGAACGGCCTAGGGGAAAAGTGCGCATACCGTTGTAATCGGGCGAGATTCTACTTGCATATGCAACAGAAATTTTGCGGATTGGTCGATCCGTTCGCGAGATATGGCAGTTTGGAAGTAAGAAACGCTTGAGAAACTCAAAATTTTCGCAGTTCTGATGCTCGAAATGAATAACTGAAACGGCCTAGGGGAAAAGTGCGCATACCGTTGTAATCGGGCGAGTTTCTACTTTCAGATGCCGCAGAAATTTTGCGGATTGATCAATCCGTTCGCGAGATATGGCAGTTTGGATGTAAGAAACGCTTGAGAAACTCAAAATTTGCGCAGTTCTGATGCTCGAAACGAATAACTAGAACGGCCTAGGGGGAAAGTACGCATACCGTTGCAATCGGGCTAGTTTCTACTTGCAGATGCAACAGAAATTTTGCGGATTGGTCGATCCGTTCGCGAGATATGGCAGTTTGGATGTAAGAAACGCTTGAGAAACTCAAAATTTTCGCAGTTCTGATGCTCGACACGAATAACTAGAACGGCCTAGGGGAAAAGTACGCATACCGTTGTAATCGGGCGAGTTTCTACTTGCACATGCAACAGAAATTTTGCGGATTGGTCGATCCGTTCGCGAGATATGGCAGTTTGGAAGTAAGAAACGCTTGAGAAACTCAAAATTTTCGCAGTTCTGATGCTCGAAACGAATAACTAGAACGGCATAGGGGAAAAGTACGCATACCGTTGTAATCGGGCGAGTTTCTACTTTCAGATGCAACAGAAATTTTGTGGATTGATCAATCCGTTCGCGAGATATGGCAGTTTGGAGGTAAGAAACGCTTGAGAAACTCAAAATTTTCGCAGTTCTGATGCTCGAAACGAATAACTAGAACGGCCTAGGGGAAAAGTACGCAAACCGTTGTAATCGGGCGAGTTTCTACTTTCAGATGCAACAGAAATTTTGCGGATTGGTCAATCCGTTCGCGAGATATGGCAGTTTGGATGTAAGAAACGCTTGAGAAACTCAAAATTTTCGCAGTTCTGATGCTCGACACGAATAACTAGAACGGCCTGGGGAAAAGTGCGCATACCGTTGTAATCGGGCGAGTTTCTACTTTCAGATGCAACAGAAATTTTGCGGATTGATCAATTCGTTCGCGAGATATGGCAGTTTGGATATAAGAAACGCTTGAGAAACTCAAAATTTTCGCAGTTCTGATGCTCGAAACGAGTAACTAGAACGGCCTAGGGGAATAGTACGCACACCGTTGTAATCGGGCGAGTTTCTACTTTCAGACGCAACAGAAATTTTGCGGATTGGTCAATCCGTTCGCGAGATATGGCAGTTGGGTGGTAAGAAACGCTTGAGAAACTCAAAATTTGCGCAGTTCTGATGCTCGAAACGAAATAACTAGAACGGCCTAGGGGAAAAGTACGCATACCGTTGTAATCGGGCGAGATTCTACTTGCACATGCAACAGAAATTTTGCGGATTGGTCGATCCGTTCGCGAGATATGGCAGTTTGGAAATAAGAAACGCTTGAGAAACTCAAAATTTTCGCAGTTCTGATGCTCGAAACGAATAACTAGAACCGCCTAGGGGAAAAGTGCGCATACCGTTGTAATCGGGCGAGTTTCTACTTTCAGATGCCACAGACATTTTGCGGATTGATCAATCCGTTCGCGAGATATGGCAGTTTGGAAATAAGAAACGCTTGATAAACTCAAAATTTTCGCAGTTCTGATGCTCGAAACGAGTAACTAGAACGGCCTAGGGGAAAAGTACGCATACCGTTCTAATCGGGCGAGTTTCTACTTTCAGATGCAACAGAAATTTTGTGGATTGATCAATCCGTTCGCGAGATATGGCAGTTTGGAGGTAAGAAACGCTTGAGAAACTCAAAATTTTCGCAGTTCTGATGCTCGAAACGAATAACTAGAACGGCCTAGGGGAAAAGTACGCATACCGTTGTAATCGGGCGAGTTTCTACTTTCAGATGCAACAGAAATTTTGCGGATTGATCAATCCGTTCGCGAGATATGGCAGATTGGATATAAGAAACGCTTGAGAAACTCAAAATTTTCGCAGTTCTGATGCTCGAAACGAATAACTAGAACCGCCTAGGGGAAAAGTGCGCATACCGTTGTAATCGGGCGAGTTTCTACTTTCAGATGCCACAGACATTTTGCGGATTGATCAATCCGTTCGCGAGATATGGCAGTTTGGAAATAAGAAACGCTTGATAAACTCAAAATTTTCGCAGTTCTGATGCTCGAAACGAGTAACTAGAACGGCCTAGGGGAAAAGTACGCATACCGTTCTAATCGGGCGAGTTTCTACTTTCAGATGCAACAGAAATTTTGTGGATTGATCAATCCGTTCGCGAGATATGGCAGTTTGGAGGTAAGAAACGCTTGAGAAACTCAAAATTTTCGCAGTTCTGATGCTCGAAACGAATAACTAGAACGGCCTAGGGGAAAAGTACGCATACCGTTGTAATCGGGCGAGTTTCTACTTTCAGATGCAACAGAAATTTTGCGGATTGATCAATCCGTTCGCGAGATATGGCAGATTGGATATAAGAAACGCTTGAGAAACTCAAAATTTTCGCAGTTCTGATGCTCGAAACGAGTAACTAGAACGGCCTAGGGGAATAGTACGCACACCGTTGTAATCGGGCGAGTTTCTACTTTCAGACGCAACAGAAATTTTGCGGATTGATCAATCCGTTCGCGAGATATGGCAGTTTGGATGTAAGAAACGCTTGAGAAACTCAAAATTTGCGCAGTTCTGATGCTCGAAACGAGTAACTAGAACGGCCTAGGGGAATAGTACGCACACCGTTGTAATCGGGCGAGTTTCTACTTTCAGACGCAACAGAAATTTTGCGGATTGGTCAATCCGTTCGCGAGATATGGCAGTTGGGAGGTAAGAAACGCTTGAGAAACTCAAAATTTGCGCAGTTCTGATGCTCGAAACGAAATAACGAGAACGGCCTAGGGGAAAAGTACGCATACCGTTGTAATCGGGCAAGATTCTACTTGCACATGCAACAGAAATTTTGCGGATTGGTCGATCCGTTCGCGAGATATGGCAGTTTGGAAGTAAGAAACGCTTGAGAAACTCAAAATTTTCGCAGTTCTGATGCTCGAAATGAATAACTGGAACGGCCTAGGGAAAAGTGCGCATACCGTTGTAATCGGGCGAGTTTCTACTTTCAGATGCAACAGAAACTTTGCGGATTGATCAATCCGTTCGCGAGATATGGCAGTTTGGAGGTAAGAAACGCTTGAGAAACTCAAAATTTGCGCAGTTCTGATGCTCGAAACGAAATAACTAGGACGGCCTAGGGGAAAAGTACGCATACCGTTGTAATCGGGCGAGATTCTACTTGCACATGCAACAGAAATTTTGCGGATTGGTCGATCCGTTCGCGAGATATGGCAGTTTGGAAGTAAGAAACGCTTGAGAAACTCAAAATTTTCGCAGTTCTGATGCTCGAAACGAGTAACTAGAACGGCCTAGGGGAATAGTACGCACACCGTTGTAATCGGGCGAGTTTCTACTTTCAGACGCAACAGAAATTTTGCGGATTGATCAATCCGTTCGCGAGATATGGCAGTTTGGATATAAGAAACGCTTGAGAAACTCAAAATTTTCGCAGTTCTGATGCTCGAAACGAAATAACTAGAACGGCCTAGGGGAAAAGTACGCATACCGTTGTAATCGGGCGAGATTCTACTTGCACATGCAACAGAAATTTTGCGGATTGGTCGATCCGTTCGCGAGATATGGCAGTTTGGAAGTAAGAAACGCTTGAGAAACTCAAAATTTTCGCAGTTCTGATGCTCGAAATGAATAACTGGAACGGCCTAGGGGAAAAGTGCGCATACCGTTGTAATCGGGCGAGTTTCTACTTTCAGATGCCGCAGAAATTTTGCGAATTGATCAATCCGTTCGCGAGATATGGCAGTTTGGAAATAAGAAACGCTTGAGAAACTCAAAATTTTCGCAGTTCTGATGCTCGAAACGAATAACTAGAACGGCCTAGGGGAAAAGTACGCATACCGTTGTAATCGGGCGAGTTTCTACTTTCAGATGCAACAGAAATTTTGCGGATTGATCAATCCGTTCGCGAGATATGGCAGTTGGGAGGTAAGAAACGCTTGAGAAACTCAAAATTTGCGCAGTTCTGATGCTCGAAACGAAATAACTAGAACGGCCTAGGGGAAAAGTACGCATACCGTTGTAATCGGGCGAGATTCTACTTGCACATGCAACAGAAATTTTGCGGATTGGTCGATCCGTTCGCGAGATATGGCAGTTTGGAAGTAAGAAACGCTTGAGAAACTCAAAATTTTCGCAGTTCTGATGCTCGAAATGAATAACTGGAACGGCCTAGGGGAAAAGTGCGTATACCGTTGTAATCGGGCAAGTTTCTACTTTCAGATGCCGCAGAAATTTTGCGAATTGATCAATCCGTTCGCGAGATATGGCAGTTTGGAAATAAGAAACGCTTGAGAAACTCAAAATTTTCGCAGTTCTGATGCTCGAAACGAATAACTAGAACGGCCTAGGGGAAAAGTACGCATACCGTTGTAATCGGGCGAGTTTCTACTTTCAGATGCAACAGAAATTTTGCGGATTGATCAATCCGTTCGCGAGATATGGCAGTTTGGATATAAGAAACGCTTGAGAAACTCAAAATTTTCGCAGTTCTGATGCTCGAAACGAGTAACTAGAACGGCCTAGGGGAATAGTACGCACACCGTTGTAATCGGGCGAGTTTCTACTTTCAGACGCAACAGAAATTTTGCGGATTGATCAATCCGTTCGCGAGATATGGCAGTTTGGATGTAAGAAACGCTTGAGAAACTCAAAATTTTCGCAGTTCTGATGCTCGACACGAATAACTAGAACGGCCTAGGGGAAAAGTACGCATACCGTTGTAATCGGGCGAGTTTCTACTTGCACATGCAACAGAAATTTTGCGGATTGGTCGATCCGTTCGCGAGATATGGCAGTTTGGAAGTAAGAAACGCTTGAGAAACTCAAAATTTTCGCAGTTCTGATGCTCGAAACGAATAACTAGAACGGCCTAGGGGGAAAGTACGCATACCGTTGCAATCGGGCTAGTTTCTACTTGCAGATGCAACAGAAATTTTGCGGATTGGTCGATCCGTTCGCGAGATATGGCAGTTTGGATGTAAGAAACGCTTGAGAAACTCAAAATTTTCGCAGTTCTGATGCTCGAAACGAATAACTAGAACGGCATAGGGGAAAAGTACGCATACCGTTGTAATCGGGCGAGTTTCTACTTTCAGATGCAACAGAAATGTTGTGGATTGATCAATTCGTTCGCGAGATATGGCAGTTTGGAGGTAAGAAACGCTTGAGAAACTCAAAATTTTCGCAGTTCTGATGCTCGAAACGAATAACTAGAACGGCCTAGGGGAAAACTACACCCACCGTTGTAATCGGGCGAGTTTCTACTTTCAGATGCAACAGAAATTTTGTGGATTGATCAATCCGTTCGCGAGATATGGCAGTTTGGATGTAAGAAACGCTTGAGAAACTCAAAATTTTCGCAGTTCTGATGCTCGAAACGAATAACTAGAACGGCCTAGGGGAAAACTACAGCCACCGTTGTAATCGGGCGAGCTTCTACTTCCAGACGCAACAGAAATTTTGCGGATAGGTCAATCCGTTCGCGAGATATGGCAGTTTGGAGGTAAGAAACGCTTGAGAAACTCAAAATTTTCGCAGTTCTGATGCTTGAAATGAATAACTGGAACGGCCTAGGGGAAAAGTGCGCATACCGTTGTAATCGGGCGAGTTTCTACTTTCAGATGCAACAGAAATTTTATGGATTGGTCAATCCGTTCGCGAGATATGGCAGTTTGGATGTAAGAAACGCTTGAGAAACTCAAAATTTTCGCAGTTCTGATGCTCGACACGAATAACTAGAACGGCCTAGGGGAAAAGTGCGCATACCGTTGTAATCGGGCGAGTTTCTACTTTCAGATGCATCAGAAATTTTGCGGATTGATCAATCCGTTCGCGAGATATGGCAGTTTGGATATAAGAAACGCTTGTGAAACTCAAAATTTGCGCAGTTCTGATGCTCGAAACGAAATAACTAGAACGGCCTAGGGGAAAAGTACGCATACCGTTGTAATCGGGCGAGATTCTACTTGCACATGCAACAGAAATTTTGCGGATTGGTCGATCCGTTCGCGAGATATGGCAGTTTGGAAATAAGAAACGCTTGAGAAACTCAAAATTTTCGCAGTTCTGATGCTCGAAACGAATAACTAGAACCGCCTAGGGGAAAAGTGCGCATACCGTTGTAATCGGGCGAGTTTCTACTTTCAGATGCCACAGACATTTTGCGGATTGATCAATCCGTTCGCGAGATATGGCAGTTTGGAAATAAGAAACGCTTGATAAACTCAAAATTTTCGCAGTTCTGATGCTCGAAACGAGTAACTAGAACGGCATAGGGGAAAAGTACGCATACCGTTGTAATCGGGCGAGTTTCTACTTTCAGATGCAACAGAAATTTTGCGGATTGATCAATCCGTTCGCGAGATATGGCAGTTTGGAGGTAAGATACGCTTGAGAAACTCAAAATTTTCGCAGTTCTGATGCTCGAAACGAATAACTAGGACGGCCTAGGGGAAAAGTACGCATACCGTTGTAATCGGGCAAGATTCTACTTACACATGCAACAGAAATTTTGCGGATTGGTCGATCCGTTCGCGAGATATGGCAGTTTGGAAGTAAGAAACGCTTGAGAAACTCAAAATTTTCGCAGTTCTGATGCTCGAAATGAATAACTGGAACGGCCTAGGGGAAAAGTGCGCATACCGTTGTAATCGGGCGAGTTTCTACTTTCAGATGCCGCAGAAATTTTGGGAATTGATCAATCCGTTCGCGAGATATGGCAGTTTGGAAATAAGAAACGCTTGAGAAACTCAAAATTTTCGCAGTTCTGATGCTCGAAACGAATAACTAGAACGGCCTAGGGGAAAAGTACGCATACCGTTGTAATCGGGCGAGTTTCTACTTTCAGATGCAACAGAAACTTTGCGGATTGATCAATCCGTTCGCGAGATATGGCAGTTTGGAGGTAAGAAACGCTTGAGAAACTCAAAATTTGCGCAGTTCTGATGCTCGAAACGAAATAACTAGGACGGCCTAGGGGAAAAGTACGCATACCGTTGTAATCGGGCGAGATTCTACTTGCACATGCAACAGAAATTTTGCGGATTGGTCGATCCGTTCGCGAGATATGGCAGTTTGGAAGTAAGAAACGCTTGAGAAACTCAAAATTTTCGCAGTTCTGATGCTCGAAACGAGTAACTAGAACGGCCTAGGGGAATAGTACGCACACCGTTGTAATCGGGCGAGTTTCTACTTTCAGACGCAACAGAAATTTTGCGGATTGATCAATCCGTTCGCGAGATATGGCAGTTTGGATATAAGAAACGCTTGAGAAACTCAAAATTTTCGCAGTTCTGATGCTCGAAACGAAATAACTAGAACGGCCTAGGGGAAAAGTACGCATACCGTTGTAATCGGGCGAGATTCTACTTGCACATGCAACAGAAATTTTGCGGATTGGTCGATCCGTTCGCGAGATATGGCAGTTTGGAAGTAAGAAACGCTTGAGAAACTCAAAATTTTCGCAGTTCTGATGCTCGAAATGAATAACTGGAACGGCCTAGGGGAAAAGTGCGCATACCGTTGTAATCGGGCGAGTTTCTACTTTCAGATGCCGCAGAAATTTTGCGAATTGATCAATCCGTTCGCGAGATATGGCAGTTTGGAAATAAGAAACGCTTGAGAAACTCAAAATTTTCGCAGTTCTGATGCTCGAAACGAATAACTAGAACGGCCTAGGGGAAAAGTACGCATACCGTTGTAATCGGGCGAGTTTCTACTTTCAGATGCAACAGAAATTTTGCGGATTGGTCAATCCGTTCGCGAGATATGGAAGTTTGGATGTAAGAAACGCTTGAGAAACTCAAAATTTTCGCAGTTCTGATGCTCGACACGAATAACTAGAACGGCCTGGGGAAAAGTGCGCATACCGTTGTAATCGGGCGAGTTTCTACTTTCAGATGCAACAGAAATTTTGCGGATTGATCAATACGTTCGCGAGATATGGCAGTTTGGATATAAGAAACGCTTGAGAAACTCAAAATTTTCGCAGTTCTGATGCTCGAAACGAGTAACTAGAACGGCCTAGGGGAATAGTACGCACACCGTTGTAATCGGGCGAGTTTCTACTTTCAGACGCAACAGAAATTTTGCGGATTGGTCAATCCGTTCGCGAGATATGGCAGTTGGGAGGTAAGAAACGCTTGAGAAACTCAAAATTTGCGCAGTTCTGATGCTCGAAACGAAATAACTAGAACGGCCTAGGGGAAAAGTACGCATACCGTTGTAATCGGGCGAGATTCTACTTGCACATGCAACAGAAATTTTGCGGATTGGTCGATCCGTTCGCGAGATATGGCAGTTTGGAAATAAGAAACGCTTGAGAAACTCAAAATTTTCGCAGTTCTGATGCTCGAAACGAGTAACTAGAACGGCATAGGGGAAAAGTACGCATACCGTTGTAATCGGGCGAGTTTCTACTTTCAGATGCAACAGAAATTTTGCGGATTGATCAATCCGTTCGCGAGATATGGCAGTTTGGAGGTAAGAAACGCTTGAGAAACTCAAAATTTGCGCAGTTCTGATGCTCGAAACGAAATAACTAGAACGGCCTAGGGGAAAAGTACGCATACCGTTGTAATCGGGCGAGTTTCTACTTTCAGATGCAACAGAAATTTTGCGGATTGATCAATCCGTTCGCGAGATATGGCAGTTTGGAAGTAAGAAACGCTTGAGAAACTCAAAATTTTCGCAGTTCTGATGCTCGAAATGAATAACTGGAACGGCCTAGGGGAAAAGTGCGCATACCGTTGTAATCGGGCGAGTTTCTACTTTCAGATGCCGCAGAAATTTTGCGAATTGATCAATCCGTTCGCGAGATATGGCAGTTTGGAAATAAGAAACGCTTGAGAAACTCAAAATTTTCGCAGTTCTGATGCTCGAAACGAATAACTAGAACGGCCTAGGGGAAAAGTACGCATACCGTTGTAATCGGGCGAGTTTCTACTTTCAGATGCAACAGAAATTTTGCGGATTGATCAATCCGTTCGCGAGATATGGCAGTTTGGATATAAGAAACGCTTGAGAAACTCAAAATTTTCGCAGTTCTGATGCTCGACACGAATAACTAGAACGGCCTAGGGGAAAAGTACGCATACCGTTGTAATCGGGCGAGTTTCTACTTGCACATGCAACAGAAATTTTGCGGATTGGTCGATCCGTTCGCGAGATATGGCAGTTTGGAAGTAAGAAACGCTTGAGAAACTCAAAATTTTCGCAGTTCTGATGCTCGAAACGAATAACTAGAACGGCCTAGGGGGAAAGTACGCATACCGTTGCAATCGGGCTAGTTTCTACTTGCAGATGCAACAGAAATTTTGCGGATTGGTCGATCCGTTCGCGAGATATGGCAGTTTGGATGTAAGAAACGCTTGAGAAACTCAAAATTTTCGCAGTTCTGATGCTCGAAACGAATAACTAGAACGGCATAGGGGAAAAGTACGCATACCGTTGTAATCGGGCGAGTTTCTACTTTCAGATGCAACAGAAATGTTGTGGATTGATCAATCCGTTCGCGAGATATGGCAGTTTGGAGGTAAGAAACGCTTGAGAAACTCAAAATTTTCGCAGTTCTGATGCTCGAAACGAATAACTAGAACGGCGTAGGGGAAAACTACACCCACCGTTGTAATCGGGCGAGTTTCTACTTTCAGACGCAACAGAAATTTTGCGGATAGGTCAATCCGTTCGCGAGACATGGCTGTTTGGAGGTAAGAAACGCTTGAGAAACTCAAAATTTTCGCAGTTCTGATGCTCGAAACGAATAACTAGAACGGCATAGGGGAAAAGTACGCATACCGTTGTAATCGGGCGAGTTTCTACTTTCAGATGCAACAGAAATGTTGTGGATTGATCAATCCGTTCGCGAGATATGGCAGTTTGGAGGTAAGAAACGCTTGAGAAACTCAAAATTTTCGCAGTTCTGATGCTCGAAACGAATAACTAGAACGGCATAGGGGAAAAGTACGCATACCGTTGTAATCGGGCGAGTTTCTACTTTCAGATGCAACAGAAATTTTGTGGATTGATCAATCCGTTCGCGAGATATGGCAGTTTGGATGTAAGAAACGCTTGAGAAACTCAAAATTTTTGCAGTTCTGATGCTCGAAACGAATAACTAGAACGGCCTAGGGGAAAACTACAGCCACCGTTGTAATCGGGCGAGCTTCTACTTCCAGACGCAACAGAAATTTTGCGGATAGGTCAATCCGTTCGCGAGATATGGCAGTTTGGAGGTAAGAAACGCTTGAGAAACTCAAAATTTTCGCAGTTCTGATGCTCGAAATGAATAACTGGAACGGCCTAGGGGAAAAGTGCGCATACCGTTGTAATCGGGCGAGTTTCTACTTTCAGATGCAACAGAAATTTTATGGATTGGTGAATCCGTTCGCGAGATATGGCAGTTTGGATGTAAGAAACGCTTGAGAAACTCAAAATTTTCGCAGTTCTGATGCTCGACACGAATAACTAGAACGGCCTAGGGGAAAAGTGCGCATACCGTTGTAATCGGGCGAGTTTCTACTTTCAGATGCATCAGAAATTTTGCGGATTGATCAATCCGTTCGCGAGATATGGCAGTTTGGATATAAGAAACGCTTGTGAAACTCAAAATTTGCGCAGTTCTGATGCTCGAAACGAAATAACTAGAACGGCCTAGGGGAAAAGTACGCATACCGTTGTAATCGGGCGAGATTCTACTTGCACATGCAACAGAAATTTTGCGGATTGGTCGATCCGTTCGCGAGATATGGCAGTTTGGAAATAAGAAACGCTTGAGAAACTCAAAATTTTCGCAGTTCTGATGCTCGAAACGAATAACTAGAACCGCCTAGGGGAAAAGTGCGCATACCGTTGTAATCGGGCGAGTTTCTACTTTCAGATGCCACAGACATTTTGCGGATTGATCAATCCGTTCGCGAGATATGGCAGTTTGGAAATAAGAAACGCTTGATAAACTCAAAATTTTCGCAGTTCTGATGCTCGAAACGAGTAACTAGAACGGCATAGGGGAAAAGTACGCATACCGTTGTAATCGGGCGAGTTTCTACTTTCAGATGCAACAGAAATTTTGCGGATTGATCAATCCGTTCGCGAGATATGGCAGTTTGGAGGTAAGATACGCTTGAGAAACTCAAAATTTTCGCAGTTCTGATGCTCGAAACGAATAACTAGAACGGCCTAGGGGAAAAGTACGCATACCGTTCTAATCGGGCGAGTTTCTACTTGCACATGCAACAGAAATTTTGCGGATTGGTCGATCCGTTCGCGAGATATGGAAGTTTGGAAGTAAGAAACGCTTGAGAAACTCAAAATTTTCGCAGTTCTGATGCTCGACACGAATAACTAGAACGGCCTAGGGGAAAAGTGTGCATACCGTTGTAATCGGGCGAGTTTCTACTTTCAGATGCAACAGAAATTATGCGGATTGATCAATCCGTTCGCGAGGTATGGCAGTTTGGATATAAGAAACGCTTGAGAAACTCAAAATTTTCGCAGTTCTGATGCTCGAAACGAATAACTAGAACGGCCTAGGGGAAAAGTACGCATACCGTTGTAATCAGGCGAGTTTCTACTTGCACATGCAACAGAAATTTTGCGCATTGGTCGATCCGTTCGCGAGATATGGCAGTTTGGAAGTAAGAAACGCTTGAGAAACTCAAAATTTTCGCAGTTCTGATGCTCGAAACGAATAACTAGAACGGCATAGGGGAAAAGTACGCATACCGTTGTAATCGGGCGAGTTTCTACTATCAGATACAACAGAAATTTTGTGGATTGATCAAACCGTTCGCGAGATATGGCAGTTTGGAGGTAAGAAACGCTTGAGAAACTCAAAATTTTCGCAGTTCTGATGCTCGAAACGAATAACTACAACGGCCTAGGGGAAAACTACACCCACCGTTGTAATCGGGCGAGTTTCTACTTTCAGACGCAACAGAAATTTTGCGGATAGGTCAATCCGTTCGCGAGATATGGCAGTTTGGAGGTAAGAAACGCTTGAGAAACTCAAAATTTTCGCAGTTCTGATGCTCGAAATGAATAACTGGAACGGCCTAGGGGAAAAGTGCGCATACCGTTGTAATCGGGCGAGTTTCTACTTTCAGATGCCGCAGAAATTTTGCGGATTGATCAATCCGTTCGCGAGATATGGCAGTTTGGAAATAAGAAACGCTTGAGAAACTCAAAATTTTCGCAGTTCTGATGCTCGAAACGAGTAACTAGAACGGCATAGGGGAAAAGTAAGCATACCGTTGTAATCGGGCGAGTTTCTACTTTCAGATGCCGCAGAAATTTTGCGGATTGATCAATCCGTTCGCGAGATATGGCAGTTTGGAAATAAGAAACGCTTGAGAAACTCAAAATTTTCGCAGTTCTGATGCTCGAAACGAGTAACTAGAACGGCATAGGGGAAAAGTAAGCATACCGTTGTAATCGGGCGAGTTTCTACTTTCAGATGCAACAGAAATTTTGCGGATTGGTCAATCCGTTCGCGAGATATGGCAGTTTGGATGTAAGAAACGCTTGAGAAACTCAAAATTTTCGCAGTTCTGATGCTCGACACGAATAACTAGAACGGCCTAGGGGAAAAGTACGCATACCGTTGTAATCGGGCGAGATTCTACTTGCACATGCAACAGAAATTTTGCGGATTGGTCGATCCGTTCGCGAGATATGGCAGTTTGGAAATAAGAAACGCTTGAGAAACTCAAAATTTTCGCAGTTCTGATGCTCGAAACGAATAACTAGAACCGCCTAGGGGAAAAGTGCGCATACCGTTGTAATCGGGCGAGTTTCTACTTTCAGATGCCACAGAAATTTTGCGGATTGATCAATCCGTTCGCGAGATATGGCAGTTTGGAAATAAGAAACGCTTGATAAACTCAAAATTTTCGCAGTTCTGATGCTCGAAACGAGTAACTAGAACGGCATAGGGGAAAAGTACGCATACCGTTGTAATCGGGCGAGTTTCTACTTGCACATGCAACAGAAATTTTGCGGATTGGTCGATCCGTTCGCGAGATATGGCAGTTTGGAAGTAAGAAACGCTTGAGAAACTCAAAATTTTCGCAGTTCTGATGCTCGAAACGAATAACTAGAACGGCCTGGGGGGAAAGTACGCATACCGTTGCAATCGGGCTAGTTTCTACTTGCAGATGCAACAGAAATTTTGCTGATTGGTCGATCCGTTCGCGAGATATGGCAGTTTGGATGTAAGAAACGCTTGAGAAACTCAAAATTTTCGCAGTTCTGATGCTCGAAATGAATAACTGGAACGGCCTAGGGGAAAAGTGCGCATACCGTTGTAATCGGGCGAGTTTCTGCTTTCAGATGCCGCAGAAATTTTGCGGATTGATCAATCCGTTCGCGAGATATGGTAGTTTGGAAATAAGAAACGCTTGAGAAACTCAAAATTTTCGCAGTTCTGATGCTCGAAACGAAATAACTAGAACGGCCTAGGGGAAAAGTGCGCATACCGTTGTAATCGGGCCAGTTTCTACTTTCAGATGCAACAGAAATTTTGCGGATTGATCAATCCGTTCGCGAGATATGGCAGTTTGGATATAAGAAACGCTTGAGAAACTCAAAATTTTCGCAGTTCTGATGCTCGAAACGAGTAACTAGAACGGCCTAGGGGAATAGTACGCACACCGTTGTAATCGGGCGAGTTTCTACTTTCAGACGCAACAGAAATTTTGCGGATTGGTCAATCCGTTCGCGAGATATGGCAGTTGGGAGGTAAGAAACGCTTGAGAAACTCAAAATTTGCGCAGTTCTGATGCTCGAAACGAAATAACTAGAACGGCCTAGGGGAAAAGTACGAATACCGTTGTAATCGGGCGAGATTCTACTTGCACATGCAACAGAAATTTTGCGGATTGGTCGATCCGTTCGCGAGATATGGCAGTTTGGAAATAAGAAACGCTTGATAAACTCAAAATTTTCGCAGTTCTGATGCTCGAAACGAGTAACTAGAACGGCATAGGGGAAAAGTACGCATACCGTTGTAATCGGGCGAGTTTCTACTTGCACATGCAACAGAAATTTTGCGGATTGGTCGATCCGTTCGCGAGATATGGCAGTTTGGAAGTAAGAAACGCTTGAGAAACTCAAAATTTTCGCAGTTCTGATGCTCGAAACGAATAACTAGAACGGCCTAGGGGGAAAGTACGCATACCGTTGCAATCGGACTAGTTTCTACTTGCAGATGCAACAGAAATTTTGCGGATTGGTCGATCCGTTCGCGAGATATGGCAGTTTGGATGTAAGAAACGCTTGAGAAACTCAAAATTTTCGCAGTTCTGATGCTCGAAACGAGTAACTAGAACGGCATAGGGGAAAAGTACGCATACCGTTGTAATCGGGCGAGTTTCTACTTTCAGATGCAACAGAAATTTTGCGGATTGATCAATCCGTTCGCGAGATATGGCAGTTTGGAGGTAAGAAACGCTTGAGAAACTCAAAATTTTCGTAGTTCTGATGCTCGAAACGAATAACTGGAACGGCCTAGGGGAAAACTACACATACCGTTGTAATCGGGCGAGTTTCTACTTTCAGACGCAACAGAAATTTTGCGGATAGGTCAATCCGTTCGCGAGATATGGCAGTTTGGAAATAAGAAACGCTTGAGAAACTTAAAATTTTCGCAGTTCTGATGCTCGAAACGAGTAACTAGAACGGCATAGGGGAAAAGTACGCATACCGTTGTAATCGGGCGAGTTTCTACTTTCAGATGCAACAGAAATTTTGCGGATTGATCAATCCGTTCGCGAGATATGGCAGTTTGGAGGTAAGAAACGCTTGAGAAACTTAAAATTTTCGCAGTTCTGATGCTCGAAACGAATAACTAGAACCGCCTAGGGGAAAAGTGCGCATACCGTTGTAATCGGGCGAGTTTCTACTTTCAGATGCCACAGAAATTTTGCGGATTGATCAATCCGTTCGCGAGATATGGCAGTTTGGAAATAAGAAACGCTTGAGAGACTCAAAATTTTCGCAGTTCTGATGCTGGAAACGAATAACTAGAACGGCCTAGGGGAAAAGTACGCAAACCGTTGTAATCGGGCGAGTTTCTACTTTCAGATGCAACAGAAATTTTGCGGATTGGTCAATCCGTTCGCGAGATATGGCAGTTTGGAGGTAAGAAACGCTTGAGAAACTCAAAATTTTCGCAGTTCTGATGCTCGAAACGAATAACTAGAACGGCCTAGGGGAAAAGTACGCATACCGTTGTAATCGGGCGAGTTTCTACTTTCAGATGCAACAGAAATTTTGCGGATTGATCAATCCGTTCGCGAGATATGGCAGATTGGATATAAGAAACGCTTGAGAAACTCAAAATTTTCGCAGTTCTGATGCTCGAAACGAGTAACTAGAACGGCCTAGGGGAATAGTACGCACACCGTTGTAATCGGGCGAGTTTCTACTTTCAGACGCAACAGAAATTTTGCGGATTGGTCGATCCGTTCGCGAGATATGGCAGTTTGGAAATAAGAAACGCTTGAGAAACTCAAAATTTTCGCAGTTCTGATGCTCGAAACGAATAACTAGAACCGCCTAGGGGAAAAGTGCGCATACCGTTGTAATCGGGCGAGTTTCTACTTTCAGATGCCACAGACATTTTGCGGATTGATCAATCCGTTCGCGAGATATGGCAGTTTGGAAATAAGAAAAGCTTGATAAACTCAAAATTTTTGCAGTTCTGATGCTCGAAACGAGTAACTAGAACGGCCTAGGGGAAAAGTACGCATACCGTTCTAATCGGGCGAGTTTCTACTTTCAGATGCAACAGAAATTTTGTGGATTGATCAATCCGTTCGCGAGATATGGCAGTTTGGAGGTAAGAAACGCTTGAGAAACTCAAAATTTTCGCAGTTCTGATGCTCGAAACGAATAACTAGAACGGCCTAGGGGAAAAGTACGCATACCGTTGTAATCGGGCGAGTTTCTACTTTCAGATGCAACAGAAATTTTGCGGATTGATCAATCCGTTCGCGAGATATGGCAGATTGGATATAAGAAACGCTTGAGAAACTCAAAATTTTCGCAGTTCTGATGCTCGAAACGAGTAACTAGAACGGCCTAGGGGAATAGTACGCACACCGTTGTAATCGGGCGAGTTTCTACTTTCAGACGCAACAGAAATTTTGCGGATTGGTCAATCCGTTCGCGAGATATGGCAGTTGGGAGGTAAGAAACGCTTGAGAAACTCAAAATTTGCGCAGTTCTGATGCTCGAAACGAAATAACTAGAACGGCCTAGGGGAAAAGTACGCATACCGTTGTAATCGGGCGAGATTCTACTTGCACATGCAACAGAAATTTTGCGGATTGGTCGATCCGTTCGCGAGATATGGCAGTTTGGAAATAAGAAACGCTTGAGAAACTCAAAATTTTCGCAGTTCTGATGCTCGAAACGAATAACTAGAACCGCCTAGGGGAAAAGTGCGCATACCGTTGTAATCGGGCGAGATTCTACTTGCACATGCAACAGAAATTTTGCGGATTGGTCGATCCGTTGGCGAGATATGGCAGTTTGGAAATAAGAAACGCTTGAGAAACTCAAAATTTTCGCAGTTCTGATGCTCGAAACGAATAACTAGAACCGCCTAGGGGAAAAGTGCGCATACCGTTGTAATCGGGCGAGTTTCTACTTTCAGATGCCACAGAAATTTTGCGGATTGATCAATCCGTTCGCGAGATATGGCAGTTTGGAAATAAGAAACGCTTGATAAACTCAAAATTTTCGCAGTTCTGATGCTCGAAACGAGTAACTAGAACGGCATAGGGGAAAAGTACGCATACCGTTGTAATCGGGCGAGTTTCTACTTTCAGATGCAACAGAAATTTTGCGGATTGATCAATCCGTTCGCGAGATATGGCAGTTTGGAGGTAAGAAACGCTTGAGAAACTCAAAATTTTCGCAGTTCTGATGCTCGAAATGAATAACTGGAACGGCCTAGGGGAAAAGTGCGCATACCGTTGTAATCGGGCGAGTTTCTACTTTCAGATGCCGCAGAAATTTTGCGGATTGATCAATCCGTTCGCGAGATATGGCAGTTTGGAAATAAGAAACGCTTGAGAAACTCAAAATTTTCGCAGTTCTGATGCTCGAAACGAATAACTAGAACGGCCTAGGGGAAAAGTACGCATACCGTTGTAATCGGGCGAGTTTCTACTTTCAGATGCAACAGAAATTTTGCGGATTGATCAATCCGTTCGCGAGATATGGCAGATTGGATATAAGAAACGCTTGAGAAACTCAAAATTTTCGCAGTTCTGATGCTCGAAACGAGTAACTAGAACGGCCTAGGGGAATAGTACGCACACCGTTGTAATCGGGCGAGTTTCTACTTTCAGACGCAACAGAAATTTTGCGGATTGGTCAATCCGTTCGCGAGATATGGCAGTTGGGAGGTAAGAAACGCTTGAGAAACTCAAAATTTGCGCAGTTCTGATGCTCGAAACGAAATAACTAGAACGGCCTAGGGGAAAAGTACGCATACCGTTGTAATCGGGCGAGATTCTACTTGCACATGCAACAGAAATTTTGCGGATTGGTCGATCCGTTCGCGAGATATGGCAGTTTGGAAATAAGAAACGCTTGAGAAACTCAAAATTTTCGCAGTTCTGATGCTCGAAACGAATAACTAGAACCGCCTAGGGGAAAAGTGCGCATACCGTTGTAATCGGGCGAGATTCTACTTGCACATGCAACAGAAATTTTGCGGATTGGTCGATCCGTTGGCGAGATATGGCAGTTTGGAAATAAGAAACGCTTGAGAAACTCAAAATTTTCGCAGTTCTGATGCTCGAAACGAATAACTAGAACCGCCTAGGGGAAAAGTGCGCATACCGTTGTAATCGGGCGAGTTTCTACTTTCAGATGCCACAGAAATTTTGCGGATTGATCAATCCGTTCGCGAGATATGGCAGTTTGGAAATAAGAAACGCTTGATAAACTCAAAATTTTCGCAGTTCTGATGCTCGAAACGAGTAACTAGAACGGCATAGGGGAAAAGTACGCATACCGTTGTAATCGGGCGAGTTTCTACTTTCAGATGCAACAGAAATTTTGCGGATTGATCAATCCGTTCGCGAGATATGGCAGTTTGGAGGTAAGAAACGCTTGAGAAACTCAAAATTTTCGCAGTTCTGATGCTCGAAATGAATAACTGGAACGGCCTAGGGGAAAAGTGCGCATACCGTTGTAATCGGGCGAGTTTCTACTTTCAGATGCCGCAGAAATTTTGCGGATTGATCAATCCGTTCGCGAGATATGGCAGTTTGGAAATAAGAAACGCTTGAGAAACTCAAAATTTTCGCAGTTCTGATGCTCGAAACGAGTAACTAGAACGGCATAGGGGAAAAGTAAGCATACCGTTGTAATCGGGCGAGTTTCTACTTTCAGATGCAACAGAAATTTTGCGGATTGGTCAATCCGTTCGCGAGATATGGCAGTTTGGAGATAAGAAACGCTTTAGAAACTCAAAATTTTCGCAGTTCTGATGCTCGAAACGAATAACTAGAACGGCCCAGGGGAAATGTGCGCATACCGTTGTAATCGGGCGAGTTTCTACTTTCAGATGCAACAGAAATTTTGCGGATTGATCAATCCGTTCGCGAGATATGGCAGTTTGGAAATAAGAAACGCTTGATAAACTCAAAATTTTCGCAGTTCTGATGCTCGAAACGAGTGACTAGAACGGCCTAGGGGAAAAGTACGCATACCGTTCTAATCGGGCGAGTTTCTACTTTCAGATGCAACAGATATTTTGTGGATTGATCAATCCGTTCGCGAGATATGGCAGTTTGGAGGTAAGAAACGCTTGAGAAACTCAAAATTTTCGCAGTTCTGATGCTCGAAACGAATAACTAGAACGGCCTAGGGGAAAAGTACGCATACCGTTGTAATCGGGCGAGTTCCTACTTTCAGATGCAACAGAAATTTTGCGGATTGTTCAATCCGTTCGCGAGATATGGCAGATTGGATATAAGAAACGCTTGAGAAACTCAAAATTTTCGCAGTTCTGATGCTCGAAACGAGTAACTAGAACGGCCTAGGGGAATAGTACGCACACCGTTGTAATCGGGCGAGTTTCTACTTTCAGACGCAACAGAAATTTTGCGGATTGGTCAATCCGTTCGCGAGATATGGCAGTTGGGAGGTAAGAAACGCTTGAGAAACTCAAAATTTGCGCAGTTCTGATGCTCGAAACGAAATAACTAGAACGGCCTAGGGGAAAAGTACGCATACCGTTGTAATCGGGCGAGATTCTACTTGCACATGCAACAGAAATTTTGCGGATTGGTCGATCCGTTCGCGAGATATGGCAGTTTGGAAATAAGAAACGCTTGAGAAACTCAAAATTTTCGCAGTTCTGATGCTCGAAACGAATAACTAGAACCGCCTAGGGGAAAAGTGCGCATACCGTTGTAATCGGGCGAGATTCTACTTGCACATGCAACAGAAATTTTGCGGATTGGTCGATCCGTTGGCGAGATATGGCAGTTTGGAAATAAGAAACGCTTGAGAAACTCAAAATTTTCGCAGTTCTGATGCTCGAAACGAGTAACTAGATCGGCATAGGGGAAAAGTACGCATACCGTTGTAATCGGGCGAGTTTCTACTTTCAGATGCAACAGAAATTTTGCGGATTAATCAATCCGTTCGCGAGATATGGCAGTTTGGAGGTAAGAAACGCTTGAGAAACTCAAAATTTTCCAGTTCTGATGCTCGAAAGGAATAACTGGAACGGCCTAGGGGAAAACTACACATACCGTTGTAATCGGGCGAGTTTCTACTTTCAGACGCAACAGAAATTTTGCGGATAGGTCAATCCGTTCGCGAGATATGGCAGTTTGGAAATAAGAAACGCTTGAGAAACTCAAAATTTTCGCAGTTCTGATGCTCGAAACGAGTAACTAGAACGGCATAGGGGAAAAGTACGCATACCGTTGTAATCGGGCGAGTTTCTACTTTCAGGTGCAACAGAAATTTTGCGGATTGATCAATCCGTTCGCGAGATATGGCAGTTTGGAGGTAAGAAACGCTTGAGAAACTCAAAATTTTCGCAGTTCTGATGCTCGAAACGAATAACTAGAACCGCCTAGGGGAAAAGTGCGCATACCGTTTTAATCGGGCGAGTTTCTACTTTCAGATGCAACAGAAATTTTGCGGATTGATGAATCCGTTCGCGAGATATGGCAGTTTGGAGGTAAGAAACGCTTGAGAAACTCAAAATTTTCGCAGTTCTGATGCTCGAAACGAATAACTGGAACGGCCTAGGGGAAAACTACACATACCGTTGTAATCGGGCGAGTTTCTACTTTCAGACGCAACAGAAATTTTGCGGATAGGTCAATCCGTTCGCGAGATATGGCAGTTTGGAAATAAGAAACGCTTGAGAAACTCAAAACTTTCGCAGTTCTGATGCTCGAAACGAATGACTAGAACGGCCTAGGGGAAAACTACACCTACCGTTGTAATCGGGCGAGTTTCTACTTTCAGATGCAACAGAAATTTTGCGGATTGATCAATCCGTTCGCGAGATATGGCAGTTTGGAGGTAAGAAACGCTTGAGAAACTCAAAATTTTCGCAGTTCTGATGCTCGAAACGAATAACTAGAACCGCCTAGGGGAAAAGTGCGCATACCGTTGTAATCGGGCGAGTTTCTACTTTCAGATGCCACAGAAATTTTGCGGATTGATCAATCCGTTCGCGAGATATGGCAGTTTGGAAATAAGAAACGCTTGAGAAACTCAAAATTTTCGCAGTTCTGATGCTCGAAACGAGTAACTAGAACGGCATAGGGGAAAAGTACGCATACCGTTGTAATCGGGCGAGTTTCTACTTTCAGATGCAACAGAAATTTTGCGGATTGATCAATCCTTTCGCGAGATATGGCAGTTTGGAGGTAAGAAACGCTTGAGAAACTCAAAATTTTCGCAGTTCTGATGCTCGAAACGAATAACTAGAACGGCCTAGGGGAAAAGTGCGCATACCGTTGTAATCGGGCGAGTTTCTGCTTTCAGATGCAACAGAAATTTTGCGGATTGATCAATCCGTTCGCGAGATATGGCAGTTTGGATATAAGAAACGCTTGAGAAACTCAAAATTTTCGCAGTTCTGATGCTCGAAACGAATAACTAGAACCGCCTAGGGGAAAAGTGCGCATACCGTTGTAATCGGGCGAGTTTCTACTTTCAGATGCCACAGAAATTTTGCGGATTGATCAATCCGTTCGCGAGATATGGCAGTTTGGAAATAAGAAACGCTTGAGAAACTCAAAATTTTCGCAGTTCTGATGCTCGAAACGAGTAACTAGAACGGCATAGGGGAAAAGTACGCATACCGTTGTAATCGGGCGAGTTTCTACTTTCAGATGCAACAGAAATTTTGCGGATTGATCAATCCGTTCGCGAGATATGGCAGTTTGGAGGTAAGAAACGCTTGAGAAACTCAAAATTCTCGCAGTTCTGATGCTCGAAACGAGTAACTAGAACGGCATAGGGGAAGAGTACGCATACCGTTGTAATCGGGTGAGTTTCTACTTTCAGATGCAACAGAAATTTTGCGGATTGTTCAATCCGTTCGCGAGATATGGCCGTTTGGATGTAAGAAACGCTTGAGAAACTCAAAATTTTCGCAGGTCTGATGCTCGAAACGAATAACTGGAACGGCCTAGGGGAAAACTACACATACCGTTGTAATCGGGCGAGTTTCTACTTTCAGACGCAACAGAAATTTTGCGGATAGGTCAATCCGTTCGCGAGATATGGCAGTTTGGAAATAAGAAACGCTTGAGAAACTCAAAATTTTCGCAGTTCTGATGCTCGAAACGAGTAACTAGAACGGCATAGGGGAAAAGTACGCATACCGTTGTAATCGGGCGAGTTTCTACTTTCAGACGCAACAGAAATTTTGCGGATAGGTCAATCCGTTCGCGAGATATGGCAGTTTGGAGGTAAGAAACGCTTGAGAAACTCAAAATTTTCGCAGTTCTGATGCTCGAAACGAATAACTAGAACGGCCTAGGGGAAAAGTGCGCATACCGTTGTAATCGGGCGAGTTTCTACTTTCAGATGCAACAGAAATTTTGCGGATTGATCAATCCGTTCGCGAGATATGGCAGTTTGGATATAAAAAACGCTTGAGAAACTCAAAATTTTCGCAGTTCTGATGCTCGAAACGAGTAACTAGAACGGCCTAGGGGAATAGTACGCACACCGTTGTAATCGGGCGAGTTTCCACTTTCAGACGCAACAGAAATTTTGCGGATTGGTCAATCCGTTCGCGAGATATTTCAGTTTGGAGGTAAGAAACGCTTGAGAAACTCAAAATTTGCGCAGTTCTGATGCTCGAAACGAATAACTAGAACGGCCTAGGGGAAAATTGCGCATACCGTTGTAATCGGGCGAGTTTCTACTTTCAGATGCAACAGAAATTTTGCGGATCGGCAATCCGTTCGCGAGATATGGCAGTTTGGATGTAAGAAACGCTTGAGGAACTCAAAATTTTCGCAGTTCTGATGCTCGAAACGAGTAACTAGAACGGCATAGGGGAAAAGTACGCATACCGTTGTAATCGGGCGAGTTTCTACTTTCAGATGCAACAGAAATTTTGCGGATAGGTCAATCCGTTCGCGAGATATGGCAGTTTGGAGGTAAGAAACGCTTGAGAAACTCAAAATTTTCGCAGTTCTGATGCTCGAAACGAATAACTAGAACCGCCTAGGGGAAAAGTGCGCATACCGTTGTAATCGGGCGAGTTTCTACTTTCAGATGCCACAGAAATTTTGCGGATCGGTCAATCCGTTCGCGAGAAATGGCAGTTTGGATGTAAGAAACGCTTGAGAAACTCAAAATCTTCGCAGTTCTGATGCTCGAAACGAATAACTAGAACGGCATAGGGGAAAAGTACGCATACCGTTGTAATCGGGCGAGTTTCTACTTTCAGATGCAACAGAAATTTTGCGGATCGGCAATCCGTTCGCGAGATATGGCAGTTTGGATGTAAGAAACGCTTGTGGAACTCAAAATTTTCGCAGTTCTGATGCTCGAAACGAGTAACTAGAACGGCATAGGGGAAAAGTACGCATACCGTTGTAATCGGGCGAGTTTCTACTTTCAGATGCAACAGAAATTTTGCGGATAGGTCAATCCGTTCGCGAGATATGGCAGTTTGGAAATAAGAAACGCTTGAGAAACTCAAAATTTTCGCAGTTCTGATGCTCGAAACGAGTAACTAGAACGGCATAGGGGAAAAGTACGCATACCGTTGTAATCGGGCGAGTTTCTACTTTCAGATGCAACAGAAATTTTGCGGATTGATCAATCCGTTCGCGAGATATGGCAGTTTGGAGGTAAGAAACGCTTGAGAAACTCAAAATTCTCGCAGTTCTGATGCTCGAAACGAGTAACTAGAACGGCATAGGGGAAGAGTACGCATACCGTTGTAATCGGGTGAGTTTCTACTTTCAGATGCAACAGAAATTTTGCGGATTGTTCAATCCGTTCGCGAGATATGGCCGTTTGGATGTAAGAAACGCTTGAGAAACTCAAAATTTTCGCAGGTCTGATGCTCGAAACGAATAACTGGAACGGCCTAGGGGAAAACTACACATACCGTTGTAATCGGGCGAGTTTCTACTTTCAGACGCAACAGAAATTTTGCGGATAGGTCAATCCGTTCGCGAGATATGGCAGTTTGGAAATAAGAAACGCTTGAGAAACTCAAAATTTTCGCAGTTCTGATGCTCGAAACGAGTAACTAGAACGGCATAGGGGAAAAGTACGCATACCGTTGTAATCGGGCGAGTTTCTACTTTCAGACGCAACAGAAATTTTGCGGATAGGTCAATCCGTTCGCGAGATATGGCAGTTTGGAGGTAAGAAACGCTTGAGAAACTCAAAATTTTCGCAGTTCTGATGCTCGAAACGAATAACTAGAACGGCCTAGGGGAAAAGTGCGCATACCGTTGTAATCGGGCGAGTTTCTACTTTCAGATGCAACAGAAATTTTGCGGATTGATCAATCCGTTCGCGAGATATGGCAGTTTGGATATAAAAAACGCTTGAGAAACTCAAAATTTTCGCAGTTCTGATGCTCGAAACGAGTAACTAGAACGGCCTAGGGGAATAGTACGCACACCGTTGTAATCGGGCGAGTTTCCACTTTCAGACGCAACAGAAATTTTGCGGATTGGTCAATCCGTTCGCGAGATATTTCAGTTTGGAGGTAAGAAACGCTTGAGAAACTCAAAATTTGCGCAGTTCTGATGCTCGAAACGAATAACTGGAACGGCCTAGGGGAAAATTGCGCATACCGTTGTAATCGGGCGAGTTTCTACTTTCAGATGCAACAGAAATTTTGCGGATTGATCAATCCGTTCGCGAGATATGGCACTTTGGAGGTAAGAAACGCTTGAGAAACTCAAAATTTTCGCAGTTCTGATGCTCGAAACGAATAACTAGAACCGCCTAGGGGAAAAGTGCGCATACCGTTGTAATCGGGCGAGTTTCTACTTTCAGATGCCACAGAAATTTTGCGGATTGATCAATCCGTTCGCGAGATATGGCAGTTTGGAAATAAGAAAAGCTTGAGAAACTCAAAATTTTCGCAGTTCTGATGCTCGAAACGAGTAACTAGAACGGCATAGGGGAAAAGTACGCATACCGTTGTAATCGGGCGAGTTTCTACTTTCAGACGCAACAGAAATTTTGCGGATAGGTCAATCCGTTCGCGAGATATGGCAGTTTGGAGGTAAGAAACGCTTGAGAAACTCAAAATTTTCGCAGTTCTGATGCTCGAAACGAATAACTAGAACGGCCTAGGGGAAAAGTGCGCATACCGTTGTAATCGGGCGAGTTTCTACTTTCAGATGCAACAGAAATTTTGCGGATTGATCAATCCGTTCGCGAGATATGGCAGTTTGGATATAAAAAACGCTTGAGAAACTCAAAATTTTCGCAGTTCTGATGCTCGAAACGAGTAACTAGAACGGCCTAGGGGAATAGTACGCACACCGTTGTAATCGGGCGAGTTTCCACTTTCAGACGCAACAGAAATTTTGCGGATTGGTCAATCCGTTCGCGAGATATTTCAGTTTGGAGGTAAGAAACGCTTGAGAAACTCAAAATTTGCGCAGTTCTGATGCTCGAAACGAATAACTGGAACGGCCTAGGGGAAAATTGCGCATACCGTTGTAATCGGGCGAGTTTCTACTTTCAGATGCAACAGAAATTTTGCGGATTGATCAATCCGTTCGCGAGATATGGCACTTTGGAGGTAAGAAACGCTTGAGAAACTCAAAATTTTCGCAGTTCTGATGCTCGAAACGAATAACTAGAACCGCCTAGGGGAAAAGTGCGCATACCGTTGTAATCGGGCGAGTTTCTACTTTCAGATGCCACAGAAATTTTGCGGATTGATCAATCCGTTCGCGAGATATGGCAGTTTGGAAATAAGAAAAGCTTGAGAAACTCAAAATTTTCGCAGTTCTGATGCTCGAAACGAGTAACTAGAACGGCATAGGGGAAAAGTACGCATACCGTTGTAATCGGGCGAGTTTCTACTTTCAGATGCAACAGAAATTTTGCGGATTGATCAATCCGTTCGCGAGATATGGCAGTTTGGAGGTAAGAAACGCTTGAGAAACTCGAAATTTTCGCAGTTCTGATGCTCGAAACGAGTAACTAGAACGGCATAGGGGAAGAGTACGCATACCGTTGTAATCGGGTGAGTTTCTACTTTCAGATGCAACAGAAATTTTGCGGATTGTTCAATCCGTTCGCGAGATATGGCCGTTTGGATGTAAGAAACGCTTGAGAAACTCAAAATTTTCGCAGTTCTGATGCTCGAAACGAGTAACTAGAACGGCATAGGGGAAAAGTACGCATACCGTTGTAATCGGGCGAGCTTCTACTTTCAGATGCAACAGAAATTTTGCGGATTGATCAATCCGTTCGCGAGATATGGCAGTTTGGATGTAAGAAACGCTTGAGGAACTCAAAATTTTCGCAGTTCTGATGCTCGAAACGAATAACCTGAACGGCATAGGGGAAAAGTACGCATACCGTTGTAATCGGGCGAGTTTCTACTTTCAGACGCAACAGAAATTTTGCGGATAGGTCAATCCGTTCGCGAGATATGGCAGTTTGGAAATAAGAAACGCTTGAGAAACTCAAAATTTTCGCAGTTCTGATGCTCGAAAGGAATAACTGGAACGGCCTAGGGGAAAACTACACATACCGTTGTAATCGGGCGAGTTTCTACTTTCAGACGCAACAGAAATTTTGCGGATAGGTCAATCCGTTCGCGAGATATGGCAGTTTGGAAATAAGAAACGCTTGAGAAACTCAAAATTATCGCAGTTCTGATGCTCGAAACGAGTAACAAGAACGGCATAGGGGAAAAGTACGCATACCGTTGTAATCGGGCGAGTTTCTACTTTCAGATGCAACAGAAATTTTGCGGATTGATGAATCCGTTCGCGAGATATGGCAGTTTGGATGTAAGAAACGCTTGAGAAACTCAAAATTTTCGCAGTTCTGATGCTCGAAACGAATAACTAGAACGGCCTAGGGGAAAACTACACCCACCGTTGTAATCGGGCGAGTTTCTACTTTCAGACGCAACAGAAATTTTGCGGATGGGTCAATCCGTTCGCGAGATATGGCAGTTTGGAGGTAAGAAACGCTTGAGAAACTCAAAATTTTCGCAGTTCTGATGCTCGAAACGAGTAACTAGAACGGCATAGGGGAAGAGTACGCATACCGTTGTAATCGGGTGAGTTTCTACTTTCAGATGCCACAGAAATTTTGCGGATTGGTCAATCCGTTCGCGAGATATGGCAGTTTGGAGGTAAGGAACGCTTGAGAAACGCAAAATTTTCGCAGTTCTGATGCTCGACACGAATAACTAGAACGGCCTAGGGGAAAAGTGCGCATACCGTTGTAATCGGGCGAGTTTCTACTTTCAGATGCCACAGAAATTTTGCGGATTGATCAATCCGTTCGCGAGATATGGCAGTTTGGAAATAAGAAACGCTTGAGAAACTCAAAATTTTCGCAGTTCTGATGCTCGAAAGGAATAACTGGAACGGCCTAGGGGAAAACTACACATACCGTTGTAATCGGGCGAGTTTCTACTTTCAGACGCAACAGAAATTTTGCGGATAGGTCAATCCGTTCGCGAGATATGGCAGTTTGGAAATAAGAAACGCTTGAGAAACTCAAAATTTTCGCAGTTCTGATGCTCGAAACGAATAACTAGAACCGCCTAGGGGAAAAGTGCGCATACCGTTGTAATCGGGCGAGTTTCTACTTTCAGATGCCACAGAAATTTTGCGGATAGGTCAATCCGTTCGCGAGATATGGCAGTTTGGAGGTAAGAAACGCTTGAGAAACTCAAAATTTTCGCAGTTCTGATGCTCGAAACGAATAACTAGAACCGCCTAGGGGAAAAGTGCGCATACCGTTGTAATCGGGCGAGTTTCTACTTGCACATGCAACAGAAATTTTGCGGATTGGTCGATCCGTTCCCGAGATATGGCAGTTTGGAAGTAAGAAACGCTTGAGAAACTCAAAATTTTCGCAGTTCTGATGCTCGAAACGAGTAACTAGAACGGCATAGGGGAAAAGTACGCAAACCGTTTTAATCGGGCGTGTTTCTACTTTCAGATGCAACAGAAATTTTGCGGATTGATCAATCCGTTCGCGAGATATGGCAGTTTGGAGGTAAGAAACGCTTGAGAAACTCAAAATTTTCGCAGTTCTGATGCTCGAAACGAATAACTAGAACCGCCTAGGGGAAAAGTGCGCATACCGTTGTAATTGGGCGAGTTTCTACTTTCAGATGCCACAGAAATTTTGCGGATAGGTCAATCCGTTCGCGAGATATGGCAGTTTGGAGGTAAGAAACGCTTGAGAAACTCAAAATTTTCGCAGTTCCGATGCTCGAAACGAATAACTAGAACCGCCTAGGGGAAAAGTGCGCATACCGTTGTAATCGGGCGAGTTTCTACTTGCACATGCAACAGAAATTTTGCGGATTGGTCGATCCGTTCGCGAGATATGGCAGTTTGGAAGTAAGAAACGCTTGAGAAACTCAAAATTTTCGCAGTTCTGATGCTCGAAACGAATAACTAGAACGGCCTAGAGGGAAAGTACGCATACCGTTGCAATCGGGCTAGTTTCTACTTGCAGATGCAACAGAAATTTTGCGGATTGGTCGATCCGTTCGCGAGATATGGCAGTTTGGATGTAAGAAACGCTTGAGAAACTCAAAATTTTCGCAGTTCTGATGCTCGAAACGAGTAACTAGTACGGCATAGGGGATAAGTACGCATACCGTTGTAATCGGGCGAGTTTCTACTTTCAGATGCAACAGAAATTTTGCGGATTGATCAATCCGTTCGCGAGATATGGCAGTTTGGAGGTAAGAAACGCTTGAGAAACTCAAAATTTTCGCAGTTCTGATGCTCGAAACGAATAACTAGAACCGCCTAGGGGAAAAGTGCGCATACCGTTGTAATCGGGCGAGTTTCTACTTTCAGATGCCACAGAAATTTTGCGGATAGGTCAATCCGTTCGCGAGATATGGCAGTTTGGAGGTAAGAAACGCTTGAGAAACTCAAAATTTTCGCAGTTCTGATGCTCGAAACGAATAACTAGAACCGCCTAGGGGAAAAGTGCGCATACCGTTGTAATCGGGCGAGTTTCTACTTGCACATGCAACAGAAATGTTGCGGATTGGTCGATCCGTTCGCGAGATATGGCAGTTTGGAAGTAAGAAACGCTTGAGAAACTCAAAATTTTCGCAGTTCTGATGCTCGAAACGAATAACTAGAACGGCCTAGAGGGAAAGTACGCATACCGTTGCAATCGGGCAGGTTTCTACTCGCAGATGCAACAGAAATTTTGCGGATTGGTCGATCCGTTCGCGAGATATGGCAGTTTGGATGTAAGAAACGCTTGAGAAACTCAAAATTTTCGCAGTTCTGATGCTCGAAACGAGTAACTAGAACGGCATAGGGGAAAAGTACGCATACCGTTGTAATCGGGCGAGTTTCTACTTTCAGATGCAACAGAAATTTTGCGGATTGATGAATCCGTTCGCGAGATAAGGCAGTTTGGATGTAAGAAACGCTTGAGAAACTCAAAATTTTCGCAGTTCTGATGCTCGAAACGAATAACTAGAACGGCCTAGGGGAAAACTACACCCACCGTTGTAATCGGGCGAGTTTCTACTTTCAGACGCAACAGAAATTTTGCGGATGGGTCAATCCGTTCGCGAGATATGGCAGTTTGGAGGTAAGAAACGCTTGAGAAACTCAAAATTTTCGCAGTTCTGATGCTCGACACGAATAACTAGAACGGCCTAGGGGAGAAGTGCGCATACCGTTGTAATCGGGCGAGTTTCTACTTTCAGACGCAACAGAAATTTTGCGGATGGGTCAATCCGTTCGCGAGATATGGCAGTTTGGAGGTAAGAAACGCTTGAGAAACTCAAAATTTTCGCAGTTCTGATGCTCGAAACGAGTAACTAGAACGGCATAGGGGAAGAGTACGCATACCGTTGTAATCGGGTGAGTTTCTACTTTCAGATGCAACAGAAATTTTGCGGATTGTTCAATCCGTTCGCGAGATATGGCCGTTTGGATGTAAGAAACGCTTGAGAAACTCAAAATTTTCGCAGTTCTGATGCTCGAAACGAGTAACTAGAACGGCATAGGGGAAGAGTACGCATACCGTTGTAATCGGGTGAGTTTCTACTTTCAGATGCCACAGAAATTTTGCGGATTGGTCAATCCGTTCGCGAGATATGGCAGTTTGGAGGTAAGGAACGCTTGAGAAACGCAAAATTTTCGCAGTTCTGATGCTCGACACGAATAACTAGAACGGCCTAGGGGAAAAGTGCGCATACCGTTGTAATCGGGCGAGTTTCTACTTTCAGATGCCACAGAAATTTTGCGGATTGATCAATCCGTTCGCGAGATATGGCAGTTTGGAAATAAGAAACGCTTGAGAAACTCAAAATTTTCGCAGTTCTGATGCTCGAAAGGAATAACTGGAACGGCCTAGGGGAAAACTACACATACCGTTGTAATCGGGCGAGTTTCTACTTTCAGACGCAACAGAAATTTTGCGGATAGGTCAATCCGTTCGCGAGATATGGCAGTTTGGAAATAAGAAACGCTTGAGAAACTCAAAATTTTCGCAGTTCTGATGCTCGACACGAATAACTAGAACGGCCTAGGGGAAAAGTGCGCATACCGTTGTAATCGGGCGAGTTTCTACTTGCACATGCAACAGAAATTTTGCGGATTGGTCGATCCGTTCGCGAGATATGGCAGTTTGGAAGTAAGAAACGCTTGAGAAACTCAAAATTTTCGCAGTTCTGATGCTCGAAACGAGTAACTAGAACGGCATAGGGGAAAAGTACGCATACCGTTTTAATCGGGCGTGTTTCTACTTTCAGATGCAACAGAAATTTTGCGGATTGATCAATCCGTTCGCGAGATATGGCAGTTTGGAGGTAAGAAACGCTTGAGAAACTCAAAATTTTCGCAGTTCTGATGCTCGAAACGAATAACTAGAACCGCCTAGAGGGAAAGTACGCATACCGTTGCAATCGGGCTAGTTTCTACTTGCAGATGCAACAGAAATTTTGCGGATTGGTCGATCCGTTCGCGAGATATGGCAGTTTGGATGTAAGAAACGCTTGAGAAACTCAAAATTTTCGCAGTTCTGATGCTCGAAACGAGTAACTAGAACGGCATAGGGGAAAAGTACGCATACCGTTGTAATCGGGCGAGTTTCTACTTTCAGACGCAACAGAAATTTTGCGGATAGGTCAATCCGTTCGCGAGATATGGCAGTTTGGAAATAAGAAACGCTTGAGAAACTCAAAATTTTCGCAGTTCCGATGCTCGAAACGAATAACTAGAACCGCCTAGGGGAAAAGTGCGCATACCGTTGTAATCGGGCGAGTTTCTACTTGCACATGCAACAGAAATTTTGCGGATTGGTCGATCCGTTCGCGAGATATGGCAGTTTGGAAGTAAGAAACGCTTGAGAAACTCAAAATTTTCGCAGTTCTGATGCTCGAAACGAATAACTAGAACGGCCTAGAGGGAAAGTACGCATACCGTTGCAATCGGGCTAGTTTCTACTTGCAGATGCAACAGAAATTTTGCGGATTGGTCGATCCGTTCGCGAGATATGGCAGTTTGGATGTAAGAAACGCTTGAGAAACTCAAAATTTTCGCAGTTCTGATGCTCGAAATGAATAACTGGAACGGCGTAGGGGAAAAGTACGCATACCGTTGTAATCGGGCGAGTTTCTACTTTCAGAAGCCACAGAAATTTTGCGGATTGATCAATCCGTTCGCGAGATATGGTAGTTTGGATGTAAGAAACGCTTGAGAAACTCAAAATTTTCGCAGTTCTGATGCTCGAAACGAGTAACTAGAACGGCATAGGGGAAGAGTACGCATACCGTTGTAATCGGGTGTGTTTCTACTTTCAGATGCAACAGAAATTTTGCGGATTGGTCAATCCGTTCGCGAGATATGGCAGTTGGGAGGTAAGAAACGCTTGAGAAACTCAAAATTCGCGCAGTTCTGATGCTCGACACGAATAATTAGAACGGCCTAGGGGAATAGTACGCACACCGTTGTAATCGGGCGAGTTTCTACTTTCAGACGCAACAGAAATTTTGCGGATTGGTCAATCCGTTCGCGAGATATGGCAGTTTGGAGGTAAGAAACGCTTGAGAAACTCAAAATTTGCGCAGTTCTGATGCTCGAAACGAATAACTAGAACGGCCTAGGGGAAAAGTGCGCATACCGTTGTAATCGGGCGAGTTTCTACTTTCAGATGCAACAGAAATTTTGCGGATTGATCAATCCGTTCGCGAGATATGGCAGTTTGGAGGTAAGAAACGCTTGAGAAACTCAAAATTTTCGCAGTTCTGATGCTCGAAACGAATAACCAGAACGGCCTAGGGGAAAACTACACCCACCGTTGTAATCGGGCGAGTTTCTACTTTCAGACGCAACATAAATTTTGCGGATAGGTCAATCCGTTCGCGAGATATGGCAGTTTGGAGGTAAGAAACGCTTGAGAAACTCAAAATTTTCGCAGTTCTGATGCTCGAAACGAATAACTAGAACGGCCTAGGGGAAAACTACACCCACCGTTGTAATCGGGCGAGTTTCTACTTTCAGACGCAACAGAAATTTTGCGGATAGGTCAATCCGTTCGCGAGATATGGCAGTTTGGAGGTAAGAAACGCTTGAGAAACTCAAAATTTTCGCAGTTCTGATGCTCGAAACGAGTAACTAGAACGGAATAGGGGAAAAGTACGAATACCATTGTAATCGGGCGAGATTCTACTTTCAGATGCAACAGAAATTTTGCGGATTGATCAATCCGTTCGCGAGATATGGCAGTTTGGAGGTAAGAAACGCTTGAGAAACTCAAAATTTTCGCAGTTCTGATGCTCGAAACGAATAACTAGAACGGCCTAGGGGAAAACTACACCCACCGTTGTAATCGGGCGAGTTTCTACTTTCAGACGCAACATAAATTTTGCGGATAGGTCAATCCGTTCGCGAGATATGGCAGTTTGGAGGTAAGAAACGCTTGAGAAACTCAAAATTTTCGCAGTTCTGATGCTCGAAACGAATAACTAGAACGGCCTAGGGGAAAACTACACCCACCGTTGTAATCGGGCGAGTTTCTACTTTCAGACGCAACAGAAATTTTGCGGATAGGTCAATCCGTTCGCGAGATATGGCAGTTTGGAGGTAAGAAACGCTTGAGAAACTCAAAATTTTCGCAGTTCTGATGCTCGAAACGAGTAACTAGAACGGCATAGGGGAAAAGTACGAATACCATTGTAATCGGGCGAGATTCTACTTTCAGATGCAACAGAAATTTTGCGGATTGATCAATCCGTTCGCGAGATATGGCAGTTTGGAGGTAAGAAACGCTAGAGAAACTCAAAATTTTCGCAGTTCTGATGCTCGAAACGAGTAACTAGAACGGCCTAGGCGAAAACTACACATACCGTTGTAATCGGGCGAGTTTCTACTTTCAGATGCAACAGAAATTTTGCGGATTGGTCAATCCGTTCGCGAGATATGGCAGTTTGGAGGTAAGAAACGCTTGAGAAACTCAAAATTTGCGCAGTTCTGATGCTCGAAACGAATAACTAGAACGGCCTAGGGGAAAAGTGCGCATACCGTTGTAATCGGGAGAGTTTCTACTTTTAGATGCAACAGAAATTTTGCGGATTGATCAATCCGTTCGCGAGATATGGCAGTTTGGATATAAGAAACGCTTGAGAAACTCAAAATTTTCGCAGTTCTGATGCTCGAAACGAGTAACTAGAACGGCCTAGGGGAAATGTACGCATACCGTTGTATTCGGGCGAGTTTCTACTTTCAGATGCAACAGAAATTTTACGGATTGGTCAATCCGTTCGCGAGATATGGCAGTTTGGAAATAAGAAACGCTTGAGAAACTCAAAATTTTCGCAGTTCTGATGCTCGAAACGAGTAACTAGAACGGCATAGGGGAAAAGTACGTATACCGTTGTAATCGGGCGAGTTTCTACTTTCAGATGCAACAGAAATTTTGCGGATTGATCAATCCGTTCGCGAGATATGGCAGTTTGGAGGTAAGAAACGCTTGAGAAACTCAAAATTTTCGCAGTTCTGATGCTCGAAACGAATAACTAGAACGGCCTAGGGGAAAACTACACCCACCGTTGTAATCGGGCGAGTTTCTACTTTCAGACGCAACATAAATTTTGCGGATAGGTCAATCCGTTCGCGAGATATGGCAGTTTGGAGGTAAGAAACGCTTGAGAAACTCAAAATTTTCGCAGTTCTGATGCTCGACACGAATAACTAGAACGGCCTAGGGGAAAAGTGCGCATACCGTTGTAATCGGGCGAGTTTCTACTTTCAGATGCAACAGAAATTTTGCGGATTGATCAATCCGTTCGCGAGATATGGCAGTTTGGATATAAGAAACGCTTGAGAAACTCAAAATTTTCGCAGTTCTGATGCTCGAAACGAGTAACTAGAACGGCATAGGGGAAGAGTACGTATACCGTTGTAATCGGGTGAGTTTCTACTTTCAGATGCAACAGAAATTTTGCGGATTGGTCAATCCGTTCGCGAGATATGGCCGTTTGGATGTAAGAAACGCTTGAGAAACTCAAAATTCTCGCATTTCTGATGCTCGAAACGAGTAACTAGAACGGCATAGGGGAGGAGTACGCATACCGTTGTAATCGGGTGAGTTTCTACTTTCAGATGCAATGGAAATTTTGCGGATTGGTCAATCCGTTCGCGAGATATGGTAGTTGGGAGGTAAGAAACGCTTGAGAAACTCAAAATTTGCGCAGTTCTGATGCTCGACACGAATAACTAGAACGGCCTAGGGGAAATGTACGCATACCGTTGTAATCGGGCAAGTTTCTACTTTCAGATGCAACAGAAATTTTGCGGATTGGTCAATCCGTTCGCGAGATATGGCAGTTTGGAGGTAAGAAACGCTTGAGAAACTCAAAATTTTCGCAGTTCTGATGCTCGAAACGAGTAACTAGAACGGCCTAGGGGAATAGTACGCACACCGTTGTAATCGGGCGAGTTTCTACTTTCAGGCGCAACAGAAATTTTGCGGATTGGTCAATCCGTTCGCGAGATATGGCAGTTTGGAGGTAAGAAACGCTTGAGAAACTCAAAATTTGCGCAGTTCTGATGCTCGAAACGAATAACTAGAACGGCTTAGGGGAAAAGTGCGCATACCGTTGTAATCGGGCGAGTTTCTACTTTCAGATGCAACAGAAGTTTTGCGGATTGGTCAATCCGTTCGCGAGATATGGCAGTTTGGATGTAAGAAACGCTTGAGAAACTCAAAATTTTCGCAGTTCTGATGCTCGACACGCATAACTAGAACGGCCTAGGGGAAAAGTGCGCATACCGTTGTAATCTGGCGAGTTTCTACTTTCAGATGCAACAGAAATTTTGCGGATTGATCAATCCGTTCGCGAGATATGGCAGTTGGGAGGTAAGAAACGCTTGAGAAACTCAAAATTTGCGCAGTTCTGATGCTCGACACGAATAACTAGAACGGCCTAGGGGAAAAGTGCGCATACCGTTGTAATCGGGCGAGTTTCTACTTTCAGATGCAACAGAAATTTTGCAGATCGGTCAATCCGTTCGCGAGATATGGCAGCTTGGATGTAAGAAACGCTTGAGGAACTCAAAATTTTCGCAGTTCTGAAGCTCGAAACTAATAACTAGAACGGCCTAGGGGAAAACTACACCTACCGTTGTAGTCCGGCGAGTTTCTACTTTCAGATGCAATAGAAATCATGCGGATTGGTCAATCCGTTCGCGAGATATGGCAGTTTGGAGGTAAGAAACGCTTGAGAAACTCAAAATTTGCGCAGTTCTGATGCTTGAAACGAATAACTAGAACGGCCTAGGGGGAAAGTGCGCATACCGTTGTAATCGGGCGAGTTTCTACTTTCAGATGCAACAGAAATTTTGCGGATTGATCAATCCGTTCGCGAGATATGGCAGTTTGGATGTAAGAAACGCTTGAGAAACTCAAAATTTTCGCAGTTCTGATGCTCGAAACGGATAACTAGAACGGCCTAGGGGCAAAGTCCGCATACCTTTGTAATCGGGCGAGTTTCTACTTTTAGATGCAACAGAAATTATGCGGATTGGTCAATCCGTTCGCGAGATATGGCCGTTTGGATGTAAGAAACGCTTGAGAAACTCAAAATTTTCGCAGTTCTAATGCTCGAAACGAATAACTAGAACGGCCTAGGGGAAAAGTGCGCATACCGTTGTAATCGGGCGAGTTTCTACTTTCAGATGCAACAGAAATTTTGCGGATCGGTCAATCCGTTCGCGAGATATGGCAGTTTGGATGTAAGAAACGATTGAGAAACTCAAAATTTTCGCAGTTCTGATGCTCGAAACGAATAACTGGAACGGCCTAGGGGAAAACTACACATACCGTTGTAATCGGGCGAGTTTCTACTTTCAGATGTAACAGAAATTTTGCGGATTGGTCAATCCGTTCGCGATATGTGGCAGTTTGGAGGTAAGAAACGCTTGAGAAACTCAAAATTTTCGCAGTTCTGATGCTCGAAACGAATAACTGGAACGGCCTAGGGGAAAAGTACGCATACCGATGTAATCGGGCGAGTTTCTACTTTCAGATGCAACAGAAATTTTGCGGATTGGGCGATCTGTTCGCGAGATATGGCAGTTTGAAAGTAGGAAACGCTTGAGAAACTCAAAATTTTCGCAGTTCTGATGCTCGAAACGAATGACGAGAACGGCCTAGGGGAAAAGTGCGCATACCGTTGTAATCGGGCGAGTTTCTACTTTCAGAAGCAACAGAAATTTTGCGGATTGATCAATCCGTTCGCGAGATATGGCAGTTTGGAGGTAAGAAACGCTTGAGAAACTCAAAATTTTCGCAGTTCTGATGCTCGAAATGAATAACTGGAACGGCCTAGGGGAGAACTACACATACCGTTGTAATCGGGCGAGTTTCTACTTTCAGATGCAAAAGAAATTTTGCGGATTGGTCAATCCGTTCGCGAGATATGGCAGTTTGGAGGTAAGAAACGCTTGAGAAACTCAAAATTTGCGCAGTTCTGATGCTTGAAACGAATAACTAGAACGGCCTAGGGGGAAAGTGCGCATACCGTTGTAATCGGGCGAGTTTCTACTTTCAGATGCAACAGAAATTTTGCGGATTGGTCGATCTGTTCGCGAGATATGGCAGTTTGGAAGTAGGAAACGCTTGAGAAACTCAAAATTTTCGCAGTTCTGATGCTCGAATTGAATGACGAGAACGGCCTAGGGGAAAAGTGCGCATACCGTTGTAATCGGGCGAGTTTCTACTTTCAGATGCAACAGAAATTTTGCGGATTGGTCGATCTGTTCGCGAGATATGGCAGTTTGGAGGTAAGAAACGCTTGAGAAACTCAAAATTTTCGCAGTTCTGATGCTCGAAACGGATAACTAGAACGGCCTAGGGGAAAAGTCCGCATACCCTTGTAATCGGGCGAGTTTCTACTTTTAGATGCAACAGAAATTATGCGGATTGGTCAATCCGTTCGCGAGATATGGCCGTTTGGATGTAAGAAACGCTTGAGAAACTCAAAATTTTCGCAGTTCTAATGCTCGAAACGAATAACTAGAACGGCCTAGGGGAAAAGTGCGCATACCGTTGTAATCGGGCGAGTTTCTACTTTCAGATGCAACAGAAATTTTGCGGATCGGTCAATCCGTTCGCGAGATATGGCAGTTTGGATGTAAGAAACGATTGAGAAACTCAAAATTTTCGCAGTTCTGATGCTCGAAACGAATAACTGGAACGGCCTAGGGGAAAACTACACATACCGTTGTAATCGGGCGAGTTTCTACTTTCAGATGCAACAGAAATTTTGCGGATTGGGCGATCTGTTCGCGAGATATGGCAGTTTGAAAGTAGGAAACGCTTGAGAAACTCAAAATTTTCGCAGTTCTGATGCTCGAAACGAATGACGAGAACGGCCTAGGGGAAAAGTGCGCATACCGTTGTAATCGGGCGAGTTTCTACTTTCAGAAGCAACAGAAATTTTGCGGATTGATCAATCCGTTCGCGAGATATGGCAGTTTGGAGGTAAGAAACGCTTGAGAAACTCAAAATTTTCGCAGTTCTGATGCTCGAAATGAATAACTGGAGCGGCCTAGGGGAGAACTACACATACCGTTGTAATCGGGCGAGTTTCTACTTTCAGATGCAAAAGAAATTTTGCGGATTGGTCAATCCGTTCGCGAGATATGGCAGTTTGGAGGTAAGAAACGCTTGAGAAACTCAAAATTTGCGCAGTTATGATGCTTGAAACGAATAACTAGAACGGCCTAGGGGGAAAGTGCGCATACCGTTGTAATCGGGCGAGTTTCTACTTTCAGATGCAACAGAAATTTTGCGGATTGGTCGATCTGTTCGCGAGATATGGCAGTTTGGAAGTAGGAAACGCTTGAGAAACTCAAAATTTTCGCAGTTCTGATGCTCGAATTGAATGACGAGAACGGCCTAGGGGAAAAGTGCGCATACCGTTGTAATCGGGCGAGTTTCTACTTTCAGATGCAACAGAAATTTTGCGGATTGGTCGATCTGTTCGCGAGATATGGCAGTTTGGAGGTAAGAAACGCTTGAGAAACTCAAAATTTTCGCAGTTCTGATGCTCGAAACGGATAACTAGAACGGCCTAGGGGAAAAGTCCGCATACCTTTGTAATCGGGCGAGTTTCTACTTTTAGATGCAACAGAAATTATGCGGATTGGTCAATCCGTTCGCGAGATATGGCCGTTTGGATGTAAGAAACGCTTGAGAAACTCAAAATTTTCGCAGTTCTAATGCTCGAAACGAATAACTAGAACGGCCTAGGGGAAAAGTGCGCATACCGTTGTAATCGGGCGAGTTTCTACTTTCAGATGCAACAGAAATTTTGCGGATCGGTCAATCCGTTCGCGAGATATGGCAGTTTGGATGTAAGAAACGATTGAGAAACTCAAAATTTTCGCAGTTCTGATGCTCGAAACGAATAACTGGAACGGCCTAGGGGAAAACTACACATACCGTTGTAATCGGGCGAGTTTCTACTTTCAGATGTAACAGAAATTTTGCGGATTGGTCAATCCGTTCGCGATATGTGGCAGTTTGGAGGTAAGAAACGCTTGAGAAACTCAAAATTTTCGCAGTTCTGATGCTCGAAACGAATAACTGGAACGGCCTAGGGGAAAAGTACGCATACCGATGTAATCGGGCGAGTTTCTACTTTCAGATGCAACAGAAATTTTGCGGATTGGGCGATCTGTTCGCGAGATATGGCAGTTTGAAAGTAGGAAACGCTTGAGAAACTCAAAATTTTCGCAGTTCTGATGCTCGAAACGAATGACGAGAACGGCCTAGGGGAAAAGTGCGCATACCGTTGTAATCGGGCGAGTTTCTACTTTCAGAAGCAACAGAAATTTTGCGGATTGATCAATCCGTTCGCGAGATATGGCAGTTTGGAGGTAAGAAACGCTTGAGAAACTCAAAATTTTCGCAGTTCTGATGCTTGAAACGAATAACTAGAACGGCCTAGGGGGAAAGTGCGCATACCGTTGTAATCGGGCGAGTTTCTACTTTCAGATGCAACAGAAATTTTGCGGATTGATCAATCCGTTCGCGAGATATGGCAGTTTGGAGATAAGAAACGCTTTAGAAACTCAATATTTTCGCAGTTCTGATGCTCGAAACGAATAACTAGAACGGCCCAGGGGAAAAGTGCGCATACCGTTGTAATCGGGCGAGTTTCTACTTTCAAATGCAAGAGAAATTTTGCGGATTGGTCAATCCGTTCGCGAGATATGGCAGTTTGGATGTAAGAAACGCTTGAGAAACTCAAAATTTTCGCAGTTCTGATTCTCGAAACGATTAACTGGAACGTTCTAGGGGAAAACTACACATGCCGTTGTAATCAGGCGAGTTTCTACTTTCAGATGCAACAGAAATTTTGCGGATTGGTCAATCCGTTCGCGAGATGTGGCAGTTTGGATGTAAGAAACGCTTGAGAAACTCAAAATTTTCGCAGTTCTGATTCTCGAAACGAATAACTAGAACGGCCTAGGGGAAAAGTACGCATACCGAAGTAATCGGGCGAGTTTCTACTTTCAGGTGCAACAGAAATTTTGCGGATTGGTCGATCCGTTCGCGAGATATGGCAGTTTGGAGGTAAGAAACGCTTGAGAAACTCAAAATTTGCGCAGTTCTGATGCTTGAAACGAATAACTAGAACGGCCTAGGGGGAAAGTGCGCATACCGTTGTAATCGGGCGAGTTTCTACTTTCAGATGCAACAGAAATTTTGCGGATTGATCAATCCGTTCGCGAGATATGGCAGTTTGGAGATAAGAAACGCTTTAGAAGCTCAAAATTTTCGCAGTTCTGATGCTCGAAACGAATAACTAGAACGGCCCAGGGGAAAAGTGCGCATACCGTTGTAATCGGGCGAGTTTCTACTTTCAAATGCAACAGAAATTTTGCGGATTGGTCAATCCGTTCGCGAGATATGGCAGTTTGGAGGTAAGAAACGCATGAGAAACTCAAAATTTTCGCAGTTCTGATTCTCGAAACGAATAACTGGAACGGTCTAGGGGAAAACTACACATACCGTTGTAATCAGGCGAGTTTCTACTTTCAGATGCAACAGAAATTTTGCGGATTGGTCAATCCGTTCGCGAGATGTGGCAGTTTGGATGTAAGAAACGCTTGAGAAACTCAAAATTTGCGCAGTTCTGATGCTTGAAACGAATAACTAGAACGGCCTAGGGGGAAAGTGCGCACACCGTTGTAATCGGGCGAGTTTCTACTTTCAGATGCAACAGAAATTTTGCGGATTGGTCGATCTGTTCGCGAGATATGGCAGTTTGGAGGTAAGAAACGCTTGAGAAACTCAAAATTTTCGCAGTTCTGATGCTCGAAACGAATGACTAGAACGGCCTAGGGGAAAACTACACATACCGTTGTAATCAGGCGAGTTTCTACTTTCAGATGCAACAGAAATTTTGCGGATTGGTCAATCCGTTCGCGAGATGTGGCAGTTTGGATGTAAGAAACGCTTGAGAAACTCAAAATTTTCGCAGTTCTGATTCTCGAAACGAATAACTAGAACGGCCTAGGGGAAAAGTACGCATACCGATGTAATCGGGCGAGTTTCTACTTTCAGGTGCAACAGAAATTTTGCGGATTGGTCGATCCGTTCGCGAGATATGGCAGTTTGGAGGTAAGAAACGCTTGAGAAACTCAAAATTTGCGCAGTTCTGATGCTTGAAACGAATAACTAAAACGGCCTAGGGGGAAAGTGCGCATACCGTTGTAATCGGGCGAGCTTCTACTTTCAGATGCAACAGAAATTTTGCGGATTGATCAATCCGTTCGCGAGATATGGCAGTTTGGAGATAAGAAACGCTTTAGAAGCTCAAAATTTTCGCAGTTCTGATGCTCGAAACGAATAACTAGAACGGCCCAGGGGAAAAGTGCGCATACCGTTGTAATCGGGCCAGTTTCTACTTTCAAATGCAACAGAAATTTTGCGGATTGGTCAGTCCGTTCGCGAGATATGGCAGTTTGGAGGTAAGAAACGCTTGAGAAACTCAAAATTGTCGCAGTTCTGATTCTCGAAACGAATAACTGGAACGGTCTAGGGGAAAACTACACATACCGTTGTAATCAGGCGAGTTTCTACTTTCAGATGCAACAGAAATTTTGCGGATTGGTCAATCCGTTCGCGAGATGTGGCAGTTTGGATGTAAGAAACGCTTGAGAAACTCAAAATTTTCGCAGTTCTGATTCTCGAAACGAATAACTAGAACGGCCTAGGGGAAAAGTACGCATACCGATGTAATCGGGCGAGTTTCTACTTTCAGGTGCAACAGAAATTTTGCGGATTGGTCGATCTGTTCGCGAGATATGGCCGTTTGGAGGTAAGAAACGCTTGAGAAACTCAAAATTTTCGCAGTTCTGATGCTCGAAACGAATGACTAGAACGGCCTAGGGGAGAAGTACGCATACCGTTGTAATCGGGCGGGTTTCTACTTTCAGATGCAACAGAAATCATGCGGATCGGTCAATCCGTTCGCGAGATATGGCAGTTTGGATGTAAGAAACGATTGAGAAACTCAAAATTTTCGCAGTTCTGATTCTTGAAACGAATAACTGGAACGGTCTAGGGGAAAACTACACATACCGTTGTAATCAGGCGAGTTTCTACTTTCAGATGCAACAGAAATTTTGCGGATTGGTCAATCCGTTCGCGAGATGTGGCAGTTTGGATGTAAGAAACGCTTGAGAAACTCAAAATTTTCGCAGTTCTGATTCTCGAAACGAATAACTAGAACGGCCTAGGGGAAAAGTACGCTTACCGATGTAATCGGGCGAGTTTCTACTTTCAGGTGCAACAGAAATTTTGCGGATTGGTCGATCCGTTCGCGAGATATGGCAGTTTGGAGGTAAGAAACGCTTGAGAAACTCAAAATTTGCGCAGTTCTGATGCTTGAAACGAATAACTAGAACGCCCTAGGGGGAAAGTGCGCATACCGTTGTAATCGGGCGAGTTTCTACTTTCAGATGCAACAGAAATTTTGCGGATTGATCAATCCGTTCGCGAGATATGGCAGTTTGGAGATAAGAAACGCTTTAGAAGCTCAAAATTTTCGCAGTTCTGATGCTCGAAACGAATAACTAGAACGGCCCAGGGGAAAAGTGCGCATACCGTTGTAATCGGGCGAGTTTCTACTTTCAAATGCAACAGAAATTTTGCGGATTGGTCAATCCGTTCGCGAGATATGGCAGTTTGGAGGTAAGAAACGCTTGAGAAACTCAAAATTTTCGCAGTTCTGATTCTCGAAACGAATAACTGGAACGGTCTAGGGGAAAACTACACATACCGTTGTAATCAGGCGAGTTTCTACTTTCAGATGCAACAGAAATTTTGCGGATCGGTCAATCCGTTCGCGAGATGTGGCAGTTTGGATGTAAGAAACGCTTGAGAAACTCAAAATTTTCGCAGTTCTGATGCTCGAAACGAATAACTGGAACGGCCTAGGGGAAAACTACACATACCGTTGTAATCGGGCGAGTTTCTACTTTCAGATGCAACAGAAATTTTGCGGATTGGTCGATCTGTTCGCGAGATATGGCAGTTTGGAAGTAGGAAACGCTTGAGAAACTCAAAATTTTCGCAGTTCTGATGCTCGAAACGAATAACTAGAACGGCCCAGGGGAAAAGTGCGCATACCGTTGTAATCGGGCGAGTTTCTACTTTCAAATGCAACAGAAATTTTGCGGATTGGTCAATCCGTTCGCGAGATATGGCAGTTTGGAGGTAAGAAACGCTTGAGAAACTCAAAATTTTCGCAGTTCTGATCCTGAAACGAATAACTGGAACGGTCTAGGGGAAAACTACACATACCGTTGTAATCAGGCGAGTTTCTACTTTCAGATGCAACAGAAATTTTGCGGATTGGTCAATCCGTTCGCGAGATGTGGCAGTTTGGATGTAAGAAACGCTTGAGAAACTCAAAATTTTCGCAGTTCTGATGCTCGAAACGAATAACTAGAACGGCCCAGGGGAAAAGTGCGCATACCGATGTAATCGGGCGAGTTTCTACTTTCAGGTGCAACAGAAATTTTGCGGATTGGTCGATCCGTTCGCGAGATATGGCAGTTTGGAGGTAAGAAACGCTTGAGAAACTCAAAATTTGCGCAGTTCTGATGCTTGAAACGAATAACTAGAACGGCCTAGGGGGAAAGTGCGCACACCGTTGTAATCGGGCGAGTTTCTACTTTCAGATGCAACAGAAATTTTGCGGATTGGTCGGTCTGTTCGCGAGATATGGCAGTTTGGAGGTAAGAAACGCTTGAGAAACTCAAAATTTTCGTAGTTCTGTTGCTCGAAACGAATGACTAGAACGGCCTAGGGGAGAAGTACGCATACCGTTGTAATCGGGCGGGTTTCTACTTTCAGATGCAACAGAAATCATGCGGATCGGTCAATCCGTTCGCGAGATACTACCTTGATCAAAAAGTTTTAGGACTTTATTCATAAAATCAAAAATACAAATTTATTCGTCCAAATCGATATGGTCCCCTTCAAAGTAGTCCCCATTGACTGCAATGCACTTGCGCCAGCGCTTGATCCAATCCTCGAAACACCGCTGGTACTCAATTTTCGGTATGTCCATCAGAGCCGTCTTCGATTTTGTCATGACCTCCTCTCGGGTACTGTAACGCGTTCCGCGAAGCGGTTTTTTAATTCGGTTGAACAGAAAAAAGTCGCAGGGTGCCAGATCTGGTGAATTTGAAGGCTGCTGGATAGTGTTCGTGTTGTTTTTCGTCAAAAACTCGCGGATAAGGATCGCATTGTGCGCCGGTGCGTTATCGTGGTGCAAAATCCACGAGTTGTTTGCCCACAAATCTGGCCTTTTTTGACGAATTCACTAACCAAAACGTCTTGAACGGATCCATAAGCAATGTTCAAGTCCTCTTCCAGCTCTCTGATGGTCAATTTGCGGTTTTCGGACAACATTTCTTGAATTTTATCGATGTTTTCATCGGTTTTCGACGTTGTCGGCCTGCCACTGCGTTTGTCATCCTCGACCGACTCGCGACCACTTCTGAAGCGTTCGTGCCATCGAAAAACATTTGATCTCGAAAGAGTATCGTTGCCGAAACACTTCTCCAACATATCCAAGGTCTGCGGACCGTTAAATCCGTTTTTTACACAAAATTTAATGCAAACTCGTTGATGCTCAAATGATGCCATTTTCAAAATCGAAGACACGAACAAAGGAGATGTGCTCAGTACAACGTAACTTTTACAAATATCAAGCTATGATGCTGAAATTGGAAGGAAGTGTTAACGACAGATATGGTAACCTAACAAAAAAAAAAAGAAACAATCGGGTGATTGACAGCGACACACGGGGGACAGTCCTAGAACTTTTTGATCAAGGTAGTATGGCAGTTTGGATGTAAGAAACGATTGAGAAACTCAAAATTTTCGCAGTTCTGATGCTCGAAACGAATAACTGGAACGGCCTAGGGGAAAACTACACATACCGTTGTAATCGGGCGAGTTTCTACTTTCAGATGCAACAGAAACTTTGCGGATTGGTCGATCTGTTCGCGAGATATGGCAGTTTGGAAGTAGGAAACGCTTGAGAAACTCAAAATTTTCGCAGTTCTGATGCTCGAAACGAATAACTAGAACGGCCCAGGGGAAAAGTGCGCATACCGTTGTAATCGGGCGAGTTTCTACTTTCAAATGCAACAGAAATTTTGCGGATTGGTCAATCCGTTCGCGAGATATGGCAGTTTGGAGGTAAGAAACGCTTGAGAAACTCAATATTTTCGCAGTTCTGATTCTCGAAACGAATAACTAGAACGGCCTAGGGGAAAAGTCCGCATACCGTTGTAATCGGGCGAGTTTCTACTTTCAGAAGCAACAGAAATTTTGCGGATTGATCAATCCGTTCGCGAGATATGGCAGTTTGGAGGTAAGAAACGCTTGAGAAACTCAAAATTTTCGCAGTTCTGAAGCTCGAAATGAATAACTGGAACGGCCTAGGGGAAAACTACACATACCGTTGTAATCGGGCGAGTTTCTACTTTCAGATGCAACAGAAATTTTGCGGATTGGTCAATCCGTTCGCGAGATATGGCAGTTTGGAGGTAAGAAACGCTTGAGAAACTCAAAATTTGCGCAGTTCTGATGCTTGAAACGAATAACTAGAACGGCCTAGGGGGAAAGTGCGCATACCGTTGTAATCGGGCGAGTTTCTACTTTCAGATGCAACAGAAATTTTGCGGATTGATCAATCCGTTCGCGAGATATGGCAGTTTGGAGATAAGAAACGCTTTAGAAACTCAATATTTTCGCAGTTCTGATTCTCGAAACGAATAACTAGAACGGCCTAGGGGAAAAGTACGCATACCGTTGTAATCAGGCGAGTTTCTACTTTCAAATGCAACAGATGTTTTGCGGATTGGTCAATCCGTTCGCGAGATGTGGCAGTTTGGATGTAAGAAACGATTGAGAAACTCAAAATTTTCGCAGTTCTGATGCTCGAAACGAATAACTGGAACGGCCTAGGGGAAAACTACACATACCGTTGTAATCGGGCGAGTTTCTACTTTCAGATGCAACAGAAATTTTGCGGATTGGTCGATCTGTTCGCGAGATATGGCAGTTTGGAAGAAGGAAACGCTTGAGAAACTCAAAATTTTCGCAGTTCTGATGCTCGAAACGAATAACTAGAACGGCCCAGGGGAAAAGTGCGCATACCGTTGTAATCGGGCGAGTTTCTACTTTCAAATGCAACAGAAATTTTGCGGATTGGTCAATCCGTTCGCGAGATATGGCAGTTTGGAGGTAAGAAACGCTTGAGAAACACAAAATTTTCGCAGTTCTGATTCTCGAAACGAATAACTGGAACGGTCTAGGGGAAAACTACACATACCGTTGTAATCAGGCGAGTTTCTACTTTCAGATGCAACAGAAATTTTGCGGATTGGTCAATCCGTTCGCGAGATGTGGCAGTTTGGATGTAAGAAACGCTTGAGAAACTCAAAATTTTCGCAGTTCTGATGCTCGAAACGAATAACTAGAACGGCCTAGGGGAAAAGTCCGCATACCGTTGTAATCGGGCGAGTTTCTACTTTCAGAAGCAACAGAAATTTTGCGGATTGATCAATCCGTTCGCGAGATATGGCAGTTTGGAGGTAAGAAACGCTTGAGAAACTCAAAATTTTCGCAGTTCTGAAGCTCGAAATGAATAACTGGAACGGCCTAGGGGAAAAGTACGCATACCGTTGTAATCAGGCGAGTTTCTACTTTCAAATGCAACAGAAATTTTGCGGATTGGTCAATCCGTTCGCGAGATGTGGCAGTTTGGATGTAAGAAACGCTTGAGAAACTCAAAATTTTCGCAGTTCTGATGCTCGAAACGAATAACTAGAACGGCCTAGGGGAAAAGTACGCATACCGATGTAATCGGGCGAGTTTCTACTTTCAGGTGCAACAGAAATTTTGCGGATTGGTCGATCCGTTCGCGAGATGTGGCAGTTTGGAGATAAGAAACGCTTTAGAAACTCAATATTTTCGCAGTTCTGATGCTCGAAACGAATAACTAGAACGACCCAGGGGAAAAGTGCGCATACCGTTGTAATCGGGCGAGTTTCTACTTTCAAATGCAACAGAAATTTTGCGGATTGGTCAATCCGTTCGCGAGATATGGCAGTTTGGAGGTAAGAAACGCTTTAGAAGCTCAAAATTTTCGCAGTTCTGATGGTCGAAAGGAATAACTGGAACGGCCTAGGGGAAAACTACACATACCGTTGTAATCGGGCGAGTTTCTACATTCAAATGCAACAGAAATTTTGCGGATTGGTCAATCCGTTCGCGAGATATGGCAGTTTGGTGGTAAGAAACGCTTGAGAAACTCAAAATTTTCGCAGTTCTGATTCTCGAAACGAATAACTAGAACGGCCTAGGGGAAAAGTACGCATACCGATGTAATCGGGCGAGTTTCTACTTTCAGATGCAACAGAAATTTTGCGGATTGGTCGATCCGTTCGCGAGATGTGGCAGTTTGGAAGTAAGAAACGCGTGAGAAATTCAAAATTTTCGCAGTTCTGATGCTCGAAACGAATGACTAGAACGGCCTAGGGGAGAAGTACGCATACCGTTGTAATCGGGCGAGTTTCTACTTTCAGATGCAACAGAAATTTTGCGGATTGATCAATCCGTTCGCGAGATATGGCAGTTTGGAAGTAAGAAACGCTTGAGAAATTCAAAACTTTCGCAGTTCTGATGCTCGAAACGAATGACTAGAACGGCCTAGGGGAGAAGTACGCATACCGTTTTAATCGGGCGAGTTTCTACTTTCAGATGCAACAGAAATCATGCGGATTGGTCAATCCGTTCGCGAGATATGGCCGTTTGGATGTAAGAAACGCTTGAGAAACTCAAAATTTTCGCAGTTCTGATGCTCGAAACGAATAACTAGAAGGGCCTAGGGGAAAAGTGCGCATACCGTTGTAATCGGGCGAGTTTCTACTTTCAGGTGCAACAGAAATTTTGCGGATTGATCAATCCGTTCGCGAGATATGGCAGTTTGGAGATAAGAAACGCTTTAGAAACTCAAAATTTTCGCAGTTCTGATGCTCGAAATGAATAACTAGAACGGCCTAGGGGAAAAGTACGCATACCGATGTAATCGGGCGAGTTTCTACTTTCAGATGCAACAGAAATTTTGCGGATTGGTCGATCCGTTCGCGAGATGTGGCAGTTTGGAAGTAAGAAACGCGTGAGAAATTCAAAATTTTCGCAGTTCTGATGCTCGAAACGAATGACTAGAACGGCCTAGGGGAGAAGTACGCATACCGTTGTAATCGGGCGAGTTTCTACTTTCAGATGCAACAGAAATTTTGCGGATTGATCAATCCGTTCGCGAGATATGGCAGTTTGGAAGTAAGAAACGCTTGAGAAATTCAAAACTTTCGCAGTTCTGATGCTCGAAACGAATGACTAGAACGGCCTAGGGGAGAAGTACGCATACCGTTTTAATCGGGCGAGTTTCTACTTTCAGATGCAACAGAAATCATGCGGATTGGTCAATCCGTTCGCGAGATATGGCCGTTTGGATGTAAGAAACGCTTGAGAAACTCAAAATTTTCGCAGTTCTGATGCTCGAAACGAATAACTAGAAGGGCCTAGGGGAAAAGTGCGCATACCGTTGTAATCGGGCGAGTTTCTACTTTCAGATGCAACAGAAATTTTGCGGATTGATCAATCCGTTCGCGAGATATGGCAGTTTGGAGATAAGAAACGCTTTAGAAACTCAAAATTTTCGCAGTTCTGATGCTCGAAACGAATAACTAGAACGGCCCAGGGGAAAAGTGCGCATACCGTTGTAATCGGGCGAGTTTCTACTTTCAAATGCAATAGAAATCATGCGGATTGGTCAATCCGTTCGCGAGATATGGCAGTTTGGAGGTAAGAAACGCTTGAGAAACTCAAAATTTTCGCAGTTCTGATGCTCGAAACGAATAACTGGAACGGCCTAGGGGAAAACTACACATACTGTTCTAATCGGGCGAGTTTCTACTTTCAGATGCAACAGAAATTTTGCGGATTGGTCAATCCGTTCGCGAGATGTGGCAGTTTGGAGGTAAGAAACGCTTGAGAAACTCAAAATTTTCGCAGTTCTGATGCTCGAAACGAATAACTAGACCGGCCTAGGGGAAAAGTACGCAAACCGATGTACTCGGGCGAGTTTCTACTTTCAGATGCAACAGAAATTTTGCGGATTGGTGGATCCGTTCACGAGATATGGCAGTTTGGAAGTAGGAAGCGCTTGAGAAACTCAAAATTTGCGCAGTTCTGATGCTTGAAACGAATAACTAGAACGGCCTAGGGGGAAAGTGCGCATACCGTTGTATTCGGGCGAGTTTCTACTTTCAGATGCAACTGAAATTTTGCGGATTGATCAATCCGTTCGCAAGATATGGCACTTTGGAGATAAGAAACGCTTGAGAAACTCAAAATTTTCGCAGTTCTGATGCTCGAAACGAATGACTAGAACGGCCTAGGGGAGAAGTACGCATACCGTTGTAATCGGGCGAGTTTCTACTTTCAGATGCGACAGAAATCATGCGGATTGGTCAATCCGTTCGCGAGATATGGCCGTTTGGATGTAAGAAACGCTTGAGAAACTCAAAATTTTCGCAGTTCTGATGCTCGAAACGAATAACTAGAACGGCCTAGGGGAAAAGTGCGCATACCGTTGTAATCGGGCGAGTTTCTACTTTCAGATGCAACAGAAATTATGCGGATTGGTCAATCCGTTCGCGAGATATGGCCGTTTGGATGTAAGAAACGCTTGAGAAACTCAAAATTTTCGCATTTCTAATGCTCGAAACAAATAACTAGAACGGCCTAGGGGAAAAGTGCGCATACCCTTGTAATCGGGCGAGTTTCTACTTTCAGATGCAACGGAAATTTTGCGGATCGGTCAATCCGTTCGCGAGATATGGCAGTTTGGATGTAAGAAACGATCGAGAAACTCAAAATTTTCGCAGTTCTGATGCTCAAAACGAATAACTGGAACGGCCTAGAGGAAAACTACACATACCGTTGTAATCGGGCGAGTTTCTACTTTCAGATGCAACAGAAATTTTGCGGATTGGTCAATCCGTTCGCGAGAGATGGCAGTTTGGAGGTAAGAAACGCTTGAGAAACTCAAAATTTGTGCAGTTCTGATGCTTGAAACGAATAACTGGAACGGCCTAGGGGGAAAGTGCGCATACCGTTGTAATCGGGCGAGTTTCTACTTTCAGAAGCAACAGAAATTTTGCGGATTGGTCAATCCGTTCGCGAGATACGGCAGTTTGGAGGTAAGAAACGCTTGAGAAACTCAAAATTTTCGCAGTTCTGATTCTCGAAACGAATAACTGGAACGGTCTAGGGGAAAACTACACATACCGTTGTAATCGGGCGAGTTTCTACTTTCAGATGCAACAGAAATTTTGCGGATTGGTCAATCCGTTCGCGAGATGTGGCAGTTTGTATGTAAGAAACGCTTGAGAAACTCAAAATTTTCGCAGTTCTGATGCTCGAAACGAATAACTAGAACGGCCTACGGGAAAAGTACGCATACCGATGTAATCGGGCGAGTTTCTACTTTCAGATGAAACAGAAATTTTGCCGATTGGTCGATCCGTTCGCGAGATGTGGCAGTTTGGAAGTAAGAAACGCTTGAGAAACTCAAAATTTTCGCAGTTCTGAAGCTCGAAACTAATAACTAGAACGGCCTAGGGGAAAACTACACCTACCGTTGTAGTCGGGCGAGTTTCTACTTTCAGATGCAACAGAAATCATGCGGATTGGTCAATCCGTTCGCGAGATATGGCCGTTTGGATGTAAGAAACGCTTGAGAAACTCAAAATTTTCGCAGTTCTGATGCTCGAAACGAATAACCAGAACGGCCTAGGGGGAAAGTGCGCATACCGTTGTAATCGGGCGAGTTTCTACTTTCAGATGCAACAGAAATTTTCCGGATTGATCAATCCGTTCGCGAGATGTGGCAGTTTGGAGGTAAGAAACGCTTGAGAAACTCAAAATTTTCGCAGTTCTGATTCTCGAAACGAATAACTGGAACGGTCTAGGGGAAAACTACACATACCGTTGTAATCAGGCGAGTTTCTACTTTCAGATGCAACAGAAATTTTGCGGATTGGTCAATCCGTTCGCGAGATGTGGCAGTTTGGAGGTAAGAAACGCTTGAGAAACTCAAAATTTTCGCAGTTCTGATGCTCGAAATGAATAACTAGAACGGCCTAGGGGAAAAGTACGCATACCGATGTAATCGGGCGAGTTTCTACTTTCAGATGCAACAGAAATTTTGCGGATTGGTCGATCCGTTCGCGAGATGTGGCAGTTTGGAAGTAAGAAACGCGTGAGAAATTCAAAATTTTCGCAGTTCTGATGCTCGAAACGAATGACTAGAACGGCCTAGGGGAGAAGTACGCATACCGTTGTAATCGGGCGAGTTTCTACTTTCAGATGCAACAGAAATTTTGCGGATTGATCAATCCGTTCGCGAGATATGGCAGTTTGGAAGTAAGAAACGCTTGAGAAATTCAAAACTTTCGCAGTTCTGATGCTCGAAACGAATGACTAGAACGGCCTAGGGGAGAAGTACGCATACCGTTTTAATCGGGCGAGTTTCTACTTTCAGATGCAACAGAAATCATGCGGATTGGTCAATCCGTTCGCGAGATATGGCCGTTTGGATGTAAGAAACGCTTGAGAAACTCAAAATTTTCGCATTTCTAATGCTCGAAACAAATAACTAGAACGGCCTAGGGGAAAAGTGCGCATACCCTTGTAATCGGGCGAGTTTCTACTTTCAGATGCAACGGAAATTTTGCGGATCGGTCAATCCGTTCGCGAGATATGGCAGTTTGGATGTAAGAAACGATCGAGAAACTCAAAATTTTCGCAGTTCTGATGCTCAAAACGAATAACTGGAACGGCCTAGAGGAAAACTACACATACCGTTGTAATCGGGCGAGTTTCTACTTTCAGATGCAACAGAAATTTTGCGGATTGGTCAATCCGTTCGCGAGAGATGGCAGTTTGGAGGTAAGAAACGCTTGAGAAACTCAAAATTTGCGCAGTTCTGATGCTTGAAACGAATAACTGGAACGGCCTAGGGGGAAAGTGCGCATACCGTTGTAATCGGGCGAGTTTCTACTTTCAGATGCAACAGAAATTTTGCGGATTGGTCAATCCGTTCGCGAGATGTGGCAGTTTGTATGTAAGAAACGCTTGAGAAACTCAAAATTTTCGCAGTTCTGATTCTCGAAACGAATAACTGGAACGGTCTAGGGGAAAACTACACATACCGTTGTAATCGGGCGAGTTTCTACTTTCAGATGCAACAGAAATTTTGCGGATTGGTCAATCCGTTCGCGAGATGTGGCAGTTTGTATGTAAGAAACGCTTGAGAAACTCAAAATTTTCGCAGTTCTGATGCTCGAAACGAATAACTAGAACGGCCTACGGGAAAAGTACGCATACCGATGTAATCGGGCGAGTTTCTACTTTCAGATGAAACAGAAATTTTGCCGATTGGTCGATCCGTTCGCGAGATGTGGCAGTTTGGAAGTAAGAAACGCTTGAGAAACTCAAAATTTTCGCAGTTCTGAAGCTCGAAACTAATAACTAGAACGGCCTAGGGGAAAACTACACCTACCGTTGTAGTCGGGCGAGTTTCTACTTTCAGATGCAACAGAAATCATGCGGATTGGTCAATCCGTTCGCGAGATATGGCCGTTTGGATGTAAGAAACGCTTGAGAAACTCAAAATTTTCGCAGTTCTGATGCTCGAAACGAATAACCAGAACGGCCTAGGGGGAAAGTGCGCATACCGTTGTAATCGGGCGAGTTTCTACTTTCAGATGCAACAGAAATTTTCCGGATTGATCAATCCGTTCGCGAGATGTGGCAGTTTGGAGGTAAGAAACGCTTGAGAAACTCAAAATTTTCGCAGTTCTGATGGTCGAAACGAATAACTGGAACGGCCTAGGGGAAAACTACACATACCGTTGTAATCGGGCGAGTTTCTACATTCAAATGCAACAGAAATTTTGCGGATTGGTCAATCCGTTCGCGAGATATGGCAGTTTGGTGGTAAGAAACGCTTGAGAAACTCAAAATTTTCGCAGTTCTGATTCTCGAAACGAATAACTGGAACGGTCTAGGGGAAAACTACACATACCGTTGTAATCAGGCGAGTTTCTACTTTCAGATGCAACAGAAATTTTGCGGATTGGTCAATCCGTTCGCGAGATGTGGCAGTTTGGATGTAAGAAACGCTTGAGAAACTCAAAATTTTCGCAGTTCTGAAGCTAGAAACTAATAACTAGAACGGCCTAGGGGAAAACTACACCTATCGTTGTAGTCGGGCGAGTTTCTACTTTCAGATGCAACAGAAATCATGCGGGTTGGTCAATCCGTTCGCGAGATATGGCCGTTTGGATGTAAGAAACGCTTGAGAAACTCAAAATTTTCGCAGTTCTGATGCTCGAAACGAATAACCAGAACGGCCTAGGGGAAAAGTGCGCATACCGTTGAAATCGGGCCAGTTTCTACTTTCAGATGCAACAGAAATTTTGCGGATTGGTCAATCCGTTCGCGAGATATGGCAGTTTGGAGGTAAGAAACGCTTGAGAAACTCATAATTTTCGCAGTTCTGATTCTCGAAACGAATAACTGGAACGGTCTAGGGGAAAACTACACATACCGTTGTAATCAGGCGAGTTTCTACTTTCAGATGCAACAGAAATTTTGCGGATTTGTCGATCCGTTCGCGAGATGTGGCAGTTTGGATGTAAGAAACGCTTGAGAAACTCAAAATTTTCGCAGTTCTGATGCTCGAAACGAATAACTAGAACGGCCTAGGGGAAAAGTACGCATACCGATGTAATCGGGCGAGTTTCTACTTTCAGATGCAACCGAAATTTTGCGGATTGGTCGATCCGTTCGCGAGATGTGGCAGTTTGGAAGTAAGAAACGCTTGAGAAACTCAAAATTTTCGCAGTTCTGAAGCTCGAAACTAATAACTAGAACGGCCTAGGGGAAAACTACACCTACCGTTGTAGTCGGGCGAGTTTCTACTTTCAGATGCAACAGAAATCATGCGGATTGGTCAATCCGTTCGCGAGATATGGCCGTTTGGATGTAAGAAACGCTTGAGAAACTCAAAATTTTCGCAGTTCTGATGCTCGAAACGAATAACTAGAACGGCCTAGGGGAAAAGTACGCATACCGATGTAATCGGGCGAGTTTCTACTTTCAGATGCAACAGAAATTTTGCGGATTGGTCGATCCGTTCGCGAGATGTGGCAGTTTGGAAGTAAGAAACGCTTGAGAAACTCAAAATTTTCGCAGTTCTGAAGCTCGAAACTAATAACTAGAACGGCCTAGGGGAAAACTACACCTACCGTTGTAGTCGGGCGAGAATCTACTTTCAGATGCAACAGAAATCATGCGGATTGGTCAATCCGTTCGCGAGATATGGCCGTTTGGATGTAAGAAACGCTTGAGAAACTCAAAATTTTCGCAGTTCTGATGCTCGAAACGAATAACTAGAACGGCCTAGGGGAAAAGTACGCATACCGATGTAATCGGGCGAGTTTCTACTTTCAGATGCAACAGAAATTTTGCGGATTGGTCGATCCGTTCGCGAGATGTGGCAGTTTGGAAGTAAGAAACGCTTGAGAAACTCAAAATTTTCGCAGTTCTGAAGCTCAAAACTAATAACTAGAACGGCCTAGGGGAAAACTACACCTACCGTTGTAGTCGGGCGAGTTTCTACTTTCAGATGCAACAGAAATCATGCGGGTTGGTCAATCCGTTCGCGAGATATGGCCGTTTGGATGTAAGAAACGCTTGAGAAACTCAAAATTTTCGCAGTTCTGATGCTCGAAACGAATAACCAGAACGGCCTAGGGGAAAAGTGCGCATACCGTTGTAATCGGGCCAGTTTCTACTTTCAGATGCAACAGAAATTTTGCGGATTGGTCAATCCGTTCGCGAGATATGGCAGTTTGGAGGTAAGAAACGCTTGAGAAACTCAAAATTTTCGCAGTTCTGATTCTCGAAACGAATAACTGGAACGATCTAGGGGAAGACTACACATACCGTTGTAATCAGGCGAGTTTCTACTTTCAGATGCAACAGAAATTTTGCGGATTGGTCAATCCGTTCGCGAGATGTGGCAGTTTGGATGTAAGAAACGCTTGAGAAACTCAAAATTTTCGCAGTTCTGATGCTCGAAACGAATAACTAGAACGGCCTAGGGGAAAAGTACGCATACCGATGTAATCGGGCGAGTTTCTACTTTCAGATGCAACAGAAATTTTGCGGATTGGTCGATCCGTTCGCGAGATGTGGCAGTTTGGAAGTCAGAAACGCTTGAGAAAATCAAAATTTTCGCAGTTCTGAAGCTCGAAACTAATAACTAGAACGGCCTAGGGGAAAACTACACATACCGTTGTTATCAGGCGAGTTTCTACTTTCAGATGCAACAGAAATTTTGCGGATTGGTCAATCCGTTCGCGAGATGTGGCAGTTTGGATGTAAGAAACGCTTGAGAAACTCAAAATTTTCGCAGTTCTGAAGCTCGAAACTAATAACTAGAACGGCCTAGGGGAAAACTACACCCACCGTTGTAGTCGGGCGAGTTTCTACTTTCAGATGCAACAGAAATCATGCGGGTTGGTCAATCCGTTCGCGAGATATGGCCGTTTGGATGTAAGAAACGCTTGAGAAACTCAAAATTTTCGCAGTTCTGATGCTCGAAACGAATAACCAGAACGGCCTAGGGGAAAAGTGCGCATACCGTTGTAATCGGGCCAGTTTCTACTTTCAGATGCAACAGAAATTTTGCGGATTGGTCAATCCGTTCGCGAGATATGGCAGTTTGGAGGTAAGAAACGCTTGAGAAACTCAAAATTTTCGCAGTTCTGATTCTCGAAACGAATAACTGGAACGGTCTAGGGGAAAACTACACATACCGTTGTAATCAGGCGAGTTTCTACTTTCAGATGCAACAGAAATTTTGCGGATTGGTCGATCCGTTCGCGAGATGTGGCAGTTTGGATGTAAGAAACGCTTGAGAAACTCAAAATTTTCGCAGTTCTGATGCTCGAAACGAATAACTAGAACGGCCTAGGGGAAAAGTACGCATACCGATGTAATCGGGCGAGTTTCTACTTTCAGATGCAACAGAAATTTTGCGGATTGGTCGATCCGTTCGCGAGATGTGGCAGTTTGGAAGTAAGAAACGCTTGAGAAACTCAAAATTTTCGCAGTTCTGAAGCTCGAAACTAATAACTAGAACGGCCTAGGCGAAAACTACACCTACCGTTGTAGTCGGGCGAGTTTCTACTTTCAGATGCAACAGAAATTTTGCGGATTGGTCGATCCGTTCGCGAGATGTGGCAGTTTGGAAGTAAGAAACGCTTGAGAAACTCAAAATTTTCGCAGTTCTGAAGCTCGAAACTAATAACTAGAACGGCCTAGGCGAAAACTACACCTACCGTTGTAGTCGGGCGAGTTTCTACTTTCAGATGCAACAGAAATTTTGCGGATTGGTCGATCCGTTCGCGAGATGTGGCAGTTTGGAAGTAAGAAACGCTTGAGAAACTCAAAATTTTCGCAGTTCTGAAGCTCGAAACTAATAACTAGAACGGCCTAGGGGAAAAGTGCGCATACCGTTGTAATCGGGCGAGTTTCTACTTTCAGATGCAACAGAAATTTTCCGTATTGATCAATCCGTTCGCGAGATGTGGCAGTTTGGAGGTAAGAAACGCTTGAGAAACTCAAAATTTTCGCAGTTCTGATGGTCGAAACGAATAACTGGAACGGCCTAGGGGAAAACTACACATACCGTTGTAATCGGGCGAGTTTCTACATTCAAATGCAACAGAAATTTTGCGGATTGGTCAATCCGTTCGCGAGATATGGCAGTTTGGAGGTAAGAAACACTTGAGAAACTCAAAATTTTCGCAGTTCTGATGCTCGAAACGAATAACTAGAACGGCCTAGGGGAAAAGTACGCATACCGATGTAATCGGGCGAGTTTCTACTTTCAGATGCAACAGAAATTTTGCGGATTGGTCGATCCGTTCGCGAGATGTGGCAGTTTGGAAGTAAGAAACGCTTGAGAAACTCAAAATTTTCGCAGTTCTGAAGCTCGAAACTAATAACTAGAACGGCCTAGGGGAAAAGTGCGCATACCGTTGTAATCGGGCGAGTTTCTACTTTCAGATGCAACAGAAATTTTGCGGATTGGTCGATCCGTTCGCGAGATGTGGCAGTTTTGAAGTAAGAAACGCTTGAGAAACTCAAAATTTTCGCAGTTCTGATGCTCGAAACGAGTAACTAGAACGGCCTAGGGGAATAGTACGCACACCGTTGTAATCGGGGGAGTTTCTACTTTCAGACGCAACAGAAATTTTGCGGATTGGTCAATCCGTTCGCGAGATATGGCAGTTGGGAGGTAAGAAACGCTTGAGAAACTCAAAATTTGCGCAGTTCTGATGGTCGAAACGAATAACTGGAACGGCCTAGGGGAAAACTACACATACCGTTGTAATCGGGCGAGTTTCTACTTTCAGATGCAACAGAAATTTTGCGGATTGGTCGATCCGTTCGCGAGATGTGGCAGTTTGGAAGTAAGAAACGCTTGAGAAACTCAAAATTTTCGCAGTTCTGAAGCTCGAAACTAATAACTAGAACGGCCTAGGGGAAAACTACACCTACCGTTGTAGTCGGGCGAGTTTCTACTTTCAGATGCAACAGAAATCATGCGGATTGGTCAATCCGTTCGCGAGATATGGCCGTTTGGATGTAAGAAACGCTTGAGAAACTCAAAATTTTCGCAGTTCTGATGCTCGAAACGAATAACCAGAACGGCCTAGGGGAAAAGTGCGCATACCGTTGTAATCGGGCGAGTTTCTACTTTCAGATGCAACAGAAATTTTCCGGATTGATCAATCCGTTCGCGAGATGTGGCAGTTTGGAGGTAAGAGACGCTTGAGAAACTCAAAATTTTCGCAGTTCTGATGGTCGAAACGAATAACTGGAACGGCCTAGGGGAAAACTACACATACCGTTGTAATCGGGCGAGTTTCTACATTCAAATGCAACAGAAATTTTGCGGATTGGTCAATCCGTTCGCGAGATATGGCAGTTTGGAGGTAAGAAACGCTTGAGAAACTCAAAATTTTCGCAGTTCTGATCCTCGAAACGAATAACTGGAACGGTCTAGGGGAAAACTACACATACCGTTGTAATCAGGCGAGTTTCTACTTTCAGATGCAACAGAAATTTTGCGGATTGGTCAATCCGTTCGCGAGATGTGGCAGTTTGGATGTAAGAAACGCTTGAGAAACTCAAAATTTTCGCAGTTCTGATGCTCGAAACGAATAACTAGAACGGCCTAGGGGAAAAGTACGCATACCGATGTAATCGGGCGAGTTTCTACTTTTAGATGCAACAGAAATTTTGCGGATTGGTCGATCCTTTCGCGAGATGTGGCAGTTTGGAAGTAAGAAACGCTTGAGAAACTCAAAATTTTCGCAGTTCTGAAGCTCGAAACTAATAACTAGAACGGCCTAGGGGAAAACTACACCTACCGTTGTAGTCGGGCGAGTTTCTACTTTCAGATGCAACAGAAATCATGCGGGTTGGTCAATCCGTTCGCGAGACATGGCCGTTTGGATGTAAGAAACGCTTGAGAAACTCAAAATTTTCGCAGTTCTGATGCTCGAAACGAATAACCAGAACGGCCTAGGGGAAAAGTGCGCATACCGTTGTAATCGGGCCAGTTTCTACTTTCAGATGCAACAGAAATTTTGCGGATTGATCAATCCGTTCGCGAGATATGGCAGTTTGGAGATAAGAAACGCTTTAGAAACTCAAAATTTTCGCAGTTCTGATGCTCGAAACGAATAACTAGAACGGCCCAGGGGAAAAGTGCGCATACCGTTGTAATCGGGCGAGTTTCTACATTCAAATGCAACAGAAATTTTGCGTATTGGTCAATCCGTTCGCGAGATATGGCAGTTTGGAGGTAAGAAACGCTTGAGAAACTCAAAATTTTCGCAGTTCTGATGCTCGAAACGAATAACTAGAACGGCCTAGGGGAAAACTACACCTACCGTTGTAGTCGGGCGAGTTTCTACTTTCAGATGCAACAGAAATCATGCGGATTGGTCAATCCGTTCGCGAGATATGGCCGTTTGGATGTAAGAAACGCTTGAGAAACTCAAAATTTTCGCAGTTCTGATGCTCGAAACGAATAACCAGAACGGCCTAGGGGAAAAGTGCGCATACCGTTGTAATCGGGCGAGTTTCTACTTTCAGATGCAACAGAAATTTTCCGGATTGATCAATCCGTTCGCGAGATATGGCAGTTTGGAGGTAAGAAACGCTTGAGAAACTCAAAATTTTCGCAGTTCTGATGCTCGAAACGAATAACTGGAACGGCCTAGGGGAAAACTACACATTCCGTTGTAATCGGGCGAGTTTCTACATTCAAATGCAACAGAAATTTGGGGATTGGTCAATCTGTTCGCGAGATATGGCAATTTGGAAGTAAGAAACGCTTGAGAAACTCAAAATTTTCGCAGTTCTGAAGCTCGAACCTAATAACTAGAACGGCCTAGGGGAAAACTACACATACCGTTGTAGTCGGGCGAGTTTCTACTTTCAGATGCAACAGAAATCATGCGGATTGGTCAATCCGTTCGCGAGATATGGCCGTTTGGAGATTAGAAACGCTTTAGAAACTCAAAATTTTCGCAGTTCTGATGCTCGAAACGAATAACTAGAACGGCCCAGGGGAAAACTACACATACCGTTGTAATCAGGCGAGTTTCTACTTTCAGATGCAACAGAAATTTTGCGGATTGGTCAATCCGTTCGCCAGATGTGGCAGTTTGGATGTAAGAAACGCTTGAGAAACTCAAAATTTTCGCAGTTCTGAAGCTCGAAACTAATAACTAGAACGGCCTAGGGGAAAACTACACCTACCGTTGTAGTCGGGCGAGTTTCTACTTTCAGATGCAACAGAAATCATGCGGATTGGTCAATCCGTTCGCGAGATATGGCCGTTTGGATGTAAGAAACGCTTGAGAAACTCAAAATTTTCGCAGTTCTGATGCTCGAAACGAATAACCAGAACGGCCTAGGGGAAAAGTACGCATACCGATGTAATCGGGCGAGTTTCTACTTTCAGATGTAACAGAAATTTTGCGGATTGGTCGATCCGTTCGCGAGATGTGGCAGTTTGGAAGTAAGAAACGCTTGAGAAACTCAAAATTTTCGCAGTTCTGAAGCTCGAAACTAATAACTAGAACGGCCTAGGGGATAACTACACATACCGTTGTAGTCGGGCGAGTTTCTACTTTCAGATGCAACAGAAATCATGCGGATTGGTCAATCCGTTCGCGAGATATGGCCGTTTGGAGATTAGAAACGCTTTAGAAACTCAAAATTTTCGCAGTTCTGATGCTCGAAACGAATAACTAGAACGGCCCAGGGGAAAACTACACATACCGTTGTAATCAGGCGAGTTTCTACTTTCAGATGCAACAGAAATTTTGCGGATTGGTCAATCCGTTCGCGAGATGTGGCAGTTTGGATGTAAGAAACGCTTGAGAAACTCAAAATTTTCGCAGTTCTGATGCTCGAAACGAATAACCAGAACGGCCTAGGGGAAAAGTGCGCATACCGTTGTAATCGGGTGAGTTTCTACTTTCAGATGCAACAGAAATTTTCCGGATTGATCAATCCGTTCGCGAGATATGGCAGTTTGGAGGTAAGAAACGCTTGAGAAACTCAAAATTTTCGCAGTTCTGATGCTCGAAACGAATAACTGGAACGGCCTAGGGGAAAACTACACATACCGTTGTAATCGGGCGAGTTTCTACATTCAAATGCAACAGAAATTTTGCGGATTGGTCAATCCGTTCGCGAGATATGGCAGTTTGGAAGTAAGAAACGCTTGAGAAACTCAAAATTTTTCGCAGTTCTGAAGCTCGAAACTAATAACTAGAACGGCCTAGGGGAAAACTACACCTACCGTTGTAGTCGGGCGAGTTTCTACTTTCAGATGCAACAGAAATCATGCGGATTGGTCAATCCGTTCGCGAGGTATGGCCGTTTGGATGTAAGAAACGCTTGAGAAACTCAAAATTTTCGCAGTTCTGATACTCGAAACGAATAACCAGAACGGCCTAGGGGAAAAGTGCGCATACCGTTGTAATCGGGCGAGTTTCTACTTTCAGATGCAACAGAAATTTTCCGGATTGATCAATCCGTTCGCGAGATATGGCAGTTTGGAGGTAAGAAACGCTTGAGAAACTCAAAATTTTCGCAGTTATGATGCTCGAAACGAATAACTGGAACGGCCTAGGGGAAAACTACACATACCGTTGTAATCGGGCGAGTTTCTACATTCAAATGCAACAGAAATTTTGCGGATTGGTCAATCCGTTCGCGAGATATGGCAGTTTGGAGGTAAGAAACGCTTGAGAAACTCAAAATTTTCGCAGTTCTGATGCTCGAAACGAATAACTAGAACGGCCTAGGGGAAAAGTACGCATACCGATGTAATCGGGCGAGTTTCTACTTTCAGATGCAACAGAAATTTTGCGGATTGGTCGATCCGTTCGCGAGATGTGGCAGTTTGGAAGTAAGAAACGCTTGAGAAACTCAAAATTTTCGCAGTTCTGAAGCTCGAAACTAATAACTAGAACGGCCTAGGCGAAAACTACACCTACCGTTGTAGTCGGGCGAGTTTCTACTTTCAGATGCAACAGAAATTTTGCGGATTGGTCGATCCGTTCGCGAGATGTGGCAGTTTGGAAGTAAGAAACGCTTGAGAAACTCAAAATTTTCGCAGTTCTGAAGCTCGAAACTAATAACTAGAACGGCCTAGGCGAAAACTACACCTACCGTTGTAGTCGGGCGAGTTTCTACTTTCAGATGCAACAGAAATTTTGCGGATTGGTCGATCCGTTCGCGAGATGTGGCAGTTTGGAAGTAAGAAACGCTTGAGAAACTCAAAATTTTCGCAGTTCTGAAGCTCGAAACTAATAACTAGAACGGCCTAGGGGAAAAGTGCGCATACCGTTGTAATCGGGCGAGTTTCTACTTTCAGATGCAACAGAAATTTTCCGTATTGATCAATCCGTTCGCGAGATGTGGCAGTTTGGAGGTAAGAAACGCTTGAGAAACTCAAAATTTTCGCAGTTCTGATGGTCGAAACGAATAACTGGAACGGCCTAGGGGAAAACTACACATACCGTTGTAATCGGGCGAGTTTCTACATTCAAATGCAACAGAAATTTTGCGGATTGGTCAATCCGTTCGCGAGATATGGCAGTTTGGAGGTAAGAAACACTTGAGAAACTCAAAATTTTCGCAGTTCTGATGCTCGAAACGAATAACTAGAACGGCCTAGGGGAAAAGTACGCATACCGATGTAATCGGGCGAGTTTCTACTTTCAGATGCAACAGAAATTTTGCGGATTGGTCGATCCGTTCGCGAGATGTGGCAGTTTGGAAGTAAGAAACGCTTGAGAAACTCAAAATTTTCGCAGTTCTGAAGCTCGAAACTAATAACTAGAACGGCCTAGGGGAAAAGTGCGCATACCGTTGTAATCGGGCGAGTTTCTACTTTCAGATGCAACAGAAATTTTGCGGATTGGTCGATCCGTTCGCGAGATGTGGCAGTTTTGAAGTAAGAAACGCTTGAGAAACTCAAAATTTTCGCAGTTCTGATGCTCGAAACGAGTAACTAGAACGGCCTAGGGGAATAGTACGCACACCGTTGTAATCGGGGGAGTTTCTACTTTCAGACGCAACAGAAATTTTGCGGATTGGTCAATCCGTTCGCGAGATATGGCAGTTGGGAGGTAAGAAACGCTTGAGAAACTCAAAATTTGCGCAGTTCTGATGGTCGAAACGAATAACTGGAACGGCCTAGGGGAAAACTACACATACCGTTGTAATCGGGCGAGTTTCTACTTTCAGATGCAACAGAAATTTTGCGGATTGGTCGATCCGTTCGCGAGATGTGGCAGTTTGGAAGTAAGAAACGCTTGAGAAACTCAAAATTTTCGCAGTTCTGAAGCTCGAAACTAATAACTAGAACGGCCTAGGGGAAAACTACACCTACCGTTGTAGTCGGGCGAGTTTCTACTTTCAGATGCAACAGAAATCATGCGGATTGGTCAATCCGTTCGCGAGATATGGCCGTTTGGATGTAAGAAACGCTTGAGAAACTCAAAATTTTCGCAGTTCTGATGCTCGAAACGAATAACCAGAACGGCCTAGGGGAAAAGTGCGCATACCGTTGTAATCGGGCGAGTTTCTACTTTCAGATGCAACAGAAATTTTCCGGATTGATCAATCCGTTCGCGAGATGTGGCAGTTTGGAGGTAAGAGACGCTTGAGAAACTCAAAATTTTCGCAGTTCTGATGGTCGAAACGAATAACTGGAACGGCCTAGGGGAAAACTACACATACCGTTGTAATCGGGCGAGTTTCTACATTCAAATGCAACAGAAATTTTGCGGATTGGTCAATCCGTTCGCGAGATATGGCAGTTTGGAGGTAAGAAACGCTTGAGAAACTCAAAATTTTCGCAGTTCTGATCCTCGAAACGAATAACTGGAACGGTCTAGGGGAAAACTACACATACCGTTGTAATCAGGCGAGTTTCTACTTTCAGATGCAACAGAAATTTTGCGGATTGGTCAATCCGTTCGCGAGATGTGGCAGTTTGGATGTAAGAAACGCTTGAGAAACTCAAAATTTTCGCAGTTCTGATGCTCGAAACGAATAACTAGAACGGCCTAGGGGAAAAGTACGCATACCGATGTAATCGGGCGAGTTTCTACTTTTAGATGCAACAGAAATTTTGCGGATTGGTCGATCCTTTCGCGAGATGTGGCAGTTTGGAAGTAAGAAACGCTTGAGAAACTCAAAATTTTCGCAGTTCTGAAGCTCGAAACTAATAACTAGAACGGCCTAGGGGAAAACTACACCTACCGTTGTAGTCGGGCGAGTTTCTACTTTCAGATGCAACAGAAATCATGCGGGTTGGTCAATCCGTTCGCGAGACATGGCCGTTTGGATGTAAGAAACGCTTGAGAAACTCAAAATTTTCGCAGTTCTGATGCTCGAAACGAATAACCAGAACGGCCTAGGGGAAAAGTGCGCATACCGTTGTAATCGGGCCAGTTTCTACTTTCAGATGCAACAGAAATTTTGCGGATTGATCAATCCGTTCGCGAGATATGGCAGTTTGGAGATAAGAAACGCTTTAGAAACTCAAAATTTTCGCAGTTCTGATGCTCGAAACGAATAACTAGAACGGCCCAGGGGAAAAGTGCGCATACCGTTGTAATCGGGCGAGTTTCTACATTCAAATGCAACAGAAATTTTGCGTATTGGTCAATCCGTTCGCGAGATATGGCAGTTTGGAGGTAAGAAACGCTTGAGAAACTCAAAATTTTCGCAGTTCTGATGCTCGAAACGAATAACTAGAACGGCCTAGGGGAAAACTACACCTACCGTTGTAGTCGGGCGAGTTTCTACTTTCAGATGCAACAGAAATCATGCGGATTGGTCAATCCGTTCGCGAGATATGGCCGTTTGGATGTAAGAAACGCTTGAGAAACTCAAAATTTTCGCAGTTCTGATGCTCGAAACGAATAACCAGAACGGCCTAGGGGAAAAGTGCGCATACCGTTGTAATCGGGCGAGTTTCTACTTTCAGATGCAACAGAAATTTTCCGGATTGATCAATCCGTTCGCGAGATATGGCAGTTTGGAGGTAAGAAACGCTTGAGAAACTCAAAATTTTCGCAGTTCTGATGCTCGAAACGAATAACTGGAACGGCCTAGGGGAAAACTACACATTCCGTTGTAATCGGGCGAGTTTCTACATTCAAATGCAACAGAAATTTGGGGATTGGTCAATCTGTTCGCGAGATATGGCAATTTGGAAGTAAGAAACGCTTGAGAAACTCAAAATTTTCGCAGTTCTGAAGCTCGAACCTAATAACTAGAACGGCCTAGGGGAAAACTACACATACCGTTGTAGTCGGGCGAGTTTCTACTTTCAGATGCAACAGAAATCATGCGGATTGGTCAATCCGTTCGCGAGATATGGCCGTTTGGAGATTAGAAACGCTTTAGAAACTCAAAATTTTCGCAGTTCTGATGCTCGAAACGAATAACTAGAACGGCCCAGGGGAAAACTACACATACCGTTGTAATCAGGCGAGTTTCTACTTTCAGATGCAACAGAAATTTTGCGGATTGGTCAATCCGTTCGCCAGATGTGGCAGTTTGGATGTAAGAAACGCTTGAGAAACTCAAAATTTTCGCAGTTCTGAAGCTCGAAACTAATAACTAGAACGGCCTAGGGGAAAACTACACCTACCGTTGTAGTCGGGCGAGTTTCTACTTTCAGATGCAACAGAAATCATGCGGATTGGTCAATCCGTTCGCGAGATATGGCCGTTTGGATGTAAGAAACGCTTGAGAAACTCAAAATTTTCGCAGTTCTGATGCTCGAAACGAATAACCAGAACGGCCTAGGGGAAAAGTACGCATACCGATGTAATCGGGCGAGTTTCTACTTTCAGATGTAACAGAAATTTTGCGGATTGGTCGATCCGTTCGCGAGATGTGGCAGTTTGGAAGTAAGAAACGCTTGAGAAACTCAAAATTTTCGCAGTTCTGAAGCTCGAAACTAATAACTAGAACGGCCTAGGGGATAACTACACATACCGTTGTAGTCGGGCGAGTTTCTACTTTCAGATGCAACAGAAATCATGCGGATTGGTCAATCCGTTCGCGAGATATGGCCGTTTGGAGATTAGAAACGCTTTAGAAACTCAAAATTTTCGCAGTTCTGATGCTCGAAACGAATAACTAGAACGGCCCAGGGGAAAACTACACATACCGTTGTAATCAGGCGAGTTTCTACTTTCAGATGCAACAGAAATTTTGCGGATTGGTCAATCCGTTCGCGAGATGTGGCAGTTTGGATGTAAGAAACGCTTGAGAAACTCAAAATTTTCGCAGTTCTGATGCTCGAAACGAATAACCAGAACGGCCTAGGGGAAAAGTGCGCATACCGTTGTAATCGGGTGAGTTTCTACTTTCAGATGCAACAGAAATTTTCCGGATTGATCAATCCGTTCGCGAGATATGGCAGTTTGGAGGTAAGAAACGCTTGAGAAACTCAAAATTTTCGCAGTTCTGATGCTCGAAACGAATAACTGGAACGGCCTAGGGGAAAACTACACATACCGTTGTAATCGGGCGAGTTTCTACATTCAAATGCAACAGAAATTTTGCGGATTGGTCAATCCGTTCGCGAGATATGGCAGTTTGGAAGTAAGAAACGCTTGAGAAACTCAAAATTTTTCGCAGTTCTGAAGCTCGAAACTAATAACTAGAACGGCCTAGGGGAAAACTACACCTACCGTTGTAGTCGGGCGAGTTTCTACTTTCAGATGCAACAGAAATCATGCGGATTGGTCAATCCGTTCGCGAGGTATGGCCGTTTGGATGTAAGAAACGCTTGAGAAACTCAAAATTTTCGCAGTTCTGATACTCGAAACGAATAACCAGAACGGCCTAGGGGAAAAGTGCGCATACCGTTGTAATCGGGCGAGTTTCTACTTTCAGATGCAACAGAAATTTTCCGGATTGATCAATCCGTTCGCGAGATATGGCAGTTTGGAGGTAAGAAACGCTTGAGAAACTCAAAATTTTCGCAGTTATGATGCTCGAAACGAATAACTGGAACGGCCTAGGGGAAAACTACACATACCGTTGTAATCGGGCGAGTTTCTACATTCAAATGCAACAGAAATTTTGCGGATTGGTCAATCCGTTCGCGAGATATGGCAGTTTGGAGGTAAGAAACGCTTGAGAAACTCAAAATTTTCGCAGTTCTGATGCTCGAAACGAATAACTAGAAGGCCTAGGGGAAAAGTACGCATACCGATGTAATCGGGCGAGTTTCTACTTTCAGATGCAACAGAAATTTTGCGGATTGGTCGATCCGTTCGCGAGATGTGGCAGTTTGGAAGTAAGAAACGCTTGAGAAACTCAAATTTTCGCAGTTCTGAAGCTCGAAACTAATAACTAGAACGGCCTAGGGGAAAAACTACACCTACCGTTGTAGTCGGGCGAGTTTCTACTTTCAGATGCAACAGAAATCATGCGGATTGGTCAATTCCGTTCGCGAGATATGGCCGTTTGGATGTAAGAAACGCTTGTGAAACTCAAAATTTTCGCAGTTCTGATGCTCGAAACGAATAACCAGAACGGCCTAGGGGAAAAGTGCGCATACCGTTGTAATCGGGCGAGTTTCTACTTTCAGATGCAACAGAAATTTTCCGGATTGATCAATCCGTTCGCGAGATATGGCAGTTTGGAGGTAAGAAACGCTTGAGAAACTCAAAATTTTCGCAGTTCTGATGCTCGAAACGAATAACTGGAACGGCCTAGGGGAAAACTACACATACCGTTGTAATCGGGCTAGTTTCTACATTCAAATGCAACAGAAATTTTGCGGATGGTCAATCCGTTCGCAAGATATGGCAGTTTGGAGGTAAGAAACGCTTGAGAAACTCAAATTTTCGCAGTTCTGATTCTCGAAACGAATAACTGGAACGGTCTAGGGGAAAATTACACATACCGTTGTAATCAGGCGAGTTTCTACTTTCAGATGCAACAGAAATTTTGCGGATTGGTCAATCCGTTCGCGAGATGTGGCAGTTTGGATGTAAGAAACGCTTGAGAAACTCAAAATTTTCGCAGTTCTGATGCTCGAAACGAATAACTAGAACGGCCTAAGGGAAAAGTACGCATACCGATGTAATCGGGCGAGTTTCTACTTTCAAATGCATACAAATCATGCGGATTGGTCAATCCGTTCGCGAGATATGGCAGTTTTGGAGGTAGAAACGCTTGAGAAACTCAAAATTTCGCAGTTCTGATGCTCGAAACGAATGACTAGAACGGCCTAGGGGAGAAGTACGCATACCGGTTGTAATCAGGCGAGTTTCTACTTTCAGATGCAACAGAAATTTTGCGGATTGGTCAATCCGTTCGCGAGATGTGGCAGTTTGGATGTAAGAAACGCTTGAGAAACTCAAAATTTTCGCAGTTCTGAAGCTCGAAACTAATAACAAGAACGGCCTAGGGGAAAACTACACCTACCGTTGTAGTCGGGCGAGTTTCTACTTTCAGATGCAACGGAAATCATGCGGATTGGTCAATCCGTTCGCGAGGTATGGCCGTTTGGATGTAAGAAACGCTTGAGAAACTCAAAATTTTCGCAGTTCTGATGCTCGAAACGAATAACTAGAACGGCCCAGGGGAAAAGTGCGCATACCGTTGTAATCGGGCGAGTTTCTACATTCAAATGCAACAGAAATTTTGCGGATTGGTCAATCCGTTCGCGAGATATGGCAGTTTGGAGGTAAGAAACGCTTGAGAAACTCAAAATTTTCGCAGTTCTGATTCTCGAAACGAATAACTGGAACGGTCTAGGGGAAAACTACACATACCGTTGTAATCAGGCGAGTTTCTACTTTCAGATGCAACAGAAATTTTGCGGATTGGTCAATCCGTTCGCGAGATGTGGCAGTTTGGATGTATGAAACGCTTGAGAAACTCAAAATTTTCGCAGTTCTGATGCTCGAAACGAATAACTAGAACGGCCTAGGGGAAAAGTACGCATACCGATGTAATCGGGCGAGTTTCTACTTTCAGATGCAACGGAAATTTTGCGGATTGGTCGATCCGTTCACGAGATATGGCATTTTGAAGGAGGAAACGCTTGAGAAACTCAAAATTTTAGCAGTTCTGATGCTCGAAACGAATGACTATAACGGCCTAGGGGAAAAGTGCGCATACCGTTCTAATCGGGCGAGTTTCTACTTTCAGAAGCAACAGAAATTTTGCGGATTGATCAATCCGTTCGCGAGATATGGCAGTTTGGAAGTAAGAAACGCTTGAGAAACTCAAAATTTTCGCAGTTCTGATGCTCGAAATGAATAACTAGAACGGCCCAGGGGAAAACTACACATACCGTTGTAATCAGGCGAGTTTCTACTTTCAGATGCAACAGAAATTTTGCGGATTGGTCAATCCGTTCGCGAGATGTGGCAGTTTGGATGTAAGAAACGCTTGAGAAACTCAAAATTTTCGCAGTTCTGATGCTCGAAACGAATAACTAGAACGGCCTAGGGGAAAAGTACGCATACCGATGTAATCGGGCGAGTTTCTACTTTCAGATGCAACAGAAATTTTGCGGATTGGTCGATCCGTTCGCGAGATGTGGCAGTTTGGATGTAAGAAACGCTTGAGAAACTCAAAATTTTCGCAGTTCTGAAGCTCGAAACTAATAACTAGAACGGCCTAGGGGAAAACTACACCTACCGTTGTAGTCGGGCGAGTTTCTACTTTCAGATGCAACAGAAATCATGCGGATTGGTCAATCCGTTCGCGAGGTATGGCCGTTTGGATGTAAGAAACGCTTGAGAAACTCAAAATTTTCGCAGTTCTGATGCTCGAAACGAATAACTAGAACGGCCTAGGGGAAAAGTACGCATACCGATGTAATCGGGCGAGTTTCTACTTTCAGATGCAACGGAAATTTTGCGGATTGGTCGATCCGTTCACGAGATATGGCATTTTGAAGGAGGAAACGCTTGAGAAACTCAAAATTTTCGCAGTTCTGATGCTCGAAACGAATGACTAGAATGGCCTAGGGGAAAAGTGCGCATACCGTTCTAATCGGGCGAGTTTCTACTTTCAGAAGCAACAGAAATTTTGCGGATTGATCAATCCGTTCGCGAGATGTGGCAGTTTGGATGTAAGAAACGCTTGAGAAACTCAAAATTTTCGCAGTTCTGATGCTCGAAACGAATAACTAGAACGGCCTAGGGGAAAAGTACGCATACCGATGTAATCGGGCGAGTTTCTACTTTCAGATGCAACAGAAATTTTGCGGATTGGTCGATCCGTTCGCGAGATGTGGCAGTTTGGATGTAATAAACGCTTGAGAAACTCAAAATTTTCGCAGTTCTGAAGCTCGAAACTAATAACTAGAACGGCCTAGGGGAAAACTACACCTACCGTTGTAGTCGGGCGAGTTTCTACTTTCAGATGCAACAGAAATCATGCGGATTGGTCAATCCGTTCGCGAGGTATGGCCGTTTGGATGTAAGAAACGCTTGAGAAACTCAAAATTTTCGCAGTTCTGATGCTCGAAACGAATAACTAGAACGGCCTAGGGGAAAAGTACGCATACCGATGTAATCGGGCGAGTTTCTACTTTCAGATGCAACGGAAATTTTGCGGATTGGTCGATCCGTTCACGAGATATGGCATTTTGAAGGAGGAAACGCTTGAGAAACTCAAAATTTTCGCAGTTCTGATGCTCGAAACGAATGACTAGAATGGCCTAGGGGAAAAGTGCGCATACCGTTCTAATCGGGCGAGTTTCTACTTTCAGAAGCAACAGAAATTTTGCGGATTGATCAATCCGTTCGCGAGATATGGCAGTTTGGAAGTAAGAAACGCTTGAGAAACTCAAAATTTTCGCAGTTCTGAAGCTCGAAACTAATAACTAGAACGGCCTAGGGGAAAACCACACCTACCGTTGTAGTCGGGCGAGTTTCTACTTTCAGATGCAACAGAAATCATACGGATTGGTCAATCCGTTCGCGAGGTATGGCCGTTTGGATGTAAGAAACGCTTGAGAAACTCAAAATTTTCGCAGTTCTGATGCTCGAAACGAATAACCAGAACGGCCTAGGGGAAAAGTGCGCAAACCGTTGTAATCGGGCGAGTTTCTACTTTCAGATGCAACAGAAATTTTGCGGATTGATCAATCCGTTCGCGACATATGGCAGTTTGGAGATAAGAAACGCTTTAGAATCTCAAAATTTTCGCAGTTCTGATGCTCGAAACGAATAACTAGAACGGCCCAGGGGAAGAGTGCGCAAAACGTTGTAATCGGGCGAGTTTCTACTTTCAAATGCAATACAAATCATGCGGATTGGTCAATCCGTTCGCGAGATATGGCAGTTTGGAGGTAAGAAACGCTTGAGAAACTCAAAATTTTCGCAGTTCTGATGCTCGAAACGAATGACTAGAACGGCCTAGGGGAGAAGTACGCATACCGTTGTAATCAGGCGAGTTTCTACTTTCAGATGCAACAGAAATTTTGCGGATTGGTCAATCCGTTCGCGAGATGTGGCAGTTTGGATGTAAGAAACGCTTGAGAAACTCAAAATTTTCGCAGTTCTGAAGCTCGAAACTAATAACTAGAACGGCCTAGGGGAAAACTACACCTACCGTTGTAGTCGGGCGAGTTTCTACTTTCAGATGCAACAGAAATCATGCGGATTGGTCAATCCGTTCGGAAGGTATGGCCGTTTGGATGTAAGAAACGCTTGAGAAACTCAAAATTTTCGCAGTTCTGATGCTCGAAACGAATAACTAGAACGGCCCAGGGGAAAAGTGCGCATACCGTTGTAATCGGGCGAGTTTCTACATTCAAATGCAACAGAAATTTTGCGGATTGGTCAATCCGTTCGCGAGATATGGCAGTTTGGAGGTAAGAAACGCTTGAGAAACTCAAAATTTTCGCAGTTCTGATTCTCGAAACGAATAACTGGAACGGTCTAGGGGAAAACTACACATACCGTTGTAATCAGGCGAGTTTCTACTTTCAGATGCAACAGAAATTTTGCGGATTGGTCAATCCGTTCGCGAGATGTGGCAGTTTGGATGTATGAAACGCTTGAGAAACTCAAAATTTTCGCAGTTCTGATGCTCGAAACGAATAACTAGAACGGCCTAGGGGAAAAGTACGCATACCGATGTAATCGGGCGAGTTTCTACTTTCAGATGCAACGGAAATTTTGCGGATTGGTCGATCCGTTCACGAGATATGGCATTTTGAAGGAGGAAACGCTTGAGAAACTCAAAATTTTCGCAGTTCTGATGCTCGAAACGAATGACTAGAACGGCCTAGGGGAAAAGTGCGCATACCGTTCTAATCGGGCGAGTTTCTACTTTCAGAAGCAACAGAAATTTTGCGGATTGATCAATCCGTTCGCGAGATATGGCAGTTTGGAAGTAGGAAACGCTTGAGAAACTCAAAATTTTCGCAGTTCTGATGCTAGAAATGAATAACTGGAACGGCCTAGGGGAAAACCACACATACCGTTGTAATCGGGCGAGTTTCTACTTTCAGATGCAACAGAAATTTTGCGGATTGGTCAATCCGTTCGCGAGATGTGGCAGTTTGGATGTAAGAAACGCTTGAGAACCTCAAAATTTTCGCAGTTCTGATGCTCGAAACGAATAACTAGAATGGCCTAGGGGAAAAGTACGCATACCGATGTAATCGGGCGAGTTTCAACTTTCAGATGCAACAGAAATTTTGCGGATTGGTCGATCCGTTCACGAGATATGGCAGTTTGGAAGTAGGAAACGCTTGAGAAACTCAAAATTTTCGCAGTTCTGATGCTAGAAATGAATAACTGGAACGGCCTAGGGGAAAACCACACATACCATTGTAATCGGGCGAGTTTCTACTTTCAGATGCAACAGAAATTTTGCGGATTGGTCAATCCGTTCGCGAGATGTGGCAGTTTGGATGTAAGAAACGCTTGAGAACCTCAAAATTTTCGCAGTTCTGATGCTCGAAACGAATAACTAGAACGGCCTAGGGGAAAAGTGCGCATACCGTTGTAATCGGGCGAGTTTCTACTTTCAGATGCAACAGAAATTTTGCGGATCGGTTAATCCGTTCGCGAGATATGGCAGTTTGGATGTAAGAAACGCTTGAGAAACTCAAAATTTTCGCAGTTCTGATGCTCGAAACGAATAACTGGAACGGCCTAGGGGAAAACTACACATACCGATGTAATCGGGCGAGTTTCTACTTGCAGATGCAACAGAAATTTTGCGGATTGGTCGATCCGTTCGCGAGATGTGGCAGTTTGGAAGTAAGAAACGCTTGAGAAACTCAAAATTTTCGCAGTTCTGAAGCTCGAAACTAATAACTAGAACGGCCTAGGGGAAAACTACACCTACCGTTGTAGTCGGGCGAGTTTCTACTTTCAGATGCAACAGAAATCATGCGGATTGGTCAATACGTTCGCGAGGTATGGCCGTTTGGATGTAAGAAACGCTTGAGAAACTCAAAATTTTCGCAGTTCTGATGCTCGAAACGAATAACCAGAACGGCCTAGGGGAAAACTACACATACCGTTGTAATCGGGCGAGTTTCTACTTTCAGATGCAACAGAAATTTTGCGGATTGGTCAATCCGTTCGCGAGATGTGGCAGTTTGGAGGTAAGAAACGCTTGAGAAACTCAAAATTTTCGCAGTTCTGATGCTCGAAACGAGTAACTAGAACGGCCTAGGGGAATAGTACGCACACCGTTGTAATCGGGCGAGTTTCTACTTTCAGACGCAACAGAAATTTTGCGGATTGGTCAATCCGTTCGCGAGATATGGCAGTTTGGAAGTAAGAAACGCTTGAGAAACTCAAAATTTTCGCAGTTCTGATGCTCGAAACGAATAACTAGAATGGCCTAGGGGAAAAGTACGCATACCGATGTAATCGGGCGAGGTTCAACTTTCAGATGCAACAGAAATTTTGCGGATTGGTCGATCCGTTCACGAGATATGGCAGTTTGGAAGTAGGAAACGCTTGAGAAACTCAAAATTTTCGCAGTTCTGATGCTAGAAATGAATAACTGGAACGGCCTAGGGGAAAACCACACATACCGTCGTAATCGGGCGAGTTTCTACTTTCAGATGCAACAGAAATTTTGCGGATTGGTCAATCCGTTCGCGAGGTATGGCAGTTTGGAGGTAAGGAACGCTTGAGAAACTCAAAATTTGCGCAGTTCTGATGCTTGAAACGAATAACTAGAACGGCCTAGGGGAAAAGTGCGCATACCGTTGTAATCGGGCGAGTTTCTACTTTCAGATGCAACAGAAATTTTGCGGATCGGTTAATCCGTTCGCGAGATATCGCAGTATGGATGTCAGAAACGCTTGAGAAACTCAAAATTTTCGCAGTTCTGATGCTCGAAACGAATAACTGGAACGGCCTAGGGGAAAACTACACATACCGTTGTAATCGGGCGAGTTTCTACTTTCAGATGCAACAGAAATTTTGCGGATTGGTCGATCTGTTCGCGAGATATGGCATTTTGAAGGAGGAAACGCTTGAGAAACTCAAAATTTTCGCAGTTCTGATGCTCGAAACGAATAACTAGAACGGCCTAGGGGAAAAGTACGCATACCGATGTAATCGGGCGAGTTTCTACTTTCAGATGCAACGGAAATTTTGCGGATTGGTCGATCCGTTCACGAGATATGGCATTTTGAAGGAGGAAACGCTTGAGAAACTCAAAATTTTCGCAGTTCTGATGCTCGAAACGAATGACTAGAACGGCCTAGGGGAAAAGTGCGCATACCGTTCTAATCGGGCGAGTTTCTACTTTCAGAAGCAACAGAAATTTTGCGGATTGATCAATCCGTTCGCGAGATATGGCAGTTTGGAAGTAGGAAACGCTTGAGAAACTCAAAATTTTCGCAGTTCTGATGCTAGAAATGAATAACTGGAACGGCCTAGGGGAAAACCACACATACCGTTGTAATCGGGCGAGTTTCTACTTTCAGATGCAACAGAAATTTTGCGGATTGGTCAATCCGTTCGCGAGATGTGGCAGTTTGGATGTAAGAAACGCTTGAGAACCTCAAAATTTTCGCAGTTCTGATGCTCGAAACGAATAACTAGAATGGCCTAGGGGAAAAGTACGCATACCGATGTAATCGGGCGAGTTTCAACTTTCAGATGCAACAGAAATTTTGCGGATTGGTCTATCCGTTCACGAGATATGGCAGTTTGGAAGTAGGAAACGCTTGAGAAACTCAAAATTTTCGCAGTTCTGATGCTAGAAATGAATAACTGGAACGGCCTAGGGGAAAACCACACATACCGTTGTAATCGGGCGAGTTTCTACTTTCAGATGCAACAGAAATTTTGCGGATTGGTCAATCCGTTCGCGAGATGTGGCAGTTTGGATGTAAGAAACGCTTGAGAACCTCAAAATTTTCGCAGTTCTGATGCTCGAAACGAATAACTAGAACGGCCTAGGGGAAAAGTGCGCATACCGTTGTAATCGGGCGAGTTTCTACTTTCAGATGCAACAGAAATTTTGCGGATCGGTTAATCCGTTCGCGAGATATGGCAGTTTGGATGTAAGAAACGCTTGAGAAACTCAAAATTTTCGCAGTTCTGATGCTCGAAACGTATAACTGGAACGGCCTAGGGGAAAACTACACATACCGATGTAATCGGGCGAGTTTCTACTTGCAGATGCAACAGAAATTTTGCGGATTGGTCGATCCGTTCGCGAGATGTGGCAGTTTGGAAGTAAGAAACGCTTGAGAAACTCAAAATTTTCGCAGTTCTGAAGCTCGAAACTAATAACTAGAACGGCCTAGGGGAAAACTACACCTACCGTTGTAGTCGGGCGAGTTTCTACTTTCAGATGCAACAGAAATCATGCGGATTGGTCAATACGTTCGCGAGGTATGGCCGTTTGGATGTAAGAAACGCTTGAGAAACTCAAAATTTTCGCAGTTCTGATGCTCGAAACGAATAACCAGAACGGCCTAGGGGAAAACTACACATACCGTTGTAATCGGGCGAGTTTCTACTTTCAGATGCAACAGAAATTTTGCGGATTGGTCAATCCGTTCGCGAGATGTGGCAGTTTGGAGGTAAGAAACGCTTGAGAAACTCAAAATTTTCGCAGTTCTGATGCTCGAAACGAGTAACTAGAACGGCCTAGGGGAATAGTACGCACACCGTTGTAATCGGGCGAGTTTCTACTTTCAGACGCAACAGAAATTTTGCGGATTGGTCAATCCGTTCGCGAGATATGGCAGTTTGGAAGTAAGAAACGCTTGAGAAACTCAAAATTTTCGCAGTTCTGATGCTCGAAACGAATAACTAGAATGGCCTAGGGGAAAAGTACGCATACCGATGTAATCGGGCGAGGTTCAACTTTCAGATGCAACAGAAATTTTGCGGATTGGTCGATCCGTTCACGAGATATGGCAGTTTGGAAGTAGGAAACGCTTGAGAAACTCAAAATTTTCGCAGTTCTGATGCTAGAAATGAATAACTGGAACGGCCTAGGGGAAAACCACACATACCGTCGTAATCGGGCGAGTTTCTACTTTCAGATGCAACAGAAATTTTGCGGATTGGTCAATCCGTTCGCGAGATATGGCAGTTTGGAGGTAAGGAACGCTTGAGAAACTCAAAATTTGCGCAGTTCTGATGCTTGAAACGAATAACTAGAACGGCCTAGGGGAAAAGTGCGCATACCGTTGTAATCGGGCGAGTTTCTACTTTCGGATGCAACAGAAATTTTGCGGATCGGTTAATCCGTTCGCGAGATATCGCAGTATGGATGTAAGAAACGCTTGAGAAACTCAAAATTTTCGCAGTTCTGATGCTCGAAACGAATAACTGGAACGGCCTAGGGGAAAACTACACATACCGTTGTAATCGGGCGAGTTTCTACTTTCAGATGCAACAGAAATTTTGCGGATTGGTCGATCTGTTCGCGAGATATGGCAGTTTGGATGTAGGAAACGCTTGAGAAACTCAAAATTTTCGCAGTTCTGATGCTAGAAATGAATAACTGGAACGGCCTAGGGGAAAACCACACATACCGTCGTAGTCGGGCGAGTTTCTACTTTCAGAGGCAACAGAAATTTTGCGGATTGGTCGATCCGTTCGCGAGATGTGGCAGTTTGGAAGTAAGAAACGCTTGAGAAACTCAAAATTTTCGCAGTTCTGAAGCTCGAAACTAATAACTAGAACGGCCTAGGGGAAAACTACACCTACCGTTGTAGTCGGGCGAGTTTCTACTTTCAGATGCAACAGAAATCATGCGGATTGGTCAATACGTTCGCGAGGTATGGCCGTTTGGATGTAAGAAACGCTTGAGAAACTCAAAATTTTCGCAGTTCTGATGCTCGAAACGAATAACCAGAACGGCCTAGGGGAAAACTACACATACCGTTGTAATCGGGCGAGTTTCTACTTTCAGATGCAACAGAAATTTTGCGGATTGGTCAATCCGTTCGCGAGATGTGGCAGTTTGGAGGTAAGAAACGCTTGAGAAACTCAAAATTTTCGCAGTTCTGATGCTCGAAACGAGTAACTAGAACGGCCTAGGGGAATAGTACGCACACCGTTGTAATCGGGCGAGTTTCTACTTTCAGACGCAACAGAAATTTTGCGGATTGGTCAATCCGTTCGCGAGATATGGCAGTTTGGAAGTAAGAAACGCTTGAGAAACTCAAAATTTTCGCAGTTCTGAAGCTCGAAACGAATAACTAGGACGGCCTAGGGGAAAAGTACGCATACCGTTGTAATCGGGCGAGTTTCTACTTGCAGATGCAACAGAAATTTTGCGGATTGGTCGATCTGTTCGCGAGATATGGCAGTTTGGATGTAGGAACCGCTTGAGAAACTCAAAATTTTCGCAGTTCTGATGCTCGAAACGAATGACGAGAACGGCCTAGGGGAAAAGTGCGCATACCGTTGTAATCGGGCGAGTTTCTACTTTCAGAAGCAACAGAAATTTTGCGGATTGATCAATCCGTTCGCGAGATATGGCAGTTTGGAGGTAAGAAACGCTTGAGAAACTCAAAATTTTCGCAGTTCTGATGCTCGACACGAATAACTAGAACGGCCTAGGAGAAAAGTGCGCATACCGTTGTAATCGGGCGAGTTTCTACTTTCAGATGCAACAGAAATTTTGCGGATTGATCAATCCGTTCGCGAGATATGGCAGTTTGGAAATAAGAAACGCTTGATAAACTCAAAATTTTCGCAGTTCTGATGCTCGAAACGAGTAACTAGAACGGCATAGGGGAAAAGTACGCATACCGTTGTAATCGGGCGAGTTTCTACTTGCACATGCAACAGAAATTTTGCGGATTGGTCGATCCGTTCGCGAGATATGGCAGTTTGGAAGTAAGAAACGCTTGAGAAACTCAAAATTTTCGCAGTTCTGATGCTCGAAACGAATAACTAGAACCGCCTAGGGGAAAAGTACGCATACCGTTGTAATCGGGCGAGTTTCTACTTGCAGATGCAACAGAAATTTTGCGGATTGGTCGATCTGTTCGCGAGATATGGCAGTTTGGAAGTAGGAAACGCTTGAGAAACTCAAAATTTTCGCAGTTCTGATGCTCGAAACGAATAACTAGAACGGCCTAGGGGAAAAGTACGCATACCGATGTAATCGGGCGAGTTTCTACTTTCAGATGCAACAGAAATTTCGCGGATTGGTCGATCTGTTCGCGAGATATGGCAGTTTGGAAGTAGGAAACGCTTGAGAAACTCAAAATTTTCGCAGTTCTGATGCTCGAAACGAATGACGAGAACGGCCTAGGGGAAAAGTGCGCATACCGTTGTAATCGGGCGAGTTTCTACTTTCAGAAGCAACAGAAATTTTGCGGATTGAACAATCCGTTCGCGAGATATGGCAGTTTGGAGGTAAGAAACGCTTGAGAAACTCAAAATTTTCGCAGTTCTGATGCTCGAAATGAATAACTGGAACGGCCTAGGGGAAAACTACACATACCGTTGTAATCGGGCGAGTTTCTACTTTCAGATGCAACAGAAATTTTGCCGATTGGTCGATCCGTTCGCGAGATGTGGCAGTTTGGAAGTAAGAAACGCTTGAGAAACTCAAAATTTTCGCAGTTCTGAAGCTCGAAACTAATAACTAGAACGGCCTAGGGGAAAACTACACCTACCGTTGTAGTCGGGCGAGTTTCTACTTTCAGATGCAACAGAAATCATGCGGATTGGTCAATACGTTCGCGAGGTATGGCCGTTTGGATGTAAGAAACGCTTGAGAAACTCAAAATTTTCGCAGTTCTGATGCTCGAAACGAATAACCAGAACGGCCTAGGGGAAAACTACACATACCGTTGTAATCGGGCGAGTTTCTACTTTCAGATGCAACAGAAATTTTGCGGATTGGTCAATCCGTTCGCGAGATGTGGCAGTTTGGAGGTAAGAAACGCTTGAGAAACTCAAAATTTTCGCAGTTCTGATGCTCGAAACGAGTAACTAGAACGGCCTAGGGGAATAGTACGCACACCGTTGTAATCGGGCGAGTTTCTACTTTCAGACGCAACAGAAATTTTGCGGATTGGTCAATCCGTTCGCGAGATATGGCAGTTTGGAAGTAAGAAACGCTTGAGAAACTCAAAATTTTCGCAGTTCTGAAGCTCGAAACGAATAACTAGAACGGCCTAGGGGAAAAGTACGCATACCGTTGTAATCGGGCGAGTTTCTACTTGCAGATGCAACAGAAATTTTGCGGATTGGTCGATCTGTTCGCGAGATATGGCAGTTTGGAAGTAGGAAACGCTTGAGAAACTTAAAATTTTCGCAGTTCTGATGCTCGAAACGAATGACGAGAACGGCCTAGGGGAAAAGTGCGCATACCGTTGTAATCGGGCGAGTTTCTACTTTCAGAAGCAACAGAAATTTTGCGGATTGATCAATCCGTTCGCGAGATATGGCAGTTTGGAGGTAAGAAACGCTTGAGAAACTCAAAATTTTCGCAGTTCTGATGCTCGACACGAATAACTAGAACGGCCTAGGAGAAAAGTGCGCATACCGTTGTAATCGGGCTAGTTTCTACTTTCAGATGCAACAGAAATTTTGCGGATTGATCAATCCGTTCGCGAGATATGGCAGTTTGGAGATAAGAAACGCTTGAGAAACTCAAAATTTTCGCAGTTCTGATGCTCGAAACGAATGACTAGAACGGCCTAGGGGAGAACTACGCATACCGTTGTAATCGGGCGGGTTTCTACTTTCAGATGCAACAGAAATCATGCGGATTGGTCAATCCGTTCGCGAGATATGGCCGTTTGGATGTAAGAAACGCTTGAGAAACTCAAAATTTTCGCAGTTCTGATGCTCGAAACGAATAACTAGAACGGCCTAGGCGAAAAGTGCGCAAACCGTTGTAATCGGGCGAGTTTCTACTTTCAGAAGCAACAGAAATTTTGCGGATTGAACAATCCGTTCGCGAGATATGGCAGTTTGGAGGTAAGAAACGCTTGAGAGACTCAAAATTTTCGCAGTTCTGATGCTCGAAACGAATAACTAGAACGGCCTAGGGGAAAAGCACGCATACCGTTGTAATCGGGCGAGTTTCTACTTTCAGAAGCAACAGAAATTTTGCGGATTGATCAATCCGTTCGCGAGATATGGCAGTTTGGAGGTAAGGAACGCTTGAGAAACTCAAAATTTTCGCAGTTCTGATGCTCGAAATGAATAACTGGAACGGACTAGGGGAAAACTACACATACCGTTGTAATCGGGCGAGTTTCTACTTTCAGATGCAACAGAAATTTTGCGGATTGGTCGATCCGTTCGCGAGATGTGGCAGTTTGGAAGTAAGAAACGCTTGAGAAACTCAAAATTTTCGCAGTTCTGAAGCTCGAAACTAATAACTAGAACGGCCTATGGGAAAACTACACCTACCGTTGTAGTCGGGCGAGTTTCTACTTTCAGATGCAACAGAAATCATGCGGATTGGTCAATACGTTCGCGAGGTATGGCCGTTTGGATGTAAGAAACGCTTGAGAAACTCAAAATTTTCGCAGTTCTGATGCTCGAAACGAATAACCAGAACGGCCTAGGGGAAAACTACACATACCGTTGTAATCGGGCGAGTTTCTACTTTCAGATGAAACAGAAATTTTGCGGATTGGTCAATCCGTTCGCGAGATGTGGCAGTTTGGAGGTAAGAAACGCTTGAGAAACTCAAAATTTTCGCAGTTCTGATGCTCGAAACGAGTAACTAGAACGGCCTAGGGGAATAGTACGCACACCGTTGTAATCGGGCGAGTTTCTACTTTCAGACGCAACAGAAATTTTGCGGATTGGTCAATCCGTTCGCGAGATATGGCAGTTTGGAGGTAAGAAACGCTTGAGAAACTCAAAATTTTCGCAGTTCTGATGCTCGAAACGAATGACTAGAACGGCCTAGGGGAGAAGTACGCATACCGTTGTAATCGGGCGGGTTTCTACTTTCAGATGCAACAGAAATCATGCGGATTGGTCAATCCGTTCGCGAGATGTGGCCGTTTGGATGTAAGAAACGCTTGAGAAACTCAAAATTTTCGCAGTTCTGATGCTCGAAACGAATAACTGGAACGGCCTAGGGGAAAACTATACATACCGATGTAATCGGGCGAGTTTCTACTTTCAGATGCAACAGAAATTTTGCGGATTGGTCGATCCGTTCGCGAGATGTGGCAGTTTGGAAGTAAGAAACGCTTGAGAAACTCAAAATTTTCGCAGTTCTGAAGCTCGAAACTAATAACTAGAACGGCCTAGGGGAAAACTACACCTACCGTTGTAGTCGGGCGAGTTTCTACTTTCAGATGCAACAGAAATCATGCGGATTGGTCAATACGTTCGCGAGGTATGGCCGTTTGGATGAAAGAAACGCTTGAGAAACTCAAAATTTTCGCAGTTCTGATGCTCGAAACGAATAACCAGAATGGCCTAGGGGAAAACTACACATACCGTTGTAATCGGGCGAGTTTCTACTTTCAGATGCAACAGAAATTTTGCGGATTGGTCAATCCGTTCGCGAGATGTGGCAGTTTGGAGGTAAGAAACGCTTGAGAAACTCAAAATTTTCGCAGTTCTGATGCTCGAAACGAGTAACTAGAACGGCCTAGGGGAATAGTACGCACACCGTTGTAATCGGGCGAGTTTCTACTTTCAGACGCAACAGAAATTTTGCGGATTGGTCAATCCGTTCGCGAGATATGGCAGTTTGGAGGTAAGAAACGCTTGAGAAACTCAAAATTTTCGCAGTTCTGATGCTCGAAACGAATGACTAGAACGGCCTAGGGGAGAAGTACGCATACCGTTGTAATCGGACGGGTTTCTACTTTCAGATGCAACAGAAATCATGCGGATTGGTCAATCCGTTCGCGAGATATGGCCGTTTGGATGTAAGAAACGCTTGAGAAACTCAAAATTTTCGCAGTTCTGATGCTCGAAACGAATAACTGGAACGGCCTAGGGGAAAACTATACATACCGATGTAATCGGGCGAGTTTCTACTTTCAGATGCAACAGAAATTTTGCGGATTGGTCGATCCGTTCGCGAGATGTGGCAGTTTGGAAGTAAGAAACGCTTGAGAAACTCAAAATTTTCGCAGTTCTGATGCTCGAAATGAATAACTGGAACGGACTAGGGGAAAACTACACATACCGTTGTAATCGGGCGAGTTTCTACTTTCAGAAGCAACAGAAATTTTGCGGATTGATCAATCCGTTCGCGAGATATGGCAGTTTGGAGGTAAGAAACGCTTGAGAAACTCAAAATTTTCGCAGTTCTGATGCTCGAAATGAATAACTGGAACGGACTAGGGGAAAACTACACATACCGTTGTAATCGGGCGAGTTTCTACTTTCAGATGCAACAGAAATTTTGCGGATTGGTCGATCCGTTCGCGAGATGTGGCAGTTTGGAAGTAAGAAACGCTTGAGAAACTCAAAATTTTCGCAGTTCTGAAGCTCGAAACTAATAACTAGAACGGCCTATGGGAAAACTACACCTACCGTTGTAGTCGGGCGAGTTTCTACTTTCAGATGCAACAGAAATCATGCGGATTGGTCAATACGTTCGCGAGGTATGGCCGTTTGGATGTAAGAAACGCTTGAGAAACTCAAAATTTTCGCAGTTCTGATGCTCGAAACGAATAACCAGAACGGCCTAGGGGAAAACTACACATACCGTTGTAATCGGGCGAGTTTCTACTTTCAGATGAAACAGAAATTTTGCGGATTGGTCAATCCGTTCGCGAGATGTGGCAGTTTGGAGGTAAGAAACGCTTGAGAAACTCAAAATTTTCGCAGTTCTGATGCTCGAAACCAGTAACTAGAACGGCCTAGGGGAATAGTACGCACACCGTTGTAATCGGGCGAGTTTCTACTTTCAGACGCAACAGAAATTTTGCGGATTGGTCAATCCGTTCGCGTGATATGGCAGTTTGGAGGTAAGAAACGCTTGAGAAACTCAAAATTTTCGCAGTTCTGATGCTCGAAACGAATGACTAGAACGGCCTAGGGGAGAAGTACGCATACCGTTGTAATCGGGCGGGTTTCTACTTTCAGATGCAACAGAAATCATGCGGATTGGTCAATCCGTTCGCGAGATATGGCCGTTTGGATGTAAGAAACGCTTGAGAAACTCAAAATTTTCGCAGTTCTGATGCTCGAAACGAATAACTGGAACGGCCTAGGGGAAAACTATACATACCGATGTAATCGGGCGAGTTTCTACTTTCAGATGCAACAGAAATTTTGCGGATTGGTCGATCCGTTCGCGAGATGTGGCAGTTTGGAAGTAAGAAACGCTTGAGAAACTCAAAATTTTCGCAGTTCTGAAGCTCGAAACTAATAACTCGAACGGCCTAGGGGAAAACTACACCTACCGTTGTAGTCGGGCGAGTTTGTACTTTCAGATGCAGCAGAAATCATGCGGATTGGTCAATACGTTCGCGAGGTATGGCCGTTTGGATGTAAGAAACGCTTGAGAAACTCAAAATTTTCGCAGTTCTGATGCTCGAAACGAATAACCAGAACGGCCTAGGGGAAAACTACACATACCGTTGTAATCGGGCGAGTTTCTACTTTCAGATGCAACAGAAATTTTGCGGATTGGTCAATCCGTTCGCGAGATGTGGCAGTTTGGAGGTAAGAAACGCTTGAGAAACTCAAAATTTTCGCAGCTCTGATGCTCGAAACGAGTAACTAGAACGGCCTAGGGGAATAGTACGCACACCGTTGTAATCGGGCGAGTTTCTACTTTCAGACGCAACAGAAATTTTGCGGATTGGTCAATCCGTTCGCGAGATATGGCAGTTTGGAGGTAAGAAACGCTTGAGAAACTCAAAATTTTCGCAGTTCTGATGCTCGACACGAATAACTAGAACGGCCTAGGGGAAAAGTACGCATACCGTTGTAATCGGGCGAGTTTCTACTTGCAGATGCAACAGAAATTTTGCGGATGGGTCGATCTGTTCGCGAGATATGGCAGTTTGGAAGTAGGAAACGCTTGAGAAACTCAAAATTTTCGCAGTTCTGATGCTCGAAACGAATGACGAGAACGGCCTAGGGGAAAAGTGCGCATACCGTTGTAATCGGGCGAGTTTCCACTTTCAGAAGCAACAGAAATTTTGCGGATTGATCAATCCGTTCGCGAGATATGGCAGTTTGGAGGTAAGAAACGCTTGAGAAACTCAAAATTTTCGCAGTTCTGATGCTCGACACGAATAACTAGAACGGCCTAGGAGAAAAGTGCGCATACCGTTGTAATCGGGCGAGTTTCTACTTTCAGGTGCCACAGAAATTTTGCGGATTGATCAATCCGTTCGCGAGATATGGCAGTTTGGAAATAAGAAACGCTTGATAAACTCAAAATTTTCGCAGTTCTGATGCTCGAAACGAGTAACTAGAACGGCATAGGGGAAAAGTACGCATACCGTTGTAATCGGGCGAGTTTCTACTTGCACATGCAACAGAAATTTTGCGGATTGGTCGATCCGTTCGCGAGATATGGCAGTTTGGAAGTAAGAAACGCTTGAGAAACTCAAAATTTTCGCAGTTCTGATGCTCGAAACGAATAACTAGAACCGCCTAGGGGAAAAGTACGCATACCGTTGTAATCGGGCGAGTTTCTACTTGCAGATGCAACAGAAATTTTGCGGATTGGTCGATCTGTTCGCGAGATATGGCAGTTTGGAAGTAGGAAACGCTTGAGAAACTCAAAATTTTCGCAGTTCTGATGCTCGAAACGAATAACTAGAACGGCCTAGGGGAAAAGTACGCATACCGATGTAATCGGGCGAGTTTCTACTTTCAGATGCAACAGAAATTTTGCGGATTGGTCGATCTGTTCGCGAGATATGGCAGTTTGGAAGTAGGAAACGCTTGAGAGACTCAAAATTTTCGCAGTTCTGATGCTCGAAACGAATAACTAGAACGGCCTAGGGGAAAAGTACGCATACCGTTGTAATCGGGCGAGTTTCTACTTTCAGAAGCAACAGAAATTTTGCGGATTGATCAATCCGTTCGCGAGATATGGCAGTTTGGAGGTAAGAAACGCTTGAGAAACTCAAAATTTTCGCAGTTCTGATGCTCGAAATGAATAACTGGAACGGCCTAGGGGAAAACTACACATACCGTTGTAATCGGGCGAGTTTCTACTTTCAGATGCAACAGAAATTTTGCGGATTGGTCGATCCGTTCGCGAGATGTGGCAGTTTGGAAGTAAGAAACGCTTGAGAAACTCAAAATTTTCGCAGTTCTGAAGCTCGAAACTAATAACTAGAACGGCCTAGGGGAAAACTACACCTACCGTTGTAGTCGGGCGAGTTTCTACTTTCAGATGCAACAGAAATCATGCGGATTGGTCAATACGTTCGCGAGGTATGGCCGTTTGGATGTAAGAAACGCTTGAGAAACTCAAAATTTTCGCAGTTCTGATGCTCGAAACGAATAACTAGAACGGCCTAGGGGAAAATTACGCATACCGTTGTAATCGGGCGAGTTTCTACTTGCAGATGCAGCAGAAATTTTGCGGATTGGTCGATCTGTTCGCGAGATATGGCAGTTTGGAAGTAGGAAACGCTTGAGAAACTCAAAATTTTCGCAGTTCTGATGCTCGAAACGAATGAGGAGAACGGCCTAGGGGAAAAGTGCGCATACCGTTGTAATCTGGCGAGTTTCTACTTTCAGAAGCAACAGAAATTTTGCGGATTGATCAATCCGTTCGCGAGATATGGCAGTTTGGATGTAAGAAACGCATGAGAAACTCAAAATTTTCGCAGTTCTGATGCTCGACACGAATAACTAGAACGGCCTAGGAGAAAAGTGCGCATACCCTTGTAATCGGGCGAGTTTCTACTTTCAGATGCAACAGAAATTTTGCGGATTGATCAATCCGTTCGCGAGATATGGCAGTTTGGAGATAAGAAACGCTTGAGAAACTCAAAATTTTCGCAGTTCTGATGCTCGAAACGAATGACTAGAACGGCCTAGGGGAGAACTACGCATACCGTTGTAATCGGGCGGGTTTCTACTTTCAGATGCAACAGAAATCATGCGGATTGGTCAATCCGTTCGCGAGATATGGCCGTTTGGATGTAAGAAACGCTTGAGAAACTCAAAATTTTCGCAGTTCTGATGCTCGAAACGAATAACTAGAACGGCCTAGGCGAAAATTGCGCATACCGTTGTAATCGGGCGAGTTTCTACTTTCAGAAGCAACAGAAATTTTGCGGATTGAACAATCCGTTCGCGAGATATGGCAGTTTGGAGGTAAGAAACGCTTGAGAGGCTCAAAATTTTCGCAGTTCTGATGCTCGAAACGAATAACTAGAACGGCATAGGGGAAAAGTACGCATACCGTTGTAATCGGGCGAGTTTCTACTTGCACATGCAACAGAAATTTTGCGGATTGGTCGATCCGTTCGCGAGATATGGCAGTTTGGAAGTAGGAAACGCTTGAGAAACTCAAAATTTTCGCAGTTCTGATGCTCGAAACGAATAACTAGAACGGCCTAGGGGAAAAGTACGCATACCGATGTAATCGGGCGAGTTCCTACTTTCAGATGCAACAGAAATTTTGCGGATTGGTCGATCTGTCCGCGAGATATGGCAGTTTGGAAGTAGGAAACGCTTGAGAAACTCAAAATTTTCGCAGTTCTGATGCTCGAAACGAGTAACTAGAACGGCCTAGGGGAATAGTACGCACACCGTTGTAATCGGGCGAGTTTCTACTTTCAGACGCAACAGAAATTTTGCGGATTGGTCAATCCGTTCGCGAGATATGGCAGTTTGGAAGTAAGAAACGCTTGAGAAACTCAAAATTTTCGCAGTTCTGAAGTTCGAAACGAATAACTAGAACGGCCTAGGGGAAAAGTACGCATACCGTTGTAATCGGGCGGGTTTCTACTTGCAGATGCAACAGAAATTTTGCGGATTGGTCGATCTGTTCGCGAGATATGGCAGTTTGGAAGTAGGAAACGCTTGAGAAACTCAAAATTTTCGCAGTTCTGATGCTCGAAACGAATGACGAGAACGGCCTAGGGGAAAAGTGCGCATACCGTTGTAATCGGGCGAGTTTCTACTTTCAGAAGCAACAGAAATTTTGCGGATTGATCAATCCGTTCGCGAGATATGGCCGTTTGGATGTAAGAAACGCTTGAGAAACTCAAAATTTTCGCAGTTCTGATGCTCGAAACGAATAACCAGAACGGCCTAGGGGAAAACTACACATACCGTTGTAATCGGGCGAGTTTCTACTTTCAGATGCAACAGAAATTTTGCGGATTGGTCAATCCGTTCGCGAGATGTGGCAGTTTGGAGGTAAGAAACGCTTGAGAAACTCAAAATTTTCGCAGTTCTGATGCTCGAAACGAGTAACTAGAACGGCCTAGGGGAATAGTACGCACACCGTTGTAATCGGGCGAGTTTCTACTTTCAGACGCAACAGAAATTTTGCGGATTGGTCAATCCGTTCGCGAGATATGGCAGTTTGGAAGTAAGAAACGCTTGAGAAACTCAAAATTTTCGCAGTTCTGAAGCTCGAAACGAATAACTAGAACGGCCTAGGGGAAAAGTACGCATACCGTTGTAATCGGGCGAGTTTCTACTTGCAGATGCAACAGAAATTTTGCGGATTGGTCGATCTGTTCGCGAGATATGGCAGTTTGGAAGTAGGAAACGCTTGAGAAACTCAAAATTTTCGCAGTTCTGATGCTCGAAACGAATGACGAGAACGGCCTAGGGGAAAAGTGCGCATACCGTTGTAATCGGGCGAGTTTCTACTTTCAGAAGCAACAGAAATTTTGCGGATTGATCAATCCGTTCGCGAGATATGGCAGTTTGGAGGTAAGAAACGCTTGAGAAACTCAAAATTTTCGCAGTTCTGATGCTCGAAACGAATAACCAGAACGGCCTAGGGGAAAACTACACATACCGTTGTAATCGGGCGAGTTTCTACTTTCAGATGCAACAGAAATCATGCGGATTGGTCAATACGTTCGCGAGGTATGGCCGTTTGGATGTAAGAAACGCTTGAGAAACTCAAAATTTTCGCAGTTCTGATGCTCGAAACGAATAACCAGAACGGCCTAGGGGAAAACTACACATACCGTTGTAATCGGGCGAGTTTCTACTTTCAGATGCAACAGAAATTTTGCGGATTGGTCAATCCGTTCGCGAGATGTGGCAGTTTGGAGGTAAGAAACGCTTGAGAAACTCAAAATTTTCGCAGTTCTGATGCTCGAAACGAATGACGAGAACGGCCTAGGGGAAAAGTACGCATACCGTTGTAATCGGGCGAGTTTCTACTTGCAGATGCAACAGAAATTTTGCGGATTGGTCGATCTGTTCGCGAGATATGGCAGTTTGGAAGTAGGAAACGCTTGAGAAACTCAAAATTTTCGCAGTTCTGATGCTCGAAACGAATGACGAGAACGGCCTAGGGGAAAAGTGCGCATACCGTTGTAATCGGGCGAGTTTCTACTTTCAGAAGCAACAGAAATTTTGCGGATTGGTCGATCCGTTCGCGAGATGTGGCAGTTTGGAAGTAAGAAACGCTTGAGAAACTCAAAATTTTCGCAGTTCTGAAGCTCGAAACTAATAACTAGAACGGCCTAGTGGAAAACTACACCTACCTTTGTAGTCGGGCGAGTTTCTACTTTCAGATGCAACAGAAATCATGCGGATTGGTCAATACGTTCGCGAGGTATGGCCGTTTGGATGTAAGAAACGCTTGAGAAACTCAAAATTTTCGCAGTTCTGATGCTCGAAACGAATAACCAGAACGGCCTAGGGGAAAACTACACATACCGTTGTAATCGGGCGAGTTTCTACTTTCAGATGCAACAGAAATTTTGCGGATTGGTCAATCCGTTCGCGAGATGTGGCAGTTTGGAGGTAAGAAACGCTTGAGAAACTCAAAATTTTCGCAGTTCTGATGCTCGAAACGAGTAACTAGAACGGCCTAGGGGAATAGTACGCACACCGTTGTAATCGGGCGAGTTTCTACTTTCAGACCCAACAGAAATTTTGCGGATTGGTCAATCCGTTCGCGAGATATGGCAGTTTGGAAGTAAGAAACGCTTGAGAAACTCAAAATTTTCGCAGTTCAGAAGCTCGAAACGAATAACTAGAACGGCCTAGGGGAAAAGTACGCATACCGTTGTAATCGGGCGAGTTTCTACTTGCAGATGCAACAGAAATTTTGCGGATTGGTCGATCTGTTCGCGAGATATGGCAGTTTGGAGATAAGAAACGCTTGAGAAACTCAAAATTTTCGCAGTTCTGATGCTCGAAACGAATGACTAGAACGGCCTAGGGGAGAACTACGCATACCGTTGTAATCGGGCGGGTTTCTACTTTCAGATGCAACAGAAATCATGCGGATTGGTCAATCCGTTCGCGAGATATGGCCGTTTGGATGTAAGAAACGCTTGAGAAACTCAAAATTTTCGCAGTTCTGATGCTCGAAACGAATAACTAGAACGGCCTAGGCGAAAAGTGCGCATACCGTTGTAATCGGGCGAGTTTCTACTTTCAGAAGCAACAGAAATTTTGCGGATTGAACAATCCGTTCGCGAGATATGGCAGTTTGGAGGTAAGAAACGCTTGAGAGACTCAAAATTTTCGCAGTTCTGATGCTCGAAACGAATAACTAGAACGGCATAGGGGAAAAGTACGCATACCGTTGTAATCGGGCGAGTTTCTACTTGCACATGCAACAGAAATTTTGCGGATTGGTCGATCCGTTCGCGAGATATGGCAGTTTGGAAGTAAGAAACGCTTGAGAAACTCAAAATTTTCGCAGTTCTGATGCTCGAAACGAATAACTAGAACCGCCTAGGGGAAAAGTACGCATACCGATGTAATCGGGCGAGTTCCTACTTTCAGATGCAACAGAAATTTTGCGGATTGGTCGATCTGTCCGCGAGATATGGCAGTTTGGAAGTAGGAAACGCTTGAGAAACTCAAAATTTTCGCAGTTCTGATGCTCGAAACGAGTAACTAGAACGGCCTAGGGGAATAGTACGCACACCGTTGTAATCGGGCGAGTTTCTACTTTCAGACGCAACAGAAATTTTGCGGATTGGTCAATCCGTTCGCGAGATATGGCAGTTTGGAAGTAAGAAACGCTTGAGAAACTCAAAATTTTCGCAGTTCTGAAGTTCGAAACGAATAACTAGAACGGCCTAGGGGAAAAGTACGCATACCGTTGTAATCGGGCGAGTTTCTACTTGCAGATGCAACAGAAATTTTGCGGATTGGTCGATCTGTTCGCGAGATATGGCAGTTTGGAAGTAGGAAACGCTTGAGAAACTCAAAATTTTCGCAGTTCTGATGCTCGAAACGAATGACGAGAACGGCCTAGGGGAAAAGTGCGCATACCGTTGTAATCGGGCGAGTTTCTACTTTCAGAAGCAACAGAAATTTTGCGGATTGATCAATCCGTTCGCGAGATATGGCCGTTTGGATGTAAGAAACGCTTGAGAAACTCAAAATTTTCGCAGTTCTGATGCTCGAAACGAATAACCAGAACGGCCTAGGGGAAAACTACACATACCGTTGTAATCGGGCGAGTTTCTACTTTCAGATGCAACAGAAATTTTGCGGATTGGTCAATCCGTTCGCGAGATGTGGCAGTTTGGAGGTAAGAAACGCTTGAGAAACTCAAAATTTTCGCAGTTCTGATGCTCGAAACGAGTAACTAGAACGGCCTAGGGGAATAGTACGCACACCGTTGTAATCGGGCGAGTTTCTACTTTCAGACGCAACAGAAATTTTGCGGATTGGTCAATCCGTTCGCGAGATATGGCAGTTTGGAAGTAAGAAACGCTTGAGAAACTCAAAATTTTCGCAGTTCTGAAGCTCGAAACGAATAACTAGAACGGCCTAGGGGAAAAGTACGCATACCGTTGTAATCGGGCGAGTTTCTACTTGCAGATGCAACAGAAATTTTGCGGATTGGTCGATCTGTTCGCGAGATATGGCAGTTTGGAAGTAGGAAACGCTTGAGAAACTCAAAATTTTCGCAGTTCTGATGCTCGAAACGAATGACGAGAACGGCCTAGGGGAAAAGTGCGCATACCGTTGTAATCGGGCGAGTTTCTACTTTCAGAAGCAACAGAAATTTTGCGGATTGATCAATCCGTTCGCGAGATATGGCAGTTTGGAGGTAAGAAACGCTTGAGAAACTCAAAATTTTCGCAGTTCTGATGCTCGAAACGAATAACCAGAACGGCCTAGGGGAAAACTACACATACCGTTGTAATCGGGCGAGTTTCTACTTTCAGATGCAACAGAAATCATGCGGATTGGTCAATACGTTCGCGAGGTATGGCCGTTTGGATGTAAGAAACGCTTGAGAAACTCAAAATTTTCGCAGTTCTGATGCTCGAAACGAATAACCAGAACGGCCTAGGGGAAAACTACACATACCGTTGTAATCGGGCGAGTTTCTACTTTCAGATGCAACAGAAATTTTGCGGATTGGTCAATCCGTTCGCGAGATGTGGCAGTTTGGAGGTAAGAAACGCTTGAGAAACTCAAAATTTTCGCAGTTCTGATGCTCGAAACGAGTAACTAGAACGGCCTAGGGGAATAGTACGCACACCGTTGTAATCGGGCGAGATTCTACTTTCAGACGCAACAGAAATTTTGCGGATTGGTCAATCCGTTCGCGAGATATGGCAGTTTGGAAGTAAGAAACGCTTGAGAAACTCAAAATTTTCGCAGTTCTGAAGCTCGAAACGAATAACTAGAACGGCCTAGGGGAAAAGTACGCATACCGTTGTAATCGGGCGAGTTTCTACTTGCAGATGCAACAGAAATTTTGCGGATTGGTCGATCTGTTCGCGAGATATGGCAGTTTGGAAGTAGGAAACGCTTGAGAAACTCAAAATTTTCGCAGTTCTGATGCTCGAAACGAATGACGAGAACGGCCTAGGGGAAAAGTGCGCATACCGTTGTAATCGGGCGAGTTTCTACTTTCAGAAGCAACAGAAATTTTGCGGATTGGTCGATCCGTTCGCGAGATGTGGCAGTTTGGAAGTAAGAAACGCTTGAGAAACTCAAAATTTTCGCAGTTCTGAAGCTCGAAACTAATAACTAGAACGGCCTAGTGGAAAACTACACCTACCTTTGTAGTCGGGCGAGTTTCTACTTTCAGATGCAACAGAAATCATGCGGATTGGTCAATACGTTCGCGAGGTATGGCCGTTTGGATGTAAGAAACGCTTGAGAAACTCAAAATTTTCGCAGTTCTGATGCTCGAAACGAATAACCAGAACGGCCTAGGGGAAAACTACACATACCGTTGTAATCGGGCGAGTTTCTACTTTCAGATGCAACAGAAATTTTGCGGATTGGTCAATCCGTTCGCGAGATGTGGCAGTTTGGAGGTAAGAAACGCTTGAGAAACTCAAAATTTTCGCAGTTCAGATGCTCGAAACGAGTAACTAGAACGGCCTAGGGGAATAGTACGCACACCGTTGTAATCGGGCGAGTTTCTACTTTCAGACCCAACAGAAATTTTGCGGATTGGTCAATCCGTTCGCGAGATATGGCAGTTTGGAAGTAAGAAACGCTTGAGAAACTCAAAATTTTCGCAGTTCAGAAGCTCGAAACGAATAACTAGAACGGCCTAGGGGAAAAGTACGCATACCGTTGTAATCGGGCGGGTTTCTACTTTCAGATGCAACAGAAATCATGCGGATTGGTCAATCCGTTCGCGAGATATGGCCGTTTGGATGTAAGAAACGCTTGAGAAACTCAAAATTTTCGCAGTTCTGATGCTCGAAACGAATAACTAGAACGGCCTAGGCGAAAAGTGCGCATACCGTTGTAATCGGGCGAGTTTCTACTTTCAGAAGCAACAGAAATTTTGCGGATTGAACAATCCGTTCGCGAGATATGGCAGTTTGGAGGTAAGAAACGCTTGAGAGACTCAAAATTTTCGCAGTTCTGATGCTCGAAACGAATAACTAGAACGGCATAGGGGAAAAGTACGCATACCGTTGTAATCGGGCGAGTTTCTACTTGCACATGCAACAGAAATTTTGCGGATTGGTCGATCCGTTCGCGAGATATGGCAGTTTGGAAGTAAGAAACGCTTGAGAAACTCAAAATTTTCGCAGTTCTGATGCTCGAAACGAATAACTAGAACCGCCTAGGGGAAAAGTACGCATACCGTTGTAATCGGGCGAGTTTCTACTTGCAGATGCAACAGAAATTTTGCGGATTGGACGATCTGTTCGCGAGATATGGCAGTTTGGAAGTAGGAAACGCTTGAGAAACTCAAAATTTTCGCAGTTCTGATGCTCGAAACGAATAACTAGAACGGCCTAGGGGAAAAGTACGCATACCGATGTAATCGGGCGAGTTCCTACTTTCAGATGCAACAGAAATTTTGAGGATTGGTCGATCTGTTCGCGAGATATGGCAGTTTGGAAGTAGGAAACGCTTGAGAGACTCAAAATTTTCGCAGTTCTGATGCTCGAAACGAATAACTAGAACGGCCTAGGGGAATAGTACGCATACCGTTGTAATCGGGCGAGTTTCTACTTTCAGAAGCAACAGAAATTTTGCGGATTGATCAATCCGTTCGCGAGATATGGCAGTTTGGAGGTAAGAAACGCTTGAGAAACTCAAAATTTTCGCAGTTCTGATGCTCGAAACGAATAACTAGAACGGCCTAGGCGAAAAGTGCGCATACCGTTGTAATCGGGCGAGTTTCTACTTTCAGAAGCAACAGAAATTTTGCGGATTGAACAATCCGTTCGCGAGATATGGCAGTTTGGAGGTAAGAAACGCTTGAGAGACTCAAAATTTTCGCAGTTCTGATGCTCGAAACGAATAACTAGAACGGCATAGGGGAAAAGTACGCATACCGTTGTAATCGGGCGAGTTTCTACTTGCACATGCAACAGAAATTTTGCGGATTGGTCGATCCGTTCGCGAGATATGGCAGTTTGGAAGTAAGAAACGCTTGAGAAACTCAAAATTTTCGCAGTTCTGATGCTCGAAACGAATAACTAGAACCGCCTAGGGGAAAAGTACGCATACCGTTGTAATCGGGCGAGTTTCTACTTGCAGATGCAACAGAAATTTTGCGGATTGGACGATCTGTTCGCGAGATATGGCAGTTTGGAAGTAGGAAACGCTTGAGAAACTCAAAATTTTCGCAGTTCTGATGCTCGAAACGAATAACTAGAACGGCCTAGGGGAAAAGTACGCATACCGATGTAATCGGGCGAGTTCCTACTTTCAGATGCAACAGAAATTTTGCGGATTGGTCGATCTGTTCGCGAGATATGGCAGTTTGGAAGTAGGAAACGCTTGAGAGACTCAAAATTTTCGCAGTTCTGATGCTGGAAACGAATAACTAGAACGGCCTAGGGGAAAAGTACGCATACCGTTGTAATCGGGCGAGTTTCTACTTTCAGAAGCAACAGAAATTTTGCGGATTGATCAATCCGTTCGCGAGATATGGCAGTTTGGAGGTAAGAAACGCTTGAGAAACTCAAAATTTTCGCAGTTCTGATGCTCGAAATGAATAACTGGAACGGCCTAGGGGAAAACTACACATACCGTTGTAATCGGGCGAGTTTCTACTTTCAGATGCAACAGAAATTTTGCGGATTGGTCGATCCGTTCGCGAGATGTGGCAGTTTGGAAGTAAGAAACGCTTGAGAAACTCAAAATTTTCGCAGTTCTGAAGCTCGAAACTAATAACTAGAACGGCCTAGGGGAAAACTACACCTACCGTTGTAGTCGGGCGAGTTTCTACTTTCAGATGCAACAGAAATCATGCGGATTGGTCAATACGTTCGCGAGGTATGGCCGTTTGGATGTAAGAAACGCTTGAGAAACTCAAAATTTTCGCAGTTCTGATGCTCGAAACGAATAACCAGAACGGCCTAGGGGAAAACTACACATACCGTTGTAATCGGGCGAGTTTCTACTTTCAGATGCAACAGAAATTTTGCGGATTGGTCAATCCGTTCGCGAGATGTGGCAGTTTGGAGGTAAGAAACGCTTGAGAAACTCAAAATTTTCGCAGTTCTGATGCTCGAAACGAGTAACTAGAACGGCCTAGGGGAATAGTACGCACACCGTTGTAATCGGGCGAGTTTCTACTTTCAGACGCAACAGAAATTTTGCGGATTGGTCAATCCGTTCGCGAGATATGGCAGTTTGGAAGTAAGAAACGCTTGAGAAACTCAAAATTTTCGCAGTTCTGAAGCTCGAAACGAATAACTAGAACGGCCTAGGGGAAAAGTACGCATACCGTTGTAATCGGGCGAGTTTCTACTTGCAGATGCAACAGAAATTTTGCGGATTGGTCGATCTGTTCGCGAGATATGGCAGTTTGGAAGTAGGAAACGCTTGAGAAACTCAAAATTTTCGCAGTTCTGATGCTCGAAACGAATGACGAGAACGGCCTAGGGGAAAAGTGCGCATACCGTTGTAATCGGGCGAGTTTCTACTTTCAGAAGCAACAGAAATTTTGCGGATTGATCAATCCGTTCGCGAGATATGGCAGTTTGGAGGTAAGAAACGCTTGAGAAACTCAAAATTTTCGCAGTTCTGATGCTCGAAACGAATAACCAGAACGGCCTAGGGGAAAACTACACATACCGTTGTAATCGGGCGAGTTTCTACTTTCAGATGCAACAGAAATCATGCGGATTGGTCAATACGTTCGCGAGGTATGGCCGTTTGGATGTAAGAAACGCTTGAGAAACTCAAAATTTTCGCAGTTCTGATGCTCGAAACGAATAACTAGAACCGCCTAGGGGAAAAGTACGCATACCGTTGTAATCGGGCGAGTTTCTACTTTCAGAAGCAACAGAAATTTTGCGGATTGAACAATCCGTTCGCGAGATATGGCAGTTTGGAGGTAAGAAACGCTTGAGAGACTCAAAATTTTCGCAGTTCTGATGCTCGAAACGAATAACTAGAACGGCATAGGGGAAAAGTACGCATACCGTTGTAATCGGGCGAGTTTCTACTTGCACATGCAACAGAAATTTTGCGGATTGGTCGATCCGTTCGCGAGATATGGCAGTTTGGAAGTAAGAAACGCTTGAGAAACTCAAAATTTTCGCAGTTCTGATGCTCGAAACGAATAACTAGAACCGCCTAGGGGAAAAGTACGCATACCGTTGTAATCGGGCGAGTTTCTACTTGCAGATGCAACAGAAATTTTGCGGATTGGACGATCTGTTCGCGAGATATGGCAGTTTGGAAGTAGGAAACGCTTGAGAAACTCAAAATTTTCGCAGTTCTGATGCTCGAAACGAATAACTAGAACGGCCTAGGGGAAAAGTACGCATACCGATGTAATCGGGCGAGTTCCTACTTTCAGATGCAACAGAAATTTTGCGGATTGGTCGATCTGTTCGCGAGATATGGCAGTTTGGAAGTAGGAAACGCTTGAGAGACTCAAAATTTTCGCAGTTCTGATGCTCGAAACGAATAACTAGAACGGCCTAGGGGAAAAGTACGCATACCGTTGTAATCGGGCGAGTTTCTACTTTCAGAAGCAACAGAAATTTTGCGGATTGATCAATCCGTTCGCGAGATATGGCAGTTTGGAGGTAAGAAACGCTTGAGAAACTCAAAATTTTCGCAGTTCTGAAGCTCGAAACTAATAACTAGAACGGCCTAGGGGAAAACTACACCTACCGTTGTAGTCGGGCGAGTTTCTACTTTCAGATGCAACAGAAATCTTGCGGATTGGTCAATACGTTCGCGAGGTATGGCCGTTTGGATGTAAGAAACGCTTGAGAAACTCAAAATTTTCGCAGTTCTGATGCTCGAAACGAATAACCAGAACGGCCTAGGGGAAAACTACACATACCGTTGTAATCGGGCGAGTTTCTACTTTCAGATGCAACAGAAATTTTGCGGATTGGTCAATCCGTTCGCGAGATGTGGCAGTTTGGAGGTAAGAAACGCTTGAGAAACTCAAAATTTTCGCAGTTCTGATGCTCGAAACGAGTAACTAGAACGGCCTAGGGGAATAGTACGCACACCGTTGTAATCGGGCGAGTTTCTACTTTCAGACGCAACAGAAATTTTGCGGATTGGTCAATCCGTTCGCGAGATATGGCAGTTTGGAAGTAAGAAACGCTTGAGAAACTCAAAATTTTCGCAGTTCTGAAGCTCGAAACGAATAACTAGAACGGCCTAGGGGAAAAGTACGCATACCGTTGTAATCGGGCGAGTTTCTACTTGCAGATGCAACAGAAATTTTGCGGATTGGTCGATCTGTTCGCGAGATATGGCATTTTGGAAGTAGGAAACGCTTGAGAAACTCAAAATTTTCGCAGTTCTGATGCTCGAAACGAATGACGAGAACGGCCTAGGGGAAAAGTGCGCATACCGTTGTAATCGGGCGAGTTTCTACTTTCAGAAGCAACAGAAATTTTGCGGATTGATCAATCCGTTCGCGAGATATGGCAGTTTGGAGGTAAGAAACGCTTGAGAAACTCAAAATTTTCGCAGTTCTGATGCTCGAAACGAATAACCAGAACGGCCTAGGGGAAAACTACACATACCGTTGTAATCGGGCGAGATTCTACTTTCAGATGCAACAGAAATCATGCGGATTGGTCAATACGTTCGCGAGATATGGCAGTTTGGAAGTAGGAAACGCTTGAGAAACTCAAAATTTTCGCAGTTCTGATGCTCGAAACGAATGACGAGAACGGCCTAGGGGAAAAGTGCGCATACCGTTGTAATCGGGCGAGTTTCTACTTTCAGAAGCAACAGAAATTTTGCGGATTGATCAATCCGTTCGCGAGATATGGCAGTTTGGAGGTAAGAAACGCTTGAGAAACTCAAAATTTTCGCAGTTCTGATGCTCGACACGAATATCTAGAACGGCCTAGGAGAAAAGTGCGCATACCGTTGTAATCGGGCGAGTTTCTACTTTCAGATGCAACAGAAATTTTGCGGATTGATCAATCCGTTCGCGAGATATGGCAGTTTGGAGATAAGAAACGCTTGAGAAACTCAAAATTTTCGCAGTTCTGATGCTCGAAACGAATGACTAGAACGGCCTAGGGGAGAACTACGCATACCGTTGTAATCGGGCGGGTTTCTACTTTCAGATGCAACAGAAATCATGCGGATTTGTCAATCCGTTCGCGAGATATGGCCGTTTGGATGTAAGAAACGCTTGAGAAACTCAAAATTTTCGCAGTTCTGATGCTCGAAACGAATAACTAGAACGGCCTAGGCGAAAAGTGCGCATACCGTTGTAATCGGGCGAGTTTCTACTTTCAGAAGCAACAGAAATTTTGCGGATTGAACAATCCGTTCGCGAGATATGGCAGTTTGGAGGTAAGAAACGCTTGAGAGACTCAAAATTTTCGCAGTTCTGATGCTCGAAACGAATAACCAGAACGGCCTAGGGGAAAAGTACGCATACCGTTGTAATCGGGCGAGTTTCTACTTTCAGAAGCAACAGAAATTTTGCGGATTGATCAATCCGTTCGCGAGATATGGCAGTTTGGAGGTAAGAAACGCTTGAGAAACTCAAAATTTTCGCAGTTCTGATGCTCGAAATGAATAACTGGAACGGCCTAGGGGAAAACTACACATACCGTTGTAATCGGGCGAGTTTCTACTTTCAGATGCAACAGAAATTTTGCGGATTGGTCGATCCGTTCGCGAGATGTGGCAGTTTGGAAGTAAGAAACGCTTGAGAAACTCAAAATTTTCGCAGTTCTGAAGCTCGAAACTAATAACTAGAACGGCCTATGGGAAAACTACACCTACCGTTGTAGTCGGGCGAGTTTCTACTTTCAGATGCAACAGAAATCATGCGGATTGGTCAATACGTTCGCTAGGTATGGCCGTTTGGATGTAAGAAACGCTTGAGAAACTCAAAATTTTCGCAGTTCTGATGCTCGAAACGAATAACCAGAACGGCCTAGGGGAAAACTACACGTACCGTTGTAATCGGGCGAGTTTCTACTTTCAGATGAAACAGAAATTTTGCGGATTGGTCAATCCGTTCGCGAGATGTGGCAGTTTGGAGGTAAGAAACGCTTGAGAAACTCAAAATTTTCGCAGTTCTGATGCTCGAAACGAGTAACTAGAACGGCCTAGGGGAATAGTACGCACACCGCTGTAATCGGGCGAGTTTCTACTTTCAGATGCAACAGAAATTTTGCGGATTGGTCGATCCGTTCGCGAGATGTGGCAGTTTGGAAGTAAGAAACGCTTGAGAAACTCAAAATTTTCGCAGTTCTGAAGCTCGAAACTAATAACTAGAACGGCCTAGGGGAAAACTACACCTACCGTTGTAGTCGGGCGAGTTTCTACTTTCAGATGCAACAGAAATCATGCGGATTGGTCAATCCGTTCGCGAGGTATGGCCGTTTGGATGTAAGAAACGCTTGAGAAACTCAAAATTTTCGCAGTTCTAATGCTCGAAACGAATAACCAGAACGGCCTAGGGGAAAAGTGCGCAAACCGGTGTAATCGGGCGAGTTTCTACTTTCAGATGCAACAGAAATTTTGCGGATTGATCAATCCATTGGCGAGATATGGCAGTTTGGAGATAAGAAACGCTTTAGAATCTCAAAATTTTCGCAGTTCTGATGCTCGAAACGAATAACTAGAACGGCCCAGGGGAAGAGTGCGCATACCGTTGTAATCGGGCGAGTTTCTACTTTCAAATGCAATAGAAATCATGCGGATTGGTCAATCCGTTCGCGAGATATGGCAGTTTGGAGGTAAGAAACGCTTGAGAAACTCAAAATTTTCGCAGTTCTGATGCTCGAAACGAATAACTAGAAAGGCCTAGGGGAAAAGTACGCATACCGATGTAATCGGGCGAGTTTCAACTTTCAGATGCAACAGAAATTTTGTGGATTGGTCGATCCGTTCACGAGATATGGCAGTTTGGAAGTAGGAAACGCTTGAGAAACTCAAAATTTTCGCAGTTCTGATGCTAGAAATGAATAACTGGAACGGCCTAGGGGAAAACCACACATACCGTTGTAATCGGGCGAGTTTCTACTTTCAGATGCAACAGAAATTTTGCGGATTGGTCAATCCGTTCGCGAGATATGGCAGTCTGGAGGTAAGGAACGCTTGAGAAACTCAAAATTTGCGCAGTTCTGATGCTTGAAACGAATAACTAGAACGGCCTAGGGGAAAAGTGCGCATACCGTTGTAATCGGGCGAGTTTATACTTTCAGACGCAACAGAAATTTTGCGGATCGGTTAATCCGTTCGCGAGATATGGCAGTTTGGATGTAAGAAACGCTTGAGAAACTCAAAATTTTCGCAGTTCTGATGCTCGAAACGAATAACTGGAACGGCCTAGGGGAAAACTACACATACCGATGTAATCGGGCGAGTTTCTACTTTCAGATGCAACAGAAATTTTGCGGATTGGTCGATCGGTTCGCGAGATGTGGCAGTTTGGAAGTAAGAAACGCTTGAGAAACTCAAAATTTTCGCAGTTCTGATGCGCGAAACGAATAACCAGAACGGCCTAGGGGAATAGTACGCACACCGTTGTAATCGGGCGAGTTTCTACTTTCAGACGCAACAGAAATTTTGCGGATTGGTCAATCCGTTCCCGAGATATGGCAGTTTGGAAGTAAGAAACGCTTGAGAAACTCAAAATTTTCGAAGTTCTGAAGCTCGAAACGAATAACTAGAACGGCCTAGGGGAAAAGTACGCATACCGTTGTAATCGGGCGAGTTTCTACTTGCAGATGCAACAGAAATTTTGCGGATTGGTCAATCCGTTCGCGAGATATGGCAGTTTGGAAGTAAGAAACGCTTGAGAAACTCAAAATTTTCGCAGTTCTGAAGCTCGAAACGAATAACTAGAACGGCCTAGGGGAAAAGTACGCATACCGTTGTAATCGGGCGAGTTTCTACTTGCAGATGCAACAGAAATTTTGCGGATTGGTCGATCTGTTCGCGAGATATGGCAGTTTGGAAGTAGGAAACGCTTGAGAAACTCAAAATTTTCGCAGTTCTGATGCTCGAAACGAGTCACTAGAACGGCATAGGGGAAAAGTACGCATACCGTTGTAATCGGGCGAGTTTCTACTTGCACATGCAACAGAAATTTTGCGGATTGGTCGATCCGTTCGCGAGATATGGCAGTTTGGAAGTAAGAAACGCTTGAGAAACTCAAAATTTTCGCAGTTCTGATGCTCGAAACGAATAACTAGAACCGCCTAGGGGAAAAGTACGCATACCGTTGTAATCGGGCGAGTTTCTACTTGCAGATGCAACAGAAATTTTGCGGATTGGTCGATCTGTTCGCGAGATGTGGCAGTTTGGAAGTAGGAAACGCTTGAGAAACTCAAAATTTTCGCAGTTCTGATGCTCGAAACGAATGATGAGAACGGCCTAGGGGAAAAGTGCGCATACCGTTGTAATCGGGCGAGTTTCTACTTTCAGAAGCAACAGAAATTTTGCGGATGGAACAATCCGTTCGCGAGATATGGCAGTTTGGAGGTAAGAAACGCTTGAGAAACTCAAAATTTTCGCAGTTCTGATGCTCGAAATGAATAACTGGAACGGCCTAGGGGAAAACTACACATACCGTTGTAATCGGGCGAGTTTCTACTTTCAGATGCAACAGAAATTTTGCGGATTGGTCGATCCGTTCGCGAGATGTGGCAGTTTGGAAGTAAGAAACGCTTGAGAAACTCAAAATTTTCGCAGTTCTGAAGCTCGAAACTAATAACTAGAACGGCCTAGGGGAAAACTACACCTACCGTTGTAGTCGGGCGAGTTTCTACTTCCAGATGCAACAGAAATCATGCGGATTGGTCAATACGTTCGCGAGATGTGGCAGTTTGGAAGTAGGAAACGCTTGAGAAACTCAAAATTTTCCCAGTTCTGATGCTCGAAACGAATGACGAGAACGGCCTAGGGGAAAAGTGCGCATACCGTTGTAATCGGGCGAGTTTCTACTTTCAGAAGCAACAGAAATTTTGCGGATGGAACAATCCGTTCGCGAGATATGGCAGTTTGGAAGTAAGAAACGCTTGAGAAACTCAAAATTTTCGCAGTTCTGAAGCTCGAAACGAATAACTAGAACGGCCTAGGGGAAAAGTACGCATACCGTTGTAATCGGGCGAGTTTCTACTTGCAGATGCAACAGAAATTTTGCGGATTGGTCGATCTGTTCGCGAGATATGGCAGTTTGGAAGTAGGAAACGCTTGAGAAACTCAAAATTTTCGCAGTTCTGAAGCTCGAAACTAATAACTAGAACGGCCTATGGGAAAACTACACCTACCGTTGTAGTCGGGCGAGTTTCTACTTTCAGATGCAACAGAAATCATGCGGATTGGTCAATACGTTCGCGAGGTATGGCCGTTTGGATGTAAGAAACGCTTGAGAAACTCAAAATTTTCGCAGTTCTGATGCTCGAAACGAATAACCAGAACGGCCTAGGGGAAAACTACACACACCGTTGTAATCGGGCGAGTTTCTACTTTCAGATGCAACAGAAATTTTGCGGATTGGTCAATCCGTTCGCGAGATGTGGCAATTTGGAGGTAAGAAACGCTTGAGAAACTCAAAATTTTCGCAGTTCTGATGCTCGAAACGAGTAACTAGAACGGCCTAGGGGAATAGTACGCACACCGTTGTAATCGGGCGAGTTTCTACTTTCAGACGCAACAGAAATTTTGCGGATTGGTCAATCCGTTCGCGAGATATGGCAGTTTGGAAGTAAGAAACGCTTGAGAAACGCAAAATTTTCGCAGTTCTGATGCTCGAAACGAATAACTAGAACGGTCTAGGGGAAAAGTACGCATACCGTTGTAATCGGGCGAGTTTCTACTTGCAGATGCAACAGAAATTTTGCGGATTGGTCGATCCGTTCGCGAGATATGGCAGTTTGGAGGTAAGAAACGCTTGAGAAACTCAAAATTTTCGCAGTTCTGATGCTCCACACGTCTAACTAGAACGGCCTAGGGGAAAAGTGCGCATACCGTTGTAATCGGGCGAGCTTCTACTTTCAGATGCAACAGAAATTTTGCGGATTGATCAATCCGTTCGCGAGATATGGCAGTTTGGAAATAAGAAACGCTTGAGAAACTCAAAATTTTCGCAGTTCTGATGCTCGAAACGAATAACTAGAACAGCCAAGGAGAAAAGTGCGCATACCGTTGTAATCGGGAGAGTTTCTACTTTCAGATGCCACAGAAATTTTGCGGATTGTTCAATCCGTTCGCGAGATATGGCAGTTTGGAAATAAGAAACGCTTGATAAACTCAAAATTTTCGCAGTTCTGATGCTCGAAACGAGTAACTAGAACGGCATAGGGGAAAAGTACGCATACCGTTGTAATCGGGCGAGTTTCTACTTTCAGGTGCAACAGAAATTTTGCGGATTGATCAATCCGTTCGCGAGATATGGCAGTTTGGAGGTAAGAAACGCTTGAGAAACTCAAAATTTTCGCAGTTCTGCTGCTCGAAACGAATAACTAGAACGGCCTAGGGGAAAAGTACGCATACCGTTGTAATCGGGCGAGTTTCTACTTGCACATGCAACAGAAATTTTGCGGATTGGTCGATCCGTTCGCGAGATATGGCAGTTTGGAGGTAAGAAACGCTTGAGAAACTCAAAATTTTCGCAGTTCTGATGCTCGAAACGAATAACTAGAACCGCTTAGGGGAAAAGTGCGCATACAGTTGTAATCGGGCGAGTTTCTACTTTCAGATGCAACAGAAATTTTGCGGATTGATCAATCCGTTCGCGAGATATGGCAGTTTGGAAATAAGAAACGCTTGAGAAACTCAAAATTTTCGCAGTTCTGTTGCTCGAAACGAATAACTAGAACAGCCTAGGAGAATAGTGCGCATACCGTTGTAATCGGGCGAGTTTCTACTTTCAGATGCCACAGAAATTTTGCGGATTGATCAATCCGTTCGCGAGATATGGCAGTTTGGAAACAAGAAACGCTTGATAAACTCAAAATTTTCGCAGTTCTGATGCTCGAAACGAGTAACTAGAACGGCATAGGGGAAAAGTACGCATACCGTTGTAATCGGGCGATTTTCTTCTTTGAGATGCAACAGAAATTTTGCGGATTGATCAATCCGTTCGCGAGATATGGCAGTTTGGAGGTAAGAAACGCTTGAGAAACTCAAAATTTTCGCAGTTCTGATGCTCGAAACGAATAACTAGAACGGCCTAGGGGAAAAGTACGCATACCGTTGTAATCGGGCGAGTTTCTACTTGCACATGCAACAGAAATTTTGCGGATTGGTCGATCCGTTCGCGAGATATGGCAGTTTGGAAGTAAGAAACGCTTGAGAAACTCAAAATTTTCGCAGTTCAGATGCTCGAAACGAATAACTAGAACCGCCTAGGGGAAAAGTGCGCATACCGTTGTAATCGGGCGAGTTTCTACTTTCAGATGCAACAGAAATTTTGCGGATTGATCAATCCGTTCGCGAGATATGGCAGTTTGGAAGTAAGAAACGCTTGAGAAACTCAAAATTTTCGCAGTTCTGATGCTCGAAACGAATAACTAGAACCGCCTAGGGGAAAAGTGCGCATACCGTTGTAATCGGGCGAGTTTCTACTTTCAGATGCAACAGAAATTTTGCGGATTGATCAATCCGTTCGCGAGATATGGCAGTTTGGAAATAAGAAACGCTTGAGAACCTCAAAATTTTCGCAGTTCTGATGCTCGAAACGAATAACTAGAACAGCCTAGGAGAAAAGTGCGCATACCGTTGTAATCGGGCGAGTTTCTACTTTCAGATGCCACAGAAATTTTGCGGATTGATCAATCCGTTCGCGAGATATGGCAGTTTGGAAATAAGAAACGCTTGAGAAACTCAAAATTTTCGCAGTTCTGATGCTCGAAACGAATGACTAGAACTGCCTAGGGGAGAAGTACGCATACCGTTGTAATCGGGCGAGATTCTACTTTCAGATGCAACAGAAATTTTGCGCATCGGTCAATCCGTTCGCGAGATATGGCAGTTTGGAAGTAAGAAACGCTTGAGAAACACAAAATTTTCGCAGTTCTGATGCTCGAAACGAATAACTGGAACGGGGTAGGGGAAATCTACACATACCGTTGTAATCGGGCGTGTTTCTACTTTCAGATGCAACAGAAATTTTGCGGATTGGTCAATCCGTTCGCGAGATGTGGCAGTTTGGATGTAAGAAACGCTTGAGAAACTCAAAATTTTCGCAGTTCTGATGCTCGAAACGAATAACTAGAACGGCCTAGGGGAGAAGCTCGAATACCGTTGTAATCGGGCGAGTTTCTACTTTCAGATGCAACAGAAATTTTGCGGATTGGTCGATCCGTTCGCGAGATATGGCAGTTTGGAAGTAAGAAACGCTTGAGAAACTCAAAATTTTCGCAGTTCAGATGCTCGAAACGAATAACTAGAACCGCCTAGGGGAAAAGTGCGCATACCGTTGTAATCGGGCGAGTTTCTACTTTCAGATGCAACAGAAATTTTGCGGATTGATCAATCCGTTCGCGAGATATGGCAGTTTGGAAGTAAGAAACGCTTGAGAAACTCAAAATTTTCGCAGTTCTGATGCTCGAAACGAATAACTAGAACCGCCTAGGGGAAAAGTGCGCATACCGTTGTAATCGGGCGAGTTTCTACTTTCAGATGCAACAGAAATTTTGCGGATTGATCAATCCGTTCGCGAGATATGGCAGTTTGGAAATAAGAAACGCTTGAGAAACTCAAAATTTTCGCAGTTCTGATGCTCGAAACGAATAACTAGAACAGCCTAGGAGAAAAGTGCGCATACCGTTGTAATCGGGCGAGTTTCTACTTTCAGATGCCACAGAAATTTTGCGGATTGATCAATCCGTTCGCGAGATATGGCAGTTTGGAAATAAGAAACGCTTGAGAAACTCAAAATTTTCGCAGTTCTGATGCTCGAAACGAATGACTAGAACTGCCTAGGGGAGAAGTACGCATACCGTTGTAATCGGGCGAGATTCTACTTTCAGATGCAACAGAAATTTTGCGCATCGGTCAATCCGTTCGCGAGATATGGCAGTTTGGAAGTAAGAAACGCTTGAGAAACACAAAATTTTCGCAGTTCTGATGCTCGAAACGAATAACTGGAACGGGGTAGGGGAAATCTACACATACCGTTGTAATCGGGCGTGTTTCTACTTTCAGATGCAACAGAAATTTTGCGGATTGGTCAATCCGTTCGCGAGATGTGGCAGTTTGGATGTAAGAAACGCTTGAGAAACTCAAAATTTTCGCAGTTCTGATGCTCGAAACGAATAACTAGAACGGCCTAGGGGAGAAGCTCGAATACCGTTGTAATCGGGCGAGTTTCTACTTTCAGATGCAACAGAAATTTTGCGGATTGGTCAATCCGTTCGCGAGATGTGGCAGTTTGGAGGTAAAAAACGCTTGAGAAACTCAAAATTTTCGCAGTTCTGATGCTCGAAACGAATAACTGGAACGGCCTAGGGCAAAACTACACATACCGTTGTAATCGGGCGTGTTTCTACTTTCAGATGCAACAGAAATTTTGCGGATCGGTCAATCCGTTCGCGGGATGTGGCAGTTTGGAGATAAGAAACGCTTGAGAAACTCAAAATTTTCGCAGTTCTGATGCCGAAACGAATAACTAGAACGACCTAGGGGAAAACTACACCTACCGTTGTAATCGGGCGAGTTTCTACTTTCAGATGCAACAGAAATTTTGCGGATTGGTCAATCCGTTCGCGAGATATGGCCGTTTGAATGTAAGAAACGCTTGAGAAACTCAAAATCTTCGCAGTTCTGATGCTCGAAACGAGTAACTAGAACGGCCTAGGGGAAAAGTACGCATACCGTTGTAATCGGGCGAGTTTCTACTTTCAGATGCAACAGAAATTTTGCGGACTGGTCAATCCGTTCGCGAGATATGGCAGTTTGGAAGTAAGAATCGCTTGAGAAACTCAAAATTTTCGCAGTTCTGATGATCGAAACGAATAACTAGAACGGCCTAGGGGAAAACTACACATACCGTTGTAATCGGGCGAGTTTCTACTTTCAGATGCAACAGAAATTTTGCGGATTGGTCAATCCGTTCGCTAGATATGGCAGTTTGGAGGTAAGAAACGCTTGAGAAACTCAAAATTTTCGCAGTTCTGATGCTCGAAACGAGTAACTAGAACGGCCTAGGCGAAAACTACACATACCGTTGTAATCGGGCGAGTTTCTACTTTCAGATGCAACAGAAATTTTGCGGATTGATCAATCCGTTCGCTAGATATGGCAGTTTGGAGGTAAGAAACGCTTGAGAAACTCAAAATTTTCGCAGTCCTGATGCTCGAAACGAATAACTAGAACGACCTAGTGGAAAAGTACGCACACCGTTGTAATCGGGCGCGTTTCTACTTTCAGATGCAACAGAAATTTTGCGGATTGATCAATCCGTTAGCGAGATATGGCCGTTTGGAGATAAGAAACGCTTGAGAACCTCAAAATTTTCGCAGTTCTGGTGCTCGAAACGAGTAACTAGTGCGGCCTAGGGGAAAAGTACGCCTACCGTTGTAATCGGGCGAGTTTCTACTTTCAGATGCAATAGAAATTTCGCAGATTTGTCAATCCGTTCGCGAGATATGGCAGTTTGGAGGTAAGAAACGCTTGAGAAACTCAAAATTTTCGCAGTTCTGATGCTCGAAACGAATAACTAGAACGACCTAGGGGAAAACTACACCTACCGTTGTAATCGGGCGAGTTTCTACTTTCAGATGCAACAGAAATTTTGCGGATTGGTCAATCCGTTCGCGAGATATGGCCGTTTGGATGTAAGAAACGCTTGAGAAACTCAAAATTTTCGCAGTTCTGATGCTCGAAACGAGTAACTAGAACGGCCTAGGGGAAAAGTACGCATACCGTTGTAATCGGGCGAGTTTCTACTTTCAGATGCAACAGAAATTTTGCGGACTGGTCAATCCGTTCGCGAGATATGGCAGTTTGGAGGTAAGAATCGCTTGAGAAACTCAAAATTTTCGCAGTTCTGGTGCTCGAAACGAGTAACTAGAACGGCCTAGGGGAAAAGTACGCACACCGTTGTAATCGGGCGCGTTTCTACTTTCAGATGCAACAGAAATTTTGCGGATCGGTCAATCCGTTCGCGAGATATGGCAGTTTGGAGGTAAGAAACGCTTGAGAAACTCAAAATTTTCGCAGTTCTGATGCTCGAAACGAATAACTGGAACGCCCTAGCGGAGAAGTACGCATACCGTTGTAATCGGGCGCGTTTCTACTTTCAGATGCAACAGAAATTTTGCGGATTTGTCAATCCGTTCGCGAGATATGGCAGTTTGGAGGAAAGAAACGCTTGAGAAACTCAAAATTTTCGCAGTTATGATGCTCGAGACGAGTAACTAGAACGGCCTAGGGGAAAAGCACGGATACCTTTGTAATCGGGCGAGTTTCTACTTTCAGATGCAACAAAAATTTTGCGAATTGATCAATCTGTTCGCGAGATATGGCAGTTTGGAGGTAAGAAACGCTTGAGAAACTCAAAATTTTCGCAGTTCTGATTCTCGAAACGAATAACTAGAACGGCCTAGGGGAAAACTACACCTACCGTTGTAATCGGGCGAGTTTCTACTTTCAGACGCAACAGAAATTTTGCGGATTGGTCAATCGGTTCGCCAGATATGGCAGTTTGGAGATAAGAAACGCTTGAGAAACACAAAATTTTCGCAGTTCTGATGCTCGAAACGAATAACTAGAACGACCTAGGGGAAAACTACACCTACCGTTGTAATCGGGCGAGTTTCTACTTTCAGATGCAACAGAAACTTTGCGGATTGGTCAATCCGTTCGCGAGATATGGCAGTTTGGAGGTAAGAAGCGCCAGAGAAACTCAAAATTTTCGCAGTTCTGATGCTCGAAACGAATAACTAGAACGGCCTAGGGGAAAAGTACGCATACCGATGTAATCGGGCGAGTTTCTACTTTCAAATGCAAAAGAAATTTTGGGGATTGGTCAATCCGTTCGCGAGATATGGCAGTTTGGAGGTAAGAAACGCTTGAGAAACTCAAAATTTTCGCAGTTCTGATGCTCGGAACGAATAACTGGAACGGGGTAGGGGAAATCTACACATACCGTTGTAATCGGGCGTGTTTCTACTTTCAGATGCAACAGAAATTTTGCGGATTGGTCAATCCGTTCGCGAGATGTGGCAGTTTGGATGTAAGAAACGCTTGAGAAACTCAAAATTTTCGCAGTTCTGATGCTCGAAACGAATAACTAGAACGGCCTAGGGGAGAAGCTCGAATACCGTTGTAATCGGGCGAGTTTCTACTTTCAGATGCAACAGAAATTTTGCGGATTGGTCAATCCGTTCGCGAGATGTGGCAGTTTGGAGGTAAAAAACGCTTGAGAAACTCAAAATTTTCGCAGTTCTGATGCTCGAAACGAATAACTGGAACGGCCTAGGGGAAAACTACACATACCGTTGTAATCGGGCGTGTTTCTACTTTCAGATGCAACAGAAATTTTGCGGATCGGTCAATCCGTTCGCGGGATGTGGCAGTTTGGAGATAAGAAACGCTTGAGAAACTCAAAATTTTCGCAGTTCTGATGCTCGAAACGAATAACTAGAACGACCTAGGGGAAGACTACACCTACCGTTGTAATCGGGCGAGTTTCTACTTTCAGATGCAACAGAAATTTTGCGGATTGGTCAATCCGTTCGCGAGATATGGCCGTTTGAATGTAAGAAACGCTTGAGAAACTCAAAATCTTCGCAGTTCTGATGCTCGAAACGAGTAACTAGAACGGCCTAGGGGAAAAGTACGCATACCGTTGTAATCGGGCGAGTTTCTACTTTCAGATGCAACAGAAATTTTGCGGACTGGTCAATCCGTTCGCGAGATATGGCAGTTTAGAAGTAAGAATCTCTTGAGAAACTCAAAATTTTCGCAGTTCTGATGATCGAAACGAATAACTAGAACGGCCTAGGGGAAAACTACACATACCGTTGTAATCGGGCGAGTTTCTACTTTCAGATGCAACAGAAATTTTGCGGATTGGTCAATCCGTTCGCGAGATGTGGCAGTTTGGATGTAAGAAACGCTTGAGAAACTCAAAATTTTCGCAGTTCTGATGCTCGAAACGAATAACTAGAACGGCCTAGGGGAGAAGCTCGAATACCATTGTAATCGGGCGAGTTTCTACTTTCAGATGCAACAGAAATTTTGCGGATTGGTCAATCCGTTCGCGAGATGTGGCAGTTTGGAGGTAAAAAACGCTTGAGAAACTCAAAATTTTCGCAGTTCTGATGCTCGAAACGAATAACTGGAACGGCCTAGGGGAAAACTACACATACCGTTGTAATCGGGCGTGATTCTACTTTCAGATGCAACAGAAATTTTGCGGATCGGTCAATCCGTTCGCGGGATGTGGCAGTTTGGAGATAAGAAACGCTTGAGAAACTCAAAATTTTCGCAGTTCTGATGCTCGAAACGAATAACTAGAACGACCTAGTGGAAAAGTACGCACACCGTTGTAATCGGGCGCGTTTCTACTTTCAGATGCAACAGAAATTTTGCGGATTGATCAATCCGTTAGCGAGATATGGCCGTTTGGAGATAAGAAACGCTTGAGAACCTCAAAATTTTCGCAGTTCTGGTGCTCGAAACGAGTAACTAGTTCGGCCTAGGGGAAAAGTACGCATACCGTTGTAATCGGGCGAGTTTCTACTTTCAGATGCAATAGAAATTTCGCAGATTTGTCAATCCGTTCGCGAGATATGGCAGTTTGGAGGTAAGAAACGCTTGAGAAACTCAAAATTTTCGCAGTTCTGATGCTCGAAACGAATAACTAGAACGACCTAGGGGAAAACTACACCTACCGTTGTAATCGGGCGAGTTTCTACTTTCAGATGCAACAGAAATTTTGCGGATTGGTCAATCCGTTCGCGAGATATGGCCGTTTGGATGTAAGAAACGCTTGAGAAACTCAAAATTTTCGCAGTTCTGATGCTCGAAACGAGTAACTAGAACGGCCTAGGGGAAAAGTACGCATACCGTTGTAATCGGGCGAGTTTCTACTTTCAGATGCAACAGAAATTTTGCGGACTGGTCAATCCGTTCGCGAGATATGGCAGTTTGGAGGTAAGAATCGCTTGAGAAACTCAAAATTTTCGCAGTTCTGGTGCTCGAAACGAGTAACTAGAACGGCCTAGGGGAAAAGTACGCACACCGTTGTAATCGGGCGCGTTTCTACTTTCAGATGCAACAGAAATTTTGCGGATCGGTCAATCCGTTCGCGAGATATGGCAGTTTGGAGGTAAGAAACGCTTGAGAAACTCAAAATTTTCGCAGTTCTGATGCTCGAAACGAATAACTGGAACGCTCTAGCGGAGAAGTACGCATACCGTTGTAATCGGGCGCGTTTCTACTTTCAGATGCAACAGAAATTTTGCGGATTTGTCAATCCGTTCGCGAGATATGGCAGTTTGGAGGAAAGAAACGCTTGAGAAACTCAAAATTTTCGCAGTTATGATGCTCGAGACGAGTAACTAGAACGGCCTAGGGGAAAAGCACGGATACTGTTGTAATCGGGCGAGTTTCTACTTTCAGATGCAACAAAAATTTTGCGAATTGATCAATCTGTTCGCGAGATATGGCAGTTTGGAGGTAAGAAACGCTTGAGAAACTCAAAATTTTCGCAGTTCTGATTCTCGAAACGAATAACTAGAACGGCCTAGGGGAAAACTACACCTACCGTTGTAATCGGGCGAGTTTCTACTTTCAGACGCAACAGAAATTTTGCGGATTGGTCAATCGGTTCGCCAGATATGGCAGTTTGGAGATAAGAAACGCTTGAGAAACACAAAATTTTCGCAGTTCTGATGCTCGAAACGAATAACTAGAACGACCTAGGGGAAAACTACACCTACCGTTGTAATCGGGCGAGTTTCTACTTTCAGATGCAACAGAAACTTTGCGGATTGGTCAATCCGTTCGCGAGATATGGCAGTTTGGAGGTAAGAAGCGCCAGAGAAACTCAAAATTTTCGCAGTTCTGATGCTCGAAACGAATAACTAGAACGGCCTAGGGGAAAAGTACGCATACCGATGTAATCGGGCGAGTTTCTACTTTCAAATGCAAAAGAAATTTTGGGGATTGGTCAATCCGTTCGCGAGATATGGCAGTTTGGAGGTAAGAAACGCTTGAGAAACTCAAAATTTTCGCAGTTCTGATGCTCGGAACGAATAACTGGAACGGGGTAGGGGAAATCTACACATACCGTTGTAATCGGGCGTGTTTCTACTTTCAGATGCAACAGAAATTTTGCGGATTGGTCAATCCGTTCGCGAGATGTGGCAGTTTGGATGTAAGAAACGCTTGAGAAACTCAAAATTTTCGCAGTTCTGATGCTCGAAACGAATAACTAGAACGGCCTAGGGGAGAAGCTCGAATACCGTTGTAATCGGGCGAGTTTCTACTTTCAGATGCAACAGAAATTTTGCGGATTGGTCAATCCGTTCGCGAGATGTGGCAGTTTGGAGGTAAAAAACGCTTGAGAAACTCAAAATTTTCGCAGTTCTGATGCTCGAAACGAATAACTGGAACGGCCTAGGGGAAAACTACACATACCGTTGTAATCGGGCGTGTTTCTACTTTCAGATGCAACAGAAATTTTGCGGATCGGTCAATCCGTTCGCGGGATGTGGCAGTTTGGAGATAAGAAACGCTTGAGAAACTCAAAATTTTCGCAGTTCTGATGCTCGAAACGAATAACTAGAACGACCTAGGGGAAGACTACACCTACCGTTGTAATCGGGCGAGTTTCTACTTTCAGATGCAACAGAAATTTTGCGGATTGGTCAATCCGTTCGCGAGATATGGCCGTTTGAATGTAAGAAACGCTTGAGAAACTCAAAATCTTCGCAGTTCTGATGCTCGAAACGAGTAACTAGAACGGCCTAGGGGAAAAGTACGCATACCGTTGTAATCGGGCGAGTTTCTACTTTCAGATGCAACAGAAATTTTGCGGACTGGTCAATCCGTTCGCGAGATATGGCAGTTTGGAAGTAAGAATCTCTTGAGAAACTCAAAATTTTCGCAGTTCTGATGATCGAAACGAATAACTAGAACGGCCTAGGGGAAAACTACACATACCGTTGTAATCGGGCGAGTTTCTACTTTCAGACGCAACAGAAATTTTGCGGATTGGTCAATCGGTTCGCCAGATATGGCAGTTTGGAGATAAGAAACGCTTGAGAAACACAAAATTTTCGCAGTTCTGATGCTCGAAACGAATAACTAGAACGACCTAGGGGAAAACTACACCTACCGTTGTAATCGGGCGAGTTTCTACTTTCAGATGCAACAGAAATTTTGCGGATCGGTCAATCCGTTCGCGAGATATGGCAGTTTGGAGGTAAGAAACGCTTGAGAAACTCAAAATTTTCGCAGTTCTGATGCTCGAAACGAATAACTGGAACGCTCTAGCGGAGAAGTACGCATACCGTTGTAATCGGGCGCGTTTCTACTTTCAGATGCAACAGAAATTTTGCGGATTTGTCAATCCGTTCGCGAGATATGGCAGTTTGGAGGAAAGAAACGCTTGAGAAACTCAAAATTTTCGCAGTTATGATGCTCGAGACGAGTAACTAGAACGGCCTAGGGGAAAAGCACGGATACTGTTGTAATCGGGCGAGTTTCTACTTTCAGATGCAACAAAAATTTTGCGAATTGATCAATCTGTTCGCGAGATATGGCAGTTTGGAGGTAAGAAACGCTTGAGAAACTCAAAATTTTCGCAGTTCTGATTCTCGAAACGAATAACTAGAACGGCCTAGGGGAAAACTACACCTACCGTTGTAATCGGGCGAGTTTCTACTTTCAGACGCAACAGAAATTTTGCGGATTGGTCAATCGGTTCGCCAGATATGGCAGTTTGGAGATAAGAAACGCTTGAGAAACACAAAATTTTCGCAGTTCTGATGCTCGAAACGAATAACTAGAACGACCTAGGGGAAAACTACACCTACCGTTGTAATCGGGCGAGTTTCTACTTTCAGATGCAACAGAAACTTTGCGGATTGGTCAATCCGTTCGCGAGATATGGCAGTTTGGAGGTAAGAAGCGCCAGAGAAACTCAAAATTTTCGCAGTTCTGATGCTCGAAACGAATAACTAGAACGGCCTAGGGGAAAAGTACGCATACCGATGTAATCGGGCGAGTTTCTACTTTCAAATGCAAAAGAAATTTTGGGGATTGGTCAATCCGTTCGCGAGATATGGCAGTTTGGAGGTAAGAAACGCTTGAGAAACTCAAAATTTTCGCAGTTCTGATGCTCGGAACGAATAACTGGAACGGGGTAGGGGAAATCTACACATACCGTTGTAATCGGGCGTGTTTCTACTTTCAGATGCAACAGAAATTTTGCGGATTGGTCAATCCGTTCGCGAGATGTGGCAGTTTGGATGTAAGAAACGCTTGAGAAACTCAAAATTTTCGCAGTTCTGATGCTCGAAACGAATAACTAGAACGGCCTAGGGGAGAAGCTCGAATACCGTTGTAATCGGGCGAGTTTCTACTTTCAGATGCAACAGAAATTTTGCGGATTGGTCAATCCGTTCGCGAGATGTGGCAGTTTGGAGGTAAAAAACGCTTGAGAAACTCAAAATTTTCGCAGTTCTGATGCTCGAAACGAATAACTGGAACGGCCTAGGGGAAAACTACACATACCGTTGTAATCGGGCGTGTTTCTACTTTCAGATGCAACAGAAATTTTGCGGATCGGTCAATCCGTTCGCGGGATGTGGCAGTTTGGAGATAAGAAACGCTTGAGAAACTCAAAATTTTCGCAGTTCTGATGCTCGAAACGAATAACTAGAACGACCTAGGGGAAGACTACACCTACCGTTGTAATCGGGCGAGTTTCTACTTTCAGATGCAACAGAAATTTTGCGGATTGGTCAATCCGTTCGCGAGATATGGCCGTTTGAATGTAAGAAACGCTTGAGAAACTCAAAATCTTCGCAGTTCTGATGCTCGAAACGAGTAACTAGAACGGCCTAGGGGAAAAGTACGCATACCGTTGTAATCGGGCGAGTTTCTACTTTCAGATGCAACAGAAATTTTGCGGACTGGTCAATCCGTTCGCGAGATATGGCAGTTTGGAAGTAAGAATCTCTTGAGAAACTCAAAATTTTCGCAGTTCTGATGATCGAAACGAATAACTAGAACGGCCTAGGGGAAAACTACACATACCGTTGTAATCGGGCGAGTTTCTACTTTCAGATGCAACAGAAATTTTGCGGATTGGTCAATCCGTTCGCGAGATGTGGCAGTTTGGATGTAAGAAACGCTTGAGAAACTCAAAATTTTCGCAGTTCTGATGCTCGAAACGAATAACTAGAACGGCCTAGGGGAGAAGCTCGAATACCGTTGTAATCGGGCGAGTTTCTACTTTCAGATGCAACAGAAATTTTGCGGATTGGTCAATCCGTTCGCGAGATGTGGCAGTTTGGAGGTAAAAAACGCTTGAGAAACTCAAAATTTTCGCAGTTCTGATGCTCGAAACGAATAACTGGAACGGCCTAGGGGAAAACTACACATACCGTTGTAATCGGGCGTGATTCTACTTTCAGATGCAACAGAAATTTTGCGGATCGGTCAATCCGTTCGCGGGATGTGGCAGTTTGGAGATAAGAAACGCTTGAGAAACTCAAAATTTTCGCAGTTCTGATGCTCGAAACGAATAACTAGAACGACCTAGGGGAAAACTACACATACCGTTGTAATCGGGCGAGTTTCTACTTTCAGATGCAACAGAAATTTTGCGGATTGGTCAATCCGTTCGCTAGATATGGCAGTTTGGAGGTAAGAAACGCTTGAGAAACTCAAAATTTTCGCAGTTCTGATGCTCGAAACGAGTAACTAGAACGGCCTAGGCGAAAACTACACATACCGTTGTAATCGGGCGAGTTTCTACTTTCAGATGCAACAGAAATTTTGCGGATTGGTCAATCCGTTCGCTAGTTATGGCAGTTTGGAGGTAAGAAACGCTTGAGAAACTCAAAATTTTCGAAGTTCTGATGCTCGAAACGAATGACTAGAACGGCCTAGGGGAGAAGTACCCATACCGTTGTAATCGGGCGAGTTTCTACTTTCAGATGCAACAGAAATTTTGCGGATTGATCAATCCGTTCGCGAGATATGGCAGATCCGAGATAAGAAACGCTTGAGAAACTCAAAATTTTCGCAGTTCTGATGCTCGAAACGAGTAACTAGAACGGCCTAGGGGAAAAGTGCGCATACCATTGTAATCGGGCGAGTTTCTACTTTCAGATGCAACAGAAATTTTGCGGATTGATCAATCCGTTCGCGAGATATGGCAGTTTGGAGATAAGAAACGCTTTAGAAACTCAAAATTTTCGCAGTTCTGATGCTCGAAACGAATAACTAGAACGGCCCAGGGGAAAAGTGCGCATACCGTTGTAATCGGGCGAGTCTCTACTTTCAAATGCAACAGAAATTTTGCGGATTGGTCAATCCGTTCGCGAGATATGGCAGTTTGGAGGTAAGAAACGCTTGAGAAACTCAAAATTTTCGCAGTTCTGATGCTCGAAACGAATAACTGGAACGGCCTAGGCGAAAACTACACATACCGTTGTAATCGGGCGAGTTTCTACTTTCAGATGCAACAGAAATATTGCGAATTGGTCAATCCGTTCGCTAGATATGGCAGTTTGGAGGTAAGAAACGCTTGAGAAACTCAAAATTTTCGCAGTTCTGATGCTCGAAACGAATAACTAGAACGGCCTAGGGGAAAAGTACGCATACTGATGTAATCGGGCGAGTTTCTACTTTCAAATGCAAAAGAAATTTTGGGGATTGGTCAATCCGTTCGCGAGATATGGCAGTTTGGAGGTAAGAAACGCTTGAGAAACTCAAAATTTTCGCAGTTCTGATGCTCGAAACGAATAACTAGAACGACCTAGGGGAAAACTACACCTACCGTTGTAATCGGGCGAGTTTCTACTTTCAGATGCAACAGAAATTTTGCGGATTGGTCAATCCGTTCGCGAGATATGGCCGTTTGGATGTAAGAAACGCTTGAGAAACTCAAAATTTTCGCAGTTCTGATGCTCTAAACGAGTAACTAGAACGGCCTAGGGGAAAAGTACGCATACCGTTGTAATCGGGCGAGTTTCTACTTTCAGATGCAACAGAAATTTTGCGGACTGCTCAATCCGTTCGCGAGATATGTCAGTTTGGAGGTAAGAAACGCTTGAGAAACTCAAAATTTTCGCAGTTCTGATGCTCGAAACGAATGACTAGAACGGCCTAGGGGAGAAGTACCCATACCGTTGTAATCGGGCGAGTTTCTACTTTCAGATGCAACAGAAATTTTGCGGATTGATCAATCCGTTCGCGAGATATGGCAGTTCCGAGATAAGATACGCTTGAGAAACTCAAAATTTTCGCAGTTCTGATGCTCGAAACGAGTAACTAGAACGGCCTAGGGGAAAAGTGCGCATACCGTTGTAATCGGGCGAGTTTCTACTTTCAGATGCAACAGAAATTTTGCGGATTGATCAATCCGTTCGCGAGATATGGCAGTTTGGAGATAAGAAACGCTTTAGAAACTCAAAATTTTCGCAGTTCTGATGCTCGAAACGAATAACTGGAACGGCCTAGGCGAAAACTACACATACCGTTGTAATCGGGCGAGTTTCTACTTTCAGATGCAACAGAAATATCGCGAATTGGTCAATCCGTTCGCTAGATATGGCAGTTTGGAGGTAAGAAACGCTTGAGAAACTCAAAATTTTCGCAGTTCTGATGCTCGAAACGAATAACTAGAACGGCCTAGGGGAAAAGTACGCATACTGATGTAATCGGGCGAGTTTCTACTTTCAAATGCAAAAGAAATTTTGGGGATTGGTCAATCCGTTCGCGAGATATGGCAGTTTGGAAGTAAGAATCTCTTGAGAAACTCAAAATTTTCGCAGTTCTGATGATCGAAACGAATAACTAGAACGGCCTAGGGGAAAACTACACATACCGTTGTAATCGGGCGAGTTTCTACTTTCAGATGCAACAGAAATTTTGCGGATTGGTCAATCCGTTCGCGAGATGTGGCAGTTTGGATGTAAGAAACGCTTGAGAAACTCAAAATTTTCGCAGTTCTGATGCTCGAAACGAATAACTAGAACGGCCTAGGGGAGAAGCTCGAATACCGTTGTAATCGGGCGAGTTTCTACTTTCAGATGCAACAGAAATTTTGCGGATTGGTCAATCCGTTCGCGAGATGTGGCAGTTTGGAGGTAAAAAACGCTTGAGAAACTCAAAATTTTCGCAGTTCTGATGCTCGAAACGAATAACTGGAACGGCCTAGGGGAAAACTACACATACCGTTGTAATCGGGCGTGATTCTACTTTCAGATGCAACAGAAATTTTGCGGATCGGTCAATCCGTTCGCGGGATGTGGCAGTTTGGAGATAAGAAACGCTTGAGAAACTCAAAATTTTCGCAGTTCTGATGCTCGAAACGAATAACTAGAACGACCTAGGGGAAAACTACACATACCGTTGTAATCGGGCGAGTTTCTACTTTCAGATGCAACAGAAATTTTGCGGATTGGTCAATCCGTTCGCTAGATATGGCAGTTTGGAGGTAAGAAACGCTTGAGAAACTCAAAATTTTCGCAGTTCTGATGCTCGAAACGAGTAACTAGAACGGCCTAGGCGAAAACTACACATACCGTTGTAATCGGGCGAGTTTCTACTATCAGATGCAACAGAAATTTTGCGGATTGGTCAATCGGTTCGCTAGTTATGGCAGTTTGGAGGTAAGAAACGCTTGAGAAACTCAAAATTTTCGCAGTTCTGATGCTCGAAACGAATGACTAGAACGGCCTAGGGGAGAAGTACCCATACCGTTGTAATCGGGCGAGTTTCTACTTTCAGATGCAACAGAAATTTTGCGGATTGATCAATCCGTTCGCGAGATATGGCAGATCCGAGATAAGAAACGCTTGAGAAACTCAAATTTTCGCAGTTCTGATGCTCGAAACGAGTAACTAGAACGGCCTAGGGAAAAGTGCGCATACCATTGTAATCGGGCGAGTTTCTACTTTCAGATGCAACAGAAATTTTGCGGATTGATCAATCCGTTCGCGAGATATGGCAGTTTGGAGATAAGAAACGCTTTAGAAACTCAAAATTTTCGCAGTTCTGATGCTCGAAACGAATAACTAGAACGGCCCAGGGGAAAAGTGCGCATACCGTTGTAATCGGGCGAGTCTCTACTTTCAAATGCAACAGAAATTTTGCGGATTGGTCAATCCGTTCGCGAGATATGGCAGTTTGGAGGTAAGAAACGCTTGAGAAACTCAAAATTTTCGCAGTTCTGATGCTCGAAACGAATAACTGGAACGGCCTAGGCGAAAACTACACATACCGTTGTAATCGGGCGAGTTTCTACTTTCAGATGCAACAGAAATATTGCGAATTGGTCAATCCGTTCGCTAGATATGGCAGTTTGGAGGTAAGAAACGCTTGAGAAACTCAAAATTTTCGCAGTTCTGATGCTCGAAACGAATAACTAGAACGGCCTAGGGGAAAAGTACGCATACTGATGTAATCGGGCGAGTTTCTACTTTCAAATGCAAAAGAAATTTTGGGGACTGGTCAATCCGTTCGCGAGATATGGCAGTTTGGAGGTAAGAAACGCTTGAGAAACTCAAAATTTTCGCAGTTCTGATGCTCGAAACGAATAACTAGAACGACCTAGGGGAAAACTACACCTACCGTTGTAATCGGGCGAGTTTCTACTTTCAGATGCAACAGAAATTTTGCGGATTGGTCAATCCGTTCGCGAGATATGGCCGTTTGGATGTAAGAAACGCTTGAGAAACTCAAAATTTTCGCAGTTCTGATGCTCTAAACGAGTAACTAGAACGGCCTAGGGGAAAAGTACGCATACCGTTGTAATCGGGCGAGTTTCTACTTTCAGATGCAACAGAAATTTTGCGGACTGCTCAATCCGTTCGCGAGATATGTCAGTTTGGAGGTAAGAAACGCTTGAGAAACTCAAAATTTTCGCAGTTCTGATGCTCGAAACGAATGACTAGAACGGCCTAGGGGAGAAGTACCCATACCGTTGTAATCGGGCGAGTTTCTACTTTCAGATGCAACAGAAATTTTGCGGATTGATCAATCCGTTCGCGAGATATGGCAGTTCCGAGATAAGATACGCTTGAGAAACTCAAAATTTTCGCAGTTCTGATGCTCGAAACGAGTAACTAGAACGGCCTAGGGGAAAAGTGCGCATACCGTTGTAATCGGGCGAGTTTCTACTTTCAGATGCAACAGAAATTTTGCGGATTGATCAATCCGTTCGCGAGATATGGCAGTTTGGAGATAAGAAACGCTTTAGAAACTCAAAATTTTCGCAGTTCTGATGCTCGAAACGAATAACTGGAACGGCCTAGGCGAAAACTACACATACCGTTGTAATCGGGCGAGTTTCTACTTTCAGATGCAACAGAAATATCGCGAATTGGTCAATCCGTTCGCTAGATATGGCAGTTTGGAGGTAAGAAACGCTTGAGAAACTCAAAATTTTCGCAGTTCTGATGCTCGAAACGAATAACTAGAACGGCCTAGGGGAAAAGTACGCATACTGATGTAATCGGGCGAGTTTCTACTTTCAAATGCAAAAGAAATTTTGGGGATTGGTCAATCCGTTCGCGAGATATGGCAGTTTGGAGGTAAGAAACGCTTGAGAAACTCAAAATTTTCGCAGTTCTGATGCTCGAAACGAATAACTAGAACGACCTAGGGGAAAACTACACCTACCGTTGTAATCGGGCGAGTTTCTACTTTCAGATGCAACAGAAATTTTGCGGATTGGTCAATCCGTTCGCGAGATATGGCCGTTTGGATGTAAGAAACGCTTGAGAAACTCAAAATTTTCGCAGTTCTGATGCTCGAAACGAATGACTAGAACGGCCTAGGGGAGAAGTACCCATACCGTTGTAATCGGGCGAGTTTCTACTTTCAGATGCAACAGAAATTTTGCGGATTGATCAATCCGTTCGCGAGATATGGCAGTTCCGAGATAAGATACGCTTGAGAAACTCAAAATTTTCGCAGTTCTGATGCTCGAAACGAGTAACTAGAACGGCCTAGGGGAAAAGTGCGCATACCGTTGTAATCGGGCGAGTTTCTACTTTCAGATGCAACAGAAATTTTGCGGATTGATCAATCCGTTCGCGAGATATGGCAGTTTGGAGATAAGAAACGCTTTAGAAACTCAAAATTTTCGCAGTTCTGATGCTCGAAACGAATAACTAGAACGGCCCAGGGGAAAAGTGCGCATACCGTTGTAATCGGGCGAGTCTCTACTTTCAGATGCAACAGAAATTTTGCGGACTGGTCAATCCGTTCGCGAGATATGGCAGTTTGGAAGTAAGAATCTCTTGAGAAACTCAAAATTTTCGCAGTTCTGATGATCGAAACGAATAACTAGAACGGCCTAGGGGAAAACTACACATACCGTTGTAATCGGGCGAGTTTCTACTTTCAGATGCAACAGAAATTTTGCGGATTGGTCAATCCGTTCGCGAGATGTGGCAGTTTGGATGTAAGAAACGCTTGAGAAACTCAAAATTTTCGCAGTTCTGATGCTCGAAACGAATAACTAGAACGGCCTAGGGGAGAAGCTCGAATACCGTTGTAATCGGGCGAGTTTCTACTTTCAGATGCAACAGAAATTTTGCGGATTGGTCAATCCGTTCGCGAGATGTGGCAGTTTGGAGGTAAAAAACGCTTGAGAAACTCAAAATTTTCGCAGTTCTGATGCTCGAAACGAATAACTGGAACGGCCTAGGGGAAAACTACACATACCGTTGTAATCGGGCGTGATTCTACTTTCAGATGCAACAGAAATTTTGCGGATCGGTCAATCCGTTCGCGGGATGTGGCAGTTTGGAGATAAGAAACGCTTGAGAAACTCAAAATTTTCGCAGTTCTGATGCTCGAAACGAATAACTAGAACGGCCCAGGGGAAAAGTGCGCATACCGTTGTAATCGGGCGAGTCTCTACTTTCAAATGCAACAGAAATTTTGCGGATTGGTCAATCCGTTCGCGAGATATGGCAGTTTGGAGGTAAGAAACGCTTGAGAAACTCAAAATTTTCGCAGTTCTGATGCTCGAAACGAGTAACTAGAACGGCCTAGGGGAAAACTTCACCTACCGTTGTAATCGGGCGAGTTTCTACTTTCAGATGCAACAGAAATTTTGCGGATTGATCAATCCGTTAGCGAGATATGGCCGTTTGGAGATAAGAAACGCTTGAGAACCTCAAAATTTTCGCAGTTCTGATTCTCGAAACGAATAACTGGAACGGCCTAGGGGAAAACTACACATACCGTTGTAATCGGGCGAGTTTCTACTTTCAGATGCAACAGAAATTTTGCGGACTGGTCAATCCGCTCGCGAGATATGGCAGTTTGGAGGTAAGAATCGCTTGAGAAACTCAAAATTTTCGCAGTTCTGATGCTCGACACGAATAACTATAACGGCCTAGGGGAAAAGTACGCATACCGTTGTAATCGGGCGAGTTTCTACTTTCAGATGCAACAGAAATTTTGCGGATCGGTCAATCCGTTCGCGAGATATGGCAGTTTGGAGGTAAGAAACGCTTGAGAAACTCAAAATTTTCGCAGTTCTGATGCTAGAAACGAATAACTGGAACGCCCTAGGGGAGAAGTACGCATACCGTTGTAATCGGGCGCGTTTCTACTTTCAGATGCAACAGAAATTTTGCGGATTGGTAAATCCGTTCGCCAGATATGGCAGTTTGGAGGTAAGAAACGCTTGAGAAACTCAAAATTTTCGCAGTTCTGATGCTCGACACGAATAACTAGAACGGCCTAGGGGAAAAGTACGCATACCGTTGTAATCGGGCGAGTTTCTACTTTCAGATGCAACAAAAATTTTGCGGATGGTTCAATCTGTTCGCGAGATATGGCAGTTTGGAGGTAAGAAACGCTTGAGAAACTCAAAATTTTCGCAGTTCTGATTCTCGAAACGAATAACTAGAACGGCCTAGGGGAAAACTACACCTACCGTTGTAATCGGGCGAGTTTCTACTTTCAGACGCAACAGAAATTTTGTGGATAGGTCAATCGGTTCGCGAGATATGGCAGTTTGGAGGTAAGAAACGCTTGAGAAACTCAAAATTTTCGCAGTTCTGATGCTCGAAACGAATAACTAGAACGGCCTAGGGGAAAAGTACGCATACCGTTGTAATCGGGCGAGTTTCTACTTTCAGATGCAACAGAAATTTTGCGGACTGGTCAATCCGTTCGCGAGATATGGCAGTTTGGAGGTAAGAATCGCTTGAGAAACTCAAAATTTTCGCAGTTCTGATGATCGAAACGAATAACTAGAACGGCTTAGGGGAAAACTACGCCTACCGTTGTAATCGGGCGAGTTTCTACTTTCAGACGCAACAGAAATTTTGCGGATTGGTCAATCGGTTCGCGAGATATGGCAGTTTGGAGATAAGAAACGCTTGAGAAACTCAAAATTTTCGCAGTTCTGATGCTCGAAACGAATAACTAGAACGACCTAGGGGAAAAGTACGCACACCGTTGTAATCGGGCGCGTTTCTACTTTCAGATGCAACAGAAATTTTGCGGATTGATCAATCCGTTAGCGAGATATGGCCGTTTGGAGATAAGAAACGCTTGAGAACCTCAAAATTTTCGCAGTTCTGGTGCTCGAAACGAGTAACTAGAACGGCCTAGGAGAAAACTACACCTACCGTTGTAATCGGGCGAGTTTCTACTTTCAGATGCAACAGAAATTTTGCGGACTGGTCAATCCGTTCGCGAGATATGGCAGTTTGGAGGTAAGAATCGCTTGAGAAACTCAAAATTTTCGCAGTTCTGATGATCGAAACGAATAACTAGAACGGCCTAGGGGAAAACTACACCTACCGTTGTTATCGGGCGAGTTTCTACTTTCAGACGCAACAGAAATTTTGCGGATCGGTCAATCGGTTCGCGAGATATGGCAGTTTGGAGATAAGAAACGCTTGAGAAACTCAAAATTTTCGCAGTTCTGATGCTCAAAACGAGTAACTAGGACGGCCTAGGGGAAAAGTACGCATACCGTTGTAATCGGGCGAGTTTCTACTTTCAGATGCAACAGAAATTTTGCGGACTGGTCAATCCGTTCGCGAGATATGGCAGTTTGGAGGTAAGAAACGCTTGAGAAACTCAAAATTTTCGCAGTTCTGATGCTCGAAACGAATAACTAGAACGGCCCAGGGGAAAAGTGCGCATACCGTTGTAATCGGGCGAGTCTCTACTTTCAAATGCAACAGAAATTTTGCGGATTGGTCAATCCGTTCGCGAGATATGGCAGTTTGGAGGTAAGAAACGCTTGAGAAACTCAAAATTTTCGCAGTTCTGATGCTCGAAACGAATAACTGGAACGGCCTAGGCGAAAACTACACATACCGTTGTAATCGGGCGAGTTTCTACTTTCAGATGCAACAGAAATTTTGCGGATTGGTCAATCCGTTCGCGAGATATGGCAGTTTGGAGGTAAGAAACGCTTGAGAAACTCAAAATTTTCGCAGTTCTGATGCTCGAAACGAATAACTAGAACGACCTAGGGGAAAACTACACCTACCGTTGTAATCGGGCGAGTTTCTACTTTCAGATGCAACAGAAATTTTGCGGATTGGTCAATCCGTTCGCGAGATATGGACGTTTGGATGTAAGAAACGCTTGAGAAACTCAAAATTTTCGCAGTTCTGATGCTCTAAACGAGTAACTAGAACAGCCTAGGGGAAAAGTACGCAAACCGTTGTAATCGGGCGAGTTTCTACTTTCAGATGCAACAGAAATTTTGCGGACTGGTCAATCCGTTCGCGAGATATGGCAGTTTGGAGGTAAGAATCGCTTGAGAAACTCAAAATTTTCGCAGTTCTGATGCTCGAAACGAATAACTAGAACGACCTAGGGGAAAACTACACCTACCGTTGTAATCGGGCGAGTTTCTACTTTCAGATGCAACAGAAATTTTGCTGATTGGTCAATCCGTTCGCGAGATATGGCCGTTTGGATGTAAGAAACGCTTGAGAAACTCAAAATTTTCGCAGTTCTGATGCTCTAAACGAGTAACTAGAACGGCCTAGGGGAAAAGTACGCATACCGTTGTAATCGGGCGAGTTTCTACTTTCAGATGCAACAGAAATTTTGCGGACTGGTCAATCCGTTCGCGAGATATGGCAGTTTGGAGGTAAGAATCGCTTGAGAAACTCAAAATTTTCGCAGTTCTGATGCTCGAAACGAATAACTAGAACGGCCTAGGGGAAAACTACACCTACCGTTGTAATCGGGCGAGTTTCTACTTTCAGACGCAACAGAAATTTTGCCGATTGGTCAATCGGTTCGCGAGATATGGCAGTTTGGAGATAAGAAACGCTTGAGAAACTCAAAATTTTCGCAGTTCTGATGCTCGAAACGAATAACTAGAACGACCTAGGGGAAAAGTACGCACACCGTTGTAATCGGGCGCGTTTCTACTTTCAGATGCAACAGAAATTTTGCGGATTGATCAATCCGTTAGCGAGATATGGCCGTTTGGAGATAAGAAACCCTTGAGAACCTCAAAATTTTCGCAGTTCGGATGCTCGAAACGAGTAACTAGAACGGCCGAGGGGAAAAGTACGCATACCGTTGTAATCGGGCGAGTTTCTACTTTCAGATGCAACAGAAATTTTGCGGACTGGTCAATCCGCTCGCGAGATATGGCAGTTTGGAGGTAAGAATCGCTTGAGAAACTCAAAATTTTCGCAGTTCTGATGCTCGAAACGAGTAACTAGAACGGCCTAGGGGAAAGGTGCGCATACCGTTGTAATCGGCCGAGTTTCTACTTTCAGATGCAACAGAAATTTTGCGGATTGGTCAATCCGTTCGCGAGATATGGCAGTTTGGAGGTAAGAAACGCTTGAGAAACTCAAAATTTTCGCAGTTCTGATGCTCGACACGAATAACTATAACGGCCTAGGGGAAAACTACACCTACCGTTGTTATCGGGCGAGTTTCTACTTTCAAATGCAACAGAAATTTTGCGGATTGGTCAATCCGTTCGCGAGATATGGCAGTTTGGAGGTAAGAAACGCTTGAGAAACTCAAAATTTTCACAGTTCTGATTCTCGAAACGAATAACTAGAACGGCCTAGGGGAAAAGTGCGCATACCGTTGTAATCGGGCGAGTTTCTACTTTCAGATGCAACAGAAATTTTGCGGATTGGTCAATCCGCTCGCGAGATATGGCAGTTTGGAGGTAAGAATCGCTTGAGAAACTCAAAATTTTCGCAGTTCTGATGATCGAAACGAATAACTAGAACGGCCTACGGGAAAACTACACCTACCGTTGTAATCGGGCGAGTTTCTACTTTCAGATGCAACAGAAATTTTGCGGATTGGTCAATCCGTTCGCGAGATATGGCAGTTTGGAGGTAAGAAACACTTGAGAAACTCAAAATTTTCGCAGTTCTGATGCTCGAAACGAATAACTAGAACGGCCTAGGGGAAAACTACACCTACCGTTGTAATCCGGCGAGCTTCTACTTTCAGATGCAACAGAAATTTTGCGGATTGTTCTATCCGTTCGCGAGATATGGCAGTTTGGAGATAAGAAACGCCTGAGAAACTCCAAGTTTTCGCAGTTCTGATGCTCGAAACGAGTAACTAGAACGGCCTAGGGGAAAACTACACATACCGTTGTAATCGGGTGAGTTTCTACTTTCAGATGCAACAGAAGTTTTGCGGATTGGTCAATTCGTTCGCGAGATATGGCAGTTTGGAAGTAAGAAACGCTTGAGAAACTCAAAATTTGCGCAGTTCTGATGCTCGAAACGAATAACTAGAACGGCCTAGGGGAAAAGTGTGCATAGCGTTGTAATCGGTCGAGTTTCTACTTTCAGATGCAACAGAAATTTTGCGGATCGGTCAATACGTTCGCGAGATATGGCAGTTTGGATGTAAGAAACGCTTGAGAAACTCAAAATTTTCGCAGTTCTGAGGCTCGAAACGAATAACTGGAACCGCCTAGGGGAAAACTACACATACAGTTTTAATCGGGCGAGTCTCTACTTTCAGACGCAACAGAAGTTTTGCGGATTGGTCAATTAGTTCGCGAGATATGGCACTTTGGAGATAAGAAACGCTTGAGAAACTCAAAATTCTCGCAGTTCTGATGATCGAAACGAATAACTAGAACGGCCTACGGGAAAACTACACCTACCGTTGTAATCGGGCGAGTTTCTACTTTCAGATGCAACAGAAATTTTGCGTATTGATCAATCCGTTCGCGAGATATGGCCGTTTGGAGATAAGAAACGCTTGAGAACCTCAAAATTTTCGCAGTTCGGATGCTCGAAACGAGTAACTAGAACGGCCGAGGGGAAAAGTACGCATACCGTTGTAATCGGGCGAGTTTCTACTTTCAGATGCAACAGAAATTTTGCGGACTGGTCAATCCGCTCGCGAGATATGGCAGTTTGGAGGTAAGAATCGCTTGAGAAACTCAAAATTTTCGCAGTTCTGATGCTCGAAACGAGTAACTAGAACGGCCTAGGGGAAAAGTGCGCATACCGTTGTAATCGGGCGAGTTTCTACTTTCAGATGCAACAGAAATTTTGCGGATTGGTCAATCCGTTCGCGAGATATGGCAGTTTGGAGGTAAGAAACGCTTGAGGAACTCAAAATTTTCGCAGTTATGATGCTCGAGACGAGTAACTAGAACGGCCTAGGGGAAAAGCACGGATACCGTTGTAATCGGGCGAGTTTCTACTTTCAGATGCAACAAAAATTTTGCGGATTGTTCAATCTGTTCGCGAGATATGGCAGTTTGGAGGTAAGAAACGCTTGAGAAACTCAAAATTTTCGCAGTTCTGATTCTCGAAACGAATAACTAGAACGGCCTAGGGGAAAACTACACCTACCGTTGTAATCGGGCGAGTTTCTACTTTCTGACGCAACAGAAATTTTGCGGATTGGTCAATCCGTTCGCGAGATATGGCAGTTTGGAGGTAAGAAACGCTTGAGAAACTCAAAATTTTCGCAGTTCTGATGCTCGACACGAATAACCATAATGGCCTAGGGGAAAACTACACCTACCGTTGTAATCGGGCGAGTTTCTACTTTCAAATGCAACAGAAATTTTGCGGATTGGTCAATCCGTTCGCGAGATATGGCAGTTTGGAGGTAAGAAACGCTTGAGAAACTCAAAATTTTCACAGTTCTGATTCTCGAAACGAATAACTGGAACGGCCTAGGGGAAAACTACACATACCGTTGTAATCGGGCGAGTTTCTACTTTCAGATGCAACAGAAATTTTGCGGATTGGTCAATCCGCTCGCGAGATATGGCAGTTTGGAGGTAAGAATCGCTTGAGAAACTCAAAATTTTCGCAGTTCTGATGATCGAAACGAATAACTAGAACGGCCTACGGGAAAACTACACCTACCGTTGTAATCGGGCGAGTTTCTACTTTCAGATGCAACAGAAATTTTGCGGATTGGTCAATCCGTTCGCGAGATATGGCAGTTTGGAGGTAAGAAACACTTGAGAAACTCAAAATTTTCGCAGTTCTGATGCTCGAAACGAATAACTAGAACGGCCTAGGGGAAAACTACACCTACCGTTGTAATCCGGCGAGCTTCTACTTTCAGATGCAACAGAAATTTTGCGGATTGTTCTATCCGTTCGCGAGATATGGCAGTTTGGAGATAAGAAACGCCTGAGAAACTCAAAGTTTTCGCAGTTCTGATGCTCGAAACGAGTAACTAGAACGGCCTAGGGGAAAACTACACATACCGTTGTAATCGGGTGAGTTTCTACTTTCAGATGCAACAGAAGTTTTGCGGATTGGTCAATTCGTTCGCGAGATATGGCAGTTTGGAAGTAAGAAACGCTTGAGAAACTCAAAATTTGCGCAGTTCTGATGCTCGAAACGAATAACTAGAACGGCCTAGGGGAAAAGTGTGCATAGCGTTGTAATCGGTCGAGTTTCTACTTTCAGATGCAACAGAAATTTTGCGGATCGGTCAATACGTTCGCGAGATATGGCAGTTTGGATGTAAGAAACGCTTGAGAAACTCAAAATTTTCGCAGTTCTGATGCTCGACACGAATAACCATAATGGCCTAGGGGAAAACTACACCTACCGTTGTAATCGGGCGAGTTTCTACTTTCAAATGCAACAGAAATTTTGCGGATTGGTCAATCCGTTCGCGAGATATGGCAGTTTGGAGGTAAGAAACGCTTGAGAAACTCAAAATTTTCACAGTTCTGATTCTCGAAACGAATAACTGGAACGGCCTAGGGGAAAACTACACATACCGTTGTAATCGGGCGAGTTTCTACTTTCAGATGCAACAGAAATTTTGCGGATTGGTCAATCCGCTCGCGAGATATGGCAGTTTGGAGGTAAGAATCGCTTGAGAAACTCAAAATTTTCGCAGTTCTGATGATCGAAACGAATAACTAGAACGGCCTACGGGAAAACTACACCTACCGTTGTAATCGGGCGAGTTTCTACTTTCAGATGCAACAGAAATTTTGCGGATTGGTCAATCCGTTCGCGAGATATGGCAGTTTGGAGGTAAGAAACACTTGAGAAACTCAAAATTTTCGCAGTTCTGATGCTCGAAACGAATAACTAGAACGGCCTAGGGGAAAACTACACCTACCGTTGTAATCCGGCGAGCTTCTACTTTCAGATGCAACAGAAATTTTGCGGATTGTTCTATCCGTTCGCGAGATATGGCAGTTTGGAGATAAGAAACGCCTGAGAAACTCAAAGTTTTCGCAGTTCTGATGCTCGAAACGAGTAACTAGAACGGCCTAGGGGAAAACTACACATACCGTTGTAATCGGGTGAGTTTCTACTTTCAGATGCAACAGAAGTTTTGCGGATTGGTCAATTCGTTCGCGAGATATGGCAGTTTGGAAGTAAGAAACGCTTGAGAAACTCAAAATTTGCGCAGTTCTGATGCTCGAAACGAATAACTAGAACGGCCTAGGGGAAAAGTGTGCATAGCGTTGTAATCGGTCGAGTTTCTACTTTCAGATGCAACAGAAATTTTGCGGATCGGTCAATACGTTCGCGAGATATGGCAGTTTGGATGTAAGAAACGCTTGAGAAACTCAAAATTTTCGCAGTTCTGAGGCTCGAAACGAATAACTGGAACCGCCTAGGGGAAAACTACACATACAGTTTTAATCGGGCGAGTCTCTACTTTCAGATGCAACAGAAGTTTTGCGGATTGGTCAATTAGTTCGCGAGATATGGCACTTTGGAGATAAGAAACGCTTGAGAAACTCAAAATTCTCGCAGTTCTGATGATCGAAACGAATAACTAGAACGGCCTACGGGAAAACTACACCTACCGTTGTAATCGGGCGAGTTTCTACTTTCAGATGCAACAGAAATTTTGCGTATTGATCAATCCGTTCGCGAGATATGGCCGTTTGGAGATAAGAAACGCTTGAGAACCTCAAAATTTTCGCAGTTCGGATGCTCGAAACGAGTAACTAGAACGGCCGAGGGGAAAAGTACGCATACCGTTGTAATCGGGCGAGTTTCTACTTTCAGATGCAACAGAAATTTTGCGGACTGGTCAATCCGCTCGCGAGATATGGCAGTTTGGAGGTAAGAATCGCTTGAGAAACTCAAAATTTTCGCAGTTCTGATGCTCGAAACGAGTAACTAGAACGGCCTAGGGGAAAAGTGCGCATACCGTTGTAATCGGGCGAGTTTCTACTTTCAGATGCAACAGAAATTTTGCGGATTGGTCAATCCGTTCGCGAGATATGGCAGTTTGGAGGTAAGAAACGCTTGAGGAACTCAAAATTTTCGCAGTTATGATGCTCGAGACGAGTAACTAGAACGGCCTAGGGGAAAAGCACGGATACCGTTGTAATCGGGCGAGTTTCTACTTTCAGATGCAACAAAAATTTTGCGGATTGTTCAATCTGTTCGCGAGATATGGCAGTTTGGAGGTAAGAAACGCTTGAGAAACTCAAAATTTTCGCAGTTCTGATTCTCGAAACGAATAACTAGAACGGCCTAGGGGAAAACTACACCTACCGTTGTAATCGGGCGAGTTTCTACTTTCTGACGCAACAGAAATTTTGCGGATTGGTCAATCCGTTCGCGAGATATGGCAGTTTGGAGGTAAGAAACGCTTGAGAAACTCAAAATTTTCGCAGTTCTGATGCTCGACACGAATAACCATAATGGCCTAGGGGAAAACTACACCTACCGTTGTAATCGGGCGAGTTTCTACTTTCAAATGCAACAGAAATTTTGCGGATTGGTCAATCCGTTCGCGAGATATGGCAGTTTGGAGGTAAGAAACGCTTGAGAAACTCAAAATTTTCACAGTTCTGATTCTCGAAACGAATAACTGGAACGGCCTAGGGGAAAACTACACATACCGTTGTAATCGGGCGAGTTTCTACTTTCAGATGCAACAGAAATTTTGCGGACAGGTCAATCCGCTCGCGAGATATGTCAGTTTGGAGGTAAGAATCGCTTGAGAAACTCAAAATTTTCGCAGTTCTGATGATCGAAACGAATAACTAGAACGGCCTACGGGAAAACTACACCTACCGTTGTAATCGGGCGAGTTTCTACTTTCCGATGCAACAGAAATTTTGCGGATTGATCAATCCGTTCGCGAGATATGGCAGTTTGGAGGTAAGAAACGCTTGAGAAACTCAAAATTTTCGCAGTTCTGATTCTCGAAACGAATAACTAGAACGGCCTAGGGGAAAACTACACCTACCGTTGTAATCGGGCGAGTTTTTACTTTCAGACGCAACAGAAATTTTGCGGATTGGTCAATCGGTTCGCGAGATATGGCAGTTTGGAGGTAAGAAACGCTTGAGAAACTCAAAATTTTCGCAGTTCTGATGCTCGAAACGAATAACTAGAACGGCCTAGGGTAATACTACACCTACCGTTGTAATCGGGCGAGTTTCTACTTTCAGATGCAAAAGAAATTTTGCGGATTGATCAATCCGTTCGCGAGATATGGCAGTTTGGAGATAAGAAACGCTTGAGAAACTCAAAATTTTCGCAGTTCTGAGTCTCGAAACGAGTAACTAGAACGGCCTACGGGAAAAGTACGCATACCGTTGTAATCGGGCGAGTTTCTACTTTCAGATGCAACAGAAATTTTGCGGATTGGTCAATCCGTTCGCGAGATATGGCAGTTTGGAGGTAAGAAACGCTTGAGAAACTCAAAATTTTCGCAGTTCTGATGCTCGACACGAATAACCATAACGGCCTAGGGGAAAACTACACCTACCGTTGTAATCGGGCGAGTTTCTACTTTCAAATGCAACAGAAATTTTGCGGATTGGTCAATCCGTTCGCGAGATATGGCAGTTTGGAGGTAAGAAACGCTTGAGAAACTCAAAATTTTCACAGTTCTGATTCTCGAAACGAATAACTGGAACGGCCTAGGGGAAAACTACACATACCGTTGTAATCGGGCGAGTTTCTACTTTCAGATGCAACAGAAATTTTGCGGACAGGTCAATCCGCTCGCGAGATATGGCAGTTTGGAGGTAAGAATCGCTTGAGAAACTCAAAATTTTCGCAGTTCTGATGATCGAAACGAATAACTAGAACGGCCTAGGGGAAAACTACACCTACCGTTGTAATCGGGCGAGTTTCTACTTTCAGACGCAACAGAAATTTTGCGGATTGGTCAATCGGTTCGCGAGATATGGCAGTTTGGAGGTAAGAAACGCTTGAGAAACTCAAAATTTTCGCAGTTCTGATGCTCGAAACGAATAACTAGAACGGCCTAGGGTAAAACTACACCTACCGTTGTAATCGGGCGAGTTTCTACTTTCAGATGCAAAAGAAATTTTGCGGATTGATCAATCCGTTCGCGAGATATGGCAGTTTGGAGATAAGAAACGCTTGAGAAACTCAAAATTTTCGCAGTTCTGAGGCTCGAAACGAGTAACTAGAAGGGCCTACGGGAAAAGTACGCATACCGTTGTAATCGGGCGAGTTTCTACTTTCAGATGCAACAGAAATTTTGCGGATTGGTCAATCCGTTCGCGAGATATGGCAGTTTGGAGGTAAGAAACGCTTGAGAAACTCAAAATTTTCGCAGTTCTGATGCTCGACACGAATAACCATAACGGCCTAGGGGAAAACTACACCTACCGTTGTAATCGGGCGAGTTTCTACATTCAAATGCAACAGAAATTTTGCGGAATGGTCAATCCGTTCGCGAGATATGGCAGTTTGGAGGTAAGAAACGCTTGAGAAACTCAAAATTTTCACAGTTCTGATTCTCGAAACGAATAACTGGAACGGCCTAGGGGAAAACTACACATACCGTTGTAATCGGGCGAGTTTCTACTTTCAGATGCAACAGAAATTTTGCGGACAGGTCAATCCGCTCGCGAGATATGGCAGTTTGGAGGTAAGAATCGCTTGGGAAACTCAAAATTTTCGCAGTTCTGATGATCGAAACGAATAACTAGAACGGCCTACGGGAAAACTACGCCTACCGTTGTAATCGGGCGAGTTTCTACTTTCAGATGCAACAGAAATTTTGTGGATTGATCAATCCGTTCGCGAGATATGGCCGTTTGGAGATAAGAAACGCTTGAGAACCTCAAAATTTTCGCAGTTCTGATGCTCGAAACGAGTAACTAGAACGGCCGAGGGGAAAAGTACGCATACCGTTGTAATCGGGCAAGTTTCTACTTTCAGATGCAACAGAAATTTTGCGGATTGGTCAATCCGTTCGCGAGATATGGCAGTTTGGAGGTAAGAAACGCTTGAGAAACTCAAAATTTTCGCAGTTCTGATGCTCGAAACGAATAACTGGAACGCCCTAGGGGAAAACTACACATACCGTTGTAATCGGGCGAGTTTCTACTTTCTGATGCAACAGAAATTTTGCGGATTGGTCAATCCGTTCGCGAGATATGGCAGTTTGGAGGTAAGAAACACTTGAGAAACTCAAAATTTGCGCAGTTCTGATGCTCGAAACGAATAACTAGAACGGCCTAGGGGAAAAGAGCGCATAGCGTTGTAATCGGTCGAGTTTCTACTTTCAGATGCAACAGAAATTTTGCGGATCGGTCAATACGTTCGCGAGGTATGGCAGTTTGGATGTAAGAAACGCTTGAGAAACTCAAAATTTACGCAGTTCTGATGCTCGAAACGAATAACTGGAACGGCCTAGGGGAAAACTACACATACAGTTTTAATCGGGCGAGTCTCTACTTTCAGATGCAACAGAAGTTTTGCTAATTGGTCAATTAGTTCGCGAGATATGGCACTTTGGAGGTAAGAAACGCTTGAGAAACTCAAAATTTTCGCAGTTCTGATGATCGAAACGAATAACTAGAACGGCCTACGGGAAAACTACACCTACCGTTGTAATCGGGCGAGTTTCTACTTTCAGATGCAACAGAAATTTTGCGGATTGATCAATCCGTTCGCGAGATATGGCCGTTTGGAGATAAGAAACACTTGAGAAACTCAAAATTTTCGCAGTTCGGATGCTCGAAACGAGTAACTAGAACGGCCGAGGGGAAAAGTACGCATACCGTTGTAATCGGGCGAGTTTCTACTTTCAGATGCAACAGAAATTTTGCGAATTGGTCAATCCGTTCGCGAAATATGGCAGTTTGGAGGTAAGAAACGCTTGAGAAACTCAAAATTTTCGCAGTTCTGATGCTCGAAACGAATAACAGGAACGCCCTAGTGGAAAACTACACATACCGTTGTAATCGGGCGAGTTTCTACTTTCAGTTGCAACAGAAATTTTGCAGATTGGTCAATCCGTTCGCGAGATATGGCAGTTTGGAGGTAAGAAACACTTGAGAAACTCAAAATTTTCGCAGTTCTGATGCTCGAAACGATTAACTAGAACGGCCTAGGGGAAAACTACACATACAGTTTTAATCGGGCGAGTCCCTACTTTCAGATGCAACAGAAGTTTTGCGGATTGGTCAATTAGTTCGCGAGATATGGCACTTTGGAGGTAAGAAACGCTTGAGAAACTCAAAATTTTCGCAGTTCTGATGCTCGAAACAAATAACTAGAACGGCCTAGGGGAAAAGTGCGCATACCGTTGTAATCGGGCGAGTTTCTACTTTCAGATGCAACAGAAATTTTTCGGATTGATCAATCCGTTCGCGAGATATGGCAGTTCGGAGATAAGAAACGCTTGAGAAACTCAAAATTTTCGCAGTTCTGATGCTCGAAACGAGAAACTAGAACGGCCTAGGGGAAAAGTACGCATACCGTTGTAATCGGGCGAGCTTCTACTTTCAGATGCAACAGAAAGTTTGCGGATTGATCATTCCGTTCGCGAGATATGGCAGTTTGGATGTAAGAAACGCTTGAGAAACTCAAAATTTTCGCAGTTCTGATGCTCGAAACGAATAACTGGAACGCCCTAGGGGAAAACTACACATACCGTTGTAATCGGGCGAGTTTCTACTTTCTGATGCAACAGAAATTTTGCGGATTGGTCAATCCGTTCGCGAGATATGGCAGTTTGTAGGTAAGAAACACTTGAGAAACTCAAAATTTGCGCAGTTCTGATGCTCGAAACGAATAACTAGAACGGCCTAGGGGAAAAGTGCGCATAGCGTTGTAATCGGTCGAGTTTCTACTTTCAGATGCAACAGAAATTTTGCGGATCGGTCAATACGTTCGCGAGATATGGCAGTTTGGATGTAAGAAACGCTTGAGAAACTCAAAATTTTCGCAGTTCTGATGCTCGAAACGAATAACTGGAACGGCCTACGGGAAAACTACACATACAGTTTTAATCGGGCGAGTCTCTACTTTCAGATGCAACAGAAGTTTTGCTGATTGGTCAATTAGTTCGCGAGATATGGCACTTTGGAGGTAAGAAACGCTTGAGAAACTCAAAATTTTCGCAGTTCTGATGATCGAAACGAATAACTAGAACGGCCTACGGGAAAACTACACCTACCGTTGTAATCGGGCGAGTTTCTACTTTCAGATGCAACAGAAATTTTGCGGATTGATCGATCCGTTCGCGAGATATGGCCGTTTGGAGATAAGAAACGCTTGAGAACCTCAAAATTTTCGCAGTTCGGATGCTCGAAACGAGTAACTAGAACGGCCGAGGGGAAATGTACGCATACCGTTGTAATCGGGCGAGTTTCTACTTTCAGATGCAACAGAAATTTTGCGGATTGGTCAATCCGTTCGCGAGGTATGGCAGTTTGGAGGTAAGAAACACTTGAGAAACTCAAAATTTTCGCAGTTCTGATGCTCGAAACGATTAACTAGAACGGCCTAGGGGAAAACTACACATACAGTTTTAATCGGGCGAGTCCCTACTTTCAGATGGAACAGAAGTTTTGCGGATAGGTCAATTAGTTCGCGAGATATGGCACTTTGGAGGTAAGAAACGCTTGAGAAACTCAAAATTTTCGCAGTTCTGATGCTCGAAACGAATAACTAGAACGGCCTAGGGGAAAAGTGCGCATACCGTTGTAATCGGGCGAGTTTCTACTTTCAGATGCAACAGAAATTTTTCGGATTGATCAATCCGTTCGCGAGATATGGCAGTTCGGAGATAAGAAACGCTTGAGAAACTCAAAATTTTCGCAGTTCTGATGCTCGAAACGAGAAACTGGAACGGCCTAGGGGAAAAGTACGCATACCGTTGTAATCGGGCGAGCTTCTACTTTCAGATGCAACAGAAAGTTTGCGGATTGATCATTCCGTTCGCGAGATATGGCAGTTTGGATGTAAGAAACGCTTCAGAAACTCAAAATTTTCGCAGTTCTGATGCTCGAAACGAATAACTAGAATGGCCTAGGGGAAAAGTGCGCATACCGTTGTAATCGGGCGAGTTTCTACTTTCAGATGCAACAGAAATTTTTCGGATTGATCTATCCGTTCGCGAGATATGGCAGTTTGGAGGAAAGAAACGCTTGAGAAACTCAAAATTTTCGCAGTTCTGATGCTCGAAACGAATAACAAGAACGGCCTAGGGGAAAATTACACCTACCGTTGTAATCGGGCGAGTTTCTACTTTCAGATGCAACAGAAATTTTGCGGATTGATCAATCCGTTCGCGAGATATGGCAGTTTGGATGTAAGAAACGCTTGAGAAACTCAAAATTTTCGCAGTTCTGATGCTCGAAACGAATAACTAGAACGGCCCAGGGGAAAAGTGCGCATACCGTTTTAATCGGGCGAGTCTCTACTTTCAAATGCAACAGAAATTTTGCGGATTGGTCAATCCGTTCGCGAGATATGGCAGTTTGGAGGAAAGAAACGCTTGAGAAACTCAAAATTTTCGCAGTTCTGATGCTCGAAACGAATAACTAGAACGGCCAACGTGAAAAGTGCGCATACCGTTGTAATCGTGCGAGTTTCTACTTTCAGACGCAACAAAAATTTTGCGGATTGATCAATCCGTTCGCGAGATACGGCAGTTTGGAGATAAGAAACGCTTGAGAAACTCAAAATTTTCGCAGTTCTGATGCTCGAAACGAATGACTAGAACGGCCTAGGGGAGAAGTACGCATACCGTTGTAATCGGGCGAGTTTATACATTCAGATGCAACAGAAATTTTGCGGATTGGTCAATCCGTTCGCGAGATGAGGCAGTTTGGAGGTAAGAAACGCTTCAGAAACTCAAAATTTTCGCAGTTCTGATGCTCGAAACGAATAACAAGAACGGCCTAGGGGAAAATTACACCTACCGTTGTAATCGGGCGAGTTTCTACTTTCAGATGCAACAGAAATTTTGCGGATTGATCAATCCGTTCGCGAGATATGGCCGTTTGGTTGTAAGAAACGCTTGAGAAACTCAAAATTTTCGCAGTTCTGCTGCTCGAAACGAATAACTAGAACGGCCTAGGGGAAAAGTGCGCATACCTTTGTAATCGGGCGAGTTTCTACTTTCAGATGCAACAGAAATTTTGCGGATTGGTCAATCCGTTCGCGAGATATGGCAGTTTGGATGTAAGAAACGCTTGAGAAACTCAAAATTTTCGCAGTTCTGATGCTCGAAACGAATAACTGGAACGGCCTAGGGGAAAACTACACATACAGTTTTAATCGGGCGAGGCTCTACTTTCAGATGCAACAGAAATTTTGCGGATTGGTCAATTAGTTCGCGAGATATGGCACTTTGGAGGTAAGAAACGGTTGAGAAACTCAAAATTTTCGCAGTTCTGATGTTCGAAACGAATAACTAGAACGGCCTACGGGAAAACTACACCTACCGTTGTAATCGGGCGAGTTTCTACTTTCATATGCAACAGAAATTTTGCGGATTGATCAATCCATTCGCGAGATATGGCCGTTTGGAGATAAGAAACGCTTGAGAACCTCAAAATTTTCGCAGTTCTGATGCTCGAAACGAATAACTAGAACGGCCTAGGGGAAAACTACACCTACCGTTGTAATCCGGCGAGCTTCTACTTTCAGATGCAACAGAAATTTTGCGGATTGATCTATCCGTTCGCGAGATATGGCAGTTTGGAGATAAGAAACGCCTGAGAAACTCAAAGTTTTCGCAGTTCTGATGCTCGAAACGAATGACTAGAACGGCCTAGGGGAGAAGTACCCATACCGTTGTAATCGGGCGAGTTTCTACTTTCAGATGCAACAGAAATTTTTCGGATTGATCAATCCGTTCGCGAGATATGGCAGTTCCGAGATAAGAAACGCTTGAGAAACTCAAAATTTTCGCAGTTCTGATGCTCGAAACGAGTAACTAGAACGGCCTAGGGGAAAAGTGCGCATACCGTTGTAATCGGGCGAGTCTCTACTTTCAAATGCAACGGAAATTTTGCGGATTGGTCAATCCGTTCGCGAGATATGGCAGTTTGGAGGTAAGAAACGCTTGAGAAACTCAAAATTTTCGCAGTTCTGATGCTCGAAACGAATAACTGGAACGGCCTAGGCGAAAACTACGCATACCGTTGTAATCGGGCGAGTTTCTACTTTCAGATGCAACAGAAATTTTGCGGATTGGTCAATCCGTTCGCGAGATGAGGCAGTTTGGAGGTAAGAAACGCTTCAGAAACTCAAAATTTTCGCAGTTCTGATGCTCGAAACGAATAACAAGAACGGCCTAGGGGAAAATTACACCTACCGTTGTAATCGGGTGAGTTTCTACTTTCAGATGCAACAGAAATTTTGCGGATTGATCAATCCGTTCGCGAGATATGGCCGTTTGGTTGTAAGAAACGCTTGAGAAACTCAAAATTTTCGCAGTTCTGCTGCTCGAAACGAATAACTAGAACGGCCTAGGGGAAAAGTGCGCATACCTTTGTAATCGGGCGAGTTTCTACTTTCAGATGCAACAGAAATTTTGCGGATTGGTCAATCCGTTCGCGAGATATGGCAGTTTGGATGTAAGAAACGCTTGAGAAACTCAAAATTTTCGCAGTTCTGATGCTCGAAACGAATAACTGGAACGGCCTAGGGGAAAACTACACATACAGTTTTAATCGGGCGAGGCTCTACTTTCAGATGCAACAGAAATTTTGCGGATTGGTCAATTAGTTCGCGAGATATGGCACTTTGGAGGTAAGAAACGGTTGAGAAACTCAAAATTTTCGCAGTTCTGATGTTCGAAACGAATAACTAGAACGGCCTACGGGAAAACTACACCTACCGTTGTAATCGGGCGAGTTTCTACTTTCATATGCAACAGAAATTTTGCGGATTGATCAATCCATTCGCGAGATATGGCCGTTTGGAGATAAGAAACGCTTGAGAACCTCAAAATTTTCGCAGTTCTGATGCTCGAAACGAATAACTAGAACGGCCTAGGGGAAAACTACACCTACCGTTGTAATCCGGCGAGCTTCTACTTTCAGATGCAACAGAAATTTTGCGGATTGATCTATCCGTTCGCGAGATATGGCAGTTTGGAGATAAGAAACGCCTGAGAAACTCAAAGTTTTCGCAGTTCTGATGCTCGAAACGAGTAACTAGAACGGCCTAGGGGAAAACTACACATACCGTTGTAATCGGGCGAGTTTCTACTTTCAGATGCAACAGAAATTTTGCGGATTGGTCAATCCGTTCGCGAGATATGGCAGTTTGGATGTAAGAAACGCTTGAGAAACTCAAAATTTTCGCAGTTCTGATGCTCGAAACGAATGACTAGAACGGCCTAGGGGAGAAGTACCCATACCGTTGTAATCGGGCGAGTTTCTACTTTCAGATGCAACAGAAATTTTTCGGATTGATCAATCCGTTCGCGAGATATGGCAGTTCCGAGATAAGAAACGCTTGAGAAACTCAAAATTTTCGCAGTTCTGATGCTCGAAACGAATAACTGGAACGGCCTAGGCGAAAACTACACATACCGTTGTAATCGGGCGAGTTTCTACTTTCAGATGCAACAGAAATTTTGCGGATTGGTCAATCCGTTCGCTAGATATGGCAGTTTGGAGATAAGAAACGCTTGAGAAACTCAAAATTTTCATAGGTGTGATGCTCGAAACGAGTAACTAGAACGGCCTAGGGGAAAAGTACGGATACCGTTGTAATCGGGCGAGTTTCTACTTTCAGATGCAACAGGAATTTTGCGGATTGATCTATCCGTTCGCGAGATATGGCAGTTCGGAGATAAGAAACGCTTGAGAAACTCAAAATTTTCGCAGTTCTGATGCTCGAAACGAGTAACTAGAACGGCCTAGGGGAAAAGTACGCATACCGTTGTAATCGGGCGAGCTTCTACTTTCAGATGCAACAGAAAGTTTGCGGATTGACCATTCCGTTCGCGAGATATGGCAGTTTAGATGTAAGAAACGCTTGAGAAACTCAAAATTTTCGCAGTTCTGATGCTCGAAACGAATAACTAGAACGGCCTAGGGGAAAAGTGCGCATACCGTTGTAATCGGGCGAGTTTCTACTTTCAGATGCAACAGAAATTTTTCGGATTGATCTATCCGTTCGCGAGATGTGGCAGTTTGGAGGTAAGAAACGCTTCAGAAACTCAAAATTTTCGCAGTTCTGATGCTCGAAACGAATAACAAGAACGGCCTAGGGGAAAACTACACCTACCGTTGTAATCGGGCGAGTTTCTACTTTCAGATGCAACAGAAATTTTGCGGATTGGTCAATCCGTTCGCGAGATATGGCAGTTTGGATGTAAGAAACGCTTGAGAAACTCAAAATTTTCGCAGTTCTGATGCTCGAAACGAATAACTGGAACGGCCTAGGCGAAAACTACACATACCGTTGTAATCGGGCGAGTTTCTACTTTCAGATGCAACAGAAATTTTTCGGATTGATCAATCCGTTCGCGAGATATGGCAGTTCCGAGATAAGAAACGCTTGAGAAACTCAAAATTTTCGCAGTTCTGATGCTCGAAACGAGTAACTAGAACGGCCTAGGCGAAAACTACACATACCGTTGTAATCGGGCGAGTTTCTACTTTCAGATGCAACAGAAATTTTGCGGATTGGTCAATCCGTTCGCTAGATATGGCAGTTTGGAGGTAAGAAACGCTTGGGAAACTCAAAATTTTCGCAGTTCTGATGCTCGAAACGAGTAACTAGAACGGCCTAGGCGAAAACTACACATACCGTTGTAATCGGGCGAGTTTCTACTTTCAGATGCAACAGAAATTTTGCGGATTGATCAATCCGTTCGCGAGATATGGCAGTTCCGAGATAAGAAACGCTTGAGAAACTCAAAATTTTCGCAGTTCTGATGCTCGAAACGAGTAACTAGAACGGCCTAGGGGAAAAGTGCGCATACCGTTGTAATCGGGCGAGTTTCTACTTTCAGATGCAACAGAAATTTTGCGGATTGATCAATCCGTTCGCGAGATATGGCAGTTTGGAGATAAGAAACGCTTGAGAAACTCAAAATTTTCGCAGTTCTGATGCTCGAAACGAATAACTTGAACGGCCTAGGCGAAAACTACACATACCGTTGTAATCGGGCGAGTTTCTACTTTCAGATGCAACAGAAATTTTGCGGATTGGTCAATCCGTTCGCTAGATATGGCAGTTTGGAGGTAAAAAACGCTTGAGAAACTCAAAATTTTCGCAGTTCTGATGCTCGAAACGAATAACTAGAACGGCCTAGGGGAAAAGTACGCATACTGATGTAATCGGGCGAGTTTCTACTTTCAAATGCAAAAGAAATTTTGGGGATTGGTCAATCCGTTCGCGAGATATGGCAGTTTGGAGGTAAGAAACGCTTGAGAAACTCAAAATTTTCGCAGTTCTGATGCTCGGAACGAATAACTGGAACGGGGTAGGGGAAAACTACACATACCGTTGTAATCGGGCGTGTTTCTACTTTCAGATGCAACAGAAATTTTGCGGATTGGTCAATCCGTTCGCGAGATGTGGCAGTTTGGATGTAAGAAACGCTTGAGAAACTCAAAATTTTCGCAGTTCTGATGCTCGAAACGAATAACTAGAACGGCCTAGGGGAGAAGCTCGAATACCGTTGTAATCGGGCGAGTTTCTACATTCAGATGCAACAGAAATTTTGCGGATTGATCAATCCGTTCGCGAGATATGGCAGTTTGGAGATAAGGAACGCTTGAGAAACTCAAAATTTTCGCAGTTCTGATGCTCGAAACGAATAACTGGAGCGGCCTAGGGGAAAACTACACATACCGTTGTAATCGGGCGAGTTTCTACTTTCAGATGCAACAGAAATTTTGCGGATTGGTCAATCCGTTCGCGAGATATGGCCGTTTGGATGTAAGAAACGCTTGAGAAACTCAAAATTTTCGCAGTTCTGATGCTCGAAACGAGTAACTAGAACGGCCTAGGGGAAAAGTACGCATACCGTTGTAATCGGGCGAGTTTCTACTTTCAGATGCAACAGAAATTTTGCGGACTGGTCAATCCGTTCGCGAGATATGGCAGTTTGGAGGTAAGAATCGCTTGAGAAACTCAAAATTTTCGCAGTTCTGATGATCGAAACGAATAACTAGAACGGCCTAGGGGAAAACTACACCTACCGTTGTAATCGGGCGAGTTTCTACTTTCAGATGCAACAGAAATTTTGCGGATTGGTCAATCCGTTCGCGAGATATGGCAGTTTGGATGTAAGAAACGCTTGAGAAACTCAAAATTTTCGCAGTTCTGATGCTCGAAACGAATGACTAGAACGGCCTAGGGGAGAAGTACCCATACCGTTGTAATCGGGCGAGTTTCTACTTTCAGATGCAACAGAAATTTTGCGGATTGATCAATCCGTTCGCGAGATATGGCAGTTCCGAGATAAGAAACGCTTGAGAAACTCAAAATTTTCGCAGTTCTGATGCTCGAAACGAGTAACTAGAACGGTCTAGGCGAAAACTACACATACCGTTGTAATCGGGCGAGTTTCTACTTTCAGATGCAACAGAAATTTTGCGGATTGGTCAATCCGTTCGCTAGATATGGCAGTTTGGATGTAAGAAACGCTCGAGAAACTCAAAATTTTCGCAGTTCTGATGCTCGAAACGAATGACTAGACCGGCCTAGGGGAGAAGTACCCATACCGTTGTAATCGGGCGAGTTTCTACTTTCAGATGCAACAGAAATTTTGCGGATTGATCAATCCGTTCGCGAGATATGGCAGTTCCGAGATAAGAAACGCTTGAGAAACTCAAAATTTTCGCAGTTCTGATGCTCGAAACGAGTAACTAGAACGGCCTAGGGGAAAAGTGCGCATACCGTTGTAATCGGGCGAGTTTCTACTTTCAGATGCAACAGAAATTTTGCGGATTGATCGATCCGTTCGCGAGATATGGCAGTTTGGAGATAAGAAGCGCTTGAGAAACTCAAAATTTTCGCAGTTCTGATGCTCGAAACGAATAACTGGAACGGCATAGGCGAAAACTACACATACCGTTGTAATCGGACGAGTTTCTACTTTCAGATGCAACAGAAATTTTGCGGATTGGTCAATCCGTTCGCTAGATATGGCAGTTTGGAGGTAAGAAACGCTTGAGAAACTCAAAATTTTCGCAGTTCTGATGCTCGAAACGAATAACAAGAACGGCCTAGGGGAAAACTACACCTACCGTTGTAATCGGGCGAGTTTCTACTTTCAGATGCAACAGAAATTTTGCGGATTGGTCAATCCGTTCGCGAGATATGGCAGTTTGGATGTAAGAAGCGCTTGAGAAACTCAAAATTTTCGCAGTTCTGATGCTCGAAACGAATGACTAGGACGGCCTAGGGGAGAAGTACCCATACCGTTGTAATCGGGCGAGTTTCTACTTTCAGATGCAACAGAAATTTTTCGGATTGATCAATCCGTTCGCGAGATATGGCAGTTTGGAGGTAAGAAACGCTTCAGAAACTCAAAATTTTCGCAGTTCTGATGCTCGAAACGAATAACAAGAACGGCCTAGGGGAAAACTACACCTACCGTTGTAATCGGGCGAGTTTCTACTTTCAGATGCAACAGAAATTTTGCGGATTGGTCAATCCGTTCGCGAGATATGGCAGTTTGGATGTAAGAAACGCTTGAGAAACTCAAAATTTTCGCAGTTCTGATGCTCGAAACGAATGACTAGAACGGCCTAGGGGAGAAGTACCCATACCGTTGTAATCGGGCGAGTTTCTACTTTCAGATGCAACAGAAATTTTTCGGATTGATCAATCCGTTCGCGAGATATGGCAGTTCTGAGATAAGAAACGCTTGAGAAACTCAAAATTTTCGCAGTTCTGATGCTCGAAACGAGTAACTAGAACGGCCTAGGCGAAAACTACACATACCGTTGTAATCGGGCGAGTTTCTACTTTCAGATGCAACAGAAATTTTGCGGATTGGTCAATCCGTTCGCTAGATATGGCAGTTTGGAGGTAAGAAACGCTTGAGAAACTCAAAATTTTCGCAGTTCTGATGCTCGAAACGAGTAACTAGAACGGTCTAGGCGAAAACTACACATACCGTTGTAATCGGGCGAGTTTCTACTTTCAGATGCAACAGAAATTTTGCGGATTGGTCAATCCGTTCGCTAGATATGGCAGTTTGGAGGTAAGAAACGCTTGAGAAACTCAAAATTTTCGCAGTTCTGATGCTCGAAACGAATGACTAGACCGGCCTAGGGGAGAAGTACCCATACCGTTGTAATCGGGCGAGTTTCTACTTTCAGATGCAACAGAAATTTTGCGGATTGATCAATCCGTTCGCGAGATATGGCAGTTCCGAGATAAGAAACGCTTGAGAAACTCAAAATTTTCGCAGTTCTGATGCTCGAAACGAGTAACTAGAACGGCCTAGGGGAAAAGTGCGCATACCGTTGTAATCGGGCGAGTTTCTACTTTCAGATGCAACAGAAATTTTGCGGATTGATCGATCCGTTCGCGAGATATGGCAGTTTGGATATAAGAAACGCTTGAGAAACTCAAAATTTTCGCAGTTCTGATGCTCGAAACGAATAACTGGAACGGCCTAGGCGAAAACTACACATACCGTTGTAATCGGGCGAGTTTCTACTTTCATATGCAACAGAAATTTTGCGGATTGGTCAATCCGTTCGCTAGATATGGCAGTTTGGAGGTAAGAAACGCTTGAGAAACTCAAAATTTTCGCAGTTCTGATGCTCGAAACGAATGACTAGAACGGCCTAGGGGAGAAGTACCCATACCGTTGTAATCGGGAGAGTTTCTACTTTCAGATGCAACAGAAATTTTTCGGATTGATCAATCCGTTCGCGAGATATGGCAGTTTGGAGGTAAGAAACGCTTCAGAAACTCAAAATTTTCGCAGTTCTGATTCTCGAAACGAATAACAAGAACGGCCTAGGGGAAAACTACACCTACCGTTGTAATCGGGCGAGTTTCTACTTTCAGATGCAACAGAAATTTTGCGGATTGGTCAATCCGTTCGCGAGATATGGCAGTTTGGATGTAAGAAGCGCTTGAGAAACTCAAAATTTTCGCAGTTCTGATGCTCGAAACGAATGACTAGGACGGCCTAGGGGAGAAGTACCCATACCGTTGTAATCGGGCGAGTTTCTACTTTCAGATGCAACAGAAATTTTTCGGATTGATCAATCCGTTCGCGAGATATGGCAGTTTGGAGGTAAGAAACGCTTCAGAAACTCAAAATTTTCGCAATTCTGATGCTCGAAACGAATAACAAGAACGGCCTAGGGGAAAACTACACCCACCGTTGTAATCGGGCGAGTTTCTACTTTCAGATGCAACAGAAATTTTGCGGATTGGTCAATCCGTTCGCGAGATATGGCAGTTTGGATGTAAGAAACGCTTGAGAAACTCAAAATTTTCGCAGTTCTGATGCTCGAAACGAGTAACTAGAACGGTCTAGGGGAGAAGTACCCATACCGTTGTAATCGGGCGAGTTTCTACTTTCAGATGCAACAGAAATTTTGCGGATTGGTCAATCCGTTCGCTAGATATGGCAGTTTGGAGGTAAGAAACGCTTGAGAAACTCAAAATTTTCGCAGTTCTGATGCTCGAAACGAATGACTAGACCGGCCTAGGGGAGAAGTACCCATACCGTTGTAATCGGGCGATTTTCTACTTTCAGATGCAACAGAAATTTTGCGGATTGATCAATCCGTTCGCGAGATATGGCAGTTCCGAGATAAGAAACGCTTGAGAAACTCAAAATTTTCGCAGTTCTGATGCTCGAAACGAGTAACTAGAACGGCCTAGGGGAAAAGTGCGCATACCGTTGTAATCGGGCGAGTTTCTACTTTCAGATGCAACAGAAATTTTGCGGATTGATCGATCCGTTCGCGAGATATGGCAGTTTGGAGATAAGAAACGCTTGAGAAACTCAAAATTTTCGCAGTTCTGATGCTCGAAACGAATAACTGGAACGGCCTAGGCGAAAACTACACATACCGTTGTAATCGGGCGAGTTTCTACTTTCAGATGCAACAGAAATTTTGCGGATTGGTCAATCCGTTCGCTAGATATGGCAGTTTGGAGGTAAGAAACGCTTGAGAAACTCAAAATTTTCGCAGTTCTGATGCTCGAAACGAATAACTAGAACGGCCTAGGGGAAAAGTACGCATACTGATGTAATCGGGCGAGTTTCTACTTTCAAATGCAAAAGAAATTTTGGGGATTGGTCAATCCGTTCGCGAGATATGGCAGTTTGGAGGTAAGAAACGCTTGAGAAACTCAAAATTTTCGCAGTTCTGATGCTCGGAACGAATAACTGGAACGGGGTAGGGGAAAACTACACATACCGTTGTAATCGGGCGTGTTTCTACTTTCAGATGCAACAGAAATTTTGCGGATTGGTCAATCCGTTCGCGAGATGTGGCAGTTTGGATGTAAGAAACGCTTGAGAAACTCAAAATTTTCGCAGTTCTGATGCTCGAAACGAATAACTAGAACGGCCTAGGGGAGAAGCTCGAATACCGTTGTAATCGGGCGAGTTTCTACATTCAGATGCAACAGAAATTTTGCGGATTGATCAATCCGTTCGCGAGATATGGCAGTTTGGAGATAAGAAACGCTTGAGAAACTCAAAATTTTCGCAGTTCTGATGCTCGAAACGAATAACTGGAGCGGCCTAGGGGAAAACTACACATACCGTTGTAATCGGGCGAGTTTCTACTTTCAGATGCAACAGAAATTTTGCGGATTGGTCAATCCGTTCGCGAGATGTGGCAGTTTGGAGGTAAAAAACGCTTGAGAAACTCAAAATTTTCACAGTTCTGATGCTCGAAACGAATAACTGGAACGGCCTAGGGGAAAACTACACATACTGTTGTAATCGGGCGTGTTTCTACTTTCAGATGCAACAGAAATTTTGCGGATCGGGAGAATCCGTTCGCGGGATGTGTCAGTTTGGAGATAAGAAACGCTTGAGAAACTCAAAATTTTCGCAGTTCTGATGCTCGAAACGAATAACTAGAACGACCTAGGGGAAAACTACACCTACCGTTGTAATCGGGCGAGTTTCTACTTTCAGATGCAACAGAAATTTTGCGGATTGGTCAATCCGTTCGCGAGATATGGCCGTTTGGATGTAAGAAACGCTTGAGAAACTCAAAATTTTCGCAGTTCTGATGCTCGAAACGAGTAACTAGAACGGCCTAGGGGAAAAGTACGCATACCGTTGTAATCGGGCGAGTTTCTACTTTCAGATGCAACAGAAATTTTGCGGACTGGTCAATCCGTTCGCGAGATATGGCAGTTTGGATGTAAGAAACGCTCGAGAAACTCAAAATTTTCGCAGTTCTGATGATCCAAACGAATAACTAGAACGGCCTAGGGGAAAACTACACCTACCGTTGTAATCGGGCGAGTTTCTACTTTCAGATGCAACAGAAATTTTGGGGATTGGTCAATCCGTTCGCGAGATATGGCAGTTTGGATGTAAGAAACGCTTGAGAAACTCAAAATTTTCGCAGTTCTGATGCTCGAAACGAATGACTAGAACGGCCTAGGGGAGAAGTACCCATACCGTTGTAATCGGGCGAGTTTCTACTTTCAGATGCAACAGAAATTTTGCGGATTGATCAATCCGTTCGCGAGATATGGCAGTTCCGAGATAAGAAACGCTTGAGAAACTCAAAATTTTCGCAGTTCTGATGCTCGAAACGAGTAACTAGAACGGTCTAGGCGAAAACTACACATACCGTTGTAATCGGGCGAGTTTCTACTTTCAGATGCAACAGAAATTTTGCGGATTGGTCAATCCGTTCGCTAGATATGGCAGTTTGGATGTAAGAAACGCTCGAGAAACTCAAAATTTTCGCAGTTCTGATGCTCGAAACGAATAACTGGAACGGCATAGGCGAAAACTACATATACCGTTGTAATCGGGCGAGTTTCTACTTTCAGATGCAACAGAAATTTTGCGGATTGGTCAATCCGTTCGCTAGATATGGCAGTTTGGAGGTAAGAAACGCTTGAGAAACTCAAAATTTTCGCAGTTCTGATGCTCGAAACGAATAACTAGAACGGCCTAGGGGAGAAGCTCGAATACCGTTGTAATCGGGCGAGTTTCTACATTCAGATACAACAGAAATTTTGCGGATTGATCAATCCGTTCGCGAGATATGGCAGTTTGGAGATAAGAAACGCTTGAGAAACTCAAAATTTTCGCAGTTCTGATGCTCGAAACGAATAACTGGAGCGGCCTAGGGGAAAACTACACATACCGTTGTAATCGGGCGAGTTTCTACTTTCAGATGCAACAGAAATTTTGCGGATTGGTCAATCCGTTCGCGAGATGTGGCAGTTTGGAGGTAAAAAACGCTTGAGAAACTCAAAATTTTCGCAGTTCTGATGCTCGAAACGAATAACTGGAACGGCCTAGGGGAAAACTACACATACCGTTGTAATCCGGCGTGTTTCTACTTTCAGATGCAACAGAAATTTTGCGGATCGGGAGAATCCGTTCGCGGGATGTGTCAGTTTGGAGATAAGAAACGCTTGAGAAACTCAAAATTTTCGCAGTTCTGATGCTCGAAACGAATAACTAGAACGACCTAGGGGAAGACTACACCTACCGTTGTAATCGGGCGAGTTTCTACTTTCAGATGCAACAGAAATTTTGCGGATTGGTCAATCCGTTCGCGAGATATGGCCGTTTGGATGTAAGAAACGCTTGAGAAACTCAAAATTTTCGAAGTTCTGATGCTCGAAACGAGTAACTAGAACGGCCTAGGGGAAAAGTACGCATACCGTTGTAATCGGGCGAGTTTCTACTTTCAGATGCAACAGAAATTTTGCGGACTGGTCAATCCGTTCGCGAGATATGGCAGTTTGGAGGTAAGAATCGCTTGAGAAACTCAAAATTTTCGCAGTTCTGATGATCGAAACGAATAACTAGAACGGCCTAGGGGAGAAGTACCCATACCGTTGTAATCGGGCGAGTTTCTACTTTCAGATGCAACAGAAATTTTGCGGATTGATCAATCCGTTCGCGAGATATGGCAGTTCCGAGATAAGAAACGCTTGAGAAACTCAAAATTTTCGCAGTTCTGATGCTCGAAACGAGTAACTAGAACGGCCTAGGGGAAAAGTGCGCATACCGTTGTAATCGGGCGAGTTTCTACTTTCAGATGCAACAGAAATTTTGCGGATTGATCAATCCGTTCGCGAGATATGGCAGTTTGGAGATAAGAAACGCTTGAGAAACTCAAAATTTTCGCAGTTCTGATGCTCGAAACGAATAACTGGAACGGCCTAGGCGAAAACTACACATACCGTTGTAATCGGGCGAGTTTCTACTTTCAGATGCAACAGAAATTTTGCGGATTGGTCAATCCGTTCGCTAGATATGGCAGTTTGGAGGTAAGAAACGCTTGAGAAACTCAAAATTTTCGCAGTTCTGATGCTCGAAACGAATAACTACAACGGCCTAGGGGAAAAGTACGCATACTGATGTAATCGGGCGAGTTTCTACTTTCAAATGCAAAAGAAATTTTGGGGATTGGTCAATCCGTTCGCGAGATATGGCAGTTTGGAGGTAAGAAACGCTTGAGAAACTCAAAATTTTCGCAGTTCTGATGCTCGGAACGAATAACTGGAACGGGGTAGGGGAAAAGTGCGCATACCGATGTAATCGGGCGAGATTCTACTTTCAAATGCAAAAGAAATTTTGGGGATTGGTCAATCCGTTCGCGAGATATGGCAGTTTGGAGGTAAGAAACGCTTGAGAAACTCAAAATTTTCGCAGTTCTGATGCTCGGAACGAATAACTGGAACGGGGTAGGGGAAAAGTGCGCATACCGTTGTAATCGGGCGAGTTTCTACTTTCAGATGCAACAGAAATTTTGCGGATTGATCAATCCGTTCGCGAGATATGGCAGTTTGGAGATAAGAAACGCTTGAGAAACTCAAAATTTTCGCAGTTCTGATGCTCGAAACGAATAACTGGAACGGCCTAGGGGAAAACTACACATACCGTTGTAATCCGGCGTGTTTCTACTTTCAGATGCAACAGAAATTTTGCGGATCGGGAGAATCCGTTCGCGGGATGTGTCAGTTTGGAGATAAGAAACGCTTGAGAAACTCAAAATTTTCGCAGTTCTGATGCTCGAAACGAATAACTAGAACGACCTAGGGGAAAACTACACCTACCGTTGTAATCGGGCGAGTTTCTACTTTCAGATGCAACAGAAATTTTGCGGATTGGTCAATCCGTTCGCGAGATATGGCCGTTTGGATGTAAGAAACGCTTGAGAAACTCAAAATTTTCGAAGTTCTGATGCTCGAAACGAGTAACTAGAACGGCCTAGGGGAAAAGTACGCATACCGTTGTAATCGGGCGAGTTTCTACTTTCAGATGCAACAGAAATTTTGCGGACTGGTCAATCCGTTCGCGAGATATGGCAGTTTGGAGGTAAGAATCGCTTGAGAAACTCAAAATTTTCGAAGTTCTGATGCTCGAAACGAGTAACTAGAACGGCCTAGGGGAAAAGTACGCATACCGTTGTAATCGGGCGAGTTTCTACTTTCAGATGCAACAGAAATTTTGCGGATTGGTCAATCCGTTCGCTAGATATGGCAGTTTGGAGGTAAGAAACGCTTGAGAAACTCAAAATTTTCGCGGTTCTGATGCTCGAAACGAATAACTACAACGGCCTAGGGGAAAAGTACGCATACTGATGTAATCGGGCGAGTTTCTACTTTCAAATGCAAAAGAAATTTTGGGGATTGGTCTATCCGTTCGCGAGATATGGCAGTTTGGAGGTAAGAAACGCTTGAGAAACTCAAAATTTTCGCAGTTCTGATGCTCGGAACGAATAACTGGAACGGGGTAGGGGAAAACTACACATACCATTGTAATCGAGCGTGTTTCTACTTTCAGATGCAACAGAAATTTTGCGGATTGGTCAATCCGTTCGCGAGATGTAGCAGTTTGGATGTAAGAAACGCTTGAGAAACTCAAAATTTTCGCAGTTCTGATGCTCGAAACGAATAACTAGAACGGCCTAGGGGAGATGCTCGAATACCGTTGTAATCGGGCGAGTTTCTACATTCAGATGCAACAGAAATTTTGCGGATTGATCAATCCGTTCGCGAGATATGGCAGTTTGGAGATAAGAAACGCTTGAGAAACTCAAAATTTTCGCAGTTCTGATGCTCGAAACGAATAACTGGAGCGGCCTAGGGGAAAACTACACATACCGTTGTAATCGGGCGAGTTTCTACTTTCAGATGCAACAGAAATTTTGCGGATTGGTCAATCCGTTCGCGAGATGTGGCAGTTTGGAGGTAAAAAACGCTTGAGAAACTCAAAATTTTCGCAGTTCTGGTGCTCGAAACGAGTAACTAGAACGGCCTAGGGGAAAAGTACGCACACCGTTGTAATCGGGCGCGTTTCTACTTTCAGATGCAACAGAAATTTTGCGGATCGGTCAATCCGCTCGCGAGATATGGCAGTTTGGAGGTAAGAAACGCTTGAGAAACTCAAAATTTTCGCAGTTCTGATGCTCGAAACGAATAACTGGAACGCCCTAGCGGAGAAGTACGCATACCGTTGTAATCGGGCGCGTTTCTACTTTCAGATGCAACAGAAATTTTGCGGATTTGTCAATCCGTTCGCGAGATATGGCAGTTTGGAGGTAAGAAACGCTTGAGAAACTCAAAATTTTCGCAGTTATGATGCTCGAGACGAGTAACTAGAACGGCCTAGGGGAAAAGCACGGATACCGTTGTAATCGGGCGAGTTTCTACTTTCAGATGCAACAAAAATTTTGCGGATTGATCAATCTGTTCGCGAGATATGGCAGTTTGGAGGTAAGAAACGCTTGAGAAACTCAAAATTTTCGCAGTTCTGATTCTCGAAACGAATAACTAGAACGGCCTAGGGGAAAACTACACCTACCGTTGTAATCGGGCGAGTTTCTACTTTCAGACGCAACAGAAATTTTGCGGATTGGTCAATCGGTTCGCGAGATATGGCAGTTTGGAGATAAGAAACGCTTGAGAAACTCAAAATTTTCGCAGTTCTGATGCTCGAAACGAATGACTAGAACTGCCTAGGGGAGAAGTACGCATACCGTTGTAATCGGGCGAGATTCTACTTTCAGATGCAACAGAAATTTTGCGGATCGGTCAATCCGTTCGCGAGATATGGCAGTTTGGAAGTAAGAAACGCTTGAGAAACACAAAATTTTCGCTGTTCTGATGCTCGAAACGAATAACTAGAACGACCTAGGGGAAGACTACACCTACCGTTGTAATCGGGCGAGTTTCTACTTTCAGATGCAACAGAAACTTTGCGGATTGGTCAATCCGTTCGCGAGATATGGCAGTTTGGAGGTAAGAAGCGCCAGAGAAACTCAAAATTTTCGCAGTTCTGATGCTCGAAACGAATAACTAGAACGGCCTAGGGGAAAAGTACGCATACCGATGTAATCGGGCGAGTTTCTACTTTCAAATGCAAAAGAAATTTTGGGGATTGGTCAATCCGTTCGCGAGATATGGCAGTTTGGAGGTAAGAAACGCTTGAGAAACTCAAAATTTTCGCAGTTCTGATGCTCGGAACGAATAACTGGAACGGGGTAGGGGAAAACTACACATACCGTTGTAATCGGGCGTGTTTCTACTTTCAGATGCAACAGAAATTTTGCGGATTGGTCAATCCGTTCGCGAGATGTGGCAGTTTGGATGTAAGAAACGCTTGAGAAACTCAAAATTTTCGCAGTTCTGATGCTCGAAACGAATAACTAGAACGGCCTAGGGGAGAAGCTCGAATACCGTTGTAATCGGGCGAGTTTCTACTTTCAGATGCAACAGAAATTTTGCGGATTGGTCAATCCGTTCGCGAGATGTGGCAGTTTGGAGGTAAAAAACGCTTGAGAAACTCAAAATTTTCGCAGTTCTGATGCTCGAAACGAATAACTGGAACGGCCTAGGGGAAAACTACACATACCGTTGTAATCGGGCGAGTTTCTACTTTCAGATGCAACAGAAATTTTGCGGATTGGTCAATCCGTTCGCGAGATATGGCCGTTTGAATGTAAGAAACGCTTGAGAAACTCAAAATCTTCGCAGTTCTGATGCTCGAAACGAATGAATAGAACGGCCTAGGGGAGAAGTATGCATACCGTTGTAATCGGGCGAGTTTCTACTTTCAGATGCAACAGAAATTTTGCGGACTGGTCAATCCGTTCGCGAGATATGGCAGTTTGGAAGTAAGAATCGCTTGAGAAACTCAAAATTTTCGCAGTTCTGATGATCGGAACGAATAACTAGAACGGCCTAGGGGAAAACTACGCATACCGTTGTAATCGGGCGAGTTTCTACTCTCAGATGCAACAGAAATTTTGCGGATTGGTCAATCCGTTCGCTAGATATGGCAGTTTGGAGGTACGAAACGCTTGAGAAACTCAAAATTTTCGCAGTTCTGATGCTCGAAACGAGTAACTAGAACGGCCTAGGCGAAAACTACACATACCGTTGTAATCGGGCGAGTTTCTACTTTCAGATGCAACAGAAATTTTGCGGATTGGTCAATCCGTTCGCTAGATATGGCAGTTTGGAGGTAAGAAACGCTTGAGAAACTCAAAATTTTCGCAGTTCTGATGCTCGAAACGAATGACTAGAACGGCCTAGGGGAGAAGTACCCATACCGTTGTAATCGGGCGAGTTTCTACTTTCAGATGCAACAGAAATTTTGCGGATTGATCAATCCGTTCGCGAGATATGGCAGTTCCGAGATAAGAAACGCTTGAGAAACTCAAAATTTTCGCAGTTCTGATGCTCGAAACGAGTAACTAGAACGGTCTAGGGGAAAAGTACGCACACCGTTGTAATCGGGCGCGTTTCTACTTTCAGATGCAACAGAAATTTTGCGGATTGATCAATCCGTTAGCGTGATATGGCCGTTTGGAGATAGGAAACGCTTGAGAACCTCAAAATTTTCGCAGTTCTGGTGCTCGAAACGAGTAACTAGAACGGCCTAGGGGAAAAGTGCGCACACTGTTGTAATCGGGCGCGTTTCTACTTTCAGATGCAACAGAAATTTTGCGGATCGGTCAATCCGTTCGCGAGATATGGCAGTTTGGAGGTAAGAAACGCTTGAGAAACTCAAAATTTTCGCAGTTCTGATGCTCGAAACGAATAACTGGAACGCTAGCGGAGAAGTACGCATACCGTTGTAATCGGGCGCGTTTCTACTTTCAGATGCAACAGAAATTTTGCGGATTTGTCAATCCGTTCGCGAGATATGGCAGTTTGGAGGTAAGAAACGCTTGAGAAACTCAAAATTTTCGCAGTTATGATGCTCGAGACGAGTAACTAGAACGGCCTAGGGGAAAAGCACGGATACCGTTGTAATCGGGCGAGTTTCTACTTTCAGATGCAACAAAAATTTTGCGGATTGATCAATCTGTTCGCGAGATATGGCAGTTTGGAGGTAAGAAACGCTTGAGAAACTCAAAATTTTCGCAGTTCTGATTCTCGAAACGAATAACTAGAACGGCCTAGGGGAAAACTACACCTACCGTTGTAATCGGGCGAGTTGCTACTTTCAGACGCAACAGAAATTTTGCGGATTGGTCAATCGGTTCGCGAGATATGGCAGTTTGGAGATAAGAAACGCTTGAGAAACTCAAAATTTTCGCAGTTCTGATGCTCGAAACGAATGACTGGAACTGCCTAGGGGAGAAGTACGCATACCGTTGTAATCGGGCGAGATTCTACTTTCAGATGCAACAGAAATTTTGCGGATCGGTCAATCCGTTCGCGAGATATGGCAGTTTGGAAGTAAGAAACGCTTGAGAAACACAAAATTTTCGCAGTTCTGATGCTCGAAACGAATAACTAGAACGACCTAGGGGAAAACTACACCTACCGTTGTAATCGGGCGAGTTTCTACTTTCAGATGCAAGAGAAACTTTGCGGATTGGTCAATCCGTTCGCGAGATATGGCAGTTTGGAGGTAAGAAGCGCCAGAGAAACTCAAAATTTTCGCAGTTCTGATGCTCGAAACGAATAACTAGAACGGCCTAGGGGAAAAGTACGCATACCGATGTAATCGGGCGAGTTTCTACTTTCAAATGCAAAAGAAATTTTGGGGATTGGTCAATCCGTTCGCGAGATATGGCAGTTTGGAGGTAAGAAACGCTTGAGAAACTCAAAATTTTCGCAGTTCTGATGCTCGGAACGAATAACTGGAACGGGGTAGGGGAAAACTACACATACCGTTGTAATCGGGCGTGTTTCTACTTTCAGATGCAACAGAAATTTTGCGGATTGGTCAATCCGTTCGCGAGATGTGGCAGTTTGGATGTAAGAAACGCTTGAGAAACTCAAAATTTTCGCAGTTCTGATGCTCGAAACGAATAACTAGAACGGCCTAGGGGAGAAGCTCGAATACCGTTGTAATCGGGCGAGTTTCTACTTTCAGATGCAACAGAAATTTTGCGGATTGGTCAATCCGTTCGCGAGATGTGGCTGTTTGGAGGTAATAAACGCTTGAGAAACTCAAAATTTTCGCAGTTCTGATGCTCGAAACGAATAACTGGAACGGCCTAGGGGAAAACTACACATACCGTTGTAATCGGGCGTGTTTCTACTTTCAGATGCAACAGAAATTTTGCGGATCGGTCAATCCGTTCGCGGGATGTGGCAGTTTGGAGATAAGAAACGCTTGAGAAACTCAAAATTTTCGCAGTTCTGATGCTCGAAACGAATAACTAGAACGGCCTAGGGGAGAAGCTCGAATACCGTTGTAATCGGACGAGTTTCTGCTTTCAGATGCAACAGAAATTTTGCGGATTGATCAATCCGTTCGCGATATATGGCAGTTTGGAGATAAGAAACGCTTGAGAAACTCAAAATTTTCGCAGTTCTGATGCTCGAAACGAATAACTGGAGCGGCCTAGGGGAAAACTACACATACCGTTGTAATCGGGCGAGTTTCTACTTTCAGATGCAACAGAAATTTTGCGGACAGGTCAATCCGCTCGCGAGATATGGCAGTTTGGAGGTAAGAATCGCTTGAGAAACTCAAAATTTTCGCAGTTCTGATGATCGAAACGAATAACTAGAACGGCCTACGGGAAAACTACACCTACCGTTGTAATCGGGCGAGTTTCTACTTTCAGATGCAACAGAAATTTTGCGGATTGATCAATCCGTTCGCGAGATATGGCCGTTTGGATATAAGAAACGCTTGAGAACCTCAACATTTTCGCAGTTCTGATGCTCGAAACGAATAACTAGAACGGCCTAGGGGAGAAGCTCGAATACCGTTGTAATCGGGCAAGTTTCTACTTTCAGATGCAACAGAAATTTTGCGGATTGGTCAATCCGTTCGCGAGATATGGCAGTTTGGAGGTAAGAAACGCTTGAGAAACTCAGAATTTTCGCAGTTCTGATACTCGAAACGAATAACTAGAACGGCCTAGGGGAAAACTACACCTACCGTTGTAATCGGGCGAGTTTCTACTTTCAGATGCAACAGAAATTTTGCGGATTGATCAATCCGTTCGCGAGATATGGCAGTTTGGAGATAAGAAACGCTTTAGAAACTCAAAATTTTCGCAGTTCTGATGCTCGAAACGAATAACTAGAACGACCTAGGGGAAAACTACACCTACCGTTGTAATCGGGCGAGTTTCTACTTTCAGATGCAAGAGAAACTTTGCGGATTGGTCAATCCGTTCGCGAGATATGGCAGTTTGGAGGTAAGAAGCGCCAGAGAAACTCAAAATTTTCGCAGTTCTGATGCTCGAAACGAATAACTAGAACGGCCTAGGGGAAAAGTACGCATACCGATGTAATCGGGCGAGTTTCTACTTTCAAATGCAAAAGAAATTTTGGGGATTGGTCAATCCGTTCGCGAGATATGGCAGTTTGGAGGTAAGAAACGCTTGAGAAACTCAAAATTTTCGCAGTTCTGATGCTCGGAACGAATAACTGGAACGGGGTAGGGGAAAACTACACATACCGTTGTAATCGGGCGTGTTTCTACTTTCAGATGCAACAGAAATTTTGCGGATTGGTCAATCCGTTCGCGAGATGTGGCAGTTTGGATGTAAGAAACGCTTGAGAAACTCAAAATTTTCGCAGTTCTGATGCTCGAAACGAATAACTAGAACGGCCTAGGGGAGAAGCTCGAATACCGTTGTAATCGGGCGAGTTTCTACTTTCAGATGCAACAGAAATTTTGCGGATTGGTCAATCCGTTCGCGAGATGTGGCTGTTTGGAGGTAATAAACGCTTGAGAAACTCAAAATTTTCGCAGTTCTGATGCTCGAAACGAATAACTGGAACGGCCTAGGGGAAAACTACACATACCGTTGTAATCGGGCGTGTTTCTACTTTCAGATGCAACAGAAATTTTGCGGATCGGTCAATCCGTTCGCGGGATGTGGCAGTTTGGAGATAAGAAACGCTTGAGAAACTCAAAATTTTCGCAGTTCTGATGCTCGAAACGAATAACTAGAACGGCCTAGGGGAGAAGCTCGAATACCGTTGTAATCGGACGAGTTTCTGCTTTCAGATGCAACAGAAATTTTGCGGATTGATCAATCCGTTCGCGATATATGGCAGTTTGGAGATAAGAAACGCTTGAGAAACTCAAAATTTTCGCAGTTCTGATGCTCGAAACGAATAACTGGAGCGGCCTAGGGGAAAACTACACATACCGTTGTAATCGGGCGAGTTTCTACTTTCAGATGCAACAGAAATTTTGCGGACAGGTCAATCCGCTCGCGAGATATGGCAGTTTGGAGGTAAGAATCGCTTGAGAAACTCAAAATTTTCGCAGTTCTGATGATCGAAACGAATAACTAGAACGGCCTACGGGAAAACTACACCTACCGTTGTAATCGGGCGAGTTTCTACTTTCAGATGCAACAGAAATTTTGCGGATTGATCAATCCGTTCGCGAGATATGGCCGTTTGGATATAAGAAACGCTTGAGAACCTCAACATTTTCGCAGTTCTGATGCTCGAAACGAATAACTAGAACGGCCTAGGGGAGAAGCTCGAATACCGTTGTAATCGGGCAAGTTTCTACTTTCAGATGCAACAGAAATTTTGCGGATTGGTCAATCCGTTCGCGAGATATGGCAGTTTGGAGGTAAGAAACGCTTGAGAAACTCAAAATTTTCGCAGTTCTGATACTCGAAACGAATAACTAGAACGGCCTAGGGGAAAACTACACCTACCGTTGTAATCGGGCGAGTTTCTACTTTCAGATGCAACAGAAATTTTGCGGATTGATCAATCCGTTCGCGAGATATGGCAGTTTGGAGATAAGAAACGCTTTAGAAACTCAAAATTTTCGCAGTTCTGATGCTCGAAACGAATAACTAGAACGGCCCAGGGGAAAAGTGCGCATACCGTTGTAATCGGGCGAGTCTCTACTTTCAAATGCAACAGAAATTTTGCGGATTGGTCAATCCGTTCGCGAGATATGGCAGTTTGGAGGTAAGAAACGCTTGAGAAGCTCAAAATTGTCGCAGTTCTGATGCTCGAAACGAATAACTGGAACGGCCTAGGCGAAAACTACACATACCGTTGTAATCGGGCGAGTTTCTACTTTCAGATGCAACAGAAATTTTGCGGATTGGTCAATCCGTTCGCTAGATATGGCAGTTTGGAGGTAAGAAACGCTTGAGAAACTCAAAATTTTCGCAGTACTGATGCTCGAAACGAATAACTAGAACGGCCTAGGGGAAAAGTACGCATACTGATGTAATCGGGCGAGTTTCTACTTTCAAATGCAAAAGAAATTTTGGGGATTGGTCAATCCGTTCGCGAGATATGGCAGTTTGGAGGTAAGAAACGCTTGAGAAACTCAAAATTTTCGCAGTTCTGATGCTCGGAACGAATAACTGGAACGGGGTAGGGGAAAACTACACGTACCGTTGTAATCGGGCGTGTTTCTACTTTCAGATGCAACAGAAATTTTGCGGATTGGTCAATCCGTTCGCGAGATGTGGCAGTTTGGATGTAAGAAACGCTTGAGAAACTCAAAATTTTCGCAGTTCTGATGCTCGAAACGAATAACTAGAACGGCCTAGGGGAGAAACTACACGTACCGTTGTAATCGGACGTGTTTCTACTTTCAGATGCAACAGAAATTTTGCGGATCGGTCAATCCGTTCGCGGGATGTGTCAGTTTGGAGATAAGAAACGCTTGAGAAACTCAAAATTTTCGCAGTTCTGATGCTCGAAACGAGTAACTAGAACGGCCTAGGGGAAAAGTACGCATACCGTTGTAATCGGGCGAGTTTCTACTTTCAGATGCAACAGAAATTTTGCGGACTGGTCAATCCGTTCGCGAGATATGGCAGTTTGGAGGTAAGAATCGCTTGAGAAACTCAAAATTTTCGCAGTTCTGATGATCGAAACGAATAACTAGAACGGCCTAGGGGAAAACTACACCTACCGTTGTAATCGGGCGAGTTTCTACTTTCAGACGCAACAGAAATTTTGCGGATTGGTCAATCGGTTCGCGAGATATGGCAGTTTGGAGATAAGAAACGCTTGAGAAACTCAAAATTTTCGCAGTTCTGATGCTCGAAACGAATAACTAGAACGACCTAGGGGAAAAGTACGCACACCGTTGTAATCGGGCGCGTTTCTACTTTCAGATGCAACAGAAATTTTGCGGATTGATCAATCCGTTAGCGAGATATGGCCGTTTGGAGATAAGAAACGCTTGAGAACCCCAAAATTTTCGCAGTTCTGGTGCTCGAAACGAGTAACTAGAACGGCGTAGGGGAAAACTACACCTACCGTTGTAATCGGGCGAGTTTCTACTTTCAGATGCAACAGAAATTTTGCGGACTGGTCAATCCGTTCGCGAGATGTGGCAGTTTGGAGGTAAGAATCGCTTGAGAAACTCAAAATTTTCGCAGTTCTGATGATCGAAACGAATAACTAGAACGGCCTAGGGGAAAACTACACCTACCGTTGTTATCGGGCGAGTTTCTACTTTCAGACGCAACAGAAATTTTGCGGATCGGTCAATCGGTTCGCGAGATATGGCAGTTTGGAGATAAGAAACGAATGAGAACCTCAAAATTTTCGCAGTTCTGATGCTCGAAACGAGTAACTAGAACGGCCGAGGGGAAAAGTACGCATACCGTTGGAATCGGGCAAGTTTCTACTTTCAGATGCAACAGAAATTTTGCGGATTGGTCAATCCGTTCGCTAGATATGGCAGTTTGGAGGTAAGAAACACTTGAGAAACTCAACATTTTCGCAGTACTGATGCTCGAAACGAATAACTAGAACGGCCTAGGGGAAAACTACACATACCGTTGTAATCGGGCGAGTTTCTACTCTCAGATGCAACAGAAATTTTGCGGATTGGTCAATCCGTTCGCTAGATATGGCAGTTTGGAGGTAAGAAACGCTTGAGAAACTCAAAATTTTCGCAGTTCTGATGCTCGAAACGAGTAACTAGAACGGCCTAGGCGAAAACTACACATACCGTTGTAATCGGGCGAGTTTCTACTTTCAGATGCAACAGAAATTTTGCGGATTGATCAATCCGTTCGCGAGATATGGCAGTTCCGAGATAAGAAACGCTTGAGAAACTCAAAATTTTCGCAGTTCTGATGCTCGAAACGAGTAACTAGAACGGCCTAGGGGAAAAGTGCGCATACCGTTGTAATCGGGCGAGTTTCTACTTTCAGATGCAACAGAAATTTTGCGGATTGATCAATCCGTTCGCGAGATATGGCAGTTTGGAGATAAGAAATGCTTGAGAAACTCAAAATTTTCGCAGTTCTGATGCTCGAAACGAATAACTGGAGCGGCCTAGGGGAAAACTACACATACCGTTGTAATTGGGCGAGTTTCTACTTTCAGATGCAACAGAAATTTTGCGGATTGGTCAATCCGTTCGCGAGATGTGGCAGTTTGGAGGTAAAAAACGCTTGAGAAACTCAAAATTTTCGCAGTTCTGATGCTCGAAACGAATAACTGGAACGGCCTAGGGGAAAACTACACATACCGTTGTAATCGGGCGTGTTTCTACTTTCAGATGCAACAGAAATTTTGCGGATCGGTCAATCCGTTCGCGAGATGTGGCAGTTTGGAGGTAAAAAACGCTTGAGAAACTCAAAATTTTCGCAGTTCTGATGCTCGAAACGAATAACTGGAACGGTCTAGGGGAAAACTACACATACCGTTGTAATCGGGCGTGTTTCTACTTTCAGATGCAACAGAAATTTTGCGGATCGGTCAATCCGTTCGCGGGATGTGTCAGTTTGGAGATAAGAAACGCTTGAGAAACTCAAAATTTTCGCAGTTCTGATGCTCGAAACGAATAACTGGAGCGGCCTAGGGGAAAACTACACATACCGTTGTAATTGGGCGAGTTTCTACTTTCAGATGCAACAGAAATTTTGCGGATTGGTCAATCCGTTCGCGAGATGTGGCAGTTTGGAGGTAAAAAACGCTTGAGAAACTCAAAATTTTCGCAGTTCTGATGCTCGAAACGAATAACTGGAACGGCCTAGGGGAAAACTACACATACCGTTGTAATCGGGCGTGTTTCTACTTTCAGATGCAACAGAAATTTTGCGGATCGGTCAATCCGTTCGCGAGATGTGGCAGTTTGGAGATAAGAAACGCTTGAGAAACTCAAAATTTTCGCAGTTCTGATGCTCGAAACGAATAACTAGAACGACCTAGGGGAAAACTACACCTACCGTTGTAATCGGGCGAGTTTCTACTTTCAGATGCAACAGAAATTTTTCGGATTGGTCAATCCGTTCGCGAGATATGGCCGTTTGGATGTAAGAAACGCTTGAGAAACTCAAAATTTTCGCAGTTCTGATGCTCTAAACGAGTAACTAGAACGGCCTAGGGGAAAAGTACGCATACCGTTGTAATCGGGCGAGTTTCTACTTTCAGATGCAACAGAAATTTTGCGGACTGGTCAATCCGTTCGCGAGATATGGCAGTTTGGAGGTAAGAATCGCTTGAGAAACTCAAAATTTTCGCAGTTCTGATGATCGAAACGAATAACTAGAGCGGCCTAGGGGAAAACTACACCTACCGTTGTAATCGGGCGAGTTTCTACTTTCAGATGCAACAGAAATTTTGCGGACTGGTCAATCCGTTCGCGAGATATGGCAGTTTGGAGGTAAGAATCGCTTGAGAAACTCAAAATTTTCGCAGTTCTGATGATCGAAACGAATAACTAGAACGGCCTAGGGGAAAACTACACCTACCGTTGTTATCGGGCGAGTTTCTACTTTCAGACGCAACAGAAATTTTGCGGATCGGTCAATCGGTTCGCGAGATATGGCAGTTTGGAGATAAGAAACGCTTGAGAACCTCAAAATTTTCGCAGTTCTGATGCTCGAAACGAGTAACTAGAACGGCCGAGGGGAAAAGTACGCATACCGTTGTAATCGGGCAAGTTTCTACTTTCAGATGCAACAGAAATTTTGCGGATTGGTCAATCCGTTCGCGAGATATGGCAGTTTGGAGGTAAGAAACGCTTGAGAAACTCAAAATTTTCGCAGTTCTGATGCTCGGAACGCATAACTGGAACGGGGTAGGGGAAAACTACACATACCGTTGTAATCGGGCGTGTTTCTACTTTCAGATGCAACAGAAATTTTGCGGATTGGTCAATCCGTTCGCGAGATGTGGCAGTTTGGATGTAAGAAACGCTTGAGAAACTCAAAATTTTCGCAGTTCTGATGCTCGAAACGAATAACTAGAACGGCCTAGGGGAGAAGCTCGAATACCGTTGTAATCGGGCGAGTTTCTACATTCAGATGCAACAGAAATTTTGCGGACTGGTCAATCCGTTCGCGAGATATGGCAGTTTGGAGGTAAGAATCGCTTGAGAAACTCAAAATTTCCGCAGTTCTGATGATCGAAACGAATAACTAGAACGGCCTAGGGGAAAACTACACCTACCGTTGTTATCGGGCGAGTTTCTACTTTCAGACGCAACAGAAATTTTGCGGATCGGTCAATCGGTTCGCGAGATATGGCAGTTTGGAGGTAAGAAACGCTTGAGAAACTCAAAATTTTCGCAGTTCTGATGCTCGGAACGCATAACTGGAACGGGGTAGGGGAAAACTACACATACCGTTGTAATCGGGCGTGTTTCTACTTTCAGATGCAACAGAAATTTTGCGGATTGGTCAATCCGTTCGCGAGATGTGGCGGTTTGGATGTAAGAAACGCTTGAGAAACTCAAAATTTTCGCAGTTCTGATGCTCGAAACGAATAACTAGAACGGCCTAGGGGAGAAGCTCGAATACCGTTGTAATCGGGCGAGTTTCTACATTCAGATGCAACAGAAATTTTGCGGACTGGTCAATCCGTTCGCGAGATATGGCAGTTTGGAGGTAAGAATCGCTTGAGAAACTCAAAATTTTCGCAGTTCTGATGATCGAAACGAATAACTAGAACGGCCTAGGGGAAAACTACACCTACCGTTGTTATCGGGCGAGTTTCTACTTTCAGACGCAACAGAAATTTTGCGGATCGGTCAATCGGTTCGCGAGATATGGCAGTTTGGAGATAAGAAACGCTTGAGAACCTCAAAATTTTCGCAGTTCTGATGCTCGAAACGAGTAACTAGAACGGCCGAGGGGAAAAGTACGCATACCGTTGTAATCGGGCAAGTTTCTACTTTCAGATGCAACAGAAATTTTGCGGATTGGTCAATCCGTTCGCGAGATATGGCAGTTTGGAGGTAAGAAACGCTTGAGAAACTCAAAATTTTCGCAGTTCTGATTCTCGAAACGAATAACTAGAACGGCCTAGGGGAAAACTACACCTACCGTTGTAATCGGGCGAGTTTCTACTTTCAGACGCAACAGAAATTTTGCGGATTGGTCAATCGGTTCGCGAGATATGGCAGTTTGGAGGTAAGAAACGCTTGAGAAACTCAAAATTTTCGCAGTTCTCATGCTCGAAACGAATAACTAGAACGGACTAGGGTAAAACTACACCTACCGTTGTAATCGGGCGAGTTTCTACTTTCAGATGCAACAGAAATTTTGCGGATTGGTCAATCCGTTCGCTAGATATGGCAGTTTGGAGGTAAGAAACGCTTGAGAAACTCAAAATTTTCGCAGTACTGATGCTCGAAACGAATAACTAGAACGGCCTAGGGGAAAGCTACACATACCGTTGTAATCGGGCGAGTTTCTACTCTCAGATGCAACAGAAATTTTGCGGATTGGTCAATCCGTTCGCTAGATATGGCAGTTTGGAGGTAAGAAACGCTTGAGAAACTCAAAATTTTCGCAGTTCTGATGCTCGAAACGAGTAACTAGAACGGCCTAGGCGAAAACTACACATACCGTTGTAATCGGGCGAGTTTCTACTTTCAGACGCAACAGAAATTTTGCGGATTGGTCAATCCGTTCGCTAGATATGGCAGTTTGGAGGTAAGAAACGCTTGAGAAACTCAAAATTTTCGCAGTTCTGATGCTCGAAACGAATGACTAGAACGGCCTAGGGGAGAAGTACCCATACCGTTGTAATCGGGCGAGTTTCTACTTTCAGATGCAACAGAAATTTTGCGGATTGATCAATCCGTTCGCGAGATATGGCAGTTCCGAGATAAGAAACGTTTGAGAAACTCAAAATTTTCGCAGTTCTGATGCTCGAAACGAGTAACTAGAACGGCCTAGGGGAAAAGTGCGCATACCGTTGTAATCGGCGAGTTTCTACTTTCAGATGCAACAGAAATTTTGCGGATTGATCAATCCGTTCGCGAGATATGGCAGTTTGGAGATAAGAAACGCTTTAGAAACTCAAAATTTTCGCAGTTCTGATGCTCGAAACGAATAACTAGAACGGCCCAGGGGAAAAGTGCGCATACCGTTGTAATCGGGCGAGTCTCTACTTTCAAATGCAACAGAAATTTTGCGGATTGGTCAATCCGTTCGCGAGATATGGCAGTTTGGAGGTAAGAAACGCTTGAGAAACTCAAAATTTTCGCAGTTCTGATGCTCGAAACGAATAACTGGAACGGCCTAGGCGAAAACTACACATACCGTTGTAATCGGGCGAGTTTCTACTTTCAGAAGCAACAGAAATTTTACGGATTGGTCAATCCGTTCGCTAGATATGGCAGTTTGGAGGTAAGAAACGCTTGAGAAACTCAAAATTTTCGCAGTACTGATGCTCGAAACGAATAACTAGAACGGCCTAGGGGAAAAGTACGCATACTGATGTAATCGGGCGAGTTTCTACTTTCAAATGCAAAAGAAATTTTGGGGATTGGTCAATCCGTTCGCGAGATATGGCAGTTTGGAGGTAAGAAACGCTTGAGAAACTCAAAATTTTCGCAGTTCTGATGCTCGGAACGAATAACTGGAACGGGGTAGGGGAAAACTACACATACCGTTGTAATCGGGCGTGTTTCTACTTTCAGATGCAACAGAAATTTTGCGGATTGGTCAATCCGTTCGCGAGATGTGGCAGTTTGGATGTAAGAAACGCTTGAAAAACTCAAAATTTTCGCAGTTCTGATGCTCGAAACGAATAACTAGAACTGCCTAGGGGAGAAACTCGAATACCGTTGTAATCGGGCGAGTTTCTACATTCAGATGCAACAGAAATTTTGCGGATTGATCAATCCGTTCGCGAGATATGGCAGTTTGGAGATAAGAAACGCTTGAGAAACTCAAGATTTTCGCAGTTCTGATGCTCGAAACGAATAACTGGAGCGGCCTAGGGGAAAACTACACATACCGTTGTAATTGGGCGAGTTTCTACTTTCAGATGCAACAGAAATTTTGCGGATTGGTCAATCCGTTCGCGAGATGTGGCAGTTTGGAGGTAAAAAACGCTTGAGAAACTCAAAATTTTCGCAGTTCTGATGCTCGAAACGAATAACTGGAACGGCCTAGGGGAAAACTACACGTACCGTTGTAATCGGGCGTGTTTCTACTTTCAGATGCAACAGAAATTTTGCGGATCGGTCAATCCGTTCGCGGGATGTGTCAGTTTGGAGATAAGAAACGCTTGAGAAACTCAAAATTTTCGCAGTTCTGATGCTCGAAACGAGTAACTAGAACGGCCTAGGGGAAAAGTACGCATACCGTTGTAATCGGGCGAGTTTCTACTTTCAGATGCAACAGAAATTTTGCGGACTGGTCAATCCGTTCGCGAGATATGGCAGTTTGGAGGTAAGAATCGCTTGAGAAACTCAAAATTTTCGCAGTTCTGATGATCGAAACGAATAACTAGAACGGCCTAGGGGAAAACTACACCTACCGTTGTAATCGGGCGAGTTTCTACTTTCAGACGCAACAGAAATTTTGCGGATTGGTCAATCGGTTCGCGAGATATGGCAGTTTGGAGATAAGAAACGCTTGAGAAACTCAAAATTTTCGCAGTTCTGATGCTCGAAACGAATAACTAGAACGACATAGGGGAAAAGTACGCACACCGTTGTAATCGGGCGCGTTTCTACTTTCAGATGCAACAGAAATTTTGCGGATTGATCAATCCGTTAGCGAGATATGGCCGTTTGGAGATAAGAAACGCTTGAGAACCTCAAAATTTTCGCAGTTCTGGTGCTCGAAACGAGTAACTAGAACGGCGTAGGGGAAAACTACACCTACCGTTGTAATCGGGCGAGTTTCTACTTTCAGATGCAACAGAAATTTTGCGGACTGGTCAATCCGTTCGCGAGATGTGGCAGTTTGGAGGTAAGAATCGCTTGAGATACTCAAAATTTTCGCAGTTCTGATGATCGAAACGAATAACTAGAACGGCCTAGGGGAAAACTACACATACCGTTGTTATCGGGCGAGTTTCTACTTTCAGACGCAACAGAAATTTTGCGGATCGGTCAATCGGTTCGCGAGATATGGCAGTTTGGAGATAAGAAACGCTTGAGAACCTCAAAATTTTCGCAGTTCTGATGCTCGAAACGAGTAACTAGAACGGCCGAGGGGAAAAGTACGCATACCGTTGGAATCGGGCAAGTTTCTACTTTCAGATGCAACAGAAATTTTGCGGATTGGTCAATCCGTTCGCTAGATATGGCAGTTTGGAGGTAAGAAACACTTGAGAAACTCAACATTTTCGCAGTACTGATGCTCGAAACGAATAACTAGAACGGCCTAGGGGAAAACTACACATACCGTTGTAATCGGGCGAGTTTCTACTCTCAGATGCAACAGAAATTTTGCGGATTGGTCAATCCGTTCGCTAGATATGGCAGTTTGGATGTAAGAAACGCTTGAGAAACTCAAAATTTTCGCAGTTCTGATGCTCGAAACGAGTAACTAGAACGGCCTAGGCGAAAACTACACATACCGTTGTAATCGGGCGAGTTTCTACTTTCAGATGCAACAGAAATTTTGCGGATTGATCAATCCGTTCGCGAGATATGGCAGTTCCGAGATAAGAAACGCTTGAGAAACTCAAAATTTTCGCAGTTCTGATGCTCGAAACGAGTAACTAGAACGGCCTAGGGGAAAAGTGCGCATACCGTTGTAATCGGGCGAGTTTCTACTTTCAGATGCAACAGAAATTTTGCGGATTGATCAATCCGTTCGCGAGATATGGCAGTTTGGAGATAAGAAACGCTTGAGAAACTCAAAATTTTCGCAGTTCTGATGCTCGAAACGAATAACTGGAGCGGCCTAGGGGAAAACTACACATACCGTTGTAATTGGGCGAGTTTCTACTTTCAGATGCAACAGAAATTTTGCGGATTGGTCAATCCGTTCGCGAGATGTGGCAGTTTGGAGGTAAAAAACGCTTGAGAAACTCAAAATTTTCGCAGTTCTGATGCTCGAAACGAATAACTGGAACGGCCTAGGGGAAAACTACACATACCGTTGTAATCGGGCGTGTTTCTACTTTCAGATGCAACAGAAATTTTGCGGATCGGTCAATCCGTTCGCGGGATGTGTCAGTTTGGAGATAAGAAACGCTTGAGAAACTCAAAATTTTCGCAGTTCTGATGCTCGAAACGAATAACTGGAGCGGCCTAGGGGAAAACTACACATACCGTTGTAATTGGGCGAGTTTCTACTTTCAGATGCAACAGAAATTTTGCGGATTGGTCAATCCGTTCGCGAGATGTGGCAGTTTGGAGGTAAAAAACGCTTGAGAAACTCAAAATTTTCGCAGTTCTGATGCTCGAAACGAATAACTGGAACGGCCTAGGGGAAAACTACACATACCGTTGTAATCGGGCGTGTTTCTACTTTCAGATGCAACAGAAATTTTGCGGATCGGTCAATCCGTTCGCGGGATGTGTCAGTTTGGAGATAAGAAACGCTTGAGAAACTCAAAATTTTCGCAGTTCTGATGCTCGAAACGAATAACTAGAACGACCTAGGGGAAAACTACACCTACCGTTGTAATCGGGCGAGTTTCTACTTTCAGACGCAACAGAAATTTTGCGGATTGGTCAATCGGTTCGCGAGATATGGCAGTTTGGAGATAAGAAACGCTTGAGAAACTCAAAATTTTCGCAGTTCTGATGCTCGAAACGGATAACTAGAACGACCTAGGGGAAAAGTACGCACACCGTTGTAATCGGGCGAGTCTCTACTTTCAAATGCAACAGAAATTTTGCGGATTGGTCAATCCGTTCGCGAGATATGGCAGTTTGGAGGTAAGAAACGCTTGAGAAACTCAAAATTTTCGCAGTTCTGATGCTCGAAACGAATAACTGGAACGGCCTAGGCGAAAACTACACATACCGTTGTAATCGGGCGAGTTTCTACTTTCAGATGCAACAGAAATTTTGCGGATTGGTCAATCCGTTCGCGAGATATGGCAGTTTGGAGATAAGAAACGCTTGAGAAACTCAAAATTTTCGCCGTTCTGATGCTCGAAACGAATAACTAGAACGGCCTAGGGGAAAAGTACGCATACCGATGTAATCGGGCGAGTTTCTACTTTCAGATGCAACAGAAATTTTGCGGATTGGTCAATCCGTTCGCTAGATATGGCAGTTTGGAGGTAAGAAACGCTTGAGAAACTCAAAATTTTCGCAGTTCTGATGCTCGAAACGAATAACTGGAACGGCCTAGGCGAAAACTACACATACCGTTGTAATCGGGCGAGTTTCTACTTTCAGATGCAACAGAAATTTTGCGGATTGGTCAAACCGTTCGCTAGATATGGCAGTTTGGAGGTAAGAAACGCTTGAGAAACTCAAAATTTTCGCAGTACTGATGCTCGAAACGAATAACTAGAACGGCCTAGGGGAAAAGTACGCATACTGATGTAATCGGGCGAGTTTCTACTTTCAAATGCAAAAGAAATTTTGGGGATTGGTCAATCCGTTCGCGAGATATGGCAGTTTGGAGGTAAGAAACGCTTGAGAAACTCAAAATTTTCGCAGTTCTGATGCTCGGAACGAATAACTGGAACGGGGTAGGGGAAAACTACACATACCGTTGTAATCGGGCGTGTTTCTACTTTCAGATGCAACAGAAATTTTGCGGATTGGTCAATCCGTTCGCGAGATGTGGCAGTTTGGATGTAAGAAACGCTTGAAAAACTCAAAATTTTCGCAGTTCTGATGCTCGAAACGAATAACTAGAACTGCCTAGGGGAGAAACTCGAATACCGTTGTAATCGGGCGAGTTTCTACATTCAGATGCAACAGAAATTTTGCGGATTGATCAATCCGTTCGCGAGATATGGCAGTTTGGAGATAAGAAACGCTTGAGAAACTCAAGATTTTCGCAGTTCTGATGCTCGAAACGAATAACTGGAGCGGCCTAGGGGAAAACTACACATACCGTTGTAATTGGGCGAGTTTCTACTTTCAGATGCAACAGAAATTTTGCGGATTGGTCAATCCGTTCGCGAGATGTGGCAGTTTGGAGGTAAAAAACGCTTGAGAAACTCAAAATTTTCGCAGTTCTGATGCTCGAAACGAATAACTGGAACGGCCTAGGGGAAAACTACACGTACCGTTGTAATCGGGCGTGTTTCTACTTTCAGATGCAACAGAAATTTTGCGGATCGGTCAATCCGTTCGCGGGATGTGTCAGTTTGGAGATAAGAAACGCTTGAGAAACTCAAAATTTTCGCAGTTCTGATGCTCGAAACGAGTAACTAGAACGGCCTAGGGGAAAAGTACGCATACCGTTGTAATCGGGCGAGTTTCTACTTTCAGATGCAACAGAAATTTTGCGGACTGGTCAATCCGTTCGCGAGATATGGCAGTTTGGAGGTAAGAATCGCTTGAGAAACTCAAAATTTTCGCAGTTCTGATGATCGAAACGAATAACTAGAACGGCCTAGGGGAAAACTACACCTACCGTTGTAATCGGGCGAGTTTCTACTTTCAGACGCAACAGAAATTTTGCGGATTGGTCAATCGGTTCGCGAGATATGGCAGTTTGGAGATAAGAAACGCTTGAGAAACTCAAAATTTTCGCAGTTCTGATGCTCGAAACGAATAACTAGAACGACCTAGGGGAAAAGTACGCACACCGTTGTAATCGGGCGCGTTTCTACTTTCAGATGCAACAGAAATTTTGCGGATTGATCAATCCGTTAGCGAGATATGGCCGTTTGGAGATAAGAAACGCTTGAGAACCTCAAAATTTTCGCAGTTCTGGTGCTCGAAACGAGTAACTAGAACGGCGTAGGGGAAAACTACACCTACCGTTGTAATCGGGCGAGTTTCTACTTTCAGATGCAACAGAAATTTTGCGGACTGGTCAATCCGTTCGCGAGATGTGGCAGTTTGGAGGTAAGAATCGCTTGAGATACTCAACATTTTCGCAGTTCTGATGATCGAAACGAATAACTAGAACGGCCTAGGGGAAAACTACACATACCGTTGTTATCGGGCGAGTTTCTACTTTCAGACGCAACAGAAATTTTGCGGATCGGTCAATCGGTTCGCGAGATATGGCAGTTTGGAGATAAGAAACGCTTGAGAACCTCAAAATTTTCGCAGTTCTGATGCTCGAAACGAGTAACTAGAACGGCCGAGGGGAAAAGTACGCATACCGTTGGAATCGGGCAAGTTTCTACTTTCAGATGCAACAGAAATTTTGCGGATTGGTCAATCCGTTCGCTAGATATGGCAGTTTGGAGGTAAGAAACACTTGAGAAACTCAACATTTTCGCAGTACTGATGCTCGAAACGAATAACTAGAACGGCCTAGGGGAAAACTACACATACCGTTGTAATCGGGCGAGTTTCTACTCTCAGATGCAACAGAAATTTTGCGGATTGGTCAATCCGTTCGCTAGATATGGCAGTTTGGATGTAAGAAACGCTTGAGAAACTCAAAATTTTCGCAGTTCTGATGCTCGAAACGAGTAACTAGAACGGCCTAGGCGAAAACTACACATACCGTTGTAATCGGGCGAGTTTCTACTTTCAGATGCAACAGAAATTTTGCGGATTGATCAATCCGTTCGCGAGATATGGCAGTTCCGAGATAAGAAACGCTTGAGAAACTCAAAATTTTCGCAGTTCTGATGCTCGAAACGAGTAACTAGAACGGCCTAGGGGAAAAGTGCGCATACCGTTGTAATCGGGCGAGTTTCTACTTTCAGATGCAACAGAAATTTTGCGGATTGATCAATCCGTTCGCGAGATATGGCAGTTTGGAGATAAGAAACGCTTGAGAAACTCAAAATTTTCGCAGTTCTGATGCTCGAAACGAATAACTGGAGCGGCCTAGGGGAAAACTACACATACCGTTGTAATTGGGCGAGTTTCTACTTTCAGATGCAACAGAAATTTTGCGGATTGGTCAATCCGTTCGCGAGATGTGGCAGTTTGGAGGTAAAAAACGCTTGAGAAACTCAAAATTTTCGCAGTTCTGATGCTCGAAACGAATAACTGGAACGGCCTAGGGGAAAACTACACATACCGTTGTAATCGGGCGTGTTTCTACTTTCAGATGCAACAGAAATTTTGCGGATCGGTCAATCCGTTCGCGGGATGTGTCAGTTTGGAGATAAGAAACGCTTGAGAAACTCAAAATTTTCGCAGTTCTGATGCTCGAAACGAATAACTAGAACGACCTAGGGGAAAACTACACCTACCGTTGTAATCGGGCGAGTTTCTACTTTCAGACGCAACAGAAATTTTGCGGATTGGTCAATCGGTTCGCGAGATATGGCAGTTTGGAGATAAGAAACGCTTGAGAAACTCAAAATTTTCGCAGTTCTGATGCTCGAAACGGATAACTAGAACGACCTAGGGGAAAAGTACGCACACCGTTGTAATCGGGCGAGTCTCTACTTTCAAATGCAACAGAAATTTTGCGGATTGGTCAATCCGTTCGCGAGATATGGCAGTTTGGAGGTAAGAAACGCTTGAGAAACTCAAAATTTTCGCAGTTCTGATGCTCGAAACGAATAACTGGAACGGCCTAGGCGAAAACTACACATACCGTTGTAATCGGGCGAGTTTCTACTTTCAGATGCAACAGAAATTTTGCGGATTGGTCAATCCGTTCGCGAGATATGGCAGTTTGGAGATAAGATACGCTTGAGAAACTCAAAATTTTCGCCGTTCTGATGCTCGAAACGAATAACTAGAACGGCCTAGGGGAAAAGTACGCATACCGATGTAATCGGGCGAGTTTCTACTTTCAGATGCAACAGAAATTTTGCGGATTGGTCACTCCGTTCGCGAGATATGGCAGTTTGGAGGTAAGAAACGCTCGAGAAACTCAAAATTTTCGCAGTTCTGATGCTCGAAACGAATAATTAGAACGGCCTAGGGGAAAAGTGCGCATACCGTTGTAATCGGGCGAGTTTCTACTTTCAGAAGCAACAGAAATTTTGCGGATTGGTCAATCCGTTCGCGAGATATGGCAGTTTGGAGGTAAGAAACGCTTGAGAAACTCAAAATTTTCGCAGTTCTGATGCTCGAAACGAATGACTAGAACGGCCTAGGGGAAAAGTACCCATACCGTTGTAATCGGGCGAGTTTCTACTTTCAGATGCAACAGAAATTTTGCGGATTGATCAATCCGTTCGCGAGATATGGCAGTTCCGAGATAAGAAACGCTTGAGAAACTCAAAATTTTCGCAGTTCTGATGCTCGAAACGAGTAACTAGAACGGCCTAGGGGAAAAGTGCGCATACCGTTGTAATCGGCGAGTTTCTACTTTCAGATGCAACAGAAATTTTGCGGATTGATCAATCCGTTCGCGAGATATGGCAGTTTGGAGATAAGAAACGCTTTAGAAACTCAAAATTTTCGCAGTTCTGATGCTCGAAACGAATAACTAGAACGGCCCAGGGGAAAAGTGCGCATACCGTTGTAATCGGGCGAGTCTCTACTTTCAAATGCAACAGAAATTTTGCGGATTGGTCAATCCGTTCGCGAGATATGGCAGTTTGGAGGTAAGAAACGCTTGAGAAACTCAAAATTTTCGCAGTTCTGATGCTCGAAACGAATAACTGGAACGGCCTAGGCGAAAACTACACATACCGTTGTAATCGGGCGAGTTTCTACTTTCAGATGCAACAGAAATTTTGCGGATTGGTCAATCCGTTCGCTAGATATGGCAGTTTGGAGGTAAGAAACGCTTGAGAAACTCAAAATTTTCGCAGTACTGATGCTCGAAACGAATAACTAGAACGGCCTAGGGGAAAAGTACGCATACTGATGTAATCGGGCGAGTTTCTACTTTCAAATGCAAAAGAAATTTTGGGGATTGGTCAATCCGTTCGCGAGATATGGCAGTTTGGAGGTAAGAAACGCTTGAGAAACTCAAAATTTTCGCAGTTCTGATGCTCGGAACGCATAACTGGAACGGGGTAGGGGAAAACTACACATACCGTTGTAATCGGGCGTGTTTCTACTTTCAGATGCAACAGAAATTTTGCGGATTGGTCAATCCGTTCGCGAGATGTGGCGGTTTGGATGTAAGAAACGCTTGAGAAACTCAAAATTTTCGCAGTTCTGATGCTCGAAACGAATAACTAGAACGGCCTAGGGGAGAAGCTCGAATACCGTTGTAATTGGGCGAGTTTCTACTTTCAGATGCAACAGAAATTTTGCGGATTGGTCAATCCGTTCGCGAGATGTGGCAGTTTGGAGGTAAAAAACGCTTGAGAAACTCAAAATTTTCGCAGTTCTGATGCTCGAAACGAATAACTGGAACGGCCTAGGGGAAAACTACACATACCGTTGTAATCGGGCGTGTTTCTACTTTCAGATGCAACAGAAATTTTGCGGATCGGTCAATCCGTTTTGGGATGTGTCAGTTTGGAGATAAGAAACGCTTGAGAAACTCAAAATTTTCGCAGTTCTGATGCTCGAAACGAATAACTAGAACGACCTAGGGGAAAACTACACCTACCGTTGTAATCGGGCGAGTTTCTACTTTCAGATGCAACAGAAATTTTGCGGATTGGTCAATCCGTTCGCGAGATATGGCCGTTTGGATGTAAGAAACGCTTGAGAAACTCAAAATTTTCGCAGTACTGATGCTCGAAACGAATAACTAGAACGGCCTAGGGGAAAACTACACATACCGTTGTAATCGGGCGAGTTTCTACTCTCAGATGCAACAGAAATTTTGCGGATTGGTCAATCCGTTCGCTAGATATGGCAGTTTGGAGGTAAGAAACGCTTGAGAAACTCAAAATTTTCGCAGTTCTGATGCTCGAAACGAGTAACTAGAACGGCCTAGGCGAAAACTACACATACCGTTGTAATCGGCCGAGTTTCTACTTTCAGATGCAACAGAAATTTTGCGGATTGGTCAATCCGTTCGCGAGATGTGGCAGTTTGGAGGTAAAAAACGCTTGAGAAACTCAAAATTTTCGCAGTTCTGATGCTCGAAACGAATAACTGGAACGGCCTAGGGGAAAACTACACATACCGTTGTAATCGGGCGTGTTTCTACTTTCAGATGCAACAGAAATTTTGCGGATCGGTCAATCCGTTCGCGGGATGTGTCAGTTTGGAGATAAGAAACGCTTGAGAAACTCAAAATTTTCGCAGTTCTGATGCTCGAAACGAATAACTAGAACGACCTAGGGGAAAACTACACCTACCGTTGTAATCGGGCGAGTTTCTACTTTCAGATGCAACAGAAATTTTGCGGATTGGTCAATCCGTTCGCGAGATATGGCCGTTTGGATGTAAGAAACGCTTGAGAAACTCAAAATTTTCGCAGTACTGATGCTCGAAACGAATAACTAGAACGGCCTAGGGGAAAACTACACATACCGTTGTAATCGGGCGAGTTTCTACTCTCAGATGCAACAGAAATTTTGCGGATTGGTCAATCCGTTCGCTAGATATGGCAGTTTGGAGGTAAGAAACGCTTGAGAAACTCAAAATTTTCGCAGTTCTGATGCTCGAAACGAGTAACTAGAACGGCCTAGGCGAAAACTACACATACCGTTGTAATCGGCCGAGTTTCTACTTTCAGATGCAACAGAAATTTTGCGGATTTGTCAATCCGTTCGCTAGATATGGCAGTTTGGAGGTAAGAAACGCTTGAGAAACTCAAAATTTTCGCAGTTCTGATGCTCGAAACGAATGACTAGAACGGCCTAGGGGAAAGTACGCATACCGTTGTAATCGGGCGAGTTTCTACTTTCAGATGCAACAGAAATTTTGCGGATTGTTCAATCCGTTCGCGAGATATGGCAGTTTGGAGGTAAGAAACGCTTGAGAAACTCAACATTTTCGCAGTTCTGATGCTCGAAACGAGTAACTTGAACGGCCTAGGGGAAAACTACACCTACCGTTGTAATCGGGCGAGTTTCTACTTTCAGATGCAACAGAAATTTTGCGGATTGGTCAATCCGTTTGCGAGATGTGGCAGTTTGGAGGTAAGAAACGCTTGAGAAACTCAAAATCTTCGCAGTTCTGATGCTCGAAATGAATAACTAGAACGGCCTAGGTGAAAACTACACATACCGTTGTAATCGGGCGAGTTTCTACTTTCAGATGCAACAGAAATTCTGCGGATTGGTCAATCCGTTCGCGAGATATGGCAGTTTGGATGTAAGAAACGCTTGAGAAACTCAAAATTTTCGCCGTTCTGATGCTCGAAACGAGTAACTAGTACGGCCTAGGGGAAAGTACGCATACCGTTGTAATCGGGCGAGTTTCTACTTTCAGATGCAACAGAAATTTTGCGGATTGGTCAATCCGTTCGCGAGATATGGCAGTTTGGAGATAAGAAACGCTTGAGAAACTCAAAATTTTCGCCGTTCTGATGCTCGAAACGAATAACTAGAACGGCCTAGGGGAAAAGTACGCATACCGATGTAATCGGGCGAGTTTCTACTTTCAGATGCAACAGAAATTTTGCGGATTGGTCAATCCGTTCGCGAGATATGACAGTTTGGAGATAAGAAACGCTTGAGAAACTCAAAATTTTCGCAGTCTGATGCTCGAAACGAATAACTAGAACGGCCTAGGGGAAAACTAGACATACCGTTGTAATCGGGCGAGTTTCTACTTTCAGATGCAACAGAAATTTTGCGGATTGGTCAATCCGTTCGCGAGATATGGCAGTTTGGAGGTAAGAAACGCTTGAGAAACTCAAAATTTTCGCAGTTCTGATGCTCGAAACGAATAACTGGAACGGCCTAGGCGAAAACTACACATACCGTTGTAATCGGGCGAGTTTCTACTTTCAGATGCAACAGAAATTTTGCGGATTGGTCAATCCGTTCGCTAGATATGGCAGTTTGGAAGTAAGAAACGCTTGAGAAACTCAAAATTTTCGCAGTTCTGATGCTCGAAACGAGTAACTTGAACGGCATAGGGGAAAACTACACCTACCGTTGTAATCGGGCGAGTTTCTACTTTCAGATGCAACAGAAATTTTGCGGATTGGTCAATCCGTTCGCGAGAAATGGCAGTTTGGAGATAAGAAACGGTTGAGAAACTCAAAATTTTCGCAGTTCTGATGCTCGAAACGAGTAACTAGGCGGCCTAGGGGAAAATTACACCTACCGTTGTAATCGGGCGAGTTTCTACTTTCAGATGCAACAGAAATTTTGCGGATCGGTCATTCCGTTCGCGAGATATGGCAGTTTGGAGGTAAGAAACGCTTGAGAAACTCAAAATTTTCGCAGTTCTGATGCTCGAAACGAGTAACTAGTACGGCCTAGGGGAAAGTACGCATACCGTTGTAATCGGGCGAGTTTCTACTTTCAGATGCAACAGAAATTTTGCGGATTGTTCAATCCGTTCGCGAGATATGGCAGTTTGGAGGTAAGAAACGCTTGAGAAACTCAAAATTTTCGCAGTTCTGATGCTCGAAACGAGTAACTTGAACGGCCTAGGGGAAAACTACACCTACCGTTGTAATCGGGCGAGTTTCTACTTTCAGATGCAACAGAAATTTTGCGGATTGGTCAATCCGTTTGCGAGATGTGGCAGTTTGGAGGTAAGAAACGCTTGAGAAACTCAAAATTTTGGCAGTTCTGATGCTCGAAACGAATAACTAGAATGGCCTAGGGGAAAAGTACGCATACCGATGTAATCGGGCGAGTTTCTACTTTCAGATGCAACAGAAATTTTGCGGATTGGTCAATCCGTTCGCGAGATATGGCAGTTTGGAGATAAGAAACGCTTGAGAAACTCAAAATTTTCGCCGTTCTGATGCTCGAAACGAATAACTAGAACGGCCTAGGGGAAAAGTACGCATACCGATGTAATCGGGCGAGTTTCTACTTTCAGATGCAACAGAAATTTTGCGGATTGGTCAATCCGTTCGCGAGATATGACAGTTTGGAGATAAGAAACGCTTGAGAAACTCAAAATTTTCGCAGTCTGATGCTCGAAACGAATAACTAGAACGGCCTAGGGGAAAACTAGACATACCGTTGTAATCGGGCGAGTTTCTACTTTCAGATGCAACAGAAATTTTGCGGATTGGTCAATCCGTTCGCGAGATATGACAGTTTGGAGATAAGAAACGCTTGAGAAACTCAAAATTTTCGCAGTCTGATGCTCGAAACGAATAACTAGAACGGCCTAGGGGAAAACTAGACATACCGTTGTAATCGGGCGAGTTTCTACTTTCAGATGCAACAGAAATTTTGCGGATTGGTCAATCCGTTCGCGAGATATGGCAGTTTGGAGGTAAGAAACGCTTGAGAAACTCAAAATTTTCGCAGTTCTGATGCTCGAAACGAGTAACTAGTACGGCCTAGGGGAAAGTACGCATACCGTTGTAATCGGGCGAGTTTCTACTTTCAGATGCAACAGAAATTTTGCGTATTGGTCAATCCGTTCGCGAGATATGGCAGTTTGGAGATAAGAAACGCTTGAGAAACTCAAAATTTTCACAGTTCTGATGCTCGAAACGAATAACTAGAACGGCCTAGGGGAAAAGTACGCATACCGATGTAATCGGGAGAGTTTCTACTTTCAGATGCAACAGAAATTTTGCGGATTGGTCAATCCGTTCGCGAGATATGGCAGTTTGGAGATAAGAAACGCTTGAGAAACTCAAAATTTTCGCAGTTCTGATGCTCGAAACGAATATCTAGAACAGCCTAGGGGAAAAGTGCGCATACCGATGTAATCGGGCGAGTTTCTACTTTCAGATGCAACAGAAATTTTGCGTATTGGTCAATCCGTTCGCGAGATATGGCAGTTTGGAGATAAGAAACGCTTGAGAAACTCAAAATTTTCGCCGTTCTGATGCTCGAAACGAATAACTAGAACGGCCTAGGGGAAAATTACGCATACCGATGTAATCGGGCGAGTTTCTACTTTCAGATGCAACAGAAATTTTGCGGATTGGTCACTCCGTTCGCGAGATATGGCAGTTTGGAGGTAAGAAACGCTCGAGAAACTCAAAATTTTCGCAGTTCTGATGCTCGAAACGAATAATTAGAACGGCCTAGGGGAAAAGTGCGCAAACCGTTGTAATCGGGCGAGTTTCTACTTTCAGATGCAACATAAATTATGCGGATTGATCAATCCGTTCGCGAGATATGGCAGTTTGCAGATAAGAAACGCTTGAGAAACTCAAAATTTTCGCAGTTCTGATGCTCGAAACGAATAACTAGAACGGCCTAGGGGAAAAGTGCGCATACCGTTGTAATCGGGCGAGTTTCTACTTTCAGATGCAACAGAAATTTTGCGGATTGATCAATCCGTTCGCGAGATATGGCAGTTTGCAGATAAGAAACGCTTGAGAAACTAAAAATTTTCGCAGTTCTGATGCTCGAAACGAATAACTAGAACGGCCTAGGGGAAAATTACACCTACCGTTGTAATCGGGCGAGTTTCTACTTTCAGATGCAACAGAAATTTTGCGGATTGGTCAATCCGTTTGCGAGATGTGGCAGTTTGGAGTTAAGAAACGCTTGAGAAACTCAAAATTTTCACAGTTCTGATGCTCGAAACGAATAACTAGAACGGCCTAGGGGAAAAGTACGCATACCGATGTAATCGGGCGAGTTTCTACTTTCAGATGCAACAGAAATTTTGCGGATTGGTCACTCCGTTCGCGAGATATGGCAGTTTGGAGGTAAGAAACGCTCGAGAAACTCAAAATTTTCGCAGTTCTGATGCTCGAAACGAATAACTCGAACGGCCTAGGGGAAAACTGCGCATACCGTTGTAATCGGGCGAGTTTCTACTGTCAGAAGCAACAGAAATTTTGCGGATTGGTCAATCCGTTCGCGAGATATGGCAGTTTGGAGGTAAGAAACGCTTGAGAAACTCAATATTTTCGCAGTTCTGATGCTCGAAACGAATAATTAAAACGGCCTAGGGGAAAAGTGCGCATACCGTTGTAATCGGGCGAGTTTCTACTTTCAGAAGCAACAGAAATTTTGCGGATTGGTCAATCCGTTCGCGAGATATGGCAGTTTGGAGATAAGAAACGCTTGAGAAACTCAAAATTTTCGCCGTTCTGATGCTCGAAACGAATAACTAGAACGGCCTAGGGGAAAAGTACGCATACCGATGTAATCGGGCGAGTTTCTACTTTCAGATGCAACAGAAATTTTGCGGATTGGTCACTCCGTTCGCGAGATATGGCAGTTTGGAGGTAAGAAACGCTCGAGAAACTCAAAATTTTCGCAGTTCTGATGCTCGAAACGAATAATTAGAACGGCCTAGGGGAAAAGTGCGCATACCGTTGTAATCGGGCGAGTTTCTACTTTCAGAAGCAACAGAAATTTTGCGGATTGGTCAATCCGTTCGCGAGATATGGCAGTTTGGAGGTAAGAAACGCTTGAGAAACTCAAAATTTTCGCAGTTCTGATGCTCGAAACGAATAATTAAAACGGCCTAGGGGAAAAGTGCGCATACCGTTGTAATCGGGCGAGTTTCTACTTTCAGATGCAACAGAAATTTTGCGGATTGGTCACTCCGTTCGCGAGATATGGCAGTTTGGAGGTAAGAAACGCTCGAGAAACTCAAAATTTTCGCAGTTCTGATTCTCGAAATGAATAACTGGAACGGCCTAGGGGAAAAGTGCGCATACCGTTGTAATCGGGCGAGTTTCTACTTTCAGATGCAACAGAAATTTTGCGGATTGGTCACTCCGTTCGCGAGATATGACAGTTTGGAGATAAGAAACGCTTGAGAAACTCAAAATTTTCGCAGTCTGATGCTCGAAACGAATAACTAGAACGGCCTAGGGGAAAACTAGACATACCGTTGTAATCGGGCGAGTTTCTACTTTCAGATGCAACAGAAATTTTGCGGATTGGTCAATCCGTTCGCGAGATATGGCAGTTTGGAGGTAAGAAACGCTTGAGAAACTCAAAATTTTCGCAGTTCTGATGCTCGAAACGAGTAACTAGTACGGCCTAGGGGAAAGTACGCATACCGTTGTAATCGGGCGAGTTTCTACTTTCAGATGCAACAGAAATTTTGCGGATTGGTCAATCCGTTCGCGAGATATGGGCGTTTGGAGGTAAGAAACGCTTGAGAAACTCAAAATTTTCGCAGTTCTGATGCTCGAAACGAGTAACTTGAACGGCCTAGGGGAAAACTACACCTACCGTTGTAATCGGGCGAGTTTCTACTTTCAGATGCAACAGAAATTTTGCGGATTGGTCAATCCGTTTGCGAGATGTGGCAGTTTGGAGGTAAGAAACGCTTGAGAAACTCAAAATTTTCGCAGTTCTGATGCTCGAAATGAATAACTGGAACGGCCTAGGGGAAAACTACACATACCGTTGTAATCGGGCGAGTTTCTACTTTCAGATGCAACAGAAATTCTGCGGATTGGTCAATCCGTTCGCGAGATATGGCAGTTTGGATGTAAGAAACGCTTGAGAAACTCAAAATTTTCGCCGTTCTGATACTCGAAACGAGTAACTAGTACGGCCTAGGGGAAAGTACGCATACCGTTGTAATCGGGCGAGTTTCTACTTTCAGATGCAACAGAAATTTTGCGGATTGGTCAATCCGTTTGCGAGATGTGGCAGTTTGGAGGTAAGAAACGCTTGAGAAACTCAACATTTTCGCAGTCTGATGCTCGAAACGAATAACTAGAACGGCCTAGGGGAAAGGTACGCATACCGTTGTAATCGGGCGAGTTTCTACTTTCAGATGCAACAGAAATTTTGCGGATTGGTCACTCCGTTCGCGAGATATGACAGTTTGGAGATAAGAAACGCTTGAGAAACTCAAAATTTTCGCAGTCTGATGCTCGAAACGAATAACTAGAACGGCCTAGGGGAAAACTAGACATACCGTTGTAATCGGGCGAGTTTCTACTTTCAGATGCAACAGAAATTTTGCGGATTGGTCAATCCGTTCGCGAGATATGGCAGTTTGGAGGTAAGAAACGCTTGAGAAACTCAAAATTTTCGCAGTTCTGATGCTCGAAACGAGTAACTAGTACGGCCTAGGGGAAAGTACGCATACCGTTGTAATCGGGCGAGTTTCTACTTTCAGATGCAACAGAAATTTTGCGGATTGGTCAATCCGTTCGCGAGATATGGGCGTTTGGAGGTAAGAAACGCTTGAGAAACTCAAAATTTTCGCAGTTCTGATGCTCGAAACGAGTAACTTGAACGGCCTAGGGGAAAACTACACCTACCGTTGTAATCGGGCGAGTTTCTACTTTCAGATGCAACAGAAATTTTGCGGATTGGTCAATCCGTTTGCGAGATGTGGCAGTTTGGAGGTAAGAAACGCTTGAGAAACTCAAAATTTTCGCAGTTCTGATGCTCGAAATGAATAACTGGAACGGCCTAGGGGAAAACTACACATACCGTTGTAATCGGGCGAGTTTCTACTTTCAGATGCAACAGAAATTCTGCGGATTGGTCAATCCGTTCGCGAGATATGGCAGTTTGGATGTAAGAAACGCTTGAGAAACTCAAAATTTTCGCCGTTCTGATACTCGAAACGAGTAACTAGTACGGCCTAGGGGAAAGTACGCATACCGTTGTAATCGGGCGAGTTTCTACTTTCAGATGCAACAGAAATTTTGCGGATTGGTCAATCCGTTTGCGAGATGTGGCAGTTTGGAGGTAAGAAACGCTTGAGAAACTCAACATTTTCGCAGTCTGATGCTCGAAACGAATAACTAGAACGGCCTAGGGGAAAGGTACGCATACCGTTGTAATCGGGCGAGTTTCTACTTTCAGATGCAACAGAAATTTTGCGGATTGGTCAATCCGTTCGCGAGATATGGCAGTTTGGAGGTAAGAAACGCTTGAGAAACTCAAAATTTTCGCAGTTCTGATGCTCGAAACGAATAACTAGAACGGCCTAGGGGAAAAGTGCGCATACCGTTGTAATCGGGCGAGTTTCTACTTTCAGATGCAACAGAAATTTTGCGGATTGGTCAATCCGTTCGCGAAATATGGCAGTTTGGAGGTAAGAAACGCTTGAGAAACTCAAAATTTTCGCAGTTCTGATGCTCGAAACGAGTAACTCGAACGGCCTAGGGGAAAACTACACCTACCGTTGTAATCGGGCGAGATTCTACTTTCAGATGCAACAGAAATTTTGCGGATTGGTCAATCCGTTTGCGAGATGTGGCAGTTTGGAGGTAAGAAACGCTTGAGAAACTCAAAATTTTGGCAGTTCTGATGCTCGAAACGAATAACTAGAATGGCCTAGGGGAAAAGTACGCATACCGATGTAATCGGGCGAGTTTCTACTTTCAGATGCAACAGAAATTTTGCGGATTGGTCAATCCGTTCGCGAGATATGGCAGTTTGGAGATAAGAAACGCTTGAGAAACTCAAAATTTTCGCCGTTCTGATGCTCGAAACGAATAACTAGAACGGCCTAGGGGAAAAGTACGCATACCGATGTAATCGGGCGAGTTTCTACTTTCAGATGCAACAGAAATTTTGCGGATTGGTCAATCCGTTCGCGAGATATGACAGTTTGGAGATAAGAAACGCTTGAGAAACTCAAAATTTTCGCAGTCTGATGCTCGAAACGAATAACTAGAACGGCCTAGGGGAAAACTAGACATACCGTTGTAATCGGGCGAGTTTCTACTTTCAGATGCAACAGAAATTTTGCGGATTGGTCAATCCGTTCGCGAGATATGACAGTTTGGAGATAAGAAACGCTTGAGAAACTCAAAATTTTCGCAGTCTGATGCTCGAAACGAATAACTAGAACGGCCTAGGGGAAAACTAGACATACCGTTGTAATCGGGCGAGTTTCTACTTTCAGATGCAACAGAAATTTTGCGGATTGGTCAATCCGTTCGCGAGATATGGCAGTTTGGAGGTAAGAAACGCTTGAGAAACTCAAAATTTTCGCAGTTCTGATGCTCGAAACGAGTAACTAGTACGGCCTAGGGGAAAGTACGCATACCGTTGTAATCGGGCGAGTTTCTACTTTCAGATGCAACAGAAATTTTGCGGATTGGTCAATCCGTTCGCGAGATATGGCAGTTTGGAGACAAGAAACGCTTGAGAAACTCAAAATTTTCGCAGTCAGATGCTCGAAACGAATAACTAGAACGGCCTAGGGGAAAAGTACGCATACCGATGTAATCGGGCGAGTTTCTACTTTCAGATGCAACAGAAATTTTGCGGATTGGTCAATCCGTTTGCGAGATGTGGCAGTTTGGAGGTAAGAAACGGTTGAGAAACTCAAAATTTTCACAGTTCTGATGCTCGAAACGAATAACTAGAACGGCCTAGGGGAAAAGTACGCATACCGATGTAATCGGGAGAGTTTCTACTTTCAGATGCAACAGAAATTTTGCGGATTGGTCAATCCGTTCGCGAGATATGGCAGTTTGGAGATAAGAAACGCTTGAGAAACTCAAAATTTTCGCAGTTCTGATGCTCGAAACGAATATCTAGAACAGCCTAGGGGAAAAGTGCGCATACCGATGTAATCGGGCGAGTTTCTACTTTCAGATGCAACAGAAATTTTGCGTATTGGTCAATCCGTTCGCGAGATATGGCAGTTTGGAGATAAGAAACGCTTGAGAAACTCAAAATTTTCGCCGTTCTGATGCTCGAAACGAATAACTAGAACGGCCTAGGGGAAAAGTACGCATACCGACGTAATGGGGCGAGTTTCTACTTTCAGATGCAACAGAAATTTTGCGGATTGGTCACTCCGTTCGCGAGATATGGCAGTTTGGAGGTAAGAAACGCTCGAGAAACTCAAAATTTTCGCAGTTCTGATGCTCGAAACGAATAATTAGAACGGCCTAGGGGAAAAGTGCGCAAACCGTTGTAATCGGGCGAGTTTCTACTTTCAGATGCAACATAAATTATGCGGATTGATCAATCCGTTCGCGAGATATGGCAGTTTGCAGATAAGAAACGCTTGAGAAACTCAAAATTTTCACAGTTCTGATGCTCGAAACGAATAACTAGAACGGCCTAGGGGAAAAGTACGCATACCGATGTAATCGGGCGAGTTTCTACTTTCAGATGCAACAGAAATTTTGCGGATTGGTCACTCCGTTCGCGAGATATGGCAGTTTGGAGGTAAGAAACGCTCGAGAAACTCAAAATTTTCGCAGTTCTGATGCTCGAAACGAATAACTAGAACGGCCTAGGGGAAAACTGCGCATACCGTTGTAATCGGGCGAGTTTCTACTTTCAGATGCAACAGAAATTTTGCGGATTGATCAATCCGTTCGCGAGATATGGCAGTTTGCAGATAAGAAACGCTTGAGAAACTAAAAATTTTCGCAGTTCTGATGCTCGAAACGAATAACTAGAACGGCCTAGGGGAAAATTACACCTACCGTTGTAATCGGGCGAGTTTCTACTTTCAGATGCAACAGAAATTTTGCGGATTGGTCAATCCGTTTGCGAGATGTGGCAGTTTGGAGTTAAGAAACGCTTGAGAAACTCAAAATTTTCACAGTTCTGATGCTCGAAACGAATAACTAGAACGGCCTAGGGGAAAAGTACGCATACCGATGTAATCGGGCGAGTTTCTACTTTCAGATGCAACAGAAATTTTGCGGATTGGTCACTCCGTTCGCGAGATATGGCAGTTTGGAGGTAAGAAACGCTCGAGAAACTCAAAATTTTCGCAGTTCTGATGCTCGAAACGAATAACTAGAACGGCCTAGGGGAAAACTGCGCATACCGTTGTAATCGGGCGAGTTTCTACTGTCAGAAGCAACAGAAATTTTGCGGATTGGTCAATCCGTTCGCGAGATATGGCAGTTTGGAGGTAAGAAACGCTTGAGAAACTCAATATTTTCGCAGTTCTGATGCTCGAAACGAATAATTAAAACGGCCTAGGGGAAAAGTGCGCATACCGTTGTAATCGGGCGAGTTTCTACTTTCAGAAGCAACAGAAATTTTGCGGATTGGTCAATCCGTTCGCGAGATATGGCAGTTTGGAGATAAGAAACGCTTGAGAAACTCAAAATTTTCGCCGTTCTGATGCTCGAAACGAATAACTAGAACGGCCTAGGGGAAAAGTACGCATACCGATGTAATCGGGCGAGTTTCTACTTTCAGATGCAACAGAAATTTTGCGGATTGGTCACTCCGTTCGCGAGATATGGCAGTTTGGAGGTAAGAAACGCTCGAGAAACTCAAAATTTTCGCAGTTCTGATGCTCGAAACGAATAATTAGAACGGCCTAGGGGAAAAGTGCGCATACCGTTGTAATCGGGCGAGTTTCTACTTTCAGAAGCAACAGAAATTTTGCGGATTGGTCAATCCGTTCGCGAGATATGGCAGTTTGGAGGTAAGAAACGCTTGAGAAACTCAAAATTTTCGCAGTTCTGATGCTCGAAACGAATAACTGGAACGGCCTAGGCGAAAACTACACATACCGTTGTAATCGGGCGAGTTTCTACTTTCAGATGCAACAGAAATTTTGCGGATTGGTCAATCCGTTCGCTAGATATGGCAGTTTGGAAGTAAGAAACGCTTGAGAAACTCAAAATTTTCGCAGTTCTGATGCTCGAAACGAATAACTAGAACGGCCTAGGGGAAAAGTACGCATACCGTTGTAATCGGGCGAGTTTCTACTTGCACATGCAACTGAAATTTTGCGGATTGGTCGATCCGTTCGCGAGATATGGCAGTTTGGAGGTAAGAAACGCTTGAGAAACTCAAAATTTTCGCAGGTCTGATGCTCGGAACGAAATAACTAGAACGGCCTAGGGGAAAAGTACGCATACCGTTGTAATCGGGCGAGTTTCTACTTGCAGATGCAGCAGAAATTTTGCGGATTGGTCGATCCGTTCGCGAGATATGGCAGTTTGGAGGTAAGAAACGCTTGAGAAACTCAAAATTTTCGCAGTTCTGATGTTCGACACGAATAACTAGAACGGCATAGGGGAAAAGTACGCATACCGTTGTAATCGGGCGAGTTTCTACTTTCAGATGCAACAGAAATTTTGCGGATTGATCAATCCGTTCGCGAGATATGGCAGTTTGGAGGTAAGAAACGCTTGAGAAACTCAAAATTTTCGCAGTTCTGATGCTCGAAACGAATAACTAGAACGGCCTAGGGGAAAAGTACGCATACCGTTGTAATCGGGCGAGATTCTACTTGCACATGCAACTGAAATTTTGCGGATTGGTCGATCCGTTCGCGAGATATGGCAGTTTGGAAGTAAGAAACGCTTGAGAAACTCAAAATTTTCACAGTTCTGATGCTCGAAACGAATAACTAGAACGGCCTAGGGGAAAAGTACGCATACCGTTGTAATCGGGCGAGATTCTACTTGCACATGCAACTGAAATTTTGCGGATTGGTCGATCCGTTCGCGAGATATGGCAGTTTGGAAGTAAGAAACGCTTGAGAAACTCAAAATTTTCACAGTTCTGATGCTCGAAACGAATAACTAGAACGGCCTAGGGGAAAAGTACGCATACCGTTGTAATCGGGCGAGTTTCTACTTGCAGATGCAACAGAAATTTTGCGGATTGGTCGATCCGTTCGCGAGATATGGCAGTTTGGAGGTAAGAAACGCTTGAGAAACTCAAAATTTTCGCAGTTCTGATGCTCGAAACGAATAACTAGAACGGCCTAGGGGAAAAGTACCCATACCGTTGTAATCGGGCGAGTTTCTACTTGCACATGCAACAGAAATTTTGCGGATTGATCAATCCGTTCGCGAGATATGGCAGTTTGGAGGTAAGAAACGCTTGAGAAACTCAAAATTTTCGCAGTTCTGATGCTCGAAACGAATAACTAGAACGGCCTAGGGGAAAAGTACGCATACCGTTGTAATCGGGCGAGTTTCTACTTGCCCATGCAACAGAAATTTTGCGGATTGGTCGATCCGTTCGCGAGATATGGCAGTTTGGAAGTAAGAAACGCTTGAGAAACTCAAAATTTTCGCAGTTCTGATGCTCGAAACGAATAACTAGAACGGCATAGGGGAAAAGTACGCATACCGTTGTAATCGGGAGAGATTCTACTTGCACATGCAACTGAAATTTTGCGGATTGGTCGATCCGTTCGCGAGATATGGCAGTTTGGAAGTAAGAAACGCTTGAGAAACTCAAAATTTTCACAGTTCTGATGCTCGAAACGAATAACTAGAACGGCCTAGGGGAAAAGTACGCATACCGTTGTAATCGGGCGAGTTTCTACTTGCAGATGCAGCAGAAATTTTGCGGATTGGTCGATCCGTTCGCGAGATATGGCAGTTTGGAGGTAAGAAACGCTTGAGAAACTCAAAATTTTCGCAGTTCTGATGTTCGACACGAATAACTAGAACGGCATAGGGGAAAAGTACGCATACCGTTGTAATCGGGCGAGTTTCTACTTTCAGATGCAACAGAAATTTTGCGGATTGATCAATCCGTTCGCGAGATATGGCAGTTTGGAGGTAAGAAACGCTTGAGAAACTCAAAATTTTCGCAGTTCTGATGCTCGAAACGAATAACTAGAACGGCCTAGGGGAAAAGTACGCATACCGTTGTAATCGGGCGAGATTCTACTTGCACATGCAACTGAAATTTTGCGGATTGGTCGATCCGTTCGCGAGATATGGCAGTTTGGAAGTAAGAAACGCTTGAGAAACTCAAAATTTTCACAGTTCTGATGCTCGAAACGAATAACTAGAACGGCCTAGGGGAAAAGTACGCATACCGTTGTAATCGGGCGAGATTCTACTTGCACATGCAACTGAAATTTTGCGGATTGGTCGATCCGTTCGCGAGATATGGCAGTTTGGAAGTAAGAAACGCTTGAGAAACTCAAAATTTTCACAGTTCTGATGCTCGAAACGAATAACTAGAACGGCCTAGGGGAAAAGTACGCATACCGTTGTAATCGGGAGAGTTTCTAATTGCAGATGCAACAGAAATTTTGCGGATTGGTCGATCCGTTCGCGAGATATGGCAGTTTGGAGGTAAGAAACGCTTGAGAAACTCAAAATTTTCGCAGTTCTGATGCTCGAAACGAATAACTAGAACGGCCTAGGGGAAAAGTACCCATACCGTTGTAATCGGGCGAGTTTCTACTTGCACATGCAACAGAAATTTTGCGGATTGATCAATCCGTTCGCGAGATATGGCAGTTTGGAGGTAAGAAACGCTTGAGAAACTCAAAATTTTCGCAGTTCTGATGCTCGAAACGAATAACTGGAACGGCCTAGGGGAAAAGTACGCATACCGTTGTAATCGGGCGAGTTTCTACTTGCACATGCAACAGAAATTTTGCGGATTGGTCGATCCGTTCGCGAGATATGGCAGTTTGGAAGTAAGAAACGCTTGAGAAACTCAAAATTTTCGCAGTTCTGATGCTCGAAACGAATAACTAGAACGGCATAGGGGAAAAGTACGCATACCGTTGTAATCGGGCGAGTTTCTACTTTCAGACGCAACAGAAATTTTGCGGATTGGACAATCCGTTCGCGAGATATGGCAGTTTGGAGGTAAGAAACGCTTGAGAAACTCAAAATTTGCGCAGTTCTGATGCTCGAAACGAATAACAAGAACGGCCTAGGGGAAAAGTACGCACACCGTTGTAATCGGGCGTGTTTCTACTTGCACATGCAACTGAAATTTTGCGGATAGGTCGATCCGTTCGCGAGATATGGCAGTTTGGAAGTAAGAAACGCTTGAGAAACTCAAAATTTTCACAGTTCTGATGCTCGAAACGAATAACTAGAACGGCCTAGGGGAAAAGTACGCACACCGTTGTAATCGGGCGAGATTCTACTTGCACATGCAACTGAAATTTTGCGGATTGATCAATCTGTTCGCGAGATATGGCAGTTTGGAGGTAAGAAACGCTTGAGAAACTCAAAATTTTCGCAGTTCTGATGCTCGAAACGAATAACTAGAACGGCCTAGGGGAAAAGTACGCATACCGTTGTAATCGGGCGAGTTTCTACTTGCACATGCAACTGAAATTTTGCGGATTGGTCGATCCGTTCGCGAGATATGGCAGTTTGGAGGTAAGAAACGCTTGAGAAACTCAAAATTTTCGCAGTTCTGATGCTCGGAACGAAATAACTAGAACGGCCTAGGGGAATAGTACGCACACCGTTTTAATCGGGCGAGTTTCTACTTTCAGATGCAACAGAAATTTTGCGGATTGGTCAATCCGTTCGCGAGATATGGCAGTTTGGAGGTAAGAAACGCTTGAGAAACTCAAAATTTGCGCAGTTCTGATGCTCGAAACGAATAACTAGAACGGCCTAGGGGAAAAGTACGCATACCGTTGTAATCGGGAGAGATTCTACTTGCACATGCAACTGAAATTTTGCGGATTGGTCGATCCGTTCGCGAGATATGGCAGTTTGGAAGTAAGAAACGCTTGAGAAACTCAAAATTTTCACAGTTCTGATGCTCGAAACGAATAACTAGAACGGCCTAGGGGAAAAGTACGCATACCGTTGTAATCGGGCGAGTTTCTACTTGCAGATGCAGCAGAAATTTTGCGGATTGGTCGATCCGTTCGCGAGATATGGCAGTTTGGAGGTAAGAAACGCTTGAGAAACTCAAAATTTTCGCAGTTCTGATGTTCGACACGAATAACTAGAACGGCATAGGGGAAAAGTACGCATACCGTTGTAATCGGGCGAGTTTCTACTTTCAGATGCAACAGAAATTTTGCGGATTGATCAATCCGTTCGCGAGATATGGCAGTTTGGAGGTAAGAAACGCTTGAGAAACTCAAAATTTTCGCAGTTCTGATGCTCGAAACGAATAACTAGAACGGCCTAGGGGAAAAGTACGCATACCGTTGTAATCGGGCGAGATTCTACTTGCACATGCAACTGAAATTTTGCGGATTGGTCGATCCGTTCGCGAGATATGGCAGTTTGGAAGTAAGAAACGCTTGAGAAACTCAAAATTTTCACAGTTCTGATGCTCGAAACGAATAACTAGAACGGCCTAGGGGAAAAGTACGCACACCGTTGTAATCGGGCGAGATTCTACTTGCACATGCAACTGAAATTTTGCGGATAGGTCGATCCGTTCGCGAGATATGGCAGTTTGGAAGTAAGAAACGCTTGAGAAACTCAAAATTTTCACAGTTCTGATGCTCGAAACGAATAACTAGAACGGCCTAGGGGAAAAGTACGCACACCGTTGTAATCGGGCGAGATTCTACTTGCACATGCAACTGAAATTTTGCGGATTGATCAATCTGTTCGCGAGATATGGCAGTTTGGAGGTAAGAAACGCTTGAGAAACTCAAAATTTTCGCAGTTCTGATGCTCGAAACGAATAACTAGAACGGCCTAGGGGAAAAGTACGCATACCGTTGTAATCGGGCGAGTTTCTACTTGCACATGCAACTGAAATTTTGCGGATTGGTCGATCCGTTCGCGAGATATGGCAGTTTGGAGGTAAGAAACGCTTGAGAAACTCAAAATTTTCGCAGTTCTGATGCTCGGAACGAAATAACTAGAACGGCCTAGGGGAATAGTACGCACACCGTTTTAATCGGGCGAGTTTCTACTTTCAGATGCAACAGAAATTTTGCGGATTGGTCAATCCGTTCGCGAGATATGGCAGTTTGGAGGTAAGAAACGCTTGAGAAACTCAAAATTTGCGCAGTTCTGATGCTCGAAACGAATAACTAGAACGGCCTAGGGGAAAAGTACGCATACCGTTGTAATCGGGAGAGATTCTACTTGCACATGCAACTGAAATTTTGCGGATTGGTCGATCCGTTCGCGAGATATGGCAGTTTGGAAGTAAGAAACGCATGTGAAACTCAAAATTTTCACAGTTCTGATGCTCGAAACGAATAACTAGAACGGCCTAGGGGAAAAGTACGCATACCGTTGTAATCGGGCGAGTTTCTACTTGCAGATGCAGCAGAAATTTTGCGGATTGGTCGATCCGTTCGCGAGATATGGCAGTTTGGAGGTAAGAAACGCTTGAGAAACTCAAAATTTTCGCAGTTCTGATGTTCGACACGAATAACTAGAACGGCATAGGGGAAAAGTACGCATACCGTTGTAATCGGGCGAGTTTCTACTTTCAGATGCAACAGAAATTTTGCGGATTGATCAATCCGTTCGCGAGATATGGCAGTTTGGAGGTAAGAAACGCTTGAGAAACTCAAAATTTTCGCAGTTCTGATGCTCGAAACGAATAACTAGAACGGCCTAGGGGAAAAGTACGCATACCGTTGTAATCGGGCGAGATTCTACTTGCACATGCAACTGAAATTTTGCGGATTGGTCGATCCGTTCGCGAGATATGGCAGTTTGGAAGTAAGAAACGCTTGAGAAACTCAAAATTTTCACAGTTCTGATGCTCGAAACGAATAACTAGAACGGCCTAGGGGAAAAGTACGCATACCGTTGTAATCGGGCGAGATTCTACTTGCACATGCAACAGAAATTTTGCGGATTGATCAATCCGTTCGCGAGATATGGCAGTTTGGAGGTAAGAAACGCTTGAGAAACTCAAAATTTTCGCAGTTCTGATGCTCGAAACGAATAACTAGAACGGCCTAGGGGAAAAGTACGCATACCGTTGTAATCGGGCGAGTTTCTACTTGCACATGCAACAGAAATTTTGCGGATTGGTCGATCCGTTCGCGAGATATGGCAGTTTGGAAGTAAGAAACGCTTGAGAAACTCAAAATTTTCGCAGTTCTGATGCTCGAAACGAATAACTAGAACGGCATAGGGGAAAAGTACGCATACCGTTGTAATCGGGCGAGTTTCTACTTTCAGACGCAACAGAAATTTTGCGGATTGGACAATCCGTTCGCGAGATATGGCAGTTTGGAGGTAAGAAACGCTTGAGAAACTCAAAATTTGCGCAGTTCTGATGCTCGAAACGAATAACTAGAACGGCCTAGGGGAAAAGTACGCACACCGTTGTAATCGGGCGAGATTCTACTTGCACATGCAACTGAAATTTTGCGGATAGGTCGATCCGTTCGCGAGATATGGCAGTTTGGAAGTAAGAAACGCTTGAGAAACTCAAAATTTTCACAGTTCTGATGCTCGAAACGAATAACTAGAACGGCCTAGGGGAAAAGTACGCATACCGTTGTAATCGGGCGAGTTTCTACTTGCAGATGCAACAGAAATTTTGCGGATTGGACGATCCGTTCGCGAGATATGGCAGTTTGGAGGTAAGAAACGCTTGAGAAACTCAAAATTTTCGCAGTTCTGATGCTCGACACGAATAACTAGAACGGCCTAGGGGAAAAGTGCGCATACCGTTGTAATCGGGCGAGCTTCTACCTTCAGATGCTTCAGAAATTTTGCGGATTGATCAATCCGTTCGCGAGATATGGTAGTTTGGAAATAAGAAACGCTTGAGAAACTCAAAATTTTCGCAGTTCTGATGCTCGAAACGAATAACTAGAACCGCCTAGGGGAAAAGTGCGCATACCGTTGTAATCGGGCGAGTTTCTACTTTCAGATGCCACAGAAATTTTGCGGATTGATCAATCCGTTCGCGAGATATGGCAGTTTGGAAATAAGAAACGCTTGATAAACTCAAAATTTTCCCAGTTCTGATGCTCGAAACGAGTAACTAGAACGGCATAGGGGAAAAGTACGCATACCGTTGTAATCGGGCGAGTTTCTACTTTCAGATGCAACAGAAATTTTGCGGATTGATCAATCCGTTCGCGAGATATGGCAGTTTGGAGGTAAGAAACGCTTGAGAAACTCAAAATTTTCGCAGTTCTGATGCTCGAAACGAATAACTAGAACGGCCTAGGGGAAAAGTACGCATACCGTTGTAATCGGGCGAGTTTCTACTTGCACATGCAACTGAAATTTTGCGGATTGGTCGATCCGTTCGCGAGATATGGCAGTTTGGAGGTAAGAAACGCTTGAGAAACTCAAAATTTTCGCAGTTCTGATGATCGGAACGAAATAACTAGAACGGCCTAGGGGAATAGTACGCACACCGTTTTAATCGGGCGAGTTTCTACTTTCAGATGCAACAGAAATTTTGCGGATTGGTCAATCCGTTCGCGAGATATGGCAGTTTGGAGGTAAGAAACGCTTGAGAAACTCAAAATTTGCGCAGTTCTGATGCTCGAAACGAATAACTAGAACGGCCTAGGGGAAAAGTACGCATACCGTTGTAATCGGGAGAGATTCTACTTGCACATGCAACTGAAATTTTGCGGATTGGTCGATCCGTTCGCGAGATATGGCAGTTTGGAAGTAAGAAACGCTTGAGAAACTCAAAATTTTCACAGTTCTGATGCTCGAAACGAATAACTAGAACGGCCTAGGGGAAAAGTACGCATACCGTTGTAATCGGGCGAGTTTCTACTTGCAGATGCAACAGAAATTTTGCGGATCGGTCGATCCGTTCGCGAGATATGGCAGTTTGGAGGTAAGAAACGCTTGAGAAACTCAAAATTTTCGCAGTTCTGATGCTCGACACGAATAACTAGAACGGCCTAGGGGAAAAGTGCGCATACCGTTGTAATCGGGCGAGCTTCTACTTTCAGATGCATCAGAAATTTTGCGGATTGATCAATCCGTTCGCGAGATATGGTAGTTTGGAAATAAGAAACGCTTGAGAAACTCAAAATTTTCGCAGTTCTGATGCTCGAAACGAATAACTAGAACGGCCTAGGGGAAAAGTACGCACACCGTTGTAATCGGGCGAGATTCTACTTGCACATGCAACTGAAATTTTGCGGATAGGTCGATCCGTTCGCGAGATATGGCAGTTTGGAAGTAAGAAACGCTTGAGAAACTCAAAATTTTCACAGTTCTGATGCTCGAAACGAATAACTAGAACGGCCTAGGGGAAAAGTACGCATACCGTTGTAATCGGGCGAGTTTCTACTTGCAGATGCAACAGAAATTTTGCGGATTGGACGATCCGTTCGCGAGATATGGCAGTTTGGAGGTAAGAAACGCTTGAGAAACTCAAAATTTTCGCAGTTCTGATGCTCGGAACGAAATAACTAGAACGGCCTAGGGGAATAGTACGCACACCGTTTTAATCGGGCGAGTTTCTACTTTCAGATGCAACAGAAATTTTGCGGATTGGTCAATCCGTTCGCGAGATATGGCAGTTTGGAGGTAAGAAACGCTTGAGAAACTCAAAATTTGCGCAGTTCTGATGCTCGAAACGAATAACTAGAACGGCCTAGGGGAATAGTACGCACACCGTTGTAATCGGGCGAGTTTCTACTTGCAGATGCAACAGAAATTTTGCGGATCGGTCGATCCGTTCGCGAGATATGGCAGTTTGGAGGTAAGAAACGCTTGAGAAACTCAAAATTTTCGCAGTTCTGATGCTCGACACGAATAACTAGAACGGCCTAGGGGAAAAGTGCGCATACCGTTGTAATCGGGCGAGCTTCTACTTTCAGATGCATCAGAAATTTTGCGGATTGATCAATCCGTTCGCGAGATATGGTAGTTTGGAAATAAGAAACGCTTGAGAAACTCAAAATTTTCGCAGTTCTGATGCTCGAAACGAATAACTAGAACCGCCTAGTGGAAAAGTGCGCATACCGTTGTAATCGGGCGAGTTTCTACTTTCAGATGCCACAGAAATTTGCGGATTGATCAATCCGTTCGCGAGATATGGCAGTTTGGAAATAAGACACGCTTGATAAACTCAAAATTTTCCCAGTTCTGATGCTCGAAACGAGTAACTAGAACGGCATAGGGGAAAAGTACGCATACCGTTGTAATCGGGCGAGTTTCTACTTTCAGATGCAACAGAAATTTTGCGGATTGATCAATCCGTTCGCGAGATATGGCAGTTTGGAGGTAAGAAACGCTTGAGAAACTCAAAATTCTCGCAGTTCTGATGCTCGAAACGAATAACTAGAACGGCATAGGGGAAAAGTACGCATACCGTTGTAATCGGGCGAGTTTCTACTTTCAGATGCAACAGAAATTTTGCGGATTGGTCAATCCGTTCGCGAGATATGGCAGTTTGGATGTAAGAAACGCTTGAGAAATTCAAAATTTTCGCAGTTCTGATGCTCGACACGAATAACTAGAACGGCCTAGGGGAAAAGTACGCATACCGTTGTAATCGGGCGAGTTTCTACTTGCAGATGCAACAGAAATTTTGCGGATTGATCAATCCGTTCGCGAGATATGGCAGTTTGGATGTAAGAAACGCTTGAGAAACTCAAAATTTGCGCAGTTCTGATACTCGAAACGAGTAACTAGAACGGCATAGGGGAAAAGTACGCATACCGTTGTAATCGGGCGAGTTTCTACTTTCAGATGCAACAGAAATTTTGCGGATTGATCAATCTGTTCGCGAGATATGGCAGTTTGGAGGTAAGAAACGCTTGAGAAACTCAAAATTTTCGCAGTTCTGATGCTCGAAACGAATAACTAGAACGGCCTAGGGGAAAAGTACGCATACCGTTGTAATCGGGCGAGTTTCTACTTGCACATGCAACTGAAATTTTGCGGATTGGTCGATCCGTTCGCGAGATATGGCAGTTTGGAGGTAAGAAACGCTTGAGAAACTCAAAATTTGCGCAGTTCTGATGCTCGAAACGAATAACTAGAACGGCCTAGGGGAAAAGTACGCATACCGTTGTAATCGGGAGAGATTCTACTTGCACATGCAACAGAAATTTTGCGGATTGGTCGATCCGTTCGCGAGATATGGCAGTTTGGATATAAGAAACGCTTGAGAAACTCAAAATTTTCGCAGTTCTGATGCTCGAAACGAGTAACTAGAACGGCCTAGGGGAAAAGTACGCATACCGTTGTAATCGGGCGAGTTTCTACTTTCAGACGCAACAGAAATTTTGCGGATTGGTCAATCCGTTCGCGAGATATGGCAGTTGGGAGGTAAGAAACGCTTGAGAAACTCAAAATTTGAGCAGTTCTGATGCTCGAAACGAAATAACTAGAACGGCCTAGGGGAAAAGTACGCATACCGTTGTAATCGGGCGAGATTCTACTTGCACATGCAACAGAAATTTTGCGGATTGGTCGATCCGTTCGCGAGATATGGCAGTTTGGAAATAAGAAACGCTTGAGAAACTCAAAATTTTCGCAGTTCTGATGCTCGAAACGAATAACTAGAACCGCCTAGGGGAAAAGTGCGCATACCGTTGTAATCGGGCGAGTTTCTACTTTCAGATGCAACAGAAATTTTGCGGATTGATCAATCCGTTCGCGAGATATGGCAGTTTGGAGGTAAGAAACGCTTGAGAAACTCAAAATTTTCGCAGTTCTGATGCTCGAAACGAATAACTAGAACGGCCTAGGGGAAAAGTACGCATACCGTTGTAATCGGGCGAGTTTCTTCTTGCACATGCAACAGAAATTTTGCGGATTGGTCGATCCGTTCGCGAGATATGGCAGTTTGGATGTAAGAAACGCTTGAGAAATTCAAAATTTTCGCAGTTCTGATGCTCGACACGAATAACTAGAACGGCCTAGGGGAAAAGTACGCATACCGTTGTAATCGGGCGAGTTTCTACTTTCAGATGCAACAGAAATTTTGCGGATTGATCAATCCGTTCGCGAGATATGGCAGTTTGGAGGTAAGAAACGCTTGAGAAACTCAAAATTTGCGCAGTTCTGATACTCGAAACGAGTAACTAGAACGGCATAGGGGAAAAGTACGCATACCGTTGTAATCGGGCGAGTTTCTACTTTCAGATGCAACAGAAATTTTGCGGATTGATCAATCTGTTCGCGAGATATGGCAGTTTGGAGGTAAGAAACGCTTGAGAAACTCAAAATTTTCGCAGTTCTGATGCTCGAAACGAATAACTAGAACGGCCTAGGGGAAAAGTACGCATACCGTTGTAATCGGGCGAGTTTCTACTTGCACATGCAACTGAAATTTTGCGGATTGGTCGATCCGTTCGCGAGATATGGCAGTTTGGAGGTAAGAAACGCTTGAGAAACTCAAAATTTGCGCAGTTCTGATGCTCGAAACGAATAACTAGAACGGCCTAGGGGAAAAGTACGCATACCGTTGTAATCGGGAGAGATTCTACTTGCACATGCAACAGAAATTTTGCGGATTGGTCGATCCGTTCGCGAGATATGGCAGTTTGGATATAAGAAACGCTTGAGAAACTCAAAATTTTCGCAGTTCTGATGCTCGAAACGAGTAACTAGAACGGCCTAGGGGAATAGTACGCACACCGTTGTAATCGGGCGAGTTTCTACTTTCAGACGCAACAGAAATTTTGCGGATTGGTCAATCCGTTCGCGAGATATGGCAGTTGGGAGGTAAGAAACGCTTGAGAAACTCAAAATTTGAGCAGTTCTGATGCTCGAAACGAAATAACTAGAACGGCCTAGGGGAAAAGTACGCATACCGTTGTAATCGGGCGAGATTCTACTTGCACATGCAACAGAAATTTTGCGGATTGGTCGATCCGTTCGCGAGATATGGCAGTTTGGAAATAAGAAACGCTTGAGAAACTCAAAATTTTCGCAGTTCTGATGCTCGAAACGAATAACTAGAACCGCCTAGGGGAAAAGTGCGCATACCGTTGTAATCGGGCGAGTTTCTACTTTCAGATGCAACAGAAATTTTGCGGATTGATCAATCCGTTCGCGAGATATGGCAGTTTGGAGGTAAGAAACGCTTGAGAAACTCAAAATTTTCGCAGTTCTGATGCTCGAAACGAATAACTAGAACGGCCTAGGGGAAAAGTACGCATACCGTTGTAATCGGGCGAGTTTCTTCTTGCACATGCAACAGAAATTTTGCGGATTGGTCGATCCGTTCGCGAGATATGGCAGTTTGGAAGTAAGAAACGCTTGAGAAAATCAAAATTTTCGCAGTTCTGATGCTCGAAACGAATAACTAGAACGGCATAGGGGAAAAGTACGCATACCGTTGTAATCGGGCGAGTTTCTACTTTCAGACGCAACAGAAATTTTGCGGATTGGACAATCCGTTCGCGAGATATGGCAGTTCGGAGGTAAGAAACGCTTGATAAACTCAAAATTTTCGCAGTTCTGATGCTCGAAACGAGTAACTAGAACGGTATAGGGGAACAGTACGCATACCGTTGTAATCGGGCGAGTTTCTACTTGCACCTGCAACAGAAATTTTGCGGATTGGTCGATCCGTTCGCGAGATATGGCAGTTTGGAGGTAAGAAACGCTTGAGAAACTCAAAATTTGCGCAGTTCTGATGCTCGAAACGAATAACTAGAACGGCCTAGGGGAAAAGTGCGTATACCGTTGTAATCGGGCGAGATTCTACTTGCACATGCAACTGAAATTTTGCGGATAGGTCGATCCGTTCGCGAGATATGGCAGTTTGGAGGTAAGAAACGCTTGAGAAACTCAAAATTTGCGCAGTTCTGATGCTCGAAACGAATAACTAGAACGGCCTAGGGGAAAAGTGCGCATACCGTTGTAATCGGGCGAGTTTCTACTTGCAGATGCAACAGAAATTTTGCGGATTGGTAGATCCGTTCGCGAGATATGGCAGTTTGGAGGTAAGAAACGCTTGAGAAACTCAAAATTTTCGCAGTTCTGATGCTCGACACGAATAACTAGAACGGCCTAGGGGAAAAGTGCGCATACCGTTGTAATCGGGCGAGCTTCTACTTTCAGATGCATCAGAAATTTTGCGGATTGATCAATCCGTTCGCGAGATATGGTAGTTTGGAAATAAGAAACGCTTGAGAAACTCAAAATTTTCGCAGTTCTGATGCTCGAAACGAATAACTAGAACGGCCTAGGGGAAAAGTACGCATACCGTTGTAATCGCGCGAGTTTCTACTTGCACATGCAACTGAAATTTTGCGGATTGGTCGATCCGTTCGCGAGATATGGCAGTTTGGAGGTAAGAAACGCTTGAGAAACTCAAAATTTGCGCAGTTCTGATGCTCGAAACGAATAACTAGAACGGCCTAGGGGAAAAGTACGCATACCGTTGTAATCGGGCGAGTTTCTACTTTCAGATGCAACAGAAATTTTGCGGATTGGTCGATCCGTTCGCGAGATATGGCAGTTTGGATATAAGAAACGCTTGAGAAACTCAAAATTTTCGCAGTTCTGATGCTCGAAACGAGTAACTAGAACGGCCTAGGGGAAAAGTACGCATACCGTTGTAATCGGGCGAGTTTCTACTTTCAGACGCAACAGAAATTTTGCGGATTGGTCAATCCGTTCGCGAGATATGGCAGTTGGGAGGTAAGAAACGCTTGAGAAACTCAAAATTTGAGCAGTTCTGATGCTCGAAACGAAATAACTAGAACGGCCTAGGGGAAAAGTACGCATACCGTTGTAATCGGGCGAGATTCTACTTGCACATGCAACAGAAATTTTGCGGATTGGTCGATCCGTTCGCGAGATATGGCAGTTTGGAAATAAGAAACGCTTGAGAAACTCAAAATTTTCGCAGTTCTGATGCTCGAAACGAATAACTAGAACCGCCTAGGGGAAAAGTGCGCATACCGTTGTAATCGGGCGAGTTTCTACTTTCAGATGCAACAGAAATTTTGCGGATTGATCAATCCGTTCGCGAGATATGGCAGTTTGGAGGTAAGAAACGCTTGAGAAACTCAAAATTTTCGCAGTTCTGATGCTCGAAACGAATAACTAGAACGGCCTAGGGGAAAAGTACGCATACCGTTGTAATTGGGCGAGTTTCTTCTTGCACATGCAACAGAAATTTTGCGGATTGGTCGATCCGTTCGCGAGATATGGCAGTTTGGATGTAAGAAACGCTTGAGAAATTCAAAATTTTCGCAGTTCTGATGCTCGACACGAATAACTAGAACGGCCTAGGGGAAAAGTACGCATACCGTTGTAATCGGGCGAGTTTCTACTTTCAGATGCAACAGAAATTTTGCGGATTGATCAATCCGTTCGCGAGATATGGCAGTTTGGAGGTAAGAAACGCTTGAGAAACTCAAAATTTGCGCAGTTCTGATACTCGAAACGAGTAACTAGAACGGCATAGGGGAAAAGTACGCATACCGTTGTAATCGGGCGAGTTTCTACTTTCAGATGCAACAGAAATTTTGCGGATTGATCAATCTGTTCGCGAGATATGGCAGTTTGGAGGTAAGAAACGCTTGAGAAACTCAAAATTTTCGCAGTTCTGATGCTCGAAACGAATAACTAGAACGGCCTAGGGGAAAAGTACGCATACCGTTGTAATCGGGCGAGTTTCTACTTGCACATGCAACTGAAATTTTGCGGATTGGTCGATCCGTTCGCGAGATATGGCAGTTTGGAGGTAAGAAACGCTTGAGAAACTCAAAATTTGCGCAGTTCTGATGCTCGAAACGAATAACTAGAACGGCCTAGGGGAAAAGTACGCATACCGTTGTAATCGGGAGAGATTCTACTTGCACATGCAACAGAAATTTTGCGGATTGGTCGATCCGTTCGCGAGATATGGCAGTTTGGATATAAGAAACGCTTGAGAAACTCAAAATTTTCGCAGTTCTGATGCTCGAAACGAGTAACTAGAACGGCCTAGGGGAATAGTACGCACACCGTTGTAATCGGGCGAGTTTCTACTTTCAGACGCAACAGAAATTTTGCGGATTGGTCAATCCGTTCGCGAGATATGGCAGTTGGGAGGTAAGAAACGCTTGAGAAACTCAAAATTTGAGCAGTTCTGATGCTCGAAACGAAATAACTAGAACGGCCTAGGGGAAAAGTACGCATACCGTTGTAATCGGGCGAGATTCTACTTGCACATGCAACAGAAATTTTGCGGATTGGTCGATCCGTTCGCGAGATATGGCAGTTTGGAAATAAGAAACGCTTGAGAAACTCAAAATTTTCGCAGTTCTGATGCTCGAAACGAATAACTAGAACCGCCTAGGGGAAAAGTGCGCATACCGTTGTAATCGGGCGAGTTTCTACTTTCAGATGCAACAGAAATTTTGCGGATTGATCAATCCGTTCGCGAGATATGGCAGTTTGGAGGTAAGAAACGCTTGAGAAACTCAAAATTTTCGCAGTTCTGATGCTCGAAACGAATAACTAGAACGGCCTAGGGGAAAAGTACGCATACCGTTGTAATCGGGCGAGTTTCTTCTTGCACATGCAACAGAAATTTTGCGGATTGGTCGATCCGTTCGCGAGATATGGCAGTTTGGAAGTAAGAAACGCTTGAGAAAATCAAAATTTTCGCAGTTCTGATGCTCGAAACGAATAACTAGAACGGCATAGGGGAAAAGTACGCATACCGTTGTAATCGGGCGAGTTTCTACTTTCAGACGCAACAGAAATTTTGCGGATTGGACAATCCGTTCGCGAGATATGGCAGTTCGGAGGTAAGAAACGCTTGATAAACTCAAAATTTTCGCAGTTCTGATGCTCGAAACGAGTAACTAGAACGGTATAGGGGAACAGTACGCATACCGTTGTAATCGGGCGAGTTTCTACTTGCACCTGCAACAGAAATTTTGCGGATTGGTCGATCCGTTCGCGAGATATGGCAGTTTGGAGGTAAGAAACGCTTGAGAAACTCAAAATTTGCGCAGTTCTGATGCTCGAAACGAATAACTAGAACGGCCTAGGGGAAAAGTGCGTATACCGTTGTAATCGGGCGAGATTCTACTTGCACATGCAACTGAAATTTTGCGGATAGGTCGATCCGTTCGCGAGATATGGCAGTTTGGAGGTAAGAAACGCTTGAGAAACTCAAAATTTGCGCAGTTCTGATGCTCGAAACGAATAACTAGAACGGCCTAGGGGAAAAGTGCGCATACCGTTGTAATCGGGCGAGTTTCTACTTGCAGATGCAACAGAAATTTTGCGGATTGGTAGATCCGTTCGCGAGATATGGCAGTTTGGAGGTAAGAAACGCTTGAGAAACTCAAAATTTTCGCAGTTCTGATGCTCGACACGAATAACTAGAACGGCCTAGGGGAAAAGTGCGCATACCGTTGTAATCGGGCGAGCTTCTACTTTCAGATGCATCAGAAATTTTGCGGATTGATCAATCCGTTCGCGAGATATGGTAGTTTGGAAATAAGAAACGCTTGAGAAACTCAAAATTTTCGCAGTTCTGATGCTCGAAACGAATAACTAGAACCGCCTAGGGGAAAAGTGCGCATACCGTTGTAATCGGGCGAGTTTCTACTTTCAGATGCCACAGAAATTTTGCGGATTGATCAATCCCTTCGCGAGATATGGCAGTTTGGAAATAAGAAACGCTTGATAAACTCAAAATTTTCCCAGTTCTGATGCTCGAAACGAGTAACTAGAACGGCATAGGGGAAAAGTACGCATACCGTTGTAATCGGGCGAGTTTCTACTTTCAGATGCAACAGAAATTTTGTGGATTGATCAATCTGTTCGCGAGATATGGCAGTTTGGAGGTAAGAAACGCTTGAGAAACTCAAAATTTTCGCAGTTCTGATGCTCGAAACGAATAACTAGAACGGCCTAGGGGAAAAGTACGCATACCGTTGTAATCGGGCGAGTTTCTACTTGCACATGCAACTGAAATTTTGCGGATTGGTCGATCCGTTCGCGAGATATGGCAGTTTGGAGGTAAGAAACGCTTGAGAAACTCAAAATTTTCGCAGTTCTGATGCTCGGAACGAAATAACTAGAACGGCCTAGGGGAATAGTACGCACACCGTTTTAATCGGGCGAGTTTCTACTTTCAGATGCAACAGAAATTTTGCGGATTGGTCAATCCGTTCGCGAGATATGGCAGTTTGGAGGTAAGAAACGCTTGAGAAACTCAAAATTTGCGCAGTTCTGATGCTCGAAACGAATAACTAGAACGGCCTAGGGGAAAAGTACGCATACCGTTGTAATCGGGAGAGATTCTACTTGCACATGCAACTGAAATTTTGCGGATTGGTCGATCCGTTCGCGAGATATGGCAGTTTGGAAGTAAGAAACGCTTGAGAAACTCAAAATTTTCACAGTTCTGATGCTCGAAACGAATAACTAGAACGGCCTAGGGGAAAAGTACGCATACCGTTGTAATCGGGCGAGTTTCTACTTGCAGATGCAGCAGAAATTTTGCGGATTGGTCGATCCGTTCGCGAGATATGGCAGTTTGGAGGTAAGAAACGCTTGAGAAACTCAAAATTTTCGCAGTTCTGATGTTCGACACGAATAACTAGAACGGCCTAGGGGAAAAGTGCGCATACCGTTGTAATCGGGCGAGCTTCTACTTTCAGATGCATCAGAAATTTTGCGGATTGATCAATCCGTTCGCGAGATATGGTAGTTTGGAAATAAGAAACGATTGAGAAACTCAAAATTTTCGCAGTTCTGATGCTCGAAACGAATAACTAGAACGGCATAGGGGAAAAGTACGCATACCGTTGTAATCGGGCGAGTTTCTACTTTCAGATGCAACAGAAATTTTGCGGATTGGTCAATCCGTTCGCGAGATATGGCAGTTTGGATGTAAGAAACGCTTGAGAAACTCAAAATTTGCGCAGTTCTGATGCTCGGAACGAAATAACTAGAACGGCCTAGGGGAATAGTACGCACACCGTTTTAATCGGGCGAGTTTCTACTTTCAGATGCAACAGAAATTTTGCGGATTGATCAATCCGTTCGCGAGATATGGCTGTTTGGAGGTAAGAAACGCTTGAGAAACTCAAAATTTTCGCAGTTCTGATGCTCGAAACGAATAACTAGAACGGCATAGGGGAAAAGTACGCATACCGTTGTAATCGGGCGAATTTCTACTTTCAGATGCAACAGAAATTTTGCGGATTGGTCAATCCGTTCGCGAGATATGGCAGTTTGGATGTAAGAAACGCTTGAGAAACTCAAAATTTGCGCAGTTCTGATGCTCGAAACGAAATAACTAGAACGGCCTAGGGGAAAAGTACGCATACCGTTGTAATCGGGCGAGATTCTACTTGCACATGCAACAGAAATTTTGCGGATTGGTCGATCCGTTCGCGAGATATGGCAGTTTGGAAATAAGAAACGCTTGAGAAACTCAAAATTTTCGCAGTTCTGATGCTCGAAACGAATAACTAGAACCGCCTAGGGGAAAAGTGCGCATACCGTTGTAATCGGGCGAGTTTCTACTTTCAGATGCAACAGAAATTTTGCGGATTGATCAATCCGTTCGCGAGATATGGCAGTTTGGAGGTAAGAAACGCTTGAGAAACTCAAAATTTTCGCAGTTCTGATGCTCGAAACGAATAACTAGAACGGCCTAGGGGAAAAGTACGCATACCGTTGTAATCGGGCGAGTTTCTTCTTGCACATGCAACAGAAATTTTGCGGATTGGTCGATCCGTTCGCGAGATATGGCAGTTTGGAAGTAAGAAACGCTTGAGAAACTCAAAATTTTCGCAGTTCTGATGCTCGAAACGAATAACTAGAACGGCATAGGGGAAAAGTACGCATACCGTTGTAATCGGGCGAGTTTCTACTTTCAGACGCAACAGAAATTTTGCGGATTGGACAATCCGTTCGCGAGATATGGCAGTTTGGAGGTAAGAAACGCTTGAGAAACTCAAAATTTTCGCAGTTCTGATGCTCGAAACGAATAACTAGAACGGCCTAGGGGAAAAGTACGCATACCGTTGTAATCGGGCGAGTTTCTTCTTGCACATGCAACAGAAATTTTGCGGATTGGTCGATCCGTTCGCGAGATATGGCAGTTTGGAAGTAAGAAACGCTTGAGAAAATCAAAATTTTCGCAGTTCTGATGCTCGAAACGAATAACTAGAACGGCATAGGGGAAAAGTACGCATACCGTTGTAATCGGGCGAGTTTCTACTTTCAGACGCAACAGAAATTTTGCGGATTGGACAATCCGTTCGCGAGATATGGCAGTTCGGAGGTAAGAAACGCTTGATAAACTCAAAATTTTCGCAGTTCTGATGCTCGAAACGAGTAACTAGAACGGCATAGGGGAAAAGTACGCATACCGTTGTAATCGGGCGAGTTTCTACTTGCACCTGCAACAGAAATTTTGCGGATTGGTCGATCCGTTCGCGAGATATGGCAGTTTGGAGGTAAGAAACGCTTGAGAAACTCAAAATTTGCGCAGTTCTGATGCTCGAAACGAATAACTAGAACGGCCTAGGGGAAAAGTGCGCATACCGTTGTAATCGGGCGAGATTCTACTTGCACATGCAACTGAAATTTTGCGGATAGGTCGATCCGTTCGCGAGATATGGCAGTTTGGAGGTAAGAAACGCTTGAGAAACTCAAAATTTGCGCAGTTCTGATGCTCGAAACGAATAACTAGAACGGCCTAGGGGAAAAGTACGCTTACCGTTGTAATCGGGCGAGTTTCTACTTGCACATGCAACTGAAATTTTGCGGATTGGTCGATCCGTTCGCGAGATATGGCAGTTTGGAGGTAAGAAACGCTTGAGAAACTCAAAATTTTCGCAGTTCTGATGCTCGGAACGAAATAACTAGAACGGCCTAGGGGAATAGTACGCACACCGTTTTAATCGGGCGAGTTTCTACTTTCAGATGCAACAGAAATTTTGCGGATTGGTCAATCCGTTCGCGAGATATGGCAGTTTGGAGGTAAGAAACGCTTGAGAAACTCAAAATTTGCGCAGTTCTGATGCTCGAAACGAATAACTAGAACGGCCTAGGGGAAAAGTACGCATACCGTTGTAATCGGGAGAGATTCTACTTGCACATGCAACTGAAATTTTGCGGATTGGTCGATCCGTTCGCGAGATATGGCAGTTTGGAAGTAAGAAACGCTTGAGAAACTCAAAATTTTCACAGTTCTGATGCTCGAAACGAATAACTAGAACGGCCTAGGGGAAAAGTACGCATACCGTTGTAATCGGGCGAGTTTCTACTTGCAGATGCAGCAGAAATTTTGCGGATTGGTCGATCCGTTCGCGAGATATGGCAGTTTGGATGTAAGAAACGCTTGAGAAACTCAAAATTTTCGCAGTTCTGATGTTCGACACGAATAACTAGAACGGCCTAGGGGAAAAGTGCGCATACCGTTGTAATCGGGCGAGCTTCTACTTTCAGATGCATCAGAAATTTTGCGGATTGATCAATCCGTTCGCGAGATATGGTAGTTTGGAAATAAGAAACGATTGAGAAACTCAAAATTTTCGCAGTTCTGATGCTCGAAACGAATAACTAGAACGGCATAGGGGAAAAGTACGCATACCGTTGTAATCGGGCGAGTTTCTACTTTCAGATGCAACAGAAATTTTGCGGATTGGTCAATCCGTTCGCGAGATATGGCAGTTTGGATGTAAGAAACGCTTGAGAAACTCAAAATTTGCGCAGTTCTGATGCTCGGAACGAAATAACTAGAACGGCCTAGGGGAATAGTACGCACACCGTTTTAATCGGGCGAGTTTCTACTTTCAGATGCAACAGAAATTTTGCGGATTGATCAATCCGTTCGCGAGATATGGCTGTTTGGAGGTAAGAAACGCTTGAGAAACTCAAAATTTTCGCAGTTCTGATGCTCGAAACGAAGTAACTAGAACGGCCTAGGGGAAAAGTACGCATACCGTTGTAATCGGGCGAGATTCTACTTGCACATGCAACAGAAATTTTGCGGATTGGTCGATCCGTTCGCGAGATATGGCAGTTTGGAAATAAGAAACGCTTGAGAAACTCAAAATTTTCGCAGTTCTGATGCTCGAAACGAATAACTAGAACCGCCTAGGGGAAAAGTGCGCATACCGTTGTAATCGGGCGAGTTTCTACTTTCAGATGCAACAGAAATTTTGCGGATTGATCAATCCGTTCGCGAGATATGGCAGTTTGGAGGTAAGAAACGCTTGAGAAACTCAAAATTTTCGCAGTTCTGATGCTCGAAACGAATAACTAGAACGGCCTAGGGGAAAAGTACGCATACCGTTGTAATCGGGCGAGTTTCTTCTTGCACATGCAACAGAAATTTTGCGGATTGGTCGATCCGTTCGCGAGATATGGCAGTTTGGAAGTAAGAAACGCTTGAGAAACTCAAAATTTTCGCAGTTCTGATGCTCGAAACGAATAACTAGAACGGCATAGGGGAAAAGTACGCATACCGTTGTAATCGAGCGAGTTTCTACTTTCAGACGCAACAGAAATTTTGCGGATTGGACAATCCGTTCGCGAGATATGGCAGTTTGGAGGTAAGAAACGCTTGATAAACTCAAAATTTTCGCAGTTCTGATGCTCGAAACGAGTAACTAGAACGGCATAGGGGAAAAGTACGCATACCGTTGTAATCGGGCGAGTTTCTACTTGCACCTGCAACAGAAATTTTGCGGATTGGTCGATCCGTTCGCAAGATATGGCAGTTTGGAAGTAAGAAACGCTTGAGAAACTCAAAATTTTCGCAGTTCTGATGCTCGAAACGAATAACTAGAACGGCCTAGGGGAAAAGTGCGCATACCGTTGTAATAGGGCGAGTTTCTACTTTCAGATGCAACAGAAATTTTGCGGATTGATCAATCCGTTCGCGAGATATGGCAGTTTGGATATAAGAAACGCTTGAGAAACTCAAAATTTGCGCAGTTCTGATGCTCGGAACGAAATAACTAGAACGGCCTAGGGGAATAGTACGCACACCGTTTTAATCGGGCGAGTTTCTACTTTCAGATGCAACAGAAATTTTGCGGATTGGTCAATCCGTTCGCGAGATATGGCAGTTTGGAGGTAAGAAACGCTTGAGAAACTCAAAATTTGCGCAGTTCTGATGCTCGAAACGAATAACTAGAACGGCCTAGGGGAAAAGAACGCATACCGTTGTAATCGGGCGAGTTTCTACTTTGAGATGCAACAAAAATTTTGCGGATTGGTCGATCCGTTCGCGAGATATGGCAGTTTGGAGGTAAGAAACGCTTGAGAAACTCAAAATTTTCGCAGTTCTGATGCTCGACACGAATAACTAGAACGGCCTAGGGGAAAAGTGCTCATACCGTTGTAATCGGGCGAGCTTCTACTTTCAGATGCATCAGAAATTTTGCGGATTGATCAATCCGTTCGCGAGATATGGTAGTTTGGAAATAAGAAACGCTTGAGAAACTCAAAATTTTCGCAGTTCTGATGCTCGAAACGAATAACTAGAACCGCCTAGGGGAAAAGTGCGCATACCGTTGTAATCGGGCGAGTTTCTACTTTCAGATGCCACAGAAATTTTGCGGATTGATCAATCCGTTCGCGAGATATGGCAGTTTGGAAATAAGAAACGCTTGATAAACTCAAAATTTTCCCAGTTCTGATGCTCGAAACGAGTAACTAGAACGGCATAGGGGAAAAGTACGCATACCGTTGTAATCGGGCGAGTTTCTACTTTCAGATGCAACAGAAATTTTGCGGATTGATCAATCCGTTCGCGAGATATGGCAGTTTGGAGGTAAGAAACGCTTGAGAAACTCAAAATTTTCGCAGTTCTGATGCTCGAAACGAATAACTAGGACGGCCTAGGGGAAAAGTGCGCATACCGTTGTAATCGGGCGAGCTTCTACTTTCAGATGCATCAGAAATTTTGCGGATTGATCAATCCGTTCGCGAGATATGGTAGTTTGGAAATAAGAAACGCTTGAGAAACTCAAAATTTTCGCAGTTCTGATGCTCGAAACGAATAACTAGAACCGCCTAGTGGAAAAGTGCGCATACCGTTGTAATCGGGCGAGTTTCTACTTTCAGATGCAACAGCAATTTTGCGGATTGGTCAATCCGTTCGCAAGATATGGAAGTTTGGATGTAAGAAACGCTTGAGAAACTCAAAATTTTCGCAGTTCTGATGCTCGAAACGAATAACTAGAACGGCCTAGGGGAAAAGTGCGCATACCGTTGTAATCGGGCGAGCTTCTACTTTCAGATGCATCAGAAATTTTGCGGATTGATCAATCCGTTCGCGAGATATGGCAGTTTGGAAATAAGACACGCTTGATAAACTCAAAATTTTCCCAGTTCTGATGCTCGAAACGAGTAACTAGAACGGCATAGGGGAAAAGCACCCATACCGTTGTAATCGGGCGAGTTTCTACTTTCAGATGCAACAGAAATTTTGCGGATTGATCAATCCGTTCGCGAGATATGGCAGTTTGGAGGTAAGAAACGCTTGAGAAACTCAAAATTTTCGCAGTTCTGATGCTCGAAACGAATAACTAGAACGGCATAGGGGAAAAGTACGCATACCGTTGTAATCGGGCGAGTTTCTACTTTCAGATGCAACAGAAATTTTGCGGATTGGTCAATCCGTTCGCGAGATATGGCAGTTTGGATGTAAGAAACGCTTGAGAAACTCAAAATTTTCGCAGTTCTGATGCTCGACACGAATAACTAGAACGGCCTAGGGGAAAAGTGCGCATACCGTTGTAATCGGGCGAGTTTCTACTTTCAGAAGCAACAGAAATTTTGCGGATTGATCAATCCGTTCGCGAGATATGGCAGTTTGGATATAAGAAACGCTTGAGAAACTCAAAATTTTCGCAGTTCTGATGCTCGAAACGAGTAACTAGAACGGCCTAGGGGAATAGTACGCACTCCGTTGTAATCGGGCGAGTTTCTACTTTCAGACGCAACAGAAATTTTGCGGATTGGTCAATCCGTTCGCGAGATATGGCAGTTGGGAGGTAAGAAACGCTTGAGAAACTCAAAATTTGCGCAGTTCTGATGCTCGAAACGAAATAACTAGAACGGCCTAGGGGAAAAGTACGCATACCGTTGTAATCGGGCGAGATTCTACTTGCACGTGCAACAGAAATTTTGCGGATTGGTCGATCCGATCGCGAGATATGGCAGTTTGGAAATAAGAAACGCTTGAGAAACTCAAAATTTTCGCAGTTCTGATGCTCGAAACGAATAACTAGAACCGCCTAGGGGAAAAGTGCGCATACCGTTGTAATCGGGCGAGTTTCTACTTTCAGATGCAACAGAAATTTTGCGGATTGGTCGATCCGTTCGCGAGATATGGCAGTTTGGAAGTAAGAAACGCTTGAGAAACTCAAAATTTTCGCAGTTCTGATGCTCGAAACGAATAACTAGAACGGCATAGGGGAAAAGTACGCATACCGTTGTAATCGGGCGAGTTTCTACTTTCAGACGCAACAGAAATTTTGCGGATTGGACAATCCGTTCGCGAGATATGGCAGTTTGGAGGTAAGAAACGCTTGATAAACTCAAAATTTTCGCAGTTCTGATGCTCGAAACGAGTAACTAGAACGGCATAGGGGAAAAGTACGCATACCGTTGTAATCGGGCGAGTTTCTACTTGCACCTGCAACAGAAATTTTGCGGATTGGTCGATCCGTTCGCGAGATATGGCAGTTTGGAAGTAAGAAACGCATGAGAAACTCAAAATTTTCGCAGTTCTGATGCTCGAAACGAATAACTAGAACGGACTAGGGGAAAAGTGCGCATACCGTTGTAATAGGGCGAGTTTCTACTTTCAGATGCAACAGAAATTTTGCGGATTGATCAATCCGTTCGCGAGATATGGCAGTTTGGATATAAGAAACGCGTGAGAAACTCAAAATTTGCGCAGTTCTGATGCTCGGAACGAAATAACTAGAACGGCCTAGGGGAATAGTACGCACACCGTTTTAATCGGGCGAGTTTCTACTTTCAGATGCAACAGAAATTTTGCGGATTGGTCAATCCGTTCGCGAGATATGGCAGTTTGGAGGTAAGAAACGCTCGAGAAACTCAAAATTTGCGCAGTTCTGATGCTCGAAACGAATAACTAGAACGGCCTAGGGGAAAAGAACGCATACCGTTGTAATCGGGCGAGATTCTACTTGCACATGCAACTGAAATTTTGCGGATTGGTCGATCCGTTCGCGAGATATGGCAGTTTGGAAGTAAGAAACGCTTGAGAAACTCAAAATTTTCACAGTTCTGATGCTCGAAACGAATAACTAGAACGGCCTAGGGGAAAAGTACGCATACCGTTGTAATCGGGCGAGTTTCTACTTGCACATGCAACTGAAATTTTGCGGATTGGTCGATCCGTTCGCGAGATATGGCAGTTTGGAGGTAAGAAACGCTTGAGAAACTCAAAATTTTCGCAGTTCTGATGCTCGGAACGAAATAACTAGAACGGCCTAGGGGAATAGTACGCACACCGTTTTAATCGGGCGAGTTTCTACTTTCAGATGCAACAGAAATTTTGCGGATTGGTCAATCCGTTCGCGAGATATGGCAGTTTGGAGGTAAGAAACGCTTGAGAAACTCAAAATTTGCGCAGTTCTGATGCTCGAAACGAATAACTAGAACGGCCTAGGGGAAAAGTACGCATACCGTTGTAATCGGGAGAGATTCTACTTGCACATGCAACTGAAATTTTGCGGATTGGTCGATCCGTTCGCGAGATATGGCAGTTTGGAAGTAAGAAACGCTTGAGAAACTCAAAATTTTCACAGTTCTGATGCTCGAAACGAATAACTAGAACGGCCTAGGGGAAAAGTACGCATACCGTTGTAATCGGGCGAGTTTCTACTTGCAGATGCAGCAGAAATTTTGCGGATTGGTCGATCCGTTCGCGAGATATGGCAGTTTGGAGGTAAGAAACGCTTGAGAAACTCAAAATTTTCGCAGTTCTGATGTTCGACACGAATAACTAGAACGGCCTAGGGGAAAAGTGCGCATACCGTTGTAATCGGGCGAGCTTCTACTTTCAGATGCATCAGAAATTTTGCGGATTGATCAATCCGTTCGCGAGATATGGTAGTTTGGAAATAAGAAACGCTTGAGAAACTCAAAATTTTCGCAGTTCTGATGCTCGAAACGAATAACTAGAACCGCCTAGGGGAAAAGCACGCATACCGTTGTAATCGGGCGAGTTTCTACTTTCAGATGCAACAGAAATTTTGCGGATTGATCAATCCGTTCGCGAGATATGGCAGTTTGGAGGTAAGAAACGCTTGAGAAACTCAAAATTTTCGCAGTTCTGATGCTCGAAACGAATAACTAGAACGGCATAGGGGAAAAGTACGCATACCGTTGTAATCGGGCGAGTTTCTACTTTCAGATGCAACAGAAATTTTGCGGATTGGTCAATCCGTTCGCGAGATATGGCAGTTTGGATGTAAGAAACGCTTGAGAAACTCAAAATTTGCGCAGTTCTGATGCTCGGAACGAAATAACTAGAACGGCCTAGGGGAATAGTACGCACACCGTTTTAATCGGGCGAGTTTCTACTTTCAGATGAAACAGAAATTTTGCGGATTGATCAATCCGTTCGCGAGAAATGGCAGTTTGGAGGTAAGAAACGCTTGAGAAACTCAAAATTTTCGCAGTTCTGATGCTCGAAACGAATAACTAGAACGGCATAGGGGAAAAGTACGCATACCGTTGTAATCGGGCGAGTTTCTACTTTCAGATGCAACAGAAATTTTGCGGATTGGTCAATCCGTTCGCGAGATATGGCAGTTTGGATGTAAGAAACGCTTGAGAAACTCAAAATTTTCGCAGTTCTGATGCTCGAAACGAATAACTAGAACGGCCTAGGGGAAAAGTACGCATACCGTTGTAATCGGGCGAGTTTCTTCTTGCACATGCAACAGAAATTTTGCGGATTGGTCGATCCGTTCGCGAGATATGCCAGTTTGGAAGTAAGAAACGCTTGAGAAACTCAAAATTTTCGCAGTTCTGATGCTCGAAACGAATAACTAGAACGGCATAGGGGAAAAGTACGCATACCGTTGTAATCGGGCGAGTTTCTACTTTCAGACGCAACAGAAATTTTGCGGATTGGACAATCCGTTCGCGAGATATGGCAGTTTGGAAGTAAGAAACCCTTGAGAAACTCAAAATTTGCGCAGTTCTGATGCTCGAAACGAATAACTAGAACGGCCTAGGGGAAAAGAACGCATACCGTTGTAATCGGGCGAGATTCTACTTGCACATGCAACTGAAATTTTGCGGATTGGTCGATCCGTTCGCGAGATATGGCAGTTTGGAAGTAAGAAACGCTTGAGAAACTCAAAATTTTCACATTTCTGATGCTCGAAACGAACAACTAGAACGGCCTAGGGGAAAAGTACGCATACCGTTGTAATCGGGCGAGTTTCTACTTGCACATGCAACTGAAATTTTGCGGATTGGTCGATCCGTTCGCGAGATATGGCAGTTTGGAGGTAAGAAACGCTTGAGAAACTCAAAATTTTCGCAGTTCTGATGCTCGGAACGAAATAACTAGAACGGCCTAGGGGAATAGTACGCACACCGTTTTAATCGGGCGAGTTTCTACTTTCAGATGCAACAGAAATTTTGCGGATTGGTCAATCCGTTCGCGAGATATGGCAGTTTGGAGGTAAGAAACGCTTGAGAAACTCAAAATTTGCGCAGTTCTGATGCTCGAAACGAATAACTAGAACGGCCTAGGGGAAAAGTACGCATACCGTTGTAATCGGGAGAGATTCTACTTGCACATGCAACTGAAATTTTGCGGATTGGTCGATCCGTTCGCGAGATATGGCAGTTTGGAAGTAAGAAACGCTTGAGAAACTCAAAATTTTCACAGTTCTGATGCTCGAAACGAATAACTAGAACGGCCTAGGGGAAAAGTACGCATACCGTTGTAATCGGGCGAGTTTCTACTTGCAGATGCAGCAGAAATTTTGCGGATTGGTCGATCCGTTCGCGAGATATGGCAGTTTGGAGGTAAGAAACGCTTGAGAAACTCAAAATTTTCGCAGTTCTGATGTTCGACACGAATAACTAGAACGGCCTAGGGGAAAAGTGCGCATACCGTTGTAATCGGGCGAGCTTCTACTTTCAGATGCATCAGAAATTTTGCGGATTGATCAATCCGTTCGCGAGATATGGTAGTTTGGAAATAAGAAACGCTTGAGAAACTCAAAATTTTCGCAGTTCTGATGCTCGAAACGAATAACTAGAACCGCCTAGGGGAAAAGCACGCATACCGTTGTAATCGGGCGAGTTTCTACTTTCAGATGCAACAGAAATTTTGCGGATTGATCAATCCGTTCGCGAGATATGGCAGTTTGGAGGTAAGAAACGCTTGAGAAACTCAAAATTTTCGCAGTTCTGATGCTCGAAACGAATAACTAGAACGGCATAGGGGAAAAGTACGCATACCGTTGTAATCGGGCGAGTTTCTACTTTCAGATGCAACAGAAATTTTGCGGATTGGTCAATCCGTTCGCGAGATATGGCAGTTTGGATGTAAGAAACGCTTGAGAAACTCAAAATTTGCGCAGTTCTGATGCTCGGAACGAAATAACTAGAACGGCCTAGGGGAATAGTACGCACACCGTTTTAATCGGGCGAGTTTCTACTTTCAGATGAAACAGAAATTTTGCGGATTGATCAATCCGTTCGCGAGAAATGGCAGTTTGGAGGTAAGAAACGCTTGAGAAACTCAAAATTTTCGCAGTTCTGATGCTCGAATCGAATAACTAGAACGGCATAGGGGAAAAGTACGCATACCGTTGTAATCGGGCGAGTTTCTACTTTCAGATGCAACAGAAATTTTGCGGATTGGTCAATCCGTTCGCGAGATATGGCAGTTTGGATGTAAGAAACGCTTGAGAAACTCAAAATTTTCGCAGTTCTGATGCTCGAAACGAATAACTAGAACGGCCTAGGGGAAAAGTACGCATACCGTTGTAATCGGGCGAGTTTCTTCTTGCACATGCAACAGAAATTTTGCGGATTGGTCGATCCGTTCGCGAGATATGCCAGTTTGGAAGTAAGAAACGCTTGAGAAACTCAAAATTTTCGCAGTTCTGATGCTCGAAACGAATAACTAGAACGGCATAGGGGAAAAGTACGCATACCGTTGTAATCGGGCGAGTTTCTACTTTCAGACGCAACAGAAATTTTGCGGATTGGACAATCCGTTCGCGAGATATGGCAGTTTGGAAGTAAGAAACCCTTGAGAAACTCAAAATTTGCGCAGTTCTGATGCTCGAAACGAATAACTAGAACGGCCTAGGGGAAAAGAACGCATACCGTTGTAATCGGGCGAGATTCTACTTGCACATGCAACTGAAATTTTGCGGATTGGTCGATCCGTTCGCGAGATATGGCAGTTTGGAAGTAAGAAACGCTTGAGAAACTCAAAATTTTCACATTTCTGATGCTCGAAACGAACAACTAGAACGGCCTAGGGGAAAAGTACGCATACCGTTGTAATCGGGCGAGTTTCTACTTTGAGATGCAACAAAAATTTTGCGGATTGGTCGATCCGTTCGCGAGATATGGCAGTTTGGAGGTAAGAAACGCTTGAGAAACTCAAAATTTTCGCAGTTCTGATGCTCGACACGAATAACTAGAACGGCCTAGGGGAAAAGTGCTCATACCGTTGTAATCGGGCGAGCTTCTACTTTCAGATGCATCAGAAATTTTGCGGATTGATCAATCCGTTCGCGAGATATGGTAGTTTGGAAATAAGAAACGCTTGAGAAACTCAAAATTTTCGCAGTTCTGATGCTCGAAACGAATAACTAGAACCTCCTAGGGGAAAAGTGCGCATACCGTTGTAATCGGGCGTGTTTCTACTTTCAGATGCCACAGAAATTTTGCGGATTGATCAATCCGTTCGCGAGATATGGCAGTTTGGAAATAAGAAACGCTTGATAAACTCAAAATTTTCCCAGTTCTGATGCTCGAAACGAGTAACTAGAACGGCATAGGGGAAAAGTACGCATACCGTTGTAATCGGGCGAGTTTCTACTTTCAGATGCAACAGAAATTTTGCGGATTGATCAATCCGTTCGCGAGATATGGCAGTTTGGAGGTAAGAAACGCTTGAGAAACTCAAAATTTTCGCAGTTCTGATGCTCGAAACGAATAACTAGAACGGCCTAGGGGAAAAGTGCGCATACCGTTGTAATCGGGCGAGCTTCTACTTTCAGATGCATCAGAAATTTTGCGGATTGATCAATCCGTTCGCGAGATATGGTAGTTTGGAAATAAGAAACGCTTGAGAAACTCAAAATTTTCGCAGTTCTGATGCTCGAAACGAATAACTAGAACCGCCTAGTGGAAAAGTGCGCATACCGTTGTAATCGGGCGAGTTTCTACTTTCAGATGCCACAGAAATTTTGCGGATTGATCAATCCGTTCGCGAGATATGGCAGTTTGGAAATAAGACACGCTTGATAAACTCAAAATTTTCCCAGTTCTGATGCTCGAAACGAGTAACTAGAACGGCATAGGGGAAAAGTACGCATACCGTTGTAATCGGGCGAGTTTCTACTTTCAGATGCAACAGAAATTTTGCGGATTGATCAATCCGTTCGCGAGATATGGCAGTTTGGAGGTAAGAAACGCTTGAGAAACTCAAAATTTTCGCAGTTCTGATGCTCGAAACGAATAACTAGAACGGCATAGGGGAAAAGTACGCATACCGTTGTAATCGGGCGAGTTTCTTCTTTCAGATGCAACAGAAATTTTGCGGATTGGTCAATCCGTTCGCGAGATATGGCAGTTTGGATGTAAGAAACGCTTGAGAAACTCAAAATTTTCGCAGTTCTGATGCCCGACACGAATAACTAGAACGGCCTAGGGGAAAAGTGCGCATACCGTTGTAATCGGGCGAGTTTCTACTTTCAGATGCAACAGAAATTTTGCGGATTGATCAATCCGTTCGCGAGATATGGCAGTTTGGAAATAAGAAACGCTTGAGAAACTCAAAATTTTCGCAGTTCTGATGCTCGAAACGAATAACTAGAACGGCCTAGGGGAAAAGTACGCATACCGTTGTAATCGGGCGAGTTTCTACTTTCAGATGCAACAGATATTTTGCGGATTGGTCAATCCGTACGCGAGATATGGAAGTTTGGATGTAAGAAACGCTTGAGAAACTCAAAATTTGCGCAGTTCTGATGCTCGAAACGAGTAACTAGAACGGCCTAGGGGAATAGTACGCACACCGTTGTAATCGGGCGAGTTTCTACTTTCAGACGCAACAGAAATTTTGCGGATTGGTCAATCCGTTCGCGAGATATGGCAGTTGGGAGGTAAGAAACGCTTGAGAAACTCAAAATTTGCGCAGTTCTGATGCTCGAAACGAAATAACTAGAACGGCCCAGGGGAAAAGTACGCATACCGTTGTAATCGGGCAAGATTCTACTTGCACATGCAACAGAAATTTTGCGGATTGGTCGATCCGTTCGCGAGATATGGCAGTTTGGAAGTAAGAAACGCTTGAGAAACTCAAAATTTTCGCAGTTCTGATGCTCGAAATGAATAACTGGAACGGCCTAGGGGAAAAGTGCGCATACCGTTGTAATCGGGCGAGTTTCTACTTTCAGATGCCGCAGAAATTTTGCGAATTGATCAATCCGTTCGCGAGATATGGCAGTTTGGAAATAAGAAACGCTTGAGAAACTCAAAATTTTCGCAGTTCTGATGCTCGAAACGAATAACTAGAACGGCCTAGGGGAAAAGTACGCATACCGTTGTAATCGGGAGAGTTTCTACTTTCAGATGCAACAGAAATTTTGCCGATTGGACAATCCGTTCGCGAGATATGGCAGTTTGGAGGTAAGAAACGCTTGAAAAACTCAAAATTTTCGCAGTTCTGATGCTCGAAACGAGTAACTAGAACGGCCTAGGGGAATAGTACGCACACCGTTGTAATCGGGCGAGTTTCTACTTTCAGACGCAACAGAAATTTTGCGGATTGGTCAATCCGTTCGCGAGATATGGCAGTTTGGAGGTAAGAAACGCTTGAGAAACTCAAAATTTTCGCAGTTCTGATGCTCGAAACGAATAACTAGAACGGCCTAGGGGAAAACTACACCCACCGTTGTAATCGGGCGAGTTTCTACTTTCAGATGCAACAGAAATTTTGCGGATTGGTCAATCCGTTCGCGCGATATGGCAGTTTGGAGGTAAGAAACGCTTGAGAAACTCAAAATTTTCGCAGTTCTGATGCTCGAAATGAATAAATGGAACGGCCTAGGGGAAAAGTACGCATACCGTCGTAATCGGGCGAGTTTCTACTTTCAGAAGCAACAGAAGTTTTTCGGATTGGTCAATCCGTTCGCGAGATATGGCAGTTTGGAAATAAGAAACGCTTGAGAAACTCAAAATTTTCGCAGTTCTGATGCTCGAAACGAATAACTAGAACCGCCTAGGGGAAAAGTGCGCATACCGTTGTAATCGGGCGAGTTTCTACTTTCAGATGCCACAGAAATTTTGCGGATTGGTCGATCCGTTCGCGAGATGTGGCAGTTTGGAAGTAAGAAACGCTTGGGAAACTCAAAACTTTCGCAGTTCTGATGCTCGAAACGAACAACAAGAACCGCCTAGGGGAAAAGTGCGGATACCGTTGTATTCGGGCGAGTTTCTACTTTCAGATGCCTCAGAAATTTTGCGGATTGATCAATCCGTTCGCGAGATATGGCAGTTTGGAAATAAGAAACGCTTGAGAAACTCAAAAATTTTCGCAGTTCTGATGCTCGAAACGAGTAACTAGAACGGCATAGGGGAAAAGTACGCATACCGTTGTAATCGGGCGAGTTTCTACTTTCAGACGCAACAGAAATTTTGCGGATTGGTCAATCCGTTCGCGAGATATGGCAGTTGGGAGGTAAGAAACGCTTGAGAAACTCAAAATTTTCGCTGTTCTGATGCTCGAAACGAGTAACTAGAACGGCCTAGGGGAATAGTACGCACACCGTTGTAATCGGGCGAGTTTCTACTTTCAGACGCAACAGAAATTTTGCGGATTGGTCAATCCGTTCGCGAGATATGGCAGTTGGGAGGTAAGAAACGCTTGAGAAACTCAAAATTTGCGCAGTTCTGATGCTCGAAACGAAATAACTAGAACGGCCTAGGGGAAAAGTACGCATACCGTTGTAATCGGGCAAGATTCTACTTGCACATGCAACAGAAATTTTGCGGATTGGTCGATCCGTTCGCGAGATATGGCAGTTTGGAAGTAAGAAACGCTTGAGAAACTCAAAATTTTCGCAGTTCTGATGCTCGAAATGAATAACTGGAACGGCCTAGGGGAAAAGTGCGCATACCGTTGTAATCGGGCGAGTTTCTACTTTCAGATGCAACAGAAATTTTGCGGATTGATCAATCCGTTCGCGAGATATGGCAGTTTGGATATAAGAAACGCTTGAGAAACTCAAAATTTTCGCAGTTCTGATGCTCGAAACGAGTAACTAGAACGGCCTAGGGGAATAGTACGCACACCGTTGTAATCGGGCGAGTTTCTACTTTCAGACGCAACAGAAATTTTGCGGATTGGTCAATCCGTTCGCGAGATATGGCAGTTGGGAGGTAAGAAACGCTTGAGAAACTCAAAATTTGCGCAGTTCTGATGCTCGAAACGAAATAACTAGAACGGCCTAGGGGAAAAGTACGCATACCGTTGTAATCGGGCGAGATTCTACTTGCACATGCAACAGAAATTTTGCGGATTGGTCGATCCGTTCGCGAGATATGGCAGTTTGGAAATAAGAAACGCTTGAGAAACTCAAAATTTTCGCAGTTCTGATGCTCGAAACGAGTAACTAGAACGGCATAGGGGAAAAGTACGCATACCGTTGTAATCGGGCGAGTTTCTACTTTCAGATGCAACAGAAATTTTGCGGATTGATCAATCCGTTCGCGAGATATGGCAGTTTGGAGGTAAGAAACGCTTGAGAAACTCAAAATTTTCGCAGTTCTGATGCTCGAAACGAATAACTAGAACGGCCTAGGGGAAAAGTACGCATACCGTTGTAATCGGGCGAGTTTCTACTTGCACATGCAACAGAAATTTTGCGGATTGGTCGATCCGTTCGCGAGATATGGCAGTTTGGAAGTAAGAAACGCTTGAGAAACTCAAAATTTTCGCAGTTCTGATGCTCGAAACGATTAACTAGAACGGCATAGGGGAAAAGTACGCATACCGTTGTAATCGGGCGAGTTTCTACTTTCAGATGCAACAGAAATTTTGTGGATTGATCAATCCGTTCGCGAGATATGGCAGTTTGGAGGTAAGAAACGCTTGAGAAACTCAAAATTTTCGCAGTTCTGATGCTCGAAACGAATAACTAGAACGGCCTAGGGGAAAACTACAGCCACCGTTGTAATCGGGCGAGCTTCTACTTCCAGACGCAACAGAAATTTTGCGGATAGGTCAATCCGTTCGCGAGATATGGCAGTTTGGAGGTAAGAAACGCTTGAGAAACTCAAAATTTTCGCAGTTCTGATGCTCGAAATGAATAACTGGAACGGCCTAGGGGAAAAGTGCGCATACCGTTGTAATCGGGCGAGTTTCTACTTTCAGATGCCGCAGAAATTTTGCGGATTGATCAATCCGTTCGCGAGATATGGCAGTTTGGAAATAAGAAACGCTTGAGAAACTCAAAATTTTCGCAGTTCTGATGCTCGAAACGAGTAACTAGAACGGCATAGGGGAAAAGTACGCATACCGTTGTAATCGGGCGAGTTTCTACTTTCAGATGCAACAGAAATTTTGCCGATTGGTCAATCCGTTCGCGAGATATGGCAGTTTGGATGTAAGAAACGCTTGAGAAACTCAAAATTTTCGCAGTTCTGATGCTCGACACGAATAACTAGAACGGCCTAGGGGAAAAGTACGCATACCGTTGCAATCGGGCTAGTTTCTACTTGCAGATGCAACAGAAATTTTGCGGATTGGTCGATCCGTTCGCGAGATATGGCAGTTTGGATGTAAGAAACGCTTGAAAAACTCAAAATTTTCGCAGTTCTGTTGCTCGAAACGAGTAACTAGAACGGCATAGGGGAAAAGTACGCATACCGTTGTAATCGGGCGAGTTTCTACTTTCAGATGCAACAGAAATTTTGCGGATCGGTCAATCCGTTCGCGAGATATGGCAGTTTGGATGTAAGAAACGCTTGAGAAACTCAAAATTTTCGCAGTTCTGATGCTCGAAACGAGTAACTAGAACGGCATAGGGGAAGAGTACGCATACCGTTGTAATCGGGTGAGTTTCTACTTTCAGATGCAACAGAAATTTTGCGGAATGGTCAATCCGTTCGCGAGATATGGCAGTTTGGAGGTAAGAAACGCTTGAGAAACTCAAAATTTGCGCAGTTCTGATGCTCGACACGAATAACTAGAACGGCCTAGGGGAAAAGTGCGCATACCGTTGTAATCGGGCGAGTTTCTACTTTCAGATGCAACAGAAATTTTGTGGATCAGTCAATCCGTTCGCGAGATATGGCAGTTTGGATGTAAGAAACGCTTGAGAAACTCAAAACTTTCGCAGTTCTGATGCTCGAAACGAATAACTGGAACGGCCTAGGGGAAAACTACACATACCGTTGTAATCGGGCGAGTTTCTACTTTCAGATGCTACAGATATTTTGCAGATTGGTCTATCCGTTCGCGAGATATGGCAGTTTGGAGATAAGAAACGCTTGAGAAACTCAAAATTTTCGCAGTTCTGATGCTCGAAACGAGTAACTAGAACGGCCTAGGGGAAATGTACGCATACCGTTGTAATCAGGCGAGTTTCTACTTTCAAATGCAACAGAAATTTTGCGGATTGGTCAATCCGATCGCGAGATATGGCAGTTTGGAGGTAAGAAACGCTTGAGAAACTCAAAATTTTCGCAGTTCTGATGCTCGAAACGAGTAACTAGAACGGCCTAGGGGAATAGTACGCACACCGTTGTAATCGGGTGAGTTTCTACTTTCAGACGCAACAGAAATTTTGCGGATTGGTCAATCCGTTCGCGAGATATGGCAGTTTGGAGGTAAGAAACGCTTGAAAAACTCAAAATTTTCGCAGTTCTGATGCTCGAAACGAGTAACTAGAACGGCATAGGGGAAGAGTACGCATACCGTTGTAATCGGGTGAGTTTCTACTTTCAGATGCAACAGACATTTTGCGGAATGGTCAATCCGTTCGCGAGATATGGCAGTTTGGAGGTAAGAAACGCTTGAGAAACTCAAAATTTGCGCAGTTCTGATGCTCGACACGAATAACTAGAACGGCCTAGGGGAAAAGTGCGCATACCGTTGTAATCGGGCGAGTTTCTACTTTCAGATGCAACAGAAATTTTGTGGATCAGTCAATCCATTCGCGAGATATGGCAGTTTGGATGTAAGAAACGCTTGAGAAACTCAAAACTTTCGCAGTTCTGATGCTCGAAACGAATAACTGGAACGGCCTAGGGGAAAACTACACATACCGTTGTAATCGGGCGAGTTTCTACTTTCAGATGCTACAGATATTTTGCAGATTGGTCTATCCGTTCGCGAGATATGGCAGTTTGGAGATAAGAAACGCTTGAGAAACTCAAAATTTTCGCAGTTCTGATGCTCGAAACGAGTAACTAGAACGGCCTAGGGGAAATGTACGCATACCGTTGTAATCAGGCGAGTTTCTACTTTCAAATGCAACAGAAATTTTGCGGATTGGTCAATCCGATCGCGAGATATGGCAGTTTGGAGGTAAGAAACGCTTGAGAAACTCAAAATTTTCGCAGTTCTGATGCTCGAAACGAGTAACTAGAACGGCCTAGGGGAATTGTACGCACACCGTTGTAATCGGGTGAGTTTCTACTTTCAGACGCAACAGAAATTTTGCGGATTGGTCAATCCGTTCGCGAGATATGGCAGTTTGGAGGTAAGAAACGCTTGAAAAACTCAAAATTTTCGCAGTTCTGATGCTCGAAACGAGTAACTAGAACGGCATAGGGGAAGAGTACGCATACCGTTGTAATCGGGTGAGTTTCTACTTTCAGATGCAACAGAAATTTTGCGGATTGGTCAATCCGTTCGCGAGATATGGCAGTTTGGAGGTAAGAAACGCTTGAGAAACTCAAAATTTGCGCAGTTCTGATGCTCGACACGAATAACTAGAACGGCCTAGGGGAAAAGTGCGCATACCGTTGTAATCGGGCGAGTTTCTACTTTCAGATGCAACAGAAATTTTGTGGATCAGTCAATCCGTTCGCGAGATATGGCAGTTTGGATGTAAGAAACGCTTGAGAAACTCAAAACTTTCGCAGTTCTGATGCTCGAAACGAATAACTGGAACGGCCTAGGGGAAAACTACACATACCGTTGTAATCGGGCGAGTTTCTACTTTCAGATGCTACAGATATTTTGCAGATTGGTCTATCCGTTCGCGAGATATGGCAGTTTGGAGATAAGAAACGCTTGAGAAACTCAAAATTTTCGCAGTTCTGATGCTCGAAACGAGTAACTAGAACGGCCTAGGGGAAATGTACGCATACCGTTGTAATCAGGCGAGTTTCTACTTTCAAATGCAACAGAAATTTTGCGGATTGGTCAATCCGATCGCGAGATATGGCAGTTTGGAGGTAAGAAACGCTTGAGAAACTCAAAATTTTCGCAGTTCTGATGCTCGAAACGAGTAACTAGAACGGCCTAGGGGAATAGTACGCACACCGTTGTAATCGGGTGAGTTTCTACTTTCAGACGCAACAGAAATTTTGCGGATTGGTCAATCCGTTCGCGAGATATGGCAGTTTGGAGGTAAGAAACGCTTGAAAAACTCAAAATTTTCGCAGTTCTGATGCTCGAAACGAGTAACTAGAACGGCATAGGGGAAGAGTACGCATACCGTTGTAATCGGGTGAGTTTCTACTTTCAGATGCAACAGACATTTTGCGGAATGGTCAATCCGTTCGCGAGATATGGCAGTTTGGAGGTAAGAAACGCTTGAGAAACTCAAAATTTGCGCAGTTCTGATGCTCGACACGAATAACTAGAACGGCCTAGGGGAAAAGTGCGCATACCGTTGTAATCGGGCGAGTTTCTACTTTCAGATGCAACAGAAATTTTGTGGATCAGTCAATCCATTCGCGAGATATGGCAGTTTGGATGTAAGAAACGCTTGAGAAACTCAAAACTTTCGCAGTTCTGATGCTCGAAACGAATAACTGGAACGGCCTAGGGGAAAACTACACATACCGTTGTAATCGGGCGAGTTTCTACTTTCAGATGCTACAGATATTTTGCAGATTGGTCTATCCGTTCGCGAGATATGGCAGTTTGGAGATAAGAAACGCTTGAGAAACTCAAAATTTTCGCAGTTCTGATACTCGAAACGAGTAACTAGAACGGCCTAGGGGAAATGTACGCATACCGTTGTAATCAGGCGAGTTTCTACTTTCAAATGCAACAGAAATTTTGCGGATTGGTCAATCCGATCGCGAGATATGGCAGTTTGGAGGTAAGAAACGCTTGAGAAACTCAAAATTTTCGCAGTTCTGATGCTCGAAACGAGTAACTAGAACGGCCTAGGGGAATTGTACGCACACCGTTGTAATCGGGTGAGTTTCTACTTTCAGACGCAACAGAAATTTTGCGGATTGGTCAATCCGTTCGCGAGATATGGCAGTTTGGAGGTAAGAAACGCTTGAAAAACTCAAAATTTTCGCAGTTCTGATGCTCGAAACGAGTAACTAGAACGGCATAGGGGAAGAGTACGCATACCGTTGTAATCGGGTGAGTTTCTACTTTCAGATGCAACAGAAATTTTGCGGATTGGTCAATCCGTTCGCGAGATATGGCAGTTTGGAGGTAAGAAACGCTTGAGAAACTCAAAATTTGCGCAGTTCTGATGCTCGACACGAATAACTAGAACGGCCTAGGGGAAAAGTGCGCATACCGTTGTAATCGGGCGAGTTTCTACTTTCAGATGCAACAGAAATTTTGTGGATCAGTCAATCCGTTCGCGAGATATGGCAGTTTGGATGTAAGAAACGCTTGAGAAACTCAAAACTTTCGCAGTTCTGATGCTCGAAACGAATAACTGGAACGGCCTAGGGGAAAACTACACATACCGTTGTAATCGGGCGAGTTTCTACTTTCAGATGCTACAGATATTTTGCAGATTGGTCTATCCGTTCGCGAGATATGGCAGTTTGGAGATAAGAAACGCTTGAGAAACTCAAAATTTTCGCAGTTCTGATGCTCGAAACGAGTAACTAGAACGGCCTAGGGGAAATGTACGCATACCGTTGTAATCAGGCGAGTTTCTACTTTCAAATGCAACAGAAATTTTGCGGATTGGTCAATCCGATCGCGAGATATGGCAGTTTGGAGGTAAGAAACGCTTGAGAAACTCAAAATTTTCGCAGTTCTGATGCTCGAAACGAGTAACTAGAACGGCCTAGGGGAATAGTACGCACACCGTTGTAATCGGGTGAGTTTCTACTTTCAGACGCAACAGAAATTTTGCGGATTGGTCGATCCGTTCGCGAGATATGGCAGTTTGGAAGTAAGAAACGCTTGAGAAACTCAAAATTTTCACATTTCTGATGCTCGAAACGAACAACTAGAACGGCCTAGGGGAAAAGTACGCATACCGTTGTAATCGGGCGAGTTTCTACTTTGAGATGCAACAAAAATTTTGCGGATTGGTCGATCCGTTCGCGAGATATGGCAGTTTGGAGGTAAGAAACGCTTGAGAAACTCAAAATTTTCGCAGTTCTGATGCTCGACACGAATAACTAGAACGGCCTAGGGGAAAAGTGCTCATACCGTTGTAATCGGGCGAGCTTCTACTTTCAGATGCATCAGAAATTTTGCGGATTGATCAATCCGTTCGCGAGATATGGTAGTTTGGAAATAAGAAACGCTTGAGAAACTCAAAATTTTCGCAGTTCTGATGCTCGAAACGAATAACTAGAACCTCCTAGGGGAAAAGTGCGCATACCGTTGTAATCGGGCGAGTTTCTACTTTCAGATGCCACAGAAATTTTGCGGATTGATCAATCCGTTCGCGAGATATGGCAGTTTGGAAATAAGAAACGCTTGATAAACTCAAAATTTTCCCAGTTCTGATGCTCGAAACGAGTAACTAGAACGGCATAGGGGAAAAGTACGCATACCGTTGTAATCGGGCGAGTTTCTACTTTCAGATGCAACAGAAATTTTGCGGATTGATCAATCCGTTCGCGAGATATGGCAGTTTGGAGGTAAGAAACGCTTGAGAAACTCAAAATTTTCGCAGTTCTGATGCTCGAAACGAATAACTAGAACGGCCTAGGGGAAAAGTGCGCATACCGTTGTAATCGGGCGAGCTTCTACTTTCAGATGCATCAGAAATTTTGCGGATTGATCAATCCGTTCGCGAGATATGGTAGTTTGGAAATAAGAAACGCTTGAGAAACTCAAAATTTTCGCACTTCTGATGCTCGAAACGAATAACTAGAACCGCCTAGTGGAAAAGTGCGCATACCGTTGTAATCGGGCGAGTTTCTACTTTCAGATGCCACAGAAATTTTGCGGATTGATCAATCCGTTCGCGAGATATGGCAGTTTGGAAATAAGACACGCTTGATAAACTCAAAATTTTCCCAGTTCTGATGCTCGAAACGAGTAACTAGAACGGCATAGGGGAAAAGTACGCATACCGTTGTAATCGGGCGAGTTTCTACTTTCAGATGCAACAGAAATTTTGCGGATTGATCAATCCGTTCGCGAGATATGGCAGTTTGGAGGTAAGAAACGCTTGAGAAACTCAAAATTTTCGCAGTTCTGATGCTCGAAACGAATAACTAGAACGGCATAGGGGAAAAGTACGCATACCGTTGTAATCGGGCGAGTTTCTTCTTTCAGATGCAACAGAAATTTTGCGGATTGGTCAATCCGTTCGCGAGATATGGCAGTTTGGATGTAAGAAACGCTTGAGAAACTCAAAATTTTCGCAGTTCTGATGCCCGACACGAATAACTAGAACGGCCTAGGGGAAAAGTGCGCATACCGTTGTAATCGGGCGAGTTTCTACTTTCAGATGCAACAGAAATTTTGCGGATTGATCAATCCGTTCGCGAGATATGGCAGTTTGGATATAAGAAACGCTTGAGAAACTCAAAATTTTCGCAGTTCTGATGCTCGAAACGAGTAACTAGAACGGCTTAGGGGAATAGTACGCACACCGTTGTAATCGGGCGAGTTTCTACTTTCAGACGCAACAGAAATTTTGCGGATTGGACAATCCGTTCGCGAGATATGGCAGTTTGGAAGTAAGAAACGCTTGATAAACTCAAAATTTTCGCAGTTCTGATGCTCGAAACGAGTAACTAGAACGGCATAGGGGAAAAGTACGCATACCGTTGTAATCGGGCGAGTTTCTACTTTCAGACGCAACAGAAATTTTGCGGATTGGACAATCCGTTCGCGAGATATGGCAGTTTGGAAATAAGAAACGCTTGATAAACTCAAAATTTTCGCAGTTCTGATGCTCGAAACGAATAACTAGAACGGCCTAGGGGAAAAGTGCGCATACCGTTGTAATAGGGCGAGTTTCTACTTTCAGATGCAACAGAAATTTTGCGGATTGATCAATCCGTTCGCGAGATATGGCAGTTTGGATATAAGAAACGCTTGAGAAACTCAAAATTTGCGCAGTTCTGATGCTCGGAACGAAATAACTAGAACGGCCTAGGGGAATAGTACGCACACCGTTTTAATCGGGCGAGTTTCTACTTTCAGATGCAACAGAAATTTTGCGGATTGGTCAATCCGTTCGCGAGATATGGCAGTTTGGAGGTAAGAAACGCTTGAGAAACTCAAAATTTGCGCAGTTCTGATGCTCGAAACGAATAACTAGAACGGCCTAGGGGAAAAGAACGCATACCGTTGTAATCGGGCGAGATTCTACTTGCACATGCAACTGAAATTTTGCGGATTGGTCGATCCGTTCGCGAGATATGGCAGTTTGGATGTAAGAAACGCTTGAGAAACTCAAAACTTTCGCAGTTCTGATGCTCGAAACGAATAACTGGAACGGCCTAGGGGAAAACTATACATACCGTTGTAATCGGGCGAGTTTCTACTTTCAGATGCTACAGATATTTTGCAGATTGGTCTATCCGTTCGCGAGATATGGCAGTTTGGAGATAAGAAACGCTTGAGAAACTCAAAATTTTCGCAGTTCTGATGCTCGAAACGAGTAACTAGAACGGCCTAGGGGAAATGTACGCATACCGTTGTAATCAGGCGAGTTTCTACTTTCAAATGCAACAGAAATTTTGCGGATTGGTCAATCCGATCGCGAGATATGGCAGTTTGGAGGTAAGAAACGCTTGAGAAACTCAAAATTTTCGCAGTTCTGATGCTCGAAACGAGTAACTAGAACGGCCTAGGGGAATAGTACGCACACCGTTGTAATCGGGGGAGTTTCTACTTTCAGACGCAACAGAAATTTTGCGGATTGGTCAATCCGTTCGCGAGATATGGCAGTTTGGAGGTAAGAAACGCTTGAAAAACTCAAAATTTTCGCAGTTCTGATGCTCGAAACGAGTAACAAGAACGGCCTAGGGGAATAGTACGCACACCGTTGTAATCGGGCGAGTTTCTACTTTCAGACGCAACAGAAATTTTGCAGATTGGTCTATCCGTTCGCGAGATATGGCAGTTTGGAGATAAGAAACGCTTGAGAAACTCAAAATTTTCGCAGTTCTGATGCTCGAAACGAGTAACTAGAACGGCCTAGGGGAAATGTACGCATACCGTTGTAATCAGGCGAGTTTCTACTTTCAAATGCAACAGAAATTTTGCGGATTGGTCAATCCGATCGCGAGATATGGCAGTTTGGAGGTAAGAAACGCTTGAGAAACTCAAAATTTTCGCAGTTCTGATGCTCGAAACGAGTAACTAGAACGGCCTAGGGGAATAGTACGCACACCGTTGTAATCGGGGGAGTTTCTACTTTCAGACGCAACAGAAATTTTGCGGATTGGTCAATCCGTTCGCGAGATATGGCAGTTTGGAGGTAAGAAACGCTTGAAAAACTCAAAATTTTCGCAGTTCTGATGCTCGAAACGAGTAACTAGAACGGCCTAGGGGAATAGTACGCACACCGTTGTAATCGGGCGAGTTTCTACTTTCAGACGCAACAGAAATTTTGCGGATTGATCAATCCGTTCGCGAGATATGGCAGTTTGGAAATAAGAAACGCTTGAGAAACTCAAAATTTTCGCAGTTCTGATGCTCGAAACGAATAACTGGAACGGCCTAGGGGAAAACTACACATACCGTTGTAATCGGGCGAGTTTCTACTTTCAGATGCTACAGATATTTTGCAGATTGGTCTATCCGTTCGCGAGATATGGCAGTTTGGAGATAAGAAACGCTTGAGAAACTCAAAATTTTCGCAGTTCTGATGCTCGAAACGAGTAACTAGAACGGCCTAGGGGAAATGTACGCATACCGTTGTAATCAGGCGAGTTTCTACTTTCAAATGCAACAGAAATTTTGCGGATTGGTCAATCCGATCGCGAGATATGGCAGTTTGGAGGTAAGAAACGCTTGAGAAACTCAAAATTTTCGCAGTTCTGATGCTCGAAACGAGTAACTAGAACGGCCTAGGGGAATAGTACGCACACCGTTGTAATCGGGGGAGTTTCTACTTTCAGACGCAACAGAAATTTTGCGGATTGGTCAATCCGTTCGCGAGATATGGCAGTTTGGAGGTAAGAAACGCTTGAAAAACTCAAAATTTTCGCAGTTCTGATGCTCGAAACGAGTAACTAGAACGGCCTAGGGGAATAGTACGCACACCGTTGTAATCGGGCGAGTTTCTACTTTCAGACGCAACAGAAATTTTGCGGATTGGTCAATCCGTTCGCGAGATATGGCAGTTTGGAGGTAAGAAACGCTTGAGAAACTCAAAATTTTCGCAGTTCTGATGCTCGAAACGAATAACTAGAACGGCCTAGGGGAAAACTTCACCCACCGTTGTAATCGGGCGAGTTTCTACTTTCAGATGCAACAGAAATTTTGCGGATTGGTCAATCCGTTCGCGCGATATGGCAGTTTGGAGGTAAGAAACGCTTGAGAAACTCAAAATTTTCGCAGTTCTGATGCTCGAAATGAATAAATGGAACGGCCTAGGGGAAAAGTACGCATACCGTCGTAATCGGGCGAGTTTCTACTTTCAGAAGCAACAGAAGTTTTGCGGATTGGTCAATCCGTTCGCGAGATATGGCAGTTTGGAAATAAGAAACGCTTGAGAAACTCAAAATTTTCGCAGTTCTGATGCTCGAAACGAATAACTAGAACCGCCTAGGGGAAAAGTGCGCATACCGTTGTAATCGGGCGAGTTTCTACTTTCAGATGCCACAGAAATTTTGCGGATTGGTCGATCCGTTCGCGAGATATGGCAGTTTGGAAGTAAGAAACGCTTGGGAAACTCAAAACTTTCGCAGTTCTGATGCTCGAAACGAACAACAAGAACCGCCTAGGGGAAAAGTGCGGATACCGTTGTATTCGGGCGAGTTTCTACTTTCAGATGCCGCAGAAATTTTGCGGTTTGATCAATCCGTTCGCGAGATATGGCAGTTTGGAAATAAGAAACGCTTGAGAAACTCAAAAATTTTCGCAGTTCTGATGCTCGAAACGAGTAACTAGAACGGCATAGGGGAAAAGTACGCATACCGTTGTAATCGGGCGAGTTTCTACTTTCAGACGCAACAGAAATTTTGCGGATTGGTCAATCCGTTCGCGAGATATGGCAGTTTGGAAATAAGAAACGCTTGAGAAACTCAAAATTTTCGCAGATCTGATGCTCGAAACGAAATAACTAGAAAGGCCTAGGGGAAAAGTACGCATACCGTTGTAATCGGGCGAGATTCTACTTGCTCATGCAACAGAAATTTTGCGGATTATTCGATCCGTTCGCGAGATATGGCAGTTTGGAAGTAAGAAACGCTTGAGAAACTCAAAATTTTCGCAGTTCTGATGCTCGAAATGAATAACTGGAACGACCTAGGGGAAAAGTGCGCATACCGTTGTAATCGGGCGAGTTTCTACTTTCAGATGCCGCAGAAATTTTGCGAATTGATCAATCCGTTCGCGAGATATGGCAGTTTGGAAATAAGAAACGCTTGAGAAACTCAAAATTTTCGCAGTTCTGATGCTCGAAACGAATAACTAGAACGGCCTAGGGGAAAAGTACGCATACCGTTGTAATCGGGCCAGTTTCTACTTTCAGATGCAACAGAAATTTTGCGGATTGATCAATCCGTTCGCGAGATATGGCAGTTTGGATATAAGAAACGCTTGAGAAACTCAAAATTTTCGCAGTTCTGATGCTCGAAACGAGTAACTAGAACGGCCTAGGGGAAAAGTACGCATACCGTTGTAATCGGGCGAGTTTCTACTTTCAGATGCAACAGATATTTTGCGGATTGGTCAATCCGTACGCGAGATATGGAAGTTTGGATGTAAGAAACGCTTGAGAAACTCAAAATTTTCGCAGTTCTGATGCTCGACACGAATAACTAGAACGGCCTGGGGAAAAGTGCGCATACCGTTGTAATCGGGCGAGTTTCTACTTTCAGATGCAACAGAAATTTTGCGGATTGATCAATCCGTTCGCGAGATATGGCAGTTTGGATATAAGAAACGCTTGAGAAACTCAAAATTTTCGCAGTTCTGATGCTCGAAACGAGTAACTAGAACGGCCTAGGGGAATAGTACGCACACCGTTGTAATCGGGCGAGTTTCTACTTTCAGACGCAACAGAAATTTTACGGATTGGTCAATCCGTTCGCGAGATATGGCAGTTGGGAGGTAAGAAACGCTTGAGAAACTCAAAATTTGCGCAGTTCTGATGCTCGAAACGAAATAACTAGAACGGCCTAGGGGAAAAGTACGCATACCGTTGTAATCGGGCGAGATTCTACTTGCACATGCAACAGAAATTTTGCGGATTGGTCGATCCGTTCGCGAGATATGGCAGTTTGGATGTAAGAAACGCTTGAGAAACTCAAAATTTTCGCAGTTCTGATGCTCGAAATGAATAACTGGAACGGCCTAGGGGAAAAGTGCGCATACCGTTGTAATCGGGCGAGTTTCTACTTTCAGATGCCGCAGAAATTTTGCGAATTGATCAATCCGTTCGCGAGATATGGCAGTTTGGAAATAAGAAACGCTTGAGAAACTCAAAATTTTCGCAGTTCTGATGCTCGAAACGAATAACTAGAACGGCCTAGGGGAAAAGTACGCATACCGTTGTAATCGGGCGAGTTTCTACTTTCAGATGCAACAGATATTTTGCGGATTGGTCAATCCGTACGCGAGATATGGAAGTTTGGAAGTAAGAAACGCTTGAGAAACTCAAAATTTTCGCAGTTCTGATGCTCGACACGAATAACTAGAACGGCCTGGGGAAAAGTGCGCATACCGTTGTAATCGGGCGAGTTTCTACTTTCAGATGCAACAGAAATTTTGCGGATTGATCAATCCGTTCGCGAGATATGGCAGTTTGGATATAAGAAACGCTTGAGAAACTCAAAATTTTCGCAGTTCTGATGCTCGAAACGAGTAACTAGAACGGCCTAGGGGAATAGTACGCATACCGTTGTAATCGGGCGAGTTTCTACTTTCAGATGCAACAGATATTTTGCGGATTGGTCAATCCGTACGCGAGATATGGAAGTTTGGATGTAAGAAACGCTTGAGAAACTCAAAATTTTCGCAGTTCTGATGCTCGACACGAATAACTAGAACGGCCTGGGGAAAAGTGCGCATACCGTTGTAATCGGGCGAGTTTCTACTTTCAGATGCAACAGAAATTTTGCGGATTGATCAATCCGTTCGCGAGATATGGCAGTTTGGATATAAGAAACGCTTGAGAAACTCAAAATTTTCGCAGTTCTGATGCTCGAAACGAGTAACTAGAACGGCCTAGGGGAATAGTACGCACACCGTTGTAATCGGGCGAGTTTCTACTTTCAGACGCAACAGAAATTTTACGGATTGGTCAATCCGTTCGCGAGATATGGCAGTTGGGAGGTAAGAAACGCTTGAGAAACTCAAAATTTGCGCAGTTCTGATGCTCGAAACGAAATAACTAGAACGGCCTAGGGGAAAAGTACGCATACCGTTGTAATCGGGCGAGATTCTACTTGCACATGCAACAGAAATTTTGCGGATTGGTCGATCCGTTCGCGAGATATGGCAGTTTGGATGTAAGAAACGCTTGAGAAACTCAAAATTTTCGCAGTTCTGATGCTCGAAATGAATAACTGGAACGGCCTAGGGGAAAAGTGCGCATACCGTTGTAATCGGGCGAGTTTCTACTTTCAGATGCCGCAGAAATTTTGCGAATTGATCAATCCGTTCGCGAGATATGGCAGTTTGGAAATAAGAAACGCTTGAGAAACTCAAAATTTTCGCAGTTCTGATGCTCGAAACGAATAACTAGAACGGCCTAGGGGAAAAGTACGCATACCGTTGTAATCGGGCGAGTTTCTACTTTCAGATGCAACAGATATTTTGCGGATTGGTCAATCCGTACGCGAGATATGGAAGTTTGGATGTAAGAAACGCTTGAGAAACTCAAAATTTTCGCAGTTCTGATGCTCGACACGAATAACTAGAACGGCCTGGGGAAAAGTGCGCATACCGTTGTAATCGGGCGAGTTTCTACTTTCAGATGCAACAGAAATTTTGCGGATTGATCAATCCGTTCGCGAGATATGGCAGTTTGGATATAAGAAACGCTTGAGAAACTCAAAATTTTCGCAGTTCTGATGCTCGAAACGAGTAACTAGAACGGCCTAGGGGAATAGTACGCACACCGTTGTAATCGGGCGAGTTTCTACTTTCAGACGCAACAGAAATTTTGCGGATTGATCAATCCGTTCGCGAGATATGGCAGTTTGGATGTAAGAAACGCTTGAGAAACTCAAAATTTGCGCAGTTCTGATGCTCGAAACGAGTAACTAGAACGGCCTAGGGGAATAGTACGCACACCGTTGTAATCGGGCGAGTTTCTACTTTCAGACGCAACAGAAATTTTGCGGATTGGTCAATCCGTTCGCGAGATATGGCAGTTGGGAGGTAAGAAACGCTTGAGAAACTCAAAATTTGCGCAGTTCTGATGCTCGAAACGAAATAACTAGAACGGCCCAGGGGAAAAGTACGCATACCGTTGTAATCGGGCAAGATTCTACTTGCACATGCAACAGAAATTTTGCGGATTGGTCGATCCGTTCGCGAGATATGGCAGTTTGGAAGTAAGAAACGCTTGAGAAACTCAAAATTTTCGCAGTTCTGATGCTCGAAATGAATAACTGGAACGGCCTAGGGGAAAAGTGCGCATACCGTTGTAATCGGGCGAGTTTCTACTTTCAGATGCCGCAGAAATTTTGCGAATTGATCAATCCGTTCGCGAGATATGGCAGTTTGGAAATAAGAAACGCTTGAGAAACTCAAAATTTTCGCAGTTCTGATGCTCGAAACGAATAACTAGAACGGGCTAGGGGAAAAGTACGCATACCGTTGTAATCGGGCGAGTTTCTACTTTCAGATGCAACAGAAATTTTGCGGATTGAGCAATCCGTTCGCGAGATATGGCAGTTTGGATATAAGAAACGCTTGAGAAACTCAAAATTTTCGCAGTTCTGATGCTCGAAACGAGTAACTAGAACGGCCTAGGGGAATAGTACGCACACCGTTGTAATCGGGCGAGTTTCTACTTTCAGACGCAACAGAAATTTTGCGGATTGATCAATCCGTTCGCGAGATATGGCAGTTTGGATGTAAGAAACGCTTGAGAAACTCAAAATTTGCGCAGTTCTGATGCTCGAAACGAGTAACTAGAACGGCCTAGGGGAATAGTACGCACACCGTTGTAATCGGGCGAGTTTCTACTTTCAGACGCAACAGAAATTTTGCGGATTGGTCAATCCGTTCGCGAGATATGGCAGTTGGGAGGTAAGAAACGCTTGAGAAACTCAAAATTTGCGCAGTTCTGATGCTCGAAACGAAATAACTAGAACGGCCCAGGGGAAAAGTACGCATACCGTTGTAATCGGGCAAGATTCTACTTGCACATGCAACAGAAATTTTGCGGATTGGTCGATCCGTTCGCGAGATATGGCAGTTTGGAAGTAAGAAACGCTTGAGAAACTCAAAATTTTCGCAGTTCTGATGCTCGAAATGAATAACTGGAACGGCCTAGGGGAAAAGTGCGCATACCGTTGTAATCGGGCGAGTTTCTACTTTCAGATGCCGCAGAAATTTTGCGAATTGATCAATCCGTTCGCGAGATATGGCAGTTTGGAAATAAGAAACGCTTGAGAAACTCAAAATTTTCGCAGTTCTGATGCTCGAAACGAATAACTAGAACGGCCTAGGGGAAAAGTACGCATACCGTTGTAATCGGGCGAGTTTCTACTTTCAGATGCAACAGATATTTTGCGGATTGGTCAATCCGTACGCGAGATATGGAAGTTTGGATGTAAGAAACGCTTGAGAAACTCAAAATTTGCGCAGTTCTGATGCTCGAAACGAGTAACTAGAACGGCCTAGGGGAATAGTACGCACACCGTTGTAATCGGGCGAGTTTCTACTTTCAGACGCAACAGAAATTTTGCGGATTGGTCAATCCGTTCGCGAGATATGGCAGTTGGGAGGTAAGAAACGCTTGAGAAACTCAAAATTTGCGCAGTTCTGATGCTCGAAACGAAATAACTAGAACGGCCCAGGGGAAAAGTACGCATACCGTTGTAATCGGGCAAGATTCTACTTGCACATGCAACAGAAATTTTGCGGATTGGTCGATCCGTTCGCGAGATATGGCAGTTTGGAAGTAAGAAACGCTTGAGAAACTCAAAATTTTCGCAGTTCTGATGCTCGAAATGAATAACTGGAACGGCCTAGGGGAAAAGTGCGCATACCGTTGTAATCGGGCGAGTTTCTACTTTCAGATGCCGCAGAAATTTTGCGAATTGATCAATCCGTTCGCGAGATATGGCAGTTTGGAAATAAGAAACGCTTGAGAAACTCAAAATTTGCGCAGTTCTGATGCTCGAAACGAGTAACTAGAACGGCCTAGGGGAATAGTACGCACACCGTTGTAATCGGGCGAGTTTCTACTTTCAGACGCAACAGAAATTTTGCGGATTGGTCAATCCGTTCGCGAGATATGGCAGTTGGGAGGTAAGAAACGCTTGAGAAACTCAAAATTTGCGCAGTTCTGATGCTCGAAACGAAATAACTAGAACGGCCCAGGGGAAAAGTACGCATACCGTTGTAATCGGGCAAGATTCTACTTGCACATGCAACAGAAATTTTGCGGATTGGTCGATCCGTTCGCGAGATATGGCAGTTTGGAAGTAAGAAACGCTTGAGAAACTCAAAATTTTCGCAGTTCTGATGCTCGAAATGAATAACTGGAACGGCCTAGGGGAAAAGTGCGCATACCGTTGTAATCGGGCGAGTTTCTACTTTCAGATGCCGCAGAAATTTTGCGAATTGATCAATCCGTTCGCGAGATATGGCAGTTTGGAAATAAGAAACGCTTGAGAAACTCAAAATTTTCGCAGTTCTGATGCTCGAAACGAATAACTAGAACGGCCTAGGGGAAAAGTACGCATACCGTTGTAATCGGGCGAGTTTCTACTTTCAGATGCAACAGATATTTTGCGGATTGGTCAATCCGTACACGAGATATGGAAGTTTGGATGTAAGAAACGCTTGAGAAACTCAAAATTTGCGCAGTTCTGATGCTCGAAACGAGTAACTAGAACGGCCTAGGGGAATAGTACGCACACCGTTGTAATCGGGCGAGTTTCTACTTTCAGACGCAACAGAAATTTTGCGGATTGGTCAATCCGTTCGCGAGATATGGCAGTTGGGAGGTAAGAAACGCTTGAGAAACTCAAAATTTGCGCAGTTCTGATGCTCGAAACGAAATAACTAGAACGGCCCAGGGGAAAAGTACGCATACCGTTGTAATCGGGCAAGATTCTACTTGCACATGCAACAGAAATTTTGCGGATTGGTCGATCCGTTCGCGAGATATGGCAGTTTGGAAGTAAGAAACGCTTGAGAAACTCAAAATTTTCGCAGTTCTGATGCTCGAAATGAATAACTGGAACGGCCTAGGGGAAAAGTGCGCATACCGTTGTAATCGGGCGAGTTTCTACTTTCAGATGCCGCAGAAATTTTGCGAATTGATCAATCCGTTCGCGAGATATGGCAGTTTGGAAATAAGAAACGCTTGAGAAACTCAAAATTTTCGCAGTTCTGATGCTCGAAACGAATAACTAGAACGGCCTAGGGGAAAAGTACGCATACCGTTGTAATCGGGAGAGTTTCTACTTTCAGATGCAACAGAAATTTTGCCGATTGGACAATCCGTTCGCGAGATATGGCAGTTTGGAGGTAAGAAACGCTTGAAAAACTCAAAATTTTCGCAGTTCTGATGCTCGAAACGAGTAACTAGAACGGCCTAGGGGAATAGTACGCACACCGTTGTAATCGGGCGAGTTTCTACTTTCAGACGCAACAGAAATTTTGCGGATTGGTCAATCCGTTCGCGAGATATGGCAGTTTGGAGGTAAGAAACGCTTGAGAAACTCAAAATTTTCGCAGTTCTGATGCTCGAAACGAATAACTAGAACGGCCTAGGGGAAAACTACACCCACCGTTGTAATCGGGCGAGTTTCTACTTTCAGATGCAACAGAAATTTTGCGGATTGGTCAATCCGTTCGCGCGATATGGCAGTTTGGAGGTAAGAAACGCTTGAGAAACTCAAAATTTTCGCAGTTCTGATGCTCGAAATGAATAAATGGAACGGCCTAGGGGAAAAGTACGCATACCGTCGTAATCGGGCGAGTTTCTACTTTCAGAAGCAACAGAAGTTTTTCGGATTGGTCAATCCGTTCGCGAGATATGGCAGTTTGGAAATAAGAAACGCTTGAGAAACTCAAAATTTTCGCAGTTCTGATGCTCGAAACGAATAACTAGAACCGCCTAGGGGAAAAGTGCGCATACCGTTGTAATCGGGCGAGTTTCTACTTTCAGATGCCACAGAAATTTTGCGGATTGGTCGATCCGTTCGCGAGATGTGGCAGTTTGGAAGTAAGAAACGCTTGGGAAACTCAAAACTTTCGCAGTTCTGATGCTCGAAACGAACAACAAGAACCGCCTAGGGGAAAAGTGCGGATACCGTTGTATTCGGGCGAGTTTCTACTTTCAGATGCCTCAGAAATTTTGCGGATTGATCAATCCGTTCGCGAGATATGGCAGTTTGGAAATAAGAAACGCTTGAGAAACTCAAAAATTTTCGCAGTTCTGATGCTCGAAACGAGTAACTAGAACGGCATAGGGGAAAAGTACGCATACCGTTGTAATCGGGCGAGTTTCTACTTTCAGACGCAACAGAAATTTTGCGGATTGGTCAATCCGTTCGCGAGATATGGCAGTTGGGAGGTAAGAAACGCTTGAGAAACTCAAAATTTGCGCAGATCTGATGCTCGAAACGAAATAACTAGAACGGCCTAGGGGAAAAGTACGCATACCGTTGTAATCGGGCGAGATTCTACTTGCACATGCAACAGAAATTTTGCGGATTGGTCGATCCGTTCGCGAGATATGGCAGTTTGGAAGTAAGAAACGCTTGAGAAACTCAAAGTTTTCGCAGTTCTGATGCTCGAAATGAATAACTGGAACGGCCTAGGGGAAAAGTGCGCATACCGTTGTAATCGGGCGAGTTTCTACTTTCAGATGCCGCAGAAATTTTGCGAATTGATCAATCCGTTCGCGAGATATGGCAGTTTGGAAATAAGAAACGCTTGAGAAACTCAAAATTTTCGCAGTTCTGATGCTCGAAACGAATAACTAGAACGGCCTAGGGGAAAAGTACGCATACCGTTGTAATCGGGCGAGTTTCTACTTTCAGATGCAACAGATATTTTGCGGATTGGTCAATCCGTACGCGAGATATGGAAGTTTGGATGTAAGAAACGCTTGAGAAACTCAAAATTTGCGCAGTTCTGATGCTCGAAACGAGTAACTAGAACGGCCTAGGGGAATAGTACGCACACCGTTGTAATCGGGCGAGTTTCTACTTTCAGACGCAACAGAAATTTTGCGGATTGGTCAATCCGTTCGCGAGATATGGCAGTTGGGAGGTAAGAAACGCTTGAGAAACTCAAAATTTGCGCAGTTCTGATGCTCGAAACGAAATAACTAGAACGGCCCAGGGGAAAAGTACGCATACCGTTGTAATCGGGCAAGATTCTACTTGCACATGCAACAGAAATTTTGCGGATTGGTCGATCCGTTCGCGAGATATGGCAGTTTGGAAGTAAGAAACGCTTGAGAAACTCAAAATTTTCGCAGTTCTGATGCTCGAAATGAATAACTGGAACGGCCTAGGGGAAAAGTGCGCATACCGTTGTAATCGGGCGAGTTTCTACTTTCAGATGCCGCAGAAATTTTGCGAATTGATCAATCCGTTCGCGAGATATGGCAGTTTGGAAATAAGAAACGCTTGAGAAACTCAAAATTTTCGCAGTTCTGATGCTCGAAACGAATAACTAGAACGGCCTAGGGGAAAAGTACGCATACCGTTGTAATCGGGAGAGTTTCTACTTTCAGATGCAACAGAAATTTTGCCGATTGGACAATCCGTTCGCGAGATATGGCAGTTTGGAGGTAAGAAACGCTTGAAAAACTCAAAATTTTCGCAGTTCTGATGCTCGAAACGAGTAACTAGAACGGCCTAGGGGAATAGTACGCACACCGTTGTAATCGGGCGAGTTTCTACTTTCAGACGCAACAGAAATTTTGCGGATTGGTCAATCCGTTCGCGAGATATGGCAGTTTGGAGGTAAGAAACGCTTGAGAAACTCAAAATTTTCGCAGTTCTGATGCTCGAAACGAATAACTAGAACGGCCTAGGGGAAAACTACACCCACCGTTGTAATCGGGCGAGTTTCTACTTTCAGATGCAACAGAAATTTTGCGGATTGGTCAATCCGTTCGCGCGATATGGCAGTTTGGAGGTAAGAAACGCTTGAGAAACTCAAAATTTTCGCAGTTCTGATGCTCGAAATGAATAAATGGAACGGCCTAGGGGAAAAGTACGCATACCGTCGTAATCGGGCGAGTTTCTACTTTCAGAAGCAACAGAAGTTTTTCGGATTGGTCAATCCGTTCGCGAGATATGGCAGTTTGGAAATAAGAAACGCTTGAGAAACTCAAAATTTTCGCAGTTCTGATGCTCGAAACGAATAACTAGAACCGCCTAGGGGAAAAGTGCGCATACCGTTGTAATCGGGCGAGTTTCTACTTTCAGATGCCACAGAAATTTTGCGGATTGGTCGATCCGTTCGCGAGATGTGGCAGTTTGGAAGTAAGAAACGCTTGGGAAACTCAAAACTTTCGCAGTTCTGATGCTCGAAACGAACAACAAGAACCGCCTAGGGGAAAAGTGCGGATACCGTTGTATTCGGGCGAGTTTCTACTTTCAGATGCCTCAGAAATTTTGCGGATTGATCAATCCGTTCGCGAGATATGGCAGTTTGGAAATAAGAAACGCTTGAGAAACTCAAAAATTTTCGCAGTTCTGATGCTCGAAACGAGTAACTAGAACGGCATAGGGGAAAAGTACGCATACCGTTGTAATCGGGCGAGTTTCTACTTTCAGACGCAACAGAAATTTTGCGGATTGGTCAATCCGTTCGCGAGATATGGCAGTTGGGAGGTAAGAAACGCTTGAGAAACTCAAAATTTGCGCAGATCTGATGCTCGAAACGAAATAACTAGAACGGCCTAGGGGAAAAGTACGCATACCGTTGTAATCGGGCGAGATTCTACTTGCACATGCAACAGAAATTTTGCGGATTGGTCGATCCGTTCGCGAGATATGGCAGTTTGGAAGTAAGAAACGCTTGAGAAACTCAAAGTTTTCGCAGTTCTGATGCTCGAAATGAATAACTGGAACGGCCTAGGGGAAAAGTGCGCATACCGTTGTAATCGGGCGAGTTTCTACTTTCAGATGCAACAGAAATTTTGCGGATTGATCAATCCGTTCGCGAGATATGGCAGTTTGGATATAAGAAACGCTTGAGAAACTCAAAATTTTCGCTGTTCTGATGCTCGAAACGAGTAACTAGAACGGCCTAGGGGAATAGTACGCACACCGTTGTAATCGGGCGAGTTTCTACTTTCAGACGCAACAGAAATTTTGCGGATTGGTCAATCCGTTCGCGAGATATGGCAGTTGGGAGGTAAGAAACGCTTGAGAAACTCAAAATTTGCGCAGTTCTGATGCTCGAAACGAAATAACTAGAACGGCCTAGGGGAAAAGTACGCATACCGTTGTAATCGGGCAAGATTCTACTTGCACATGCAACAGAAATTTTGCGGATTGGTCGATCCGTTCGCGAGATATGGCAGTTTGGAAGTAAGAAACGCTTGAGAAACTCAAAATTTTCGCAGTTCTGATGCTCGAAATGAATAACTGGAACGGCCTAGGGGAAAAGTGCGCATACCGTTGTAATCGGGCGAGTTTCTACTTTCAGATGCAACAGAAATTTTGCGGATTGATCAATCCGTTCGCGAGATATGGCAGTTTGGATATAAGAAACGCTTGAGAAACTCAAAATTTTCGCAGTTCTGATGCTCGAAACGAGTAACTAGAACGGCCTAGGGGAATAGTACGCACACCGTTGTAATCGGGCGAGTTTCTACTTTCAGACGCAACAGAAATTTTGCGGATTGGTCAATCCGTTCGCGAGATATGGCAGTTGGGAGGTAAGAAACGCTTGAGAAACTCAAAATTTGCGCAGTTCTGATGCTCGAAACGAAATAACTAGAACGGCCTAGGGGAAAAGTACGCATACCGTTGTAATCGGGCGAGATTCTACTTGCACATGCAACAGAAATTTTGCGGATTGGTCGATCCGTTCGCGAGATATGGCAGTTTGGAAATAAGAAACGCTTGAGAAACTCAAAATTTTCGCAGTTCTGATGCTCGAAACGAGTAACTAGAACGGCATAGGGGAAAAGTACGCATACCGTTGTAATCGGGCGAGTTTCTACTTTCAGATGCAACAGAAATTTTGCGGATTGATCAATCCGTTCGCGAGATATGGCAGTTTGGAGGTAAGAAACGCTTGAGAAACTCAAAATTTTCGCAGTTCTGATGCTCGAAACGAATAACTAGAACGGCCTAGGGGAAAAGTACGCATACCGTTGTAATCGGGCGAGTTTCTACTTGCACATGCAACAGAAATTTTGCGGATTGGTCGATCCGTTCGCGAGATATGGCAGTTTGGAAGTAAGAAACGCTTGAGAAACTCAAAATTTTCGCAGTTCTGATGCTCGAAACGAATAACTAGAACGGCATAGGGGAAAAGTACGCATACCGTTGTAATCGGGCGAGTTTCTACTTTCAGATGCAACAGAAATTTTGTGGATTGATCAATCCGTTCGCGAGATATGGCAGTTTGGAGGTAAGAAACGCTTGAGAAACTCAAAATTTTCGCAGTTCTGATGCTCGAAACGAATAACTAGAACGGCCTAGGGGAAAACTACAGCCACCGTTGTAATCGGGCGAGCTTCTACTTCCAGACGCAACAGAAATTTTGCGGATAGGTCAATCCGTTCGCGAGATATGGCAGTTTGGAGGTAAGAAACGCTTGAGAAACTCAAAATTTTCGCAGTTCTGATGCTCGAAATGAATAACTGGAACGGCCTAGGGGAAAAGTGCGCATACCGTTGTAATCGGGCGAGTTTCTACTTTCAGATGCCGCAGAAATTTTGCGGATTGATCAATCCGTTCGCGAGATATGGCAGTTTGGAAATAAGAAACGCTTGAGAAACTCAAAATTTTCGCAGTTCTGATGCTCGAAACGAGTAACTAGAACGGCATAGGGGAAAAGTACGCATACCGTTGTAATCGGGCGAGTTTCTACTTTCAGATGCAACAGAAATTTTGCCGATTGGTCAATCCGTTCGCGAGATATGGCAGTTTGGATGTAAGAAACGCTTGAGAAACTCAAAATTTTCGCAGTTCTGATGCTCGACACGAATAACTAGAACGGCCTAGGGGAAAAGTACGCATACCGTTGCAATCGGGCTAGTTTCTACTTGCAGATGCAACAGAAATTTTGCGGATTGGTCGATCCGTTCGCGAGATATGGCAGTTTGGATGTAAGAAACGCTTGAAAAACTCAAAATTTTCGCAGTTCTGTTGCTCGAAACGAGTAACTAGAACGGCATAGGGGAAAAGTACGCATACCGTTGTAATCGGGCGAGTTTCTACTTTCAGATGCAACAGAAATTTTGCGGATCGGTCAATCCGTTCGCGAGATATGGCAGTTTGGATGTAAGAAACGCTTGAGAAACTCAAAATTTTCGCAGTTCTGATGCTCGAAACGAGTAACTAGAACGGCATAGGGGAAGAGTACGCATACCGTTGTAATCGGGTGAGTTTCTACTTTCAGATGCAACAGAAATTTTGCGGAATGGTCAATCCGTTCGCGAGATATGGCAGTTTGGAGGTAAGAAACGCTTGAGAAACTCAAAATTTGCGCAGTTCTGATGCTCGACACGAATAACTAGAACGGCCTAGGGGAAAAGTGCGCATACCGTTGTAATCGGGCGAGTTTCTACTTTCAGATGCAACAGAAATTTTGTGGATCAGTCAATCCGTTCGCGAGATATGGCAGTTTGGATGTAAGAAACGCTTGAGAAACTCAAAACTTTCGCAGTTCTGATGCTCGAAACGAATAACTGGAACGGCCTAGGGGAAAACTACACATACCGTTGTAATCGGGCGAGTTTCTACTTTCAGATGCTACAGATATTTTGCAGATTGGTCTATCCGTTCGCGAGATATGGCAGTTTGGAGATAAGAAACGCTTGAGAAACTCAAAATTTTCGCAGTTCTGATGCTCGAAACGAGTAACTAGAACGGCCTAGGGGAAATGTACGCATACCGTTGTAATCAGGCGAGTTTCTACTTTCAAATGCAACAGAAATTTTGCGGATTGGTCAATCCGATCGCGAGATATGGCAGTTTGGAGGTAAGAAACGCTTGAGAAACTCAAAATTTTCGCAGTTCTGATGCTCGAAACGAGTAACTAGAACGGCCTAGGGGAATAGTACGCACACCGTTGTAATCGGGTGAGTTTCTACTTTCAGACGCAACAGAAATTTTGCGGATTGGTCAATCCGTTCGCGAGATATGGCAGTTTGGAGGTAAGAAACGCTTGAAAAACTCAAAATTTTCGCAGTTCTGATGCTCGAAACGAGTAACTAGAACGGCATAGGGGAAGAGTACGCATACCGTTGTAATCGGGTGAGTTTCTACTTTCAGATGCAACAGACATTTTGCGGAATGGTCAATCCGTTCGCGAGATATGGCAGTTTGGAGGTAAGAAACGCTTGAGAAACTCAAAATTTGCGCAGTTCTGATGCTCGACACGAATAACTAGAACGGCCTAGGGGAAAAGTGCGCATACCGTTGTAATCGGGCGAGTTTCTACTTTCAGATGCAACAGAAATTTTGTGGATCAGTCAATCCATTCGCGAGATATGGCAGTTTGGATGTAAGAAACGCTTGAGAAACTCAAAACTTTCGCAGTTCTGATGCTCGAAACGAATAACTGGAACGGCCTAGGGGAAAACTACACATACCGTTGTAATCGGGCGAGTTTCTACTTTCAGATGCTACAGATATTTTGCAGATTGGTCTATCCGTTCGCGAGATATGGCAGTTTGGAGATAAGAAACGCTTGAGAAACTCAAAATTTTCGCAGTTCTGATGCTCGAAACGAGTAACTAGAACGGCCTAGGGGAAATGTACGCATACCGTTGTAATCAGGCGAGTTTCTACTTTCAAATGCAACAGAAATTTTGCGGATTGGTCAATCCGATCGCGAGATATGGCAGTTTGGAGGTAAGAAACGCTTGAGAAACTCAAAATTTTCGCAGTTCTGATGCTCGAAACGAGTAACTAGAACGGCCTAGGGGAATTGTACGCACACCGTTGTAATCGGGTGAGTTTCTACTTTCAGACGCAACAGAAATTTTGCGGATTGGTCAATCCGTTCGCGAGATATGGCAGTTTGGAGGTAAGAAACGCTTGAAAAACTCAAAATTTTCGCAGTTCTGATGCTCGAAACGAGTAACTAGAACGGCATAGGGGAAGAGTACGCATACCGTTGTAATCGGGTGAGTTTCTACTTTCAGATGCAACAGAAATTTTGCGGATTGGTCAATCCGTTCGCGAGATATGGCAGTTTGGAGGTAAGAAACGCTTGAGAAACTCAAAATTTGCGCAGTTCTGATGCTCGACACGAATAACTAGAACGGCCTAGGGGAAAAGTGCGCATACCGTTGTAATCGGGCGAGTTTCTACTTTCAGATGCAACAGAAATTTTGTGGATCAGTCAATCCGTTCGCGAGATATGGCAGTTTGGATGTAAGAAACGCTTGAGAAACTCAAAACTTTCGCAGTTCTGATGCTCGAAACGAATAACTGGAACGGCCTAGGGGAAAACTACACATACCGTTGTAATCGGGCGAGTTTCTACTTTCAGATGCTACAGATATTTTGCAGATTGGTCTATCCGTTCGCGAGATATGGCAGTTTGGAGATAAGAAACGCTTGAGAAACTCAAAATTTTCGCAGTTCTGATGCTCGAAACGAGTAACTAGAACGGCCTAGGGGAAATGTACGCATACCGTTGTAATCAGGCGAGTTTCTACTTTCAAATGCAACAGAAATTTTGCGGATTGGTCAATCCGATCGCGAGATATGGCAGTTTGGAGGTAAGAAACGCTTGAGAAACTCAAAATTTTCGCAGTTCTGATGCTCGAAACGAGTAACTAGAACGGCCTAGGGGAATTGTACGCACACCGTTGTAATCGGGTGAGTTTCTACTTTCAGACGCAACAGAAATTTTGCGGATTGGTCAATCCGTTCGCGAGATATGGCAGTTTGGAGGTAAGAAACGCTTGAAAAACTCAAAATTTTCGCAGTTCTGATGCTCGAAACGAGTAACTAGAACGGCATAGGGGAAGAGTACGCATACCGTTGTAATCGGGTGAGTTTCTACTTTCAGATGCAACAGAAATTTTGCGGATTGGTCAATCCGTTCGCGAGATATGGCAGTTTGGAGGTAAGAAACGCTTGAGAAACTCAAAATTTGCGCAGTTCTGATGCTCGACACGAATAACTAGAACGGCCTAGGGGAAAAGTGCGCATACCGTTGTAATCGGGCGAGTTTCTACTTTCAGATGCAACAGAAATTTTGTGGATCAGTCAATCCGTTCGCGAGATATGGCAGTTTGGATGTAAGAAACGCTTGAGAAACTCAAAACTTTCGCAGTTCTGATGCTCGAAACGAATAACTGGAACGGCCTAGGGGAAAACTACACATACCGTTGTAATCGGGCGAGTTTCTACTTTCAGATGCTACAGATATTTTGCAGATTGGTCTATCCGTTCGCGAGATATGGCAGTTTGGAGATAAGAAACGCTTGAGAAACTCAAAATTTTCGCAGTTCTGATGCTCGAAACGAGTAACTAGAACGGCCTAGGGGAAATGTACGCATACCGTTGTAATCAGGCGAGTTTCTACTTTCAAATGCAACAGAAATTTTGCGGATTGGTCAATCCGATCGCGAGATATGGCAGTTTGGAGGTAAGAAACGCTTGAGAAACTCAAAATTTTCGCAGTTCTGATGCTCGAAACGAGTAACTAGAACGGCCTAGGGGAATAGTACGCACACCGTTGTAATCGGGTGAGTTTCTACTTTCAGACGCAACAGAAATTTTGCGGATTGGTCAATCCGTTCGCGAGATATGGCAGTTTGGAGGTAAGAAACGCTTGAAAAACTCAAAATTTTCGCAGTTCTGATGCACGAAACGAGTAACTAGAACGGCCTAGGGGAATAGTACGCAAACCGTTGTAATCGGGCGAGTTTCTACTTTCAGACGCAACAGAAATTTTGCGGATTGGTCAATCCGTTCGCGAGATATGGCAGTTTGGAGGTAAGAAACGCTTGAGAAACTCAAAATTTTCGCAGTTCTGATGCTCGAAACGAATAACTAGAACGGCCTAGGGGAAAACTACACCCTCCGTTGTAATCGGGCGAGTTTCTACTTTCAGATGCAACAGAAATTTTGCGGATTGATCAATCCGTTCGCGAGATATGGCAGTTTGGATATAAGAAACGCTTGAGAAACTCAAAATTTTCGCAGTTCTGATGCTCGAAACGAGTAACTAGAACGGCCTAGGGGAATAGTACGCACACCGTTGTAATCGGGCGAGTTTCTACTTTCAGACGCAACAGTAATTTTGCGGATTGGTCAATCCGTTCGCGAGATATGGCAGTTGGGAGGTAAGAAACGCTTGAGAAACTCAAAATTTGCGCAGTTCTGATGCTCGAAACGAAATAACTAGAACGGCCTAGGGGAAGAGTACGCATACCGTTGTAATCGGGCGAGATTCTACTTGCACATGCAACAGAAATTTTGCGGATTGGTCGATCCGTTCGCGAGATATGGCAGTTTGGAAATAAGAAACGCTTGAGAAACTCAAAATTTTCGCAGTTCTGATGCTCGAAACGAGTAACTAGAACGGCATAGGGGAAAAGTACGCATACCGTTGTAATCGGGCGAGTTTCTACTTTCAGATGCAACAGAAATTTTGCGGATTGATCAATCCGTTCGCGAGATATGGCAGTTTGGAGGTAAGAAACGCTTGAGAAACTCAAAATTTGCGCAGTTCTGATGCTCGAAACGAAATAACTAGAACGGCCTAGGGGAAAAGTACGCATACCGTTGTAATCGGGCGAGATTCTACTTGCACATGCAACAGAAATTTTGCGGATTGGTCGATCCGTTCGCGAGATATGGCAGTTTGGAAGTAAGAAACGCTTGAGAAACTCAAAATTTTCGCAGTTCTGATGCTCGAAATGAATAACTGGAACGGCCTAGGGGAAAAGTGCGCATACCGTTGTAATCGGGCGAGTTTCTACTTTCAGATGCCTCAGAAATTTTGCGAATTGATCAATCCGTTCGCGAGATATGGCAGTTTGGAAATAAGAAACGCTTGAGAAACTCAAAATTTTCGCAGTTCTGATGCTCGAAACGAATAACTAGAACGGCCTAGGGGAAAAGTACGCATACCGTTGTAATCGGGCGAGTTTCTACTTTCAAATGCAAGAGAAATTTTGCGGATTGGTCAATCCGATCGCGAGATATGGCAGTTTGGAGGTAAGAAACGCTTGAGAAACTCAAAATTTTCGCAGATCTGATGCTCGAAACGAGTAACTAGAACGGCCTAGGGGAATAGTACGCACACCGTTGTAATCGGGGGAGTTTCTACTTTCAGACGCAACAGAAATTTTGCGGATTGGTCAATCCGTTCGCGAGATATGGCAGTTTGGAGGTAAGAAACGCTTGAAAAACTCAAAATTTTCGCAGTTCTGATGCTCGAAACGAGTAACTAGAACGGCCTAGGGGAATAGTACGCACACCGTTGTAATCGGGCGAGTTTCTACTTTCAGACGCAACAGAAATTTTGCGGATTGGTCAATCCGTTCGCGAGATATGGCAGTTTGGAGGTAAGAAACGCTTGAGAAACTCAATATTTTCGCAGTTCTGATGCTCGAAACGAATAACTAGAACGGCCTAGGGGAAAACTACACCCACCGTTGTAATCGGGCGAGTTTCTACTTTCAGACGCAACAGAAATTTTGCGGATTGGTCAATCCTTTCGCGCGATATGGCAGTTTGGAGGTAAGAAACGCTTGAGAAACTCAAAATTTTCGCAGTTCTGATGCTCGAAATGAATAACTGGAACGGCCTAGGGGAAAAGTACGCATACCGTCGTAATCGGGCGAGTTTCTACTTTCAGAAGCAACAGAAGTTTTGCGGATTGGTCAATCCGTTCGCGAGATATGGCAGTTTGGAAATAAGAAACGCTTGAGAAACTCAAAATTTTCGCAGTTCTGATGCTCGAAACGAGTAACTAGAACGGCCTAGGGGAATAGTACGCACACCGTTGTAATCGGGCGAGTTTCTACTTTCAGACGCAACAGAAATTTTGCGGATTGGTCAATCCGTTCGCGAGATATGGCAGTTTGGAGGTAAGAAACGCTTGAGAAACTCAAAATTTGCGCAGTTCTGATGCTCGAAACGAAATAACTAGAACGGCCTAGGGGAAAAGTACGCATACCGTTGTAATCGGGCGAGATTCTACTTGCACATGCAACAGAAATTTTGCGGATTGGTCGATCCGTTCGCGAGATATGGCAGTTTGGAAGTAAGAAACGCTTGAGAAACTCAAAATTTTCGCAGTTCTGATGCTCGAAATGAATAACTGGAACGGCCTAGGGGAAAAGTGCGCATACCGTTGTAATCGGGCGAGTTTCTACTTTCAGATGCCTCAGAAATTTTGCGAATTGATCAATCCGTTCGCGAGATATGGCAGTTTGGAAATAAGAAACGCTTGAGAAACTCAAAATTTTCGCAGTTCTGATGCTCGAAACGAATAACTAGAACGGCCTAGGGGAAAAGTACGCATACCGTTGTAATCGGGCGAGTTTCTACTTTCAAATGCAAGAGAAATTTTGCGGATTGGTCAATCCGATCGCGAGATATGGCAGTTTGGAGGTAAGAAACGCTTGAGAAACTCAAAATTTTCGCAGATCTGATGCTCGAAACGAGTAACTAGAACGGCTTAGGGGAATAGTACGCACACCGTTGTAATCGGGGGAGTTTCTACTTTCAGACGCAACAGAAATTTTGCGGATTGGTCAATCCGTTCGCGAGATATGGCAGTTTGGAGGTAAGAAACGCTTGAAAAACTCAAAATTTTCGCAGTTCTGATGCTCGAAACGAGTAACTAGAACGGCCTAGGGGAATAGTACGCACACCGTTGTAATCGGGCGAGTTTCTACTTTCAGACGCAACAGAAATTTTGCGGATTGGTCAATCCGTTCGCGAGATATGGCAGTTTGGAGGTAAGAAACGCTTGAGAAACTCAAAATTTTCGCAGTTCTGATGCTCGAAACGAATAACTAGAACGGCCTAGGGGAAAACTACACCCACCGTTGTAATCGGGCGAGTTTCTACTTTCAGACGCAACAGAAATTTTGCGGATTGGTCAATCCTTTCGCGCGATATGGCAGTTTGGAGGTAAGAAACGCTTGAGAAACTCAAAATTTTCGCAGTTCTGATGCTCGAAATGAATAACTGGAACGGCCTAGGGGAAAAGTACGCATACCGTCGTAATCGGGCGAGTTTCTACTTTCAGAAGCAACAGAAGTTTTGCGGATTGGTCAATCCGTTCGCGAGATATGGCAGTTTGGAAATAAGAAACGCTTGAGAAACTCAAAATTTTCGCAGTTCTGATGCTCGAAACGAGTAACTAGAACGGCCTAGGGGAATAGTACGCACACCGTTGTAATCGGGCGAGTTTCTACTTTCAGACGCAACAGAAATTTTGCGGATTGGTCAATCCGTTCGCGAGATATGGCAGTTGGGAGGTAAGAAACGCTTGAGAAACTCAAAATTTGCGCAGTTCTGATGCTCGAAACGAAATAACCAGAACGGCCTAGGGGAAAAGTACGCATACCGTTGTAATCGGGCGAGATTCTACTTGCACATGCAACAGAAATTTTGCGGATTGGTCGATCCGTTCGCGAGATATGGCAGTTTGGAAATAAGAAACGCTTGAGAAACTCAAAATTTTCGCAGTTCTGATGCTCGAAACGAGTAACTAGAACGGCATAGGGGAAAAGTACGCAAACCGTTGTAATCGGGCGAGTTTCTACTTTCAGATGCAACAGAAATTTTGCGGATTGATCAATCCGTTCGCGAGATATGGCAGTTTGGAGGTAAGAAACGCTTGAGAAACTCAAAATTTGCGCAGTTCTGATGCTCGAAACGAAATAACTAGGACGGCCTAGGGGAAAAGTACGCATACCGTTGTAATCGGGCGAGATTCTACTTGCACATGCAACAGAAATTTTGCGGATTGGTCGATCCGTTCGCGAGATATGGCAGTTTGGAAGTAAGAAACGCTTGAGAAACTCAAAATTTTCGCAGTTCTGATGCTCGAAACGAGTAACTAGAACGGCCTAGGGGAATAGTACGCACACCGTTGTAATCGGGCGAGTTTCTACTTTCAGACGCAACAGAAATTTTGCGGATTGATCAATCCGTTCGCGAGATATGGCAGTTTGGATATAAGAAACGCTTGAGAAACTCAAAATTTGCGCAGTTCTGATGCTCGAAACGAGTAACTAGAACGGCCTAGGGGAATAGTACGCACACCGTTGTAATCGGGCGAGTTTCTACTTTCAGACGCAACAGAAATTTTACGGATTGGTCAATCCGTTCGCGAGATATGGCAGTTGGGAGGTAAGAAACGCTTGAGAAACTCAAAATTTGCGCAGTTCTGATGCTCGAAACGAAATAACTAGAACGGCCTAGGGGAAAAGTACGCATACCGTTGTAATCGGGCGAGATTCTACTTGCACATGCAACAGAAATTTTGCGGATTGGTCGATCCGTTCGCGAGATATGGCAGTTTGGAAATAAGAAACGCTTGAGAAACTCAAAATTTTCGCAGTTCTGATGCTCGAAACGAGTAACTAGAACGGCATAGGGGAAAAGTACGCATACCGTTGTAATCGGGCGAGTTTCTACTTTCAGATGCAACAGAAATTTTGCGGATTGATCAATCCGTTCGCGAGATATGGCAGTTTGGAGGTAAGAAACGCTTGAGAAACTCAAAATTTGCGCAGTTCTGATGCTCGAAACGAAATAACTAGGACGGCCTAGGGGAAAAGTACGCATACCGTTGTAATCGGGCGAGATTCTACTTGCACATGCAACAGAAATTTTGCGGATTGGTCGATCCGTTCGCGAGATATGGCAGTTTGGAAGTAAGAAACGCTTGAGAAACTCAAAATTTTCGCAGTTCTGATGCTCGAAACGAGTAACTAGAACGGCCTAGGGGAATAGTACGCACACCGTTGTAATCGGGCGAGTTTCTACTTTCAGACGCAACAGAAATTTTGCGGATTGATCAATCCGTTCGCGAGATATGGCAGTTTGGATATAAGAAACGCTTGAGAAACTCAAAATTTGCGCAGTTCTGATGCTCGAAACGAGTAACTAGAACGGCCTAGGGGAATAGTACGCACACCGTTGTAATCGGGCGAGTTTCTACTTTCAGACGCAACAGAAATTTTACGGATTGGTCAATCCGTTCGCGAGATATGGCAGTTGGGAGGTAAGAAACGCTTGAGAAACTCAAAATTTGCGCAGTTCTGATGCTCGAAACGAAATAACTAGAACGGCCTAGGGGAAAAGTACGCATACCGTTGTAATCGGGCGAGATTCTACTTGCACATGCAACAGAAATTTTGCGGATTGGTCGATCCGTTCGCGAGATATGGCAGTTTGGAAGTAAGAAACGCTTGAGAAACTCAAAATTTTCGCAGTTCTGATGCTCGAAATGAATAACTGGAACGGCCTAGGGGAAAAGTGCGCATACCGTTGTAATCGGGCGAGTTTCTACTTTCAGATGCCGCAGAAATTTTGCGAATTGATCAATCCGTTCGCGAGATATGGCAGTTTGGAAATAAGAAACGCTTGAGAAACTCAAAATTTTCGCAGTTCTGATGCTCGAAACGAATAACTAGAACGGCCTAGGGGAAAAGTACGCATACCGTTGTAATCGGGCGAGTTTCTACTTTCAGATGCAACAGAAATTTTGCGGATTGGTCAATCCGTTCGCGAGATATGGAAGTTTGGATGTAAGAAACGCTTGAGAAACTCAAAATTTTCGCAGTTCTGATGCTCGACACGAATAACTAGAACGGCCTGGGGAAAAGTGCGCATACCGTTGTAATCGGGCGAGTTTCTACTTTCAGATGCAACAGAAATTTTGCGGATTGATCAATCCGTTCGCGAGATATGGCAGTTTGGATATAAGAAACGCTTGAGAAACTCAAAATTTTCGCAGTTCTGATGCTCGAAACGAGTAACTAGAACGGCCTAGGGGAATAGTACGCACACCGTTGTAATCGGGCGAGTTTCTACTTTCAGACGCAACAGAAATTTTGCGGATTGGTCAATCCGTTCGCGAGATATGGCAGTTGGGAGGTAAGAAACGCTTGAGAAACTCAAAATTTGCGCAGTTCTGATGCTCGAAACGAAATAACTAGAACGGCCTAGGGGAAAAGTACGCATACCGTTGTAATCGGGCGAGATTCTACTTGCACATGCAACAGAAATATTGCGGATTGGTCGATCCGTTCGCGAGATATGGCAGTTTGGAAATAAGAAACGCTTGAGAAACTCAAAATTTTCGCAGTTCTGATGCTCGAAACGAGTAACTAGAACGGCATAGGGGAAAAGTACGCATACCGTTGTAACCGGGCGAGTTTATACTTTCAGATGCAACAGAAATTTTGCGGATTGATCAATCCGTTCGCGAGATATGGCAGTTTGGAGGTAAGAAACGCTTGAGAAACTCAAAATTTGCGCAGTTCTGATGCTCGAAACGAAATAACTAGAACGGCCTAGGGGAAAAGTACGCATACCGTTGTAATCGGGCGAGATTCTACTTGCACATGCAACAGAAATTTTGCGGATTGGTCGATCCGTTCGCGAGATATGGCAGTTTGGAAGTAAGAAACGCTTGAGAAACTCAAAATTTTCGCAGTTCTGATGCTCGAAATGAATAACTGGAACGGCCTAGGGGAAAAGTGCGCATACCGTTGTAATCGGGCGAGTTTCTACTTTCAGATGCCGCAGAAATTTTGCGAATTGATCAATCCGTTCGCGAGATATGGCAGTTTGGAAATAAGAAACGCTTGAGAAACTCAAAATTTTCGCAGTTCTGATGCTCGAAACGAATAACTAGAACGGCCTAGGGGAAAAGTACGCATACCGTTGTAATCGGGCGAGTTTCTACTTTCAGATGCAACAGAAATTTTGCGGATTGATCAATCCGTTCGCGAGATATGGCAGTTTGGATATAAGAAACGCTTGAGAAACTCAAAATTTTCGCAGTTCTGATGCTCGAAACGAGTAACTAGAACGGCCTAGGGGAATAGTACGCATACCGTTGTAATCGGGCGAGTTTCTACTTCAGATGCAACAGAAATTTTGCGGATTGATCAATCCGTTCGCGAGATATGGCAGTTTGGATATAAGAAACGCTTGAGAAACTCAAAATTTTCGCAGTTCTGATGCTCGAAACGAGTAACTAGAACGGCCTAGGGGAATAGTACGCACACCGTTGTAATCGGGCGAGTTTCTACTTTCAGACGCAACAGAAATTTTGCGGATTGGTCAATCCGTTCGCGAGATATGGCAGTTGGGAGGTAAGAAACGCTTGAGAAACTCAAAATTTGCGCAGTTCTGATGCTCGAAACGAAATAACTAGAACGGCCTAGGGGAAAAGTACGCATACCGTTGTAATCGGGCGAGATTCTACTTGCACATGCAACAGAAATTTTGCGGATTGGTCGATCCGTTCGCGAGATATGGCAGTTTGGAAGTAAGAAACGCTTGAGAAACTCAAAATTTTCGCAGTTCTGATGCTCGAAACGAGTAACTAGAACGGCCTAGGGGAATAGTACGCACACCGTTGTAATCGGGCGAGTTTCTACTTTCAGACGCAACAGAAATTTTGCGGATTGATCAATCCGTTCGCGAGATATGGCAGTTTGGATATAAGAAACGCTTGAGAAACTCAAAATTTGCGCAGTTCTGATGCTCGAAACGAAATAACTAGAACGGCCTAGGGGAAAAGTACGCATACCGTTGTAATCGGGCGAGATTCTACTTGCACATGCAACAGAAATTTTGCGGATTGGTCGATCCGTTCGCGAGATATGGCAGTTTGGAAGTAAGAAACGCTTGAGAAACTCAAAATTTTCGCAGTTCTGATGCTCGAAATGAATAACTGGAACGGCCTAGGGGAAAAGTGCGCATACCGTTGTAATCGGGCGAGTTTCTACTTTCAGATGCCGCAGAAATTTTGCGAATTGATCAATCCGTTCGCGAGATATGGCAGTTTGGAAATAAGAAACGCTTGAGAAACTCAAAATTTTCGCAGTTCTGATGCTCGAAACGAATAACTAGAACGGCCTAGGGGAAAAGTACGCATACCGTTGTAATCGGGCGAGTTTCTACTTTCAGATGCAACAGAAATTTTGCGGATTGGTCAATCCGTTCGCGAGATATGGAAGTTTGGATGTAAGAAACGCTTGAGAAACTCAAAATTTTCGCAGTTCTGATGCTCGATACGAATAACTAGAACGGCCTGGGGAAAAGTGCGCATACCGTTGTAATCGGGCGAGTTTCTACTTTCAGATGCAACAGAAATTTTGCGGATTGATCAATCCGTTCGCGAGATATGGCAGTTTGGATATAAGAAACGCTTGAGAAACTCAAAATTTTCGCAGTTCTGATGCTCGAAACGAGTAACTAGAACGGCCTAGGGGAATAGTACGCACACCGTTGTAATCGGGCGAGTTTCTACTTTCAGACGCAACAGAAATTTTGCGGATTGGTCAATCCGTTCGCGAGATATGGCAGTTGGGATGTAAGAAACGCTTGAGAAACTCAAAATTTGCGCAGTTCTGATGCTCGAAACGAAATAACTAGAACGGCCTAGGGGAAAAGTACGCATACCGTTGTAATCGGGCGAGATTCTACTTGCACATGCAACAGAAATTTTGCGGATTGGTCGATCCGTTCGCGAGATATGGCAGTTTGGAAATAAGAAACGCTTGAGAAACTCAAAATTTTCGCAGTTCTGATGCTCGAAACGAGTAACTAGAACGGCATAGGGGAAAAGTACGCATACCGTTGTAACCGGGCGAGTTTATACTTTCAGATGCAACAGAAATTTTGCGGATTGATCAATCCGTTCGCGAGATATGGCAGTTTGGAGGTAAGAAACGCTTGAGAAACTCAAAATTTGCCCAGTTCTGATGCTCGAAACGAAATAACTAGAACGGCCTAGGGGAAAAGTACGCATACCGTTGTAATCGGGCGAGATTCTACTTGCACATGCAACAGAAATTTTGCGGATTGGTCGATCCGTTCGCGAGATATGGCAGTTTGGAAGTAAGAAACGCTTGAGAAACTCAAAATTTTCGCAGTTCTGATGCTCGAAATGAATAACTGGAACGGCCTAGGGGAAAAGTGCGCATACCGTTGTAATCGGGCGAGTTTCTACTTTCAGATGCCGCAGAAATTTTGCGAATTGATCAATCCGTTCGCGAGATATGGCAGTTTGGAAATAAGAAACGCTTGAGAAACTCAAAATTTTCGCAGTTCTGATGCTCGAAACGAATAACTAGAACGGCCTAGGGGAAAAGTACGCATACCGTTGTAATCGGGCGAGTTTCTACTTTCAGATGCAACAGAAATTTTGCGGATTGATCAATCCGTTCGCGAGATATGGCAGTTTGGATATAAGAAACGCTTGAGAAACTCAAAATTTTCGCAGTTCTGATGCTCGAAACGAGGAGCTAGAACGGCCTAGGGGAATAGTACGCACACCGTTGTAATCGGGCGAGTTTCTACTTTCAGACGCAACAGAAATTTTGCGGATTGATCAATCCGTTCGCGAGATATGGCAGTTTGGATGTAAGAAACGCTTGAGAAACTCAAAATTTGCGCAGTTCTGATGCTCGAAACGAGTAACTAGAACGGCCTAGGGGAATAGTACGCACACCGTTGTAATCGGGCGAGTTTCTACTTTCAGACGCAACAGAAATTTTGCGGATTGGTCAATCCGTTCGCGAGATATGGCAGTTGGGAGGTAAGAAACGCTTGAGAAACTCAAAATTTGCGCAGTTCTGATGCTCGAAACGAAATAACTAGAACGGCCTAGGGGAAAAGTACGCATACCGTTGTAATCGGGCAAGATTCTACTTGCACATGCAACAGAAATTTTGCGGATTGGTCGATCCGTTCGCGAGATATGGCAGTTTGGAAGTAAGAAACGCTTGAGAAACTCAAAATTTTCGCAGTTCTGATGCTCGAAATGAATAACTGGAACGGCCTAGGGGAAAAGTGCGCATACCGTTGTAATCGGGCGAGTTTCTACTTTCAGATGCCGCAGAAATTTTGCGAATTGATCAATCCGTTCGCGAGATATGGCAGTTTGGAAATAAGAAACGCTTGAGAAACTCAAAATTTTCGCAGTTCTGATGCTCGAAACGAATAACTAGAACGGCCTAGGGGAAAAGTACGCATACCGTTGTAATCGGGCGAGTTTCTACTTTCAGATGCAACAGAAATTTTGCGGATTGATCAATCCGTTCGCGAGATATGGCAGTTTGGAGGTAAGAAACGCTTGAGAAACTCAAAATTTGCGCAGTTCTGATGCTCGAAACGAAATAACTAGGACGGCCTAGGGGAAAAGTACGCATACCGTTGTAATCGGGCGAGATTCTACTTGCACATGCAACAGAAATTTTGCGGATTGGTCGATCCGTTCGCGAGATATGGCAGTTTGGAAGTAAGAAACGCTTGAGAAACTCAAAATTTTCGCAGTTCTGATGCTCGAAACGAGTAACTAGAACGGCCTAGGGGAATAGTACGCACACCGTTGTAATCGGGCGAGTTTCTACTTTCAGACGCAACAGAAATTTTGCGGATTGATCAATCCGTTCGCGAGATATGGCAGTTTGGATATAAGAAACGCTTGAGAAACTCAAAATTTGCGCAGTTCTGATGCTCGAAACGAGTAACTAGAACGGCCTAGGGGAATAGTACGCACACCGTTGTAATCGGGCGAGTTTCTACTTTCAGACGCAACAGAAATTTTACGGATTGGTCAATCCGTTCGCGAGATATGGCAGTTGGGAGGTAAGAAACGCTTGAGAAACTCAAAATTTGCGCAGTTCTGATGCTCGAAACGAAATAACTAGAACGGCCTAGGGGAAAAGTACGCATACCGTTGTAATCGGGCGAGATTCTACTTGCACATGCAACAGAAATTTTGCGGATTGGTCAATCCGTTCGCGAGATATGGCAGTTTGGAAGTAAGAAACGCTTGAGAAACTCAAAATTTTCGCAGTTCTGATGCTCGAAATGAATAACTGGAACGGCCTAGGGGAAAAGTGCGCATACCGTTGTAATCGGGCGAGTTTCTACTTTCAGATGCCGCAGAAATTTTGCGAATTGATCAATCCGTTCGCGGGATATGGCAGTTTGGAAATAAGAAACGCTTGAGAAACTCAAAATTTCCGCAGTTCTGATGCTCGAAACGAATAACTAGAACGGCCTAGGGGAAAAGTACGCATACCGTTGTAATCGGGCGAGTTTCTACTTTCAGATGCAACAGAAATTTTGCGGATTGATCAATCCGTTCGCGAGATATGGCAGTTTGGATATAAGAAACGCTTGAGAAACTCAAAATTTGCGCAGTTCTGATGCTCGAAACGAGTAACTAGAACGGCCTAGGGGAATAGTACGCACACCGTTGTAATCGGGCGAGTTTCTACTTTCAGACGCAACAGAAATTTTGCGGATTGGTCAATCCGTTCGCGAGATATGGCAGTTGGGAGGTAAGAAACGCTTGAGAAACTCAAAATTTGCGCAGTTCTGATGCTCGAAACGAAATAACTAGAACGGCCTAGGGGAAAAGTACGCATACCGTTGTAATCGGGCAAGATTCTACTTGCACATGCAACAGAAATTTTGCGGATTGGTCGATCCGTTCGCGAGATATGGCAGTTTGGAAGTAAGAAACGCTTGAGAAACTCAAAATTTTCGCAGTTCTGATGCTCGAAATGAATAACTGGAACGGCCTAGGGGAAAAGTGCGCATACCGTTGTAATCGGGCGAGTTTCTACTTTCAGATGCCGCAGAAATTTTGCGAATTGATCAATCCGTTCGCGAGATATGGCAGTTTGGAAATAAGAAACGCTTGAGAAACTCAAAATTTTCGCAGTTCTGATGCTCGAAACGAATAACTAGAACGGCCTAGGGGAAAAGTACGCATACCGTTGTAATCGGGCGAGTTTCTACTTTCAGATGCAACAGAAATTTTGCGGATTGGTCAATCCGTTCGCGAGATATGGAAGTTTGGATGTAAGAAACGCTTGAGAAACTCAAAACTTTCGCAGTTCTGATGCTCGACACGAATAACTAGAACGGCCTGGGGAAAAGTGCGCATACCGTTGTAATCGGGCGAGTTTCTACTTTCAGATGCAACAGAAATTTTGCGGATTGATCAATCCGTTCGCGAGATATGGCAGTTTGGATATAAGAAACGCTTGAGAAACTCAAAATTTTCGCAGTTCTGATGCTCGAAACGAGTAACTAGAACGGCCTAGGGGAATAGTACGCACACCGTTGTAATCGGGCGAGTTTCTACTTTCTGACGCAACAGAAATTTTGCGGATTGGTCAATCCGTTCGCGAGATATGGCAGTTGGGAGGTAAGAAACGCTTGAGAAACTCAAAATTTGCGCAGTTCTGATGCTCGAAACGAAATAACTAGAACGGCCTAGGAGAAAAGTACGCATACCGTTGTAATCGGGCGAGATTCTACTTGCACATGCAACAGAAATTTTGCGGATTGGTCGATCCGTTCGCGAGATATGGCAGTTTGGAAATAAGAAACGCTTGAGAAACTCAAAATTTTCGCAGTTCTGATGCTCGAAACGAGTAACTAGAACGGCATAGGGGAAAAGTACGCATGCCGTTGTAATCGGGCGAGTTTCTACTTTCAGATGCAACAGAAATTTTGCGGATTGATCAATCCGTTCGCGAGATATGGCAGTTTGGAGGTAAGAAACGCTTGAGAAACTCAAAATTTTCGCAGTTCTGATGCTCGAAACGAATAACTAGAACGGCCTAGGGGAAAAGTACGCATACCGTTGTAATCGGGCGAGTTTCTACTTTCAGACGCAACAGAAATTTTGCGGATTGATCAATCCGTTCGCGAGATATGGCAGTTTGGATGTAAGAAACGCTTGAGAAACTCAAAATTTGCGCAGTTCTGATGCTCGAAACGAGTAACTAGAACGGCCTAGGGGAATAGTACGCACACCGTTGTAATCGGGCGAGTTTCTACTTTCAGACGCAACAAAAATTTTGCGGATTGGTCAATCCGTTCGCGAGATATGGCAGTTGGGAGGTAAGAAACGCTTGAGAAACTCAAAATTTGCGCAGTTCTGATGCTCGAAACGAAATAACTAGAACGGCCTAGGGGAAAAGTACGCATACCGTTGTAATCGGGCAAGATTCTACTTGCACATGCAACAGAAATTTTGCGGATTGGTCAATCCGTTCGCGAGATATGGAAGTTTGGATGTAAGAAACGCTTGAGAAACTCAAAATTTTCGCAGTTCTGATGCTCGACACGAATAACTAGAACGGCCTGGGGAAAAGTGCGCATACCGTTGTAATCGGGCGAGTTTCTACTTTCAGATGCAACAGAAATTTTGCGGATTGATCAATCCGTTCGCGAGATATGGCAGTTTGGATATAAGAAACGCTTGAGAAACTCAAAATTTTCGCAGTTCTGATGCTCGAAACGAGTAACTAGAACGGCCTAGGGGAATAGTACGCACACCGTTGTAATCGGGCGAGTTTCTACTTTCAGACGCAACAGAAATTTTGCGGATTGGTCAATCCGTTCGCGAGATATGGCAGTTGGGAGGTAAGAAACGCTTGAGAAACTCAAAATTTGCGCAGTTCTGATGCTCGAAACGAAATAACTGGAACGGCCTAGGAGAAAAGTACGCATACCGTTGTAATCGGGCGAGATTCTACTTGCACATGCAACAGAAATTTTGCGGATTGGTCGATCCGTTCGCGAGATATGGCAGTTTGGAAATAAGAAACGCTTGAGAAACTCAAAATTTTCGCAGTTCTGATGCTCGAAACGAGTAACTAGAACGGCATAGGGGAAAAGTACGCATACCGTTGTAATCGGGCGAGTTTCTACTTTCAGATGCAACAGAAATTTTGCGGATTGATCAATCCGTTCGCGAGATATGGCAGTTTGGAGGTAAGAAACGCTTGAGAAACTCAAAATTTTCGCAGTTCTGATGCTCGAAACGAATAACTAGAACGGCCTAGGGGAAAAGTACGCATACCGTTGTAATCGGGCGAGTTTCTACTTGCACATGCAACAGAAATTTTGCGGATTGATCAATCCGTTCGCGAGATATGGCAGTTTGGAGTTAAGAAACGCTTGAGAAACTCAAAATTTTCGCAGTTCTGATGCTCGAAACGAATAACTAGAACGGCCTAGGGGAAAACTACAGCCACCGTTGTAATCGGGCGAGCTTCTACTTCCAGACGCAACAGAAATTTTGCGGATAGGTCAATCCGTTCGCGAGATATGGCAGTTTGGAGGTAAGAAACGCTTGAGAAACTCAAAATTTTCGCAGTTCTGATGCTCGAAATGAATAACTGGAACGGCCTAGGGGAAAAGTGCGCATACCGTTGTAATCGAGCGAGTTTCTACTTTCAGATGCCGCAGAAATTTTGCGGATTGATCAATCCGTTCGCGAGATATGGCAGTTTGGAAATAAGAAACGCTTGAGAAACTCAAAATTTTCGCAGTTCTGATGCTCGAAACGAGTAACTAGAACGGCATAGGGGAAAAGTACGCATACCGTTGTAATCGGGCGAGTTTCTACTTTCAGATGCAACAGAAATTTTGCGGATTGGTCAATCCGTTCGCGAGATATGGCAGTTTGGATGTAAGAAACGCTTGAGAAACTCAAAATTTTCGCAGTTCTGATGCTCGACACGAATAACTAGAACGGCCTAGGGGAAAAGTGCGCATACCGTTGTAATCGGGCGAGTTTCTACTTTCAGATGCATCAGAAATTTTGCGGATTGATCAATCCGTTCGCGAGATATGGCAGTTTGGATATAAGAAACGCTTGTGAAACTCAAAATTTTCGCATTTCTGATGCTCGAAACGAAATAACTAGAACGGCCTAGGGGAAAAGTACGCATACCGTTGTAATCGGGCGAGATTCTACTTGCACATGCAACAGAAATTTTGCGGATTGGTCGATCCGTTCGCGAGATATGGCAGTTTGGAAATAAGAAACGCTTGAGAAACTCAAAATTTTCGCAGTTCTGATGCTCGAAACGAATAACTAGAACCGCCTAGGGGAAAAGTGCGCATACCGTTGTAATCGGGCGAGTTTCTACTTTCAGATGCCACAGACATTTTGCGGATTGATCAATCCGTTCGCGAGATATGGCAGTTTGGAAATAAGAAACGCTTGATAAACTCAAAATTTTCGCAGTTCTGATGCTCGAAACGAGTAACTAGAACGGCATAGGGGAAAAGTACGCATACCGTTGTAATCGGGCGAGTTTCTACTTTCAGATGCAACAGAAATTTTGCGGATTGATCAATCCTTTCGCGAGATATGGCAGTTTGGAGGTAAGATACGCTTGAGAAACGCAAAATTTTCGCAGTTCTGATGCTCGAAACGAATAACTAGAACGGCCAAGGGGAAAAGTACGCATACCGTTCTAATCGGGCGAGTTTCTACTTGCACATGCAACAGAAATTTTGCGGATTGGTCGATCCGTTCGCGAGATATGGCAGTTTGGAAGTAAGAAACGCTTGAGAAACTCAAAATTTTCGCAGTTCTGATGCTCGAAACGAATAACTAGAACGGCCTAGGGGGAAAGTACGCATACCGTTGCAATCGGGCTAGTTTCTGCTTGCAGATGCAACAGAAATTTTGCGGATTGGTCGATCCGTTCGCGAGATATGGCAGTTTGGAAATAAGAAACGCTTGAGAAACTCAAAATTTTCGCAGTTCTGATGCTCGAAACGAGTAACTAGAACGGCATAGGGGAAAAGTACGCATACCGTTGTAATCGGGCGAGTTTCTACTTTCAGATGCAACAGAAATTTTGCGGATTGGTCAATCCGTTCGCGAGATATGGCAGTTTGGATGTAAGAAACGCTTGAGAAACTCAAAATTTTCGTAGTTCTGATGCTCGACACGAATAACTAGAACGGCCTAGGGGAAAAGTACGCATACCGTTGTAATCGGGCGAGTTTCTACTTGCACATGCAACAGAAATTTTGCGGATTGGTCGATCCGTTCGCGAGATATGGCAGTTTGGAAGTAAGAAACGCTTGAGAAACTCAAAATTTTCGCAGTTCTGATGCTCGAAACGAATAACTAGAACGGCCTAGGGGGAAAGTACGCATACCGTTGTAATCGGGCGAGTTTCTACTTTCAGATGCATCAGAAATTTTGCGGATTGATCAATCCGTTCGCGAGATATGGCAGTTTGGATATAAGAAACGCTTGGGAAACTCAAAATTGGCGCAGTTCTGATGCTCGACACGAATAACTAGAACGGCCTAGGGGGAAAGTACGCATACCGTTGCAATCGGGCTAGTTTCTACTTGCAGATGCAACAGAAATTTTGCGGATTGGTCGATCCGTTCGCGAGATATGGCAGTTTGGATGTAAGAAACGCTTGAGAAACTCAAAATTTTCGCAGTTCTGATGCTCGACACGAATAACTAGAACGGCCTAGGGGAAAAGTACGCATACCGTTGTAATCGGGCGAGTTTCTACTTGCACATGCAACAGAAATTTTGCGGATTGGTCGATCCGTTCGCGAGATATGGCAGTTTAGAAGTAAGAAACGCTTGAGAAACTCAAAATTTTCGCAGTTCTGATGCTCGAAACGAATAACTAGAACGGCATAGGGGAAAAGTACGCATACCGTTGTAATCGGGCGAGTTTCTACTTTCAGATGCAACAGAAATTTTGTGGATTGATCAATCCGTTCGCGAGATATGGCAGTTTGGAGGTAAGAAACGCTTGAGAAACTCAAAATTTTCGCAGTTCTGATGCTCGAAACGAATAACTAGAACGGCCTAGGGGAAAAGTACGCAAACCGTTGTAATCGGGCGAGTTTCTACTTTCAGATGCAACAGAAATTTTGCGGATTGGTCGATCCGTTCGCGAGATATGGCAGTTTGGAAGTAAGAAACGCTTGAGAAACTCAAAATTTTCGCAGTTCTGATGCTCGAAACGAATAACTAGAACGGCATAGGGGAAAAGTACGCATACCGTTGTAATCGGGCGAGTTTCTACTTTCAGATGCAACAGAAATTTTGTGGATTGATCAATCCGTTCGCGAGATATGGCAGTTTGGAGGTAAGAAACGCTTGAGAAACTCACAATTTTCGCAGTTCTGATGCTCGAAACGAATAACTAGAACGGCCTAGGGGAAAAGTACGCAAACCGTTGTAATCGGGCGAGTTTCTACTTTCAGATGCAACAGAAATTTTGCGGATTGGTCAATCCGTTCGCGAGATATGGCAGTTTGGATGTAAGAAACGCTTGAGAAACTCAAAATTTTCGCAGTTCTGATGCTCGACACGAATAACTAGAACGGCCTGGGGAAAAGTGCGCATACCGTTGTAATCGGGCGAGTTTCTACTTTCAGATGCAACAGAAATTTTGCGGATTGATCAATCCGTTCGCGAGATATGGCAGTTTGGATATAAGAAACGCTTGAGAAACTCAAAATTTTCGCAGTTCTGATGCTCGAAACGAGTAACTAGAACGGCCTAGGGGAATAGTACGCACACCGTTGTAATCGGGCGAGTTTCTACTTTCAGAGGCAACAGAAATTTTGCGGATTGGTCAATCCGTTCGCGAGATATGGCAGTTGGGTGGTAAGAAACGCTTGAGAAACTCAAAATTTGCGCAGTTCTGATGCTCGAAACGAAATAACTAGAACGGCCTAGGGGAAAAGTACGCATACCGTTGTAATCGGGCATAATTCTACTTGCACATGTAACAGAAATTTTGCGGATTGGTCGATCCGTTCGCGAGATATGGCAGTTTGGAAATAAGAAACGCTTGAGAAACTCAAAATTTTCGCAGTTCTGATGCTCGAAACGAATAACTAGAACCGCCTAGGGGAAAAGTGCGCATACCGTTGTAATCGGGCGAGTTTCTACTTTCAGATGCCACAGACATTTTGCGGATTGATCAATCCGTTCGCGAGATATGGCAGTTTGGAAATAAGAAACGCTTGATAAACTCAAAATTTTCGCAGTTCTGATGCTCGAAACGAGTAACTAGAACGGCCTAGGGGAAAAGTACGCATACCGTTCTAATCGGGCGAGTTTCTACTTTCAGATGCAACAGAAATTTTGTGGATTGATCAATCCGTTCGCGAGATATGGCAGTTTGGAGGTAAGAAACGCTTGAGAAACTCAAAATTTTCGCAGTTCTGATGCTAGAAACGAATAACTAGAACGGCCTAGGGGAAAAGTACGCAAACCGTTGTAATCGGGCGAGTTTCTATTTTCAGATGCAACAGAAATTTTGCGGATTGGTCAATCCGTTCGCGAGATATGGCAGTTTGGATGTAAGAAACGCTTGAGAAACTCAAAATTTTCGCAGTTCTGATGCTCGACACGAATAACTAGAACGGCCTGGGGAAAAGTGCGCATACCGTTGTAATCGGGCGAGTTTCTACTTTCAGATGCAACAGAAATTTTGCGGATTGATCAATCCGTTCGAGAGATATGGCAGATTGGATATAAGAAACGCTTGAGAAACTCAAAATTTTCGCAGTTCTGATGCTCGAAACGAGTAACTAGAACGGCCTAGGGGAATAGTACGCACACCGTTGTAATCGGGCGAGTTTCTACTTGCACATGCAACAGAAATTTTGCGGATTGGTCGATCCGTTCGCGAGATATGGCAGTTTGGAAGTAAGAAACGCTTGAGAAACTCAAAATTTTCGCAGTTCTGATGCTCGAAACGAATAACTAGAACGGCCTAGGGGGAAAGTACGCATACCGTTGCAATCGGGCTAGTTTCTACTTTCAGACGCAACAGAAATTTTGCGGATTGGTCAATCCGTTCGCGAGATATGGCAGTTGGGAGGTAAGAAACGCTTGAGAAACTCAAAATTTGCGCAGTTCTGATGCTCGAAACGAGTAACTAGAACGGCCTAGGGGAAAAGTACGCATACCGTTGTAATCGGGCGAGATTCTACTTGCACATGCAACAGAAATTTTGCGGATTGGTCGATCCGTTCGCGAGATATGGCAGTTTGGAAATAAGAAACGCTTGAGAAACTCAAAATTTTCGCAGTTCTGATGCCCGAAACGAATAACTAGAACGGCACAGGGGAAAAGTACGCATACCGTTGTAATCGGGCGAGTTTCTACTTTCAGATGCAACAGAAATTTTGCGGATTGATCAATCCGTTCGCGAGATATGGCAGTTTGGAGGTAAGAAACGCTTGAGAAACTCAAAATTTTCGCAGTTCTGATGCTCGAAACGAATAACTAGAACGGCCTAGGGGAAAAGTACGCATACCGTTCTAATCGGGCGAGTTTCTACTTGCACATGCAACAGAAATTTTGCGGATTGGTCGATCCGTTCGCGAGATATGGCAGTTTGGAAGTAAGAAACGCTTGAGAAACTCAAAATTTTCGCAGTTCTGATGCTCGAAACGAATAACTAGAACGGCCTAGGGGGAAAGTACGCATACCGTTGCAATCGGGCTAGTTTCTACTTGCAGATGCAACAGAAATTTTGCGGATTGGTCGATCCGTTCGCGAGATATGGCAGTATGGATGTAAGAAACGCTTGAGAAACTCAAAATTTTCGCAGTTCTGATGCTCGAAACGAGTAACTAGAACGGCCTAGGGGAAAAGTACGCATACCGTTCTAATCGGGCGAGTTTCTACTTTCAGATGCAACAGAAATTTTGTGGATTGATCAATCCGTTCGCGAGATATGGCAGTTTGGAGGTAAGAAACGCTTGAGAAACTCAAAATTTTCGCAGTTCTGATGCTAGAAACGAATAACTAGAACGGCCTAGGGGAAAAGTACGCAAACCGTTGTAATCGGGCGAGTCTCTATTTTCAGATGCAACAGAAATTTTGCGGATTGGTCAATCCGTTCGCGAGATATGGCAGTTTGGATGTAAGAAACGCTTGAGAAACTCAAAATTTACGCAGTTCTGATGCTCGACACGAATAACTAGAACGGCCTGGGGAAAAGTGCGCATACCGTTGTAATCGGGCGAGTTTCTACTTTCAGATGCAACAGAAATTTTGCGGATTGATCAATCCGTTCGCGAGATATGGCAGATTGGATATAAGAAACGCTTGAGAAACTCAAAATTTTCGCAGTTCTGATGCTCGAAACGAGTAACTAGAACGGCCTAGGGGAATAGTACGCACACCGTTGTAATCGGGCGAGTTTCTACTTTCAGACGCAACAGAAATTTTGCGGATTGGTCAATCCGTTCGCGAGATATGGCAGTTGGGAGGTAAGAAACGCTTGAGAAACTCAAAATTTGCGCAGTTCTGATGCTCGAAACGAAATAACTAGAACGGCCTAGGGGAAAAGTACGCATACCGTTGTAATCGGGCGAGATTCTACTTGCACATGCAACAGAAATTTTGCGGATTGGTCGATCCGTTCGCGAGATATGGCAGTTTGGAAATAAGAAACGCTTGAGAAACTCAAAATTTTCGCAGTTCTGATGCTCGAAACGAATAACTAGAACGGCACAGGGGAAAAGTACGCATACCGTTGTAATCGGGCGAGTTTCTACTTTCAGATGCTACAGAAATTTTGCGGATTGATCAATCCGTTCGCGAGATATGGCAGTTTGGAGGTAAGAAACGCTTGAGAAACTCAAAATTTTCGCAGTTCTGATGCTCGAAACGAATAACTAGAACGGCCTAGGGGAAAAGTACGCATACCGTTGCAATCGGGCTAGTTTCTACTTGCAGATGCAACAGAAATTTTGCGGATTGGTCGATCCGTTCGCGAGATATGGCAGTTTGGATGTAAGAAACGCTTGAGAAACTCAAAATTTTCGCAGTTCTGATGCTCGAAACGAATAACTAGAACGGCCTAGGGGAAAACTACACCCACCGTTGTAATCGGGCGAGTTTCTACTTTCAGACGCAACAGAAATTTTGCGGATAGGTCAATCCGTTCGCGAGACATGGCTGTTTGGAGGTAAGAAACGCTTGAGAAACTCAAAATTTTCGCAGTTCTGATGCTCGAAATGAATAACTGGAACGGCCTAGGGGAAAAGTGCGCATACCGTTGTAATCGGGCGAGTTTCTACTTTCAGACGCCGCAGAAATTTTGCGAATTGATCAATCCGTTCGTGAGATATGGCAGTTTGGAAATAAGAAACGCTTGAGAAACTCAAAATTTTCGCAGTTCTGATGCTCGAAACGAATAACTAGAACGGCCTAGGGGAAAAGTACGCGTACCGTTGTAATCTGGCGAGTTTCTACTTTCAGATGCAACAGAAATTTTGCGGATTGGTCAATCCGTTCGCGAGATATGGCAGTTTGGATGTAAGAAACGCTTGAGAAACTCAAAATTTTCGCAGTTCTGATCCTCGACACGAATAACTAGAACGGCCTAGGGGAAAAGTGCGCATACCGTTGTAATCGGGCGAGTTTCTACTTTCAGATCCAACAGAAATTTTGCGGATTGATCAATCCGTTCGCGAGATATGGCAGTTTGGATATAAGAAACGCTTGAGAAACTCAAAATTTTCGCAGTTCTGATGCTCGAAACGAGTAACTAGAACGGCCTAGGGGAATAGTACGCACACCGTTGTAATCGGGCGAGTTTCTACTTTCAGACGCAACAGAAATTTTGCGGATTGGTCAATCCGTTCGCGAGATATGGCAGTTGGGAGGTAAGAAACGCTTGAGAAACTCAAAATTTGCGCAGTTCTGATGCTCGAAACGAAATAACTAGAACGGCCTAGGGGAAAAGTACGCATACCGTTGTAATCGGGCGAGATTCTACTTGCACATGCAACTGAAATTTTGCGGATTGGGCGATCCGTTCGCGAGATATGGCAGTTTGGAAATAAGAAACGCTTGAGAAACTCAAAATTTTCGCAGTTCTGATGCTCGAAACGAATAACTAGAACCGCCTAGGGGAAAAGTGCGCATACCGTTGTAATCGGGCGAGTTTCTACTTTCAGATGCCACAGAAATTTTGCGGATTGATCAATCCGTTCGCGAGATATGGCAGTTTGGAAATAAGAAACGCTTGATAAACTCAAAATTTTCGCAGTTCTGATGCTCGAAACGAGTAACTAGAACGGCCTAGGGGAATAGTACGCACACCGTTCTAATCGGGCGAGTTTCTACTTGCATATGCAACAGAAATTTTGCGGATGGGTCGATCCGTTCGCGAGATATGGCTGTTTGGAAGTAAGAAACGCTTGAGAAACTCAAAATTTTCGCAGTTCTGATGCTCGAAACGAATAACTAGAACGGCCTAAGGGGAAAGTACGCATACCGTTGCAATCGGGCTAGTTTCTACTTGCAGATGCAACAGAAATTTTGCGGATTGGTCGATCCGTTCGCGAGATATGGCAGTTTGGATGTAAGAAACGCTTGAGAAACTCAAAATTTTCGCAGTTCTGATGCTCGAAATGAATAACTGGAACGGCCTAGGGGAAAAGTGCGCATACCGTTGTAATCGGGCGAGTTTCTGCTTTCAGATGCCGCAGAAATTTTGCGGATTGATCAATCCGTTCGCGAGATATGGCAGTTTGGAAATAAGAAACGCTTGAGAAACTCAAAATTTTCGCAGTTCTGATGCTCGAAACGAGTAACTAGAACGGCATAGGGGAAAAGTACGCATACCGTTGTAATCGGGCGAGTTTCTACTTTCAGATGCAACAGAAATTTTGCGGATTGGTCAATCCGTTCGCGAGATATGGCAATTTGGATGTAAGAAACGCTTGAGAAACTCAAAATTTTCGCAGTTCTGATGCTCGACACGAATAACTAGAACGGCCTAGGGGAAAAGTACGCATACCGTTCTAATCGGGCGAGTTTCTACTTGCACATGCAACAGAAATTTTGCGGATTGGTCGATCCGTTCGCGAGATATGGCAGTTTGGAAGTAAGAAACGCTTGAGAAACTCAAAATTTTCGCAGTTCTGATGCTCGAAACGAATAACTAGAACGGCCTAGGGGGAAAGTACGCATACCGTTGCAATCGGGCTAGTTTCTACTTGCAGATGCAACAGAAATTTTGCGGATTGGTCGATCCGTTCGCGAGATATGGCAGTTTGGATGTAAGAAACGCTTGAGAAACTCAAAATTTTCGCAGTTCTGATGCTCGAAACGAATAACTAGAACGGCCTAGGGGAAAACTACACCCACCGTTGTAATCGGGCGAGTTTCTACTTTCAGACGCAACAGAAATTTTGCGGATAGGTCAATCCGTTCGCGAGACATGGCTGTTTGGAGGTAAGAAACGCTTGAGAAACTCAAAATTTTCGCAGTTCTGATGCTCGAAATGAATAACTGGAACGGCCTAGGGGAAAAGTGCGCATACCGTTGTAATCGGGCGAGTTTCTACTTTCAGATGCAACAGAAATTTTGCGGATTGGTCAATCCGTTCGCGAGATATGGCAGTTTGGATGTAAGAAACGCTTGAGAAACTCAAAATTTTCGCAGTTCTGATCCTCGACACGAATAACTAGAACGGCCTAGGGGAAAAGTGCGCATACCGTTGTAATCGGGCGAGTTTCTACTTTCAGATCCAACAGAAATTTTGCGGATTGATCAATCCGTTCGCGAGATATGGCAGTTTGGATATAAGAAACGCTTGAGAAACTCAAAATTTTCGCAGTTCTGATGCTCGAAACGAGTAACTAGAACGGCCTAGGGGAATAGTACGCACACCGTTGTAATCGGGCGAGTTTCTACTTTCAGACGCAACAGAAATTTTGCGGATTGGTCAATCCGTTCGCGAGATATGGCAGTTGGGAGGTAAGAAACGCTTGAGAAACTCAAAATTTGCGCAGTTCTGATGCTCGAAACGAAATAACTAGAACGGCCTAGGGGAAAAGTACGCATACCGTTGTAATCGGGCGAGATTCTACTTGCACATGCAACTGAAATTTTGCGGATTGGGCGATCCGTTCGCGAGATATGGCAGTTTGGAAATAAGAAACGCTTGAGAAACTCAAAATTTTCGCAGTTCTGATGCTCGAAACGAATAACTAGAACCGCCTAGGGGAAAAGTGCGCATACCGTTGTAATCGGGCGAGTTTCTACTTTCAGATGCCACAGAAATTTTGCGGATTGATCAATCCGTTCGCGAGATATGGCAGTTTGGAAATAAGAAACGCTTGATAAACTCAAAATTTTCGCAGTTCTGATGCTCGAAACGAGTAACTAGAACGGCCTAGGGGAATAGTACGCACACCGTTCTAATCGGGCGAGTTTCTACTTGCATATGCAACAGAAATTTTGCGGATGGGTCGATCCGTTCGCGAGATATGGCTGTTTGGAAGTAAGAAACGCTTGAGAAACTCAAAATTTTCGCAGTTCTGATGCTCGAAACGAATAACTAGAACGGCCTAAGGGGAAAGTACGCATACCGTTGCAATCGGGCTAGTTTCTACTTGCAGATGCAACAGAAATTTTGCGGATTGGTCGATCCGTTCGCGAGATATGGCAGTTTGGATGTAAGAAACGCTTGAGAAACTCAAAATTTTCGCAGTTCTGATGCTCGAAATGAATAACTGGAACGGCCTAGGGGAAAAGTGCGCATACCGTTGTAATCGGGCGAGTTTCTGCTTTCAGATGCCGCAGAAATTTTGCGGATTGATCAATCCGTTCGCGAGATATGGCAGTTTGGAAATAAGAAACGCTTGAGAAACTCAAAATTTTCGCAGTTCTGATGCTCGAAACGAGTAACTAGAACGGCATAGGGGAAAAGTACGCATACCGTTGTAATCGGGCGAGATTCTACTTGCACATGCAACAGAAATTTTGCGGATTGGTCGATCCGTTCGCGAGATATGGCAGTTTGGATGTAAGAAACGCTTGAGAAACTCAAAATTTTCGCAGTTCTGATGCTCGAAATGAATGACTAGAACGGCCTGGGGAAAAGTGCGCATACCGTTGTAATCGGGCGAGTTTCTACTTTCAGATGCAACAGAAATTTTGCGGATTGATCAATCCGTTCGCGAGATATGGCAGTTTGGAAATAAGAAACGCTTGAGAAACTCAAAATTTTCGCAGTTCTGATGCTCGAAACGAGTAACTAGAACGGCATAGGGGAAAAGTACGCATACCGTTGTAATCGGGCGAGTTTCTACTTTCAGATGCAACAGAAATTTTGCGGATTGGTCAATCCGTTCGCGAGATATGGCAATTTGGATGTAAGAAACGCTTGAGAAACTCAAAATTTTCGCAGTTCTGATGCTCGACACGAATAACTAGAACCGCCTAGGGGAAAAGTGCGCATACCGTTGTAATCGGGCGAGTTTCTACTTTCAGATGCCACAGAAATTTTGCGGATTGATCAATCCGTTCGCGAGATATGGCAGTTTGGAAATAAGAAACGCTTGATAAACTCAAAATTTTCGCAGTTCTGATGCTCGAAACGAGTAACTAGAACGGCCTAGGGGAATAGTACGCACACCGTTCTAATCGGGCGAGTTTCTACTTGCATATGCAACAGAAATTTTGCGGATGGGTCGATCCGTTCGCGAGATATGGCTGTTTGGAAGTAAGAAACGCTTGAGAAACTCAAAATTTTCGCAGTTCTGTAGCTCGAAACGAATAACTAGAACGGCCTAGGGGGAAAGTACGCATACCGTTGCAATCGGGCTAGTTTCTACTTGCAGATGCAACAGAAATTTTGCGGATTGGTCGATCCGTTCGCGAGATATGGCAGTTTGGATGTAAGAAACGCTTGAGAAACTCAAAATTTTCGCAGTTCTGATGCTCGAAATGAATAACTAGAACGGCCTGGGGAAAAGTGCGCATACCGTTGTAATCGGGCGAGTTTCTACTTTCAGATGCAACAGAAATTTTGCGGATTGATCAATCCGTTCGCGAGATATGGCAGATTGGATATAAGAAACGCTTGAGAAACTCAAAATTTTCGCAGTTCTGATGCTCGAAACGAGTAACTAGAACGGCCTAGGGGAATAGTACGCACACCGTTGTAATCGGGCGAGTTTCTACTTTCAGACGCAACAGAAATTTTGCGGATTGGTCAATCCGTTCGCGAGATATGGCAGTTGGGAGGTAAGAAACGCTTGAGAAACTCAAAATTTGCGCAGTTCTGATGCTCGAAACGAAATAACTAGAACGGCCTAGGGGAAAAGTACGCATACCGTTGTAATCGGGCGAGATTCTACTTGCACATGCAACAGAAATTTTGCGGATTGGTCGATCCGTTCGCGAGATATGGCAGTTTGGAAATAAGAAACGCTTGAGAAACTCAAAATTTTCGCAGTTCTGATGCTCGAAACGAATAACTAGAACGGCACAGGGGAAAAGTACGCATACCGTTGTAATCGGGCGAGTTTCTACTTTCAGATGCTACAGAAATTTTGCGGATTGATCAATCCGTTCGCGAGATATGGCAGTTTGGAGGTAAGAAACGCTTGAGAAACTCAAAATTTTCGCAGTTCTGATGCTCGAAACGAATAACTAGAACGGCCTAGGGGAAAAGTACGCATACCGTTCTAATCGGGCGAGTTTCTACTTGCACATGCAACAGAAATTTTGCGGATTGGTCGATCCGTTCGCGAGATATGGCAGTTTGGAAGTAAGAAACGCTTGAGAAACTCAAAATTTTCGCAGTTCTGATGCTCGAAACGAATAACTAGAACGGCCTAGGGGGAAAGTACGCATACCGTTGCAATCGGGCTAGTTTCTACTTGCAGATGCAACAGAAATTTTGCGGGTTGGTCGATCCGTTCGCGAGATATGGCAGTTTGGATGTAAGAAACGCTTGAGAAACTCAAAATTTTCGCAGTTCTGATGCTCGAAACGAATAACTAGAACGGCCTAGGGGAAAACTACACCCACCGTTGTAATCGGGCGAGTTTCTACTTTCAGACGCAACAGAAATTTTGCGGATTGGTCAATCCGTTCGCGAGATATGGCAGTTGGGAGGTAAGAAACGCTTGAGAAACTCAAAATTTGCGCAGTTCTGATGCTCGAAACGAAATAACTAGAACGGCCTAGGGGAAAAGTACGCATACCGTTGTAATCGGGCGAGATTCTACTTGCACATGCAACAGAAATTTTGCGGATTGGTCGATCCGTTCGCGAGATATGGCAGTTTGGATGTAAGAAACGCTTGAGAAACTCAAAATTTTCGCAGTTCTGATGCTCGAAATGAATAACTAGAACGGCCTGGGGAAAAGTGCGCATACCGTTGTAATCGGGCGAGTTTCTACTTTCAGATGCAACAGAAATTTTGCGGATTGATCAATCCGTTCGCGAGATATGGCAGATTGGATATAAGAAACGCTTGAGAAACTCAAAATTTTCGCAGTTCTGATGCTCGAAACGAGTAACTAGAACGGCCTAGGGGAATAGTACGCACACCGTTGTAATCGGGCGAGTTTCTACTTTCAGACGCAACAGAAATTTTGCGGATTGGTCAATCCGTTCGCGAGATATGGCAGTTGGGAGGTAAGAAACGCTTGAGAAACTCAAAATTTGCGCAGTTCTGATGCTCGAAACGAAATAACTAGAACGGCCTAGGGGAAAAGTACGCATACCGTTGTAATCGGGCGAGATTCTACTTGCACATGCAACAGAAATTTTGCGGATTGGTCGATCCGTTCGCGAGATATGGCAGTTTGGAAATAAGAAACGCTTGAGAAACTCAAAATTTTCGCAGTTCTGATGCTCGAAACGAATAACTAGAACGGCACAGGGGAAAAGTACGCATACCGTTGTAATCGGGCGAGTTTCTACTTTCAGATGCTACAGAAATTTTGCGGATTGATCAATCCGTTCGCGAGATATGGCAGTTTGGAGGTAAGAAACGCTTGAGAAACTCAAAATTTTCGCAGTTCTGATGCTCGAAACGAATAACTAGAACGGCCTAGGGGAAAAGTACGCATACCGTTCTAATCGGGCGAGTTTCTACTTGCACATGCAACAGAAATTTTGCGGATTGGTCGATCCGTTCGCGAGATATGGCAGTTTGGAAGTAAGAAACGCTTGAGAAACTCAAAATTTTCGCAGTTCTGATGCTCGAAACGAATAACTAGAACGGCCTAGGGGGAAAGTACGCATACCGTTGCAATCGGGCTAGTTTCTACTTGCAGATGCAACAGAAATTTTGCGGATTGGTCGATCCGTTCGCGAGATATGGCAGTTTGGATGTAAGAAACGCTTGAGAAACTCAAAATTTTCGCAGTTCTGATGCTCGAAACGAATAACTAGAACGGCCTAGGGGAAAACTACACCCACCGTTGTAATCGGGCGAGTTTCTACTTTCAGACGCCGCAGAAATTTTGCGAATTGATCAATCCGTTCGTGAGATATGGCAGTTTGGAAATAAGAAACGCTTGAGAAACTCAAAATTTTCGCAGTTCTGATGCTCGAAACGAATAACTAGAACGGCCTAGGGGAAAAGTACGCGTACCGTTGTAATCGGGCGAGTTTCTACTTTCAGATGCAACAGAAATTTTGCGGATTGGTCAATCCGTTCGCGAGATATGGCAGTTTGGATGTAAGAAACGCTTGAGAAACTCAAAATTTTCGCAGTTCTGATCCTCGACACGAATAACTAGAACGGCCTAGGGGAAAAGTGCGCATACCGTTATAATCGGGCGAGTTTCTACTTTCAGATCCAACAGAAATTTTGCGGATTGATCAATCCGTTCGCGAGATATGGCAGTTTGGATATAAGAAACGCTTGAGAAACTCAAAATTTTCGCAGTTCTGATGCTCGAAACGAGTAACTAGAACGGCCTAGGGGAATAGTACGCACACCGTTGTAATCGGGCGAGTTTCTACTTTCAGACGCAACAGAAATTTTGCGGATTGGTCAATCCGTTCGCGAGATATGGCAGTTGGGAGGTAAGAAACGCTTGAGAAACTCAAAATTTGCGCAGTTCTGATGCTCGAAACGAAATAACTAGAACGGCCTAGGGGAAAAGTACGCATACCGTTGTAATCGGGCGAGATTCTACTTGCACATGCAACTGAAATTTTGCGGATTGGGCGATCCGTTCGCGAGATATGGCAGTTTGGAAATAAGAAACGCTTGAGAAACTCAAAATTTTCGCAGTTCTGATGCTCGAAACGAATAACTAGAACCGCCTAGGGGAAAAGTGCGCATACCGTTGTAATCGGGCGAGTTTCTACTTTCAGATGCCACAGAAATTTTGCGGATTGATCAATCCGTTCGCGAGATATGGCAGTTTGGAAATAAGAAACGCTTGATAAACTCAAAATTTTCGCAGTTCTGATGCTCGAAACGAGTAACTAGAACGGCCTAGGGGAATAGTACGCACACCGTTCTAATCGGGCGAGTTTCTACTTGCATATGCAACAGAAATTTTGCGGATGGGTCGATCCGTTCGCGAGATATGGCTGTTTGGAAGTAAGAAACGCTTGAGAAACTCAAAATTTTCGCAGTTCTGATGCTCGAAACGAATAACTAGAACGGCCTAGGGGGAAAGTACGCATACCGTTGCAATCGGGCTAGTTTCTACTTGCAGATGCAACAGAAATTTAGCGGATTGGTCGATCCGTTCGCGAGATATGGCAGTTTGGATGTAAGAAACGCTTGAGAAACTCAAAATTTTCGCAGTTCTGATGCTCGAAATGAATAACTGGAACGGCCTAGGGGAAAAGTGCGCATACCGTTGTAATCGGGCGAGTTTCTGCTTTCAGATGCCGCAGAAATTTTGCGGATTGATCAATCCGTTCGCGAGATATGGCAGTTTGGAAATAAGAAACGCTTGAGAAACTCAAAATTTTCGCAGTTCTGATGCTCGAAACGAGTAACTAGAACGGCGTAGGGGAAAAGTACGCATACCGTTGTAATCGGGCGAGTTTCTACTTTCAGATGCAACAGAAATTTTGCGGATTGGTCAATCCGTTCGCGAGATATGGCAATTTGGATGTAAGAAACGCTTGAGAAACTCAAAATTTTCGCAGTTCTGATGCTCGACACGAATAACTAGAACGGCCTAGGGGAAAAGTACGCATACCGTTGTAATCGGGCGAGTTTCTACTTGCACATGCAACAGAAATTTTGCGGATTGGTCGATCCGTTCGCGAGATATGGCAGTTTGGATGTAAGAAACGCTTGAGAAACTCAAAATTTTCGCAGTTCTGATGCTCGAAATGAATAACTGGAACGGCCTAGGGGAAAAGTGCGCATACCGTTGTAATCGGGCGAGTTTCTGCTTTCAGATGCCGCAGAAATTTTGCGGATTGATCAATCCGTTCGCGAGATATGGCAGTTTGGAAATAAGAAACGCTTGAGAAACTCAAAATTTTCGCAGTTCTGATGCTCGAAACGAGTAACTAGAACGGCATAGGGGAAAAGCACGCATACCGTTGTAATCGGGCGAGTTTCTACTTTCAGATGCAACAGAAATTTTGCGGATTGGTCAATCCGTTCGCGAGATATGGCAGTTTGGATGTATGAAACGCTTGAGAAACTCAAAATTTTCGCAGTTCTGATGCTCGACACGAATAACTAGAACGGCCTAGGGGAAAAGTACGCATACCGTTGTAATCGGGCGAGTTTCTTCTTGCACATGCAACAGAAATTTTGCGGATTGGTCGATCCGTTCGCGAGATATGGCAGTTTGGAAGTAAGAAACGCTTGAGAAACTCAAAATTTTCGCAGTTCTGATGCTCGAAACGAATAACTAAAACGGCATAGGGGAAAAGTACGCATACCGTTGTAATCGGGCGAGTTTCTACTTTCAGATGCAACAGAAATGTTGTGGATTGATCAATCCGTTCGCGAGATATGGCAGTTTGGAGGTAAGAAACGCTTGAGAAACTCAAAATTTTCGCAGTTCTGATGCTCGAAACGAATAACTAGAACGGCCTAGGGGAAAACTACACACACCGTTGTAATCGGGCGAGTTTCTACTTTCAGACGTAACAGAAATTTTGCGGATAGGTCAATCTGTTCGCGAGACATGGCTGTTTGGAGGTAAGAAACGCTTGAGAAACTCAAAATTTTCGCAGTTCTGATGCTCGAAATGAATAACTGGAACGGCCTAGGGGAAAAGTGCGCATACCGTTGTAATCGGGCGAGTTTCTACTTTCAGACGCTGCAGAAATTTTGCAAATTGATCAATCCGTTCGTGAGATATGGCAGTTTGGAAATAAGAAACGCTTGAGAAACTCAAAATTTTCGCAGTTCTGATGCTCGAAACGAATAACTAGAACGGCCTAGGGGAAAAGTACGCGTACCGTTGTAATCGGGCGAGTTTCTACTTTCAGATGCAACAGAAATTTTGCGGATTGGTCAATCCGTTCGCGAGATATGGCAGTTTGGATGTAAGAAACGCTTGAGAAACTCAAAATTTTCGCAGTTCTGATCCTCGACACGAATAACTAGAACGGCCTAGGGGAAAAGTGCGCATACCGTTGTAATCGGGCGAGTTTCTACTTTCAGATCCAACAGAAATTTTGCGGATTGATCAATCCGTTCGCGAGATATGGCAGTTTGGATCTAAGAAACGCTTGAGAAACTCAAAATTTTCGCAGTTCTGATGCTCGAAACGAATAACTAGAACGGCCTAGGGGAAAAGTACGCATACCGTTGTAATCGGGCGAGTTTCTACTTGCACATGCAACAGAAATTTTGCGGATTGGTCGATCCGTTCGCGAGATATGGCAGTTTGGAAGTAAGAAACGCTTGAGAAACTCAAAATTTTCGCAGTTCTGATGCTCGAAATGAATAACTGGAACGGCCTAGGGGAAAAGTGCGCATACCGTTGTAATCGGGCGAGTTTCTGCTTTCAGATGCCGCAGAAATTTTGCGGATTGATCAATCCGTTCGCGAGATATGGCAGTTTGGAAATAAGAAACGCTTGAGAAACTCAAAATTTTCGCAGTTCTGATGCTCGAAACGAGTAACTAGAACGGCATAGGGGAAAAGTACGCATACCGTTGTAATCGGGCGAGTTTCTACTTTCAGATGCAACAGAAATTTTGCGGATTGGTCAATCCGTTCGCGAGATATGGCAGTTTGGAGGTAAGAAACGCTTGAGAAACTCAAAATTTTCCAGTTCGGATGCTCGAAAGGAATAACTGGAACGGCCTAGGGGAAAACTACACATACCGTTGTAATCGGGCGAGTTTCTACTTTCAGACGCAACAGAAATTTTGCGGATAGGTCAATCCGTTCGCGAGATATGGCAGTTTGGAAATAAGAAACGCTTGAGAAACTCAAAATTTTCGCAGTTCTGATGCTCGAAACGAGTAACTAGAACGGCATAGGGGAAAAGTACGCATACCGTTGTAATCGGGCGAGTTTCTACTTTCAGATGCAACAGAAATTTTGCGGATTGATCAATCCGTTCGCGAGATATGGCAGTTTGGAGGTAAGAAACGCTTGAGAAACTCAAAATTTTCGCAGTTCTGATGCTCGAAACGAATAACTAGAACCGCCTAGGGGAAAAGTGCGCATACCGTTTTAATCGGGCGAGTTTCTACTGTCAGATGCAACAGAAATTTTGCGGATTGATGAATCCGTTCGCGAGATATGGCAGTTTGGAGGTAAGAAACGCTTGAGAAACTCGAAATTTTCGCAGTTCTGATGCTCGAAACGAATAACTGGAACGGCCTAGGGGAAAACTACACATACCGTTGTAATCGGGCGAGTTTCTACTTTCAGACGCAACAGAAATTTTGCGGATAGGTCAATCCGTTCGCGAGATATGGCAGTTTGGAAATAAGAAACGCTTGAGAAACTCAAAACTTTCGCAGTTCTGATGCTCGAAACGAGTAACTAGAACGGCATAGGGGAAAAGTACGCATACCGTTGTAATCGGGCGAGTTTCTACTTTCAGATGCAACAGAAATTTTGCGGATTGATCAATCCGTTCGCGAGATATGGCAGTTTGGAGGTAAGAAACGCTTGAGAAACTCAAAATTTTCGCAGTTCTGATGCTCGAAACGAATAACTAGAACCGCCTAGGGGAAAAGTGCGCATACCGTTGTAATCGGGCGAGTTTCTACTTTCAGATGCCACAGAAATTTTGCGGATTGATCAATCCGTTCGCGAGATATGGCAGTTTGGAAATAAGAAACGCTTGAGAAACTCAAAATTTTCGCAGTTCTGATGCTCGAAACGAGTAACTAGAACGGCATAGGGGAAAAGTACGCATACCGTTGTAATCGGGCGAGTTTCTACTTTCAGATGCAACAGAAATTTTGCGGATTGATCAATCCGTTCGCGAGATATGGCAGTTTGGAGGTAAGAAACGCTTGAGAAACTCAAAATTTTCGCAGTTCTGATGCTCGAAACGAATAACTAGAACGGCCTAGGGGAAAACTACACCCACCGTTGTAATCGGCCGAGTTTCTACTTTCAGACGCAACAGAAATTTTGCGGATAGGTCAATCCGTTCGCGAGATATGGCAGTTTGGAGGTAAGAAACGCTTGAGAAACTCAAAATTTTCGCAGTTCTGATGCTCGAAACGAATAACTAGAACGGCCTAGGGGAAAAGTGCGCATACCGTTGTAATCGGGCGAGTTTCTGCTTTCAGATGCAACAGAAATTTTGCGGATTGATCAATCCGTTCGCGAGATATGGCAGTTTGGATATAAGAAACGCTTGAGAAACTCAAAATTTTCGCAGTTCTGTTGCTCGAAACGAGTAACTAGAACGGCCTAGGGGAATAGTACGCACACCGTTGTAATCGGGCGAGTTTCCACTTTCAGACGCAACAGAAATTTTGCGGATTCGTCAATCCGTTCGCGAGATATTTCAGTTTGGAGGTAAGAAACGCTTGAGAAACTCAAAATTTGCGCAGTTCTGATGCTCGAAACGAATAACTAGAACGGCCTAGGGGAAAATTGCGCATACCGTTGTAAGCGGGCGAGTTTCTACTTTCAGATGCAACAGAAATTTTGCGGATCGGCAATCCGTTCGCGAGATATGGCAGTTTGGATGTAAGAAACGCTTGAGGAACTCAAAATTTTCGCAGTTCTGATGCTCGAAACGAATAACCTGAACGGCATAGGGGAAAAGTACGCATACCGTTGTAATCGGGCGAGTTTCTACTTTCAGACGCAACAGAAATTTTGCGGATAGGTCAATCCGTTCGCGAGATATGGCAGTTTGGAAATAAGAAACGCTTGAGAAACTCAAAATTTTCGCAGTTCTGATGCTCGAAACGAGTAACTAGAACGGCATAGGGGAAAAGTACGCATACCGTTGTAATCGGGCGAGTTTCTACTTTCAGATGCAACAGAAATTTTGCGGATTAATCAATCCGTTCGCGAGATATGGCAGTTTGGAGGTAAGAAACGCTTGAGAAACTCAAAATTTTCGCAGTTCTGATGCTCGAAAGGAATAACTGGAACGGCCTAGGGGAAAAGTACGCATACCGTTGTAATCGGGCGAGTTTCTACTTTCAGATGCAACAGAAATTTTGCGGATTGATCAATCCGTTCGCGAGATATGGCAGTTTGGAGGTAAGAAACGCTTGAGAAACTCAAAATTTTCGCAGTTCTGATGCTCGAAACGAATAACTAGAACCGCCTAGGGGAAAAGTGCGCATACCGTTGTAATCGGGCGAGTTTCTACTTTCAGATGCCACAGAAATTTTGCGGATTGATCAATCCGTTCGCGAGATATGGCAGTTTGGAAATAAGAAACGCTTGAGAAACTCAAAATTTTCGCAGTTCTGATGCTCGAAACGAGTAACTAGAACGGCATAGGGGAAAAGTACGCATACCGTTGTAATCGGGCGAGTTTCTACTTTCAGATGCAACAGAAATTTTGCGGATTGATCAATCCGTTCGCGAGATATGGCAGTTTGGAGGTAAGAAACGCTTGAGAAACTCAAAATTTTCGCAGTTCTGATGCTCGAAACGAGTAACTAGAACGGCATAGGGGAAGAGTACGCATACCGTTGTAATCGGGTGAGTTTCTACTTTCAGATGCAACAGAAATTTTGCGGATTGTTCAATCCGTTCGCGAGATATGGCCGTTTGGATGTAAGAAACGCTTGAGAAACTCAAAATTTTCGCAGGTCTGATGCTCGAAACGAATAACTGGAACGGCCTAGGGGAAAACTACACATACCGTTGTAATCGGGCGAGTTTCTACTTTCAGACGCAACAGAAATTTTGCGGATAGGTCAATCCGTTCGCGAGATATGGCAGTTTGGAGGTAAGAAACGCTTGAGAAACTCAAAATTTTCGCAGTTCTGATGCTCGAAACGAGTAACTAGAACGGCATAGGGGAAGAGTACGCATACCGTTGTAATCGGGTGAGTTTCTACTTTCAGATGCAACAGAAATTTTGCGGATTGTTCAATCCGTTCGCGAGATATGGCCGTTTGGATGTAAGAAACGCTTGAGAAACTCAAAATTTTCGCAGGTCTGATGCTCGAAACGAATAACTGGAACGGCCTAGGGGAAAACTACACATACCGTTGTAATCGGGCGAGTTTCTACTTTCAGACGCAACAGAAATTTTGCGGATAGGTCAATCCGTTCGCGAGATATGGCAGTTTGGAAATAAGAAACGCTTGAGAAACTCAAAATTTTCGCAGTTCTGATGCTCGAAACGAGTAACTAGAACGGCATAGGGGAAAAGTACGCATACCGTTGTAATCGGGCTAGTTTCTACTTTCAGACGCAACAGAAATTTTGCGGATAGGTCAATCCGTTCGCGAGATATGGCAGTTTGGAGGTAAGAAACGCTTGAGAAACTCAAAATTTTCGCAGTTCTGATGCTCGAAACGAGTAACTAGAACGGCCTAGGGGAATAGTACGCACACCGTTGTAATCGGGCGAGTTTCCACTTTCAGACGCAACAGAAATTTTGCGGATTGGTCAATCCGTTCGCGAGATATTTCAGTTTGGAGGTAAGAAACGCTTGAGAAACTCAAAATTTGCGCAGTTCTGATGCTCGAAACGAATAACTAGAACGGCCTAGGGGAAAATTGCGCATACCGTTGTAATCGGGCGAGTTTCTACTTTCAGATGCAACAGAAATTTTGCGGATCGGCAATCCGTTCGCGAGATATGGCAGTTTGGATGTAAGAAACGCTTGAGGAACTCAAAATTTTCGCAGTTCTGATGCTCGAAACGAGTAACTAGAACGGCATAGGGGAAGAGTACGCATACCGTTGTAATCGGGTGAGTTTCTACTTTCAGATGCAACAGAAATTTTGCGGATTGTTCTATCCGTTCGCGAGATATGGCCGTTTGGATGTAAGAAACGCTTGAGAAACTCAAAATTTTCGCAGTTCTGATGCTCGAAACGAATAACTGGAACGGCCTAGGGGAAAACTACACATACCGTTGTAATCGGGCGAGTTTCTACTTTCAGACGCAACAGAAATTTTGCGGATAGGTCAATCCGTTCGCGAGATATGGCAGTTTGGAAATAAGAAACGCTTGAGAAACTCAAAATTTTCGCAGTTCTGATGCTCGAAACGAGTAACTAGAACGGCATAGGGGAAAAGTACGCATACCGTTGTAATCGGGCGAGTTTCTACTTTCAGACGCAACAGAAATTTTGCGGATAGGTCAATCCGTTCGCGAGATATGGCAGTTTGGAGGTAAGAAACGCTTGAGAAACTCAAAATTTTCGCAGTTCTGATGCTCGAAACGAGTAACTAGAACGGCCTAGGGGAATAGTACACCCACCGTTGTAATCGGGCGAGTTTCTACTTTCAGACGCAACAGAAATTTTGCGGATAGGTCAATCCGTTCGCGAGATATGGCAGTTTGGAGGTAAGAAACGCTTGAGAAACTCAAAATTTTCGCAGTTCTGATGCTCGAAACGAATAACTAGAACGGCCTAGGGGAAAAGTGCGCATACCGTTGTAATCGGGCGAGTTTCTACTTTCAGATGCAACAGAAATTTTGCGGATTGATCAATCCGTTCGCGAGATATGGCAGTTTGGATATAAGAAACGCTTGAGAAACTCAAAATTTTCGCAGTTCTGATGCTCGAAACGAGTAACTAGAACGGCCTAGGGGAATAGTACGCACACCGTTGTAATCGGGCGAGTTTCCACTTTCAGACGCAACAGAAATTTTGCGGATTGGTCAATCCGTTCGCGAGATATTTCAGTTTGGAGGTAAGAAACGCTTGAGAAACTCAAAATTTGCGCAGTTCTGATGCTCGAAACGAATAACTAGAACGGCCTAGGGGAAAATTGCGCATACCGTTGTAATCGGGCGAGTTTCTACTTTCAGATGCAACAGAAATTTTGCGGATCGGCAATCCGTTCGCGAGATATGGCAGTTTGGATGTAAGAAACGCTTGAGGAACTCAAAATTTTCGCAGTTCTGATGCTCGAAACGAATAACCTGAACGGCATAGGGGAAAAGTACGCATACCGTTGTAATCGGGCGAGTTTCTACTTTCAGACGCAACAGAAATTTTGCGGATAGGTCAATCCGTTCGCGAGATATGGCAGTTTGGAAATAAGAAACGCTTGAGAAACTCAAAATTTTCGCAGTTCTGATGCTCGAAACGAGTAACTAGAACGGCATAGGGGAAAAGTACGCATACCGTTGTAATCGGGCGAGTTTCTACTTTCAGATGCAACAGAAATTTTGCGGATTAATCAATCCGTTCGCGAGATATGGCAGTTTGGAGGTAAGAAACGCTTGAGAAACTCAAAATTTTCCAGTTCTGATGCTCGAAAGGAATAACTGGAACGGCCTAGGGGAAAACTACACATACCGTTGTAATCGGGCGAGTTTCTACTTTCAGACGCAACAGAAATTTTGCGGATAGGTCAATCCGTTCGCGAGATATGGCAGTTTGGAAATAAGAAACGCTTGAGAAACTCAAAATTTTCGCAGTTCTGATGCTCGAAACGAGTAACTAGAACGGCATAGGGGAAAAGTACGCATACCGTTGTAATCGGGCGAGTTTCTACTTTCAGATGCAACAGAAATTTTGCGGATTGATCAATCCGTTCGCGAGATATGGCAGTTTGGAGGTAAGAAACGCTTGAGAAACTCAAAATTTTCGCAGTTCTGATGCTCGAAACGAGTAACTAGAACGGCATAGGGGAAGAGTACGCATACCGTTGTAATCGGGTGAGTTTCTACTTTCAGATGCAACAGAAATTTTGCGGATTGTTCAATCCGTTCGCGAGATATGGCCGTTTGGATGTAAGAAACGCTTGAGAAACTCAAAATTTTCGCAGGTCTGATGCTCGAAACGAATAACTGGAACGGCCTAGGGGAAAACTACACATACCGTTGTAATCGGGCGAGTTTCTACTTTCAGACGCAACAGAAATTTTGCGGATAGGTCAATCCGTTCGCGAGATATGGCAGTTTGGAGGTAAGAAACGCTTGAGAAACTCAAAATTTTCGCAGTTCTGATGCTCGAAACGAGTAACTAGAACGGCATAGGGGAAGAGTACGCATACCGTTGTAATCGGGTGAGTTTCTACTTTCAGATGCAACAGAAATTTTGCGGATTGTTCAATCCGTTCGCGAGATATGGCCGTTTGGATGTAAGAAACGCTTGAGAAACTCAAAATTTTCGCAGGTCTGATGCTCGAAACGAATAACTGGAACGGCCTAGGGGAAAACTACACATACCGTTGTAATCGGGCGAGTTTCTACTTTCAGACGCAACAGAAATTTTGCGGATAGGTCAATCCGTTCGCGAGATATGGCAGTTTGGAAATAAGAAACGCTTGAGAAACTCAAAATTTTCGCAGTTCTGATGCTCGAAACGAGTAACTAGAACGGCATAGGGGAAAAGTACGCATACCGTTGTAATCGGGCTAGTTTCTACTTTCAGACGCAACAGAAATTTTGCGGATAGGTCAATCCGTTCGCGAGATATGGCAGTTTGGAGGTAAGAAACGCTTGAGAAACTCAAAATTTTCGCAGTTCTGATGCTCGAAACGAGTAACTAGAACGGCCTAGGGGAATAGTACGCACACCGTTGTAATCGGGCGAGTTTCCACTTTCAGACGCAACAGAAATTTTGCGGATTGGTCAATCCGTTCGCGAGATATTTCAGTTTGGAGGTAAGAAACGCTTGAGAAACTCAAAATTTGCGCAGTTCTGATGCTCGAAACGAATAACTAGAACGGCCTAGGGGAAAATTGCGCAAACCGTTGTAATCGGGCGAGTTTCTACTTTCAGATGCAACAGAAATTTTGCGGATCGGCAATCCGTTCGCGAGATATGGCAGTTTGGATGTAAGAAACGTTTGAGGAACTCAAAATTTTCGCAGTTCTGATGCTCGAAACGAGTAACTAGAACGGCATAGGGGAAGAGTACGCATACCGTTGTAATCGGGTGAGTTTCTACTTTCAGATGCAACAGAAATTTTGCGGATTGTTCTATCCGTTCGCGAGATATGGCCGTTTGGATGTAAGAAACGCTTGAGAAACTCAAAATTTTCGCAGTTCTGATGCTCGAAACGAATAACTGGAACGGCCTAGGGGAAAACTACACATACCGTTGTAATCGGGCGAGTTTCTACTTTCAGACGCAACAGAAATTTTGCGGATAGGTCAATCCGTTCGCGAGATATGGCAGTTTGGAAATAAGAAACGCTTGAGAAACTCAAAATTTTCGCAGTTCTGATGCTCGAAACGAGTAACTAGAACGGCATAGGGGAAAAGTACGCATACCGTTGTAATCGGGCGAGTTTCTACTTTCAGACGCAACAGAAATTTTGCGGATAGGTCAATCCGTTCGCGAGATATGGCAGTTTGGAGGTAAGAAACGCTTGAGAAACTCAAAATTTTCGCAGTTCTGATGCTCGAAACGAGTAACTAGAACGGCCTAGGGGAATAGTACACCCACCGTTGTAATCGGGCGAGTTTCTACTTTCAGACGCAACAGAAATTTTGCGGATAGGTCAATCCGTTCGCGAGATATGGCAGTTTGGAGGTAAGAAACGCTTGAGAAACTCAAAATTTTCGCAGTTCTGATGCTCGAAACGAATAACTAGAACGGCCTAGGGGAAAAGTGCGCATACCGTTGTAATCGGGCGAGTTTCTACTTTCAGATGCAACAGAAATTTTGCGGATTGATCAATCCGTTCGCGAGATATGGCAGTTTGGATATAAGAAACGCTTGAGAAACTCAAAATTTTCGCAGTTCTGATGCTCGAAACGAGTAACTAGAACGGCCTAGGGGAATAGTACGCACACCGTTGTAATCGGGCGAGTTTCCACTTTCAGACGCAACAGAAATTTTGCGGATTGGTCAATCCGTTCGCGAGATATTTCAGTTTGGAGGTAAGAAACGCTTGAGAAACTCAAAATTTGCGCAGTTCTGATGCTCGAAACGAATAACTAGAACGGCCTAGGGGAAAATTGCGCATACCGTTGTAATCGGGCGAGTTTCTACTTTCAGATGCAACAGAAATTTTGCGGATCGGCAATCCGTTCGCGAGATATGGCAGTTTGGATGTAAGAAACGCTTGAGGAACTCAAAATTTTCGCAGTTCTGATGTTCGAAACGAATAACCTGAACGGCCTAGGGGAAAAGTACGCATACCGTTGTAATCGGGCGAGTTTCTACTTTCAGACGCAACAGAAATTTTGCGGATAGGTCAATCCGTTCGCGAGATATGGCAGTTTGGAGGTAAGAAACGCTTGAGAAACTCAAAATTTTCGCAGTTCTGATGCTCGAAACGAATAACTAAAACGGCCTAGGGGAAAAGTGCGCATACCGTTGTAATCGGGCGAGTTTCTACTTTCAGATGCAACAGAAATTTTGCGGATTGATCAATCCGTTCGCGAGATATGGCAGTTTGGATATAAGAAACGCTTGAGAAACTCAAAATTTTCGCAGTTCTGATGCTCGAAACGAGTAACTAGAACGGCCTAGGGGAATAGTACGCACACCGTTGTAATCGGGCGAGTTTCCACTTTCAGACGCAACAGAAATTTTGCGGATTGGTCAATCCGTTCGCGAGATATTTCAGTTTGGAGGTAAGAAACGCTTGAGAAACTCAAAATTTGCGCAGTTCTGATGCTCGAAACGAATAACTAGAACGGCCTAGGGGAAAATTGCGCATACCGTTGTAATCGGGCGAGTTTCTACTTTCAGATGCAACAGAAATTTTGCGGATCGGCAATCCGTTCGCGAGATATGGCAGTTTGGATGTAAGAAACGCTTGAGGAACTCAAAATTTTCGCAGTTCTGATGCTCGAAACGAATAACCTGAACGGCATAGGGGAAAAGTACGCATACCGTTGTAATCGGGCGAGTTTCTACTTTCAGACGCAACAGAAATTTTGCGGATAGGTCAATCCGTTCGCGAGATATGGCAGTTTGGAAATAAGAAACGCTTGAGAAACTCAAAATTTTCGCAGTTCTGATGCTCGAAACGAGTAACTAGAACGGCATAGGGGAAAAGTACGCATACCGTTGTAATCGGGCGAGTTTCTACTTTCAGATGCAACAGAAATTTTGCGGATTAATCAATCCGTTCGCGAGATATGGCAGTTTGGAGGTAAGAAACGCTTGAGAAACTCAAAATTTTCCAGTTCTGATGCTCGAAAGGAATAACTGGAACGGCCTAGGGGAAAACTACACATACCGTTGTAATCGGGCGAGTTTCTACTTTCAGACGCAACAGAAATTTTGCGGATAGGTCAATCCGTTCGCGAGATATGGCAGTTTGGAAATAAGAAACGCTTGAGAAACTCAAAATTTTCGCAGTTCTGATGCTCGAAACGAGTAACTAGAACGGCATAGGGGAAAAGTACGCATACCGTTGTAATCGGGCGAGTTTCTACTTTCAGATGCAACAGAAATTTTGCGGATTGATCAATCCGTTCGCGAGATATGGCAGTTTGGAGGTAAGAAACGCTTGAGAAACTCAAAATTTTCGCAGTTCTGATGCTCGAAACGAATAACTAGAACCGCCTAGGGGAAAAGTGCGCATACCGTTTTAATCGGGCGAGTTTCTACTTTCAGATGCAACAGAAATTTTGCGGATTGATGAATCCGTTCGCGAGATATGGCAGTTTGGAGGTAAGAAACGCTTGAGAAACTCAAAATTTTCGCAGTTCTGATGCTCGAAACGAATAACTGGAACGGCCTAGGGGAAAACTACACATACCGTTGTAATCGGGCGAGTTTCTACTTTCAGACGCAACAGAAATTTTGCGGATAGGTCAATCCGTTCGCGAGATATGGCAGTTTGGAAATAAGAAACGCTTGAGAAACTCAAAATTTTCGCAGTTCTGATGCTCGAAACGAATAACTAGAACCGCCTAGGGGAAAAGTGCGCATACCGTTTTAATCGGGCGAGTTTCTACTTTCAGATGCAACAGAAATTTTGCGGATTGATGAATCCGTTCGCGAGATATGGCAGTTTGGAGGTAAGAAACGCTTGAGAAACTCAAAATTTTCGCAGTTCTGATGCTCGAAACGAATAACTGGAACGGCCTAGGGGAAAACTACACATACCGTTGTAATCGGGCGAGTTTCTACTTTCAGACGCAACAGAAATTTTGCGGATAGGTCAATCCGTTCGCGAGATATGGCAGTTTGGAAATAAGAAACGCTTGAGAAACTCAAAACTTTCGCAGTTCTGATGCTCGAAACGAGTAACTAGAACGGCATAGGGGAAAAGTACGCATACCGTTGTAATCGGGCGAGTTTCTACTTTCAGATGCAACAGAAATTTTGCGGATTGATCAATCCGTTCGCGAGATATGGCACTTTGGAGGTAAGAAACGCTTGAGAAACTCAAAATTTTCGCAGTTCTGATGCTCGAAACGAATAACTAGAACCGCCTAGGGGAAAAGTGCGCATACCGTTGTAATCGGGCGAGTTTCTACTTTCAGATGCCACAGAAATTTTGCGGATTGATCAATCCGTTCGCGAGATATGGCAGTTTGGAAATAAGAAACGCTTGAGAAACTCAAAATTTTCGCAGTTCTGATGCTCGAAACGAGTAACTAGAACGGCATAGGGGAAAAGTACGCATACCGTTGTAATCGGGCGAGTTTCTACTTTCAGATGCAACAGAAATTTTGCGGATTGATCAATCCGTTCGCGAGATATGGCAGTTTGGAGGTAAGAAACGCTTGAGAAACTCAAAATTTTCGCAGTTCTGATGCTCGAAACGAATAACTAGAACGGCCTAGGGGAAAACTACACCCACCGTTGTAATCGGGCGAGTTTCTACTTTCAGACGCAACAGAAATTTTGCGGATAGGTCAATCCGTTCGCGAGATATGGCAGTTTGGAGGTAAGAAACGCTTGAGAAACTCAAAATTTTCGCAGTTCTGATGCTCGAAACGAATAACTAGAACGGCCTAGGGGAAAAGTGCGCATACCGTTGTAATCGGGCGAGTTTCTGCTTTCAGATGCAACAGAAATTTTGCGGATTGATCAATCCGTTCGCGAGATATGGCAGTTTGGAGGTAAGAAACGCTTGAGAAACTCAAAATTTTCGCAGTTCTGATGCTCGAAACGAGTAACTAGAACGGCATAGGGGAAAAGTACGCATACCGTTGTAATCGGGCTAGTTTCTACTTTCAGACGCAACAGAAATTTTGCGGATAGGTCAATCCGTTCGCGAGATATGGCAGTTTGGAGGTAAGAAACGCTTGAGAAACTCAAAATTTTCGCAGTTCTGATGCTCGAAACGAGTAACTAGAACGGCCTAGGGGAATAGTACGCACACCGTTGTAATCGGGCGAGTTTCCACTTTCAGACGCAACAGAAATTTTGCGGATTGGTCAATCCGTTCGCGAGATATTTCAGTTTGGAGGTAAGAAACGCTTGAGAAACTCAAAATTTGCGCAGTTCTGATGCTCGAAACGAATAACTAGAACGGCCTAGGGGAAAATTGCGCATACCGTTGTAATCGGGCGAGTTTCTACTTTCAGATGCAACAGAAATTTTGCGGATCGGCAATCCGTTCGCGAGATATGGCAGTTTGGATGTAAGAAACGCTTGAGGAACTCAAAATTTTCGCAGTTCTGATGCTCGAAACGAGTAACTAGAACGGCATAGGGGAAGAGTACGCATACCGTTGTAATCGGGTGAGTTTCTACTTTCAGATGCAACAGAAATTTTGCGGATTGTTCTATCCGTTCGCGAGATATGGCCGTTTGGATGTAAGAAACGCTTGAGAAACTCAAAATTTTCGCAGTTCTGATGCTCGAAACGAATAACTGGAACGGCCTAGGGGAAAACTACACATACCGTTGTAATCGGGCGAGTTTCTACTTTCAGACGCAACAGAAATTTTGCGGATAGGTCAATCCGTTCGCGAGATATGGCAGTTTGGAAATAAGAAACGCTTGAGAAACTCAAAATTTTCGCAGTTCTGATGCTCGAAACGAGTAACTAGAACGGCATAGGGGAAAAGTACGCATACCGTTGTAATCGGGCGAGTTTCTACTTTCAGACGCAACAGAAATTTTGCGGATAGGTCAATCCGTTCGCGAGATATGGCAGTTTGGAGGTAAGAAACGCTTGAGAAACTCAAAATTTTCGCAGTTCTGATGCTGGAAACGAGTAACTAGAACGGCCTAGGGGAATAGTACACCCACCGTTGTAATCGGGCGAGTTTCTACTTTCAGACGCAACAGAAATTTTGCGGATAGGTCAATCCGTTCGCGAGATATGGCAGTTTGGAGGTAAGAAACGCTTGAGAAACTCAAAATTTTCGCAGTTCTGATGCTCGAAACGAATAACTAGAACGGCCTAGGGGAAGAGTGCGCATACCGTTGTAATCGGGCGAGTTTCTACTTTCAGATGCAACAGAAATTTTGCGGATTGATCAATCCGTTCGCGAGATATGGCAGTTTGGAAATAAGAAACGCTTGAGAAACTCAAAATTTTCGCAGTTCTGATGCTCGAAACGAGTAACTAGAACGGCATAGGGGAAAAGTACGCATACCGTTGTAATCGGGCGAGTTTCTACTTTCAGATGCAACAGAAATTTTGCGGATTGATCAATCCGTTCGCGAGATATGGCAGTTTGGAGGTAAGAAACGCTTGAGAAACTCAAAATTTTCGCAGTTCTGATGCTCGAAACGAATAACTAGAACCGCCTAGGGGAAAAGTGCGCATACCGTTTTAATCGGGCGAGTTTCTACTTTCAGATGCAACAGAAATTTTGCGGATTGATGAATCCGTTCGCGAGATATGGCAGTTTGGAGGTAAGAAACGCTTGAGAAACTCAAAATTTTCGCAGTTCTGATGCTCGAAACGAATAACTGGAACGGCCTAGGGGAAAACTACACATACCGTTGTAATCGGGCGAGTTTCTACTTTCAGACGCAACAGAAATTTTGCGGATAGGTCAATCCGTTCGCGAGATATGGCAGTTTGGAAATAAGAAACGCTTGAGAAACTCAAAACTTTCGCAGTTCTGATGCTCGAAACGAGTAACTAGAACGGCATAGGGGAAAAGTACGCATACCGTTGTAATCGGGCGAGTTTCTACTTTCAGATGCAACAGAAATTTTGCGGATTGATCAATCCGTTCGCGAGATATGGCACTTTGGAGGTAAGAAACGCTTGAGAAACTCAAAATTTTCGCAGTTCTGATGCTCGAAACGAATAACTAGAACCGCCTAGGGGAAAAGTGCGCATACCGTTGTAATCGGGCGAGTTTCTACTTTCAGATGCCACAGAAATTTTGCGGATTGATCAATCCGTTCGCGAGATATGGCAGTTTGGAAATAAGAAACGCTTGAGAAACTCAAAATTTTCGCAGTTCTGATGCTCGAAACGAGTAACTAGAACGGCATAGGGGAAAAGTACGCATACCGTTGTAATCGGGCGAGTTTCTACTTTCAGATGCAACAGAAATTTTGCGGATTGATCAATCCGTTCGCGAGATATGGCAGTTTGGAGGTAAGAAACGCTTGAGAAACTCAAAATTTTCGCAGTTCTGATGCTCGAAACGAATAACTAGAACGGCCTAGGGGAAAACTACACCCACCGTTGTAATCGGGCGAGTTTCTACTTTCAGACGCAACAGAAATTTTGCGGATAGGTCAATCCGTTCGCGAGATATGGCAGTTTGGAGGTAAGAAACGCTTGAGAAACTCAAAATTTTCGCAGTTCTGATGCTCGAAACGAATAACTAGAACGGCCTAGGGGAAAAGTGCGCATACCGTTGTAATCGGGCGAGTTTCTGCTTTCAGATGCAACAGAAATTTTGCGGATTGATCAATCCGTTCGCGAGATATGGCAGTTTGGAGGTAAGAAACGCTTGAGAAACTCAAAATTTTCGCAGTTCTGATGCTCGAAACGAGTAACTAGAACGGCATAGGGGAAAAGTACGCATACCGTTGTAATCGGGCTAGTTTCTACTTTCAGACGCAACAGAAATTTTGCGGATAGGTCAATCCGTTCGCGAGATATGGCAGTTTGGAGGTAAGAAACGCTTGAGAAACTCAAAATTTTCGCAGTTCTGATGCTCGAAACGAGTAACTAGAACGGCCTAGGGGAATAGTACGCACACCGTTGTAATCGGGCGAGTTTCCACTTTCAGACGCAACAGAAATTTTGCGGATTGGTCAATCCGTTCGCGAGATATTTCAGTTTGGAGGTAAGAAACGCTTGAGAAACTCAAAATTTGCGCAGTTCTGATGCTCGAAACGAATAACTAGAACGGCCTAGGGGAAAATTGCGCATACCGTTGTAATCGGGCGAGTTTCTACTTTCAGATGCAACAGAAATTTTGCGGATCGGCAATCCGTTCGCGAGATATGGCAGTTTGGATGTAAGAAACGCTTGAGGAACTCAAAATTTTCGCAGTTCTGATGCTCGAAACGAGTAACTAGAACGGCATAGGGGAAGAGTACGCATACCGTTGTAATCGGGTGAGTTTCTACTTTCAGATGCAACAGAAATTTTGCGGATTGTTCTATCCGTTCGCGAGATATGGCCGTTTGGATGTAAGAAACGCTTGAGAAACTCAAAATTTTCGCAGTTCTGATGCTCGAAACGAATAACTGGAACGGCCTAGGGGAAAACTACACATACCGTTGTAATCGGGCGAGTTTCTACTTTCAGACGCAACAGAAATTTTGCGGATAGGTCAATCCGTTCGCGAGATATGGCAGTTTGGAAATAAGAAACGCTTGAGAAACTCAAAATTTTCGCAGTTCTGATGCTCGAAACGAGTAACTAGAACGGCATAGGGGAAAAGTACGCATACCTTTGTAATCGGGCGAGTTTCTACTTTCAGACGCAACAGAAATTTTGCGGATAGGTCAATCCGTTCGCGAGATATGGCAGTTTGGAGGTAAGAAACGCTTGAGAAACTCAAAATTTTCGCAGTTCTGATGCTCGAAACGAGTAACTAGAACGGCCTAGGGGAATAGTACACCCACCGTTGTAATCGGGCGAGTTTCTACTTTCAGACGCAACAGAAATTTTGCGGATAGGTCAATCCGTTCGCGAGATATGGCAGTTTGGAGGTAAGAAACGCTTGAGAAACTCAAAATTTTCGCAGTTCTGATGCTCGAAACGAATAACTAGAACGGCCTAGGGGAAAAGTGCGCATACCGTTGTAATCGGGCGAGTTTCTACTTTCAGATGCAACAGAAATTTTGCGGATTGATCAATCCGTTCGCGAGATATGGCAGTTTGGAAATAAGAAACGCTTGAGAAACTCAAAATTTTCGCAGTTCTGATGCTCGAAACGAGTAACTAGAACGGCATAGGGGAAAAGTACGCATACCGTTGTAATCGGGCGAGTTTCTACTTTCAGATGCAACAGAAATTTTGCGGATTGATCAATCCGTTCGCGAGATATGGCAGTTTGGAGGTAAGAAACGCTTGAGAAACTCAAAATTTTCGCAGTTCTGATGCTCGAAACGAATAACTAGAACGGCCTAGGGGAAAACTACACCCACCGTTGTAATCGGGCGAGTTTCTACTTTCAGACGCAACAGAAATTTTGCGGATAGGTCAATCCGTTCGCGAGATATGGCAGTTTGGAGGTAAGAAACGCTTGAGAAACTCAAAATTTTCGCAGTTCTGATGCTCGAAACGAATAACTAGAACGGCCTAGGGGAAAAGTGCGCATACCGTTGTAATCGGGCGAGTTTCTGCTTTCAGATGCAACAGAAATTTTGCGGATTGATCAATCCGTTCGCGAGATATGGCAGTTTGGAGGTAAGAAACGCTTGAGAAACTCAAAATTTTCGCAGTTCTGATGCTCGAAACGAGTAACTAGAACGGCATAGGGGAAAAGTACGCATACCGTTGTAATCGGGCTAGTTTCTACTTTCAGACGCAACAGAAATTTTGCGGATAGGTCAATCCGTTCGCGAGATATGGCAGTTTGGAGGTAAGAAACGCTTGAGAAACTCAAAATTTTCGCAGTTCTGATGCTCGAAACGAGTAACTAGAACGGCCTAGGGGAATAGTACGCACACCGTTGTAATCGGGCGAGTTTCCACTTTCAGACGCAACAGAAATTTTGCGGATTGGTCAATCCGTTCGCGAGATATTTCAGTTTGGAGGTAAGAAACGCTTGAGAAACTCAAAATTTGCGCAGTTCTGATGCTCGAAACGAATAACTAGAACGGCCTAGGGGAAAATTGCGCATACCGTTGTAATCGGGCGAGTTTCTACTTTCAGATGCAACAGAAATTTTGCGGATCGGCAATCCGTTCGCGAGATATGGCAGTTTGGATGTAAGAAACGCTTGAGGAACTCAAAATTTTCGCAGTTCTGATGCTCGAAACGAGTAACTAGAACGGCATAGGGGAAGAGTACGCATACCGTTGTAATCGGGTGAGTTTCTACTTTCGGATGCAACAGAAATTTTGCGGATTGTTCTATCCGTTCGCGAGATATGGCCGTTTGGATGTAAGAAACGCTTGAGAAACTCAAAATTTTCGCAGTTCTGATGCTCGAAACGAATAACTGGAACGGCCTAGGGGAAAACTACACATACCGTTGTAATCGGGCGAGTTTCTACTTTCAGACGCAACAGAAATTTTGCGGATAGGTCAATCCGTTCGCGAGATATGGCAGTTTGGAAATAAGAAACGCTTGAGAAACTCAAAATTTTCGCAGTTCTGATGCTCGAAACGAGTAACTAGAACGGCATAGGGGAAAAGTACGCATACCGTTGTAATCGGGCGAGTTTCTACTTTCAGACGCAACAGAAATTTTGCGGATAGGTCAATCCGTTCGCGAGATATGGCAGTTTGGAGGTAAGAAACGCTTGAGAAACTCAAAATTTTCGCAGTTCTGATGCTCGAAACGAGTAACTAGAACGGCCTAGGGGAATAGTACACCCACCGTTGTAATCGGGCGAGTTTCTACTTTCAGACGCAACAGAAATTTTGCGGATAGGTCAATCCGTTCGCGAGATATGGCAGTTTGGAGGTAAGAAACGCTTGAGAAACTCAAAATTTTCGCAGTTCTGATGCTCGAAACGAATAACTAGAACGGCCTAGGGGAAAAGTGCGCATACCGTTGTAATCGGGCGAGTTTCTACTTTCAGATGCAACAGAAATTTTGCGGATTGATCAATCCGTTCGCGAGATATGGCAGTTTGGATATAAGAAACGCTTGAGAAACTCAAAATTTTCGCAGTTCTGATGCTCGAAACGAGTAACTAGAACGGCCTAGGGGAATAGTACGCACACCGTTGTAATCGGGCGAGTTTCCACTTTCAGACGCAACAGAAATTTTGCGGATTGGTCAATCCGTTCGCGAGATATTTCAGTTTGGAGGTAAGAAACGCTTGAGAAACTCAAAATTTGCGCAGTTCTGATGCTCGAAACGAATAACTAGAACGGCCTAGGGGAAAATTGCGCATACCGTTGTAATCGGGCGAGTTTCTACTTTCAGATGCAACAGAAATTTTGCGGATCGGCAATCCGTTCGCGAGATATGGCAGTTTGGATGTAAGAAACGCTTGAGGAACTCAAAATTTTCGCAGTTCTGATGCTCGAAACGAATAACCTGAACGGCATAGGGGAAAAGTACGCATACCGTTGTAATCGGGCGAGTTTCTACTTTCAGACGCAACAGAAATTTTGCGGATAGGTCAATCCGTTCGCGAGATATGGCAGTTTGGAAATAAGAAACGCTTGAGAAACTCAAAATTTTCGCAGTTCTGATGCTCGAAACGAGTAACTAGAACGGCATAGGGGAAAAGTACGCATACCGTTGTAATCGGGCGAGTTTCTACTTTCAGATGCAACAGAAATTTTGCGGATTAATCAATCCGTTCGCGAGATATGGCAGTTTGGAGGTAAGAAACGCTTGAGAAACTCAAAATTTGCGCAGTTCTGATGCTCGAAACGAATAACTGGAACGGCCTAGGGGAAAACTACACATACCGTTGTAATCGGGCGAGTTTCTACTTTCAGACGCAACAGAAATTTTGCGGATAGGTCAATCCGTTCGCGAGATATGGCAGTTTGGAAATAAGAAACGCTTGAGAAACTCAAAATTTTCGCAGTTCTGATGCTCGAAACGAGTAACTAGAACGGCATAGGGGAAAAGTACGCATACCGTTGTAATCGGGCGAGTTTCTACTTTCAGATGCAACAGAAATTTTGCGGATTGATCAATCCGTTCGCGAGATATGGCAGTTTGGAGGTAAGAAACGCTTGAGAAACTCAAAATTTTCGCAGTTCTGATGCTCGAAACGAATAACTAGAACCGCCTAGGGGAAAAGTGCGCATACCGTTTTAATCGGGCGAGTTTCTACTTTCAGATGCAACAGAAATTTTGCGGATTGATGAATCCGTTCGCGAGATATGGCAGTTTGGAGGTAAGAAACGCTTGAGAAACTCAAAATTTTCGCAGTTCTGATGCTCGAAAAGAATAACTGGAACGGCCTAGGGGAAAACTACACATACCGTTGTAATCGGGCGAGTTTCTACTTTCAGACGCAACAGAAATTTTGCGGATAGGTCAATCCGTTCGCGAGATATGGCAGTTTGGAAATAAGAAACGCTTGAGAAACTCAAAACTTTCGCAGTTCTGATGCTCGAAACGAGTAACTAGAACGGCATAGGGGAAAAGTACGCATACCGTTGTAATCGGGCGAGTTTCTACTTTCAGATGCAACAGAAATTTTGCGGATTGATCAATCCGTTCGCGAGATATGGCAGTTTGGAGGTAAGAAACGCTTGAGAAACTCAAAATTTTCGCAGTTCTGATGCTCGAAACGAATAACTAGAACCGCCTAGGGGAAAAGTGCGCATACCGTTGTAATCGGGCGAGTTTCTACTTTCAGATGCCACAGAAATTTTGCGGATTGATCAATCCGTTCGCGAGATATGGCAGTTTGGAAATAAGAAACGCTTGAGAAACTCAAAATTTTCGCAGTTCTGATGCTCGAAACGAGTAACTAGAACGGCATAGGGGAAAAGTACGCATACCGTTGTAATCGGGCAAGTTTCTACTTTCAGATGCAACAGAAATTTTGCGGATTAATCAATCCGTTCGCGAGATATGGCAGTTTGGAGGTAAGAAACGCTTGAGGAACTCAAAATTTTCGCAGTTCTGATTCTCGAAAGGAATAACTGGAACGGCCTAGGGGAAAACTACACATACCGTTGTAATCGGGCGAGTTTCTACTTTCAGACGCAACAGAAATTTTGCGGATAGGTCAATCCGTTCGCGAGATATGGCAGTTTGGAAATAAGAAACGCTTGAGAAACTAAAAATTTTCGCAGTTCTGATGCTCGAAACGAGTAACTAGAACGGCATAGGGGAAAAGTACGCATACCGTTGTAATCGGGCGAGTTTCTACTTTCAGATGCAACAGAAATTTTGCGGATTGATCAATCCGTTCGCGAGATATGGCAGTTTGGATATAAGAAACGCTTGAGAAACTCAAAATTTTCGCAGTTCTGATGCTCGAAACGAGTAACTAGAACGGCCTAGGGGAATAGTACGCACACCGTTGTAATCGGGCGAGTTTCCACTTTCAGACGCAACAGAAATTTTGCGGATTCGTCAATCCGTTCGCGAGATATTTCAGTTTGGAGGTAAGAAACGCTTGAGAAACTCAAAATTTGCGCAGTTCTGATGCTCGAAACGAATAACTAGAACGGCCTAGGGGAAAATTGCGCATACCGTTGTAAGCGGGCGAGTTTCTACTTTCAGATGCAACAGAAATTTTGCGGATTGATCAATCCGTTCGCGAGATATGGCAGTTTGGAGGTAAGAAACGCTTGAGAAACTCAAAATTTTCGCAGTTCTGATGCTCGAAACGAATAACTAGAACGGCCTAGGGGAAAACTACACCCACCGTTGTAATCGGGCGAGTTTCTACTTTCAGACGCAACAGAAATTTTGCGGATAGGTCAATCCGTTCGCGAGATATGGCAGTTTGGAGGTAAGAAACGCTTGAGAAACTCAAAATTTTCGCAGTTCTGATGCTCGAAACGAATAACTAGAACGGCCTAGGGGAAAAGTGCGCATACCGTTGTAATCGGGCGAGTTTCTGCTTTCAGATGCAACAGAAATTTTGCGGATTGATCAATCCGTTCGCGAGATATGGCAGTTTGGATATAAGAAACGCTTGAGAAACTCAAAATTTTCGCAGTTCTGATGCTCGAAACGAGTAACTAGAACGGCCTAGGGGAATAGTACGCACACCGTTGTAATCGGGCGAGTTTCCACTTTCAGACGCAACAGAAATTTTGCGGATTCGTCAATCCGTTCGCGAGATATTTCAGTTTGGAGGTAAGAAACGCTTGAGAAACTCAAAATTTGCGCAGTTCTGATGCTCGAAACGAATAACTAGAACGGCCTAGGGGAAAATTGCGCATACCGTTGTAAGCGGGCGAGTTTCTACTTTCAGATGCAACAGAAATTTTGCGGATCGGCAATCCGTTCGCGAGATATGGCAGTTTGGATGTAAGAAACGCTTGAGGAATTCAAAATTTTCGCAGTTCTGATGCTCGAAACGAATAACCTGAACGGCATAGGGGAAAAGTACGCATACCGTTGTAATCGGGCGAGTTTCTACTTTCAGACGCAACAGAAATTTTGCGGATAGGTCAATCCGTTCGCGAGATATGGCAGTTTGGAAATAAGAAACGCTTGAGAAACTCAAAATTTTCGCAGTTCTGATGCTCGAAACGAGTAACTAGAACGGCATAGGGGAAAAGTACGCATACCGTTGTAATCGGGCGAGTTTCTACTTTCAGATGCAACAGAAATTTTGCGGATTAATCTATCCGTTCGCGAGATATGGCAGTTTGGAGGTAAGAAACGCTTGAGAAACTCAAAATTTTCGCAGTTCTGATGCTCGAAAGGAATAACTGGAACGGCCTAGGGGAAAACTACACATACCGTTGTAATCGGGCGAGTTTCTACTTTCAGACGCAACAGAAATTTTGCGGATAGGTCAATCCGTTCGCGAGATATGGCAGTTTGGAAATAAGAAACGCTTGAGAAACTCAAAATTTTCGCAGTTCTGATGCTCGAAACGAGTAACTAGAACGGCATAGGGGAAAAGTACGCATACCGTTGTAATCGGGCGAGTTTCTACTTTCAGATGCAACAGAAATTTTGCGGATTGATCAATCCGTTCGCGAGATATGGCAGTTTGGAGGTAAGAAACGCTTGAGAAACTCAAAATTTTCGCAGTTCTGATGCTCGAAACGAATAACTAGAACCGCCTAGGGGAAAAGTGCGCATACCGTTGTAATCGGGCGAGTTTCTACTTTCAGATGCCACAGAAATTTTGCGGATTGATCAATCCGTTCGCGAGATATGGCAGTTTGGAAATAAGAAACGCTTGAGAAACTCAAAATTTTCGCAGTTCTGATGCTCGAAACGAGTAACTAGAACGGCATAGGGGAAAAGTACGCATACCGTTGTAATCGGGCGAGTTTCTACTTTCAGATGCAACAGAAATTTTGCGGATTGATCAATCCGTTCGCGAGATATGGCAGTTTGGAGGTAAGAAACGCTTGAGAAACTCAAAATTTTCGCAGTTCTGATGCTCGAAACGAGTAACTAGAACGGCATAGGGGAAGAGTACGCATACCGTTGTAATCGGGTGAGTTTCTACTTTCAGATGCAACAGAAATTTTGCGGATTGTTCAATCCGTTCGCGAGATATGGCCGTTTGGATGTAAGAAACGCTTGAGAAACTCAAAATTTTCGCAGGTCTGATGCTCGAAACGAATAACTGGAACGGCCTAGGGGAAAACTACACATACCGTTGTAATCGGGCGAGTTTCTACTTTCAGACGCAACAGAAATTTTGCGGATAGGTCAATCCGTTCGCGAGATATGGCAGTTTGGAAATAAGAAACGCTTGAGAAACTCAAAATTTTCGCAGTTCTGATGCTCGAAACGAGTAACTAGAACGGCATAGGGGAAAAGTACGCATACCGTTGTAATCGGGAAAGTTTCTACTTTCAGATGCAACAGAAATTTTGCGGATTAATCAATCCGTTCGCGAGATATGGCAGTTTGGAGGTAAGAAACGCTTGAGGAACTCAAAATTTTCGCAGTTCTGATTCTCGAAAGGAATAACTGGAACGGCCTAGGGGAAAACTACACATACCGTTGTAATCGGGCGAGTTTCTACTTTCAGACGCAACAGAAATTTTGCGGATAGGTCAATCCGTTCGCGAGATATGGCAGTTTGGAAATAAGAAACGCTTGAGAAACTCAAAATTTTCGCAGTTCTGATGCTCGAAACGAGTAACTAGAACGGCATAGGGGAAAAGTACGCATACCGTTGTAATCGGGCGAGTTTCTACTTTCAGATGCAACAGAAATTTTGCGGATTCGTCAATCCGTTCGCGAGATATTTCAGTTTGGAGGTAAGAAACGCTTGAGAAACTCAAAATTTTCGCAGTTCTGATGCTCGAAACGAGTAACTAGAACGGCCTAGGGGAATAGTACGCACACCGTTGTAATCGGGCGAGTTTCCACTTTCAGACGCAACAGAAATTTTGCGGATTCGTCAATCCGTTCGCGAGATATTTCAGTTTGGAGGTAAGAAACGCTTGAGAAACTCAAAATTTTCGCAGTTCTGATTCTCGAAAGGAATAACTGGAACGGCCTAGGGGAAAACTACACATACCGTTGTAATCGGGCGAGTTTCTACTTTCAGACGCAACAGAAATTTTGCGGATAGGTCAATCCGTTCGCGAGATATGGCAGTTTGGAAATAAGAAACGCTTGAGAAACTCAAAATTTTCGCAGTTCTGATGCTCGAAACGAGTAACTAGAACGGCATAGGGGAAAAGTACGCATACCGTTGTAATCGGGCGAGTTTCTACTTTCAGATGCAACAGAAATTTTGCGGATTCGTCAATCCGTTCGCGAGATATTTCAGTTTGGAGGTAAGAAACGCTTGAGAAACTCAAAATTTTCGCAGTTCTGATGCTCGAAACGAGTAACTAGAACGGCCTAGGGGAATAGTACGCACACCGTTGTAATCGGGCGAGTTTCCACTTTCAGACGCAACAGAAATTTTGCGGATTCGTCAATCCGTTCGCGAGATATTTCAGTTTGGAGGTAAGAAACGCTTGAGAAACTCAAAATTTGCGCAGTTCTGATGCTCGAAACGAATAACTAGAACGGCCTAGGGGAAAATTGCGCATACCGTTGTAAGCGGGCGAGTTTCTACTTTCAGATGCAACAGAAATTTTGCGGATTGATGAATCCGTTCGCGAGATATGGCAGTTTGGTGGTAAGAAACGCTTGAGAAACTCAAAATTTTCGCAGTTCTGATGCTCGAAACGAGTAACTAGAACGGCATAGGGGAAAAGTACGCATACCGTTGAAATCGGGCGAGTTTCTACTTTCAGATGCAACAGAAATTTTGCGGATTAATCAATCCGTTCGCGAGATATGGCAGTTTGGAGGTAAGAAACGCTTGAGAAACTCAAAATTTTCGCAGTTCTGATTCTCGAAAGGAATAACTGGAACGGCCTAGGGGAAAACTACACATACCGTTGTAATCGGGCGAGTTTCTACTTTCAGACGCAATAGAAATTTTGCGGATAGGTCAATCCGTTCGCGAGATATGGCAGTTTGGAAATAAGAAACGCTTGAGAAACTCAAAATTTTCGCAGTTCTGATGCTCGAAACGAGTAACTAGAACGGCATAGGGGAAAAGTACGCATACCGTTGTAATCGGGCGAGTTTCTACTTTCAGATGCAACAGAAATTTTGCGGATTGATCAATCCGTTCGCGAGATATGGCAGTTTGGAGGTAAGAAACGCTTGAGAAACTCAAAATTTTCGCAGTTCTGATGCTCGAAACGAATAACTAGAACGGCCTAGGGGAAAACTACACCCACCGTTGTAATCGGGCGAGTTTCTACTTTCAGACGCAACAGAAATTTTGCGGATAGGTCAATCCGTTCGCGAGATATGGCAGTTTGGAGGTAAGAAACGCTTGAGAAACTCAAAATTTTCGCAGTTCTGATGCTCGAAACGAATAACTAGAACGGCCTAGGGGAAAAGTGCGCATACCGTTGTAATCGGGCGAGTTTCTGCTTTCAGATCCAACAGAAATTTTGCGGATTGATCAATCCGTTCGCGAGATATGGCAGTTTGGATATAAGAAACGCTTGAGAAACTCAAAATTTTCGCAGTTCTGATGCTCGAAACGAGTAACTAGAACGGCCTAGGGGAATAGTACGCACACCGTTGTAATCGGGCGAGTTTCCACTTTCAGACGCAACAGAAATTTTGCGGATTCGTCAATCCGTTCGCGAGATATTTCAGTTTGGAGGTAAGAAACGCTTGAGAAACTCAAAATTTGCGCAGTTCTGATGCTCGAAACGAATAACTAGAACGGCCTAGGGGAAAATTGCGCATACCGTTGTAAGCGGGCGAGTTTCTACTTTCAGATGCAACAGAAATTTTGCGGATCGGCAATCCGTTCGCGAGATATGGCAGTTTGGATGTAAGAAACGCTTGAGGAACTCAAAATTTTCGCAGTTCTGATGCTCGAAACGAATAACCTGAACGGCATAGGGGAAAAGTACGCATACCGTTGTAATCGGGCGAGTTTCTACTTTCAGACGCAACAGAAATTTTGCGGATAGGTCAATCCGTTCGCGAGATATGGCAGTTTGGAGGTAAGAAACGCTTGAGAAACTCAAAATTTTCGCAGTTCTGATGCTCGAAACGAATAACTAGAACGGCCTAGGGGAAAAGTGCGCATACCGTTGTAATCGGGCGAGTTTCTACTTTCAGATGCAACAGAAATTTTGCGGATTGATGAATCCGTTCGCGAGATATGGCAGTTTGGAGGTAAGAAACGCTTGAGAAACTCAAAATTTTCGCAGTTCTGATGCTCGAAACGAGTAACTAGAACGGCATAGGGGAAAAGTACGCATACCGTTGAAATCGGGCGAGTTTCTACTTTCAGATGCAACAGAAATTTTGCGGATTAATCAATCCGTTCGCGAGATATGGCAGTTTGGAGGTAAGAAACGCTTGAGAAACTCAAAATTTTCGCAGTTCTGATTCTCGAAAGGAATAACTGGAACGGCCTAGGGGAAAACTACACATACCGTTGTAATCGGGCGAGTTTCTACTTTCAGACGCAACAGAAATTTTGCGGATAGGTCAATCCGTTCGCGAGATATGGCAGTTTGGAAATAAGAAACGCTTGAGAAACTCAAAATTTTCGCAGTTCTGATGCTCGAAACGAGTAACTAGAACGGCCTAGGGGAATAGTACGCACACCGTTGTAATCGGGCGAGTTTCCACTTTCAGACGCAACAGAAATTTTGCGGATTCGTCAATCCGTTCGCGAGATATTTCAGTTTGGAGGTAAGAAACGCTTGAGAAACTCAAAATTTGCGCAGTTCTGATGCTCGAAACGAATAACTAGAACGGCCTAGGGGAAAATTGCGCATACCGTTGTAAGCGGGCGAGTTTCTACTTTCAGATGCAACAGAAATTTTGCGGATTGATGAATCCGTTCGCGAGATATGGCAGTTTGGTGGTAAGAAACGCTTGAGAAACTCAAAATTTTCGCAGTTCTGATGCTCGAAACGAGTAACTAGAACGGCATAGGGGAAAAGTACGCATACCGTTGTAATCGGGCGAGTTTCTACTTTCAGATGCAACAGAAATTTTGCGGATTGATCAATCCGTTCGCGAGATATGGCAGTTTGGAGGTAAGAAACGCTTGAGAAACTCAAAATTTTCGCAGTTCTGATGCTCGAAACGAATAACTAGAACGGCCTAGGAGAAAACTACACCCACCGTTGTAATCGGGCGAGTTTCTACTTTCAGACGCAACAGAAATTTTGCGGATAGGTCAATTCGTTCGCGAGATATGGCAGTTTGGAAATAAGAAACGCTTGAGAAACTCACAATTTTCGCAGTTCTGATGCTCGAAACGAGTAACTAGAACGGCATAGGGGAAAAGTACGCATACCGTTGAAATCGGGCGAGTTTCTACTTTCAGATGCAACAGAAATTTTGCGGATTAATCAATCCGTTCGCGAGATATGGCAGTTTGGAGGTAAGAAACGCTTGAGAAACTCAAAATTTTCGCAGTTCTGATTCTCGAAAGGAATAACTGGAACGGCCTAGGGGAAAACTACACATACCGTTGTAATCGGGCGAGTTTCTACTTTCAGACGCAACAGAAATTTTGCGGATAGGTCAATTCGTTCGCGAGATATGGCAGTTTGGAAATAAGAAACGCTTGAGAAACTCACAATTTTCGCAGTTCTGATGCTCGAAACGAGTAACTAGAACGGCATAGGGGAAAAGTACGCATACCGTTGTAATCGGGCGAGTTTCTACTTTCAGATGCAACAGAAATTTTGCGGATTGATCAATCCGTTCGCGAGATATGGCAGTTTGGAGGTAAGAAACGCTTGAGAAACTCAAAATTTTCGCAGTTCTGATGCTCGAAACGAATAACTAGAACGGCCTAGGAGAAAACTACACCCACCGTTGTAATCGGGCGAGTTTCTACTTTCAGACGCAACAGAAATTTTGCGGATAGGTCAATCCGTTCGCGAGATATGGCAGTTTGGAGGTAAGAAACGCTTGAGAAACTCAAAATTTTCGCAGTTCTGATGCTCGAAACGAATAACTAGAACGGCCTAGGGGAAAAGTGCGCATACCGTTGTAATCGGGCGAATTTCTGCTTTCAGATGCAACAGAAATTTTGCGGATTGATCAATCCGTTCGCGAGATATGGCAGTTTGGATATAAGAAACGCTTGAGAAACTCAAAATTTTCGCAGTTCTGATGCTCAAAACGAGTAACTAGAACGGCCTAGGGGAATAGTACGCACACCCGTTGTAATCGGGCGAGTTTCCACTTTCAGACGCAACAGAAATTTTGCGGATTCGTCAATCCGTTCGCGAGATATTTCAGTTTGGAGGTAAGAAACGCTTGAGAAACTCAAAATTTGCGCAGTTCTGATGCTCGAAACGAATAACTAGAACGGCCTAGGGGAAAATTGCGCATACCGTTGTAAGCGGGCGAGTTTCTACTTTCAGATGCAACAGAAATTTTGCGGATCGGCAATCCGTTCGCGAGATATGGCAGTTTGGATGTAAGAAACGCTTGAGGAACTCAAAATTTTCGCAGTTCTGATGCTCGAAACGAATAACCTAAACGGCATAGGGGAAAAAGTACGCATACCGTTGTAATCGGGCGAGTTTCTACTTTCAGACGCAACAGAAATTTTGCGGATAGGTCAATCCGTTCGCGAGATATGGCAGTTTGGAAATAAGAAACGCTTGAGAAACTCAAAATTTTCGCAGTTCTGATGCTCGAAACGAGTAACTAGAACGGCATAGGGGAAAAGTACGCATACCGTTGTAATCGGGCGAGTTTCTACTTTCAGATGCAACAGAAATTTTGCGGATTAATCAATCCGTTCGCGAGATATGGCAGTTTGGAGGTAAGAAACGCTTGAGAAACTCAAAATTTTCGCAGTTCTGATGCTCGAAACGAATAACTAGAACCGCCTAGGGGAAAAGTGCGCATACCGTTGTAATCGGGCGAGTTTCTACTTTCAGATGCCACAGAAATTTTGCGGATTGATCAATCCGTTCGCGAGATATGGCAGTTTGGAAATAAGAAACGCTTGAGAAACTCAAAATTTTCGCAGTTCTGATGCTCGAAACGAGTAACTAGAACGGCATAGGGGAAAAGTACGCATACCGTTGTAATCGGGCGAGTTTCTACTTTCAGATGCAACAGAAATTTTGCGGATTGATCAATCCGTTCGCGAGATATGGCAGTTTGGATATAAAAAACGCTTGAGAAACTCAAAATTTTCGCAGTTCTGATGCTCGAAACGAGTAACTAGAACGGCCTAGGGGAATAGTACGCACACCGTTGTAATCGGGCGAGTTTCCACTTTCAGACGCAACAGAAATTTTGCGGATTGGTCAATCCGTTCGCGAGATATTTCAGTTTGGAGGTAAGAAACGCTTGAGAAACTCAAAATTTGCGCAGTTCTGATGCTCGAAACGAATAACTAGAACGGCCTAGGGGAAAATTGCGCATACCGTTGTAATCGGGCGAGTTTCTACTTTCAGATGCAACAGAAATTTTGCGGATCGGCAATCCGTTCGCGAGATATGGCAGTTTGGATGTAAGAAACGCTTGAGGAACTCAAAATTTTCGCAGTTCTGATGCTCGAAACGAGTAACTAGAACGGCATAGGGGAAGAGTACGCATACCGTTGTAATCGGGTGAGTTTCTACTTTCAGATGCAACAGAAATTTTGCGGATTGTTCTATCCGTTCGCGAGATATGGCCGTTTGGATGTAAGAAACGCTTGAGAAACTCAAAATTTTCGCAGTTCTGATGCTCGAAACGAATAACTGGAACGGCCTAGGGGAAAACTACACATACCGTTGTAATCGGGCGAGTTTCTACTTTCACACGCAACAGAAATTTTGCGGATAGGTCAATCCGTTCGCGAGATATGGCAGTTTGGAAATAAGAAACGCTTGAGAAACTCAAAATTTTCGCAGTTCTGATGCTCGAAACGAGTAACTAGAACGGCCTAGGGGAATAGTACGCACACCGTTGTAATCGGGCGAGTTTCCACTTTCAGACGCAACAGAAATTTTGCGGATTGGTCAATCCGTTCGCGAGATATTTCAGTTTGGAGGTAAGAAACGCTTGAGAAACTCAAAATTTGCGCAGTTCTGATGCTCGAAACGAATAACTAGAACGGCCTAGGGGAAAATTGCGCATACCGTTGTAATCGGGCGAGTTTCTACCTTCAGATGCAACAGAAATTTTGCGGATCGGCAATCCGTTCGCGAGATATGGCAAGTTTGGATGTAAGAAACGCTTGAGGAACTCAAAATTTTCGCAGTTCTGATGCTCGAAACGAGTAACTAGAACGGCATAGGGGAAGAGTACGCATACCGTTGTAATCGGGTGAGTTTCTACTTTCAGATGCAACAGAAATTTTGCGGATTGTTCTATCCGTTCGCGAGATATGGCCGTTTGGATGTAAGAAACGCTGAGAAACTCAAAAATTTCGCAGTTCTGATGCTCGAAACGAATAACTGGAACGGCCTAGGGGAAAACTACACATACCGTTGTAATCGGGCGAGTTTCTACTTTCAGACGCAACAGAAATTTTGCGGATAGGTCAATCCGTTCGCGAGATATGGCAGTTTGGAAATAAGAAACGCTTGAGAAACTCAAAATTTTCGCAGTTCTGATGCTCGAAACGAGTAACTAGAACGGCATAGGGGAAAAGTACGCATACCGTTGTAATCGGGCGAGTTTCTACTTTCAGACGCAACAGAAATTTTGCGGATAGGTCAATCCGTTCGCGAGATATGGCAGTTTGGAGGTAAGAAACGCTTGAGAAACTCAAAATTTTCGCAGTTCTGATGCTCGAAACGAATAACTAGAACGGCCTAGGGGAAAAGTGCGCATACCGTTGTAATCGGGCGAGTTTCTACTTTCAGATGCAACAGAAATTTTGCGGATTGATCAATCCGTTCGCGAGATATGGCAGTTTGGATATAAGAAACGCTTGAGAAACTCAAAATTTCGCAGTTCTGATGCTCGAAACGAGTAACTAGAACGGCCTAGGGGAATAGTACGCACACCGTTGTAATCGGGCGAGTTTCCACTTTCAGACGCAACAGAAATTATGCGGATTGGTCAATCCGTTCGCGAGATATTTCAGTTTGGAGGTAAGAAACGCTTGAGAAACTCAAAATTTGGGCAGTTCTGATGCTCGAAACGAATAACTAGAACGGCCTAGGGGAAAACTACACCCACCATTGTAATCGGGCGAGTTTCTACTTTCAGACGCAACAGAAATTTTGCGGATAGGTCAATCCGTTCGCGAGATATGGCAGTTTGGAGGTAAGAAACGCTTGAGAAACTCAAAATTTTCGCAGTTCTGATGCTCGAAACGAATAACTAGAACCGCCTAGGGGAAAAGTGCGCATACCGTTGTAATCGGGCGAGTTTCTACTTTCAGATGCAACAGAAATTTTGCGGATTGATGAATCCGTTCGCGAGATATGGCAGTTTGGAGGTAAGAAACGCTTGAGAAACTCAAAATTTTCGCAGTTCGGATGCTCGAAACGAATAACTGGAACGGCCTAGGGGAAAACTACACATACCGTTGTAATCGGGCGAGTTTCTACTTGAAGACGCAACAGAAATTTTGCGGATAGGTCAATCCGTTCGCGAGATATGGCAGTTTGGAAATAAGAAACGCTTGAGAAACTCAAAATTTTCGCAGTTCTGATGCACGAAACGAGTAACTAGAACGGCATAGGGGAAAAGTACGCATACCGTTGTAATCGGGCGAGTTTCTACTTTCAGATGCAACAGAAATTTTGCGGATTGATTAATCCGTTCGCGAGATATGGCAGTTTGGAGGTAAGAAACGCTTGAGAAACACAAAATTTTCGCAGTTCTGATGCTCGAAACGAATAACTAGAACCGCCTAGGGGAAAAGTGCGCATACCGTTGTAATCGGGCGAGTTTCTACTTTCAGATGCCACAGAAATTTTGCGGATTGATCAATCCGTTCGCGAGATATGGCAGTTTGGAAATAAGAAACGCTTGAGAAACTCAAAATTTTCGCAGTTCTGATGCTCGAAACGAGTAACTAGAACGGCATAGGGGAAAAGTACGCATACCGTTGTAATCGGGCGAGTTTCTACTTTCAGATGCAACAGAAATTTTGCGGATTGATCAATCCGTTCGCGAGATATGGCAGTTTGGATGTAAGAAACGCTTGAGGAACTCAAAATTTTCGCAGTTCTGATGCTCGAAACGAATAACCTGAACGGCATAGGGGAAAAGTACGCATACCGTTGTTATCGGGCGAGTTTCTACTTTCAGACGCAACAGAAATTTTGCGGATAGGTCAATCCGTTCGCGAGATATGGCAGTTTGGAAATAAGAAACGCTTGAGAAACTCAAAATTTTCGCAGTTCTGATGCTCGAAAGGAATAACTGGAACGGCCTAGGGGAAAACTACACATACCGTTGTAATCGGGCGAGTTTCTACTTTCAGACGCAACAGAAATTTTGCGGATAGGTCAATCCGTTCGCGAGATATGGCAGTTTGGAAATAAGAAACGCTTGAGAAACTCAAAATTTTCGCAGTTCTGATGCTCGAAACGAGTAACTAGAACGGCATAGGGGAAAAGTACGCATACCGTTGTAATCGGGCGAGTTTCTACTTTCAGATGCAACAGAAATTTTGCGGATTGATCAATCCGTTCGCGAGATATGGCAGTTTGGAGGTAAGAAACGCTTGAGAAACTCAAAATTTTCGCAGTTCTGATGCTCGAAACGAATAACTAGAACCGCCTAGGGGAAAAGTGCGCAGACCGTTGTAATCGGGCGAGTTTCTACTTTCAGATGCAACAGAAATTTTGCGGATAGGTCAATCCGTTCGCGAGATATGGCAGTTTGGAGGTAAGAAACGCTTGAGAAACTCAAAATTTTCGCAGTTCTGATGCTCGAAACGAATAACTAGAACCGCCTAGGGGAAAAGTGCGCATACCGTTGTAATCGGGCGAGTTTCTACTTGCACATGCAACAGAAATTTTCGGATTGGTCGATCCGTTCGCGAGATATGGCAGTTTGGAAGTAAGAAACGCTTGAGAAACTCAAAATTTTCGCAGTTCTGATGCTCGAAACGAGTAACTAGAACGGCATAGGGGAAAAGTACGCATACCGTTGTAATCGGGCGAGTTTCTACTTTCAGATGCAACAGAAATTTTGCGGATTGATCAATCCGTTCGCGAGATATGGCAGTTTGGAGGTAAGAAACGCTTGAGAAACTCAAAATTTTCGCAGTTCTGATGCTCGAAACGAATAACTAGAACGGCCTAGGGGAAAACTACACCCACCGTTGTAATCGGGCGAGTTTCTACTTTCAGACGCAACAGAAATTTTGCGGATGGGTCAATCCGTTCGCGAGATATGGCAGTTTGGAGGTAAGAAACGCTTGAGAAACTCAAAATTTTCGCAGTTCTGATGCTCGACACGAATAACTAGAACGGCCTAGGGGAGAAGTGCGCATACCGTTGTAATCGGGCGAGTTTCTACTTTCAGACGCAACAGAAATTTTGCGGATGGGTCAATCCGTTCGCGAGATATGGCAGTTTGGATGTAAGAAACGCTTGAGAAACTCAAAATTTTCGCAGTTCTGATGCTCGAAACGAGTAACTAGAACGGCATAGGGGAAGAGTACGCATACCGTTGTAATCGGGTGGGTTTCTACTTTCAGATGCAACAGAAATTTTGCGGATTGTTCAATCCGTTCGCGAGATATGGCCGTTTGGATGTAAGAAACGCTTGAGAAACTCAAAATTTTGGCAGTTCTGATGCTCGAAACGAGTAACTAGAACGGCATAGGGGAAGAGTACGCATACCGTTGTAATCGGGTGAGTTTCTACTTTCAGATGCCACAGAAATTTTGCGGATTGCTCAATCCGTTCGCGTGATATGGCAGTTTGGAGGTAAGGAACGCTTGAGAAACGCAAAATTTTCGCAGTTCTGATGCTCGACACGAATAACTAGAACGGCCTAGGGGAAAAGTGCGCATACCGTTGTAATCGGGCGAGTTTCTACTTTCAGATGCCACAGAAATTTTGCGGATTGATCAATCCGTTCGCGAGATATGGCAGTTTGGAAATAAGAAACGCTTGAGAAACTCAAAATTTTCGCAGTTCTGATGCTCGAAACGAGTAACTAGAACGGCATAGGGGAAAAGTACGCATACCGTTGTAATCGGGCGAGTTTCTACTTTCAGATGCAACAGAAATTTTGCGGATTGATCAATCCGTTCGCGAGATATGGCAGTTTGGATATAAAAAACGCTTGAGAAACTCAAAATTTTCGCAGTTCTGATGCTCGAAACGAGTAACTAGAACGGCCTAGGGGAATAGTACGCACACCGTTGTAATCGGGCGAGTTTCCACTTTCAGACGCAACAGAAATTTTGCGGATTGGTCAATCCGTTCGCGAGATATTTCAGTTTGGAGGTAAGAAACGCTTGAGAAACTCAAAATTTGCGCAGTTCTGATGCTCGAAACGAATAACTAGAACGGCCTAGGGGAAAATTGCGCATACCGTTGTAATCGGGCGAGTTTCTACTTTCAGATGCAACAGAAATTTTGCGGATCGGCAATCCGTTCGCGAGATATGGCAGTTTGGATGTAAGAAACGCTTGAGGAACTCAAAATTTTCGCAGTTCTGATGCTCGAAACGAGTAACTAGAACGGCATAGGGGAAGAGTACGCATACCGTTGTAATCGGGTGAGTTTCTACTTTCAGATGCAACAGAAATTTTGCGGATTGTTCTATCCGTTCGCGAGATATGGCCGTTTGGATGTAAGAAACGCTTGAGAAACTCAAAATTTTCGCAGTTCTGATGCTCGAAACGAATAACTGGAACGGCCTAGGGGAAAACTACACATACCGTTGTAATCGGGCGAGTTTCTACTTTCACACGCAACAGAAATTTTGCGGATAGGTCAATCCGTTCGCGAGATATGGCAGTTTGGAAATAAGAAACGCTTGAGAAACTCAAAATTTTCGCAGTTCTGATGCTCGAAACGAGTAACTAGAACGGCCTAGGGGAATAGTACGCACACCGTTGTAATCGGGCGAGTTTCCACTTTCAGACGCAACAGAAATTTTGCGGATTGGTCAATCCGTTCGCGAGATATTTCAGTTTGGAGGTAAGAAACGCTTGAGAAACTCAAAATTTGCGCAGTTCTGATGCTCGAAACGAATAACTAGAACGGCCTAGGGGAAAATTGCGCATACCGTTGTAATCGGGCGAGTTTCTACCTTCAGATGCAACAGAAATTTTGCGGATCGGCAATCCGTTCGCGAGATATGGCAGTTTGGATGTAAGAAACGCTTGAGGAACTCAAAATTTTCGCAGTTCTGATGCTCGAAACGAGTAACTAGAACGGCATAGGGGAAGAGTACGCATACCGTTGTAATCGGGTGAGTTTCTACTTTCAGATGCAACAGAAATTTTGCGGATTGATCAATCCGTTCGCGAGATATGGCAGTTTGGATATAAGAAACGCTTGAGAAACTCAAAATTTTCGCAGTTCTGATGCTCGAAACGAGTAACTAGAACGGCCTAGGGGAATAGTACGCACACCGTTGTAATCGGGCGAGTTTCCACTTTCAGACGCAACAGAAATTATGCGGATTGGTCAATCCGTTCGCGAGATATTTCAGTTTGGAGGTAAGAAACGCTTGAGAAACTCAAAATTTGCGCAGTTCTGATGCTCGAAACGAATAACTAGAACGGCCTAGGGGAAAACTACACCCACCATTGTAATCGGGCGAGTTTCTACTTTCAGACGCAACAGAAATTTTGCGGATAGGTCAATCCGTTCGCGAGATATGGCAGTTTGGAGGTAAGAAACGCTTGAGAAACTCAAAATTTTCGCAGTTCTGATGCTCGAAACGAATAACTAGAACCGCCTAGGGGAAAAGTGCGCATACCGTTGTAATCGGGCGAGTTTCTACTTTCAGATGCAACAGAAATTTTGCGGATTGATGAATCCGTTCGCGAGATATGGCAGTTTGGAGGTAAGAAACGCTTGAGAAACTCAAAATTTTCGCAGTTCGGATGCTCGAAACGAATAACTGGAACGGCCTAGGGGAAAACTACACATACCGTTGTAATCGGGCGAGTTTCTACTTGAAGACGCAACAGAAATTTTGCGGATAGGTCAATCCGTTCGCGAGATATGGCAGTTTGGAAATAAGAAACGCTTGAGAAACTCAAAATTTTCGCAGTTCTGATGCACGAAACGAGTAACTAGAACGGCATAGGGGAAAAGTACGCATACCGTTGTAATCGGGCGAGTTTCTACTTTCAGATGCAACAGAAATTTTGCGGATTGATTAATCCGTTCGCGAGATATGGCAGTTTGGAGGTAAGAAACGCTTGAGAAACACAAAATTTTCGCAGTTCTGATGCTCGAAACGAATAACTAGAACCGCCTAGGGGAAAAGTGCGCATACCGTTGTAATCGGGCGAGTTTCTACTTTCAGATGCCACAGAAATTTTGCGGATTGATCAATCCGTTCGCGAGATATGGCAGTTTGGAAATAAGAAACGCTTGAGAAACTCAAAATTTTCGCAGTTCTGATGCTCGAAACGAGTAACTAGAACGGCATAGGGGAAAAGTACGCATACCGTTGTAATCGGGCGAGTTTCTACTTTCAGATGCAACAGAAATTTTGCGGATTGATCAATCCGTTCGCGAGATATGGCAGTTTGGATGTAAGAAACGCTTGAGGAACTCAAAATTTTCGCAGTTCTGATGCTCGAAACGAATAACCTGAACGGCATAGGGGAAAAGTACGCATACCGTTGTTATCGGGCGAGTTTCTACTTTCAGACGCAACAGAAATTTTGCGGATAGGTCAATCCGTTCGCGAGATATGGCAGTTTGGAAATAAGAAACGCTTGAGAAACTCAAAATTTTCGCAGTTCTGATGCTCGAAAGGAATAACTGGAACGGCCTAGGGGAAAACTACACATACCGTTGTAATCGGGCGAGTTTCTACTTTCAGACGCAACAGAAATTTTGCGGATAGGTCAATCCGTTCGCGAGATATGGCAGTTTGGAAATAAGAAACGCTTGAGAAACTCAAAATTTTCGCAGTTCTGATGCTCGAAACGAGTAACTAGAACGGCATAGGGGAAAAGTACGCATACCGTTGTAATCGGGCGAGTTTCTACTTTCAGATGCAACAGAAATTTTGCGGATTGATCAATCCGTTCGCGAGATATGGCAGTTTGGAGGTAAGAAACGCTTGAGAAACTCAAAATTTTCGCAGTTCTGATGCTCGAAACGAATAACTAGAACCGCCTAGGGGAAAAGTGCGCAGACCGTTGTAATCGGGCGAGTTTCTACTTTCAGATGCAACAGAAATTTTGCGGATAGGTCAATCCGTTCGCGAGATATGGCAGTTTGGAGGTAAGAAACGCTTGAGAAACTCAAAATTTTCGCAGTTCTGATGCTCGAAACGAATAACTAGAACCGCCTAGGGGAAAAGTGCGCATACCGTTGTAATCGGGCGAGTTTCTACTTGCACATGCAACAGAAATTTTGCGGATTGGTCGATCCGTTCGCGAGATATGGCAGTTTGGAAGTAAGAAACGCTTGAGAAACTCAAAATTTTCGCAGTTCTGATGCTCGAAACGAGTAACTAGAACGGCATAGGGGAAAAGTACGCATACCGTTGTAATCGGGCGAGTTTCTACTTTCAGATGCAACAGAAATTTTGCGGATTGATCAATCCGTTCGCGAGATATGGCAGTTTGGAGGTAAGAAACGCTTGAGAAACTCAAAATTTTCGCAGTTCTGATGCTCGAAACGAATAACTAGAACGGCCTAGGGGAAAACTACACCCACCGTTGTAATCGGGCGAGTTTCTACTTTCAGACGCAACAGAAATTTTGCGGATGGGTCAATCCGTTCGCGAGATATGGCAGTTTGGAGGTAAGAAACGCTTGAGAAACTCAAAATTTTCGCAGTTCTGATGCTCGACACGAATAACTAGAACGGCCTAGGGGAGAAGTGCGCATACCGTTGTAATCGGGCGAGTTTCTACTTTCAGACGCAACAGAAATTTTGCGGATGGGTCAATCCGTTCGCGAGATATGGCAGTTTGGATGTAAGAAACGCTTGAGAAACTCAAAATTTTCGCAGTTCTGATGCTCGAAACGAGTAACTAGAACGGCATAGGGGAAGAGTACGCATACCGTTGTAATCGGGTGGGTTTCTACTTTCAGATGCAACAGAAATTTTGCGGATTGTTCAATCCGTTCGCGAGATATGGCCGTTTGGATGTAAGAAACGCTTGAGAAACTCAAAATTTTCGCAGTTCTGATGCTCGAAACGAGTAACTAGAACGGCATAGGGGAAGAGTACGCATACCGTTGTAATCGGGTGAGTTTCTACTTTCAGATGCCACAGAAATTTTGCGGATTGCTCAATCCGTTCGCGTGATATGGCAGTTTGGAGGTAAGGAACGCTTGAGAAACGCAAAATTTTCGCAGTTCTGATGCTCGACACGAATAACTAGAACGGCCTAGGGGAAAAGTGCGCATACCGTTGTAATCGGGCGAGTTTCTACTTTCAGATGCCACAGAAATTTTGCGGATTGATCAATCCGTTCGCGAGATATGGCAGTTTGGAAATAAGAAACGCTTGAGAAACTCAAAATTTTCGCAGTTCTGATGCTCGAAACGAGTAACTAGAACGGCATAGGGGAAAAGTACGCATACCGTTGTAATCGGGCGAGTTTCTACTATCAGATGCAACAGAAATTTTGCGAATTGATCAATCCGTTCGCGAGATATGGCAGTTTGGAGGTAAGAAACGCTTGAGAAACTCAAAATTTTCGCAGTTCTGATGCTCGAAACGAATAACTAGAACGGCCTAGGGGAAAACTACACCCACCGTTGTAATCGGGCGAGTTTCTACTTTCAGACGCAACAGAAATTTTGCGGATAGGTCAATCCGTTCGCGAGATATGGCAGTTTGGAGGTAAGAAACGCTTGAGAAACTCAAAATTTTCGCAGTTCTGATGCTCGAAACGAATAACTAGAACGGCCTAGGGGAAAAGTGCGCATACCGTTGTAATCGGGCGAGTTTCTACTTTCAGATGCAACAGAAATTTTGCGGATTGATCAATTCGTTTGCGAGATATGGCAGTTTGGATATAAGAAACGCTTGAGAAACACAAAATTTTCGCAGTTCTGATGCTCGAAACGAGTAACTAGAACGGCCAAGGGGAATAGTACGCACACCGTTGTAATCGGGCGAGTTTCCACTTTCAGACGGAACAGAAATTTTGCGGATTGGTCAATCCGTTCGCGAGATATTTCAGTTTGGAGGTAAGAAACGCTTGAGAAACTCAAAATTTGAGCAGTTCTGATGCTCGAAACGAATAACTAGAACGGCCTAGGGGAAAATTGCGCATACCGTTGTAATCGGGCGAGTTTCTACTTTCAGATGCAACAGAAATTTTGCGGATCGGCAATCCGTTCGCGAGATATGGCAGTTTGGAAGTAAGAAACGCTTGAGGAACTCAAAATTTTCGCAGTTCTGATGCTCGAAACGAATAACCTGAACGGCATAGGGGAAAAGTACGCATACCGTTGTAATCGGGCGAGTTTCTACTTTCAGACGCAACAGAAATTTTGCGGATAGGTCAATCCGTTCGCGAGATATGGCAGTTTGGAAATAAGAAACGCTTGAGAAACTCAAAATTTTCGCAGTTCTGATGCTCGAAACGAGTAACTAGAACGGCATAGGGGAAAAGTCCGCATACCGTTGTAATCGGGCGAGTTTCTACTTTCAGATGCAACAGAAATTTTGCGGATTAATCAATCCGTTCGCGAGATATGGCAGTTTGGAGGCAAGAAACGCTTGAGAAACTCAAAATTTTCGCAGTTCTGATGCTCGAAAGGAATAACTGGAACGGCCTAGGGGAAAACTACACATACCGTTGTAATCGGGCGAGTTTCTACTTTCAGACGCAACAGAAATTTTGCGGATAGGTCAATCCGTTCGCGAGATATGGCAGTTTGGAAATAAGAAACGCTTGAGAAACTCAAAATTTTCGCAGTTCTGATGCTCGAAACGAGTAACTAGAACGGCATAGGGGAAAAGTACGCATACCGTTGTAATCGGGCTAGTTTTTACTTTCAGATGCAACAGAAATTTTGCGGATTGATCAATCCGTTCGCGAGATATGGCACTTTGGAGGTAAGAAACGCTTGAGAAACTCAAAATTTTCGCAGTTCTGATGCTCGAAACGAATAACTAGAACCGCCTAGGGGAAAAGTGCGCATACCGTTGTAATCGGGCGAGTTTCTACTTTCAGATGCCACAGAAATTTTGCGGATTGATCAATCCGTTCGCGAGATATGGCAGTTTGGAAATAAGAAAAGCTTGAGAAACTCAAAATTTTCGCAGTTCTGATGCTCGAAACGAGTAACTAGAACGGCATAGGGGAAAAGTACGCATACCGTTGTAATCGGGCGAGTTTCTACTTTCAGATGCAACAGAAATTTTGCGGATTGATCAATCCGTTCGCGAGATATGGCAGTTTGGAGGTAAGAAACGCTTGAGAAACTCAAAATTTTCGCAGTTCTGATGCTCGAAACGAGTAACTAGAACGGCATAGGGGAAGAGTACGCATACCGTTGTAATCGGGTGAGTTTCTACTTTCAGATGCAACAGAAATTTTGCGGATTGTTCAATCCGTTCGCGAGATATGGCCGTTTGGATGTAAGAAACGCTTGAGAAACTCAAAATTTTCGCAGTTCTGATGCTCGAAACGAGTAACTAGAACGGCATAGGGGAAAAGTACGCATACCGTTGTAATCGGGCGAGTTTCTACTTTCAGATGCAACAGAAATTTTGCGGATTGATCAATCCGTTCGCGAGATATGGCAGTTTGGATGTAAGAAACGCTTGAGGAACTCAAAATTTTCGCAGTTCTGATGCTCGAAAGGAATAACTGGAACGGCCTAGGGGAAAACTACACATACCGTTGTAATCGGGCGAGTTTCTACTTTCAGACGCAACAGAAATTTTGCGGATAGGTCAATCCGTTCGCGAGATATGGCTGTTTGGAAATAAGAAACGCTTGAGAAACTCAAAATTTTCGCAGTTCTGATGCTCGAAACGAGTAACTAGAACGGCATGGGGGAAAAGTACGCATACCGTTGTAAGCGGGCGAGTTTCTACTTTCAGATGCAACAGAAATTTTGCGGATAGGTCAATCCGTTCGCGAGATATGGCAGTTTGGAGGTAAGAAACGCTTGAGAAACTCAAAATTTCCGCAGTTCTGATGCTCGAAACGAATAACTAGAACCGCCTAGGGGAAAAGTGCGCATACCGTTGTAATCGGGCGAGTTTCTACTTTCAGATGCAACAGAAATTTTGCGGATAGGTCAATCCGTTCGCGAGATATGGCAGTTTGGAGGTAAGAAACGCTTGAGAAACTCAAAATTTTCGCAGTTCTGATGCTCGAAACGAATAACTAGAACCGCCTAGGGGAAAAGTGCGCATACCGTTGTAATCGGGCGAGTTTCTACTTGCACATGCAACAGAAATTTTGCGGATTGGTCGATCCGTTCGCGAGATATGGCAGTTTGGAAGTAAGAAACGCTTGAGAAACTCAAAATTTTCGCAGTTCTGATGCTCTAAACGAGTAACTAGAACGGCATAGGGGAAAAGTACGCATACCGTTGTAATCGGGCGAGTTTCTACTTTCAGACGCAACAGAAATTTTGCGGATAGGTCAATCCGTTCGCGAGATATGGCAGTTTGGAAATAAGAAACGCTTGAGAAACTCAAAATTTTCGCAGTTCTGATGCTCGAAACGAGTAACTAGAACGGCATAGGGGAAAAGTCCGCATACCGTTGTAATCGGGCGAGTTTCTACTTTCAGATGCAACAGAAATTTTGCGGATTAATCAATCCGTTCGCGAGATATGGCAGTTTGGAGGTAAGAAACGCTTGAGAAACTCAAAATTTTCGCAGTTCTGATGCTCGAAAGGAATAACTGGAACGGCCTAGGGGAAAACTACACATACGGTTATAATCGGGCGAGTTTCTACTTTCAGACGCAACAGAAATTTTGCGGATAGGTCAATCCGTTCGCGAGATATGGCAGTTTGGAAATAAGAAACGCTTGAGAAACTCAAAATTTTCGCAGTTCTGATGCTCGAAACGAGTAACTAGAACGGCATAGGGGAAAAGTACGCATACCGTTGTAATCGGGCGAGTTTTTACTTTCAGATGCAACAGAAATTTTGCGGATTGATCAATCCGTTCGCGAGATATGGCACTTTGGAGGTAAGAAACGCTTGAGAAACTCAAAATTTTCGCAGTTCTGATGCTCGAAACGAATAACTAGAACCGCCTAGGGGAAAAGTGCGCATACCGTTGTAATCGGGCGAGTTTCTACTTTCAGATGCCACAGAAATTTTGCGGATTGATCAATCCGTTCGCGAGATATGGCAGTTTGGAAATAAGAAAAGCTTGAGAAACTCAAAATTTTCGCAGTTCTGATGCTCGAAACGAGTAACTAGATCGGCATAGGGGAAAAGTACGCATACCGTTGTAATCGGGCGAGTTTCTACTTTCAGATGCAACAGAAATTTTGCGGATTGATCAATCCGTTCGCGAGATATGGCAGTTTGGAGGTAAGAAACGCTTGAGAAACTCAAAATTTTCGCAGTTCTGATGCTCGAAACGAGTAACTAGAACGGCATAGGGGAAGAGTACGCATACCGTTGTAATCGGGTGAGTTTCTACTTTCAGATGCAACAGAAATTTTGCGGATTGTTCAATCCGTTCGCGAGATATGGCCGTTTGGATGTAAGAAACGCTTGAGAAACTCAAAATTTTCGCAGTTCTGATGCTCGAAACGAGTAACTAGAACGGCATAGGGGAAAAGTACGCATACCGTTGTAATCGGGCGAGTTTCTACTTTCAGATGCAACAGAAATTTTGCGGATTGATCAATCCGTTCGCGAGATATGGCAGTTTGGATGTAAGAAACGCTTGAGGAACTCAAAATTTTCGCAGTTCTGATGCTCGAAAGGAATAACTGGAACGGCCTAGGGGAAAACTACACATACCGTTGTAATCGGGCGAGTTTCTACTTTCAGACGCAACAGAAATTTTGCGGATAGGTCAATCCGTTCGCGAGATATGGCAGTTTGGAAATAAGAAACGCTTGAGAAACTCAAAATTTTCGCAGTTCTGATGCTCGAAACGAGTAACTAGAACGGCATAGGGGAAAAGTACGCATACCGTTGTAATCGGGCGAGTTTCTACTTTCAGATGCAACAGAAATTTTGCGGATAGGTCAATCCGTTCGCGAGATATGGCAGTTTGGAGGTAAGAAACGCTTGAGAAACTCAAAATTTTCGCAGTTCTGATGCTCGAAACGAATAACTAGAACCGCCTAGGGGAAAAGTGCGCATACCGTTGTAATCGGGCGAGTTTCTACTTTCAGATGCAACAGAAATTTTGCGGATAGGTCAATCCGTTCGCGAGATATGGCAGTTTGGAGGTAAGAAACGCTTGAGAAACTCAAAATTTTCGCAGTTCTGATGCTCGAAACGAATAACTAGAACCGCCTAGGGGAAAAGTGCGCATACCGTTGTAATCGGGCGAGTTTCTACTTGCACATGCAACAGAAATTTTGCGGATTGGTCGATCCGTTCGCGAGATATGGCAGTTTGGAAGTAAGAAACGCTTGAGAAACTCAAAATTTTCGCAGTTCTGATGCTCGAAACGAGTAACAAGAACGGCATAGGGGAAAAGTACGCATACCGTTGTAATCGGGCGAGTTTCTACTTTCAGATGCAACAGAAATTTTGCGGATTGATCAATCCGTTCGCGAGATATGGCAGTTTGGAGGTAAGAAACGCTTGAGAAACTCAAAATTTTCGCAGTTCTGATGCTCGAAACGAATAACTAGAACCGCCTAGGGGAAAAGTGCGCATACCGTTGTAATCGGGCGAGTTTCTACTTTCAGATGCCACAGAAATTTTGCGGATAGGTCAATCCGTTCGCGAGATATGGCAGTTTGGAGGTAAGAAACGCTTGAGAAACTCAAAATTTTCGCAGTTCTGATGCTCGAAACGAATAACCAGAACCGCCTAGGGGAAAAGTGCGCATACCGTTGTAATCGGGCGAGTTTCTACTTGCACATGCAACAGAAATTTTGCGGATTGGTCGATCCGTTCGCGAGATATGGCAGTTTGGAAGTAAGAAACGCTTGAGAAACTCAAAATTTTCGCAGTTCTGATGCTCGAAACGAATAACTAGAACGGCCTAGAGGGAAAGTACGCATACCGTTGCAATCGGGCAGGTTTCTACTTGCAGATGCAACAGAAATTTTGCGGATTGGTCGATCCGTTCGCGAGATATGGCAGTTTGGATGTAAGAAACGCTTGAGAAACTCAAAATTTTCGCAGTTCTGGTGCTCGAAACGAGTAACTAGAACGGCATAGGGGAAAAGTACGCATACCGTTGTAATCGGGCGAGTTTCTACTTTCAGATGCAACAGAAATTTTGCGGATTGATGAATCCGTTCGCGAGATATGGCAGTTTGGAGGTAAGAAACGCTTGAGAAACTCAAAATTTTCGCAGTTCTGATGCTCGAAACGAATAACTAGAACGGCCTAGGGGAAAACTACACCCACCGTTGTAATCGGGCGAGTTTCTACTTTCAGACGCAACAGAAATTTTGCGGATAGGTCAATCCGTTCGCGAGATATGGCAGTTTGGAGGTAAGAAACGCTTGAGAAACTCAAAATTTTCGCAGTTCTGATGCTCGAAACGAATAACTAGAACGGCCTAGGGGAAAAGTGCGCATACCGTTGTAATCGGGCGAGTTTCTACTTTCAGATGCAACAGAAATTTTGCGGATTGATCAATTCGTTCGCGAGATATGGCAGTTTGGATATAAGAAACGCTTGAGAAACACAAAATTTTCGCAGTTCTGATGCTCGAAACGAGTAACTAGAACGGCCTAGAGGGAAAGTACGCATACCGTTGCAATCGGGCAGGTTTCTACTTGCAGATGCAACAGAAATTTTGCGGATTGGTCGATCCGTTCGCGAGATATGGCAGTTTGGATGTAAGAAACGCTTGAGAAACTCAAAATTTTCGCAGTTCTGGTGCTCGAAACGAGTAACTAGAACGGCATAGGGGAAAAGTACGCATACCGTTGTAATCGGGCGAGTTTCTACTTTCAGATGCAACAGAAATTTTGCGGATTGATGAATCCGTTCGCGAGATATGGCAGTTTGGAGGTAAGAAACGCTTGAGAAACTCAAAATTTTCGCAGTTCTGATGCTCGAAACGAATAACTAGAACGGCCTAGAGGGAAAGTACGCATACCGTTGCAATCGGGCGAGTTTCTACTTTCAGATGCCACAGAAATTTTGCGGATAGGTCAATCCGTTCGCGAGATATGGCAGTTTGGAGGTAAGAAACGCTTGAGAAACTCAAAATTTTCGCAGTTCTGATGCTCGAAACGAATAACCAGAACCGCCTAGGGGAAAAGTGCGCATACCGTTGTAATCGGGCGAGTTTCTACTTGCACATGCAACAGAAATTTTGCGGATTGGTCGATCCGTTCGCGAGATATGGCAGTTTGGAAGTAAGAAACGCTTGAGAAACTCAAAATTTTCGCAGTTCTGATGCTCGAAACGAATAACTAGAACGGCCTAGAGGGAAAGTACGCATACCGTTGCAATCGGGCAGGTTTCTACTTGCAGATGCAACAGAAATTTTGCGGATTGGTCGATCCGTTCGCGAGATATGGCAGTTTGGATGTAAGAAACGCTTGAGAAACTCAAAATTTTCGCAGTTCTGGTGCTCGAAACGAGTAACTAGAACGGCATAGGGGAAAAGTACGCATACCGTTGTAATCGGGCGAGTTTCTACTTTCAGATGCAACAGAAATTTTGCGGATTGATGAATCCGTTCGCGAGATATGGCAGTTTGGAGGTAAGAAACGCTTGAGAAACTCAAAATTTTCGCAGTTCTGATGCTCGAAACGAATAACTAGAACGGCCTAGGGGAAAACTACACCCACCGTTGTAATCGGGCGAGTTTCTACTTTCAGACGCAACAGAAATTTTGCGGATAGGTCAATCCGTTCGCGAGATATGGCAGTTTGGAGGTAAGAAACGCTTGAGAAACTCAAAATTTTCGCAGTTCTGATGCTCGAAACGAATAACTAGAACGGCCTAGGGGAAAAGTGCGCATACCGTTGTAATCGGGCGAGTTTCTACTTTCAGATGCAACAGAAATTTTGCGGATTGATCAATTCGTTCGCGAGATATGGCAGTTTGGATATAAGAAACGCTTGAGAAACACAAAATTTTCGCAGTTCTGATGCTCGAAACGAGTAACTAGAACGGCCAAGGGGAATAGTACGCACACCGTTGTAATCGGGCGAGTTTCCACTTTCAGACGCAACAGAAATTTTGCGGATTGGTCAATCCGTTCGCGAGATATTTCAGTTTGGAGGTAAGAAACGCTTGAGAAACTCAAAATTTGCGCAGTTCTGATGCTCGAAACGAATAACTAGAACGGCCTAGGGGAAAATTGCGCATACCGTTGTAATCGGGCGAGTTTCTACTTTCAGATGCAACAGAAATTTTGCGGATCGGCAATCCGTTCGCGAGATATGGCAGTTTGGATGTAAGAAACGCTTGAGGAACTCAAAATTTTCGCAGTTCTGATGCTCGAAACGAATAACCTGAACGGCATAGGGGAAAAGTACGCATACCGTTGTAATCGGGCGAGTTTCTACTTTCAGACGCAACAGAAATTTTGCGGATAGGTCAATCCGTTCGCGAGATATGGCAGTTTGGAAATAAGAAACGCTTGAGAAACTCAAAATTTTCGCAGTTCTGATGCTCGAAACGAGTAACTAGAACCGTCTAGGGGAAAAGTGCGCATACCGTTGTAATCGGGCGAGTTTCTACTTTCAGATGCAACAGAAATTTTGCGGATAGGTCAATCCGTTCGCGAGATATGGCAGTTTGGAGGTAAGAAACGCTTGAGAAACTCAAAATTTTCGCAGTTCTGATGCTCGAAACGAATAACTAGAACCGCCTAGGGGAAAAGTGCGCATACCGTTGTAATCGGGCGAGTTTCTACTTGCACATGCAACAGAAATTTTGCGGATTGGTCGATCCATTCGCGAGATATGGCAGTTTGGAAGTAAGAAACGCTTGAGAAACTCAAAATTTTCGCAGTTCTGATGCTCGAAACGAGTAACTAGAACGGCATAGGGGAAAAGTACGCATACCGTTGTAATCGGGCGAGTTTCTACTTTCAGCTGCAACAGAAATTTTGCGGATTGATCAATCCGTTCGCGAGATATGGCAGTTTGGATGTAAGAAACGCTTGAGAAACTCAAAATTTTCGCAGTTCTGATGCTCGAAACGAATAACTAGAACCGCCTAGGGGAAAAGTGCGCATACCGTTGTAATCGGGCGAGTTTCTACTTTCAGATGCCACAGAAATTTTGCGGATAGGTCAATCCGTTCGCGAGATATGGCAGTTTGGAGGTAAGAAACGCTGGAGAAACTCAAAATTTTCGCAGTTCTGATGCTCGAAACGAATAACTAGAACCGCCTAGGGGAAAAGTGCCCATACCGTTGTAATCGGGCGAGTTTCTACTTGCACATGCAACAGAAATTTTGCGGATTGGTCGATCCGTTCGCGAGATATGGCAGTTTGGAAGTAAGAAACGCTTGAGAAACTCAAAATTTTCGCAGTTCTGATGCTCGAAACGAATAACTAGAACGGCCTAGAGGGAAAGTACGCATACCGTTGCAATCGGGCAGGTTTCTACTTGCAGATGCAACAGAAATTTTGCGGATTGGTCGATCCGTTCGCGAGATATGGCAGTTTGGATGTAAGAAACGCTTGAGAAACTCAAAATTTTCGCAGTTCTGATGCTCGAAATGAATAACTGGAACGACCTAGGGGAAAAGTGCGCATACCGTTGTAATCGGGCGAGTTTCTACTTTCAGATGCCGCAGAAATTTTGCGAATTGATCAATCCGTTCGCGAGATATGGCAGTTTGGAAATAAGAAACGCTTGAGAAACTCAAAATTTTCGCAGTTCTGATGCTCGAAACGAATAACTAGAACGGCCTAGGGGAAAAGTACGCATACCGTTGTAATCGGGCCAGTTTCTACTTTCAGATGCAACAGAAATTTTGCGGATTGATCAATCCGTTCGCGAGATATGGCAGTTTGGATGTAAGAAACGCTTGAGGAACTCAAAATTTTCGCAGTTCTGATGCTCGAAACGAGTAACTAGAACGGCATAGGGGAAAAGTACGCATACCGTTGTAATCGGGCGAGTTTCTACTTTCAGATGCAACGGAAATTTTGCGGATTGATCAATCCGTTCGCGAGATATGGCAGTTTGGAGGTAAGAAACGCTTGAGAAACTCAAAATTTTCGCAGTTCTGATGCTCGAAACGAATAACTAGAACCGCCTAGGGGAAAAGTGCGCATACCGTTGTAATCGGGCGAGTTTCTACTTTCAGATGCCACAGAAATTTTGCGGATAGGTCAATCCGTTCGCGAGATATGGCAGTTTGGAGGTAAGAAACGCTGGAGAAACTCAAAATTTTCGCAGTTCTGATGCTCGAAACGAATAACTAGAACCGCCTAGGGGAAAAGTGCCCATACCGTTGTAATCGGGCGAGTTTCTACTTGCACATGCAACAGAAATTTTGCGGATTGGTCGATCCGTTCGCGAGATATGGCAGTTTGGAAGTAAGAAACGCTTGAGAAACTCAAAATTTTCGCAGTTCTGATGCTCGAAACGAATAACTAGAACGGCCTAGAGGGAAAGTACGCATACCGTTGCAATCGGGCAGGTTTCTACTTGCAGATGCAACAGAAATTTTGCGGATTGGTCGATCCGTTCGCGAGATATGGCAGTTTGGATGTAAGAAACGCTTGAGAAACTCAAAATTTTCGCAGTTCTGATGCTCGAAATGAATAACTGGAACGACCTAGGGGAAAAGTGCGCATACCGTTGTAATCGGGCGAGTTTCTACTTTCAGATGCCGCAGAAATTTTGCGAATTGATCAATCCGTTCGCGAGATATGGCAGTTTGGAAATAAGAAACGCTTGAGAAACTCAAAATTTTCGCAGTTCTGATGCTCGAAACGAATAACTAGAACGGCCTAGGGGAAAAGTACGCATACCGTTGTAATCGGGCCAGTTTCTACTTTCAGATGCAACAGAAATTTTGCGGATTGATCAATCCGTTCGCGAGATATGGCAGTTTGGATGTAAGAAACGCTTGAGGAACTCAAAATTTTCGCAGTTCTGATGCTCGAAACGAGTAACTAGAACGGCATAGGGGAAAAGTACGCATACCGTTGTAATCGGGCGAGTTTCTACTTTCAGATGCAACGGAAATTTTGCGGATTGATCAATCCGTTCGCGAGATATGGCAGTTTGGAGGTAAGAAACGCTTGAGAAACTCAAAATTTTCGCAGTTCTGATGCTCGAAACGAATAACTAGAACCGCCTAGGGGAAAAGTGCGCATACCGTTGTAATCGGGCGAGTTTCTACTTTCAGATGCCACAGAAATTTTGCGGATAGGTCAATCCGTTCGCGAGATATGGCAGTTTGGAGGTAAGAAACGCTGGAGAAACTCAAAATTTTCGCAGTTCTGATGCTCGAAACGAATAACTAGAACCGCCTAGGGGAAAAGTGCCCATACCGTTGTAATCGGGCGAGTTTCTACTTGCACATGCAACAGAAATTTTGCGGATTGGTCGATCCGTTCGCGAGATATGGCAGTTTGGAAGTAAGAAACGCTTGAGAAACTCAAAATTTTCGCAGTTCTGATGCTCGAAACGAATAACTAGAACGGCCTAGAGGGAAAGTACGCATACCGTTGCAATCGGGCAGGTTTCTACTTGCAGATGCAACAGAAATTTTGCGGATTGGTCGATCCGTTCGCGAGATATGGCAGTTTGGATGTAAGAAACGCTTGAGAAACTCAAAATTTTCGCAGTTCTGATGCTCGAAATGAATAACTGGAACGACCTAGGGGAAAAGTGCGCATACCGTTGTAATCGGGCGAGTTTCTACTTTCAGATGCCGCAGAAATTTTGCGAATTGATCAATCCGTTCGCGAGATATGGCAGTTTGGAAATAAGAAACGCTTGAGAAACTCAAAATTTTCGCAGTTCTGATGCTCGAAACGAATAACTAGAACGGCCTAGGGGAAAAGTACGCATACCGTTGTAATCGGGCCAGTTTCTACTTTCAGATGCAACAGAAATTTTGCGGATTGATCAATCCGTTCGCGAGATATGGCAGTTTGGATGTAAGAAACGCTTGAGGAACTCAAAATTTTCGCAGTTCTGATGCTCGAAACGAGTAACTAGAACGGCATAGGGGAAAAGTACGCATACCGTTGTAATCGGGCGAGTTTCTACTTTCAGATGCAACGGAAATTTTGCGGATTGATCAATCCGTTCGCGAGATATGGCAGTTTGGAGGTAAGAAACGCTTGAGAAACTCAAAATTTTCGCAGTTCTGATGCTCGAAACGAATAACTAGAACCGCCTAGGGGAAAAGTGCGCATACCGTTGTAATCGGGCGAGTTTCTACTTTCAGATGCAACAGAAATTTTGCGGATAGGTCAATCCGTTCGCGAGATATGGCAGTTTGGAGGTAAGAAACGCTTGAGAAACTCAAAATTTTCGCAGTTCTGATGCTCGAAACGAATAACTAGAACCGCCTAGGGGAAAAGTGCGCATACCGTTGTAATCGGGCGAGTTTCTACTTGCACATGCAACAGAAATTTTGCGGATTGGTCGATCCGTTCGCGAGATATGGCAGTTTGGAAGTAAGAAACGCTTGAGAAACTCAAAATTTTCGCAGTTCTGATGCTCGAAACGAATAACTAGAACGGCCTAGAGGGAAAGTACGCATACCGTTGCAATCGGGCAGGTTTCTACTTGCAGATGCAACAGAAATTTTGCGGATTGGTCGATCCGTTCGCGAGATATGGCAGTTTGGATGTAAGAAACGCTTGAGAAACTCAAAATTTTCGCAGTTCTGATGCTCGAAACGAGTAACTAGAACGGCATAGGGGAAAAGTACGCATACCGTTGTAATCGGGCGAGTTTCTACTTTCAGATGCAACAGAAATTTTGCGGATTGATGAATCCGTTCGCGAGATATGGCAGTTTGGAGGTAAGAAACGCTTGAGAAACTCAAAATTTTCGCAGTTCTGATGCTCGAAACGAATATCTAGAACGGCCTAGGGGAAAACTACACCCACCGTTGTAATCGGGCGAGTTTCTACTTTCAGACGCAACAGAAATTTTGCGGATGGGTCAATCCGTTCGCGAGATATGGCAGTTTGGAGGTAAGAAACGCTTGAGAAACTCAAAATTTTCGCAGTTCTGATGCTCGACACGAATAACTAGAACGGCCTAGGGGAGAAGTGCGCATACCGTTGTAATCGGGCGAGTTTCTACTTTCAGATGCAACAGAAATTTTGCGGATGGGTCAATCCGTTCGCGAGATATGGCAGTTTGGAGGTAAGAAACGCTTGAGAAACTCAAAATTTTCGCAGTTCTGATGCTCGAAACGAGTAACTAGAACGGCATAGGGGAAGAGTGCGCATACCGTTGTAATCGGGTGAGTTTCTACTTTCAGATGCAACAGAAATTTTGCGGATTGTTCAATCCGTTCGCGAGATATGGCCGTTTGGATGTAAGAAACGCTTGAGAAACTCAAAATTTTCGCAGTTCTGATGCTCGAAACGAGTAACTAGAACGGCATAGGGGAAGAGTACGCACACCGTTGTAATCGGGTGAGTTTCTACTTTCAGATGCCACAGAAATTTTGCGGATTGGTCAATCCGTTCGCGAGATATGGCAGTTTGGAGGTAAGGAACGCTTGAGAAACGCAAAATTTTCGCAGTTCTGATGCTCGAAATGAATAACTGGAACGACCTAGGGGAAAAGTGCGCATACCGTTGTAATCGGGCGAGTTTCTACTTTCAGATGCCGCAGAAATTTTGCGAATTGATCAATCCGTTCGCGAGATATGGCAGTTTGGAAATAAGAAACGCTTGAGAAACTCAAAATTTTCGCAGTTCTAATGCTCGAAACGAATAACTAGAACGGCCTAGGGGAAAAGTACGCATACCGTTGTAATCGGGCCAGTTTCTACTTTCAGATGCAACAGAAATTTTGCGGATTGATCAATCCGTTCGCGAGATATGGCAGTTTGGATATAAGAAACGCTTGAGAAACTCAAAATTTTCGCAGTTCTGATGCTCGAAACGAGTAACTAGAACGGCCTAGGGGAATAGTACGCACACCGTTGTAATCGGGCGAGTTTCTACTTTCAGACGCAACAGAAATTTTGCGGATTGATCAATCCGTTCGCGAGATATGGCAGTTTGGATATAAGAAACGCTTGAGAAACTCAAAATTTGCGCAGTTCTGATGCTCGAAACGAGTAACTAGAACGGCCTAGGGGAATAGTACGCACACCGTTGTAATCGGGCGAGTTTCTACTTTCAGACAGAACAGAAATTTTACGGATTGGTCAATCCGTTCGCGAGATATGGCAGTTGGGAGGTAAGAAACGCTTGAGAAACTCAAAATTTGCGCAGTTCTGATGCTCGAAACGAAATAACTAGAACGGCCTAGGGGAAAAGTACGCATACCGTTGTAATCGGGCGAGATTCTACTTGCACATGCAACAGAAATTTTGCGGATTGGTCGATCCGTTCGCGAGATATGGCAGTTTGGATGTAAGAAACGCTTGAGAAACTCAAAATTTTCGCAGTTCTGATGCTCGAAATGAATAACTGGAACGGCCTAGGGGAAAAGTGCGCATACCGTTGTAATCGGGCGAGTTTCTACTTTCAGATGCCGCAGAAATTTTGCGAATTGATCAATCCGTTCGCGAGATATGGCAGTTTGGAAATAAGAAACGCTTGAGAAACTCAAAATTTTCGCAGTTCTGATGCTCGAAACGAATAACTAGAACGGCCTAGGGGAAAAGTACGCATACCGTTGTAATCGGGCGAGTTTCTACTTTCAGATGCAACAGATATTTTGCGGATTGGTCAATCCGTTCGCGAGATATGGAAGTTTGGATGTAAGAAACCCTTGAGAAACTCAAAATTTTCGCAGTTCTGATGCTCGACACGAATAACTAGAACGGCCTGGGGAAAAGTGCGCATACCGTTGTAATCGGGCGAGTTTCTACTTTCAGATGCAACAGAAATTTTGCGGATTGATCAATCCGTTCGCGAGATATGGCAGTTTGGATATAAGAAACGCTTGAGAAACTCAAAATTTTCGCAGTTCTGATGCTCGAAACGAGTAACTAGAACGGCCTAGGGGAATAGTACGCACACCGTCGTAATCGGGCGAGTTTCTACTTTCAGACGCAACAGAAATTTTGCGGATTGGTCAATCCGTTCGCGAGATATGGCAGTTGGGAGGTAAGAAACGCTTGAGAAACTCAAAATTTGCGCAGTTCTGATGCTCGAAACGAAATAACTAGAACGGCCTAGGGGAAAAGTACGCATACCGTTGTAATCGGGCGAGATTCTACTTGCACATGCAACAGAAATTTTGCGGATTGGTCGATCCGTTCGCGAGATATGGCAGTTTGGAAATAAGAAACGCTTGAGAAACTCAAAATTTTCGCAGTTCTGATGCTCGAAACGAGTAACTAGAACGGCATAGGGGAAAAGTACGCATACCGTTGTAATCGGGCGAGTTTCTACTTTCAGATGCAACAGAAATTTTGCGGATTGGTCAATCCGTTCGCGAGATATGGCAGTTTGGAGATAAGAAACGCTTGAGAAACTCAAAATTTGCGCAGTTCTGATGCTCGAAACGAAATAACTAGAACGGCCTAGGGGAAAAGTACGCATACCGTTGTAATCGGGCGAGATTCTACTTGCACATGCAACAGAAATTTTGCGGATTGGTCGATCCGTTCGCGAGATATGGCAGTTTGGAAGTAAGAAACGCTTGAGAAACTCAAAATTTTCGCAGTTCTGATGCTCGAAATGAATAACTGGAACGGCCTAGGGGAAAAGTGCGCATACCGTTGTAATCGGGCGAGTTTCTACTTTCAGATGCCGCAGAAATTTTGCGAATTGATCAATCCGTTCGCGAGATATGGCAGTTTGGAAATAAGAAACGCTTGAGAAACTCAAAATTTTCGCAGTTCTGATGCTCGAAACGAATAACTAGAACGGGCTAGGGGAAAAGTACGCATACCGTTGTAATCGGGCGAGTTTCTACTTTCAGATGCAACAGAAATTTTGCGGATTGATCAATCCGTTCGCGAGATATGGCAGTTTGGATATAAGAAACGCTTGAGAAACTCAAAATTTTCGCAGTTCTGATGCTCGAAACGAAATAACTAGAACGGCCTAGGGGAAAAGTACGCATACCGTTGTAATCGGGCGAGATTCTACTTGCACATGCAACAGAAATTTTGCGGATTGGTCGATCCGTTCGCGAGATATGGCAGTTTGGATGTAAGAAACGCTTGAGAAACTCTAAATTTTCGCAGTTCTGATGCTCGAAATGAATAACTGGAACGGCCTAGGGGAAAAGTGCGCATACCGTTGTAATCGGGCGAGTTTCCACTTTCAGATGCCGCAGAAATTTTGCGAATTGATCAATCCGTTCGCGAGATATGGCAGTTTGGAAATAAGAAACGCTTGAGAAACTCAAAATTTTCGCAGTTCTGATGCTCGAAACGAATAACTAGAACGGCCTAGGGGAAAAGTACGCATACCGTTGTAATCGGGCGAGTTTCTACTTTCAGATGCAACAGAAATTTTGCGGATTGATCAATCCGTTCGCGAGATATGGCAGTTTGGATATAAGAAACGCTTGAGAAACTCAAAATTTTCGCTGTTCTGATGCTCGAAACGAGTAACTAGAACGGCCTAGGGGAATAGTACGCACACCGTTGTAATCGGGCGAGTTTCTACTTTCAGACGCAACAGAAATTTTGCGGATTGATCAATCCGTTCGCGAGATATGGCAGTTTGGATGTAAGAAACGCTTGAGAAACTCAAAATTTGCGCAGTTCTGATGCTCGAAACGAGTAACTAGAACGGCCTAGGGGAATAGTACGCACACCGTTGTAATCGGGCAAGTTTCTACTTTCAGACGCAACAGAAATCTTGCGGATTGGTCAATCCGTTCGCGAGATATGGCAGTTGGGAGGTAAGAAACGCTTGAGAAACTCAAAATTTGCGCAGTTCTGATGCTCGAAACGAAATAACTAGAACGGCCTAGGGGAAAAGTACGCATACCGTTGTAATCGGGCAAGATTCTACTTGCACATGCAACAGAAATTTTGCGGATTGGTCGATCCGTTCGCGAGATATGGCAGTTTGGAAATAAGAAACGCTTGAGAAACTCAAAATTTTCGCAGTTCTGATGCTCGAAACGAGTAACTAGAACGGCATAGGGGAAAAGTACGCATACCGTTGTAATCGGGCGAGTTTCTACTTTCAGATGCAACAGAAATTTTGCGGATTGATCAATCCGTTCGCGAGATATGGCAGTTTGGAGGTAAGAAACGCTTGAGAAACTCAAAATTTTCGCAGTTCTGATGCTCGAAACGAATAACTAGAACGGCCTAGGGGAAAAGTACGCATACCGTTGTAATCGGGCGAGTTTCTACTTGCACATGCAACAGAAATTTTGCGGATTGGTCGATCCGTTCGCGAGATATGGCAGTTTGGAAGTAAGAAACGCTTGAGAAACTCAAAATTTTCGCAGTTCTGATGCTCGAAACGAATAACTAGAACGGCATAGGGGAAAAGTACGCATACCGTTGTAATCGGGCGAGTTTCTACTTTCAGATGCAACAGAAATTTTGTGGATTGATCAATCCGTTCGCGAGATATGGCAGTTTGGAGGTAAGAAACGCTTGAGAAACTCAAAATTTTCGCAGTTCTGATGCTCGAAACGAATAACTAGAACGGCCTAGGGGAAAACTACAACCACCGTTGTAATCGGGCGAGCTTCTACTTCCAGATGCAACAGAAATTTTGCGGATAGGTCAATCCGTTCGCGAGATATGGCAGTTTGGAGGTAAGAAACGCTTGAGAAACTCAAAATTTTCGCAGTTCTGATGCTCGAAATGAATAACTGGAACGGCCTAGGGGAAAAGTGCGCATACCGTTGTAATCGGGCGAGTTTCTACTTTCAGATGCCGCAGAAATTTTGCGGATTGATCAATCCGTTCGCGAGATATGGCAGTTTGGAAATAAGAAACGCTTGAGAAACTCAAAATTTTCGCAGTTCTGATGCTCGAAACGAGTAACTAGAACGGCATAGGGGAAAAGTACGCATACCGTTGTAATCGGGCGAGTTTCTACTTTCAGATGCAACAGAAATTTTGCGGATTGGTCAATCCGTTCGCGAGATATGGCAGTTTGGATGTAAGAAACGCTTGAGAATCTCAAAATTTTCGCAGTTCTGATGCTCGACACGAATAACTAGAACGGCCTAGGGGAAAAGTGCGCATACCGTTGTAATCGGGCGAGTTTCTACTTTCAGATGCATCAGAAATTTTGCGGATTGATCAATCCGTTCGCGAGATATGGCAGTTTGGATATAAGAAACGCTTGTGAAACTCAAAATTTGCGCAGTTCTGATGCTCGAAACGAAATAACTAGAACGGCCTAGGGGAAAAGTACGCATACCGTTGTAATCGGGCGAGATTCTACTTGCAGATGCAACAGAAATTTTGCGGATTGGTCGATCCGTTCGCGAGATATGGCAGTTTGGAAATAAGAAACGCTTGAGAAACTCAAAATTTTCGCAGTTCTGATGCTCGAAACGAATAACTAGAACCGCCTAGGGGAAAAGTGCGCATACCGTTGTAATCGGGCGAGTTTCTACTTTCAGATGCCACAGACATTTTGCGGATTGATCAATCCGTTCGCGAGATATGGCAGTTTGGATGTAAGAAACGCTTGAGAAACTCAAAATTTTCGCAGTTCTGATGCTCGACACGAATAACTAGAACGGCCTAGGGGAAAAGTACGCATACCGTTGTAATCGGGCGAGTTTCTACTTGCACATGCAACAGAAATTTTGCGGATTGGTCGATCCGTTCGCGAGATATGGCAGTTTGGATGTAAGAAACGCTTGAGAAACTCAAAATTTGCGCAGTTCTGATGCTCGAAACGAATAACTAGAACGGCCTAGGGGAAAAGTACGCATACCGTTGTAATCGGGCGAGTTTCTACTTCCAGATGCAACAGAAATTTTGCGGATTGGTCGATCCGTTCGCGAGATATGGCAGTTTGGAGGTAAGAAACGCTTGATAAACTCAAAATTTTCGCAGTTCTGATGCTCGAAACGAGTAACTAGAACGGCATAGGGGAAAAGTACGCATACCGTTGTAATCGGGCGAGTTTCTACTTTCAGACGCAACAGAAATTTTGCGGATTGATCAATCCGTTCGCGAGATATGGCAGTTTGGAGGTAAGAAACGCTTGAGGAACTCAAAATTTTCGCAGTTCTGATGCTCGAAACGAATAACTAGAACGGCCTAGGGGAAAAGTACGCATACCGTTCTAATCGGGCGAGTTTCTACTTGCACATGCAACAGAAATTTTGCGGATTGGTCGATCCGTTCGCGAGATATGGCAGTTTGGAAGTAAGAAACGCTTGAGAAACTCAAATTTTCGGAGTTCTGATGCTCGAAACGAATAACTAGAACGGCCTAGGGGGAAAGTACGCATACCGTTGCAATCGGGCTAGTTTCTACTTGCAGATGCAACAGAAATTTTGCGGATTGGTCGATCCGTTCGCGAGATATGGCAGTTTGGAAATAAGAAACGCTTGAGAAACTCAAAATTTTCGCAGTTCTGATGCTCGAAACGAGTAACTAGAACGGCATAGGGGAAAGGTACGCATACCGTTGTAATCGGGCGAGTTTCTACTTTCAGATGCAACAGAAATTTTGCGGATTGGTCAATCCGTTCGCGAGATATGGCAGTTTGGATGTAAGAAACGCTTGAGAAACTCAAAATTTTCGCAGTTCTGATGCTCGACACGAATAACTAGAACGGCCTAGGGGAAAAGTACGCATACCGTTGTAATCGGGCGAGTTTCTACTTGCACATGCAACAGAAATTTTGCGGATTGGTCGATCCGTTCGCGAGATATGGCAGTTTGGAAGTAAGAAACGCTTGAGAAACTCAAAATTTTCGCAGTTCTGATGCTCGAAACGAATAACTAGAACGGCCTAGGGGAAAAGTGCGCATACCGTTGTAATAGGGCGAGTTTCTACTTTCAGATGCAACAGAAATTTTGCGGATTGATCAATCCGTTCGCGAGATATGGCAGTTTGGATATAAGAAACGCTTGAGAAACTCAAAATTTGCGCAGCTCTGATGCTCGGAACGAAATAACTAGAACGGCCTAGGGGAATAGTACGCACACCGTTTTAATCGGGCGAGTTTCTACTTTCAGATGCAACAGAAATTTTGCGTTTTGGTCAATCCGTTCGCGAGATATGGCAGTTTGGAGGTAAGAAACGCTTGAGAAACTCAAAATTTGCGCAGTTCTGATGCTCGAAACGAATAAGTAGAACGGCCTAGGGGAAAAGTACGCATACCGTTGTAATCGGGCGAGTTTCTACTTCCAGATGCAACAGAAATTTTGCGGATTGGTCGATCCGTTCGCGAGATATGGCAGTTTGGAGGTAAGAAACGCTTGATAAACTCAAAATTTTCGCAGTTCTGATGCTCGAAACGAGTAACTAGAACGGCATAGGGGAAAAGTACGCATACCGTTGTAATCGGGCGAGTTTCTACTTTCAGACGCAACAGAAATTTTGCGGATTGATCAATCCGTTCGCGAGATATGGCAGTTTGGAGGTAAGAAACGCTTGAGGAACTCAAAATTTTCGCAGTTCTGATGCTCGAAACGAATAACTAGAACGGCCTAGGGGAAAAGTACGCATACCGTTCTAATCGGGCGAGTTTCTACTTGCACATGCAACAGAAATTTTGCGGATTGGTCGATCCGTTCGCGAGATATGGCAGTTTGGAAGTAAGAAACGCTTGAGAAACTCAAAATTTTCGCAGTTCTGATGCTCGAAACGAGTAACTAGAACGGCATAGGGGAAAAGTACGCATACCGTTGTAATCGGGCGAGTTTCTACTTTCAGATGCAACAGAAATTTTGCGGATTGGTCAATCCGTTCGCGAGATATGGCAGTTTGGATGTAAGAAACGCTTGAGAAACTCAAAATTTTCGCAGTTCTGATGCTCGACACGAATAACTAGAACGGCCTAGGGGAAAAGTACGCATACCGTTGTAATCGGGCGAGTTTCTACTTGCACATGCAACAGAAATTTTGCGGATTGGTCGATCCGTTCGCGAGATATGGCAGTTTGGAAGTAAGAAACGCTGGAGAAACTCAAAATTTTCGCAGTTCTGATGCTCGAAACGAATAACTAGAACGGCCTAGGGGAAAAGTGCGCATACCGTTGTAATAGGGCGAGTTTCTACTTTCAGATGCAACAGAAATTTTGCGGATTGGTCAATCCGTTCGCGAGATATGGCAGTTTGGAGGTAAGAAACGCTTGAGAAACTCAAAATTTGCGCAGTTCTGATGCTCGAAACGAATAACTAGAACGGCCTAGGGGAAAAGAACGCATACTGTTGTAATCGGGCGAGATTCTACTTGCACATGCAACTGAAATTTTGCGGATTGGTCGATCCGTTCGCGAGATATGGCAGTTTGGAAGTAAGAAACGCTTGAGAAACTCAAAATTTTCACAGTTCTGATGCTCGAAACGAATAACTAGAACGGCCTAGGGGAAAAGTACGCATACCGTTGTAATCGGGCGAGTTTCTACTTCCAGATGCAACAGAAATTTTGCGGATTGGTCGATCCGTTCGCGAGATATGGCAGTTTGGAGGTAAGAAACGCTTGAGAAACTCAAAATTTTCGCAGTTCTGATGCTCGACACGAATAACTAGAACGGCCTAGGGGAAAAGTGCGCATACCGTTGTAATCGGGCGAGCTTCTACTTTCAGATGCATCAGACATTTTGCGGATTGATCAATCCGTTCGCGAGATATGGTAGTTTGGAAATAAGAAACGCTTGAGAGACTCAAAATTTTCGCAGTTCTGATGCTCGAAACGAATAACTAGAACCGCCTAGGGGAAAAGTGCGCATACCGTTGTAATCGGGCGAGTTTCTACTTTCAGATGCCACAGAAATTTTGCGGATTGATCAATCCGTTCGCGAGATATGGCAGTTTGGAAATAAGAAACGCTTGATAAACTCAAAATTTTCCCAGTTCTGATGCTTGAAACGAGTAACTAGAACGGCATAGGGGAAAAGTACGCATACCGTTGTAATCGGGCGAGTTTCTACTTTCAGATGCAACAGAAATTTTGCGGATTGATCAATCCGTTCGCGAGATATGGCAGTTTGGAGGTAAGAAACGCTTGAGAAACTCAAAATTTTCGCAGTTCTGATGCTCGAAACGAATAACTAGAACGGCCTAGGGGAAAAGTACGCATACCGCTGTAATCGGGCGAGTTTCTACTTGCACATGCAACAGAAATTTTGCGGATTGGTTAATCCGTTCGCGAGATGTGGCAGTTTGGAGGTAAGAAACGCTTGAGAAACTCAAAATTTTCGCAGTTCTGATGCTCGAAACGAATAACTAGAACGGCCTAGGGGAAAAGTACGCATACCGTTGCAATCGGGCTAGTTTCTACTTGCAGATGCAACAGAAATTTTGCGGATTGGTCGATCCGTTCGCGAGATATGGCAGTTTGGAAATAAGAAACGCTTGAGAAACTCAAAATTTGCGCAGTTCTGATGCTCGACACGAATAACTAGAACGGCCTAGGGGAAAAGTGCGCATACCGTTGTAATCGGGCAAGTTTCTACTTTCAGATGCAACAGAAATTTTGCGGATCAGTCAATCCGTTCGCGAGATATGGCAGTTTGGAGGTAAGAAACGCTTGAGAAACTCAAAATTTTCGCAGTTCTGATGCTCGAAACGAATAACTAGAACGGCCTAGGGGAAAAGTGCGCATACCGTTGTAATAGGGCGAGTTTCTACTTTCAGATGCAACAGAAATTTTGCGGATTGATCAATCCGTTCGCGAGATATGGCAGTTTGGATATAAGAAACGCTTGAGAAACTCAAAATTTGCGCAGTTCTGATGCTCGGAACGAAATAACTAGAACGGCCTAGGGGAATAGTACGCACACCGTTTTAATCGGGCGAGTTTCTACTTTCAGATGCAACAGAAATTTTGCGGATTGGTCAATCCGTTCGCGAGATATGGCAGTTTGGAGGTAAGAAACGCTTGAGAAACTCAAAATTTTCGCAGTTCTGATGCTCGAAACGAATAATTAGAACGGCCTAGGGGAAGAGTGCGCATACCGTTGTAATAGGGCGAGTTTCTACTTTCAGATGCAACAGAAATTTTGCGGATTGATCAATCCGTTCGCGAGATATGGCAGTTTGGATATAAGAAACGCTTGAGAAACTCAAAATTTGCGCAGTTCTGATGCTCGGAACGAAATAACTAGAACGGCCTAGGGGAAAACTACACCCACCGTTGTAATCGGGCGAGTTTCTACTTTCAGATGCAACAGAAATTTTGCGGATTGGTCAATCCGTTCGCGCGATATGGCAGTTTGGAGGTAAGAAACGCTTGAGAAACTCAAAATTTTCGCAGTTCTGATGCTCGAAATGAATAAATGGAACGGCCTAGGGGAAAAGTACGCATACAGTCGTAATCGGGCGAGTTTCTACTTTCAGAAGCAACAGAAGTTTTGCGGATTGGTCAATCCGTTCGCGAGATATGGCAGTTTGGAAATAAGAAACGCTTGAGAAACTCAAAACTTTCGCAGTTCTGATGCTCGAAACGAACAACAAGAACCGCCTAGGGGAAAAGTGCGGATACCGTTGTATTCGGGCGAGTTTCTACTTTCAGATGCCGCAGAAATTTTGCGGATTGATCAATCCGTTCGCGAGATATGGCAGTTTGGAAATAAGAAACGCTTGAGAAACTCAAAATTTTCGCAGTTCTGATGCTCGAAACGAGTAACTAGAACGGCCTAGGGGAAAAGTACGCATACCGTTGTAATCAGGCGAGTTTCTACTTTCAGATGCAACAGAAATTTTGCGGATTGGTCAATCCGATCGCGAGATATGGCAGTTTGGAGGTAAGAAACGCTTGAGAAACTCAAAATTTTCGCAGTTCTGATGCTCGAAACGAGTAACTAGAACGGCATAGGGGAAGAGTACGCATACCGTTGTAATCGGGTGAGTTTCTACTTTCAGATGCAACAGAAATTTTGCGGATTGGTCAATCCGTTCGCGAGATGTGGCCGTTTGGATGTAAGAAACGCTTGAGAAACTCAAAATTTTCGCAGTTCTGATGCTCGAAACGAGTAACTAGAACGGCATAGGGGAAGAGTACGCATACCGTTGTAATCGGTTGGGTTTCTACTTTCAGATGCAACAGAAATTTTGCGGATTGGTCAATCCGTTCGCGAGATATGGCAGTTTGGAGGTAAGAAACGCTTGAGAAACTCAAAATTTGCGCAGTTCTGATGCTCGACACGAATAACTAGAACGGCCTAGGGGAAAAGTGCGCATACCGTTGTAATCGGGCGAGTTTCTACTTTCAGATGCAACAGAAATTTTGCGGATCAGTCAATCGATCGCGAGATATGGCAGTTTGGAGGTAAGAAACGCTTGAGAAACTCAAAATTTTCGCAGTTCTGATGCTCGAAACGAGTAACTAGAACGGCCTAGGGGAATAGTACGCACACCGTTGTAATCGGGTGAGTTTCTACTTTCAGACGCAACAGAAATTTTGCGGATTGGTCAATCCGTTCGCGAGATATGGCAGTTTGGAGGTAAGAAACGCTTGAAAAACTCAAAATTTTCGCAGTTCTGATGCTCGAAACGAGTAACTAGAACGGCCTAGGGGAATAGTACGCACACCGTTGTAATCGGGCGAGTTTCTACTTTCAGACGCAACAGAAATTTTGCGGATTGGTCAATCCGTTCGCGAGATATGGCAGTTTGGAGGTAAGAAACGCTTGAGAAACTCAAAATTTTCGCAGTTCTGATGCTCGAAACGAATAACTAGAACGGCCTAGGGGAAAAGTGCGCATACCGTTGTAATAGGGCGAGTTTCTACTTTCAGGTGCAACAGAAATTTTGCGGATTGATCAATCCGTTCGCGAGATATGGCAGTTTGGAAGTAAGAAACCCTTGAGAAACTCAAAATTTTCGCAGTTCTGATGCTCGAAACGAATAACTAGAACGGCCTAGGGGAAAAGTGCGCATACCGTTGTAATCGGGCGAGTTTCTACTTTCAGATGCAACAGAAATTTTGCGGATCAGTCAATCCGTTCGCGAGATATGGCAGTTTGGATGTAAGAAACGCTTGAGAAACTCAAAACTTTCGCAGTTCTGATGCTCGAAACGAATAACTGGAACGGCCTAGGGGAAAACTACACATACCGTTGTAATCGGGCGAGTTTCTACTTTCAGATGCTACAGATATTTTGCAGATTGGTCTATCCGTTCGCGAGATATGGCAGTTTGGAGATAAGAAACGCTTGAGAAGCTCAAAATTTTCGCAGTTCTGATGCTCGAAACGAGTAACTAGAACGGCCTAGGGGAAATGTACGCATACCGTTGTAATCAGGCGAGTTTCTACTTTCAAATGCAACAGAAATTTTGCGGATTGGTCAATCGATCGCGAGATATGGCAGTTTGGAGGTAAGAAACGCTTGAGAAACTCAAAATTTGCGCAGTTCTGATGCTCGAAACGAAATAACTAGAACGGCCTAGGGGAATAGTACGCACACCGTTGTAATCGGGCGAGTTTCTACTTTCAGACGCAACAGAAATTTTGCGGATTGGTCAATCCGTTCGCGAGATATGGCAGTTTGGAGGTAAGAAACGCTTGAGAAACTCAAAATTTTCGCAGTTCTGATGCTCGAAACGAGTAACTAGAACGGCATAGGGGAAAAGTGCGCATACCGTTGTAATAGGGCGAGTTTCTACTTTCAGATGCAACAGAAATTTTGCGGATTGATCAATCCGTTCGCGAGATATGGCAGTTTGGATATAAGAAACGCTTGAGAAACTCAAAATTTGCGCAGTTCTGATGCTCGGAACGAAATAACTAGAACGGCCTAGGGGAATAGTACGCACACCGTTTTAATCGGGCGAGTTTCTACTTTCAGATGCAACAGAAATTTTGCGGATTGGTCAATCCGTTCGCGAGATATGGCAGTTTGGAGGTAAGAAACGCTTGAGAAACTCAAAATTTTCGCAGTTCTGATGCTCGAAACGAATAACTAGAACGGCCTAGGGGAAGAGTGCGCATACCGTTGTAATAGGGCGAGTTTCTACTTTCAGATGCAACAGAAATTTTGCGGATTGATCAATCCGTTCGCGAGATATGGCAGTTTGGATATAAGAAACGCTTGAGAAACTCAAAATTTGCGCAGTTCTGATGCTCGGAACGTAATAACTAGAACGGCCTAGGGGAAAACTACACCCACCGTTGTAATCGGGCGAGTTTCTACTTTCAGATGCAACAGAAATTTTGCGGATTGGTCAATCCGTTCGCGCGATATGGCAGTTTGGAGGTAAGAAACGCTTGAGAAACTCAAAATTTTCGCAGTTCTGATGCTCGAAATGAATAAATGGAACGGCCTAGGGGAAAAGTACGCATACAGTCGTAATCGGGCGAGTTTCTACTTTCAGAAGCAACAGAAGTTTTGCGGATTGGTCAATCCGTTCGCGAGATATGGCAGTTTGGAAATAAGAAACGCTTGAGAAACTCAAAATTTTCGCAGTTCTGATGCTCGAAACGAACAACAAGAACCGCCTAGGGGAAAAGTGCGGATACCGTTGTATTCGGGTGAGTTTCTACTTTCAGACGCAACAGAAATTTTGCGGATTGGTCAATCCGTTCGCGAGATATGGCAGTTTGGAAATAAGAAACGCTTGAGAAACTCAAAATTTTCGCAGTTCTGATGCTCGAAACGAATAACTAGAACCGCCTAGGGGAAAAGTGCGCATACCGTTGTAATCGGGCGAGTTTCTACTTTCAGATGCCACAGAAATTTTGCGGATTGGTCGATCCGTTCGCGAGATATGGCAGTTTGGAAGTAAGAAACGCTTGGGAAACTCAAAACTTTCGCAGTTCTGATGCTCGAAACGAACAACAAGAACCGCCTAGGGGAAAAGTGCGGACACCGTTGTATTCGGGCGAGTTTCTACTTTCAGATGCCGCAGAAATTTTGCGGATTGATCAATCCGTTCGCGAGATATGGCAGTTTGGAAATAAGAAACGCTTGAGAAACTCAAAATTTTCGCAGTTCTGATGCTCGAAACGAATAACTGGAACGGCCTAGGGGAAAACTACACATACCGTTGTAATCGGGCGAGTTTCTACTTTCAGATGCTACAGATATTTTGCAGATTGTTCTATCCGTTCGCGAGATATGGCAGTTTGGAGATAAGAAACGCTTGAGAAACTCAAAATTTTCGCAGTTCTGATGCTCGAAACGAGTAACTAGAACGGCCTAGGGGAAAAGTACGCATACCGTTGTAATCAGGCGAGTTTCTACTTTCAAATGCAACAGAAATTTTGCGGATTGGTCAATCCGATCGCGAGATATGGCAGTTTGGAGGTAAGAAACGCTTGAGAAACTCAAAATTTTCGCAGTTCTGATGCTCGAAACGAGTAACTAGAACGGCCTAGGGGAATAGTACGCACACCGTTGTAATCGGGTGTGTTTCTACTTTCAGACGCAACAGAAATTTTGCGGATTGGTCAATCCGTTCGCGAGATATGGCAGTTTGGAGGTAAGAAACGCTTGAAAAACTCAAAATTTTCGCAGTTCTGATGCTCGAAACGAGTAACTAGAACGGCCTAGGGGAATAGTACGCAAACCGTTGTAATCGGGCGAGCTTCTACTTTCAGACGCAACAGAAATTTTGCGGATTGGTCAATCCGTTCGCGAGATATGGCAGTTTGGAGGTAAGAAACGCTTGAGAAACTCAAAATTTTCGCAGTTCTGATGCTCGAAACGAATAACTAGAACGGCCTAGGGGAAAACTACACCCTCCGTTGTAATCGGGCGAGTTTCTACTTTCAGATGCAACAGAAATATTGCGGATTGGTCAATCCGTTCGCGCGATATGGCAGTTTGGAGGTAAGAAACCCTTGAGAAACTCAAAATTTTCGCAGTTCTGATGCTCGAAATGAATAAATGGAACGGCCTAGGGGAAAAGTACGCATACCGTCGTAATCGGGCGAGTTTCTACTTTCAGAAGCAACAGAAGTTTTGCGGATCGGTCAATCCGTTCGCGAGATATGGCAGTTTGGAAATAAGAAACGCTTGAGAAACTCAAAATTTTCGCAGTTCTGATGCTCGAAACGAATAACTAGAACGGCCTAGGGGAAAAGTACGCATACCGTTGCAATCGGGCGAGTTTCTACTTTCAGATGCAACAGAAATTTTGCGGATTGGTCAATCCGTTCGCGAGATATGGAAGTTTGGATGTAAGAAACGCTTGAGAAACTCAAAATTTTCGCAGTTCTGATGCTCGACACGAATAACTAGAACAGCCTGGGGAAAAGTGCGCATACCGTTGTAATCGGGCGAGTTTCTACTTTCAGATGCAACAGAAATTTTGCGGATTGGTCAATCCGTTCGCGAGATATGGCAGTTTGGAAATAAGAAACGCTTGAGAAACTCAAAATTTTCGCAGTTCTGATGCTCGAAACGAATAACTAGAACCGCCTAGGGGAAAAGTGCGCATACCGTTGTAATCGGGCGAGTTTCTACTTTCAGATGCCACAGAAATTTTGCGGATTGGTCGATCCGTTCGCGAGATATGGCAGTTTGGAAGTAAGAAACGCTTGGGAAACTCAAAACTTTCGCAGTTCTGATGCTCGAAACGAACAACAAGAACCGCCTAGGGGAAAAGTGCGGATACCGTTGTATTCGGGCGAGTTTCTACTTTCAGATGCCGCAGAAATTTTGCGGATTGATCAATCCGTTCGCGAGATATGGCAGTTTGGAAATAAGAAACGCTTGAGAAACTCAAAATTTTCGCAGTTCTGATGCTCGAAACGAATAACTGGAACGGCCTAGGGGAAAACTACACATACCGTTGTAATCGGGCGAGTTTCTACTTTCAGATGCTACAGATATTTTGCAGATTGTTCTATCCGTTCGCGAGATATGGCAGTTTGGAGATAAGAAACGCTTGAGAAACTCAAAATTTTCGCAGTTCTGATGCTCGAAACGAGTAACTAGAACGGCCTAGGGGAAAAGTACGCATACCGTTGTAATCAGGCGAGTTTCTACTTTCAAATGCAACAGAAATTTTGCGGATTGGTCAATCCGATCGCGAGATATGGCAGTTTGGAGGTAAGAAACGCTTGAGAAACTCAAAATTTTCGCAGTTCTGATGCTCGAAACGAGTAACTAGAACGGCCTAGGGGAATAGTACGCACACCGTTGTAATCGGGTGTGTTTCTACTTTCAGACGCAACAGAAATTTTGCGGATTGGTCAATCCGTTCGCGAGATATGGCAGTTTGGAGGTAAGAAACGCTTGAAAAACTCAAAATTTTCGCAGTTCTGATGCTCGAAACGAGTAACTAGAACGGCCTAGGGGAATAGTACGCAAACCGTTGTAATCGGGCGAGCTTCTACTTTCAGACGCAACAGAAATTTTGCGGATTGGTCAATCCGTTCGCGAGATATGGCAGTTTGGAGGTAAGAAACGCTTGAGAAACTCAAAATTTTCGCAGTTCTGATGCTCGAAACGAATAACTAGAACGGCCTAGGGGAAAACTACACCCTCCGTTGTAATCGGGCGAGTTTCTACTTTCAGATGCAACAGAAATATTGCGGATTGGTCAATCCGTTCGAGCGATATGGCAGTTTGGAGGTAAGAAACCCTTGAGAAACTCAAAATTTTCGCAGTTCTGATGCTCGAAATGAATAAATGGAACGGCCTAGGGGAAAAGTACGCATACCGTCGTAATCGGGCGAGTTTCTACTTTCAGAAGCAACAGAAGTTTTGCGGATCGGTCAATCCGTTCGCGAGATATGGCAGTTTGGAAATAAGAAACGCTTGAGAAACTCAAAATTTTCGCAGTTCTGATGCTCGAAACGAATAACTAGAACGGCCTAGGGGAAAAGTACGCATACCGTTGCAATCGGGCGAGTTTCTACTTTCAGATGCAACAGAAATTTTGCGGATTGGTCAATCCGTTCGCGAGATATGGAAGTTTGGATGTAAGAAACGCTTGAGAAACTCAAAATTTTCGCAGTTCTGATGCTCGACACGAATAACTAGAACAGCCTGGGGAAAAGTGCGCATACCGTTGTAATCGGGCGAGTTTCTACTTTCAGATGCAACAGAAATTTTGCGGATTGATCAATCCGTTCGCGAGATATGGCAGTTTGGATATAAGAAACGCTTGAGAAACTCAAAATTTTCGCAGTTCTGATGCTCGAAACGAGTAACTAGAACGGCCTAGGGGAATAGTACGCACACCGTTGTAATCGGGCGAGTTTCTACTTTCAGACGCAACAGAAATTTTGCGGATTGGTCAATCCGTTCGCGAGATATGGCAGTTGGGAGGTAAGAAACGCTTGAGAAACTCAAAATTTGCGCAGTTCTGATGCTCGAAACGAAATAACTAGAACGGCCTAGTGGAAAAGTACGCATACCGTTGTAATCGGGCGAGATTCTACTAGCACATGCAACAGAAATTTTGCGGATTGGTCGATCCGTTCGCGAGATATGGCAGTTTGGAAGTAAGAAACGCTTGAGAAACTCAAAATTTTCGCAGTTCTGATGCTCGAAATGAATAACTGGAACGGCCTAGGGGAAAAGTGCGCATACCGTTTTAATCGGGCGAGTTTCTACTTTCAGATGCCTCAGAAATTTTGCGAATTGATCAATCCGTTCGCGAGATATGGCAGTTTGGAAATAAGAAACGCTTGAGAAACTCAAAATTTTCGCAGTTCTGATGCTCGAAACGAATAACTAGAACGGCCTAGGGGAAAAGTACGCATACCGTTGTAATCGGGCGAGTTTCTACTTTCAAATGCAACAGAAATTTTGCGGATTGGTCAATCCGATCGCGAGATATGGCAGTTTGGAGGTAAGAAACGCTTGAGAAACTCAAAATTTTCGCAGTTCTGATGCTCGAAACGAGTAACTAGAACGGCCTAGGGGAAATGTACGCATACCGTTGTAATCAGGCGAGTTTCTACTTTCAAATGCAACAGAAATTTTGCGGATTGGTCAATCCGATCGCGAGATATGGCAGTTTGGAGGTAAGAAACGCTTGAGAAACTCAAAATTTTCGCAGTTCTGATGCTCGAAACGAGTAACTAGAACGGCCTAGGGGAATAGTACGCACACCGTTGTAATCGGGGGAGTTTCTACTTTCAGACGCAACAGAAATTTTGCGGATTGGTCAATCCGTTCGCGAGATATGGCAGTTTGGAGGTAAGAAACGCTTGAAAAACTCAAAATTTTCGCAGTTCTGATGCTCGAAACGAGTAACTAGAACGGCCTAGGGGAAAACTACACCCACCGTTGTAATCGGGCGAGTTTCTACTTTCAGACGCAACAGAAATTTTGCGGATTGGTCAATCCTTTCGCGCGATATGGCAGTTTGGAGGTAAGAAACGCTTGGGAAACTCAAAACTTTCGCAGTTCTGATGCTCGAAACGAACAACAAGAACCGCCTAGGCGAAAAGTGCGGATACCGTTGTATTCGGGCGAGTTTCTACTTTCAGATGCCACAGAAATTTTGCGGATTGATCAATCCGTTCGCGAGATATGGCAGTTTGGAAATAAGAAACGCTTGAGAAACTCAAAATTTTCGCAGTTCTGATGCTCGAAACGAGTAACTAGAACGGCATAGGGGAAAAGTACGCATACCGTTGTAATCGGGCGAGATTCTACTTGCACATGCAACAGAAATTTTGCGGATTGGTCGATCCGTTCGCGAGATATGGCAGTTTGGAAGTAAGAAACGCTTGAGAAACTCAAAATTTTCGCAGTTCTGATGCTCGAAATGAATAACTGGAACGGCCTAGGGGAAAAGTACGCATACCGTTGTAATCGGGCGAGATTCTACTTGCACATGCAACAGAAATTTTGCGGATTGGTCGATCCGTTCGCGAGATATGGCAGTTTGGAAGTAAGAAACGCTTGAGAAACTCAAAATTTTCGCAGTTCTGATGCTCGAAATGAATAACTGGAACGGCCTAGGGGAAAAGTGCGCATACCGTTGTAATCGGGCGAGTTTCTACTTTCAGATGCCGCAGAAATTTTGCGAATTGATCAATCCGTTCGCGAGATATGGCAGTTTGGAAATAAGAAACGCTTGAGAAACTCAAAATTTTCGCAGTTCTGATGCTCGAAACGAATAACTAGAACGGCCTAGGGGAAAAGTACGCATACCGTTGTAATCGGGCGAGTTTCTACTTTCAAATGCAACAGAAATTTTGCGGATTGGTCAATCCGATCGCGAGATATGGCAGTTTGGAGGTAAGAAACGCTTGAGAAACTCAAAATTTTCGCAGTTCTGATGCTCGAAACGAGTAACTAGAACGGCCTAGGGGAAATGTACGCATACCGTTGTAATCAGGCGAGTTTCTACTTTCAAATGCAACAGAAATTTTGCGGATTGGTCAATCCGATCGCGAGATATGGCAGTTTGGAGGTAAGAAACGCTTGAGAAACTCAAAATTTTCGCAGTTCTGATGCTCGAAACGAGTAACTAGAACGGCCTAGGGGAATAGTACGCACACCGTTGTAATCGGGGGAGTTTCTACTTTCAGACGCAACAGAAATTTTGCGGATTGGTCAATCCGTTCGCGAGATATGGCAGTTTGGAGGTAAGAAACGCTTGAAAAACTCAAAATTTTCGCAGTTCTGATGCTCGAAACGAGTAACTAGAACGGCCTAGGGGAAAACTACACCCACCGTTGTAATCGGGCGAGTTTCTACTTTCAGACGCAACAGAAATTTTGCGGATTGGTCAATCCTTTCGCGCGATATGGCAGTTTGGAGGTAAGAAACGCTTGGGAAACTCAAAACTTTCGCAGTTCTGATGCTCGAAACGAACAACAAGAACCGCCTAGGGGAAAAGTGCGGATACCGTTGTATTCGGGCGAGTTCCTACTTTCAGATGCCGCAGAAATTTTGCGGATTGATCAATCCGTTCGCGAGATATGGCAGTTTGGAAATAAGAAACGCTTGAGAAACTCAAAATTTTCGCAGTTCTGATGCTCGAAACGAGTAACTAGAACGGCATAGGGGAAAAGTACGCATACCGTTGTAATCGGGCGAGATTCTACTTGCACATGCAACAGAAATTTTGCGGATTGGTCGATCCGTTCGCGAGATATGGCAGTTTGGAAGTAAGAAACGCTTGAGAAACTCAAAATTTTCGCAGTTCTGATGCTCGAAATGAATAACTGGAACGGCCTAGGGGAAAAGTACGCATACCGTTGTAATCGGGCGAGATTCTACTTGCACATGCAACAGAAATTTTGCGGATTGGTCGATCCGTTCGCGAGATATGGCAGTTTGGAAGTAAGAAACGCTTGAGAAACTCAAAATTTTCGCAGTTCTGATGCTCGAAATGAATAACTGGAACGGCCTAGGGGAAAAGTGCGCATACCGTTGTAATCGGGCGAGTTTCTACTTTCAGATGCCGCAGAAATTTTGCGAATTGATCAATCCGTTCGCGAGATATGGCAGTTTGGAAATAAGAAACGCTTGAGAAACTCAAAATTTTCGCAGTTCTGATGCTCGAAACGAATAACTAGAACGGCCTAGGGGAAAAGTACGCATACCGTTGTAATCGGGCCAGTTTCTACTTTCAGATGCAACAAAAATTTTGCGGATTGATCAATCCGTTCGCGAGATATGGCAGTTTGGATATAAGAAACGCTTGAGAAACTCAAAATTTTCGCAGTTCTGATGATCGAAACGAGTAACTAGAACGGCCTAGGGGAATAGTACGCACACCGTTGTAATCGGGCGAGTTTCTACTTTCAGACGCAACAGAAATTATGCGGATTGATCAATCCGTTCGCGAGATATGGCAGTTTGGATATAAGAAACGCTTGAGAAACTCAAAATTTGCGCAGTTCTGATGCTCGAAACGAGTAACTAGAACGGCCTAGGGGAATAGTACGCACACCGTTGTAATCGGGCGAGTTTCTACTTTCAAATGCAACAGAAATTTTGCGGATTGGTCAATCCGATCGCGAGATATGGCAGTTTGGAGGTAAGAAACGCTTGAGAAACTCAAAATTTTCGCAGTTCTGATGCTCGAAACGAGTAACTAGAACGGCCTAGGGGAAATGTACGCATACCGTTGTAATCAGGCGAGTTTCTACTTTCAAATGCAACAGAAATTTTGCGGATTGGTCAATCCGATCGCGAGATATGGCAGTTTGGAGGTAAGAAACGCTTGAGAAACTCAAAATTTTCGCAGTTCTGATGCTCGAAACGAGTAACTAGAACGGCCTAGGGGAATAGTACGCACACCGTTGTAATCGGGGGAGTTTCTACTTTCAGACGCAACAGAAATTTTGCGGATTGGTCAATCCGTTCGCGAGATATGGCAGTTTGGAGGTAAGAAACGCTTGAAAAACTCAAAATTTTCGCAGTTCTGATGCTCGAAACGAGTAACTAGAACGGCCTAGGGGAAAACTACACCCACCGTTGTAATCGGGCGAGTTTCTACTTTCAGACGCAACAGAAATTTTGCGGATTGGTCAATCCTTTCGCGCGATATGGCAGTTTGGAGGTAAGAAACGCTTGGGAAACTCAAAACTTTCGCAGTTCTGATGCTCGAAACGAACAACAAGAACCGCCTAGGGGAAAAGTGCGGATACCGTTGTATTCGGGCGAGTTCCTACTTTCAGATGCCGCAGAAATTTTGCGGATTGATCAATCCGTTCGCGAGATATGGCAGTTTGGAAATAAGAAACGCTTGAGAAACTCAAAATTTTCGCAGTTCTGATGCTCGAAACGAGTAACTAGAACGGCATAGGGGAAAAGTACGCATACCGTTGTAATCGGGCGAGATTCTACTTGCACATGCAACAGAAATTTTGCGGATTGGTCGATCCGTTCGCGAGATATGGCAGTTTGGAAGTAAGAAACGCTTGAGAAACTCAAAATTTTCGCAGTTCTGATGCTCGAAATGAATAACTGGAACGGCCTAGGGGAAAAGTACGCATACCGTTGTAATCGGGCGAGATTCTACTTGCACATGCAACAGAAATTTTGCGGATTGGTCGATCCGTTCGCGAGATATGGCAGTTTGGAAGTAAGAAACGCTTGAGAAACTCAAAATTTTCGCAGTTCTGATGCTCGAAATGAATAACTGGAACGGCCTAGGGGAAAAGTGCGCATACCGTTGTAATCGGGCGAGTTTCTACTTTCAGATGCCGCAGAAATTTTGCGAATTGATCAATCCGTTCGCGAGATATGGCAGTTTGGAAATAAGAAACGCTTGAGAAACTCAAAATTTTCGCAGTTCTGATGCTCGAAACGAATAACTAGAACGGCCTAGGGGAAAAGTACGCATACCGTTGTAATCGGGCCAGTTTCTACTTTCAGATGCAACAAAAATTTTGCGGATTGATCAATCCGTTCGCGAGATATGGCAGTTTGGATATAAGAAACGCTTGAGAAACTCAAAATTTTCGCAGTTCTGATGATCGAAACGAGTAACTAGAACGGCCTAGGGGAATAGTACGCACACCGTTGTAATCGGGCGAGTTTCTACTTTCAGACGCAACAGAAATTATGCGGATTGATCAATCCGTTCGCGAGATATGGCAGTTTGGATATAAGAAACGCTTGAGAAACTCAAAATTTGCGCAGTTCTGATGCTCGAAACGAGTAACTAGAACGGCCTAGGGGAATAGTACGCACACCGTTGTAATCGGGCGAGTTTCTACTTTCAGACGCAACAGAAATTTTACGGATTGGTCAATCCGTTCGCGAGATATGGCAGTTGGGAGGTAAGAAACGCTTGAGAAACTCAAAATTTGCGCAGTTCTGATGCTCGAAACGAAATAACTAGAACGGCCTAGGGGAATAGTACGCACACCGTTGTAATCGGGCGAGTTTCTACTTTCAGACGCAACAGAAATTTTGCGGATTGGTCAATCCGTTCGCGAGATATGGAAGTTGGGAGGTAAGAAACGCTTGAGAAACTCAAAATTTGCGCAGTTCTGATGCTCGAAACGAAATAACTAGAACGGCCTAGGGGAAAAGTACGCATACCGTTGTAATCGGGCGAGATTCTACTTGCACATGCAACAGAAATTTTGCGGATTGGTCGATCCGTTCGCGAGATATGGCAGTTTGGAAGTAAGAAACGCTTGAGAAACTCAAAATTTTCGCAGTTCTGATGCTCGAAATGAATAACTGGAACGGCCTAGGGGAAAAGTGCGCATACCGTTGTAATCGGGCGAGTTTCTACTTTCAGATGCCTCAGAAATTTTGCGAATTGATCAATCCGTTCGCGAGATATGGCAGTTTGGAAATAAGAAACGCTTGAGAAACTCAAAATTTTCGCAGTTCTGATGCTCGAAACGAATAACTAGAACGGCCTAGGGGAAAAGTACGCATACCGTTGTAATCGGGCGAGTTTCTACTTTCAAATGCAACAGAAATTTTGCGGATTGGTCAATCCGATCGCGAGATATGGCAGTTTGGAGGTAAGAAACGCTTGAGAAACTCAAAATTTTCGCAGTTCTGATGCTCGAAACGAGTAACTAGAACCGCCTAGGGGAAAAGTGCGCATACCGTTGTAATCGGGCGAGTTTCTACTTTCAGATGCCACAGAAATTTTGCGGATTGGTCGATCCGTTCGCGAAATATGGCAGTTTGGAAGTAAGAAACGCTTGGGAAACTCAAAACTTTCGCAGTTCTGATGCTCGAAACGAACAACAAGAACCGCCTAGGGGAAAAGTGCGGATACCGTTGTATTCGGGCGAGTTTCTACTTTCAGATGCCGCAGAAATTTTGCGGATTGATCAATCCGTTCGCGAGATATGGCAGTTTGGAAATAAGAAACGCTTGAGAAACTCAAAATTTTCGCAGTTCTGATGCTCGAAACGAGTAACTAGAACGGCATAGGGGAAAAGTACGCATACCGTTGTAATCGGGCGAGATTCTACTTGCACATGCAACAGAAATTTTGCGGATTGGTCGATTCGTTCGCGAGATATGGCAGTTTGGAAGTAAGAAACGCTTGAGAAACTCAAAATTTTCGCAGTTCTGATGCTCGAAATGAATAACTGGAACGGCCTAGGGGAAAAGTACGCATACCGTTGTAATCGGGCGAGATTCTACTTGCACATGCAACAGAAATTTTGCGGATTGGTCGATCCGTTCGCGAGATATGGCAGTTTGGAAGTAAGAAACGCTTGAGAAACTCAAAATTTTCGCAGTTCTGATGCTCGAAATGAATAACTGGAACGGCCTAGGGGAAAAGTGCGCATACCGTTGTAATCGGGCGAGTTTCTACTTTCAGATGCCGCAGAAATTTTGCGAATTGATCAATCCGTTCGCGAGATATGGCAGTTTGGAAATAAGAAACGCTTGAGAAACTCAAAATTTTCGCAGTTCTGATGCTCGAAACGAATAACTAGAACGGCCTAGGGGAAAAGTACGCATACCGTTGTAATCGGGCCAGTTTCTACTTTCAGATGCAACAAAAATTTTGCGGATTGATCAATCCGTTCGCGAGATATGGCAGTTTGGATATAAGAAACGCTTGAGAAACTCAAAATTTTCGCAGTTCTGATGATCGAAACGAGTAACTAGAACGGCCTAGGGGAATAGTACGCACACCGTTGTAATCGGGCGAGTTTCTACTTTCAGACGCAACAGAAATTATGCGGATTGATCAATCCGTTCGCGAGATATGGCAGTTTGGATATAAGAAACGCTTGAGAAACTCAAAATTTGCGCAGTTCTGATGCTCGAAACGAGTAACTAGAACGGCCTAGGGGAATAGTACGCACACCGATGTAATCGGGCGAGTTTCTACTTTCAGACGCAACAGAAATTTTACGGATTGGTCAATCCGTTCGCGAGATATGGCAGTTGGGAGGTAAGAAACGCTTGAGAAACTCAAAATTTGCGCAGTTCTGATGCTCGAAACGAAATAACTAGAACGGCCTAGGGGAATAGTACGCACACCGTTGTAATCGGGCGAGTTTCTACTTTCAGACGCAACAGAAATTTTTCGGATTGGTCAATCCGTTCGCGAGATATGGCAGTTGGGAGGTAAGAAACGCTTGAGAAACTCAAAATTTGCGCAGTTCTGATGCTCGAAACGAAATAACTAGAACGGCCTAGGGGAAAAGTACGCATACCGTTGTAATCGGGCGAGATTCTACTTGCACATGCAACAGAAATTTTGCGGATTGGTCGATCCGTTCGCGAGATATGGCAGTTTGGAAATAAGAAACGCTTGAGAAACTCAAAATTTTCGCAGTTCTGATGCTCGAAACGAGTAACTAGAACGGCATAGGGGAAAAGTACGCATACCGTTGTAATCGGGCGAGTTTCTACTTTCAGATGCAACAGAAATTTTGCGGATTGATCAATCCGTTCGCGAGATATGGCAGTTTGGAGGTAAGAAACGCTTGAGAAACTCAAAATTTGCGCAGTTCTGATGCTCGAAACGAAATAACTAGAACGGCCTAGGGGAAAAGTACGCATACCGTTGTAATCGGGCGAGATTCTACTTGCACATGCAACAGAAATTTTGCGGATTGGTCGATCCGTTCGCGAGATATGGCAGTTTGGAAGTAAGAAACGCTTGAGAAACTCAAAATTTTCGCAGTTCTGATGCTCGAAATGAATAACTGGAACGGCCTAGGGGAAAAGTGCGCATACCGTTGTAATCGGGCGAGTTTCTACTTTCAGATGCCGCAGAAATTTTGCGAATTGATCAATCCGTTCGCGAGATATGGCAGTTTGGAAATAAGAAACGCTTGAGAAACTCAAAATTTTCGCAGTTCTGATGCTCGAAACGAATAACTAGAACGGCCTAGGGGAAAAGTACGCATACCGTTGTAATCGGGCGAGTTTCTACTTTCAGATGCAACAGAAATTTTGCGGATTGGTCAATCCGTTCGCAAGATATGGAAGTTTGGATGTAAGAAACGCTTGAGAAACTCAAAATTTTCGCAGTTCTGATGCTCGAAACGAATAACTAGAACGGCCTAGGGGAAAAGTACGCATACCGTTGTAATCGGGCGAGTTTCTACTTTCAGATGCAACAGAAATTTTGCGGATTGGTCAATCCGTTCGCGAGATATGGAAGTTTGGATGTAAGAAACGCTTGAGAAACTCAAAATTTTCGCAGTTCTGATGCTCGACACGAATAACTAGAACGGCCTGGGGAAAACTGCGCATACCGTTGTAATCGGGCGAGTTTCTACTTTCAGATGCAACAGAAATTTTGCGGATTGATCAATCCCTTCGCGAGATATGGCAGTTTGGATATAAGAAACGCTTGAGAAACTCAAAATTTTCGCAGTTCTGATGCTCGAAACGAGTAACTAGAACGGCCTAGGGGAATAGTACGCACACCGTTGTAATCGGGCGAGTTTCTACTTTCAGACGCAACAGAAATTTTGCGGATTGGTCAATCCGTTCGCGAGATATGGCAGTTGGGAGGTAAGAAACGCTTGAGAAACTCAAAATTTGCGCAGTTCTGATGCTCGAAACGAAATAACTAGAACGGCCTAGGGGAAAAGTACGCATACCGTTGTAATCGGGCGAGATTCTACTTGCACATGCAACAGAAATTTTGCGGATTGGTCGATCCGTTCGCGAGATATGGCAGTTTGGAAGTAAGAAACGCTTGAGAAACTCAAAATTTTCGCAGTTCTGATGCTCGAAATGAATAACTGGAACGGCCTAGGGGAAAAGTGCGCATACCGTTGTAATCGGGCGAGTTTCTACTTTCAGATGCCGCAGAAATTTTGCGAATTGATCAATCCGTTCGCGAGATATGGCAGTTTGGAAATAAGAAACGCTTGAGAAACTCAAAATTTTCGCAGTTCTGATGCTCGAAACGAATAACTAGAACGGCCTAGGGGAAAAGTACGCATACCGTTGTAATCGGGCGAGTTTCTACTTTCAGATGCAACAGAAATTTTGCGGATTGGTCAATCCGTTCGCAAGATATGGAAGTTTGGATGTAAGAAACGCTTGAGAAACTCAAAATTTTCGCAGTTCTGATGCTCGAAACGAATAACTAGAACGGCCTAGGGGAAAAGTACGCATACCGTTGTAATCGGGCGAGTTTCTACTTTCAGATGCAACAGAAATTTTGCGGATTGGTCAATCCGTTCGCGAGATATGGAAGTTTGGATGTAAGAAACGCTTGAGAAACTCAAAATTTTCGCAGTTCTGATGCTCGACACGAATAACTAGAACGGCCTGGGGAAAAGTGCGCATACCGTTGTAATCGGGCGAGTTTCTACTTTCAGATGCAACAGAAATTTTGCGGATTGATCAATCCCTTCGCGAGATATGGCAGTTTGGATATAAGAAACGCTTGAGAAACTCAAAATTTGCGCAGTTCTGATGCTCGAAACGAAATAACTAGAACGGCCTAGGGGAAAAGTACGCATACCGTTGTAATCGGGCGAGATTCTACTTGCACATGCAACAGAAATTTTGCGGATTGGTCGATCCGTTCGCGAGATATGGCAGTTTGGAAATAAGAAACGCTTGAGAAACTCAAAATTTTCGCAGTTCTGATGCTCGAAACGAGTAACTAGAACGGCATAGGGGAAAAGTACGCATACCGTTGTAATCGGGCGAGTTTCTACTTTCAGATGCAACAGAAATTTTGCGGATTGATCAATCCGTTCGCGAGATATGGCAGTTTGGAGGTAAGAAACGCTTGAGAAACTCAAAATTTGCGCAGTTCTGATGCTCGAAACGAAATAACTAGGACGGTCTAGGGGAAAAGTACGCATACCGTTGTAATCGGGCGAGATTCTACTTGCACATGCAACAGAAATTTTGCGGATTGGTCGATCCGTTCGCGAGATATGGCAGTTTGGAAGTAAGAAACGCTTGAGAAACTCAAAATTTTCGCAGTTCTGATGCTCGAAACGAGTAACTAGAACGGCCTAGGGGAATAGTACGCACACCGTTGTAATCGGGCGAGTTTCTACTTTCAGACGCAACAGAAATTTTGCGGATTGATCAATCCGTTCGCGAGATATGGCAGTTTGGATATAAGAAACGCTTGAGAAACTCAAAATTTGCGCAGTTCTGATGCTCGAGACGAGTAACTAGAACGGCCTAGGGGAATAGTACGCACACCGTTGTAATCGGGCGAGTTTCTACTTTCAGACGCAACAGAAATTTTACGGATTGGTCAATCCGTTCGCGAGATATGGCAGTTGGGAGGTAAGAAACGCTTGAGAAACTCAAAATTTGCGCAGTTCTGATGCTCGAAACGAAATAACTAGAACGGCCTAGGGGAAAAGTACGCATACCGTTGTAATCGGGCGAGATTCTACTTGCACATGCAACAGAAATTTTGCGGATTGGTCGATCCGTTCGCGAGATATGGCAGTTTGGAAGTAAGAAACGCTTGAGAAACTCAAAATTTTCGCAGTTCTGATGCTCGAAATGAATAACTGGAACGGCCTAGGGGAAAAGTGCGCATACCGTTGTAATCGGGCGAGTTTCTACTTTCAGATGCCGCAGAAATTTTGCGAATTGATCAATCCGTTCGCGAGATATGGCAGTTTGGAAATAAGAAACGCTTGAGAAACTCAAAATTTTCGCAGTTCTGATGCTCGAAACGAATAACTAGAACGGCCTAGGGGAAAAGTACGCATACCGTTGTAATCGGGCGAGTTTCTACTTTCAGATGCAACAGAAATTTTGCGGATTGGTCAATCCGTTCGCGAGATATGGAAGTTTGGATGTAAGAAACGCTTGAGAAACTCAAAATTTTCGCAGTTCTGATGCTCGACACGAATAACTAGAACGGCCTGGGGAAAAGTGCGCATACCGTTGTAATCGGGCGAGTTTCTACTTTCAGATGCAACAGAAATTTTGCGGATTGATCAATCCGTTCGCGAGATATGGCAGTTTGGATATAAGAAACGCTTGAGAAACTCAAAATTTTCGCAGTTCTGATGCTCGAAACGAGTAACTAGAACGGCCTAGGGGAATAGTACGCACACCGTTGTAATCGGGCGAGTTTCTACTTTCAGACGCAACAGAAATTTTGCAGATTGATCAATCCGTTCGCGAGATATGGCAGTTTGGATGTAAGAAACGCTTGAGAAACTCAAAATTTGCGCAGTTCTGATGCTCGAAACGAGTAACTAGAACGGCCTAGGGGAATAGTACGCACACCGTTGTAATCGGGCGAGTTTCTACTTTCAGACGCAACAGAAATTTTGCGGATTGGTCAATCCGTTCGCGAGATATGGCAGTTGGGAGGTAAGAAACGCTTGAGAAACTCAAAATTTGCGCAGTTCTGATGCTCGAAACGAAATAACTAGAACGGCCTAGGGGAAAAGTACGCATACCGTTGTAATCGGGCAAGATTCTACTTGCACATGCAACAGAAATTTTGCGGATTGGTCGATCCGTTCGCGAGATATAGCAGTTTGGAAGTAAGAAACGCTTGAGAAACTCAAAATTTTCGCAGTTCTGATGCTCGAAATGAATAACTGGAACGGCCTAGGGGAAAAGTGCGCATACCGTTGTAATCGGGCGAGTTTCTACTTTCAGATGACGCAGAAATTTTGCGAATTGATCAATCCGTTCGCGAGATATGGCAGTTTGGAAATAAGAAACGCTTGAGAAACTCAAAATTTTCGCAGTTCTGATGCTCGAAACGAATAACTAGAACGGCCTAGGGGAAAAGTACGCATACCGTTGTAATCGGGCGAGTTTCTACTTTCAGATGCAACAGAAATTTTGCGGATTGATCAATCCGTTCGCGAGATATGGCAGTTTGGAGGTAAGAAACGCTTGAGAAACTCAAAATTTGCGCAGTTCTGATGCTCGAAACGAAATAACTAGGACGGCCTAGGGGAAAAGTACGCATACCGTTGTAATCGGGCGAGATTCTACTTGCACATGCAACAGAAATTTTGCGGATTGGTCGATCCGTTCGCGAGATATGGCAGTTTGGAAGTAAGAAACGCTTGAGAAACTCAAAATTTTCGCAGTTCTGATGCTCGAAACGAGTAACTAGAACGGCCTAGGGGAATAGTACGCACACCGTTGTAATCGGGCGAGTTTCTACTTTCAGACGCAACAGAAATTTTGCGGATTGATCAATCCGTTCGCGAGATATGGCAGTTTGGATATAAGAAACGCTTGAGAAACTCAAAATTTGCGCAGTTCTGATGCTCGAAACGAGTAACTAGAACGGCCTAGGGGAATAGTACGCACACCGTTGTAATCGGGCGAGTTTCTACTTTCAGACGCAACAGAAATTTTACGGATTGGTCAATCCGTTCGCGAGATATGGCAGTTGGGAGGTAAGAAACGCTTGAGAAACTCAAAATTTGCGCAGATCTGATGCTCGAAACGAAATAACTAGAACGGCCTAGGGGAAAAGTACGCATACCGTTGTAATCGGGCGAGATTCTACTGGCACATGCAACAGAAATTTTGCGGATTGGTCGATCCGTTCGCGAGATATGGCAGTTTGGAAGTAAGAAACGCTTGAGAAACTGAAAATTTTCGCAGTTCTGATGCTCGAAATGAATAACTGGAACGGCCTAGGGGAATAGTGCGCATACCGATGTAATCGGGCGAGTTTCTACTTTCAGATGCCGCAGAAATTTTGCGAATTGATCAATCCGTTCGCGAGATATGGCAGTTTGGAAATAAGAAACGCTTGAGAAACTCAAAATTTTCGCAGTTCTGATGCTCGAAACGAATAACTAGAACGGCCTAGGGGAAAAGTACGCATACCGTTGTAATCGGGCGAGTTTCTACTTTCAGATGCAACAGAAATTTTGCGGATTGGTCAATCCGTTCGCGAGATATGGAAGTTTGGATGTAAGAAACGCTTGAGAAACTCAAAATTTTCGCAGTTCTGATGCTCGACACGAATAACTAGAACGGCCTGGGGAAAAGTGCGCATACCGTTGTAATCGGGCGAGTTTCTACTTTCAGATGCAACAGAAATTTTGCGGATTGATCAATCCGTTCGCGAGATATGGCAGTTTGGATATAAGAAACGCTTGAGAAACTCAAAATTTTCGCAGTTCTGATGCTCGAAACGAGTAACTAGAACGGCCTAGGGGAATAGTACGCACACCGTTGTAATCGGGCGAGTTTCTACTTTCAGACGCAACAGAAATTTTGCGGATTGGTCAATCCGTTCGCGAGATATGGCAGTTGGGAGGTAAGAAACGCTTGAGAAACTCAAAATTTGCGCAGTTCTGATGCTCGAAACGAAATAACTAGAACGGCCTAGGGGAAAAGTACGCATACCGTTGTAATCGGGCGAGATTCTACTTGCACATGCAACAGAAATTTTGCGGATTGGTCGATCCGTTCGCGAGATATGGCAGTTTGGAAGTAAGAAACGCTTGAGAAACTGAAAATTTTCGCAGTTCTGATGCTCGAAATGAATAACTGGAACGGCCTAGGGGAATAGTGCGCATACCGATGTAATCGGGCGAGTTTCTACTTTCAGATGCCGCAGAAATTTTGCGAATTGATCAATCCGTTCGCGAGATATGGCAGTTTGGAAATAAGAAACGCTTGAGAAACTCAAAATTTTCGCAGTTCTGATGCTCGAAACGAATAACTAGAACGGCCTAGGGGAAAAGTACGCATACCGTTGTAATCGGGCGAGTTTCTACTTTCAGATGCAACAGAAATTTTGCGGATTGGTCAATCCGTTCGCGAGATATGGAAGTTTGGATGTAAGAAACGCTTGAGAAACTCAAAATTTTCGCAGTTCTGATGCTCGACACGAGTAACTAGAACGGCCTGGGGAAAAGTGCGCATACCGTTGTAATCGGGCGAGTTTCTACTCTCAGATGCAACAGAAATTTTGCGGATTGATCAATCCGTTCGCGAGATATGGCAGTTTGGATATAAGAAACGCTTGAGAAACTCAAAATTTTCGCAGTTCTGATGCTCGAAACGAGTAACTAGAACGGCCTAGGGGAATAGTACGCACACCGTTGTAATCGGGCGAGTTTCTACTTTCAGACGCAACAGAAATTTTGCGGATTGGTCAATCCGTTCGCGAGATATGGCAGTTGGGAGGTAAGAAACGCTTGAGAAACTCAAAATTTGCGCAGTTCTGATGCTCGAAACGAAATAACTAGAACGGCCTAGGGGAAAAGTACGCATACCGTTGTAATCGGGCGAGATTCTACTTGCACATGCAACAGAAATTTTGCGGATTGGTCGATCCGTTCGCGAGATATGGCAGTTTGGAAATAAGAAACGCTTGAGAAACTCAAAATTTTCGCAGTTCTGATGCTCGAAACGAGTAACTAGAACGGCATAGGGGAAAAATACGCATACCGTTGTAATCGGGCGAGTTTCTACTTTCAGATGCAACAGAAATTTTGCGGATTGATCAATCCGTTCGCGAGATATGGCAGTGTGGAGGTAAGAAACGCTTGAGAAACTCAAAATTTGCGCAGTTCTGATGCTCGAAACGAAATAACTAGAACGGCCTAGGGGAAAAGTACGCATACCGTTGTAATCGGGCGAGATTCTACTTGCACATGCAACAGAAATTTTGCGGATTGGTCGATCCGTTCGCGAGATATGGCAGTTTGGAAGTAAGAAACGCTTGAGAAACTCAAAATTTTCGCAGTTCTGATGCTCGAAATGAATAACTGCAACGGCCTAGGGGAAAAGTGCGCATACCGTTGTAATCGGGCGAGTTTCTACTTTCAGATGCCGCAGAAATTTTGCGAATTGATCAATCCGTTCGCGAGATATGGCAGTTTGGAAATAAGAAACGCTTGAGAAACTCAAAATTTTCGCAGTTCTGATGCTCGAAACGAATAACTAGAACGGCCTAGGGGAAAAGTACGCATACCGTTGTAATCGGGCGAGTTTCTACTTTCAGATGCAACAGAAATTTTGCGGATTGATCAATCCGTTCGCGAGATATGGCAGTTTGGATATAAGAAACGCTTGAGAAACTCAAAATTTTCGCAGTTCTGATGCTCGAAACGAGTAACTAGAACGGCCTAGGGGAATAGTACGCACACCGTTGTAATCGGGCGAGTTTCTACTTTCAGACGCAACAGAAATTTTGCGGATTGATCAATCCGTTCGCGAGATATGGCAGTTTGGATATAAGAAACGCTTGAGAAACTCAAAATTTTCGCAGTTCTGATGCTCGACACGAATAACTAGAACGGCCTGGGGAAAAGTGCGCATACCGTTGTAATCGGGCGAGTTTCTACTTTCAGATGCAACAGAAATTTTGCGGATTGATCAATCCGTTCGCGAGATATGGCAGTTTGGATATAAGAAACGCTTGAGAAACTCAAAATTTTCGCAGTTCTGATGCTCGAAACGAGTAACTAGAACGGCCTAGGGGAATAGTACGCACACCGTTGTAATCGGGCGAGTTTCTACTTTCAGACGCAACAGAAATTTTGCGGATTGGTCAATCCGTTCGCGAGATATGGCAGTTGGGAGGTAAGAAACGCTTGAGAAACTCAAAATTTGCGCAGTTCTGATGCTCGAAACGAAATAACTAGAACGGCCTAGGGGAAAAGTACGCATACCGTTGTAATCGGGCGAGATTCTACTTGCACATGCAACAGAAATTTTGCGGATTGGTCGATCCGTTCGCGAGATATGGCAGTTTGGAAATAAGAAACGCTTGAGAAACTCAAAATTTTCGCAGTTCTGATGCTCGAAACGAGTAACTAGAACGGCATAGGGGAAAAGTACGCATACCGTTGTAATCGGGCGAGTTTCTACTTTCAGATGCAACAGAAATTTTGCGGATTGATCAATCCGTTCGCGAGATATGGCAGTTTGGAGGTAAGAAACGCTTGAGAAACTCAAAATTTTCGCAGTTCTGATGCTCGAAACGAATAACTAGAACGGCCTAGGGGAAAAGTACGCATACCGTTGTAATCGGGCGAGTTTCTACTTGCACATGCAACAGAAATTTTGCGGATTGATCAATCCGTTCGCGAGATATGGCAGTTTGGAGGTAAGAAACGCTTGAGAAACTCAAAATTTTCGCAGTTCTGATGCTCGAAACGAATAACTAGAACGGCCTAGGGGAAAAGTACGCATACCGTTGTAATCGGACGAGTTTCTACTTGCACATGCAACAGAAATTTTGCCGATTGGTCGATCCGTTCGCGAGATATGGCAGTTTGGAAGTAAGAAACGCTTGAGAAACTCAAAATTTTCGCAGTTCTGATGCTCGAAACGAATAACTAGAACGGCATAGGGGAAAAGTACGCATACCGTTGTAATCGGGCGAGTTTCTACTTTCAGATGCAACAGAAATTTTGTGGATTGATCAATCCGTTCGCGAGATATGGCAGTTTGGAGGTAAGAAACGCTTGAGAAACTCAAAATTTTCGCAGTTCTGATGCTCGAAACGAATAACTAGAACGGCCTAGGGGAAAACTACAGCCACCGTTGTAATCGGGCGAGCTTCTACTTCCAGACGCAACAGAAATTTTGCGGATAGGTCAATCCGTTCGCGAGATATGGCAGTTTGGAGGTAAGAAACGCTTGAGAAACTCAAAATTTTCGCAGTTCTGATGCTCGACACGAATAACTAGAACGGCCTAGGGGAAAAGTGCGCATACCGTTGTAATCGGGCGAGTTTCTACTTTCAGATGCATCAGAAATTTTGCGGATTGATCAATCCGTTCGCGAGATATGGCAGTTTGGATATAAGAAACGCTTGTGAAACTCAAAATTTGCGCAGTTCTGATGCTCGAAACGAAATAACTAGAACGGCCTAGGGGAAAAGTACGCATACCGTTGTAATCGGGCGAGATTCTACTTGCACATGCAACAGAAATTTTGCGGATTGGTCGATCCGTTCGCGAGATATGGCAGTTTGGAAATAAGAAACGCTTGAGAAACTCAAAATTTTCGCAGTTCTGATGCTCGAAACGAATAACTAGAACCGCCTAGGGGAAAAGTGCGCATACCGTTGTAATCGGGCGAGTTTCTACTTTCAGATGCCACAGACATTTTGCGGATTGATCAATCCGTTCGCGAGATATGGCAGTTTGGAAATAAGAAACGCTTGATAAACTCAAAATTTTCGCAGTTCTGATGCTCGAAACGAGTAACTAGAACGGCATAGGGGAAAAGTACGCATACCGTTGTAATCGGGCGAGTTTCTACTTTCAGATGCAACAGAAATTTTGCGGATTGATCAATCCGTTCGCGAGATATGGCAGTTTGGAGGTAAGATACGCTTGAGAAACTCAAAATTTTCGCAGTTCTGATGCTCGAAACGAATAACTAGAACGGCCTAGGGGAAAAGTACGCATACCGTTCTAATCGGGCGAGTTTCTACTTGCACATGCAACAGAAATTTTGCGGATTGGTCGATCCGTTCGCGAGATATGGCAGTTTGGAAGTAAGAAACGCTTGAGAAACTCAAAATTTTCGCAGTTCTGATGCTCGAAACGAATAACAAGAACGGCCTAGGGGGAAAGTACGCATACCGTTGCAATCGGGCTAGTTTCTACTTGCAGATGCAACAGAAATTTTGCGGATTGGTCGATCCGTTCGCGAGATATGGCAGTTTGGAGGTAAGAAACGCTTGAGAAACTCAAAATTTTCGCAGTTCTGATGCTCGAAACGAATAACTAGAACGGCCTAGGGGAAAAGTACGCAAACCGTTGTAATCGGGCGAGTTTCTACTTTCAGATGCAACAGAAATTTTGCGGATTGGTCAATCCGTTCGCGAGATATGGCAGTTTGGATGTAAGAAACGCTTGAGAAACTCAAAATTTTCGCAGTTCTGATGCTCGACACGAATAACTAGAACGGCCTGGGGAAAAGTGCGCACACCGTTGTAATCGGGCGAGTTTCTACTTTCAGATGCAACAGAAATTTTGCGGATTGATCAATCCGTTCGCGAGATATGGCAGTTTGGATCTAAGAAACGCTTGAGAAACTCAAAATTTTCGCAGTTCTGATGCTCGAAACGAGTAACTAGAACGGCCTAGGGGAATAGTACGCACACCGTTGTAATCGGGCGAGATTCTACTTGCACATGCAACAGAAATTTTGCGGATTGGTCGATCCGTTCGCGAGATATGGCAGTTTGGAAATAAGAAACGCTTGAGAAACTCAAAATTTTCGCAGTTCTGATGCTCGAAACGAATAACTAGAACCGCCTAGGGGAAAAGTGCGCATACCGTTGTAATCGGGCGAGTTTCTACTTTCAGATGCCACAGACATTTTGCGGATTGATCAATCCGTTCGCGAGATATGGCAGTTTGGAAGTAAGAAACGCTTGAGAAACTCAAAATTTTCGCAGTTCTGATGCTCGAAACGAATAACTAGAACGGCCTAGGGGAAAAGTACGCAAACCGTTGTAATCGGGCGAGTTTCTATTTTCAGATGCAACAGAAATTTTGCGGATTGGTCAATCCGTTCGCGAGATATGGCAGTTTGGATGTAAGAAACGCTTGAGAAACTCAAAATTTTCGCAGTTCTGATGCTCGACACGAATAACTAGAACGGCCTGGGGAAAAGTGCGCATACCGTTGTAATCGGGCGAGTTTCTACTTTCAGATGCAACAGAAATTTTGCGGATTGATCAATCCGTTCGCGAGATATGGCAGATTGGATATAAGAAACGCTTGAGAAACTCAAAATTTTCGCAGTTCTGATGCTCGAAACGAGTAACTAGAACGGCCTAGGGGAATAGTACGCACACCGTTGTAATCGGGCGAGTTTCTACTTTCAGATGCAACAGAAATTTTGCGGATTGATCAATCCGTTCGCGAGATATGGCAGTTTGGATATAAGAAACGCTTGAGAAACTCAAAATTTTCGCAGTTCTGATGCTCGAAACGAGTAACTAGAACGGCCTAGGGGAATAGTACGCACACCGTTGTAATCGGGCGAGTTTCTACTTTCAGACGCAACAGAAATTTTGCGGATTGGTCAATCCGTTCGCGAGATATGGCAGTTGGGTGGTAAGAAACGCTTGAGAAACTCAAAATTTGCGCAGTTCTGATGCTCGAAACGAAATAACTAGAACGGCCTAGGGGAAAAGTACGCATACCGTTGTAATCGGGCGAGATTCTACTTGCACATGCAACAGAAATTTTGCGGATTGGTCGATCCGTTCGCGAGATATGGCAGTTTGGAAATAAGAAACACTTGAGAAACTCAAAATTTTCGCAGTTCTGATGCTCGAAACGAATAACTAGAACCGCCTAGGGGAAAAGTGCGCATACCGTTGTAATCGGGCGAGTTTCTACTTTCAGATGCCACAGACATTTTGCGGATTGATCAATCCGTTCGCGAGATATGGCAGTTTGGAAATAAGAAACGCTTGATGAACTCAAAATTTTCGCAGTTCTGATGCTCGAAACGAGTAACTAGAACGGCCTAGGGGAAAAGTACGCATACCGTTCTAATCGGGCGAGTTTCTACTTTCAAATGCAACAGAAATTTTACGGATTGGTCAATCCGTTCGCGAGATATGGCAGTTTGGAGGTAAGAAACGCTTGAGAAACTCAAAATTTTCGCAGTTCTGATGCTCGACACGAATAACTAGAACGGCCTGGGGAAAAGTGCGCATACCGTTGTAATCGGGCGAGTTTCTACTTTCAGATGCAACAGAAATTTTGCGGATTGATCAATCCGTTCGCGAGATATGGCAGATTGGATATAAGAAACGCTTGAGAAACTCAAAATTTTCGCAGTTCTGATGCTCGAAACGAGTAACTAGAACGGCCTAGGGGAATAGTACGCACACCGTTGTAATCGGGCGAGTTTCTACTTTCAGACGCAACAGAAATTTTGCGGATTGGTCAATACGTTCGCGAGATATGGCAGTTGGGAGGTAAGAAACGCTTGAGAAACTCAAAATTTGCGCAGTTCTGATGCTCGAAACGAAATAACTAGAACGGCCTAGGGGAAAAGTACGCATACCGTTGTAATCGGGCGAGATTCTACTTGCACATGCAACAGAAATTCTGCGGATTGGTCGATCCGTTCGCGAGATATGGCAGTTTGGAAATAAGAAACGCTTGAGAAACTCAAAATTTTCGCAGTTCTGATGCTCGAAACGAATAACTAGAACGGCACAGGGGAAAAGTACGCATACCGTTGTAATCGGGCGAGTTTCTACTTTCAGATGCAACAGAAATTTTGCGGATTGATCAATCCGTTCGCGAGATATGGCAGTTTGGAGGTAAGAAACGCTTGAGAAACTCAAAATTTTCGCAGTTCTGATGCTCGAAACGAATAACTAGAACGGCCTAGGGGAAAAGTACGCATACCGTTGTAATCGGGCGAGTTTCTACTTGCACATGCAACAGAAATTTTGCGGATTGGTCGATCCGTTCGCGAGATATGGCAGTTTGGAAGTAAGAAACGCTTGAGAAACTCAAAATTTTCGCAGTTCTGATGCTCGAAACGAATAACTAGAACGGCATAGGGGAAAAGTACGCATACCGTTGTAATCGGGCGAGTTTCTACTTTCAGATGCAACAGAAATGTTGTGGATTGATCAATCCGTTCGCGAGATATGGCAGTTTGGAGGTAAGAAACGCTTGAGAAACTCAAAATTTTCGCAGTTCTGATGCTCGAAACGAATAACTAGAACGGCCTAGGGGAAAACTACACCCACCGTTGTAATCGGGCGAGTTTCTGCTTTCAGACGCAACAGAAATTTTGCGGATAGGTCAATCCGTTCGCGAGACATGGCTGTTTGGAGGTAAGAAACGCTTGAGAAACTCAAAATTTTCGCAGTTCTGATGCTCGAAATGAATAACTGGAACGGCCTAGGGGAAAAGTGCGCATACCGTTGTAATCGGGCGAGTTTCTACTTTCAGACGCCGCAGAAATTTTGCGAATTGATCAATCCGTTCGTGAGATATGGCAGTTTGGAAATAAGAAACGCTTGAGAAACTCAAAATTTTCGCAGTTCTGATGCTCGAAACGAATAACTAGAACGGCCTAGGGGAAAAGTACGCGTACCGTTGTAATCGGGCGAGTTTCTACTTTCAGATGCAACAGAAATTTTGCGGATTGGTCAATCCGTTCGCGAGATATGGCAGTTTGGATGTAAGAAACGCTTGAGAAACTCAAAATTTTCGCAGTTCTGATCCTCGACACGAATAACTAGAACGGCCTAGGGGAAAAGTGCGCATACCGTTGTAATCGGGCGAGTTTCTACTTTCAGATCCAACAGAAATTTTGCGGATTGATCAATCCGTTCGCGAGATATGGCAGTTTGGATATAAGAAACGCTTGAGAAACTCAAAATTTTCGCAGTTCTGATGCTCGAAACGAGTAACTAGAACGGCCTAGGGGAATAGTACGCACACCGTTGTAATCGGGCGAGTTTCTACTTTCAGACGCAACAGAAATTTTGCGGATTGGTCAATCCGTTCGCGAGATATGGCAGTTGGGAGGTAAGAAACGCTTGAGAAACTCAAAATTTGCGCAGTTCTGATGCTCGAAACGAAATAACTAGAACGGCCTAGGGGAAAAGTACGCATACCGTTGTAATCGGGCGAGATTCTACTTGCACATGCAACTGAAATTTTGCGGATTGGGCGATCCGTTCGCGAGATATGGCAGTTTGGAAATAAGAAACGCTTGAGAAACTCAAAATTTTCGCAGTTCTGATGCTCGAAACGAATAACTAGAACCGCCTAGGGGAAAAGTGCTCATACCGTTGTAATCGGGCGAGTTTCTACTTTCAGATGCCACAGAAATTTTGCGGATTGATCAATCCGTTCGCGAGATATGGCAGTTTGGAAATAAGAAACGCTTGATAAACTCAAAATTTTCGCAGTTCTGATGCTCGAAACGAGTAACTAGAACGGCCTAGGGGAATAGTACGCACACCGTTCTAATCGGGCGAGTTTCTACTTGCATATGCAACAGAAATTTTGCGGATGGGTCGATCCGTTCGCGAGATATGGCAGTTTGGAAGTAAGAAACGCTTGAGAAACTCAAAATTTTCGCAGTTCTGATGCTCGAAACGAATAACTAGAACGGCCTAGGGGAAAAGTACGCACACCGTTGTAATCGGGCGAGTTTCTACTTTCAGATGCAACAGAAATTTTGCGGATTGGTCAATCCGTTCGCGAGATATGGCAGTTTGGATGTAAGAAACGCTTGAGAAACTCAAAATTTTCGCAGTTCTGATGCTCGACACGAATAACTAGAACGGCCTGGGGAAAAGTGCGCATACCGTTGTAATCGGGCGAGTTTCTACTTTCAGATGCAACAGAAATTTTGCGGATTGATCAATCCGTTCGCGAGATATGGCAGTTTGGATATAAGAAACGCTTGAGAAACTCAAAATTTTCGCAGTTCTGATGCTCGAAACGAGTAACTAGAACGGCCTAGGGGAATAGTACGCACACCGTTGTAATCGGACGAGTTTCTACTTTCAGACGCAACAGAAATTTTGCGGATTGGTCAATCCGTTCGCGAGATATGGCAGTTGGGTGGTAAGAAACGCTTGAGAAACTCAAAATTTGCGCAGTTCTGATGCTCGAAACGAAATAACTAGAACGGCCTAGGGGAAAAGTACGCATACCGTTGTAATCGGGTGAGATTCTACTTGCACATGCAACAGAAATTTTGCGGACTGGTCGATCCGTTCGCGAGATATGGCAGTTTGGAAATAAGAAACGCTTGAGAAACTCAAAATTTTCGCAGTTCTGATGCTCGAAACGAATAACTAGAACCGCCTAGGGGAAAAGTGCGCATACCGTTGTAATCGGGCGAGTTTCTACTTTCAGATGCCACAGACATTTTGCGGATTGATCAATCCGTTCGCGAGATATGGCAGTTTGGAAATAAGAAACGCTTGATAAACTCAAAATTTTCGCAGTTCTGATGCTCGAAACGAGTAACTAGAACGGCCTAGGGGAAAAGTACGCATACCGTTCTAATCGGGCGAGTTTCTACTTTCAGATGCAATAGAAATTTTGTGGATTGATCAATCCGTTCGCGAGATATGGCAGTTTGGAGGTAAGAAACGCTTGAGAAACTCAAAATTTTCGCAGTTCTGATGCTCGAAACGAATAACTAGAACGGCCTAGGGGAAAAGTACGCAAACCGTTGTAATCGGGCGAGTTTCTATTTTCAGATGCAACAGAAATTTTGCGGATTGGTCAATCCGTTCGCGAGATATGGCAGTTTGGATGTAAGAAACGCTTGAGAAACTCAAAATTTTCGCAGTTCTGATGCTCGACACGAATAACTAGAACGGCCTGGGGAAAAGTGCGCATACCGTTGTAATCGGGCGAGTTTCTACTTTCAGATGCAACAGAAATTTTGCGGATTGATCAATCCGTTCGCGAGATATGGCAGATTGGATATAAGAAACGCTTGAGAAACTCAAAATTTTCGCAGTTCTGATGCTCGAAACGAGTAAATAGAACGGCCTAGGGGAATAGTACGCACACCGTTGTAATCGGGCGAGTTTCTACTTTCAGACGCAACAGAAATTTTGCGGATTGGTCAATCCGTTCGCGAGATATGGCAGTTGGGAGGTAAGAAACGCTTGAGAAACTCAAAATTTGCGCAGTTCTGATGCTCGAAACGAAATAACTAGAACGGCCTAGGGGAAAAGTACGCATACCGTTGTAATCGGGCGAGATTCTACTTGCACATGCAACAGAAATTCTGCGGATTGGTCGATCCGTTCGCGAGATATGGCAGTTTGGAAATAAGAAACGCTTGAGAAACTCAAAATTTTCGCAGTTCTGATGCTCGAAACGAATAACTAGAACGGCACAGGGGAAAAGTACGCATACCGTTGTAATCGGGCGAGTTTCTACTTTCAGATGCAACAGAAATTTTGCGGATTGATCAATCCGTTCGCGAGATATGGCAGTTTGGAGGTAAGAAACGCTTGAGAAACTCAAAATTTTCGCAGTTCTGATGCTCGAAACGAATAACTAGAACGGCCTAGGGGAAAAGTACGCATACCGTTCTAATCGGGCGAGTTTCTACTTGCACATGCAACAGAAATTTTGCGGATTGGTCGATCCGTTCGCGAGATATGGCAGTTTGGAAGTAAGAAACGCTTGAGAAACTCAAAATTTTCGCAGTTCTGATGCTCGAAACGAATAACTAGAACGGCCTAGGGGAAAAGTACGCATACCGTTGTAATCAGGCGAGTTTCTACTTGCACATGCATCAGAACTTTTGCGGATTGGTCGATCCGTTCGCGAGATATGGCAGTTTGGAAGTAAGAAACGCTTGAGAAACTCAAAATTTTCGCAGTTCTGATGCTCGAAACGAATAACTAGAACGGCATAGGGGAAAAGTACGCATACCGTTGTAATCGGGCGAGTTTCTACTATCAGATGCAACAGAAATTTTGTGGATTGATCAATCCGTTCGCGAGATATGGCAGTTTGGAGGTAAGAAACGCTTGAGAAACTCAAAATTTTCGCAGTTCTGATGCTCGAAACGAATAACTACAACGGCCTAGGGGAAAACTACACCCACCGTTGTAATCGGGCGAGTTTCTACTTTCAGACGCAACAGAAATTTTGCGGATAGGTCAATCCGTTCGCGAGATATGGCAGTTTGGAGGTAAGAAACGCTTGAGAAACTCAAAATTTTCGCAGTTCTGATGCTCGAAATGAATAACCGGAACGGCCTAGGGGAAAAGTGCGCATACCGTTGTAATCGGGCGAGTTTCTACTTTCAGATGCCGCAGAAATTTTGCGGATTGATCAATCCGTTCGCGAGATATGGCAGTTTGGAAATAAGAAACGCTTGAGAAACTCAAAATTTTCGCAGTTCTGATGCTCGAAACGAGTAACTAGAACGGCATAGGGGAAAAGTGCGCATACCGTTGTAATCGGGCGAGTTTCTACTTTCAGATGCAACAGAAATTTTACGGATTGATCAATCCGTTCGCGAGGTATGGCAGTTTGGAGGTAAGAAACGCTTGAGAAACTCAAAATTTTCGCAGTTCTGATGCTCGAAACGAATAACTAGAACGGCCTAGGGGAAAAGTACGCAAACCGTTGTAATCGGGCGAGTTTCTATTTTCAGATGCAACAGAAATTTTGCGGATTGGTCAATCCGTTCGCGAGATATGGCAGTTTGGATGTAAGAAACGCTTGAGAAACTCAAAATTTTCGCAGTTCTGATGCTCGACACGAATAACTAGAACGGCCTGGGGAAAAGTGCGCATACCGTTGTAATCGGGCGAGTTTCTACTTTCAGATGCAACAGAAATTTTGCGGATTGATCAATCCGTTCGCGAGATATGGCAGATTGGATATAAGAAACGCTTGAGAAACTCAAAATTTTCGCAGTTCTGATGCTCGAAACGAGTAAATAGAACGGCCTAGGGGAATAGTACGCACACCGTTGTAATCGGGCGAGTTTCTACTTTCAGACGCAACAGAAATTTTGCGGATTGGTCAATCCGTTCGCGAGATATGGCAGTTGGGAGGTAAGAAACGCTTGAGAAACTCAAAATTTGCGCAGTTCTGATGCTCGAAACGAAATAACTAGAACGGCCTAGGGGAAAAGTACGCATACCGTTGTAATCGGGCGAGATTCTACTTGCACATGCAACAGAAATTCTGCGAATTGGTCGATCCGTTCGCGAGATATGGCAGTTTGGAAATAAGAAACGCTTGAGAAACTCAAAATTTTCGCAGTTCTGATGCTCGAAACGAATAACTAGAACGGCACAGGGGAAAAGTACGCATACCGTTGTAATCGGGCGAGTTTCTACTTTCAGATGCAACAGAAATTTTGCGGATTGATCAATCCGTTCGCGAGATATGGCAGTTTGGAGGTAAGAAACGCTTGAGAAACTCAAAATTTTCGCAGTTCTGATGCTCGAAACGAATAACTAGAACGGCCTAGGGGAAAAGTACGCATACCGTTCTAATCGGGCGAGTTTCTACTTGCACATGCAACAGAAATTTTGCGGATTGGTCGATCCGTTCGCGAGATATGGCAGTTTGGAAGTAAGAAACGCTTGAGAAACTCAAAATTTTCGCAGTTCTGATGCTCGAAACGAATAACTAGAACGGCCTAGGGGAAAAGTACGCATACCGTTGTAATCAGGCGAGTTTCTACTTGCACATGCAACAGAAATTTTGCGGATTGGTCGATCCGTTCGCGAGATATGGCAGTTTGGAAGTAAGAAACGCTTGAGAAACTCAAAATTTTCGCAGTTCTGATGCTCGAAACGAATAACTAGAACGGCATAGGGGAAAAGTACGCATACCGTTGTAATCGGGCGAGTTTCTACTATCAGATGCAACAGAAATTTTGTGGATTGATCAATCCGTTCGCGAGATATGGCAGTTTGGAGGTAAGAAACGCTTGAGAAACTCAAAATTTTCGCAGTTCTGATGCTCGAAACGAATAACTACAACGGCCTAGGGGAAAACTACACCCACCGTTGTAATCGGGCGAGTTTCTACTTTCAGACGCAACAGAAATTTTGCGGATAGGTCAATCCGTTCGCGAGATATGGCAGTTTGGAGGTAAGAAACGCTTGAGAAACTCAAAATTTTCGCAGTTCTGATGCTCGAAATGAATAACCGGAACGGCCTAGGGGAAAAGTGCGCATACCGTTGTAATCGGGCGAGTTTCTACTTTCAGATGCCGCAGAAATTTTGCGGATTGATCAATCCGTTCGCGAGATATGGCAGTTTGGAAATAAGAAACGCTTGAGAAACTCAAAATTTTCGCAGTTCTGATGCTCGAAACGAGTAACTAGAACGGCATAGGGGAAAAGTGCGCATACCGTTGTAATCGGGCGAGTTTCTACTTTCAGATGCAACAGAAATTTTACGGATTGATCAATCCGTTCGCGAGGTATGGCAGTTTGGAGGTAAGAAACGCTTGAGAAACTCAAAATTTTCGCAGTTCTGATGCTCGAAATGAATAACTGGAACGGCCTAGGGGAAAAGTGCGCATACCGTTGTAATCGGGCGAGTTTCTACTTTCAGATGCCGCAGAAATTTTGCGGATTGATCAATCCGTTCGCGAGATATGGCAGTTTGGAAATAAGAAACGCTTGAGAAACTCAAAATTTTCGCAGTTCTGATGCTCGACACGAATAACTAGAACGGCCTAGGGGAAAAGTGTGCATACCGTTGTAATCGGGCGAGTTTCTACTTTCAGATGCAACAGAAATTTTGCGGATTGATCAATCCGTTCGCGAGATATGGCAGTTTGGAAATAAGAAACGCTTGATAAACTCAAAATTTTCGCAGTTCTGATGCTCGAAACGAGTACCTAGAACGGCATAGGGGAAAAGTACGCATACCGTTGTAATCGGGCGTGTTTCTACTTTCAGATGCAACAGAAATTTTGCGGATTGATCAATCCGTTCGCGAGATATGGCAGTTTGGAGGTAAGAAACGCTTGAGAAACTCAACATTTTCGCAGTTCTGATGCTCGAAACGAATAACTAGAACGGCCTAGGGGAAAAGTACGCATACCGTTGTAATCGGGCGAGTTTCTACTTGCACATGCAACAGAAATTTTGCTGATTGATCAATCCGTTCGCGAGATATGGCAGTTTGGAGGTAAGAAACGCTTGAGAAACTCCAAATTTTCGCAGTTCTGATGCTCGAAACGAATAACTAGAACGGCCTAGGGGAAAAGTACGCATACCGTTGTAATCAGGCGAGTTTCTACTTGCACATGCAACAGAAATTTTGCGGATTGATCAATCCGTTCGCGAGATATGGCAGTTTGGAGGTAAGAAACGCTTGAGAAACTCAAAATTTTCGCAGTTCTGATGCTCGAAATGAATAACTGGAACGGCCTAGGGGAAAAGTGCGCAGACCGTTGTAATCGGGCGAGTTTCTACTTTCAGATGCCGCAGAAATTTTGCGGATTGATCAATCCGTTCGCGAGATATGGCAGTTTGGAAATAAGAAACGCTTGAGAAACTCAAAATTTTCGCAGTTCTGATGCTCGAAATGAATAACTGGAACGGCCTAGGGGAAAAGTACGCATACCGTTGTAATCGGGCGAGTTTCTACTATCAGATGCAACAGAAATTTTGTGGATTGATCAATCCGTTCGCGAGATATGGCAGTTTGGAGGTAAGAAACGCTTGAGAAACTCAAAATTTTCGCAGTTCTGATGCTCGAAATGAATAACTGGAACGGCCTAGGGGAAAAGTGCGCATACCGTTGTAATCGGGCGAGTTTCTACTTTCAGATGCCGCAGAAATTTTGCGGATTGATCAATCCGTTCGCGAGATATGGCAGTTTGGAAATAAGAAACGCTTGAGAACCTCAAAATTTTCGCAGTTCTGATGCTCGAAACGAGTAACTAGAACGGCATAGGGGAAAAGTAAGCATACCGTTGTAATCGGGCGAGTTTCTACTTTCAGATGCAACAGAAATTTTGCGGATTGGTCAATCCGTTCGCGAGATATGGCAGTTTGGATGTAAGAAACGCTTGAGAAACTCAAAATTTTCGCAGTTCTGATGCTCGACACGAATAACTAGAACGGCCTAGGGGAAAAGTGCGCATACCGTTGTAATCGGGCGAGTTTCTACTTTCAGATGCAACAGAAATTTTGCGGATTGATCAATCCGTTCGCGAGGTATGGCAGTTTGGATATAAGAAACGCTTGAGAAACTCAAAATTTGCGCAGTTCTGATGCTCGAAACGAAATAACTAGAACGGCCTAGGGGAAAAGTACGCATACCGTTGTAATCGGGCGAGATTCTACTTGCACATGCAACAGAAATTTTGCGGATTGGTCGATCCGTTGGCGAGATATGGCAGTTTGGAAATAAGAAACGCTTGAGAAACTCAAAATTTTCGCAGTTCTGATGCTCGAAACGAATAACTAGAACCGCCTAGGGGAAAAGTGCGCATACCGTTGTAATCGGGCGAGTTTCTACTTTCAGATGCCACAGAAATTTTGCGGATTGATCAATCCGTTCGCGAGATATGGCAGTTTGGAAATAAGAAACGCTTGATAAACTCAAAATTTTCGCAGTTCTGATGCTCGAAACGAGTAACTAGAACGGCATAGGGGAAAAGTACGCATACCGTTGTAATCGGGCGAGTTTCTACTTTCAGATGCAACAGAAATTTTGCGGATTGATCAATCCGTTCGCGAGATATGGCAGTTTGGAGGTAAGAAACGCTTGAGAAACTCAAAATTTTCGCAGTTCTGATGCTCGAAACGAATAACTAGAACGGCCTAGGGGAAAAGTACGCATACCGTTCTAATCGGGCGAGTTTCTACTTGCACATGCAACAGAAATTTTGCGGATTGGTCGATCCGTTCGCGAGATATGGCAGTTTGGAAGTAAGAAACGCTTGAGAAACTCAAAATTTTCGCAGTTCTGATGCTCGAAACGAATAACTAGAACGGCCTAGGGGAAAAGTACGCATACCGTTGTAATCAGGCGAGTTTCTACTTGCACATGCAACAGAAATTTTGCGGATTGGTCGATCCGTTCGCGAGATATGGCAGTTTGGAAGTAAGAAACGCTTGAGAAACTCAAAATTTTCGCAGTTCTGATGCTCGAAACGAATAACTAGAACGGCATAGGGGAAAAGTACGCATACCGTTGTAATCGGGCGAGTTTCTACTATCAGATGCAACAGAAATTTTGTGGATTGATCAATCCTTTCGCGAGATATGGCAGTTTGGAGGTAAGAAACGCTTGAGAAACTCAAAATTTTCGCAGTTCTGATGCTCGAAACGAATAACTACAACGGCCTAGGGGAAAACTACACCCACCGTTGTAATCGGGCGAGTTTCTACTTTCAGACGCAACAGAAATTTTGCGGATAGGTCAATCCGTTCGCGAGATATGGCAGTTTGGAGGTAAGAAACGCTTGAGAAACTCAAAATTTTCGCAGTTCTGATGCTCGAAATGAATAACTGAAACGGCCTAGGGGAAAAGTGCGCATACCGTTGTAATCGGGCGAGTTTCTACTTCCAGATGCCGCAGAAATTTTGCGGATTGATCAATCCGTTCGCGAGATATGGCAGTTTGGAAAAATGAAACGCTTGAGAAACTCAAAATTTTCGCAGTTCTGATGCTCGAAACGAGTAACTAGAACGGCATAGGGGAAAAGTAAGCATACCGTTGTAATCGGGCGAGTTTCTACTTTCAGATGCAACAGAAATTTTGCGGATTGGTCAATCCGTTCGCGAGATATGGCAGTTTGGATGTAAGAAACGCTTGAGAAACTCAAAATTTTCGCAGTTCTGATGCTCGACACGAATAACTAGAACGGCCTAGGGGAAAAGTGCGCATACCGTTGTAATCGGGCGAGTTTCTACTTTCAGATGCAACAGAAATTTTGCGGATTGGTCGATCCGTTCGCGAGATATGGCAGTTTGGAAGTAAGAAACGCTTGAGAAACTCAAAATTTTCGCAGTTCTGATGCTCGAAACGAATAACTAGAACGGCATAGGGGAAAAGTACGCATACCGTTGTAATCGGGCGAGTTTCTACTATCAGATGCAACAGAAATTTTGTGGATTGATCAATCCTTTCGCGAGATATGGCAGTTTGGAGGTAAGAAACGCTTGAGAAACTCAAAATTTTCGCAGTTCTGATGCTCGAAACGAATAACTACAACGGCCTAGGGGAAAACTACACCCACCGTTGTAATCGGGCGAGTTTCTACTTTCAGACGCAACAGAAATTTTGCGGATAGGTCAATCCGTTCGCGAGATATGGCAGTTTGGAGGTAAGAAACGCTTGAGAAACTCAAAATTTTCGCAGTTCTGATGCTCGAAAGGAATAACTGGAACGGCCTAGGGGAAAACTACACATACCGTTGTAATCGGGCGAGTTTCTACTTCCAGATGCCGCAGAAATTTTGCGGATTGATCAATCCGTTCGCGAGATATGGCAGTTTGGAAAAATGAAACGCTTGAGAAACTCAAAATTTTCGCAGTTCTGATGCTCGAAACGAGTAACTAGAACGGCATAGGGGAAAAGTAAGCATACCGTTGTAATCGGGCGAGTTTCTACTTTCAGATGCAACAGAAATTTTGCGGATTGGTCGATCCGTTCGCGAGATATGGCAGTTTGGAAGTAAGAAACGCTTGAGAAACTCAAAATTTTCGCAGTTCTGATGCTCGAAACGAATAACTAGAACGGCCTGGGGGGAAAGTACGCATACCGTTGCAATCGGGCTAGTTTCTACTTGCAGATGCAACAGAAATGTTGCTGATTGGTCGATCCGTTCGCGAGATATGGCAGTTTGGATGTAAGAAACGCTTGAGAAACTCAAAATTTTCGCAGTTCTGATGCTCGAAACGAGTAACTAGAACGGCATAGGGGAAAAGTACGCATACCGTTGTAATCGGGCGAGTTTCTACTTTCAGATGCAACATAAATTTTGCGGATTGATCAATCCGTTCGCGAGATATGGCAGTTTGGAGGTAAGAAACGCTTGAGAAGCTCAAAATTTTCGCAGTTCTGATGCTCGAAACGAATAACTATAACCGCCTAGGGGAAAAGTGCGCATACCGTTGTAATCGGGCGAGTTTCTACTTTCAGATGCCACAGAAATTTTGCGGATTGATCAATCCGTTCGCGAGATATGGCAGTTTGGAAATAAGAAACGCTTGAGAAACTCAAAATTTTCGCAGTTCTGATAATCGAAACGAGTAACTAGAACGGCATAGGGGAAAAGTACGCATACCGTTGTAATCGGGCGAGTTTCTACTTTCAGATGCAACAGAAATTTTGCGGATTGATCAATCCGTTCGCGAGATATGGCAGTTTGGAGGTAAGAAACGCTTGAGAAACTCAAAATTTTCGCAGTTCTGATGCTCGAAACGAATAACTAGAACGGCCTAGGGGAAAACTACACCCACCGTTGTAATCGGGCGAGTTTCTACTTTCAGACGCAACAGAAATTTTGCGGATAGGTCAATCCGTTCGCGAGATATGGCAGTTTGGAGGTAAGAAACGCTTGAGAAACTCAAAATTTTCGCAGTTCTGATGCTCGAAACGAATAACTAGAACGGCCTAGGGGAAAAGTGCGCATACCGTTGTAATCGGGCGAGCTTCTGCTTTCAGATGCAACAGAAATTTTGCGGATTAATCAATCCGTTCGCGAGATATGGCAGTTTGCATATAAGAAACGCTTGAGAAACTCAAAATTTTCGCAGTTCTGATGCTCGAAACGAGTAACTAGAACGGCCTAGGGGAATAGTACGCACACCGTTGTAATCGGGCGAGTTTCCACTTTCAGACGCAACAGAAATTTTGCGGATTGGTCAATCCGTTCGCGAGATATTTCAGTTTGGAGGTAAGAAACGCTTGAGAAACTCAAAATTTGCGCAGTTCTGATGCTCGAAACGAATAACTAGAACGGCCTAGGGGAAAATTGCGCATACCGTTGTAATCGGGCGAGTTTCTACTTTCAGTTGCAACAGAAATTTTGCGGATCGGCAATCCGTTCGCGAGATATGGCAGTTTGGATGTAAGAAACGCTTGAGGAACTCAAAATTTTCGCAGTTCTGATGCTCGAAACGAGTAACTAGAACGGCATAGGGGAAAAGTACGCATACCGTTGTAATCGGGCGAGTTTCTACTTTCAGATGCAACAGAAATTTTGCGGATTAATCAATCCGTTCGCGAGATATGGCAGTTTGGAGGTAAGAAACGCTTGAGAAACTCAAAATTTTCCAGTTCTGATGCTCGAAAGGAATAACTGGAACGGCCTAGGGGAAAACTACACATACCGTTGTAATCGGGCGAGTTTCTACTTTCAGACGCAACAGAAATTTTGCGGATAGGTCAATCCGTTCGCGAGATATGGCAGTTTGGAAATAAGAAACGCTTGAGAAACTCAAAATTTTCGCACTTCTGATGCTCGAAACGAGTAACTAGATCGGCATAGGGGAAAAGTACGCATACCGTTGTAATCGGGCGAGTTTCTACTTTCAGATGCAACAGAAATTTTGCGGATTGATCAATCCGTTCGCGAGATATGGCAGTTTGGAGGTAAGAAACGCTTGAGAAACTCAAAATTTTCGCAGTTCTGATGCTCGAAACGAATAACTAGAACCGCCTAGGGGAAAAGTGCGCATACCGTTTTAATCGGGCGAGTTTCTACTTTCAGATGCAACAGAAATTTTGCGGATTGATGAATCCGTTCGCGAGATATGGCAGTTTGGAGGTAAGAAACGCTTGAGAAACCCAAAATTTTCGCAGTTCTGATGCTCGAAACGAGTAACTAGAACGGCATAGGGGAAAAGTACGCATACCGTTGTAATCGGGCGAGTTTCTACTTTCAGATGCAACAGAAATTTTGCGGATTGATCAATCCGTTCGCGAGATATGGCAGTTTGGAGGTAAGAAACGCTTGAGAAACTCAAAATTTTCGCAGTTCTGATGCTCGAAACGAATAACTAGAACCGCCTAGGGGAAAAGTGCGCATACCGTTGTAATCGGGCGAGTTTCTACTTTCAGATGCCACAGAAATTTTGCGGATTGATCAATCCGTTCGCGAGATATGGCAGTTTGGAAATAAGAAACGCTTGAGAAACTCAAAATTTTCGCAGTTCTGATAATCGAAACGAGTAACTAGAACGGCATAGGGGAAAAGTACGCATACCGTTGTAATCGGGCGAGTTTCTACTTTCAGATGCAACAGAAATTTTGCGGATTGATCAATCCGTTCGCGAGATATGGCAGGTTGGAGGTAAGAAACGCTTGAGAAACTCAAAATTTTCGCAGTTCTGATGCTCGAAACGAATAACTAGAACGGCCTAGGGGAAAACTACACCCACCGTTGTAATCGGGCGAGTTTCTACTTTCAGACGCAACAGAAATTTTGCGGATAGGTCAATCCGTTCGCGAGATATGGCAGTTTGGAAGTAAGAAACGCTTGAGAAACTCAAAACTTTCGCAGTTCTGATGCTCGAAACGAGTAACTAGAACGGCATAGGGGAAAAGTACGCATACCGTTGTAATCGGGCGAGTTTCTACTTTCAGATGCAACAGAAATTTTGCGGATTGATCAATCCGTTCGCGAGATATGGCAGTTTGGAGGTAAGAAACGCTTGAGAAACTCAAAATTTTCGCAGTTCTGATGCTCGAAACGAATAACTAGAACCGCCTAGGGGAAAAGTGCGCATACCGTTGTAATCGGGCGAGTTTCTACTTTCAGATGCCACAGAAATTTTGCGGATTGATCAATCCGTTCGCGAGATATGGCAGTTTGGAAATAAGAAACGCTTGAGAAACTCAAAATTTTCGCAGTTCTGATAATCGAAACGAGTAACTAGAACGGCATAGGGGAAAAGTACGCATACCGTTGTAATCGGGCGAGTTTCTACTTTCAGATGCAACAGAAATTTTGCGGATTGATCAATCCGTTCGCGAGATATGGCAGTTTGGAGGTAAGAAACGCTTGAGAAACTCAAAATTTTCGCAGTTCTGATGCTCGAAACGAATAACTAGAACGGCCTAGGGGAAAACTACACCCACCGTTGTAATCGGGCGAGTTTCTACTTTCAGACGCAACAGAAATTTTGCGGATAGGTCAATCCGTTCGCGAGATATGGCAGTTTGGAGGTAAGAAACGCTTGAGAAACTCAAAATTTTCGCAGTTCTGATGCTCGAAACGAATAACTAGAACGGCCTAGGGGAAAAGTGCGCATACCGTTGTAATCGGGCGAGCTTCTGCTTTCAGATGCAACAGAAATTTTGCGGATTAATCAATCCGTTCGCGAGATATGGCAGTTTGCATATAAGAAACGCTTGAGAAACTCAAAATTTTCGCAGTTCTGATGCTCGAAACGAGTAACTAGAACGGCCTAGGGGAATAGTACGCACACCGTTGTAATCGGGCGAGTTTCCACTTTCAGACGCAACAGAAATTTTGCGGATTGGTCAATCCGTTCGCGAGATATTTCAGTTTGGAGGTAAGAAACGCTTGAGAAACTCAAAATTTGCGCAGTTCTGATGCTCGAAACGAATAACTAGAACGGCCTAGGGGAAAATTGCGCATACCGTTGTAATCGGGCGAGTTTCTACTTTCAGTTGCAACAGAAATTTTGCGGATCGGCAATCCGTTCGCGAGATATGGCAGTTTGGATGTAAGAAACGCTTGAGGAACTCAAAATTTTCGCAGTTCTGATGCTCGAAACGAGTAACTAGAACGGCATAGGGGAAAAGTACGCATACCGTTGTAATCGGGCGAGTTTCTACTTTCAGATGCAACAGAAATTTTGCGGATTAATCAATCCGTTCGCGAGATATGGCAGTTTGGAGGTAAGAAACGCTTGAGAAACTCAAAATTTTCCAGTTCTGATGCTCGAAAGGAATAACTGGAACGGCCTAGGGGAAAACTACACATACCGTTGTAATCGGGCGAGTTTCTACTTTCAGACGCAACAGAAATTTTGCGGATAGGTCAATCCGTTCGCGAGATATGGCAGTTTGGAAATAAGAAACGCTTGAGGAACTCAAAATTTTCGCAGTTCTGATGCTCGAAACGAGTAACTAGAACGGCATAGGGGAAAAGTACGCATACCGTTGTAATCGGGCGAGTTTCTACTTTCAGATGCAACAGAAATTTTGCGGATTGATCAATCCGTTCGCGAGATATGGCAGTTTGGAGGTAAGAAACGCTTGAGAAACTCAAAATTTTCGCAGTTCTGATGCTCGAAACGAATAACTAGAACCGCCTAGGGGAAAAGTGCGCATACCGTTTTAATCGGGCGAGTTTCTACTTTCAGATGCAACAGAAATTTTGCGGATTGATGAATCCGTTCGCGAGATATGGCAGTTTGGAGGTAAGAAACGCTTGAGAAACCCAAAATTTTCGCAGTTCTGATGCTCGAAACGAATAACTGGAACGGCCTAGGGGAAAACTACACATACCGTTGTAATCGGGCGAGTTTCTACTTTCAGACGCAACAGAAATTTTGCGGATAGGTCAATCCGTTCGCGAGATATGGCAGTTTGGAAATAAGAAACGCTTGAGAAACTCAAAACTTTCGCAGTTCTGATGCTCGAAACGAGTAACTAGAACGGCATAGGGGAAAAGTACGCATACCGTTGTAATCGGGCGAGTTTCTACTTTCAGATGCAACAGAAATTTTGCGGATTGATCAATCCGTTCGCGAGATATGGCAGTTTGGAGGTAAGAAACGCTTGAGAAACTCAAAATTTTCGCAGTTCTGATGCTCGAAACGAATAACTAGAACCGCCTAGGGGAAAAGTGCGCATACCGTTGTAATCGGGCGAGTTTCTACTTTCAGATGCCACAGAAATTTTGCGGATTGATCAATCCGTTCGCGAGATATGGCAGTTTGGAAATAAGAAACGCTTGAGAAACTCAAAATTTTCGCAGTTCTGATGCTCGAAACGAGTAACTAGAACGGCATAGGGGAAAAGTACGCATACCGTTGTAATCGGGCGAGTTTCTACTTTCAGATGCAACAGAAATTTTGCAGATTGATCAATCCGTTCGCGAGATATGGCAGTTTGGAGGTAAGAAACGCTTGAGAAACTCAAAATTTTCGCAGTTCTGATGCTCGAAACGAGTAACTAGAACGGCATAGGGGAAGAGTACGCATACCGTTGTAATCGGGTGAGTTTCTACTTTCAGATGCAACAGAAATTTTGCGGATTGTTCAATCCGTTCGCGAGATATGGCCGTTTGGATGTAAGAAACGCTTGAGAAACTCAAAATTTTCGCAGGTCTGATGCTCGAAACGAATAACTGGAACGGCCTAGGGGAAAACTACACATACCGTTGTAATCGGGCGAGTTTCTACTTTCAGACGCAACAGAAATTTTGCGGATAGGTCAATCCGTTCGCGAGATATGGCAGTTTGGAAATAAGAAACGCTTGAGAAACTCAAAATTTTCGCAGTTCTGATGCTCGAAACGAGTAACTAGAACGGCATAGGGGAAAAGTACGCATACCGTTGTAATCGGGCGAGTTTCTACTTTCAGACGCAACAGAAATTTTGCGGATTGATCAATCCGTTCGCGAGATATGGCAGTTTGGATATAAAAAACGCTTGAGAAACTCAAAATTTTCGCAGTTCTGATGCTCGAAACGAGTAACTAGAACGGCCTAGGGGAATAGTACGCACACCGTTGTAATCGGGCGAGTTTCCACTTTCAGACGCAACAGAAATTTTGCGGATTCGTCAATCCGTTCGCGAGATATTTCAGTTTGGAGGTAAGAAACGCTTGAGAAACTCAAAATTTGCGCAGTTCTGATGCTCGAAACGAATAACTAGAACGGCCTAGGGGAAAATTGCGCATACCGTTGTAAGCGGGCGAGTTTCTACTTTCAGATGCAACCGAAATTTTGCGGATCGGCAATCCGTTCGCGAGATATGGCAGTTTGGATGTAAGAAACGCTTGAGGAACTCAAAATTTTCGCAGTTCTGATGCTCGAAACGAATAACTAGAACCGCCTAGGGGAAAAGTGCGCATACCGTTGTAATCGGGCGAGTTTCTACTTTCAGATGCCACAGAAATTTTGCGGATTGATCAATCCGTTCGCGAGATATGGCAGTTTGGAAATAAGAAACGCTTGAGAAACTCAAAATTTTCGCAGTTCTGATAATCGAAACGAGTAACTAGAACGGCATAGGGGAAAAGTACGCATACCGTTGTAATCGGGCGAGTTTCTACTTTCAGATGCAACAGAAATTTTGCGGATTGATCAATCCGTTCGCGAGATATGGCAGTTTGGAGGTAAGAAACGCTTGAGAAACTCAAAATTTTCGCAGTTCTGATGCTCGAAACGAATAACTAGAACGGCCTAGGGGAAAACTACACCCACCGTTGTAATCGGGCGAGTTTCTACTTTCAGACGCAACAGAAATTTTGCGGATAGGTCAATCCGTTCGCGAGATATGGCAGTTTGGAAGTAAGAAACGCTTGAGAAACTCAAAACTTTCGCAGTTCTGATGCTCGAAACGAGTAACTAGAACGGCATAGGGGAAAAGTACGCATACCGTTGTAATCGGGCGAGTTTCTACTTTCAGATGCAACAGAAATTTTGCGGATTGATCAATCCGTTCGCGAGATATGGCAGTTTGGAGGTAAGAAACGCTTGAGAAACTCAAAATTTTCGCAGTTCTGATGCTCGAAACGAATAACTAGAACCGCCTAGGGGAAAAGTGCGCATACCGTTGTAATCGGGCGAGTTTCTACTTTCAGATGCCACAGAAATTTTGCGGATTGATCAATCCGTTCGCGAGATATGGCAATTTGGAAATAAGAAACGCTTGAGAAACTCAAAATTTTCGCAGTTCTGATAATCGAAACGAGTAACTAGAACGGCATAGGGGAAAAGTACGCATACCGTTGTAATCGGGCGAGTTTCTACTTTCAGATGCAACAGAAATTTTGCGGATTGATCAATCCGTTCGCGAGATATGGCAGTTTGGAGGTAAGAAACGCTTGAGAAACTCAAAATTTTCGCAGTTCTGATGCTCGAAACGAATAACTAGAACGGCCTAGGGGAAAACTACACCCACCGTTGTAATCGGGCGAGTTTCTACTTTCAGACGCAACAGAAATTTTGCGGATAGGTCAATCCGTTCGCGAGATATGGCAGTTTGGAGGTAAGAAACGCTTGAGAAACTCAAAATTTTCGCAGTTCTGATGCTCGAAACGAATAACTAGAACGGCCTAGGGGAAAAGTGCGCATACCGTTGTAATCGGGCGAGCTTCTGCTTTCAGATGCAACAGAAATTTTGCGGATTAATCAATCCGTTCGCGAGATATGGCAGTTTGCATATAAGAAACGCTTGAGAAACTCAAAATTTTCGCAGTTCTGATGCTCGAAACGAGTAACTAGAACGGCCTAGGGGAATAGTACGCACACCGTTGTAATCGGGCGAGTTTCCACTTTCAGACGCAACAGAAATTTTGCGGATTGGTCAATCCGTTCGCGAGATATTTCAGTTTGGAGGTAAGAAACGCTTGAGAAACTCAAAATTTGCGCAGTTCTGATGCTCGAAACGAATAACTAGAACGGCCTAGGGGAAAATTGCGCATACCGTTGTAATCGGGCGAGTTTCTACTTTCAGTTGCAACAGAAATTTTGCGGATCGGCAATCCGTTCGCGAGATATGGCAGTTTGGATGTAAGAAACGCTTGAGGAACTCAAAATTTTCGCAGTTCTGATGCTCGAAACGAGTAACTAGAACGGCATAGGGGAAAAGTACGCATACCGTTGTAATCGGGCGAGTTTCTACTTTCAGATGCAACAGAAATTTTGCGGATTAATCAATCCGTTCGCGAGATATGGCAGTTTGGAGGTAAGAAACGCTTGAGAAACTCAAAATTTTCCAGTTCTGATGCTCGAAAGGAATAACTGGAACGGCCTAGGGGAAAACTACACATACCGTTGTAATCGGGCGAGTTTCTACTTTCAGACGCAACAGAAATTTTGCGGATAGGTCAATCCGTTCGCGAGATATGGCAGTTTGGAAATAAGAAACGCTTGAGGAACTCAAAATTTTCGCAGTTCTGATGCTCGAAACGAGTAACTAGAACGGCATAGGGGAAAAGTACGCATACCGTTGTAATCGGGCGAGTTTCTACTTTCAGATGCAACAGAAATTTTGCGGATTGATCAATCCGTTCGCGAGATATGGCAGTTTGGAGGTAAGAAACGCTTGAGAAACTCAAAATTTTCGCAGTTCTGATGCTCGAAACGAATAACTAGAACCGCCTAGGGGAAAAGTGCGCATACCGTTTTAATCGGGCGAGTTTCTACTTTCAGATGCAACAGAAATTTTGCGGATTGATGAATCCGTTCGCGAGATATGGCAGTTTGGAGGTAAGAAACGCTTGAGAAACCCAAAATTTTCGCAGTTCTGATGCTCGAAACGAATAACTGGAACGGCCTAGGGGAAAACTACACATACCGTTGTAATCGGGCGAGTTTCTACTTTCAGACGCAACAGAAATTTTGCGGATAGGTCAATCCGTTCGCGAGATATGGCAGTTTGGAAATAAGAAACGCTTGAGAAACTCAAAACTTTCGCAGTTCTGATGCTCGAAACGAGTAACTAGAACGGCATAGGGGAAAAGTACGCATACCGTTGTAATCGGGCGAGTTTCTACTTTCAGATGCAACAGAAATTTTGCGGATTGATCAATCCGTTCGCGAGATATGGCAGTTTGGAGGTAAGAAACGCTTGAGAAACTCAAAATTTTCGCAGTTCTGATGCTCGAAACGAATAACTAGAACCGCCTAGGGGAAAAGTGCGCATACCGTTGTAATCGGGCGAGTTTCTACTTTCAGATGCCACAGAAATTTTGCGGATTGATCAATCCGTTCGCGAGATATGGCAGTTTGGAAATAAGAAACGCTTGAGAAACTCAAAATTTTCGCAGTTCTGATGCTCGAAACGAGTAACTAGAACGGCATAGGGGAAAAGTACGCATACCGTTGTAATCGGGCGAGTTTCTACTTTCAGATGCAACAGAAATTTTGCAGATTGATCAATCCGTTCGCGAGATATGGCAGTTTGGAGGTAAGAAACGCTTGAGAAACTCAAAATTTTCGCAGTTCTGATGCTCGAAACGAGTAACTAGAACGGCATAGGGGAAGAGTACGCATACCGTTGTAATCGGGTGAGTTTCTACTTTCAGATGCAACAGAAATTTTGCGGATTGTTCAATCCGTTCATGAGATATGGCCGTTTGGATGTAAGAAACGCTTGAGAAACTCAAAATTTTCGCAGGTCTGATGCTCGAAACGAATAACTGGAACGGCCTAGGGGAAAACTACACATACCGTTGTAATCGGGCGAGTTTCTACTTTCAGACGCAACAGAAATTTTGCGGATAGGTCAATCCGTTCGCGAGATATGGCAGTTTGGAAATAAGAAACGCTTGAGAAACTCAAAATTTTCGCAGTTCTGATGCTCGAAACGAGTAACTAGAACGGCATAGGGGAAAAGTACGCATACCGTTGTAATCGGGCGAGTTTCTACTTTCAGACGCAACAGAAATTTTGCGGATAGGTCAATCCGTTCGCGAGATATGGCAGTTTGGAGGTAAGAAACGCTTGAGAAACTCAAAATTTTCGCAGTTCTGATGCTCGAAACGAATAACTAGAACGGCCTAGGGGAAAAGTGCGCATACCGTTGTAATCGGGCGAGTTTCTACTTTCAGATGCAACAGAAATTTTGCGGATTGATCAATCCGTTCGCGAGATATGGCAGTTTGGATATAAAAAACGCTTGAGAAACTCAAAATTTTCGCAGTTCTGATGCTCGAAACGAGTAACTAGAACGGCCTAGGGGAATAGTACGCACACCGTTGTAATCGGGCGAGTTTCCACTTTCAGACGCAACAGAAATTTTGCGGATTCGTCAATCCGTTCGCGAGATATTTCAGTTTGGAGGTAAGAAACGCTTGAGAAACTCAAAATTTGCGCAGTTCTGATGCTCGAAACGAATAACTAGAACGGCCTAGGGGAAAATTGCGCATACCGTTGTAAGCGGGCGAGTTTCTACTTTCAGATGCAACCGAAATTTTGCGGATCGGCAATCCGTTCGCGAGATATGGCAGTTTGGATGTAAGAAACGCTTGAGGAACTCAAAATTTTCGCAGTTCTGATGCTCGAAACGAATAACCTGAACGGCATAGGGGAAAAGTACGCATACCGTTGTAATCGGGCGAGTTTCTACTTTCAGACGCAACAGAAACTTTGCGGATAGGTCAATCCGTTCGCGAGATATGGCAGTTTGGAAATAAGAAACGCTTGAGAAACTCAAAATTTTCGCAGTTCTGATGCTCGAAACGAGTAACTAGAACGGCATAGGGGAAAAGTACGCATACCGTTGTAATCGGGCGAGTTTCTACTTTCAGATGCAACAGAAATTTTGCGGATTAATCAATCCGTTCGCGAGATATGGCAGTTTGGAGTTAAGAAACGCTTGAGAAACTCAAAATTTTCGCAGTTCTGATGCTCGAAAGGAATAACTGGAACGGCCTAGGGGAAAACTACACATACCGTTGTAATCGGGCGAGTTTCTACTTTCAGACGCAACAGAAATTTTGCGGATAGGTCAATCCGTTCGCGAGATATGGCAGTTTGGAAATAAGAAACGCTTGAGAAACTCAAAATTTTCGCAGTTCTGATGCTCGAAACGAATAACTAGAACGGCCTAGGGGAAAAGTGCGCATACCGTTGTAATCGGGCGAGTTTCTACTTTCAGATGCAACAGAAATTTTGCGGATTGATCAATCCGTTCGCGAGATATGGCAGTTTGGATATAAAAAACGCTTGAGAAACTCAAAATTTACGCAGTTCTGATGCTCGAAACGAGTAACTAGAACGGCCTAGGGGAATAGTACGCACACCGTTGTAATCGGGCGAGTTTCCACTTTCAGACGAAACAGAAATTTTGCGGATTGGTCAATCCGTTCGCGAGATATTTCAGTTTGGAGGTAAGAAACGCTTGAGAAACTCAAAATTTGCGCAGTTCTGATGCTCGAAACGAATAACTAGAACGGCCTAGGGGAAAATTGCGCATACCGTTGTAATCGGGCGAGTTTCTACTTTCAGATGCAACAGAAATTTTGCGGATCGGCAATCCGTTCGCGAGATATGGCAGTTTGGATGTAAGAAACGCTTGAGGAACTCAAAATTTTCGCAGTTCTGATGCTCGAAACGAGTAACTAGAACGGCATAGGGGAAGAGTACGCATACCGTTGTAATCGGGTGAGTTTCTACTTTCAGATGCAACAGAAATTTTGCGGATTGTTCTATCCGTTCGCGAGATATGGCCGTTTGGATGTAAGAAACGCTTGAGAAACTCAAAATTTTCCCAGTTCTGATGCTCGAAACGAGTAACTAGAACGGCATAGGGGAAAAGTACGCATACCGTTGTAATCGGGCGAGCTTCTACTTTCAGATGCAACAGAGATTTTGCGGATTGATCAATCCGTTCGCGAGATATGGCAGTTTGGATGTAAGAAACGCTTGAGGAACTAAAAATTTTCGCAGTTCTGATGCTCGAAACGAATAACCTGAACGGCATAGGGGAAAAGTACGCATACCGTTGTAATCGGGCGAGTTTCTACTTTCAGACGCAACAGAAATTTTGCGTATAGGTCAATCCGTTCGCGAGATATGGCAGTTTGGAAATAAGAAACGCTTGAGAAACTCAAAATTTTCGCAGTTCTGATGCTCGAAAGGAATAACTGGAACGGCCTAGGGGAAAACTACACATACCGTTGTAATCGGGCGAGTTTCTACTTTCAGACGCAACAGAAATTTTGCGGATAGGTCAATCCGTTCGCGAGATATGGCAGTTTGGAAATAAGAAACGTTTGAGAAACTCAAAATTTTCGCAGTTCTGATGCTCGAAACGAGTAACTAGAACGGCATAGGGGAAAAGTACGCATACCGTTGTAATCGGGCGAGTTTCTACTTTCAGATGCAACAGAAATTTTGCGGATTGATCAATCCGTTCGCGAGATATGGCAGTTTGGAGGTAAGAAACGCTTGAGAAACTCAAAATTTTCGCAGTTCTGATGCTCGAAACGAATAACTAGAACCGCCTAGGGGAAAAGTGCGCATACCGTTGTAATCGGGCGAGTTTCTACTTTCAGATGCAACAGAAATTTTGCGGATAGGTCAATCCGTTCGCGAGATATGGCAGTTTGGAGGTAAGAAACGCTTGAGAAACTCAAAATTTTCGCAGTTCTGATGCTCGAAACGAATAACTAGAACCGCCTAGGGGAAAACTACACCCACCGTTGTAATCGGGCGAGTTTCTACTTTCAGACGCAACAGAAATTTTGCGGATGGGTCAATCCGTTCGCGAGATATGGCAGTTTGGAGGTAAGAAACGCTTGAGAAACTCAAAATTTTCGCAGTTCTGATGCTCGACACGAATAACTAGAACGGCCTAGGGGAGAAGTGCGCATACCGTTGTAATCGGGCGAGTTTCTACTTTCAGATGCCACAGAAATTTTGCGGATTGATCAATCCGTTCGCGAGATATGGCAGTTTGGAAATAAGAAACGCTTGAGAAACTCAAAATTTTCGCAGTTCTGATGCTCGAAACGAGTAACTAGAACGGCATAGGGGAAAAGTACGCATACCGTTGTAATCGGGCGAGTTTCTACTTTCAGATGCAACAGAAATTTTGCGGATTGATCAATCCGTTCGCGAGATATGGCAGTTTGGAGGTAAGAAACGCTTGAGAAACTCAAAATTTTCGCAGTTCTGATGCTCGAAACGAATAACTAGAACGGCCTAGGGGAAAACTACACCCACCGTTGTAATCGGGCGAGTTTCTACTTTCAGACGCAACAGAAGTTTTGCGGATAGGTCAATCCGTTCGCGAGATATGGCAGTTTGGAGGTAAGAAACGCTTGAGAAACTCAAAATTTTCGCAGTTCTGATGCTCGAAACGAATAACTAGAACGGCCTAGGGGAAAAGTGCGCATACCGTTGTAATCGGGCGAGTTTCTACTTTCAGATGCAACAGAAATTTTGCGGATCGGCAATCCGTTCGCGAGATATGGCAGTTTGGATGTAAGAAACGCTTGAGGAACTCAAAATTTTCGCAGTTCTGATGCTCGAAACGAATAACCTGAACGGCATAGGGGAAAAGTACGCATACCGTTGTAATCGGGCGAGTTTCTACTTTCAGATGCAACAGAAATTTTGCGGATTAATCAATCCGTTCGCGAGATATGGCAGTTTGGAGGTAAGAAACGCTTGAGAAACTCAAAATTTTCGCATTTCTGATGCTCGAAAGGAATAACTGGAACGGCCTAGGGGAAAACTACACATACCGTTGTAATCGGGCGAGTTTCTACTTTCAGACGCAACAGAAATTTTGCGGATAGGTCAATCCGTTCGCGAGATATGGCAGTTTGGAAATAAGAAACGCTTGAGAAACTCAAAATTTTCGCAGTTCTGATGCTCGAAACGAGTAACTAGAACGGCATAGGGGAAGAGTACGCATACCGTTGTAATCGGGCGAGTTTCTACTTTCAGATTCAACAGAAATTTTGCGGATTGATCAATCCGTTCGCGAGATATGGCAGTTTGGAGGTAAGAAACGCTTGAGAAACTCAAAATTTTCGCAGTTCTGATGCTCGAAACGAATAACTAGAACCGCCTAGGGGAAAAGTGCGCATACCGTTGTAATCGGGCGAGTTTCTACTTTCAGACGCAACAGAAATTTTGCGGATAGGTCAATCCGTTCGCGAGATATGGCAGTTTGGAAATAAGAAACGCTTGAGAAACTCAAAATTTTCGCAGTTCTGATGCTCGAAACGAGTAACTAGAACGGCATAGGGGAAAAGTCCGCATACCGTTGTAATCGGGCGAGTTTCTACTTTCAGATGCAACAGAAATTTTGCGGATTAATCAATCCGTTCGCGAGATATGGCAGTTTGGAGGTAAGAAACGCTTGAGAAACTCAAAATTTTCGCAGTTCTGATGCTCGAAAGGAATAACTGGAACGGCCTAGGGGAAAACTACACATACCGTTGTAATCGGGCGAGTTTCTACTTTCAGACGCAACAGAAATTTTGCGGATAGGTCAATCCGTTCGCGAGATATGGCAGTTTGGAAATAAGAAACGCTTGAGAAACTCAAAATTTTCGCAGTTCTGATGCTCGAAACGAGTAACTAGAACGGCATAGGGGAAAAGTACGCATACCGTTGTAATCGGGCGAGTTTTTACTTTCAGATGCAACAGAAATTTTGCGGATTGATCAATCCGTTCGCGAGATATGGCACTTTGGAGGTAAGAAACGCTTGAGAAACTCAAAATTTTCGCAGTTCTGATGCTCGAAACGAATAACTAGAACCGCCTAGGGGAAAAGTGCGCATACCGTTGTAATCGGGCGAGTTTCTACTTTCAGATGCCACAGAAATTTTGCGGATTGATCAATCCGTTCGCGAGATATGGCAGTTTGGAAATAAGAAAAGCTTGAGAAACTCAAAATTTTCGCAGTTCTGATGCTCGAAACGAGTAACTAGAACGGCATAGGGGAAAAGTACGCATACCGTTGTAATCGGGCGAGTTTCTACTTTCAGATGCAACAGAAATTTTGCGGATTGATCAATCCGTTCGCGAGATATGGCAGTTTGGAGGTAAGAAACGCTTGAGAAACTCAAAATTTTCGCAGTTCTGATGCTCGAAACGAGTAACTAGAACGGCATAGGGGAAGAGTACGCGTACCGTTGTAATCGGGTGAGTTTCTACTTTCAGATGCAACAGAAATTTTGCGGATTGTTCAATCCGTTCGCGAGATATGGCCGTTTGGATGTAAGAAACGCTTGAGAAACTCAAAATTTTCGCAGTTCTGATGCTCGAAACGAGTAACTAGAACGGCATAGGGGAAAAGTACGCATACCGTTGTAATCGGGCGAGTTTCTACTTTCAGATGCAACAGAAATTTTGCGGATTGATCAATCCGTTCGCGAGATATGGCAGTTTGGATGTAAGAAACGCTTGAGGAACTCAAAATTTTCGCAGTTCTGATGCTCGAAACGAATAACCTGAACGGCATAGGGGAAAAGTACGCATACCGTTGTAATCGGGCGAGTTTCTACTTTCAGACGCAACAGAAATTTTGCGGATAGGTCAATCCGTTCGCGAGATATGGCAGTTTGGAAATAAGAAACGCTTGAGAAACTCAAAATTTTCGCAGTTCTGATGCTCGAAAGGAATAACTGGAACGGCCTAGGGGAAAACTACACATACCGTTGTAATCGGGCGAGTTTCTACTTTCAGACGCAACAGAAATTTTGCGGATAGGCCAATCCGTTCGCGAGATATGGCAGTTTGGAAATAAGAAACGCTTGAGAAACTCAAAATTTTCGCAGTTCTGATGCTCGAAACGAGTAACTAGAACGGCATAGGGGAAGAGTACGCATACCGTTGTAATCGGGCGAGTTTCTACTTTCAGATGCAACAGAAATTTTGCGGATTGATCAATCCGTTCGCGAGATATGGCAGTTTGGAGGTAAGAAACGCTTGAGAAACTCAAAATTTTCGCAGTTCTGATGCTCGAAACGAATAACTAGAACCGCCTAGGGGAAAAGTGCGCATACCGTTGTAATCGGGCGAGTTTCTACTTTCAGACGCAACAGAAATTTTGCGGATAGGTCAATCCGTTCGCGAGATATGGCAGTTTGGAAATAAGAAACGCTTGAGAAACTCAAAATTTTCGCAGTTCTGATGCTCGAAACGAGTAACTAGAACGGCATAGGGGAAAAGTCCGCATACCGTTGTAATCGGGCGAGTTTCTACTTTCAGATGCAACAGAAATTTTGCGGATTAATCAATCCGTTCGCGAGATATGGCAGTTTGGAGGTAAGAAACGCTTGAGAAACTCAAAATTTTCGCAGTTCTGATGCTCGAAAGGAATAACTGGAACGGCGTAGGGGAAAACTACACATACCGTTGTAATCGGGCGAGTTTCTACTTTCAGACGCAACAGAAATTTTGCGGATAGGTCAATCCGTTCGCGAGATATGGCAGTTTGGAAATAAGAAACGCTTGAGAAACTCAAAATTTTCGCAGTTCTGATGCTCGAAACGAGTAACTAGAACGGCATAGGGGAAAAGTACGCATACCGTTGTAATCGGGCGAGTTTTTACTTTCAGATGCAACAGAAATTTTGCGGATTGATCAATCCGTTCGCGAGATATGGCACTTTGGAGGTAAGAAACGCTTGAGAAACTCAAAATTTTCGCAGTTCTGATGCTCGAAACGAATAACTAGAACCGCCTAGGGGAAAAGTGCGCATACCGTTGTAATCGGGCGAGTTTCTACTTTCAGATGCCACAGAAATTTTGCGGATTGATCAATCCGTTCGCGAGATATGGCAGTTTGGAAATAAGAAAAGCTTGAGAAACTCAAAATTTTCGCAGTTCTGATGCTCGAAACGAGTAACTAGAACGGCATAGGGGAAAAGTACGCATACCGTTGTAATCGGGCGAGTTTCTACTTTCAGATGCAACAGAAATTTTGCGGATTGATCAATCCGTTCGCGAGATATGGCAGTTTGGAGGTAAGAAACGCTTGAGAAACTCAAAATTTTCGCAGTTCTGATGCTCGAAACGAGTAACTAGAACGGCATAGGGGAAGAGTACGCATACCGTTGTAATCGGGGGAGTTTCTACTTTCAGATGCAACAGAAATTTTGCGGATTGTTCAATCCGTTCGCGAGATATGGCCGTTTGGATGTAAGAAACGCTTGAGAAACTCAAAATTTTCGCAGTTCTGATGCTCGAAACGAGTAACTAGAACGGCATAGGGGAAAAGTACGCATACCGTTGTAATCGGGCGAGTTTCTACTTTCAGATGCAACAGAAATTTTGCGGATTGATCAATCCGTTCGCGAGATATGGCAGTTTGGATGTAAGAAACGCTTGAGGAACTCAAAATTTTCGCAGTTCTGATGCTCGAAACGAATAACCTGAACGGCATAGGGGAAAAGTACGCATACCGTTGTAATCGGGCGAGTTTCTACTTTCAGACGCAACAGAAATTTTGCGGATAGGTCAATCCGTTCGCGAGATATGGCAGTTTGGAAATAAGAAACGCTTGAGAAACTCAAAATTTTCGCAGTTCTGATGCTCGAAAGGAATAACTGGAACGGCCTAGGGGAAAACTACACATACCGTTGTAATCGGGCGAGTTTCTACTTTCAGACGCAACAGAAATTTTGCGGATAGGTCAATCCGTTCGCGAGATATGGCAGTTTGGAAATAAGAAACGCTTGAGAAACTCAAAATTTTCGCAGTTCTGATGCTCGAAACGAGTAACTAGAACGGCATAGGGGAAGAGTACGCATACCGTTGTAATCGGGCGAGTTTCTACTTTCAGATGCAACAGAAATTTTGCGGATTGATCAATCCGTTCGCGAGATATGGCAGTTTGGAGGTAAGAAACGCTTGAGAAACTCAAAATTTTCGCAGTTCTGATGCTCGAAACGAATAACTAGAACCGCCTAGGGGAAAAGTGCGCATACCGTTGTAATCGGGCGAGTTTCTACTTTCAGACGCAACAGAAATTTTGCGGATAGGTCAATCCGTTCGCGAGATATGGCAGTTTGGAAATAAGAAACGCTTGAGAAACTCAAAATTTTCGCAGTTCTGATGCTCGAAACGAGTAACTAGAACGGCATAGGGGAAAAGTCCGCATACCGTTGTAATCGGGCGAGTTTCTACTTTCAGATGCAACAGAAATTTTGCGGATTAATCAATCCGTTCGCGAGATATGGCAGTTTGGAGGTAAGAAACGCTTGAGAAACTCAAAATTTTCGCAGTTCTGATGCTCGAAAGGAATAACTGGAACGGCCTAGGGGAAAACTACACATACCGTTGTAATCGGGCGAGTTTCTACTTTCAGACGCAACAGAAATTTTGCGGATAGGTCAATCCGTTCGCGAGATATGGCAGTTTGGAAATAAGAAACGCTTGAGAAACTCAAAATTTTCGCAGTTCTGATGCTCGAAACGAGTAACTAGAACGGCATAGGGGAAAAGTACGCATACCGTTGTAATCGGGCGAGTTTTTACTTTCAGATGCAACAGAAATTTTGCGGATTGATCAATCCGTTCGCGAGATATGGCACTTTGGAGGTAAGAAACGCTTGAGAAACTCAAAATTTTCGCAGTTCTGATGCTCGAAACGAATAACTAGAACCGCCTAGGGGAAAAGTGCGCATACCGTTGTAATCGGGCGAGTTTCTACTTTCAGATGCCACAGAAATTTTGCGGATTGATCAATCCGTTCGCGAGATATGGCAGTTTGGAAATAAGAAAAGCTTGAGAAACTCAAAATTTTCGCAGTTCTGATGCTCGAAACGAGTAACTAGAACGGCATAGGGGAAAAGTACGCATACCGTTGTAATCGGGCGAGTTTCTACTTTCAGATGCAACAGAAATTTTGCGGATTGATCAATCCGTTCGCGAGATATGGCAGTTTGGAGGTAAGAAACGCTTGAGAAACTCAAAATTTTCGCAGTTCTGATGCTCGAAACGAGTAACTAGAACGGCATAGGGGAAGAGTACGCATACCGTTGTAATCGGGTGAGTTTCTACTTTCAGATGCAACAGAAATTTTGCGGATTGTTCAATCCGTTCGCGAGATATGGCCGTTTGGATGTAAGAAACGCTTGAGAAACTCAAAATTTTCGCAGTTCTGATGCTCGAAACGAGTAACTAGAACGGCATAGGGGAAAAGTACGCATACCGTTGTAATCGGGCGAGTTTCTACTTTCAGATGCAACAGAAATTTTGCGGATTGATCAATCCGTTCGCGAGATATGGCAGTTTGGATGTAAGAAACGCTTGAGGAACTCAAAATTTTCGCAGTTCTGATGCTCGAAACGAATAACCTGAACGGCATAGGGGAAAAGTACGCATACCGTTGTAATCGGGCGAGTTTCTACTTTCAGACGCAACAGAAATTTTGCGGATAGGTCAATCCGTTCGCGAGATATGGCAGTTTGGAAATAAGAAACGCTTGAGAAACTCAAAATTTTCGCAGTTCTGATGCTCGAAAGGAATAACTGGAACGGCCTAGGGGAAAACTACACATACCGTTGTAATCGGGCGAGTTTCTACTTTCAGACGCAACAGAAATTTTGCGGATAGGTCAATCCGTTCGCGAGATATGGCAGTTTGGAAATAAGAAACGCTTGAGAAACTCAAAATTTTCGCAGTTCTGATGCTCGAAACGAGTAACTAGAACGGCATAGGGGAAAAGTACGCATACCGTTGTAATCGGGCGAGTTTCTACTTTCAGATGCAACAGAAATTTTGCGGATTGATCAATCCGTTCGCGAGATATGGCAGTTTGGAGGTAAGAAACGCTTGAGAAACTCAAAATTTTCGCAGTTCTGATGCTCGAAACGAATAACTAGAACCGCCTAGGGGAAAAGTGCGCATACCGTTGTAATCGGGCGAGTTTCTACTTTCAGATGCAACAGAAATTTTGCGGATAGGTCAATCCGTTCGCGAGATATGGCAGTTTGGAGGTAAGAAACGCTTGAGAAACTCAAAATTTTCGCAGTTCTGATGCTCGAAACGAATAAGTAGAACCGCCTAGGGGAAAAGTGCGCATACCGTTGTAATCGGGCGAGTTTCTACTTGCACATGCAACAGAAATTTTGCGGATTGGTCAATCCGTTCGCGAGATATGGCAGTTTGGAAGTAAGAAACGCTTGAGAAACTCAAAATTTTCGCAGTTCTGATGCTCGAAACGAGTAACTAGAACGGCATAGGGGAAAAGTACGCATACCGTTGTAATCGGGCGAGTTTCTACTTTCAGATGCCACAGAAATTTTGCGGATAGGTCAATCCGTTCGCGAGATATGGCAGTTTGGATGTAAGAAACGCTTGAGAAACTCAAAATTTTCGCAGTTCTGATGCTCGAAACGAATAACTAGAACCGCCTAGGGGAAAAGTACGCATACCGTTGCAATCGGGCAGGTTTTTACTTGCAGATGCAACAGAAATTTTGCGGATTGGTCGATCCGTTCGCGAGATATGGCAGTTTGGATGTAAGAAACGCTTGAGAAACTCAAAATTTTCGCAGTTCTGATGCTCGAAACGAGTAACTAGAACGGCATAGGGGAAAAGTACGCATACCGTTGTAATCGGGCGAGTTTCTACTTTCAGATGCAACAGAAATTTTGCGGATTGATGAATCCGTTCGCGAGATATGGCAGTTTGGAGGTAAGAAACGCTTGAGAAACTCAAAATTTTCGCAGTTCTGATGCTCGAAACGAATAACTAGAACGGCCTAGGGGAAAACTACACCCACCGTTGTAATCGGGCGAGTTTCTACTTTCAGACGCAACAGAAATTTTGCGGATGGGTCAATCCGTTCGCGAGATATGGCAGTTTGGAGGTAAGAAACGCTTGAGAAACTCAAAATTTTCGCAGTTCTGATGCTCGACACGAATAACTAGAACGGCCTAGGGGAGAAGTGCGCATACCGTTGTAATCGGGCGAGTTTCTACTTTCAGACGCAACAGAAATTTTGCGGATGGGTCAATCCGTTCGCGAGATATGGCAGTTTGGAGGTAAGAAACGCTTGAGAAACTCAAAATTTTCGCAGTTCTGATGCTCGAAACGAGTAACTAGAACGGTATAGGGGAAGAGTACGCATACCGTTGTAATCGGGTGAGTTTCTACTTTCAGATGCAACAGAAATTTTGCGGATTGTTCAATCCGTTCGCGAGATATGGCCGTTTGGATGTAAGAAACGCTTGAGAAACTCAAAATTTTCGCAGTTCTGATGCTCGAAACGAGTAACTAGAACGGCATAGGGGAAGAGTACGCATACCGTTGTAATCGGGTGAGTTTCTACTTTCAGATGCCACAGAAATTTTGCGGATTGCTCAATCCGTTCGCGAGATATGGCAGTTTGGAGGTAAGGAACGCTTGAGAAACTCAAAATTTTCGCAGTTCTGATGCTCGAAACGAGTAACTAGAACGGTATAGGGGAAGAGTACGCATACCGTTGTAATCGGGCGAGTTTCTACTTTCAGATGCAACAGAAATTTTGCGGATTGATCAATCCGTTCGCGAGATATGGCAGTTTGGAGGTAAGAAACGCTTGAGAAACTCAAAATTTTCGCAGTTCTGATGCTCGAAACGAGTAACTAGAACGGCATAGGGGAAGAGTACGCATACCGTTGTAATCGGGTGAGTTTCTACTTTCAGATGCAACAGAAATTTTGCGGATTGTTCAATCCGTTCGCGAGATATGGCCGTTTGGATGTAAGAAACGCTTGAGAAACTCAAAATTTTCGCAGTTCTGATGCTCGAAACGAGTAACTAGAACGGCATAGGGGAAAAGTACGCATACCGTTGTAATCGGGCGAGTTTCTACTTTCGGATGCAACAGAAATTTTGCGGATTGATCAATCCGTTCGCGAGATATGGCAGTTTGGATGTAAGAAACGCTTGAGGAACTCAAAATTTTCGCAGTTCTGATGCTCAAAACGAATAACCTGAACGGCATAGGGGAAAAGTACGCATACCGTTGTAATCGGGCGAGTTTCTACTTTCAGACGCAACAGAAATTTTGCGGATAGGTCAATCCGTTCGCGAGATATGGCAGTTTGGAAATAAGAAACGCTTGAGAAACTCAAAATTTTCGCAGTTCTGATGCTCGAAAGGAATAACTGGAACGGCCTAGGGGAAAACTACACATACCGTTGTAATCGGGCGAGTTTCTACTTTCAGACGCAACAGAAATTTTGCGGATAGGTCAATCCGTTCGCGAGATATGGCAGTTTGGAAATAAGAAACGCTTGAGAAACTCAAAATTTTCGCAGTTCTGATGCTCGAAACGAGTAACTAGAACGGCATAGGGGAAAAGTACGCATACCGTTGTAATCGGGCGAGTTTCTACTTTCAGATGCAACAGAAATTTTGCGGATTGATCAATCCGTTCGCGAGATATGGCAGTTTGGAGGTAAGAAACGCTTGAGAAACTCAAAATTTTCGCAGTTCTGATGCTCGAAACGAATAACTAGAACCGCCTAGGGGAAAAGTGCGCATACCGTTGTAATCGGGCGAGTTTCTACTTTCAGATGCAACAGAAATTTTGCGGATAGGTCAATCCGTTCGCGAGATATGGCAGTTTGGAGGTAAGAAACGCTTGAGAAACTCAAAATTTTCGCAGTTCTGATGCTCGAAACGAATAAGTAGAACCGCCTAGGGGAAAAGTGCGCATACCGTTGTAATCGGGCGAGTTTCTACTTGCACATGCAACAGAAATTTTGCGGATTGGTCGATCCGTTCGCGAGATATGGCAGTTTGGAAGTAAGAAACGCTTGAGAAACTCAAAATTTTCGCAGTTCTGATGCTCGAAACGAGTAACTAGAACGGCATAGGGGAAAAGTACGCATACCGTTGTAATCGGGCGAGTTTCTACTTTCAGATGCCACAGAAATTTTGCGGATAGGTCAATCCGTTCGCGAGATATGGCAGTTTGGAGGTAAGAAACGCTTGAGAAACTCAAAATTTTCGCAGTTCTGATGCTCGAAACGAATAACTAGAACCGCCTAGGGGAAAAGTACGCATACCGTTGCAATCGGGCAGGTTTCTACTTGCAGATGCAACAGAAATTTTGCGGATTGGTCGATCCGTTCGCGAGATATGGCAGTTTGGATGTAAGAAACGCTTGAGAAACTCAAAATTTTCGCAGTTCTGATGCTCGAAACGAGTAACTAGAACGGCATAGGGGAAAAGTACGCATACCGTTGTAATCGGGCGAGTTTCTACTTTCAGATGCAACAGAAATTTTGCGGATTGATGAATCCGTTCGCGAGATATGGCAGTTTGGAGGTAAGAAACGCTTGAGAAACTCAAAATTTTCGCAGTTCTGATGCTCGAAACGAATAACTAGCACGGCCTAGGGGAAAACTACACCCACCGTTGTAATCGGGCGAGTTTCTACTTTCAGACGCAACAGAAATTTTGCGGATGGGTCAATCCGTTCGCGAGATATGGCAGTTTGGAGGTAAGAAACGCTTGAGAAACTCAAAATTTTCGCAGTTCTGATGCTCGACACGAATAACTAGAACGGCCTAGGGGAGAAGTGCGCATACCGTTGTAATGGGGCGAGTTTCTACTTTCAGACGCAACAGAAATTTTGCGGATGGGTCGATCCGTTCGCGAGATATGGCAGTTTGGAGGTAAGAAACGCTTGAGAAACTCAAAATTTTCGCAGTTCTGATGCTCGAAACGAGTAACTAGAACGGTATAGGGGAAGAGTACGCATACCGTTGTAATCGGGTGAGTTTCTACTTTCAGATGCAACAGAAATTTTGCGGATTGTTCAATCCGTTCGCGAGATATGGCCGTTTGGATGTAAGAAACGCTTGAGAAACTCAAAATTTTCGCAGTTCTGATGCTCGAAACGAATAAGTAGAACCGCCTAGGGGAAAAGTGCGCATACCGTTGTAATCGGGCGAGTTTCTACTTGCACATGCAACAGAAATTTTGCGGATTGGTCGATCCGTTCGCGAGATATGGCAGTTTGGACGTAAGAAACGCTTGAGAAACTCAAAATTTTCGCAGTTCTGATGCTCGAAACGAGTAACTAGAACGGCATAGGGGAAAAGTACGCATACCGTTGTAATCGGGCGAGTTTCTACTTTCAGATGCCACAGAAATTTTGCGGATAGGTCAATCCGTTCGCGAGATATGGCAGTTTGGAGGTAAGAAACGCTTGAGAAACTCAAAATTTTCGCAGTTCTGATGCTCGAAACGAATAACTAGAACCGCCTAGGGGAAAAGTACGCATACCGTTGCAATCGGGCAGGTTTCTACTTGCAGATGCAACAGAAATTTTGCGGATTGGTCGATCCGTTCGCGAGATATGGCAGTTTGGATGTAAGAAACGCTTGAGAAACTCAAAATTTTCGCAGTTCTGATGCTCGAAACGAGTAACTAGAACGGCATAGGGGAAAAGTACGCATACCGTTGTAATCGGGCGAGTTTCTACTTTCAGATGCAACAGAAATTTTGCGGATTGATGAATCCGTTCGCGAGATATGGCAGTTTGGAGGTAAGAAACGCTTGAGAAACTCAAAATTTTCGCAGTTCTGATGCTCGAAACGAATAACTAGAACGGCCTAGGGGAAAACTACACCCACCGTTGTAATCGGGCGAGTTTCTACTTTCAGACGCAACAGAAATTTTGCGGATGGGTCAATCCGTTCGCGAGATATGGCAGTTTGGAGGTAAGAAACGCTTGAGAAACTCAAAATTTTCGCAGTTCTGATGCTCGACACGAATAACTAGAACGGCCTAGGGGAGAAGTGCGCATACCGTTGTAATCGGGCTAGTTTCTACTTTCAGACGCAACAGAAATTTTGCGGATGGGTCAATCCGTTCGCGAGATATGGCAGTTTGGAGGTAAGAAACGCTTGAGAAACTCAAAATTTTCGCAGTTCTGATGCTCGAAACGAGTAACTAGAACGGTATAGGGGAAGAGTACGCATACCGTTGTAATCGGGTGAGTTTCTACTTTCAGATGCAACAGAAATTTTGCGGATTGTTCAATCCGTTCGCGAGATATGGCCGTTTGGATGTAAGAAACGCTTGAGAAACTCAAAATTTTCGCAGTTCTGATGCTCGAAACGAGTAACTAGAACGGCATAGGGGAAGAGTACGCATACCGTTGTAATCGGGTGAGTTTCTACTTTCAGATGCCACAGAAATTTTGCGGATTGCTCAATCCGTTCGCGAGATATGGCAGTTTGGAGGTAAGGAACGCTTGAGAAACGCAAAATTTTCGCAGTTCTGATGCTCGACACGAATAACTAGAACGGCCTAGGGGAAAAGTGCGCATACCGTTGTAATCGGGCGAGTTTCTACTTTCAGATGCCACAGAAATTTTGCGGATTGATCAATCCGTTCGCGAGATATGGCAGTTTGGAAATAAGAAACGCTTGAGAAACTCAAAATTTTCGCAGTTCTGATGCTCGAAACGAGTAACTAGAATGGCATAGGGGAAAAGTACGCATACCGTTGTAATCGGGCGAGTTTCTACTTTCAGATGCAACAGAAATTTTGCGGATTGATCAATCCGTTCGCGAGATATGGCAGTTTGGAGGTAAGAAACGCTTGAGAAACTCAAAATTTTCGCAGTTCTGATGCTCGAAACGAATAACTAGAACGGCCTAGGGGAAAACTACACCCACCGTTGTAATCGGGCGAGTTTCTACTTTCAGACGCAACAGAAATTTTGCGGATAGGTCAATCCGTTCGCGAGATATGGCAGTTTGGAGGTAAGAAACGCTTGAGAAACTCAAAATTTTCGCAGTTCTGATGCTCGAAACGAATAACTAGAACGGCCTAGGGGAAAAGTGCGCATACCGTTGTAATCGGGCGAGTTTCTACTTTCAGATGCAACAGAAATTTTGCGGATTGATCAATTCGTTCGCGAGATATGGCAGTTTGGATATAAGAAACGCTTGAGAAACACAAAATTTTCGCAGTTCTGATGCTCGAAACGAGTAACTAGAACGGCCAAGGGGAATAGTACGCACACCGTTGTAATCGGGCGAGTTTCCACTTTCAGACGCAACAGAAATTTTGCGGATTGGTCAATCCGTTCGCGAGATATTTCAGTTTGGAGGTAAGAAACGCTTGAGAAACTCAAAATTTGAGCAGTTCTGATGCTCGAAACGAATAAATAGAACGGCCTAGGGGAAAATTGCGCATACCGTTGTAATCGGGCGAGTTTCTACTTTCAGATGCAACAGAAATTTTGCGGATCGGCAATCCGTTCGCGAGATATGGCAGTTTGGATGTAAGAAACGCTTGAGGAACTCAAAATTTTCGCAGTTCTGATGCTCGAAACGAATAACCTGAACGGCATAGGGGAAAAGTACGCATACCGTTGTAATCGGGCGAGTTTCTACTTTCAGACGCAACAGAAATTTTGCGGATAGGTCAATCCGTTCGCCAGATATGGCAGTTTGGAAATAAGAAACGCTTGAGAAACTCAAAATTTTCGCAGTTCTGATGCTCGAAACGAGTAACTAGAACGGCATAGGGGAAAAGTCCGCATACCGTTGTAATCGGGCGAGTTTCTACTTTCAGATGCAACAGAAATTTTGCGGATTAATCAATCCGTTCGCGAGATATGGCAGTTTGGAGGTAAGAAACGCTTGAGAAACTCAAAATTTTCGCAGTTCTGATGCTCGAAAGGAATAACTGGAACGGCCTAGGGGAAAACTACACATACCGTTGTAATCGGGCGAGTTTCTACTTTCAGACGCAACAGAAATTTTGCGGATAGGTCAATCCGTTCGCGAGATATGGCAGTTTAGAAATAAGAAACGCTTGAGAAACTCAAAATTTTCGCAGTTCTGATGCTCGAAACGAGTAACTAGAACGGCATAGGGGAAAAGTACGCATACCGTTGTAATCGGGCGAGTTTTTACTTTCAGATGCAACAGAAATTTTGCGGATTGATCAATCCGTTCGCGAGATATGGCACTTTGGAGGTAAGAAACGCTTGAGAAACTCAAAATTTTCGCAGTTCTGATGCTCGAAACGAATAACTAGAACCGCCTAGGGGAAAAGTGCGCATACCGTTGTAATCGGGCGAGTTTCTACTTTCAGATGCCACAGAAATTTTGCGGATTGATCAATCCGTTCGCGAGATATGGCAGTTTGGAAATAAGAAAAGCTTGAGAAACTCAAAATTTTCGCAGTTCTGATGCTCGAAACGAGTAACTAGAACGGCATAGGGGAAAAGTACGCATACCGTTGTAATCGGGCGAGTTTTTACTTTCAGATGCAACAGAAATTTTGCGGATTGATCAATCCGTTCGCGAGATATGGCAGTTTGGATGTAAGAAACGCTTGAGGAACTCAAAATTTTCGCAGTTCTGATGCTCGAAACGAATAACCTGAACGGCATAGGGGAAAAGTACGCATACCGTTGTAATCGGGCGAGTTTCTACTTTCAGACGCAACAGAAATTTTGCGGATAGGTCAATCCGTTCGCCAGATATGGCAGTTTGGAAATAAGAAACGCTTGAGAAACTCAAAATTTTCGCAGTTCTGATGCTCGAAACGAGTAACTAGAACGGCATAGGGGAAAAGTCCGCATACCGTTGTAATCGGGCGAGTTTCTACTTTCAGATGCAACAGAAATTTTGCGGATTAATCAATCCGTTCGCGAGATATGGCAGTTTGGAGGTAAGAAACGCTTGAGAAACTCAAAATTTTCGCAGTTCTGATGCTCGAAAGGAATAACTGGAACGGCCTAGGGGAAAACTACACATACCGTTGTAATCGGGCGAGTTTCTACTTTCAGACGCAACAGAAATTTTGCGGATAGGTCAATCCGTTCGCGAGATATGGCAGTTTAGAAATAAGAAACGCTTGAGAAACTCAAAATTTTCGCAGTTCTGATGCTCGAAACGAGTAACTAGAACGGCATAGGGGAAAAGTACGCATACCGTTGTAATCGGGCGAGTTTTTACTTTCAGATGCAACAGAAATTTTGCGGATTGATCAATCCGTTCGCGAGATATGGCACTTTGGAGGTAAGAAACGCTTGAGAAACTCAAAATTTTCGCAGTTCTGATGCTCGAAACGAATAACTAGAACCGCCTAGGGGAAAAGTGCGCATACCGTTGTAATCGGGCGAGTTTCTACTTTCAGATGCCACAGAAATTTTGCGGATTGATCAATCCGTTCGCGAGATATGGCAGTTTGGAAATAAGAAAAGCTTGAGAAACTCAAAATTTTCGCAGTTCTGATGCTCGAAACGAGTAACTAGAACGGCATAGGGGAAAAGTACGCATACCGTTGTAATCGGGCGAGTTTCTACTTGCACATGCAACAGAAATTTTGCGGATTGGTCGATCCGTTCGCGAGATATGGCAGTTTGGAAGTAAGAAACGCTTGAGAAACTCAAAATTTTCGCAGTTCTGATGCTCGAAACGAGTAACTAGAACGGCATAGGGGAAAAGTACGCATACCGTTGTAATCGGGCGAGTTTCTACTTTCAGATGCAACAGAAATTTTGCGGATTGATCAATCCGTTCGCGAGATATGGCAGTTTGGAGGTAAGAAACGCTTGAGAAACTCAAAATTTTCGCAGTTCTGATGCTCGAAACGAATAACTAGAACCGCCTAGGGGAAAAGTGCGCATACCGTTGTAATCGGGCGAGTTTCTACTTTCAGATGCCACAGAAATTTTGCGGATTGATGAATCCGTTCGCGAGATATGGCAGTTTGGAAATAAGAAACGCTTGAGAAACTCAAAATTTTCGCAGTTCTGATGCTCGAAACGAATAACTAGAACGGCCTAGGGGAAAACTACACCCACCGTTGTAATCGGGCGAGTTTCTACTTTCAGACGCAACAGAAATTTTGCGGATAGGTCAATCCGTTCGCGAGATATGGCAGTTTGGAGGTAAGAAACGCTTGAGAAACTCAAAATTTTCGCAGTTCTGATGCTCGAAACGAATAACTAGAACGGCCTAGGGGAAAAGTGCGCATACCGTTGTAATCGGGCGAGTTTCTACTTTCAGATGCAACAGAAATTTTGCGGATTGATCAATTCGTTCGCGAGATATGGCAGTTTGGATATAAGAAACGCTTGAGAAACACAAAATTTTCGCAGTTCTGATGCTCGAAACGAGTAACTAGAACGGCCAAGGGGAATAGTACGCACACCGTTGTAATCGGGCGAGTTTCCACTTTCAGACGCAACAGAAATTTTGCGGATTGGTCAATCCGTTCGCGAGATATTTCAGTTTGGAGGTAAGAAACGCTTGAGAAACTCAAAATTTGCGCAGTTCTGATGCTCGAAACGAATAACTAGAACGGCCTAGGGGAGAATTGCGCATACCGTTGTAATCGGGCGAGTTTCTACTTTCAGATGCAACAGAAATTTTGCGGATCGGCAATCCGTTCGCGAGATATGGCAGTTTGGATGTAAGAAACGCTTGAGGAACTCAAAATTTTCGCAGTTCTGATGCTCGAAACGAATAACCTGAACGGCATAGGGGAAAAGTACGCATACCGTTGTAATCGGGCGAGTTTCTACTTTCAGACGCAACAGAAATTTTGCGGATAGGTCAATCCGTTCGCGAGATATGGCAGTTTGGAAATAAGAAACGCTTGAGAAACTCAAAATTTTCGCAGTTCTGATGCTCGAAACGAGTAACTAGAACCGCCTAGGGGAAAAGTGCGCATACCGTTGTAATCGGGCGAGTTTCTACTTTCAGATGCAACAGAAATTTTGCGGATAGGTCAATCCGTTCGCGAGATATGGCAGTTTGGAGGTAAGAAACGCTTGAGAAACTCAAAATTTTCGCAGTTCTGATGCTCGAAACGAATAACTAGAACCGCCTAGGGGAAAAGTGCGCATACCGTTGTAATCGGGCGAGTTTCTACTTGCACATGCAACAGAAATTTTGCGGATTGGTCGATCCGTTCGCGAGATATGGCAGTTTGGAAGTAAGAAACGCTTGAGAAACTCAAAATTTTCGCAGTTCTGATGCTCGAAACGAGTAACTAGAACGGCATAGGTGAAAAGTACGCATACCGTTGTAATCGGGCGAGTTTCTACTTTCAGATGCAACAGAAATTTTGCGGATTGATCAATCCGTTCGCGAGATATGGCAGTTTGGAGGTAAGAAACGCTTGAGAAACTCAAAATTTTCGCAGTTCTGATGCTCGAAACGAATAACTAGAACCGCCTAGGGGAAAAGCGCGCATACCGTTGTAATCGGGCGAGTTTCTACTTTCAGATGCCACAGAAATTTTGCGGATAGGTCAATCCGTTCGCGAGATATGGCAGTTTGGAGGTAAGAAACGCTTGAGAAACTCAAAATTTTCGCAGTTCTGATGCTCGAAACGAATAACTAGAACCGCCTAGGGGAAAAGTGCGCATACCGTTGTAATCGGGCGAGTTTCTACTTGCACATGCAACAGAAATTTTGCGGATTGGTCGATCCGTTCGCGAGATATGGCAGTTTGGAAGTAAGAAACGCTTGAGAAACTCAAAATTTTCGCAGTTCTGATGCTCGAAACGAATAACTAGAACGGCCTAGAGGGAAAGTACGCATACCGTTGCAATCGGGCAGGTTTCTACTTGCAGATGCAACAGAAATTTTGCGGATTGGTCGATCCGTTCGCGAGATATGGCAGTTTGGATGTAAGAAACGCTTGAGAAACTCAAAATTTTCGCAGTTCTGATGCTCGAAACGAGTAACTAGAACGGCATAGGGGAAAAGTACGCATACCGTTGTAATCGGGCGAGTTTCTACTTTCAGATGCAACAGAAATTTTGCGGATTGATGAATCCGTTCGCGAGATATGGCAGTTTGGAGGTAAGAAACGCTTGAGAAACTCAAAATTTTCGCAGTTCTGATGCTCGAAACGAATAACTAGAACCGCCTAGGGGAAAAGTGCGCATACCGTTGTAATCGGGCGAGTTTCTACTTGCACATGCAACAGAAATTTTGCGGATTGGTCGATCCGTTCGCGAGATATGGCAGTTTGGAAGTAAGAAACGCTTGAGAAACTCAAAATTTTCGCAGTTCTGATGCTCGAAACGAGTAACTAGAACGGCATAGGTGAAAAGTACGCATACCGTTGTAATCGGGCGAGTTTCTACTTTCAGATGCAACAGAAATTTTGCGGATTGATCAATCCGTTCGCGAGATATGGCAGTTTGGAGGTAAGAAACGCTTGAGAAACTCAAAATTTTCGCAGTTCTGATGCTCGAAACGAATAACTAGAACCGCCTAGGGGAAAAGCGCGCATACCGTTGTAATCGGGCGAGTTTCTACTTTCAGATGCCACAGAAATTTTGCGGATAGGTCAATCCGTTCGCGAGATATGGCAGTTTGGAGGTAAGAAACGCTTGAGAAACTCAAAATTTTCGCAGTTCTGATGCTCGAAACGAATAACTAGAACCGCCTAGGGGAAAAGTGCGCATACCGTTGTAATCGGGCGAGTTTCTACTTGCACATGCAACAGAAATTTTGCGGATTGGTCGATCCGTTCGCGAGATATGGCAGTTTGGAAGTAAGAAACGCTTGAGAAACTCAAAATTTTCGCAGTTCTGATGCTCGAAACGAATAACTAGAACGGCCTAGAGGGAAAGTACGCATACCGTTGCAATCGGGCAGGTTTCTACTTGCAGATGCAACAGAAATTTTGCGGATTGGTCGATCCGTTCGCGAGATATGGCAGTTTGGATGTAAGAAACGCTTGAGAAACTCAAAATTTTCGCAGTTCTGATGCTCGAAACGAGTAACTAGAACGGCATAGGGGAAAAGTACGCATACCGTTGTAATCGGGCGAGTTTCTACTTTCAGATGCAACAGAAATTTTGCGGATTGATGAATCCGTTCGCGAGATATGGCAGTTTGGAGGTAAGAAACGCTTGAGAAACTCAAAATTTTCGCAGTTCTGATGCTCGAAACGAATAACTAGAACGGCCTAGGGGAAAACTACACCCACCGTTGTAATCGGGCGAGTTTCTACTTTCAGACGCAACAGAAATTTTGCGGATAGGTCAATCCGTTCGCGAGATATGGCAGTTTGGAGGTAAGAAACGCTTGAGAAACTCAAAATTTTCGCAGTTCTGATGCTCGAAACGAATAACTAGAACGGCCTAGGGGAAAAGTGCGCATACCGTTGCAATCGGGCGAGTTTCTACTTTCAGATGCAACAGAAATTTTGCGGATAGGTCAATCCGTTCGCGAGATATGGCAGTTTGGAGGTAAGAAACGCTTGAGAAACTCAAAATTTTCGCAGTTCTGATGCTCGAAACGAATAACTAGAACCGCCTAGGGGAAAAGTGCGCATACCGTTGTAATCGGGCGAGTTTCTACTTGCACATGCAACAGAAATTTTGCGGATTGGTCGATCCGTTCGCGAGATATGGCAGTTTGGAAGTAAGAAACGCTTGAGAAACTCAAAATTTTCGCAGTTCTGATGCTCGAAACGAGTAACTAGAACGGCATAGGTGAAAAGTACGCATACCGTTGTAATCGGGCGAGTTTCTACTTTCAGATGCAACAGAAATTTTGCGGATTGATCAATCCGTTCGCGAGATATGGCAGTTTGGAGGTAAGAAACGCTTGAGAAACTCAAAATTTTCGCAGTTCTGATGCTCGAAACGAATAACTAGAACCGCCTAGGGGAAAAGCGCGCATACCGTTGTAATCGGGCGAGTTTCTACTTTCAGATGCCACAGAAATTTTGCGGATAGGTCAATCCGTTCGCGAGATATGGCAGTTTGGAGGTAAGAAACGCTTGAGAAACTCAAAATTTTCGCAGTTCTGATGCTCGAAACGAATAACTAGAACCGCCTAGGGGAAAAGTGCGCATACCGTTGTAATCGGGCGAGTTTCTACTTGCACATGCAACAGAAATTTTGCGGATTGGTCGATCCGTTCGCGAGATATGGCAGTTTGGAAGTAAGAAACGCTTGAGAAACTCAAAATTTTCGCAGTTCTGATGCTCGAAACGAATAACTAGAACGGCCTAGAGGGAAAGTACGCATACCGTTGCAATCGGGCAGGTTTCTACTTGCAGATGCAACAGAAATTTTGCGGATTGGTCGATCCGTTCGCGAGATATGGCAGTTTGGATGTAAGAAACGCTTGAGAAACTCAAAATTTTCGCAGTTCTGATGCTCGAAACGAGTAACTAGAACGGCATATGGGAAAAGTACGCATACCGTTGTAATCGGGCGAGTTTCTACTTTCAGATGCAACAGAAATTTTGCGGATTGATGAATCCGTTCGCGAGATATGGCAGTTTGGAGGTAAGAAACGCTTGAGAAACTCAAAATTTTCGCAGTTCTGATGCTCGAAACGAATAACTAGAACGGCCTAGGGGAAAACTACACCCACCGTTGTAATCGGGCGAGTTTCTACTTTCAGACGCAACAGAAATTTTGCGGATAGGTCAATCCGTTCGCGAGATATGGCAGTTTGGAGGTAAGAAACGCTTGAGAAACTCAAAATTTTCGCAGTTCTGATGCTCGAAACGAATAACTAGAACGGCCTAGGGGAAAAGTGCGCATACCGTTGTAATCGGGCGAGTTTCTACTTTCAGATGCAACAGAAATTTTGCGGATTGGTCAATCCGTTCGCGAGATATTTCAGTTTGGAGGTAAGAAACGCTTGAGAAACTCAAAATTTTCGCAGTTCTGATGCTCGAAACGAATAACTAGAACCGCCTAGGGGAAAAGTGCGCATACCGTTGTAATCGGGCGAGTTTCTACTTGCACATGCAACAGAAATTTTGCGGATTGGTCGATCCGTTCGCGAGATATGGCAGTTTGGATGTAAGAAACGCTTGAGAAACTCAAAATTTTCGCAGTTCTGATGCTCGAAACGAATAACCTGAACGGCATAGGGGAAAAGTACGCATACCGTTGTAATCGGGCGAGTTTCTACTTTCAGACGCAACAGAAATTTTGCGGATAGGTCAATCCGTTCGCGAGATATGGCAGTTTGGAAATAAGAAACGCTTGAGAAACTCAAAATTTTCGCAGTTCTGATGCTCGAAACGAGTAACTAGAACGGCATAGGGGAAAAGTCCGCATACCGTTGTAATCGGGCGAGTTTCTACTTTCAGATGCAACAGAAATTTTGCGGATTAATCAATCCGTTCGCGAGATATGGCAGTTTGGAGGTAAGAAACGCTTGAGAAACTCAAAATTTTCGCAGTTCTGATGCTCGAAAGGAATAACTGGAACGGCCTAGGGGAAAACTACACATACCGTTGTAATCGGGCGAGTTTCTACTTTCAGACGCAACAGAAATTTTGCGGATAGGTCAATCCGTTCGCGAGATATGGCAGTTTGGAAATAAGAAACGCTAGAGAAACTCAAAATTTTCGCAGTTCTGATGCTCGACACGAATAACTAGAACGGCCTAGGGGAGAAGTGCGCATACCGTTGTAATCGGGCGAGTTTCTACTTTCAGACGCAACAGAAATTTTGCGGATGGGTCAATCCGTTCGCGAGATATGGCAGTTTGGAGGTAAGAAACGCTTGAGAAACTCAAAATTTTCGCAGTTCTGATGCTCGACACGAATAACTAGAACGGCCTAGGGGAGAAGTGCGCATACCGTTGTAATCGGGCGAGTTTCTACTTTCAGACGCAACAGAAATTTTGCGGATGGGTCAATCCGTTCGCGAGATATGGCAGTTTGGAGGTAAGAAACGCTTGAGAAACTCAAAATTTTCGCAGTTCTGATGCTCGAAACGAGTAACTAGAACGGTATAGGGGAAGAGTACGCATACCGTTGTAATCGGGTGAGTTTCTACTTTCAGATGCAACAGAAATTTTGCGGATTGTTCAATCCGTTCGCGAGATATGGCCGTTTGGATGTAAGAAACGCTTGAGAAACTCAAAATTTTCGCAGTTCTGATGCTCGAAACGAGTAACTAGAACGGCATAGGGGAAGAGTACGCATACCGTTGTAATCGGGTGAGTTTCTACTTTCAGATGCCACAGAAATTTTGCGGATTGCTCAATCCGTTCGCGAGATATGGCAGTTTGGAGGTAAGGAACGCTTGAGAAACTCAAAATTTTCGCAGTTCTGATGCTCGAAACGAGTAACTAGAACGGTATAGGGGAAGAGTACGCATACCGTTGTAATCGGGCGAGTTTCTACTTTCAGATGCAACAGAAATTTTGCGGATTGATCAATCCGTTCGCGAGATATGGCAGTTTGGAGGTAAGAAACGCTTGAGAAACTCAAAATTTTCGCAGTTCTGATGCTCGAAACGAGTAACTAGAACGGCATAGGGGAAGAGTACGCATACCGTTGTAATCGGGTGAGTTTCTACTTTCAGATGCAACAGAAATTTTGCGGATTGTTCAATCCGTTCGCGAGATATGGCCGTTTGGATGTAAGAAACGCTTGAGAAACTCAAAATTTTCGCAGTTCTGATGCTCGAAACGAGTAACTAGAACGGCATAGGGGAAAAGTACGCATACCGTTGTAATCGGGCGAGTTTCTACTTTCGGATGCAACAGAAATTTTGCGGATTGATCAATCCGTTCGCGAGATATGGCAGTTTGGATGTAAGAAACGCTTGAGGAACTCAAAATTTTCGCAGTTCTGATGCTCAAAACGAATAACCTGAACGGCATAGGGGAAAAGTACGCATACCGTTGTAATCGGGCGAGTTTCTACTTTCAGACGCAACAGAAATTTTGCGGATAGGTCAATCCGTTCGCGAGATATGGCAGTTTGGAAATAAGAAACGCTTGAGAAACTCAAAATTTTCGCAGTTCTGATGCTCGAAAGGAATAACTGGAACGGCCTAGGGGAAAACTACACATACCGTTGTAATCGGGCGAGTTTCTACTTTCAGACGCAACAGAAATTTTGCGGATAGGTCAATCCGTTCGCGAGATATGGCAGTTTGGAAATAAGAAACGCTTGAGAAACTCAAAATTTTCGCAGTTCTGATGCTCGAAACGAGTAACTAGAACGGCATAGGGGAAAAGTACGCATACCGTTGTAATCGGGCGAGTTTCTACTTTCAGATGCAACAGAAATTTTGCGGATTGATCAATCCGTTCGCGAGATATGGCAGTTTGGAGGTAAGAAACGCTTGAGAAACTCAAAATTTTCGCAGTTCTGATGCTCGAAACGAATAACTAGAACCGCCTAGGGGAAAAGTGCGCATACCGTTGTAATCGGGCGAGTTTCTACTTTCAGATGCAACAGAAATTTTGCGGATAGGTCAATCCGTTCGCGAGATATGGCAGTTTGGAGGTAAGAAACGCTTGAGAAACTCAAAATTTTCGCAGTTCTGATGCTCGAAACGAATAAGTAGAACCGCCTAGGGGAAAAGTGCGCATACCGTTGTAATCGGGCGAGTTTCTACTTGCACATGCAACAGAAATTTTGCGGATTGGTCGATCCGTTCGCGAGATATGGCAGTTTGGAAGTAAGAAACGCTTGAGAAACTCAAAATTTTCGCAGTTCTGATGCTCGAAACGAGTAACTAGAACGGCATAGGGGAAAAGTACGCATACCGTTGTAATCGGGCGAGTTTCTACTTTCAGATGCCACAGAAATTTTGCGGATAGGTCAATCCGTTCGCGAGATATGGCAGTTTGGAGGTAAGAAACGCTTGAGAAACTCAAAATTTTCGCAGTTCTGATGCTCGAAACGAATAACTAGAACCGCCTAGGGGAAAAGTACGCATACCGTTGCAATCGGGCAGGTTTCTACTTGCAGATGCAACAGAAATTTTGCGGATTGGTCGATCCGTTCGCGAGATATGGCAGTTTGGATGTAAGAAACGCTTGAGAAACTCAAAATTTTCGCAGTTCTGATGCTCGAAACGAGTAACTAGAACGGCATAGGGGAAAAGTACGCATACCGTTGTAATCGGGCGAGTTTCTACTTTCAGATGCAACAGAAATTTTGCGGATTGATGAATCCGTTCGCGAGATATGGCAGTTTGGAGGTAAGAAACGCTTGAGAAACTCAAAATTTTCGCAGTTCTGATGCTCGAAACGAATAACTAGCACGGCCTAGGGGAAAACTACACCCACCGTTGTAATCGGGCGAGTTTCTACTTTCAGACGCAACAGAAATTTTGCGGATGGGTCAATCCGTTCGCGAGATATGGCAGTTTGGAGGTAAGAAACGCTTGAGAAACTCAAAATTTTCGCAGTTCTGATGCTCGACACGAATAACTAGAACGGCCTAGGGGAGAAGTGCGCATACCGTTGTAATCGGGCGAGTTTCTACTTTCAGACGCAACAGAAATTTTGCGGATGGGTCGATCCGTTCGCGAGATATGGCAGTTTGGAGGTAAGAAACGCTTGAGAAACTCAAAATTTTCGCAGTTCTGATGCTCGAAACGAGTAACTAGAACGGTATAGGGGAAGAGTACGCATACCGTTGTAATCGGGTGAGTTTCTACTTTCAGATGCAAGAGAAATTTTGCGGATTGTTCAATCCGTTCGCGAGATATGGCCGTTTGGATGTAAGAAACGCTTGAGAAACTCAAAATTTTCGCAGTTCTGATGCTCGAAACGAATAAGTAGAACCGCCTAGGGGAAAAGTGCGCATACCGTTGTAATCGGGCGAGTTTCTACTTGCACATGCAACAGAAATTTTGCGGATTGGTCGATCCGTTCGCGAGATATGGCAGTTTGGAAGTAAGAAACGCTTGAGAAACTCAAAATTTTCGCAGTTCTGATGCTCGAAACGAGTAACTAGAACGGCATAGGGGAAAAGTACGCATACCGTTGTAATCGGGCGAGTTTCTACTTTCAGATGCCACAGAAATTTTGCGGATAGGTCAATCCGTTCGCGAGATATGGCAGTTTGGAGGTAAGAAACGCTTGAGAAACTCAAAATTTTCGCAGTTCTGATGCTCGAAACGAATAACTAGAACCGCCTAGGGGAAAAGTACGCATACCGTTGCAATCGGGCAGGTGTCTACTTGCAGATGCAACAGAAATTTTGCGGATTGGTCGATCCGTTCGCGAGATATGGCAGTTTGGATGTAAGAAACGCTTGAGAAACTCAAAATTTTCGCAGTTCTGATGCTCGAAACGAGTAACTAGAACGGCATAGGGGAAAAGTACGCATACCGTTGTAATCGGGCGAGTTTCTACTTTCAGATGCAACAGAAATTTTGCGGATTGATGAATCCGTTCGCGAGATATGGCAGTTTGGAGGTAAGAAACGCTTGAGAAACTCAAAATTTTCGCAGTTCTGATGCTCGAAACGAATAACTAGAACGGCCTAGGGGAAAACTACACCCACCGTTGTAATCGGGCGAGTTTCTACTTTCAGACGCAACAGAAATTTTGCGGATGGGTCAATCCGTTCGCGAGATATGGCAGTTTGGAGGTAAGAAACGCTTGAGAAACTCAAAATTTTCGCAGTTCTGATGCTCGACACGAATAACTAGAACGGCCTAGGGGAGAAGTGCGCATACCGTTGTAATCGGGTGAGTTTCTACTTTCAGATGCAACAGAAATTTTGCGGATTGTTCAATCCGTTCGCGAGATATGGCCGTTTGGATGTAAGAAACGCTTGAGAAACTCAAAATTTTCGCAGTTCTGATGCTCGAAACGAGTAACTAGAACGGCATAGGGGAAGAGTACGCATACCGTTGTAATCGGGTGAGTTTCTACTTTCAGATGCCACAGAAATTTTGCGGATTGCTCAATCCGTTCGCGAGATATGGCAGTTTGGAGGTAAGGAACGCTTGAGAAACGCAAAATTTTCGCAGTTCTGATGCTCGACACGAATAACTAGAACGGCCTAGGGGAAAAGTGCGCATACCGTTGTAATCGGGCGAGTTTCTACTTTCAGATGCCACAGAAATTTTGCGGATTGATCAATCCGTTCGCGAGATATGGCAGTTTGGAAATAAGAAACGCTTGAGAAACTCAAAATTTTCGCAGTTCTGATGCTCGAAACGAGTAACTAGAATGGCATAGGGGAAAAGTACGCATACCGTTGTAATCGGGCGAGTTTCTACTTTCAGATGCAACAGAAATTTTGCGGATTGATCAATCCGTTCGCGAGATATGGCAGTTTGGAGGTAAGAAACGCTTGAGAAACTCAAAATTTTCGCAGTTCTGATGCTCGAAACGAATAACTAGAACGGCCTAGGGGAAAACTACACCCACCGTTGTAATCGGGCGAGTTTCTACTTTCAGACGCAACAGAAATTTTGCGGATAGGTCAATCCGTTCGCGAGATATGGCAGTTTGGAGGTAAGAAACGCTTGAGAAACTCAAAATTTTCGCAGTTCTGATGCTCGAAACGAATAACTAGAACGGCCTAGGGGAAAAGTGCGCATACCGTTGTAATCGGGCGAGTTTCTACTTTCAGATGCAACAGAAATTTTGCGGATTGATCAATTCGTTCGCGAGATATGGCAGTTTGGATATAAGAAACGCTTGAGAAACACAAAATTTTCGCAGTTCTGATGCTCGAAACGAGTAACTAGAACGGCCAAGGGGAATAGTACGCACACCGTTGTAATCGGGCGAGTTTCCACTTTCAGACGCAACAGAAATTTTGCGGATTGGTCAATCCGTTCGCGAGATATTTCAGTTTGGAGGTAAGAAACGCTTGAGAAACTCAAAATTTGAGCAGTTCTGATGCTCGAAACGAATAAATAGAACGGCCTAGGGGAAAATTGCGCATACCGTTGTAATCGGGCGAGTTTCTACTTTCAGATGCAACAGAAATTTTGCGGATCGGCAATCCGTTCGCGAGATATGGCAGTTTGGATGTAAGAAACGCTTGAGGAACTCAAAATTTTCGCAGTTCTGATGCTCGAAACGAATAACCTGAACGGCATAGGGGAAAAGTACGCATACCGTTGTAATCGGGCGAGTTTCTACTTTCAGACGCAACAGAAATTTTGCGGATAGGTCAATCCGTTCGCCAGATATGGCAGTTTGGAAATAAGAAACGCTTGAGAAACTCAAAATTTTCGCAGTTCTGATGCTCGAAACGAGTAACTAGAACGGCATAGGGGAAAAGTCCGCATACCGTTGTAATCGGGCGAGTTTCTACTTTCAGATGCAACAGAAATTTTGCGGATTAATCAATCCGTTCGCGAGATATGGCAGTTTGGAGGTAAGAAACGCTTGAGAAACTCAAAATTTTCGCAGTTCTGATGCTCGAAAGGAATAACTGGAACGGCCTAGGGGAAAACTACACATACCGTTGTAATCGGGCGAGTTTCTACTTTCAGACGCAACAGAAATTTTGCGGATAGGTCAATCCGTTCGCGAGATATGGCAGTTTAGAAATAAGAAACGCTTGAGAAACTCAAAATTTTCGCAGTTCTGATGCTCGAAACGAGTAACTAGAACGGCATAGGGGAAAAGTACGCATACCGTTGTAATCGGGCGAGTTTCTACTTTCAGACGCAACAGAAATTTTGCGGATGGGTCAATCCGTTCGCGAGATATGGCAGTTTGGAGGTAAGAAACGCTTGAGAAACTCAAAATTTTCGCAGTTCTGATGCTCGAAACGAATAACTAGAACGGCCTAGGGGAAAACTACACCCACCGTTGTAATCGGGCGAGTTTCTACTTTCAGACGCAACAGAAATTTTGCGGATGGGTCAATCCGTTCGCGAGATATGGCAGTTTGGAGGTAAGAAACGCTTGAGAAACTCAAAATTTTCGCAGTTCTGATGCTCGAAACGAATAACTAGAGCGGCCTAGGGGAAAAGTACGCATACCGTTCTAATCGGGCGAGTTTCTACTTGCACATGCAACAGAAATTTTGCGGATTGGTCGATCCGTTCGCGAGATATGGCAGTTTGGAAGTAAGAAACGCTTGAGAAACTCAAAATTTTCGCAGTTCTGATGCTCGAAACGAGTAACTAGAACGGCATAGGGGAAAAGTACGCATACCGTTGTAATCGGGCGAGTTTCTACTTTCAGATGCAACAGAAATTTTGCGGATTGATCAATCCGTTCGCGAGATATGGCAGTTTGGAGGTAAGAAACGCTTGAGAAACTCAAAATTTTCGCAGTTCTGATGCTCGAAACGAATAACTAGAACCGCCTAGGGGAAAAGTGCGCATACCGTTGTAATCGGGCGAGTTTCTACTTTCAGATGCCACAGAAATTTTGCGGATTGATGAATCCGTTCGCGAGATATGGCAGTTTGGAAATAAGAAACGCTTGAGAAACTCAAAATTTTCGCAGTTCTGATGCTCGAAACGAATAACTAGAACGGCCTAGGGGAAAACTACACCCACCGTTGTAATCGGGCGAGTTTCTACTTTCAGACGCAACAGAAATTTTGCGGATAGGTCAATCCGTTCGCGAGATATGGCAGTTTGGAGGTAAGAAACGCTTGAGAAACTCAAAATTTTCGCAGTTCTGATGCTCGAAACGAATAACTAGAACGGCCTAGGGGAAAAGTGCGCATACCGTTGTAATCGGGCGAGTTTCTACTTTCAGATGCAACAGAAATTTTGCGGATTGATCAATTCGTTCGCGAGATATGGCAGTTTGGATATAAGAAACGCTTGAGAAACACAAAATTTTCGCAGTTCTGATGCTCGAAACGAGTAACTAGAACGGCCAAGGGGAATAGTACGCACACCGTTGTAATCGGGCGAGTTTCCACTTTCAGACGCAACAGAAATTTTGCGGATTGGTCAATCCGTTCGCGAGATATTTCAGTTTGGAGGTAAGAAACGCTTGAGAAACTCAAAATTTGCGCAGTTCTGATGCTCGAAACGAATAACTAGAACGGCCTAGGGGAGAATTGCGCATACCGTTGTAATCGGGCGAGTTTCTACTTTCAGATGCAACAGAAATTTTGCGGATCGGCAATCCGTTCGCGAGATATGGCAGTTTGGATGTAAGAAACGCTTGAGGAACTCAAAATTTTCGCAGTTCTGATGCTCGAAACGAATAACCTGAACGGCATAGGGGAAAAGTACGCATACCGTTGTAATCGGGCGAGTTTCTACTTTCAGACGCAACAGAAATTTTGCGGATAGGTCAATCCGTTCGCGAGATATGGCAGTTTGGAAATAAGAAACGCTTGAGAAACTCAAAATTTTCGCAGTTCTGATGCTCGAAACGAGTAACTAGAACCGCCTAGGGGAAAAGTGCGCATACCGTTGTAATCGGGCGAGTTTCTACTTTCAGATGCAACAGAAATTTTGCGGATAGGTCAATCCGTTCGCGAGATATGGCAGTTTGGAGGTAAGAAACGCTTGAGAAACTCAAAATTTTCGCAGTTCTGATGCTCGAAACGAATAACTAGAACCGCCTAGGGGAAAAGTGCGCATACCGTTGTAATCGGGCGAGTTTCTACTTGCACATGCAACAGAAATTTTGCGGATTGGTCGATCCGTTCGCGAGATATGGCAGTTTGGAAGTAAGAAACGCTTGAGAAACTCAAAATTTTCGCAGTTCTGATGCTCGAAACGAGTAACTAGAACGGCATAGGTGAAAAGTACGCATACCGTTGTAATCGGGCGAGTTTCTACTTTCAGATGCAACAGAAATTTTGCGGATTGATCAATCCGTTCGCGAGATATGGCAGTTTGGAGGTAAGAAACGCTTGAGAAACTCAAAATTTTCGCAGTTCTGATGCTCGAAACGAATAACTAGAACCGCCTAGGGGAAAAGCGCGCATACCGTTGTAATCGGGCGAGTTTCTACTTTCAGATGCCACAGAAATTTTGCGGATAGGTCAATCCGTTCGCGAGATATGGCAGTTTGGAGGTAAGAAACGCTTGAGAAACTCAAAATTTTCGCAGTTCTGATGCTCGAAACGAATAACTAGAACCGCCTAGGGGAAAAGTGCGCATACCGTTGTAATCGGGCGAGTTTCTACTTGCACATGCAACAGAAATTTTGCGGATTGGTCGATCCGTTCGCGAGATATGGCAGTTTGGAAGTAAGAAACGCTTGAGAAACTCAAAATTTTCGCAGTTCTGATGCTCGAAACGAATAACTAGAACGGCCTAGAGGGAAAGTACGCATACCGTTGCAATCGGGCAGGTTTCTACTTGCAGATGCAACAGAAATTTTGCGGATTGGTCGATCCGTTCGCGAGATATGGCAGTTTGGATGTAAGAAACGCTTGAGAAACTCAAAATTTTCGCAGTTCTGATGCTCGAAACGAGTAACTAGAACGGCATAGGGGAAAAGTACGCATACCGTTGTAATCGGGCGAGTTTCTACTTTCAGATGCAACAGAAGTTTTGCGGATTGATGAATCCGTTCGCGAGATATGGCAGTTTGGAGGTAAGAAACGCTTGAGAAACTCAAAATTTTCGCAGTTCTGATGCTCGAAACGAATAACTAGAACGGCCTAGGGGAAAACTACACCCACCGTTGTAATCGGGCGAGTTTCTACTTTCAGACGCAACAGAAATTTTGCGGATAGGTCAATCCGTTCGCGAGATATGGCAGTTTGGAGGTAAGAAACGCTTGAGAAACTCAAAATTTTCGCAGTTCTGATGCTCGAAACGAATAACTAGAACGGCCTAGGGGAAAAGTGCGCATACCGTTGCAATCGGGCGAGTTTCTACTTTCAGATGCAACAGAAATTTTGCGGATAGGTCAATCCGTTCGCGAGATATGGCAGTTTGGAGGTAAGAAACGCTTGAGAAACTCAAAATTTTCGCAGTTCTGATGCTCGAAACGAATAACTAGAACCGCCTAGGGGAAAAGTGCGCATACCGTTGTAATCGGGCGAGTTTCTACTTGCACATGCAACAGAAATTTTGCGGATTGGTCGATCCGTTCGCGAGATATGGCAGTTTGGAAGTAAGAAACGCTTGAGAAACTCAAAATTTTCGCAGTTCTGATGCTCGAAACGAGTAACTAGAACGGCATAGGTGAAAAGTACGCATACCGTTGTAATCGGGCGAGTTTCTACTTTCAGATGCAACAGAAATTTTGCGGATTGATCAATCCGTTCGCGAGATATGGCAGTTTGGAGGTAAGAAACGCTTGAGAAACTCAAAATTTTCGCAGTTCTGATGCTCGAAACGAATAACTAGAACCGCCTAGGGGAAAAGCGCGCATACCGTTGTAATCGGGCGAGTTTCTACTTTCAGATGCCACAGAAATTTTGCGGATAGGTCAATCCGTTCGCGAGATATGGCAGTTTGGAGGTAAGAAACGCTTGAGAAACTCAAAATTTTCGCAGTTCTGATGCTCGAAACGAATAACTAGAACCGCCTAGGGGAAAAGTGCGCATACCGTTGTAATCGGGCGAGTTTCTACTTGCACATGCAACAGAAATTTTGCGGATTGGTCGATCCGTTCGCGAGATATGGCAGTTTGGAAGTAAGAAACGCTTGAGAAACTCAAAATTTTCGCAGTTCTGATGCTCGAAACGAATAACTAGAACGGCCTAGAGGGAAAGTACGCATACCGTTGCAATCGGGCAGGTTTCTACTTGCAGATGCAACAGAAATTTTGCGGATTGGTCGATCCGTTCGCGAGATATGGCAGTTTGGATGTAAGAAACGCTTGAGAAACTCAAAATTTTCGCAGTTCTGATGCTCGAAACGAGTAACTAGAACGGCATAGGGGAAAAGTACGCATACCGTTGTAATCGGGCGAGTTTCTACTTTCAGATGCAACAGAAATTTTGCGGATTGATGAATCCGTTCGCGAGATATGGCAGTTTGGAGGTAAGAAACGCTTGAGAAACTCAAAATTTTCGCAGTTCTGATGCTCGAAACGAATAACTAGAACGGCCTAGGGGAAAACTACACCCACCGTTGTAATCGGGCGAGTTTCTACTTTCAGACGCAACAGAAATTTTGCGGATAGGTCAATCCGTTCGCGAGATATGGCAGTTTGGAGGTAAGAAACGCTTGAGAAACTCAAAATTTTCGCAGTTCTGATGCTCGAAACGAATAACTAGAACGGCCTAGGGGAAAAGTGCGCATACCGTTGTAATCGGGCGAGTTTCTACTTTCAGATGCAACAGAAATTTTGCGGATTGGTCAATCCGTTCGCGAGATATTTCAGTTTGGAGGTAAGAAACGCTTGAGAAACTCAAAATTTTCGCAGTTCTGATGCTCGAAACGAATAACTAGAACCGCCTAGGGGAAAAGTGCGCATACCGTTGTAATCGGGCGAGTTTCTACTTGCACATGCAACAGAAATTTTGCGGATTGGTCGATCCGTTCGCGAGATATGGCAGTTTGGATGTAAGAAACGCTTGAGAAACTCAAAATTTTCGCAGTTCTGATGCTCGAAACGAATAACCTGAACGGCATAGGGGAAAAGTACGCATACCGTTGTAATCGGGCGAGTTTCTACTTTCAGACGCAACAGAAATTTTGCGGATAGGTCAATCCGTTCGCGAGATATGGCAGTTTGGAAATAAGAAACGCTTGAGAAACTCAAAATTTTCGCAGTTCTGATGCTCGAAACGAGTAACTAGAACGGCATAGGGGAAAAGTCCGCATACCGTTGTAATCGGGCGAGTTTCTACTTTCAGATGCAACAGAAATTTTGCGGATTAATCAATCCGTTCGCGAGATATGGCAGTTTGGAGGTAAGAAACGCTTGAGAAACTCAAAATTTTCGCAGTTCTGATGCTCGAAAGGAATAACTGGAACGGCCTAGGGGAAAACTACACATACCGTTGTAATCGGGCGAGTTTCTACTTTCAGACGCAACAGAAATTTTGCGGATAGGTCAATCCGTTCGCGAGATATGGCAGTTTGGAAATAAGAAACGCTAGAGAAACTCAAAATTTTCGCAGTTCTGATGCTCGAAACGAGTAACTAGAACGGCATAGGGGAAAAGTACGCATACCGTTGTAATCGGGCGAGTTTTTACTTTCAGATGCAACAGAAATTTTGCGGATTGATCAATCCGTTCGCGAGATATGGCACTTTGGAGGTAAGAAACGCTTGAGAAACTCAAAATTTTCGCAGTTCTGATGCTCGAAACGAATAACTAGAACCGCCTAGGGGAAAAGTGCGCATACCGTTGTAATCGGGCGAGTTTCTACTTTCAGATGCCACAGAAATTTTGCGGATTGATCAATCCGTTCGCGAGATATGGCAGTTTGGAAATAAGAAAAGCTTGAGAAACTCAAAATTTTCGCAGTTCTGATGCTCGAAACGAATAACTAGAACGGCCTAGAGGGAAAGTACGCATACCGTTGCAATCGGGCAGGTTTCTACTTGCAGATGCAACAGAAATTTTGCGGATTGGTCGATCCGTTCGCGAGATATGGCAGTTTGGATGTAAGAAACGCTTGAGAAACTCAAAATTTTCGCAGTTCTGATGCTCGAAACGAGTAACTAGAACGGCATAGGGGAAAAGTACGCATACCGTTGTAATCGGGCGAGTTTCTACTTTCAGATGCAACAGAAATTTTGCGGATTGATGAATCCGTTCGCGAGATATGGCACTTTGGAGGTAAGAAACGCTTGAGAAACTCAAAATTTTCGCAGTTCTGATGCTCGAAACGAATAAATAGAACGGCCTAGGGGAAAACTAGACCCACCGTTGTAATCGGGCGAGTTTCTACTTTCAGACGCAACAGAAATTTTGCGGATAGGTCAATCCGTTCGCGAGATATGGCAGTTTGGAGGTAAGAAACGCTTGAGAAACTCAAAATTTTCGCAGTTCTGATGCTCGAAACGAATAACTAGAACGGCCTAGGGGAAAAGTGCGCATACCGTTGTAATCGGGCGAGTTTCTACTTTCAGATGCAACAGAAATTTTGCGGATTGATCAATTCGTTCGCGAGATATGGCAGTTTGGATATAAGAAACGCTTGAGAAACACAAAATTTTCGCAGTTCTGATGCTCGAAACGAGTAACTAGAACGGCCAAGGGGAATAGTACGCACACCGTTGTAATCGGGCGAGTTTCCACTTTCAGACGCAACAGAAATTTTGCGGATTGGTCAATCCGTTCGCGAGATATTTCAGTTTGGAGGTAAGAAACGCTTGAGAAACTCAAAATTTGCGCAGTTCTGATGCTCGAAACGAATAACTAGAACGGCCTAGGGGAGAATTGCGCATACCGTTGTAATCGGGCGAGTTTCTACTTTCAGATGCAACAGAAATTTTGCGGATCGGCAATCCGTTCGCGAGATATGGCAGTTTGGATGTAAGAAACGCTTGAGGAACTCAAAATTTGCGCAGTTCTGATGCTCGAAACGAATAACTAGAACGGCCTAGGGGAGAATTGCGCATACCGTTGTAATCGGGCGAGTTTCTACTTTCAGATGCAACAGAAATTTTGCGGATCGGCAATCCGTTCGCGAGATATGGCAGTTTGGATGTAAGAAACGCTTGAGGAACTCAAAATTTTCGCAGTTCTGATGCTCGAAACGAATAACCTGAACGGCATAGGGGAAAAGTACGCATACCGTTGTAATCGGGCGAGTTTCTATTTTCAGACGCAACAGAAATTTTGCGGATAGGTCAATCCGTTCGCGAGATATGGCAGTTTGGAAATAAGAAACGCTTGAGAAACTCAAAATTTTCGCAGTTCTGATGCTCGAAACGAGTAACTAGAACCGCCTAGGGGAAAAGTGCGCATACCGTTGTAATCGGGCGAGTTTCTACTTTCAGATGCAACAGAAATTTTGCGGATAGGTCAATCCGTTCGCGAGATATGGCAGTTTGGAGGTAAGAAACGCTTGAGAAACTCAAAATTTTCGCAGTTCTGATGCTCGAAACGAATAACTAGAACCGCCTAGGGGAAAAGTGCGCATACCGTTGTAATCGGGCGAGTTTCTACTTGCACATGCAACAGAAATTTTGCGGATTGGTCGATCCGTTCGCGAGATATGGCAGTTTGGAAGTAAGAAACGCTTGAGAAACTCAAAATTTTCGCAGTTCTGATGCTCGAAACGAGTAACTAGAACGGCATAGGTGAAAAGTACGCATACCGTTGTAATCGGGCGAGTTTCTACTTTCAGATGCAACAGAAATTTTGCGGATTGATCAATCCGTTCGCGAGATATGGCAGTTTGGAGGTAAGAAACGCTTGAGAAACTCAAAATTTTCGCAGTTCTGATGCTCGAAACGAATAACTAGAACCGCCTAGGGGAAAAGTGCGCATACCGTTGTAATCGGGCGAGCTTCTACTTTCAGATGCCACAGAAATTTTGCGGATAGGTCAATCCGTTCGCGAGATATGGCAGTTTGGAGGTAAGAAACGCTTGAGAAACTCAAAATTTTCGCAGTTCTGATGCTCGAAACGAATAACTAGAACCGCCTAGGGGAAAAGTGCGCATACCGTTGTAATCGGGCGAGTTTCTACTTGCACATGCAACAGAAATTTTGCGGATTGGTCGATCCGTTCGCGAGATATGGCAGTTTGGAAGTAAGAAACGCTTGAGAAACTCAAAATTTTCGCAGTTCTGATGCTCGAAACGAGTAACTAGAACGGCATAGGGGAAAAGTACGCATACCGTTGTAATCGGGCGAGTTTCTACTTTCAGATGCAACAGAAATTTTGCGGATTGATCAATCCGTTCGCGAGATATGGCAGTTTGGAGGTAAGAAACGCTTGAGAAACTCAAAATTTTCGCAGTTCTGATGCTCGAAACGAATAACTAGAACCGCCTAGGGGAAAAGTGCGCATACCGTTGTAATCGGGCGAGTTTCTACTTTCAGATGCCACAGAAATTTTGCGGATTGATGAATCCGTTCGCGAGATATGGCAGTTTGGAAATAAGAAACGCTTGAGAAACTCAAAATTTTCGCAGTTCTGATGCTCGAAACGAATAACTAGAACGGCCTTGGGGAAAACTACACCCACCGTTGTAATCGGGCGAGTTTCTACTTTCAGACGCAACAGAAATTTTGCGGATAGGTCAATCCGTTCGCGAGATATGGCAGTTTGGAGGTAAGAAACGCTTGAGAAACTCAAAATTTTCGCAGTTCTGATGCTCGAAACGAATAACTAGAACGGCCTAGGGGAAAAGTGCGCATACCGTTGTAATCGGGCGAGTTTCTACTTTCAGATGCAACAGAAATTTTGCGGATTGATCAATTCGTTCGCGAGATATGGCAGTTTGGATATAAGAAACGCTTGAGAAACACAAAATTTTCGCAGTTCTGATGCTCGAAACGAGTAACTAGAACGGCCAAGGGGAATAGTACGCACACCGTTGTAATCGGGCGAGTTTCCACTTTCAGACGCAACAGAAATTTTGCGGATTGGTCAATCCGTTCGCGAGATATTTCAGTTTGGAGGTAAGAAACGCTTGAGAAACTCAAAATTTGCGCAGTTCTGATGCTCGAAACGAATAACTAGAACGGCCTAGGGGAGAATTGCGCATACCGTTGTAATCGGGCGAGTTTCTACTTTCAGATGCAACAGAAATTTTGCGGATCGGCAATCCGTTCGCGAGATATGGCAGTTTGGATGTAAGAAACGCTTGAGGAACTCAAAATTTTCGCAGTTCTGATGCTCGAAACGAATAACCTGAACGGCATAGGGGAAAAGTACGCATACCGTTGTAATCGGGCGAGTTTCTACTTTCAGACGCAACAGAAATTTTGCGGATAGGTCAATCCGTTCGCGAGATATGGCAGTTTGGAAATAAGAAACGCTTGAGAAACTCAAAATTTTCGCAGTTCTGATGCTCGAAACGAGTAACTAGAACCGCCTAGGGGAAAAGTGCGCATACCGTTGTAATCGGGCGAGTTTCTACTTTCAGATGCAACAGAAATTTTGCGGATAGGTCAATCCGTTCGCGAGATATGGCAGTTTGGAGGTAAGAAACGCTTGAGAAACTCAAAATTTTCGCAGTTCTGATGCTCGAAACGAATAACTAGAACCGCCTAGGGGAAAAGTGCGCATACCGTTGTAATCGGGCGAGTTTCTACTTGCACATGCAACAGAAATTTTGCGGATTGGTCGATCCGTTCGCGAGATATGGCAGTTTGGAAGTAAGAAACGCTTGAGAAACTCAAAATTTTCGCAGTTCTGATGCTCGAAACGAGTAACTAGAACGGCATAGGTGAAAAGTACGCATACCGTTGTAATCGGGCGAGTTTCTACTTTCAGATGCAACAGAAATTTTGCGGATTGATCAATCCGTTCGCGAGATATGGCAGTTTGGAGGTAAGAAACGCTTGAGAAACTCAAAATTTTCGCAGTTCTGATGCTCGAAACGAATAACTAGAACCGCCTAGGGGAAAAGCGCGCATACCGTTGTAATCGGGCGAGTTTCTACTTTCAGATGCCACAGAAATTTTGCGGATAGGTCAATCCGTTCGCGAGATATGGCAGTTTGGAGGTAAGAAACGCTTGAGAAACTCAAAATTTTCGCAGTTCTGATGCTCGAAACGAATAACTAGAACCGCCTAGGGGAAAAGTGCGCATACCGTTGTAATCGGGCGAGTTTCTACTTGCACATGCAACAGAAATTTTGCGGATTGGTCGATCCGTTCGCGAGATATGGCAGTTTGGAAGTAAGAAACGCTTGAGAAACTCAAAATTTTCGCAGTTCTGATGCTCGAAACGAATAACTAGAACGGCCTAGAGGGAAAGTACGCATACCGTTGCAATCGGGCAGGTTTCTACTTGCAGATGCAACAGAAATTTTGCGGATTGGTCGATCCGTTCGCGAGATATGGCAGTTTGGATGTAAGAAACGCTTGAGAAACTCAAAATTTTCGCAGTTCTGATGCTCGAAACGAGTAACTAGAACGGCATAGGGGAAAAGTACGCATACCGTTGTAATCGGGCGAGTTTCTACTTTCAGATGCAACAGAAGTTTTGCGGATTGATGAATCCGTTCGCGAGATATGGCAGTTTGGAGGTAAGAAACGCTTGAGAAACTCAAAATTTTCGCAGTTCTGATGCTCGAAACGAATAACTAGAACGGCCTAGGGGAAAACTACACCCACCGTTGTAATCGGGCGAGTTTCTACTTTCAGACGCAACAGAAATTTTGCGGATAGGTCAATCCGTTCGCGAGATATGGCAGTTTGGAGGTAAGAAACGCTTGAGAAACTCAAAATTTTCGCAGTTCTGATGCTCGAAACGAATAACTAGAACGGCCTAGGGGAAAAGTGCGCATACCGTTGCAATCGGGCGAGTTTCTACTTTCAGATGCAACAGAAATTTTGCGGATAGGTCAATCCGTTCGCGAGATATGGCAGTTTGGAGGTAAGAAACGCTTGAGAAACTCAAAATTTTCGCAGTTCTGATGCTCGAAACGAATAACTAGAACCGCCTAGGGGAAAAGTGCGCATACCGTTGTAATCGGGCGAGTTTCTACTTGCACATGCAACAGAAATTTTGCGGATTGGTCGATCCGTTCGCGAGATATGGCAGTTTGGAAGTAAGAAACGCTTGAGAAACTCAAAATTTTCGCAGTTCTGATGCTCGAAACGAGTAACTAGAACGGCATAGGTGAAAAGTACGCATACCGTTGTAATCGGGCGAGTTTCTACTTTCAGATGCAACAGAAATTTTGCGGATTGATCAATCCGTTCGCGAGATATGGCAGTTTGGAGGTAAGAAACGCTTGAGAAACTCAAAATTTTCGCAGTTCTGATGCTCGAAACGAATAACTAGAACCGCCTAGGGGAAAAGCGCGCATACCGTTGTAATCGGGCGAGTTTCTACTTTCAGATGCCACAGAAATTTTGCGGATAGGTCAATCCGTTCGCGAGATATGGCAGTTTGGAGGTAAGAAACGCTTGAGAAACTCAAAATTTTCGCAGTTCTGATGCTCGAAACGAATAACTAGAACCGCCTAGGGGAAAAGTGCGCATACCGTTGTAATCGGGCGAGTTTCTACTTGCACATGCAACAGAAATTTTGCGGATTGGTCGATCCGTTCGCGAGATATGGCAGTTTGGAAGTAAGAAACGCTTGAGAAACTCAAAATTTTCGCAGTTCTGATGCTCGAAACGAATAACTAGAACGGCCTAGAGGGAAAGTACGCATACCGTTGCAATCGGGCAGGTTTCTACTTGCAGATGCAACAGAAATTTTGCGGATTGGTCGATCCGTTCGCGAGATATGGCAGTTTGGATGTAAGAAACGCTTGAGAAACTCAAAATTTTCGCAGTTCTGATGCTCGAAACGAGTAACTAGAACGGCATAGGGGAAAAGTACGCATACCGTTGTAATCGGGCGAGTTTCTACTTTCAGATGCAACAGAAATTTTGCGGATTGATGAATCCGTTCGCGAGATATGGCAGTTTGGAGGTAAGAAACGCTTGAGAAACTCAAAATTTTCGCAGTTCTGATGCTCGAAACGAATAACTAGAACGGCCTAGGGGAAAACTACACCCACCGTTGTAATCGGGCGAGTTTCTACTTTCAGACGCAACAGAAATTTTGCGGATAGGTCAATCCGTTCGCGAGATATGGCAGTTTGGAGGTAAGAAACGCTTGAGAAACTCAAAATTTTCGCAGTTCTGATGCTCGAAACGAATAACTAGAACGGCCTAGGGGAAAAGTGCGCATACCGTTGTAATCGGGCGAGTTTCTACTTTCAGATGCAACAGAAATTTTGCGGATTGGTCAATCCGTTCGCGAGATATTTCAGTTTGGAGGTAAGAAACGCTTGAGAAACTCAAAATTTTCGCAGTTCTGATGCTCGAAACGAATAACCTGAACGGCATAGGGGAAAAGTACGCATACCGTTGTAATCGGGCGAGTTTCTACTTTCAGACGCAACAGAAATTTTGCGGATAGGTCAATCCGTTCGCGAGATATGGCAGTTTGGAAATAAGAAACGCTTGAGAAACTCAAAATTTTCGCAGTTCTGATGCTCGAAACGAGTAACTAGAACGGCATAGGGGAAAAGTCCGCATACCGTTGTAATCGGGCGAGTTTCTACTTTCAGATGCAACAGAAATTTTGCGGATTAATCAATCCGTTCGCGAGATATGGCAGTTTGGAGGTAAGAAACGCTTGAGAAACTCAAAATTTTCGCAGTTCTGATGCTCGAAAGGAATAACTGGAACGGCCTAGGGGAAAACTACACATACCGTTGTAATCGGGCGAGTTTCTACTTTCAGACGCAACAGAAATTTTGCGGATAGGTCAATCCGTTCGCGAGATATGGCAGTTTGGAAATAAGAAACGCTAGAGAAACTCAAAATTTTCGCAGTTCTGATGCTCGAAACGAGTAACTAGAACGGCATAGGGGAAAAGTACGCATACCGTTGTAATCGGGCGAGTTTTTACTTTCAGATGCAACAGAAATTTTGCGGATTGATCAATCCGTTCGCGAGATATGGCACTTTGGAGGTAAGAAACGCTTGAGAAACTCAAAATTTTCGCAGTTCTGATGCTCGAAACGAATAACTAGAACCGCCTAGGGGAAAAGTGCGCATACCGTTGTAATCGGGCGAGTTTCTACTTTCAGATGCCACAGAAATTTTGCGGATTGATCAATCCGTTCGCGAGATATGGCAGTTTGGAAATAAGAAAAGCTTGAGAAACTCAAAATTTTCGCAGTTCTGATGCTCGAAACGAATAACTAGAACGGCCTAGAGGGAAAGTACGCATACCGTTGCAATCGGGCAGGTTTCTACTTGCAGATGCAACAGAAATTTTGCGGATTGGTCGATCCGTTCGCGAGATATGGCAGTTTGGATGTAAGAAACGCTTGAGAAACTCAAAATTTTCGCAGTTCTGATGCTCGAAACGAGTAACTAGAACGGCATAGGGGAAAAGTACGCATACCGTTGTAATCGGGCGAGTTTCTACTTTCAGATGCAACAGAAATTTTGCGGATTGATGAATCCGTTCGCGAGATATGGCACCTTGGAGGTAAGAAACGCTTGAGAAACTCAAAATTTTCGCAGTTCTGATGCTCGAAACGAATAAATAGAACGGCCTAGGGGAAAACTAGACCCACCGTTGTAATCGGGCGAGTTTCTACTTTCAGACGCAACAGAAATTTTGCGGATAGGTCAATCCGTTCGCGAGATATGGCAGTTTGGAGGTAAGAAACGCTTGAGAAACTCAAAATTTTCGCAGTTCTGATGCTCGAAACGAATAACTAGAACGGCCTAGGGGAAAAGTGCGCATACCGTTGTAATCGGGCGAGTTTCTACTTTCAGATGCAACAGAAATTTTGCGGATTGATCAATTCGTTCGCGAGATATGGCAGTTTGGATATAAGAAACGCTTGAGAAACACAAAATTTTCGCAGTTCTGATGCTCGAAACGAGTAACTAGAACGGCCAAGGGGAATAGTACGCACACCGTTGTAATCGGGCGAGTTTCCACTTTCAGACGCAACAGAAATTTTGCGGATTGGTCAATCCGTTCGCGAGATATTTCAGTTTGGAGGTAAGAAACGCTTGAGAAACTCAAAATTTGCGCAGTTCTGATGCTCGAAACGAATAACTAGAACGGCCTAGGGGAGAATTGCGCATACCGTTGTAATCGGGCGAGTTTCTACTTTCAGATGCAACAGAAATTTTGCGGATCGGCAATCCGTTCGCGAGATATGGCAGTTTGGATGTAAGAAACGCTTGAGGAACTCAAAATTTGCGCAGTTCTGATGCTCGAAACGAATAACTAGAACGGCCTAGGGGAGAATTGCGCATACCGTTGTAATCGGGCGAGTTTCTACTTTCAGATGCAACAGAAATTTTGCGGATCGGCAATCCGTTCGCGAGATATGGCAGTTTGGATGTAAGAAACGCTTGAGGAACTCAAAATTTTCGCAGTTCTGATGCTCGAAACGAATAACCTGAACGGCATAGGGGAAAAGTACGCATACCGTTGTAATCGGGCGAGTTTCTATTTTCAGACGCAACAGAAATTTTGCGGATAGGTCAATCCGTTCGCGAGATATGGCAGTTTGGAAATAAGAAACGCTTGAGAAACTCAAAATTTTCGCAGTTCTGATGCTCGAAACGAGTAACTAGAACCGCCTAGGGGAAAAGTGCGCATACCGTTGTAATCGGGCGAGTTTCTACTTTCAGATGCAACAGAAATTTTGCGGATAGGTCAATCCGTTCGCGAGATATGGCAGTTTGGAGGTAAGAAACGCTTGAGAAACTCAAAATTTTCGCAGTTCTGATGCTCGAAACGAATAACTAGAACCGCCTAGGGGAAAAGTGCGCATACCGTTGTAATCGGGCGAGTTTCTACTTGCACATGCAACAGAAATTTTGCGGATTGGTCGATCCGTTCGCGAGATATGGCAGTTTGGAAGTAAGAAACGCTTGAGAAACTCAAAATTTTCGCAGTTCTGATGCTCGAAACGAGTAACTAGAACGGCATAGGTGAAAAGTACGCATACCGTTGTAATCGGGCGAGTTTCTACTTTCAGATGCAACAGAAATTTTGCGGATTGATCAATCCGTTCGCGAGATATGGCAGTTTGGAGGTAAGAAACGCTTGAGAAACTCAAAATTTTCGCAGTTCTGATGCTCGAAACGAATAACTAGAACCGCCTAGGGGAAAAGTGCGCATACCGTTGTAATCGGGCGAGCTTCTACTTTCAGATGCCACAGAAATTTTGCGGATAGGTCAATCCGTTCGCGAGATATGGCAGTTTGGAGGTAAGAAACGCTTGAGAAACTCAAAATTTTCGCAGTTCTGATGCTCGAAACGAATAACTAGAACCGCCTAGGGGAAAAGTGCGCATACCGTTGTAATCGGGCGAGTTTCTACTTGCACATGCAACAGAAATTTTGCGGATTGGTCGATCCGTTCGCGAGATATGGCAGTTTGGAAGTAAGAAACGCTTGAGAAACTCAAAATTTTCGCAGTTCTGATGCTCGAAACGAATAACTAGAACGGCCTAGAGGGAAAGTACTCATACCGTTGCAATCGGGCAGGTTTCTACTTGCAGATGCAACAGAAATTTTGCGGATTGGTCGATCCGTTCGCGAGATATGGCAGTTTGGATGTAAGAAACGCTTGAGAAACTCAAAATTTTCGCAGTTCTGATGCTCGAAACGAGTAACTAGAACGGCATAGGGGAAAAGTACGCATACCGTTGTAATCGGGCGAGTTTCTACTTTCAGATGCAACAGAAATTTTGCGGATTGATGAATCCGTTCGCGAGATATGGCAGTTTGGAGGTAAGAAACGCTTGAGAAACTCAAAATTTTCGCAGTTCTGATGCTCGAAACGAATAACTAGAACGGCCTAGGGGAAAACTACACCCACCGTTGTAATCGGGCGAGTTTCTACTTTCAGACGCAACAGAAATTTTGCGGATAGGTCAATCCGTTCGCGAGATATGGCAGTTTGGAGGTAAGAAACGCTTGAGAAACTCAAAATTTTCGCAGTTCTGATGCTCGAAACGAATAACTAGAACGGCCTAGGGGAAAAGTGCGCATACCGTTGTAATCGGGCGAGTTTCTACTTTCAGATGCAACAGAAATTTTGCGGATTGATCAACTCGTTCGCGAGATATGGCAGTTTGGATATAAGAAACGCTTGAGAAACACAAAATTTTCGCAGTTCTGATGCTCGAAACGAGTAACTAGAACGGCCAAGGGGAATAGTACGCACACCGTTGTAATCGGGCGAGTTTCCACTTTCAGACGCAACAGAAATTTTGCGGATTGGTCAATCCGTTCGCGAGATATTTCAGTTTGGAGGTAAGAAACGCTTGAGAAACTCAAAATTTGCGCAGTTCTGATGCTCGAAACGAATAACTAGAACGGCCTAGGGGAAAATTGCGCATACCGTTGTAATCGGGCGAGTTTCTACTTTCAGATGCAACAGAAATTTTGCGGATCGGCAATCCGTTCGCGAGATATGGCAGTTTGGATGTAAGAAAAGTTTGAGGAACTCAAAATTTTCGCAGTTCTGATGCTCGAAACGAATAACCTGAACGGCATAGGGGAAAAGTACGCATACCGTTGTAATCGGGCGAGTTTCTACTTTCAGAAGCAACAGAAGTTTTGCGGATTGGTCAATCCGTTCGCGAGATATGGTAGTTTGGATGTAAGAAACGCTTGAGAATCTCAAAATTTTCGCAGTTCTGATGCTCGACACGAATAACTAGAACGGCCTAGGGGAAAAGTGCGCATACCGTTGTAATCTGGCGAGTTTCTACTTTCAGATGCAACAGAAATTTTGCGGATTGATCAATCCGTTCGCGAGATATGGCAGTTGGGAGGTAAGAAACGCTTGAGAAACTCAAAATTTGCGCAGTTCTGATGCTCGACACGAATAACTAGAACGGCCTAGGGGAAAAGTGCGCATACCGTTGTAATCTGGCGAGTTTCTACTTTCAGATGCAACAGAAATTTTGCGGATTGATCAATCCGTTCGCGAGATATGGCAGTTGGGAGGTAAGAAACGCTTGAGAAACTCAAAATTTTCGCAGTTCTGATGCTCGAAACGAATAACTAGAACCGCCTAGGGGAAAAGTGCGCATACCGTTGTAATCGGGCGAGTTTTTACTTTCAGATGCCACAGAAATTTTGCGGATTGATCAATCCGTTCGCGAGATATGGCAGTTTGGAAATAAGAAACGCTTGAGAAACTCAAAATTTTCGCAGTTCTGATGCTCGAAACGAGTAACTAGAACGGCCTAGGGGAAAACTACACCCACCGTTGTAATCGGGCGAGTTTCTACTTTCAGACGCAACAGAAATTTTGCGGAGAGGTCAATCCGTTCGCGAGATATGGCAGTTTGGAAATAAGAAACGCTTGAGAAACTCAAAATTTTCGCAGTTCTGATGCTCGAAACGAGTAACTAGAACGGCATAGGGGAAAAGTACGCATACCGTTGTACTCGGGCGAGTTTCTACTTTCAGATGCAACAGAAATTTTGCGGATTGATCAATCCGTTCGCGAGATATGGCAGTTTGGAGGTAAGAAACGCTTGAGAAACTCAAAATTTTCGCAGTTCTGATGCTCGAAACGAATAACTAGAACCGCCTAGGGGAAAAGTGCGCATACCGTTGTAATCGGGCGAGTTTTTACTTTCAGATGCCACAGAAATTTTGCGGATTGATCAATCCGTTCGCGAGATATGGCAGTTTGGAAATAAGAAACGCTTGAGAAACTCAAAATTTTCGCAGTTCTGATGCTCGAAACGAGTAACTAGAACGGCCTAGGGGAAAAGTACGCATACCGTTGTAATCGGGCGAGTTTCTACTTTCAGAAGCAACAGAAGTTTTGCGGATTGGTCAATCCGTTCGCGAGATATGGCAGTTTGGATGTAAGAAACGCTTGAGAATCTCAAAATTTTCGCAGTTCTGATGCTCGACACGAATAACTAGAACGGCCTAGGGGAAAAGTGCGCATACCGTTGTAATCTGGCGAGTTTCTACTTTCAGATGCAACAGAAATTTTGCGGATTGATCAATCCGTTCGCGAGATATGGCAGTTGGGAGGTAAGAAACGCTTGAGAAACTCAAAATTTGCGCAGTTCTGATGCTCGACACGAATAACTAGAACGGCCTAGGGGAAAAGTGCGCATACCGTTGTAATCTGGCGAGTTTCTACTTTCAGATGCAACAGAAATTTTGCGGATTGATCAATCCGTTCGCGAGATATGGCAGTTGGGAGGTAAGAAACGCTTGAGAAACTCAAAATTTTCGCAGTTCTGATGCTCGAAACGAATAACTAGAACCGCCTACGGGAAAAGTGCGCATACCGTTGTAATCGGGCGAGTTTTTACTTTCAGATGCCACAGAAATTTTGCGGATTGATCAATCCGTTCGCGAGATATGGCAGTTTGGAAATAAGAAACGCTTGAGAAACTCAAAATTTTCGCAGTTCTGATGCTCGAAACGAGTAACTAGAACGGCCTAGGGGAAAACTACACCCACCGTTGTAATCGGGCGAGTTTCTACTTTCAGACGCAACAGAAATTTTGCGGAGAGGTCAATCCGTTCGCGAGATATGGCAGTTTGGAAATAAGAAACGCTTGAGAAACTCAAAATTTTCGCAGTTCTGATGCTCGAAACGAGTAACTAGAACGGCATAGGGGAAAAGTACGCATACCGTTGTACTCGGGCGAGTTTCTACTTTCAGATGCAACAGAAATTTTGCGGATTGATCAATCCGTTCGCGAGATATGGCAGTTTGGAGGTAAGAAACGCTTGAGAAACTCAAAATTTTCGCAGTTCTGATGCTCGACACGAATAACTAGAACGGCCTAGGGGAAAAGTGCGCATACCGTTGTAATCTGGCGAGTTTCTACTTTCAGATGCAACAGAAATTTTGCGGATTGATCAATCCGTTCGCGAGATATGGCAGTTGGGAGGTAAGAAACGCTTGAGAAACTCAAAATTTGCGCAGTTCTGATGCTCGACACGAATAACTAGAACGGCCTAGGGGAAAAGTGCGCATACCGTTGTAATCGGGCGAGTTTCTACTTTCAGATGCAACAGAAATTTTGCGGATCGGTCAATCCGTTCGCGAGATATGGCAGTTTGGATGTAAGAAACGCTTGAGGAACTCAAAATTTTCGCAGTTCTGATGCTCGAAACGAATAACCTGAACGGCCTAGGGGAAAACTACACATACCGTTGTAATCGGGCGAGTCTCTACTTTCAGATGCAATAGAAATTTTGCGGATTGGTCAATCCGTTCGCGAGATATGGCAGTTTGGAGGTAAGAAACGCTTGAGAAACTCAAAATTTTCGCAGTTCTGATGCTCGAAACGAATAACTGGAACGGCCTAGGGGAAAACTACACATACCGTTGTAATCGGGCGAGTTTCTACTTTCAGATGCTACAGAAATTTTGCAGATTGGTCTATCCGTTCGCGAGATATGGCAGTTTGGAGATAAGAAACGCTTGAGAAACTCAAAATTTGCGCAGTTCTGATGCTTGAAACGAATAACTAGAATGGCCTAGGGGGAAAGTGCGCATACCGTTGTAATCAGGCGAGTTTCTACTTTCAGATGCAACAGAAATTTTGCGGATTGATCAATCCGTTCGCGAGATATGGCAGTTTGGAGATAAGAAACGCTTTAGAAACTCAATATTTTCGCAGTTCTGATGCTCGAAACGAATAACTAGAACGGCCCAGGGGAAAAGTGCGCATACCGTTGTAATCGGGCGAGTTTCTACTTTCAAATGCAACAGAAATTTTGCGGATTGGTCATTCCGTTCGCGAGATATGGCAGTTTGGAGGTAAGAAACGCTTGAGAAACTCAAAATTTTCGCAGTTCTGATTCTCGAAACGAATAACTGGAACGGTCTAGGGGATAACTACACATACCGTTGTAATCAGGCGAGTTTCTACTTTCAGATGCAACAGAAATTTTGCGGATTGGTCGATCCGTTCGCGAGATGTGGCAGTTTGGAAGTATTGAAACGCTTCAGAAACTCAAAATTTTCGCAGTTCTGAAGATCGAAACTAATAACTAGAACGGCCTAGGGGAAAACTATACATACCGTTGTAATCGGGCGAGTTTCTACTTTCAGATGCAACAGAAATTTTGCGGATTGATCAATCCGTTCGCGAGATATGGCAGTTTGGAGATAAGAAACGCTTGAGAAACTCAATATTTTCGCAGTTCTGATGCTCGAAACGAATAACTAGAACGGCCCAGGGGAAAAGTGCGCATACCGTTGTAGTCGGGCGAGTTTCTACTTTCAGATGCAATAGAAATCATGCGGATTGGTCAATCCGTTCGCGAGATATGGCAGTTTGGAGGTAAGAAACGTTTGAGAAACTCAAAATTTGCGCAGTTCTAATGCTTGAAACGAATAACTAGAACGGCCTAGGGGGAAAGTGCGCATACCGTTGTAATCGGGCGAGTTTCTACTTTCAGATGCAACAGAAATTTTGCGGATTGATCAATCCGTTCGCGAGATATGGCAGTTTGGATGTAAGAAACGCTTGAGAAACTCAAAATTTTCGCAGTTCTGATGCTCGAAACGGATAACTAGAACGGCCTAGGGGAAAAGTCCGCATACCTTTGTAATCGGGCGAGTTTCTACTTTTAGATGCAACAGAAATTATGCGGATTGGTCAATCCGTTCGCGAGATATGGCCGTTTGGATGTAAGAAACGCTTGAGAAACTCAAAATTTTCGCAGTTCTGATGCTCGAAACGAATAACTAGAACGGCCTAGGGGAAAAGTGCGCATACCGTTGTAATCGGGCGAGTTTCTACTTTCAGATGCAACAGAAATTTTGCGGATCGGTCAATCCGTTCGCGAGATATGGCAGTTTGGATGTAAGAAACGATTGAGAAACTCAAAATTTTCGCAGTTCTGATGCTCGAAACGAATAACTGGAACGGCCTAGGGGAAAACTATACATACCGTTGTAATCGGGCGAGTTTCTACTTTCAGATGCAACAGAAATTTTGCGGATTGGTCGTTCTGTTCGCGAGATATGGCAGTTTGGAAGTAGGAAACGCTTGAGAAACTCAAAATTTTCGCAGTTCCGATGCTCGAAACGAATGACGAGAACGGCCAAGGGGAAAAGTGCGCATACCGTTGTAATCGGGCGAGCTTCTACTTTCAGAAGCAACAGAAATTTTGCGGATTTATCAATCCGTTCGCGAGATATGGCAGTTTGGAGGTAAGAAACGCTTGAGAAACTCAAAATTTTCGCAGTTCTGATGCTCGAAATGAATAACTGGAACGGCCTAGGGGAAAACTACACATACCGTTGTAATCGGGCGAGTTTCTACTTTCAGATGCAACAGAAATTTTGCGGATTGGTCAATCCGTTCGCGAGATATGGCAGTTTGGAGGTAAGAAACGCTTGAGAAACTCAAAATTTGCGCAGTTCTGATGCTTGAAACGAATAACTAGAACGGCCTAGGGGGAGAGTGCGCATACCGTTGTAATCGGGCGAGTTTCTACTTTCAGATGCAACAGAAATTTTGCGGATTGATCAATCCGTTCGCGAGATATGGCAGTTTGGAGATAAGAAACGCTTTAGAAACTCAATATTTTCGCAGTTCTGATGCTCGAAACGAATAACTAGAACGGCCCAGGGGAAAAGTGCGCATACCGTTGTAATCGGGCGAGTTTCTACTTTCAAATGCAACAGAAATTTTGCGGATTGGTCATTCCGTTCGCGAGATATGGCAGTTTGGAGGTAAGAAACGCTTGAGAAACTCAAAATTTTCGCAGTTCTGATTCTCGAAACGAATAACTGGAACGGTCTAGGGGAAAACTACACATACCGTTGTAATCAGGCGAGTTTCTACTTTCAGATGCAACAGAAATTTTGAGGATTGGTCAATCCGTTCGCGAGATGTGGCAGTTTGGAGGTAAGAAACGCTTGAGAAACTCAAAATTTTCGCAGTTCTGATGCTCGAAATGAATAACTGGAAGGGCCTAGGGGAAAAGTACGCATACCGTTGTAATCGGGCGAGTTTCTACTTTCAGAAGCAACAGAAGTTTTGCGGATTGGTCAATCCGTTCGCGAGATATGGCAGTTTGGATGTAAGAAACGATTGAGAAACTCAAAATTTTCGCAGTTCTGATGCTCGAAACGAATAACTGGAACGGCCTAGGGGAAAACTACACATACCGTTGTAATTGGGCGAGTTTCTACTTTCAGATGCAACAGAAATTTTGCGGATTGGTCGTTCTGTTCGCGAGATATGGCAGTTTGGAAGTAGGAAACGCTTGAGAAACTCAAAATTTTCGCAGTTCTGATGCTCGAAACGAATGACGAGAACGGCCTAGGGGAAAAGTGCGCATACCGTTGTAATCGGGCGAGTTTCTACTTTCAGAAGCAACAGAAATTTTGCGGATTTATCAATCCGTTCGCGAGATATGGCAGTTTGGAGGTAAGAAACGCTTGAGAAACTCAAAATTTTCGCAGTTCTGATGCTTGAAACGAATAACTAGAACGGCCTAGGGGGAAAGTGCGCATACCGTTGTAATCGGGCGAGTTTCTACTTTCAGATGCAACAGAAATTTTGCGGATTGGTCAATCCGTTCGCGAGATATGGCAGTTTGGAGGTAAGAAACGCTTGAGAAACTCAAAATTTTCGCAGTTCTGATGCTCGAAACGAATAACTAGAACGGCCTAGGGGAAAAGTACGCATACCGATGTAATCGGGCGAGTTTCTACTTTCAGATGCAACAGAAATTTTGCGGATTGGTCGATCCGTTCGCGAGATGTGGCAGTTTGGAAGTAAGAAACGCTTGAGAAACTCAAAATTTTCGCAGTTCTGAAGCTCGAAACTAATAACTAGAACGGCCTAGGGGAAAACTACACCTACCGTTGTAGTCCGGCGAGTTTCTACTTTCAGATGCAATAGAAATCATGCGGATTGGTCAATCCGTTCGCGAGATATGGCAGTTTGGAGGTAAGAAACGCTTGAGAAACTCAAAATTTGCGCAGTTCTGATGCTTGAAACGAATAACTAGAACGGCCTAGGGGGAAAGTGCGCATACCGTTGTAATCGGGCGAGTTTCTACTTTCAGATGCAACAGAAATTTTGCGGATTGATCAATCCGTTCGCGAGATATGGCAGTTTGGATGTAAGAAACGCTTGAGAAACTCAAAATTTTCGCAGTTCTGATGCTCGAAACGGATAACTAGAACGGCCTAGGGGGAAAGTGCGCATACCGTTGTAATCGGGCGAGTTTCTACTTTCAGATGCAACAGAAATTTTGCGGATTGGTCAATCCGTTCGCGAGATATGGCAGTTTGGAGGTAAGAAACGCTTGAGAAACTCAAAATTTTCGCAGTTCTGATGCTCGAAACGAATAACTAGAACGGCCTAGGGGAAAAGTACGCATACCGATGTAATCGGGCGAGTTTCTACTTTCAGATGCAACAGAAATTTTGCGGATTGGTCGATCCGTTCGCGAGATGTGGCAGTTTGGAAGTAAGAAACGCTTGAGAAACTCAAAATTTTCGCAGTTCTGAAGCTCGAAACTAATAACTAGAACGGCCTAGGGGAAAACTACACCTACCGTTGTAGTCCGGCGAGTTTCTACTTTCAGATGCAATAGAAATCATGCGGATTGGTCAATCCGTTCGCGAGATATGGCAGTTTGGAGGTAAGAAACGCTTGAGAAACTCAAACTTTGCGCAGTTCTGATGCTTGAAACGAATAACTAGAACGGCCTAGGGGGAAAGTGCGCATACCGTTGTAATCGGGCGAGTTTCTACTTTCAGATGCAACAGAAATTTTGCGGATTGATCAATCCGTTCGCGAGATATGGCAGTTTGGATGTAAGAAACGCTTGAGAAACTCAAAATTTTCGCAGTTCTGATGCTCGAAACGGATAACTAGAACGGCCTAGGGGAAAAGTCCGCATACCGTTGTAATCGGGCGAGTTTCTACTTTCAGATGCAACAGAAATTTTGCGGATCGGTCAATCCGTTCGCGAGATATGGCAGTTTGGATGTAAGAAACGATTGAGAAACTCAAAATTTTCGCAGTTCTGATGCTCGAAACGAATAACTGGAACGGCCTAGGGGAAAACTACACATACCGTTGTAATCGGGCGAGTTTCTACTTTCAGATGTAACAGAAATTTTGCGGATTGGTCAATCCGTTCGCGATATGTGGCAGTTTGGAGGTAAGAAACGCTTGAGAAACTCAAAATTTTCGCAGTTCTGATGCTCGAAACGAATAACTGGAACGGCCTAGGGGAAAAGTACGCATACCGATGTAATCGGGCGAGTTTCTACTTTCAGATGCAACAGAAATTTTGCGGATTGGTCGATCTGTTCGCGAGATATGGCAGTTTGAAAGTAGGAAACGCTTGAGAAACTCAAAATTTTCGCAGTTCTGATGCTCGAAACGAATGACGAGAACGGCCTAGGGGAAAAGTGCGCATACCGTTGTAATCGGGCGAGTTTCTACTTTCAGAAGCAACAGAAATTTTGCGGATTGATCAATCCGTTCGCGAGATATGGCAGTTTGGAGGTAAGAAACGCTTGAGAAACTCAAAATTTTCGCAGTTCTGATGCTCGAAATGAATAACTGGAACGGCCTAGGGGAGAACTACACATACCGTTGTAATCGGGCGAGTTTCTACTTTCAGATGCAAAAGAAATTTTGCGGATTGGTCAATCCGTTCGCGAGATATGGCAGTTTGGAGGTAAGAAACGCTTGAGTAACTCAAAATCTGCGCAGTTCTGATGCTTGAAACGAATAACTAGAACGGCCTAGGGGGAAAGTGCGCATACCGTTGTAATCGGGCGAGTTTCTACTTTCAGATGCAACAGAAATTTTGCGGATCGGTCAATCCGTTCGCGAGATATGGCAGTTTGGATGTAAGAAACGATTGAGCAACTCAAAATTTTCGCAGTTCTGATGCTCGAAACGAATAACTGGAACGGCCTAGGGGAAAACTACACATACCGTTGTAATCGGGCGAGTTTCTACTTTCAGATGCAACAGAAATTTTGCGGATTGGTCGATCTGTTCGCGAGATATGGCAGTTTGGAAGTAGGAAACGCTTGAGAAACTCAAAATTTTCGCAGTTCTGATGCTCGAATTGAATGACGAGAACGGCCTAGGGGAAAAGTGCGCATACCGTTGTAATCGGGCGAGTTTCTACTTTCAGAAGCAACAGAAATTTTGCGGATTTATCAATCCGTTCGCGAGATATGGCAGTTTGGATGTAAGAAACGCTTGAGAAACTCAAAATTTTCGCAGTTCTGATGCACGAAATGAATAACTGGAACGGCCTAGGGGAAAACTACACATACCGTTGTAATCGGGCGAGTTTCTACTTTCAGATGCAACAGAAATTTTGCGGATTGGTCAATCCGTTCGCGAGATATGGCAGTTTGGAGGTAAGAAACGCTTGAGAAACTCAAAATTTGCGCAGTTCTGATGCTTGAAACGAATAACTAGAATGGCCTAGGGGGAAAGTGCGCATACCGTTGTAATCAGGCGAGTTTCTACTTTCAGATGCAACAGAAATTTTGCGGATTGATCAATCCGTTCGCGAGATATGGCAGTTTGGAGGTAAGAAACGCTTGAGAAACTCAAAATTTGCGCAGTTCTGATGCTTGAAACGAATAACTAGAATGGCCTAGGGGGAAAGTGCGCATACCGTTGTAATCGGGCGAGTTTCTACTTTCAGATGCAACAGAAATTTTGCGGATCGGTCAATCCGTTCGCGAGATATGGCAGTTTGGATGTAAGAAACGATTGAGAAACTCAAAATTTTCGCAGTTCTGATGCTCGAAACGAATAACTGGAACGGCCTAGGGGAAAACTATACATACCGTTGTAATCGGGCGAGTTTCTACTTTCAGATGCAACAGAAATTTTGCGGATTGGTCGTTCTGTTCGCGAGATATGGCAGTTTGGAAGTAGGAAACGCTTGAGAAACTCAAAATTTTCGCAGTTCCGATGCTCGAAACGAATGACGAGAACGGCCAAGGGGAAAAGTGCGCATACCGTTGTAATCGGGCGAGCTTCTACTTTCAGAAGCAACAGAAATTTTGCGGATTTATCAATCCGTTCGCGAGATATGGCAGTTTGGAGGTAAGAAACGCTTGAGAAACTCAAAATTTTCGCAGATCTGATGCTCGAAATGAATAACTGGAACGGCCTAGGGGAAAACTACACATACCGTTGTAATCGGGCGAGTTTCTACTTTCAGATGCAACAGAAATTTTGCGGATTGGTCAATCCGTTCGCGAGATATGGCAGTTTGGAGGTAAGAAACGCTTGAGAAACTCAAAATTTGCGCAGTTCTGATGCTTGAAACGAATAACTAGAACGGCCTAGGGGGAGAGTGCGCATACCGTTGTAATCGGGCGAGTTTCTACTTTCAGATGCAACAGAAATTTTGCGGATTGATCAATCCGTTCGCGAGATATGGCAGTTTGGAGATAAGAAACGCTTTAGAAACTCAATATTTTCGCAGTTCTGATGCTCGAAACGAATAACTAGAACGGCCCAGGGGAAAAGTGCGCATACCGTTGTAATCGGGCGAGTTTCTACTTTCAAATGCAACAGAAATTTTGCGGATTGGTCATTCCGTTCGCGAGATATGGCAGTTTGGAGGTAAGAAACGCTTGAGAAACTCAAAATTTTCGCAGTTCTGATTCTCGAAACGAATAACTGGAACGGTCTAGGGGAAAACTACACATACCGTTGTAATCAGGCGAGTTTCTACTTTCAGATGCAACAGAAATTTTGAGGATTGGTCAATCCGTTCGCGAGATGTGGCAGTTTGGAGGTAAGAAACGCTTGAGAAACTCAAAATTTTCGCAGTTCTGATGCTCGAAATGAATAACTGGAAGGGCCTAGGGGAAAAGTACGCATACCGTTGTAATCGGGCGAGTTTCTACTTTCAGAAGCAACAGAAGTTTTGCGGATTGGTCAATCCGTTCGCGAGATATGGCAGTTTGGATGTAAGAAACGATTGAGAAACTCAAAATTTTCGCAGTTCTGATGCTCGAAACGAATAACTGGAACGGCCTAGGGGAAAACTACATATACCGTTGTAATTGGGCGAGTTTCTACTTTCAGATGCAACAGAAATTTTGCGGATTGGTCGTTCTGTTCGCGAGATATGGCAGTTTGGAAGTAGGAAACGCTTGAGAAACTCAAAATTTTCGCAGTTCTGATGCTCGAAACGAATGACGAGAACGGCCTAGGGGAAAAGTGCGCATACCGTTGTAATCGGGCGAGTTTCTACTTTCAGAAGCAACAGAAATTTTGCGGATTTATCAATCCGTTCGCGAGATATGGCAGTTTGGAGGTAAGAAACGCTTGAGAAACTCAAAATTTTCGCAGTTCTGATGCTTGAAACGAATAACTAGAACGGCCTAGGGGGAAAGTGCGCATACCGTTGTAATCGGGCGAGTTTCTACTTTCAGATGCAACAGAAATTTTGTGGATTGGTCAATCCGTTCGCGAGATATGGCAGTTTGGAGGTAAGAAACGCTTGAGAAACTCAAAATTTTCGCAGTTCTGATGCTCGAAACGAATAACTAGAACGGCCTAGGGGAAAAGTACGCATACCGATGTAATCGGGCGAGTTTCTACTTTCAGATGCAACAGAAATTTTGCGGATTGGTCGATCCGTTCGCGAGATGTGGCAGTTTGGAAGTAAGAAACGCTTGAGAAACTCAAAATTTTCGCAGTTCTGAAGCTCGAAACTAATAACTAGAACGGCCTAGGGGAAAACTACACCTACCGTTGTAGTCCGGCGAGTTTCTACTTTCAGATGCAATAGAAATCATGCGGATTGGTCAATCCGTTCGCGAGATATGGCAGTTTGGAGGTAAGAAACGCTTGAGAAACTCAAAATTTGCGCAGTTCTGATGCTTGAAACGAATAACTAGAACGGCCTAGGGGGAAAGTGCGCATACCGTTGAATTCGGGCGAGTTTCTACTTTCAGATGCAACAGAAATTTTGCGGATTGATCAATCCGTTCGCGAGATATGGCAGTTTGGATGTAAGAAACGCTTGAGAAACTCAAAATTTTCGCAGTTCTGATGCTCGAAACGGATAACTAGAACGGCCTAGGGGAAAAGTCCGCATACCTTTGTAATCGGGCGAGTTTCTACTTTTAGATGCAACAGAAATTATGCGGATTGGTCAATCCGTTCGCGAGATATGGCCGTTTGGATGTAAGAAACGCTTGAGAAACTCAAAATTTTCGCAGTTCTGATGCTCGAAACGAATAACTAGAACGGCCTAGGGGAAAAGTGCGCATACCGTTGTAATCGGGCGAGTTTCTACTTTCAGATGCAACAGAAATTTTGCGGATCGGTCAATCCGTTCGCGAGATATGGCAGTTTGGATGTAAGAAACGATTGAGAAACTCAAAATTTTCGCAGTTCTGATGCTCGAAACGAATAACTGGAACGGCCTAGGGGAAAACTACACATACCGTTGTAATCGGGCGAGTTTCTACTTTCAGATGTAACAGAAATTTTGCGGATTGGTCAATCCGTTCGCGATATGTGGCAGTTTGGAGGTAAGAAACGCTTGAGAAACTCAAAATTTTCGCAGTTCTGATGCTCGAAACGAATAACTGGAACGGCCTAGGGGAAAAGTACGCATACCGATGTAATCGGGCGAGTTTCTACTTTCAGATGCAACAGAAATTTTGCGGATTGGTCGATCTGTTCGCGAGATATGGCAGTTTGAAAGTAGGAAACGCTTGAGAAACTCAAAATTTTCGCAGTTCTGATGCTCGAAACGAATGACGAGAACGGCCTAGGGGAAAAGTGCGCATACCGTTGTAATCGGGCGAGTTTCTACTTTCAGAAGCAACAGAAATTTTGCGGATTGATCAATCCGTTCGCGAGATATGGCAGTTTGGAGGTAAGAAACGCTTGAGAAACTCAAAATTTTCGCAGTTCTGATGCTCGAAATGAATAACTGGAACGGCCTAGGGGAGAACTACACATACCGTTGTAATCGGGCGAGTTTCTACTTTCAGATGCAAAAGAAATTTTGCGGATTGGTCAATACGTTCGCGAGATATGGCAGTTTGGAGGTAAGAAACGCTTGAGTAACTCAAAATCTGCGCAGTTCTGATGCTTGAAACGAATAACTAGAACGGCCTAGGGGGAAAGTGCGCATACCGTTGTAATCGGGCGAGTTTCTACTTTCAGATGCAACAGAAATTTTGCGGATCGGTCAATCCGTTCGCGAGATATGGCAGTTTGGATGTAAGAAACGATTGAGAAACTCAAAATTTTCGCAGTTCTGATGCTCGAAACGAATAACTGGAACGGCCTAGGGGAAAACTACACATACCGTTGTAATCGGGCGAGTTTCTACTTTCAGATGCAACAGAAATTTTGCGGATTGGTCGATCTGTTCGCGAGATATGGCAGTTTGGAAGTAGGAAACGCTTGAGAAACTCAAAATTTTCGCAGTTCTGATGCTCGAATTGAATGACGAGAACGGCCTAGGGGAAAAGTGCGCATACCGTTGTAATCGGGCGAGTTTCTACTTTCAGATGCAACAGAAATTTTGCGGATTGGTCAATCCGTTCGCGAGATGTGGCAGTTTGGATGTAAGAAACGCTTGAGAAACTCAAAATTTTCGCAGTTCTGATTCTCGAAACGAATAACTAGAACGGCCTAGGGGAAAAGTACGCATACCGATGTAATCGGGCGAGTTTCTACTTTCAGGTGCAACAGAAATTTTGCGGATTGGTCGATCCGTTCGCGAGATATGGCAGTTTGGAGGTAAGAAACGCTTGAGAAACTCAAAATTTGCGCAGTTCTGATGCTTGAAACGAATAACTAGAACGGCCCAGGGGAAAAGTGCGCATACCGTTGTAATCGGGCGAGTTTCTACTTTCAAATGCAACAGAAATTTTGCGGATTGGTCAATCCGTTCGCGAGATATGGCAGTTTGGAAGTAAGAAACGCTTGAGAAACTCAAAATTGTCGCAGTTCTGATTCTCGAAACGAATAACTGGAACGGTCTAGGGGAAAACTACACATACCGTTGTAATCAGGCGAGTTTCTACTTTCAGATGCAACAGAAATTTTGCGCATTGGTCAATCCGTTCGCGAGATGTGGCAGTTTGGATGTAAGAAACGCTTGAGAAACTCAAAATTTTCGCAGTTCTGATTCTCGAAACGAATAACTAGAACGGCCTAGGGGAAAAGTACGCATACCGATGTAATCGGGCGAGTTTCTACTTTCAGGTGCAACAGAAATTTTGCGGATTGGTCGATCTGTTCGCGAGATATGGCCGTTTGGAGGTAAGAAACGCTTGAGAAACTCAAAATTTTCGCAGTTCTGATGCTCGAAACGAATGACTAGAACGGCCTAGGGGAGAAGTACGCATACCGTTGTAATCGGGCGGGTTTCTACTTTCAGATGCAACAGAAATCATGCGGATCGGTCAATCCGTTCGCGAGATATGGCAGTTTGGATGTAAGAAACGATTGAGAAACTCAAAATTTTCGCAGTTCTGATTCTTGAAACGAATAACTGGAACGGTCTAGTGGAAAACTACACATACCGTTGTAATCAGGCGAGTTTCTACTTTCAGATGCAACAGAAATTTTGCGGATTGGTCAATCCGTTCGCGAGATGTGGCAGTTTGGATGTAAGAAACGCTTGAGAAACTCAAAATTTTGGCAGTTCTGATTCCCGAAACGAATAACTAGAACGGCCTAGGGGAAAAGTACGCTTACCGATGTAATCGAGCGAGTTTCTACATTCAGGTGCAACAGAAATTTTGCGGATTGGTCGATCCGTTCGCGAGATATGGCAGTTTGGAGGTAAGAAACGCTTGAGAAACTCAAAATTTGCGCAGTTCTGATGCTTGAAACGAATAACTAGAACGCCCTAGGGGGAAAGTGCGCATACCGTTGTAATCGGGCGAGTTTCTACTTTCAGATGCAACAGAAATTTTGCGGATTGATCAATCCGTTCGCGAGATATGGCAGTTTGGAGATAAGAAACGCTTTAGAAGCTCAAAATTTTCGCAGTTCTGATGCTCGAAACGAATAACTAGAACGGCCCAGGGGAAAAGTGCGCATACCGTTGTAATCGGGCGAGTTTCTACTTTCAAATGCAACAGAAATTTTGCGGATTGGTCAATCCGTTCGCGAGATATGGCAGTTTGGAGGTAAGAAACGCTTGAGAAACTCAAAATTTTCGCAGTTCTGATTCTCGAAACGAATAACTGGAACGGTCTAGGGGAAAACTACACATACCGTTGTATTCAGGCGAGTTTCTACTTTCAGATGCAACAGAAATTTTGCGGATTGGTCAATCCGTTCGCGAGATGTGGCAGTTTGGATGTAAGAAACGCTTGAGAAACTCAAAATTTGCGCAGTTCTGATGCTTGAAACGAATAACTAGAACGGCCTAGGGGGAAAGTGCGCACACCGTTGTAATCGGGCGAGTTTCTACTTTCAGATGCAACAGAAATTTTGCGGATTGGTCGATCTGTTCGCGAGATATGGCAGTTTGGAGGTAAGAAACGCTTGAGAAACTCAAAATTTTCGCAGTTCTGATGCTCGAAACGAATGACTAGAACGGCCTAGGGGAGAAGTACGCATACCGTTGTAATCGGGCGGGTTTCTACTTTCAGATGCAACAGAAATCATGCGGATCGGTCAATCCGTTCGCGAGATATGGCAGTTTGGATGTAAGAAACGATTGAGAAACTCAAAATTTTCGCAGTTCTGATGCTCGAAACGAATAACTGGAACGGCCTAGGGGAAAACTACACATACCGTTGTAATCGGGCGAGTTTCTACTTTCAGATGCAACAGAAATTTTGCGGATTGGTCGATCTGTTCGCGAGATATGGCAGTTTGGAAGTAGGAAACGCTTGAGAAACTCAAAATTTTCGCAGTTCTGATGCTCGAAACGAATAACTAGAACGGCCCAGGGGAAAAGTGCGCATACCGTTGTAATCGGGCGAGTTTCTACTTTCAAATGCAACAGAAATTTTGCGGATTGGTCAATCCGTTCGCGAGATATGGCAGTTTGGAGGTAAGAAACGCTTGAGAAACTCAAAATTTTCGCAGTTCTGATCCTGAAACGAATAACTGGAACGGTCTAGGGGAAAACTACACATACCGTTGTAATCAGGCGAGTTTCTACTTTCAGATGCAACAGAAATTTTGCGGATTGGTCAATCCGTTCGCGAGATGTGGCAGTTTGGATGTAAGAAACGCTTGAGAAACTCAAAATTTTCGCAGTTCTGATGCTCGAAACGAATAACTAGAACGGCCTAGGGGAAAAGTCCGCATACCGTTGTAATCGGGCGAGTTTCTACTTTCAGAAGCAACAGAAATTTTGCGGATTGATCAATCCGTTCGCGAGATATGGCAGTTTGGAGGTAAGAAACGCTTGAGAAACTCAAAATTTTCGCAGTTCTGAAGCTCGAAATGAATAACTGGAACGGCCTAGGGGAAAACTACACATACCGTTGTAATCGGGCGAGTTTCTACTTTCAGATGCAACAGAAATTTTGCGGATTGGTCAATCCGTTCGCGAGATATGGCAGTTTGGAGGTAAGAAACGCTTGAGAAACTCAAAATTTGCGCAGTTCTGATGCTTGAAACGAATAACTAGAACGGCCTAGGGGGAAAGTGCGCATACCGTTGTAATCGGGCGAGTTTCTACTTTCAGATGCAACAGAAATTTTGCGGATTCATCAATCCGTTCGCGAGATATGGCAGTTTGGAGATAAGAAACGCTTTAGAAACTCAATATTTTCGCAGTTCTGATGCTCGAAACGAATAACTAGAACGGCCCAGGGGAAAAGTGCGCATACCGTTGTAATCGGGCGAGTTTCTACTTTCAAATGCAACAGAAATTTTGCGGATTGGTCAATCCGTTCGCGAGATATGGCAGTTTGGAAGTAAGAAACGCTTGAGAAACTCAAAATTTTCGCAGTTCTGATTCTCGAAACGAATAACTGGAACGGTCTAGGGGAAAACTACACATACCGATGTAATCGGGCGAGTTTCTACTTTCAGATGCAACAGAAATTTTGCGGATTGGTCGATCCGTTCGCGAGATGTGGCAGTTTGGATGTAAGAAACGCTTGAGAAACACAAAATTTTCGCAGTTCTGAAGCTCGAAACTAATAACTAGAACGGCCTAGGGGCAAACTACACCTGCCGTTGTAGTCGGGCGAGTTTCTACTTTCAGATGCAACAGAAATCATGCGGATTGGTCAATCCGTTCGCGAGATGTGGCAGTTTGGATGTAAGAAACGCTTGAGAAACTCAAAATTTTCGCAGTTCTGAAGCTCGAAACTAATAACTAGAACGGCCTAGGGGAAAACTACACATACCGTTGTAATCGGGCGAGTTTCGACTTTCAGATGCAACAGAAATTTTCCGGATTGATCAATCCGTTCGCGAGATATGGTAGTTTGGAGGTAAGAAACGCTTGAGAAACTCAAAATTTTCGCAGTTCTGATGCTCGAAACGAATAACTGGAACGGCCTAGGGGAAAACTACACACACCGTTGTAATCGGGCGAGTTTCTACATTCAAATGCAACAGAAATTTTGCGGATTGGTCAATCCGTTCGCGAGATATGGCAGTTTGGAAGTAAGAAACGCTTGAGAAACTCAAAATTTTCGCAGTTCTGAAGCTCGAAACTAATAACTAGAACGGCCTAGGGGAAAACTACACCTACCGTTGTTGTCGGGCGAGTTTCTACTTTCAGATGCAACAGAAATCATGCGGATTGGTTAATCCGTTCGCGAGATATGGCCGTTTGGAGATTAGAAACGCTTTAGAAACTCAAAATTTTCGCAGTTCTGATGCTCGAAACGAATAACTAGAACGGCCCAGGGGAAAACTACACATACCGTTGTTGTCAGGCGAGTTTCTACATTCAGATGCAACAGAAATTTTGCGGATTGGTCAATCCGTTCGCGAGATGCGGCAGTTTGGATGTAACAAACGCTAGAGAAACTCAAAATTTTCGCAGTTCTGATGCTCGAAACGAATAACTAGAACGGCCTAGGGGAAAAGAACGCATACCGATGTAATCGGGCGAGTTTCTACTTTCAGATGCAACAGAAATTTTGCGGATTGGTCGATCCGTTCGCGAGATGTGGCAGTTTGGATGTAAGAAACGCTTGAGAAACTCAAAATTTTCGCAGTTCTGAAGCTAGAAACTAATAACTAGAACGGCCTAGGGGAAAACTACACCTACCGTTGTAGTCGGGCGAGTTTCTACTTTCAGAGGCAACAGAAATCATATGGATTGGTCAATCCGTTCGCGAGGTATGGCCGTTTGGATGTAAGAAACGCTTGAGAAACTCAAAATTTTCGCAGTTCTGATTCTCGAAACGAATAACTGGAACGGTCTAGGTGAAGACTACACATACCGTTGTAATCAGGCGAGCTTCTACTTTCAGATGCAACAGAAATTTTGCGGATTGGTCAATCCGTTCGCGAGATGTGGCAGTTTGGATGTAAGAAACGCTTGAGAAACTCAAAATTTTCGCAGTTCTGATGCTCGAAACGAATAACTAGAACGGCCTAGGGGAAAAGTACGCATACCGATGTAATCGGGCGAGTTTCTACTTTCAGATGCAACGAAATTTTGCGGATTGATCAATCCGTTCGCGAGATATGGCAGTTTGGAGATAAGAAACGCTTTAGAAGCTCAAAATTTTCGCAGTTCTGATGCTCGAAACGAATAACTAGAACGGCCCAGGGGAAAAGTGCGCATACCGTTGTAATCGGTCGAGTTTCTACTTTCAAATGCAACAGAAATTTTGCGGATTGGTCAATCCGTTCGCGAGATATGGCAGTTTGGAGGTAAGAAACGCTTGAGAAACTCAAAATTTTCGCAGTTCTGATTCTCGAAACGAATAACTGGAACGGTCTAGGGGAAAACTACACATACCGTTGTAATCAGGCGAGTTTCTACTTTCAGATGCAACAGAAATTTTGCGGATTGGTCAATCCGTTCGCGAGATGTGGCAGTTTGGATGTAAGAAACGCTTGAGAAACTCAAAATTTGCGCAGTTCTGATGCTTGAAACGAATAACTAGAACGGCCTAGGGGGAAAGTGCGCATACCGTTGTAATCGGGCGAGTTTCTACTTTCAGATGCAACAGAAATTTTGCGGATTGATCAATCCGTTCGCGAGATATGGCAGTTTGGAGATAAGAAACGCTTTAGAAGCTCAAAATTTTCGCAGTTCTGATGCTCGAAACGAATAACTAGAACGGCCCAGGGGAAAAGTGCGCATACCGTTGTAATCGGGCGAGTTTCTACTTTCAAATGCAACAGAAATTTTGCGGATTGGTCGATCCGATCGCGAGATATGGCAGTTTGGAGGTAAGAAACGCTTGAGAAACTCAAAATTTTCGCAGTTCTGAAGCTCGAAACTAATAACTAGAACGGCCTAGGGGAAAACTACACCTACCGTTGTTGTCGGGCGAGTTTCTACTTTCAGATGCAACAGAAATCATGCGGATTGGTTAATCCGTTCGCGAGATATGGCCGTTTGGAGATTAGAAACGCTTTAGAAACTCAAAATTTTCGCAGTTCTGATGCTCGAAACGAATAACTAGAACGGCCCAGGGGAAAGCTACACATACCGTTGTTATCAGGCGAGTTTCTACTTTCAGATGCAACAGAAATTTTGCGGATTGGTCAATCCGTTCGCGAGATGCGGCAGTTTGGATGTAACAAACGCTAGAGAAACTCAAAATTTTCGCAGTTCTGATGCTCGAAACGAATAACTAGAACGGCCTAGGGGAAAAGAACGCATACCGATGTAATCGGGCGAGTTTCTACTTTCAGATGCAACAGAAATTTTGCTGATTGGTCGATCCGTTCGCGAGATGTGGCAGTTTGGATGTAAGAAACGCTTGAGAAACTCAAAATTTTCGCAGTTCTGAAGCTCGAAACTAATAACTAGAACGGCCTAGGGGAAAACTACACCTACCGTTGTAGTCGGGCGAGTTTCTACTTTCAGATGCAACAGAAATCATATGGATTGGTCAATCCGTTCGCGATGTATGGCCGTTTGGATGTAAGAAACGCTTGAGAAACTCAAAATTTTCGCAGTTCTGATTCTCGAAACGAATAACTGGAACGGTCTAGGTGAAAACTACACATACCGTTGTAATCGGGCGAGCTGCTACTTTCAGATGCAACAGAAATTTTGCGGATTGGTCAATCCGTTCGCGAGATGTGGCAGTTTGGATGTAAGAAACGCTTGAGAATCTCAAAATTTTCGCAGTTCTGATGCTCGAAACGAATAACTAGAACGGCCTAGGGGAAAAGTACGCATACCGATGTAATCGGGCGAGTTTCTACTTTCAGATGCAACGGAAATTTTGCGGATTGATCAATCCGTTCGCGAGATATGGCAGTTTGGAGATAAGAAACGCTTTAGAAGCTCAAAATTTTCGCAGTTCTGATGCTCGAAACGAATAACTAGAACGGCCCAGGGGAAAAGTGCGCATACCGTTGTAATCGGTCGAGTTTCTACTTTCAGATGCAACAGAAATTTTGCGGATTGGTCAATCCGTTCGCGAGATGTGGCAATTTGGATGTAAGAAACGCTTGAGAAACACAAAATTTGCGCAGTTCTGATGCTTGAAACGAATAACTAGAACGGCCTAGGGGGAAAGTGCGCACACCGTTGTAATCGGGCGAGTTTCTACTTTCAGATGCAACAGAAATTTTGCGGATTGGTCGATCTGTTCGCGAGATATGGCAGTTTGGAGGTAAGAAACGCTTGAGAAACTCAAAATTTTCGCAGTTCTGATGCTCGAAACGAATGACTAGAACGGCCAAGGGGAGAAGTACGCATACCGTTGTAATCGGGCGGGTTTCTACTTTCAGATGCAACAGAAATCATGCGGATCGGTCAATCCGTTCACGAGATATGGCAGTTTGGATGTAAGAAACGATTGAGAAACTCAAAATTTTCGCAGTTCTGATGCTCGAAACGAATAACTGGAACGGCCTTGGGGAAAACTACACATACCGTTGTAATCGGGCGAGTTTCTACTTTCAGATGCAACAGAAATTTTGCGGATTGGTCGATCTGTTCGCGAGATATGGCAGTTTGGAAGTAGGAAACGCTTGAGAAACTCAAAATTTTCGCAGTTCTGATGCTCGAAACGAATAACTAGAACGGCCCAGGGGAAAACTACACATACCGTTGTTATCAGGCGAGTTTCTACATTCAGATGCAACAGAAATTTTGCGGATTGGTCAATCCGTTCGCGAGATGCGGCAGTTTGGATGTAACAAACGCTAGAGAAACTCAAAATTTTCGCAGTTCTGATGCTCGAAACGAATAACTAGAACGGCCTAGGGGAAAAGAACGCATACCGATGTAATCGGGCGAGTTTCTACTTTCAGATGCAACAGAAATTTTGCGGATTGGTCGATCCGTTCGCGAGATGTGGCAGTTTGGATGTAAGAAACGCTTGAGAAACTCAAAATTTTCGCAGTTCTGAAGCTAGAAACTAATAACTAGAACGACCTAGGGGAAAACTACACCTACCGTTGTAGTCGGGCGAGTTTCTACTTTCAGAGGCAACAGAAATCATATGGATTGGTCAATCCGTTCGCGAGGTATGGCCGTTTGGATGTAAGAAACGCTTGAGAAACTCAAAATTTTCGCAGTTCTGATTCTCGAAACGAATAACTGGAACGGTCTAGGTGAAGACTACACATACCGTTGTAATCAGGCGAGCTTCTACTTTCAGATGCAACAGAAATTTTGCGGATTGGTCAATCCGTTCGCGAGATGTGGCAGTTTGGATGTAAGAAACGCTTGAGAAACTCAAAATTTTCGCAGTTCTGATGCTCGAAACGAATAACTAGAACGGCCTAGGGGAAAAGTACGCATACCGATGTAATCGGGCGAGTTTCTACTTTCAGATGCAACGGAAATTTTGCGGATTGATCAATCCGTTCGCGAGATATGGCAGTTTGGAGATAAGAAACGCTTTAGAAGCTCAAAATTTTCGCAGTTCTGATGCTCGAAACGAATAACTAGAACGGCCCAGGGGAAAAGTGCGCATACCGTTGTAATCGGTCGAGTTTCTACTTTCAAATGCAACAGAAATTTTGCGGATTGGTCAATCCGTTCGCGAGATATGGCAGTTTGGAGGTAAGAAACGCTTGAGAAACTTAAAATTTTCGCAGTTCTGATGCTCGAAACGAATGACTAGAACGGCCTAGGGGAGAAGTACGCATACCGTTGTAATCGGGCGGGTTTCTACTTTCAGATGCAACAGAAATCATGCGGATCGGTCAATCCGTTCGCGAGATATGGCAGTTTGGATGTAAGAAACGATTGAGAAACTCAAAATTTTCGCAGTTCTGATGCTCGAAACGAATAACTGGAACGGCCTTGGGCAAAACTACACATACCGTTGTAATCGGGCGAGTTTCTACTTTCAGATGCAACAGAAATTTTGCGGATTGGTCGATCTGTTCGCGAGATATGGCAGTTTGGAAGTAGGAAACGCTTGAGAAACTCAAAATTTTCGCAGTTCTGATGCTCGAAACGAATAACTAGAACGGCCCAGGGGAAAAGTGCGCATACCGTTGTAATCGGGCGAGTCTCTACTTTCAAATGCAACAGAAATTTTACGGATTGGTCAATCCGTTCGCGAGATATGGCAGTTTGGAGGTAAGAAACGCTTGAGAAACTCAAAATTTGCGCAGTTCTGATGCTTGAAACGAATAACTAGAACGGCCTAGGGGGAAAGTGCGCATACCGTTGTAATCGGGCGAGTTTCTACTTTCAGATGCAACAGAAATTTTGCGGATTGATCAATCCGTTCGCGAGATATGGCAGTTTGGAGATAAGAAACGCTTTAGAAGCTCAAAATTTTCGCAGTTCTGAAGCTAGAAACGAATAACTAGAACGGCCTAGGGGGAAAGTGCGCACACCGTTGTAATCGGGCGAGTTTCTACTTTCAGATGCAACAGAAATTTTGCGGATTGGTCGATCTGTTCGCGAGATATGGCAGTTTGGAGGTAAGAAACGCTTGAGAAACTCAAAATTTTCGCAGTTCTGATGCTCGAAACGAATGACTAGAACGGCCAAGGGGAGAAGTACGCATACCGTTGTAATCGGGCGGGTTTCTACTTTCAGATGCAACAGAAATCATGCGGATCGGTCAATCCGTTCGCGAGATATGGCAGTTTGGATGTAAGAAACGATTGAGAAACTCAAAATTTTCGCAGTTCTGATGCGCGAAACGAATAACTGGAACGGCCTTGGGGAAAACTACACATACCGTTGTAATCGGGCGAGTTTCTACTTTCAGATGCAACAGAAATTTTGCGGATTGGTCGATCTGTTCGCGAGATATGGCAGTTTGGAAGTAGGAAACGCTTGAGAAACTCAAAATTTTCGCAGTTCTGATGCTCGAAACGAATAACTAGAACGGCCCAGGGGAAAAGTGCGCATACCGTTGTAATCGGGCGAGTTTCTACTTTCAGATGCAACAGAAATTTTGCGGATTGATCAATCCGTTCGCGAGATATGGCAGTTTGGAGATAAGAAACGCTTTAGAAGCTCAAAATTTTCGCAGTTCTGAAGCTAGAAACGAATAACTAGAACGGCCTAGGGGGAAAGTGCGCACACCGTTGTAATCGGGCGAGTTTCTACTTTCAGATGCAACAGAAATTTTGCGGATTGGTCGATCTGTTCGCGAGATATGGCAGTTTGGAGGTAAGAAACGCTTGAGAAACTCAAAATTTTCGCAGTTCTGATGCTCGAAACGAATGACTAGAACGGCCAAGGGGAGAAGTACGCATACCGTTGTAATCGGGCGGGTTTCTACTTTCAGATGCAACAGAAATCATGCGGATCGGTCAATCCGTTCACGAGATATGGCAGTTTGGATGTAGGAAACGATTGAGAAACTCAAAATTTTCGCAGTTCTGATGCTCGAAACGAATAACTGGAACGGCCTTGGGGAAAACTACACATACCGTTGTAATCGGGCGAGTTTCTACTTTCAGATGCAACAGAAATTTTGCGGATTGGTCGATCTGTTCGCGAGATATGGCAGTTTGGAAGTAGGAAACGCTTGAGAAACTCAAAATTTTCGCAGTTCTGATGCTCGAAACGAATAACTAGAACGGCCCAGGGGAAAACTACACATACCGTTGTTATCAGGCGAGTTTCTACATTCAGATGCAACAGAAATTTTGCGGATTGGTCAATCCGTTCGCGAGATGCGGCAGTTTGGATGTAACAAACGCTAGAGAAACCCAAAATTTTCGCAGTTCTGATGCTCGAAACGAATAACTAGAACGGCCTAGGGGAAAAGAACGCATACCGATGTAATCGGGCGAGTTTCTACTTTCAGATGCAACAGAAATTTTGCGGATTGGTCGATCCGTTCGCGAGATGTGGCAGTTTGGATGTAAGAAACGCTTGAGAAACTCAAAATTTTCGCAGTTCTGAAGCTAGAAACTAATAACTAGAACGGCCTAGGGGAAAACTACACCTACCGTTGTAGTCGGGCGAGTTTCTACCTTCAGAGGCAACAGAAATCATATGGATTGGTCAATCCGTTCGCGAGGTATGGCCGTTTGGATGTAAGAAACGCTTGAGAAACTCAAAATTTTCGCAGTTCTGATTCTCGAAACGAATAACTGGAACGGTCTAGGTGAAGACTACACATACCGTTGTAATCAGGCGAGCTTCTACTTTCAGATGCAACAGAAATTTTGCGGATTGGTCAATCCGTTCGCGAGATGTGGCAGTTTGGATGTAAGAAACGCTTGAGAAACTCAAAATTTTCGCAGTTCTGATGCTCGAAACGAATAACTAGAACGGCCTAGGGGAAAAGTACGCATACCGATGTAATCGGGCGAGTTTCTACTTTCAGATGCAACGGAAATTTTGCGGATTGATCAATCCGTTCGCGAGATATGGCAGTTTGGAGATAAGAAACGCTTTAGAAGCTCAAAATTTTCGCAGTTCTGATGCTCGAAACGAATAACTAGAACGGCCCAGGGGAAAAGTGCGCATACCGTTGTAATCGGTCGAGTTTCTACTTTCAAATGCAACAGAAATTTTGCGGATTGGTCAATCCGTTCGCGAGATATGGCAGTTTGGAGGTAAGAAACGCTTGAGAAACTCAAAATTTTCGCAGTTCTGATGCTCGAAACGAATGACTAGAACGGCCTAGGGGAGAAGAACGCATACCGTTGTAATCGGGCGGGTTTCTACTTTCAGATGCAACAGAAATCATGCGGATCGGTCAATCCGTTCGCGAGATATGGCAGTTTGGATGTAAGAAACGATTGAGAAACTCAAAATTTTCGCAGTTCTGATGCTCGAAACGAATAACTGGAACGGCCTTGGGGAAAACTACACATACCGTTGTAATCGGGCGAGTTTCTACTTTCAGATGCAACAGAAATTTTGCGGATTGGTCGATCTGTTCGCGAGATATGGCAGTTTGGAAGTAGGAAACGCTTGAGAAACTCAAAATTTTCGCAGTTCTGATGCTCGAAACGAATAACTAGAACGGCCCAGGGGAAAAGTGCGCATACCGTTGTAATCGGGCGAGTTTCTACTTTCAAATGCAACAGAAATTTTACGGATTGGTCAATCCGTTCGCGAGATATGGCAGTTTGGAGGTAAGAAACGCTTGAGAAACTCAAAATTTGCGCAGATCTGATGCTTGAAACGAATAACTAGAACGGCCTAGGGGGAAAGTGCGCATACCGTTGTAATCGGGCGAGTTTCTACTTTCAGATGCAACAGAAATTTTGCGGATTGATCAATCCGTTCGCGAGATATGGCAGTTTGGAGATAAGAAACGCTTTAGAAGCTCAAAATTTTCGCAGTTCTGATGCTCGAAACGAATAACTAGAACGGCCCAGGGGAAAAGTGCGCATACCGTTGTAATCGGGCGAGTTTCTACTTTCAAATGCAACAGAAATTTTGCGGATTGGTCAATCCGATCGCGAGATATGGCAGTTTGGAGGTAAGAAACGCTTGAGAAACTCAAAATTTTCGCAGTTCTGAAGCTCGAAACTAATAACTAGAACGGCCTAGGGGAAAACTACACCTACCGTTGTTGTCGGGCGAGTTTCTACTTTCAGATGCAACAGAAATCATGCGGATTGGTTAATCCGTTCGCGAGATATGGCCGTTTGGAGATTAGAAACGCTTTAGAAACTCAAAATTTTCGCAGTTCTGATGCTCGAAACGAATAACTAGAACGGCCCAGGGGAAAACTACACATACCGTTGTTATCAGGCGAGTTTCTACTTTCAGATGCAACAGAAATTTTGCGGATTGGTCAATCCGTTCGCGAGATGCGGCAGTTTGGATGTAACAAACGCTAGAGAAACTCAAAATTTTCGCAGTTCTGATGCTCGAAACGAATAACTAGAACGGCCTAGGGGAAAAGAACGCATACCGATGTAATCGGGCGAGTTTCTACTTTCAGATGCAACAGAAATTTTGCGGATTGGTCGATCCGTTCGCGAGATGTGGCAGTTTGGATGTAAGAAACGCTTGAGAAACTCAAAATTTTCGCAGTTCTGAAGCTCGAAACTAATAACTAGAACGGCCTAGGGGAAAACTACACCTACCGTTGTAGTCGGGCGAGTTTCTACTTTCAGATGCAACAGAAATCATATGGATTGGTCAATCCGTTCGCGAGGTATGGCCGTTTGGATGTAAGAAACGCTTGAGAAACTCAAAATTTTCGCAGTTCTGATTCTCGAAACGAACAACTGGAACGGTCTAGGTGAAAACTACACATACCGTTGTAATCGGGCGAGCTGCTACTTTCAGATGCAACAGAAATTTTGCGGATTGGTCAATCCGTTCGCGAGATGTGGCAGTTTGGATGTAAGAAACGCTTGAGAAACTCAAAATTTTCGCAGTTCTGATGCTCGAAACGAATAACTGGAACGGCCTAGGGGAAAAGTACGCATACCGATGTAATCGGGCGAGTTTCTACTTTCAGATGCAACGGAAATTTTGCGGATTGATCAATCCGTTCGCGAGATATGGCAGTTTGGAGATAAGAAACGCTTTAGAAGCTCAAAATTTTCGCAGTTCTGATGCTCGAAACGAATAACTAGAACGGCCCAGGGGAAAAGTGCGCATACCGTTGTAATCGGTCGAGTTTCTACTTTCAGATGCAACAGAAATTTTGCGGATTGGTCAATCCGTTCGCGAGATGTGGCAGTTTGGATGTAAGAAACGCTTGAGAAACACAAAATTTGCGCAGTTCTGATGCTTGAAACGAATAACTAGAACGGCCTAGGGGGAAAGTGCGCACACCGTTGTAATCGGGCGAGTTTCTACTTTCAGATGCAACAGAAATTTTGCGGATTGGTCGATCTGTTCGCGAGATATGGCAGTTTGGAGGTAAGAAACGCTTGAGAAACTCAAAATTTTCGCAGTTCTGATGCTCGAAACGAATGACTAGAACGGCCAAGGGGAGAAGTACGCATACCGTTGTAATCGGGCGGGTTTCTACTTTCAGATGCAACAGAAATCATGCGGATCGGTCAATCCGTTCACGAGATATGGCAGTTTGGATGTAAGAAACGATTGAGAAACTCAAAATTTTCGCAGTTCTGATGCTCGAAACGAATAACTGGAACGGCCTTGGGGAAAACTACACATACCGTTGTAATCGGGCGAGTTTCTACTTTCAGATGCAACAGAAATTTTGCGGATTGGTCGATCTGTTCGCGAGATATGGCAGTTTGGAAGTAGGAAACGCTTGAGAAACTCAAAATTTTCGCAGTTCTGATGCTCGAAACGAATAACTAGAACGGCCCAGGGGAAAAGTGCGCATACCGTTGTAATCGGGCGAGTTTCTACTTTCAAATGCAACAGAAATTTTGCGGATTGGTCAATCCGTTCGCGAGATATGGCAGTTTGGAGGTAAGAAACGCTTGAGAAACTCAAAATTTGCGCAGTTCTGATGCTTGAAACGAATAACTAGAACGGCCTAGGGGGAAAGTGCGCATACCGTTGTAATCGGGCGAGTTTCTACTTTCAGATGCAACAGAAATTTTGCGGATTGATCAATCCGTTCGCGAGATATGGCAGTTTGGAGATAAGAAACGCTTTAGAAGCTCAAAATTTTCGCAGTTCTGATGCTCGAAACGAATAACTAGAACGGCCCAGGGGAAAAGTGCGCATACCGTTGTAATCGGGCGAGTTTCTACTTTCAAATGCAACAGAAATTTTGCGGATTGGTCAATCCGTTCGCGAGATATGGCAGTTTGGAGGTAAGAAACGCTTGAGAAACTCAAAATTTTCGCAGTTCTGATTCTCGAAACGAATAACTGGAACGGTCTAGGGGAAAACTACACATACCGTTGTAATCAGGCGAATTTCTACTTTCAGATGCAACAGAAATTTTGCGGATTGGTCAATCCGTTCGCGAGATGTGGCAGTTTGGATGTAAGAAACGCTTGAGAAACTCAAAATTTGCGCAGTTCTGATGCTTGAAACGAATAACTAGAACGGCCTAGGGGGAAAGTGCGCACACCGTTGTAATCGGGCGAGTTTCTACTTTCAGATGCAACAGAAATCGTGCGGATTGGTCAATCCGTTCGCGAGATATGGCCGTTTGGATGTAAGAAACGCTTGAGAAACTCATAATTTTCGCAGTTCTGATGCTCGAAACGAATAACTAGGACGGCCTAGGGGAAAAGTCCGCATACCGTTGTAATCGGGCGAGTTTCTACTTTCAGATGCAACAGAAATTTTGCGGATTGGTCGATCCGTTCGCGAGATATGGCAGTTTGGAAGTAAGAAACGCTTGAGAAATTCAAAACTTTCGCAGTTCTGATGCTCGAAACGAATGACTAGAACGGCCTAGGGGAGAAGTACGCATACCGTTGTAATCGGGCGAGTTTCTACTTTCAGATGCAACAGAAATTTTGCGGATTGATCAATCCGTTCGCGAGATATGGCAGTTTGGAGATAAGAAACGTTTGAGAAACTCAAAATTTTCGCAGTTCTGATGCTCGAAACGAATGATTAGAACCGCCTAGGGGAAAAGTGCGCATACCGTTGTAATCGGGCGAGTTTCTACTTTCAGATGCAACAGAAATTCTGCGGATTGGTCGATCCGTTCGCGAGATATGGCAGTTTGGATGTAAGAAACGCTTGAGAGACTCAAAATTTTCGCAGTTCTGATGCTCGAAACGAATAACCAGAACGGCCTAGGGGGAAACTACACCTACCTTTGTAATCGGGCGAGTTTCTACTTTCAGATGCAACAGAAATTTTGCGGATTTGTCGATCCGTTCGCGAGATGTGGCAGTTTGGAAGTAAGAAACGCTTGAGAAACTCAAAATTTTCGCATTTCTGATGCTCGAAACGAATAACTAGAACGGCCTAGGGGAATACTACACCTACCGTTGTAATCGGGCGAATTTCTACTTTCAGATGCAACAGAAATTTTGCGGATTGGTCAATCCGTTCGCGAGATATGGCTGTTTGGAGGTAAGAAACGCTTGAGAAACTCAATTTTTTCGCAGTTCTGATTCTCGAAACGAACAACTGGAACGGTCTAGGGGAAAACTACACATACCGTTGTAATCAGGCGAGTTTCTACTTTCAGATGCAACAGAAATTTTGCGGATTGGTCAATCCGTTCGCGAGATGTGGCAGTTTGGAGGTAAGAAACGCTTGAGAAACTCAAAATTTTCGCAGTTCTGATGCTCGAAATGAATAACTAGAACGGCCTAGGGGAAAAGTACGCATACCGATGTAATCGGGCGAGGTTCTACTTTCAGATGCAACAGAAGTTTTGCGGATTGGTCAATCCGTTCGCGAGATGTGGCAGTTTGGAGGTAAGAAACGCTTGAGAAACTCAAAATTTTCGCAGTTCTGATGCTCGAAACGAATAACTAGACCGGCCTAGGGGAAAAGTACGCAAACCGATGTACTCGGGCGAGTTTCTACTTTCAGATGCAACAGAAATTTTGCGGATTGGTGGATCCGTTCACGAGATATGGCAGTTTGGAAGTAAGAAACGCTTGAGAAATTCAAAACTTTCGCAGTTCTGATGCTCGAAACGAATGACTAGAACGGCCTAGGGGAGAAGTACGCATACTGTTGTAATCGGGCGAGTTTCTACTTTCAGATGCAACAGAAATTTTGCGGATTGGTCAATCCGTTCGCGAGATGTGGCAGTTTGGAGGTAAGAAACGCTTGAGAAACTCAAAATTTCCGCAGTTCTGATGCTCGAAACGAATAACTGGAACGGCCTAGGGGAAAACTACACATACTGTTGTTATCGGGCGAGTTTCTACTTTCAGATGCAACAGAAATTTTGCGGATTGGTCAATCCGTTCGCGAGATGTGGCAGTTTGGAGGTAAGAAACGCTTGAGAAACTCAAAATTTTCGCAGTTCTGATGCTCGAAACGAATGACTAGAACGGCCTAGGGGAGAAGTACGCATACCGTTGTAATCGGGCGAGTTTCTACTTTCAGATGCAACAGAAATTTTGCGGATTGATCAATCCGTTCGCGAGATATGGCAGTTTGGAAGTAAGAAACGCTTGAGAAATTCAAAACTTTCGCAGTTCTGATGCTCGAAACGAATGACTAGAACGGCCTAGGGGAGAAGTACGCATACTGTTGTAATCGGGCGAGTTTCTACTTTCAGATGCAACAGAAATCATGCGGATTGATCAATCCGTTCGCGAGATATGGCAGTTTGGAGATAAGAAACGCTTTAGAAACTCAAAATTTTCGCAGTTCTGATACTCGAAACGAATAACTAGAACGGCCCAGGGGAATAGTGCGCATACCGTTGTAATCGGGCGAGTTTCTACTTTCAAATGCAATAGAAATCATGCGGATTGGTCAATCCGTTCGCGAGATATGGCAGTTTGGAGGTAAGAAACGCTTGAGAAACTCAAAATTTCCGCAGTTCTGATGCTCGAAACGAATAACTGGAACGGCCTAGGGGAAAACTACACATATTGTTGTAATCGGGCGAGTTTCTACTTTCAGATGCAACAGAAATTTTGCGGATTGGTCAATCCGTTCGCGAGATGTGGCAGTTTGGAGGTAAGAAACGCTTGAGAAACTCAAAATTTTCGCAGTTCTGATGCTCGAAACGAATAACTAGACCGGCCTAGGGGAAAAGTACGCAAACCGATGTACTCGGGCGAGTTTCTACTTTCAGATGCAACAGAAATTTTGCGGATTGGTGGATCCGTTCACGAGATATGGCAGTTTGGAAGTAGGAAGCGCTTGAGAAACTCAAAATTTGCGCAGTTCTGATGCTTGAAACGAATAACTAGAACGGCCTAGGGGGAAAGTGCGCATACCGTTGTATTCGGGCGAGTTTCTACTTTCAGATGCAACTAAAATTTTGCGGATTGATCAATCCGTTCGCAAGATATGGCACTTTGGAGATAAGAAACGCTTGAGAAACTCAAAATTTTCGCAGTTCTGATGCTCGAAACGAATGACTAGAACGGCCTAGGGGAGAAGTACGCATACCGTTGTAATCGGGCGAGTTTCTACTTTCAGATGCGACAGAAATCATGCGGATTGGTCAATCCGTTCGCGAGATATGGCCGTTTGGATGTAAGAAACGCTTGAGAAACTCAAAATTTTCGCAGTTCTGATGCTCGAAACGAATAACTAGAACGGCCTAGGGGAAAAGTGCGCATACCGTTGTAATCGGGCGAGTTTCTACTTTCAGATGCAACAGAAATTATGCGGATTGGTCAATCCGTTCGCGAGATATGGCCGTTTGGATGTAAGAAACGCTTGAGAAACTCAAAATTTTCGCATTTCTAATGCTCGAAACAAATAACTAGAACGGCCTAGGGGAAAAGTGCACATACCCTTGTAATCGGGCGAGTTTCTACTTTCAGATGCAACGGAAATTTTGCGGATCGGTCAATCCGTTCGCGAGATATGGCAGTTTGGATGTAAGAAACGATCGAGAAACTCAAAATTTTCGCAGTTCTGATGCTCAAAACGAATAACTGGAACGGCCTACAGGAAAACTACACATACCGTTGTAATCGGGCGAGTTTCTACTTTCAGATGCAACAGAAATTTTGCGGATTGGTCAATCCGTTCGCGAGAGATGGCAGTTTGGAGGTAAGAAACGCTTGAGAAACTCAAAATTTGCGCAGTTCTGATGCTTGAAACGAATAACTGGAACGGCCTAGGGGGAAAGTGCGCATACCGTTGTAATCGGGCGAGTTTCTACTTTCAGAAGCAACAGAAATTTTGCGGATTGGTCAATCCGTTCGCGAGATATGGCAGTTTGGAGGTAAGAAACGCTTGAGAAACTCAAAATTTTCGCAGTTCTGATTCTCGAAACGAATAACTGGAACGGTCTAGGGGAAAACTACACATACTGTTGTAATCAGGCGAGTTTCTACTTTCAGATGCAACAGAAATTTTGCGGATTGGTCAATCCGTTCGCGAGATGTGGCAGTTTGGATGTAAGAAACGCTTGAGAAACTCAAAATTTTCGCAGTTCTGATGCTCGAAACGAATAACTAGAACGGCCTAGGGGAAAAGTACGCATACCGATGTAATCGGGCGAGTTCCTACTTTCAGATGCAACTAAAATTTTGCGGATTGATCAATCCGTTCGCGAGATATGGCAGCTTGGAAGTAAGAAACGCTTGAGAAACTCAAAATTTTCGCAGTTCTGATGCTCGAAACGAATGACTAGAACGGCCTAGGGGAGAAGTACGCATACCGTTGTAATCGGGCGAGTTTCTACTTTCAGATGCAACAGAAATTATGCGGATTGGTCAATCCGTTCGCGAGATATGGCCGTTTGGATGTAAGAAACGCTTGAGAAACTCAAAATTTTCGCATTTCTAATGCTCGAAACAAATAACTAGAACGGCCTAGGGGAAAAGTGCGCATACCCTTGTAATCGGGCGAGTTTCTACTTTCAGATGCAACGGAAATTTTGCGGATCGGTCAATCCGTTCGCGAGATATGGCAGTTTGGATGTAAGAAACGATCGAGAAACTCAAAATTTTCGCAGTTCTGATGCTCAAAACGAATAACTGGAACGGCCCAGAGGAAAACTACACATACCGTTGTAATCAGGCGAGTTTCTACTTTCAGATGCAACAGAAATTTTGCGGATTGGTCAATCCGTTCGCGAGATGTGGCAGTTTGGAGGTAAGAAACGCTTGAGAAACTCAAAATTTTCGCAGTTCTGATGCTCGAAACGAATAACTAGACCGGCCTAGGGGAAAAGTACGCAAACCGATGTACTCGGGCGAGTTTCTACTTTCAGATGCAACAGAAATTTTGCGGATTGGTGGATCCGTTCACGAGATATGGCAGTTTGGAAGTAGGAAGCGCTTGAGAAACTCAAAATTTGCGCAGTTCTGATTCTCGAAACGAATAACTGGAACGGTCTAGGTGAAAACTACACATACCGTTGTAATCGGGCGAGCTGCTACTTTCAGATGCAACAGAAATTTTGCGGATTGGTCAATCCGTTCGCGAGAGATGGCAGTTTGGAGGTAAGAAACGCTTGAGAAACTCAAAATTTGCGCAGTTCTGATGCTTGAAACGAATAACTGGAACGGCCTAGGGGGAAAGTGCGCATACCGTTGTAATCGGGCGAGTTTCTACTTTCAGAAGCAACAGAAATTTTGCGGATTGGTCAATCCGTT